>NC_133421.1:62197500-63447500 GCF_049350105.2 Macaca mulatta
AGTCTGTGCACTAAGTTCAGAGTAGGAGGAATCAGGGAATGCTTCCTAGAGGAGGTGACAGATGAGTAGGCATTAGCCATGAAGATAGGGGGATATGGTGAGAAGGCATTTCAAGCAGAAGGAATAGTATGTGCTAACACAGCCCTTCCGAAACTCCAATATGCCCATGCAGACTCTAATTCAGTAGATCGGGTGGAGGGGCTGAGATGCTCCACTTCTAACAAGCCCCCTGTGATGCCAGTGCTGCTGCCCTACCCCTGCACCCTCTCCCGCCTACACATACTCTTGAGTAGTAAGGTACTAAGGTGTGAGTACGCAGTGTGGGAAATTGTACACTTGTGGAAAGTGGCCAGAAAGAAGGCTGAAAAGCAGAAGACAACTTAAGCTTAGGCAGTGGGATTTTATTTGGGAGGTAACAGCCAAGAAAGTTTCTGTCAGTGAGTGCCTGATTAGATTTGTTATTTAAAAGGATCACTTTGGCTACTCAGGAGGCTGAAGTAGGAGGATTGTTTGAGGAGTTCAAGACCAGTCTGGCCAACAGAGCAAGACCCCATCTCTAAAAAAGTAATTAAAAATACTTTATTTTGTGTTTGTTTTAGAAATAGGGTCTCGCCCTGTTGCCCAGGCTGGCACGCAATGGCATGATCATAGCTTACTGTAGCCACAGGTACCTGGGCTCAAGTGATCCTCCTGCCTCAGCCTCCCAAGTACCTAGGACTACAGGTGTGTGTGCACCACCATACTCAGCTAATTTATTTTTATTTTTAGAGATAAGATTCTCACTGTATTGCCCAGGCTGGTCTCAAACTCCTGGGCTCAAGCGATCCTCCTGCGTCAGTCTCCCAAAGGGCTGGGAGTATAGGAGAGGGTTAATATGGACTTATCTAAGACAGTTGAGTGAGGATGGTGAAAAAGAAATGGAATTATTTTTAAGAAGGGAAAATCAACTGGGCATTACCACTGATTGGATGTGTGGAGTAATAAGGAGAGAGACAAAGATCAGTTGACAAATCAATATAGCTCAGGGGCCTGGTCATCCTGAGTGTTTCAGCCTTCTAGCACCCTTTTTCTCCCCCATGCACTCACATCTTTTCTGACAGTTCCTCATCCTCAGGGAAAGTCAAATTCCGCTTAGTGATAAGGGCTTCAGTGATGCAGACGCCCCCTTCCTCTGGACCCTGGGCTGACTTCGCTGTGAAAAGATGAGTCCAACTGTCACATTTCCTCATCCTTGGAGGACTTACCCCGCTGTTTTCCAACTGCTCTACCCACCGTCCCCCCTCCCTACTCACCTCCAGACATGATCTAAAATAAAAGACTGCTGGTCTGAGCGGGGAGAGGAACGAAAAGGAGCCTAGCAGCCTGGGCGGCCCCTAAGGATGGCAGAAACCAGGATGGCAGGAGGAGAGAGAAACTCAGAGACTTGGGAGAGGAGGAAAAGGGGTTGATTCAGAGAAAATTGCTGGGGTGAGGTCGAAGACAACAGTAAATTGATGTGAAGGGTCTGGAGTTTGAGGGGTGTGGAGGGGCTTTGCTGGCAGCAAGCTGGGGCGCAGTGGGCAGGAATGGTTGAGAAAGGAGCAGTTCCTAGGAAGCCGGAGTCGTTGCTAAGAGACTGGACGCCGAGCGGGGCGCTGAAGACAGGATCCGTTGGCCCGGCTTAGCGCATGCGTGTTACAGCTACAGCTGACGGGTACGCCCACTGCTTCCGGCCCCGGGGTTCGCTACCCCACAATCCTTAGCTCTTTCCGTCACCACTCGGCTTCCGTCCATTCTTCCGGTGGAGATGGCTGCGGCCGTGGCTGGGTTGCTGCGTGGGGGTTTCCTGCCCCAGGCGGGTAAGGAGTGGCCCAGGTCCTCAAGGCGTGTCTTGCCGCCGCTCTCTAGTCCTCATCTGCCCTCCTCTACTACTGATTCTTCTCATAATCTCTGACCCCAGCTAGATCGCTGGCCCCGTGCAGCTCCTTGTGATTCCAGACTCTGGTAATCACAGCAACAGTGTCCAGCTGTTGCCTGTCTCCAGAGTTTATTTTGCCTGGACCACTCCTCGCCCAGACCTTTGCATTATGTCTGCATCTTAATGTCTCAGCCTAAATGTCACCTCAGGTCTACCCTTGACTTCTTAGCCCCATCGCAATCTGTAATTTTGCATTTAAACTAAACAGTTGCTTGTTTAAACTTAAACTCCGCAAGGGCAGAACCATGTTAATTCAGCATAGCCAGCAGGTGGCATGGTGCTTGATGTTAGTAAGGGTGCAATAAATATTTGTTTAATGAATGGATTTGAGCACTCAATATAGACCAGGCACTGTGATAACTATTTTTATATGTGTTAGCTCATTTAAATCTTTTAAATCATTTAAATCTGAAGCACCCTGTGAGAAAGACATTCGCATCTCCTCTTTACAGACGCAGCAACTGAAGTTCAGACCAGTTGGGTGGCCAAGGTCACAGCTAGTAATTGGCGGAAGAGAGATTAAAATCCAGTTTCGGTTTGGCGCGGTGGCTCACGCCTGTAATCCCAGCACTTTGGGAGGTTGAGGCGGAGGGATCACCTGAGGTCAAGAGTTTGAGAACAGCCTGGCCAACATGGCGAAACCCCAACTCTACTAAAAACACAAAAATGAGCCGGGCGTGGTGGCACGTGCCTGTAGTCCCAGCTACTCAGGAGGCTGAGGCATGAGAATCGCTTACACCGGGAGGCAGAGGTTGCAGTGAGCTGAGATCGCCCGTCGCTGCACTCCAGCCTGGGCTACAGAGCGAGACTCCATCTCAAAAAAAAGAAAAAGAAAAAAAATCCAGTTTCATTTGATTCCAAAGCCTGCCTGCAGTCTTAACAGTTAGGTTTTGTGGCTGCTGGGCAATAAGACCTCTTACCCCAGCAAATATCCATACTCTCTGACTGTTAGAGCCACCTTCTATCTGGACACTTTTCTGAGGTCACATCCCAGTCTTGGGAATGGCTGAAAGTGGGGAGTTCTAGTCTTGGCCCTTGTGTTGAGGATGAAAGGGTCACTTTGGCTCAGGGCTTTTGAGTGCCTCACTTGTTTTCTGTGGGGTGCTCTGTAGCATTACCTGTAAACAGGAAGAGAGAAGGAAAGAGAGACTTGTCTGAGAGCTGTGAGAATGGTGTAACATTTTTTTCTCCTCTTCAAATCATAGGAGAGGATGTCAGAACAGTGGTTAGAGCAGTGGTTTTCAAACTTTAGTATGCGTCAGCATCACCAGGAGGACTTGTTAAAACACTATTTGTGACCAGCCTTGGTAACATGGTGAAACCTAGTTTCTACAAAACAAAACAAAAAACACTATTTGCTAGGCTCCATCCCAGAGTTGCTGATTCAGTAGGTCTAGGCAGAGCATGAGAATTTGTATTTCTTTTTCTTTTTCTTTTTGAGACAGTCTTCCTCTGTCGCCCAGGCCGGAGTGCAGTGGCACAATCTCGGCTCGCTGCAGTCTCTGCCTCTTGGGTTCAAGCAATTCTCATGGCTCAGCCACCTGAGTAGCTGGGACTACAGGTGTGTGCCACCACACCTGGCTAATTTTTGTAGTTTAGTTAGAGACAGAGTTTCACCATGTTGGCCAGGTTGGTCTTGAATTCCTGACCTCAAGTGAGCTGCCCACCTTGGCCTCCCAAAGTGTTGGGATTACAGGCGTGAGCCACCACACCCAGCAAAATTTCTGTTTCTAACAAGTTCTCAAATGATGCTGATGTTGCTGGTTGGGGTACAGGTGGGGCATACCTTGAGAACCACTAGATTAGACCAGGGGTTGGCATATTATGGTAGGGCCAGTCACTGTGTTTTATAAAATTCTGTTGGTACATAGCTTCTGCTGTCTGTTTACATATTGTCTGTGACTGCTTTTGGCAGAGTTGAGTATTAGAGACAGAGTACATGGGCCCCAAACTTAAAATATTTATTATTTGACCATTTTAAGAAAGTTTATTCAACCTTATCCCCTTTTTCTTTCTTTTTCTTTTTCTTTTTTTGTCCGAGACGGAGTCTCACTCTGTGCCCAGGCTGGAGTGCAGTGGCATGATCTCGGCTCACTGCAACCTCTGCCTCCTGGGTTCAAGCGATTCTCCTGCCTCAGCCTCTCAAGTAGCTAGGATTACAGGTATGCACCACCATGCCCCGCTAATTTTTGTATTTTTAGTAGAGATGGGGTTTCACCATGTTGGCCAGGCTGGTCTCAAACTCCTGACCTCCAGTGATCTCGCCCGCCTCGGCCTCCCAAAGTGCTGGGATTACAGGTGTCAGCCACCACGCCCGGCCTCCCCTTTTCTTAATGTGTTCAAAATATTTTCTCCTTTGTTCTCATTTTTTTCTCGCATTTCTGCACATTAAGAAGAGCTGGAGAAATGGGAACCTCAAGAGATTAAGTAATTGACCTCAGGTCACTTATTGAAAGAGAAGAGAAGCTTTGGAAATTTAGAATTTGGGGTAGACAATTCCTTGTCCCACTCTTGTGCTGAGTCTAGCTCTGTGAGCTGTGCTTTTCTCTGCTAGAGGGTGTGTTTTTTCTCCATCTGGGATAAACTAGGGCCTCCAAGAGGTTGCATCTAACCATGTTGCTGTATCCCCTCACAGGCCGGCTGCCTACCCTCCAGACTGTCCGCTATGGCTCCAAGGCTGTTACCCGCCACCGTCGTGTGATGCACTTTCAGCGGCAGAAGCTGATGGCTGTGACTGAATATATCCCCCCAAAACCAGCCATCCACCCAGCATGCCTGCCATCTCCTCCCAGCCCCCCACAGGAGGTAAGGAGGAGTTTGGATACATGTCACTTGGTGGTGGGATGGTGGATTAAAGTAATCTTGTCTCTGGCCATAGTGAAGTAGGACACTCAGCCATTGTCACTCACGTAATTATTTCACTTTGACTGCCTGATCCAGATACTTTAAGATGAAATCTGCACTTGATTCTATATTGGCTTTTGGGCTCTGGATTGGACGGGCCTGCTGAATTTCCTTCTTGTCTCCAAAAATGTGTGTCAGAGCTACCTGAGCCAGTGGGGTTGGGGAGAGTATCTCTCCAATCTTTTTTTTTTGAGACAGAGTATCGCTCTTGTTGCCCAAGCTGGAGTGCAATGGCGCGATCTCGGCTCACTGCAACCTCTGCCTCCCGGGTTCAAGTGATTCTGCTGCCTCAGCCTCCTGAGTAGCTGGGATTACAGGTGCGCACCTGTAATGATAAATAAATTAGCCACACCTGGCTAATTTTTGCATTTTTAGTAGAGACAGGGTTTCACCATGTTAGCCAGGATAGTTTTGATCTCCTGACCTCGTGATCTGCCTGCCTCGGCCTCCCAAAGTGCTGGGATCACAGGCGAGTCACTCCGCCCGGCCATCTTTTTTTTGTGTGTATGTGTGAGATAGAGTCTCATTCTGTCGCCCAGGCTGGAGTGCAGTGGGACATTCTTGGCTCATCGCAACCTCTGCCTCCTGGGTTCAAGTGATTCTCCTGCCTCAGCCTCCTGAGTAACTGGGATTATAGGCGCATGCCACCATGCCCAGCTAATTTTTTGTATTTTTAGTAGAGACGGGGTTTTGCTCTGTTGGCCAGGCTGGTCTCGAACTCCTGACCTCAAGCAATCCGCCCGCCTTGGCCTCCTAAAGTGCTGAGATTACAGGCATGAGCCACCGCACCCAGCCAAATTTCTCAATTTTAAACTAACGCTGCAAAAGAGTTATATTTATGATTGGCAAAATGATTCAACATGAGTATAGTGTCAGATTGATAGTTGAAGTAATTTGAACAATATTATTGTCAAGCACTGTTGACTGGGGCAGACTGCAGACCTGTTTTGGGGGAGTGGAACTGAGCATTTTCAGGTTTGAAAAACACTGCTAAAGACTGCGATTATCTAATGAAAGTGAAAAGGTTAGAGGAGTGGGAGATGTTACATGTCTCTGAGGGTCAGGGGCCCAGTTATCCTACTTGTTCCCCGATCTTTTGCACATTTGGGCATCACTGGAAGCCCTAGAACCTACCACAGAGGGAGCAAGGTTGCCAAGAGAAGTCAGCTGATATTTCCTTGGTCATTGCTTTCCAACTTCAGGAGACAGGCCTCATCAGGCTTCTCCGCCGGGAGATAGCAGCAGTTTTCCAGGACAACCGAATGATAGCCGTCTGCCAGAACGTGGCTCTGAGCGCAGAGGACAAGCTTCTTATGCGACACCAGCTGCGGAAACACAAGATCCTGATGAAGGTCTTCCCCAACCAGGTAGGGAGCAGGCCCCTTGGCATGGGTTGCCCATCTTCCCCCAACCCCCACCAGACTCAGACCTCACCATCTGCTCCCCAGTGATGATACTTCTTATTCCTCCTCTCCATGAGTCACCGTCTAATCTGGTGTCTAAGCTATGATTAGGGGATGAGAAGACCCTTGGGTTGCACCCTCAGCCTAATGTGGCCCATGACCCACGAGGTGGCTCTTCCTCCCACTTGTTCCCGATGTCATTTTTTCCTGCTGTCCCAGGTCCTGAAGCCCTTCCTGGAGGATTCCAAGTACCAAAATTTGCTGCCCCTTTTTGTGGGGCACAACATACTGCTGGTCAGTGAAGAGCCCAAGGTCAAGGAGATGGTACGGATCTTAAGGACTGTGCCGTTCCTGCCACTGCTAGGTGAGCAAGCACCCCTGCCAGTTAGGGGTGGGATGAAGAGGGGCAGGTGCTACAGCAGCCTGCTGCCATCTGCTCAGCTTGTCTTGGTAAAACCGTGAATGTTCTTGGAGAGAGCATCCTTTCACGGATGGGGCCTGAGTCAACAGCACATTTATTGAGGGCCGACTGTCATTCCCACACCTGTGTTGTCTCACTACCCCAGGTCACTTCTGCACTGGAGGGAAGACTAGGAAAGGCAGACATGGAGCAGGGAGAGAAATTTCAGATACCTTGAGTCTAACAGTGGGGTAGCAGGTGCTGAAACCCACACAGATGAAGATATTTAAAACAAGTAGCCCAAATAAAGGGTGCCGAGGGCCAGTGACCAGTGTTTCTCAGACTCCCCTGATGCTGACTCACTTAAGGGGCAGAGAATACTGCACGTGTCCCTTGGAAATCCAGATTTCATAGGTCTCTGTGGGGAGGGGGCGGGACAGGAATCTGATTTTTTTTTTTTTTTGAGATGGAGTCGTACTCTATCACCCTGGCTGGAGTGCAGTGACGCAGTCTCAGCTCACTGCAACCTCTGTCTCCTGGGTTCAAGCAATTCTCCTGCCTCAGCCTCTTAAGTAGCTGGGATTACAGCCACCTGCCACCACACCCAGCTGATTTTTTTTTGTATTTTTAGTAGAGATATGGTTTCACCATGTTGGCCAGGCTGGTCTCGAACTCCTGACCTCAGGTGATCCACCCACCTTGGCCTTCCAAAGTGCTGGGATTACAGGCGTGAGCCACTGCACCTGGCCTCATCTGTATTCTCTCTCTCTTTTTTTTTTTTTTTCTGAGATGAAGTTTCGCTCTTTTCACCCAGACTGGAGTGCAATGGCATGAACTCACCTTACTATAACCTCTGCCTCCCCAGTTCAAACGATTCTCCTGCCTCAGCCTCCTGAGTAGCTGGGATTACAGGTGCTCTCCACCATGACTGGCTAATTTTTATAGTTTTAGTAGAGA
Source organism: Macaca mulatta (assembly GCF_049350105.2). Taxonomy (NCBI): domain Eukaryota; kingdom Metazoa; phylum Chordata; class Mammalia; order Primates; family Cercopithecidae; genus Macaca; species Macaca mulatta. The sequence continues at coordinate 62,205,122 of NC_133421.1, forward strand.
CAGGGTTTCACCTTGTTGGCCAGGCTGGTCTTGAACTCCTGACCTCAGATGATCTGCCTGCCTTGGCCTCCCAAAGTGCTGGGATTACAGGCATGAGCCGCTACACCTGGCCACCCGATTCTTATTTACAAGGAAGTTTAGGAAACACTGACTTAATAGGGGTTGGGGCCAGGTGGATATATTAAGAGTTTTCTGAGGGAAGAGTGAAGAAGTAGGGATCAATCCCAAGCAGAGTGGGTGTGGTGTGGGGCACAGTGGAACCCAGCTCTTGGGGAAGGCAGGATTTTGAGAAGGGCAATGGAGAGCAAGTTCCTAGAGTCAGAAAGCTGTTTTCAGAGAAGAAAGGCATCTGCAAGGAGCCCAGCTGACCCTGTGTTCTTCCAGGTGGCTGCATTGATGACACCATCCTCAGCAGGCAGGGCTTTATCAACTACTCCAAGCTCCCCAGCCTGCCCCTGGTGCAGGGGGAGCTTGTTGGAGGCCTCACCCACCTCACGACCCAGACCCACTCCCTGCTTCAGCACCAGCCCCTGCAGCTGACCACCCTGTTGGACCAGTACATCAGAGAGCAACGCGAGAAGGATTCTGTTGTGTCGGCCAGTGGGAAGCCAGATCCTCCTGACCCTGTTCCGGACTCATAGCCAGCCTATTTAGCCAGCCCTGCGCATAAATACACTCTGCTGTGTTGGCTGTGCTCTCCTCCGCGGGAGATGTGGAAGAACTTGGGGTGGGGGAGTGCGTTTGTCACTTGGTTTTCACTAACAATGATATTGTCAGGTATAGGGCCACTTGGAGATGCAGAGGATTCCATTTCAAATGTCAGCCACTGGCCTCATCCTTAGTTTTCCCAACTTGGGACCTGATAGGAGCAAAGTCTCTCTCCGTTCTCCAGGTCCAAGGCAGAGATCCTGAAAAGATAAGGCTATTATCCCCTGCCTCCTTGGTCACTGCCTCTTGCTGCACAGGCTCCTGAGCCCACCCCCTTGGGGCACAACCGGCCATGGCCACAGTAGCTCAACCAAGCAGTTGTGCTGAGGTGAGAGCCTGCTGTGTGCCAGGCTTTGTGCTGAGTGCCGTACATGTATTAGTTCCTTTACTCCTGACCACATTGTACCCATTTCACAGAGAAGGAGCAGAGAAATTAAGTGGCTTGCTCAAGGTCATGCAGTTAGTAAGTGGCAGAACAGGGACTTGAACCAAGCCCTCTGCTCTGAAGACCGCATCCCGAATTTCTACCCTAGAGCTTCCTCATCAGGTTACCCAGAAGTGGGTCCCGTCCACCATCCAGGTGAGCTTGGATGTTAGTTCTCCACCCTCGAGGTGTACGCTGTGGAAAGTTTGGGAGCACTGCTTTATAATAAAATCAAATGCATTCTACTTCCTTTATTTTGTGGTTTACATGGCTATCCTCCCTATAAACTTACTCTCAGGAGCTTCTCTGTCATCTGACTTTGCTCACTCTTGTTTCGCTTCCTAGGAAAATCCTCTTCTCCTACACCCGTTCTCACAAATGGCATCCCGCACATGCTTGCCCTGTTAAAGGCAGCTGACAGCTGTATACCCACTAGCTAACATGTCTCTGGTGGTTCTGGACAAAAGGCCTATGGGAAAACTAGGATTCTCTGTTAATGGGGAGTTCTGAGAGCTCTAGGGTAGGAGGCCTCATGCAAGTCTTCATGAACCAGACATTACTAATAAAGGAGATGGGATGCTTAACTCGAAGCCCACCGTCATCCTTGATTGGAGCACATTCTGGGTGGATGCAGGGGTGACCCGGGGAGGGTGGCTGTTCAACATTGTTTCTCGGACTTGAAGCAATGCCACCGCTTCCTTAGTCTTGGACAGGTACTGTCTGGCGGGGATGATCTGCAGCAGCCTTTTTGTGGCCTGGGCCAGGACCAGCTTCCCACAGTGCCTTGCCCTGTGCTGTATGCCCGGGATGCTCAATCACTGGGAAGTGACTTAAAAGGCCCTTGAGGCTCCTGGATGCCAGAGCTTGTCTGACCAGTGCTGCCCAGTGCTCCTGTCCCTCCCAGAACCCTGCCAGGTACTAACAATGCCCTCCACCTGGGGTGGCTGGAGCAGCGCTGAGGCTCTGAATAAAGGCAAGACAGTGGGTGTCCCTGAGAGATATGTGAGACCCTGAAATGTGAACCAGGCCCAGTGAGGATGAAGTGGAAGGGATAAGTGGCCTAAGTCACTTTTGGGGTCAGAGAAGAAACTTGAATCACATCCTTCACCTGAGGCCCCAACTACTTCTTTCCAGAAAAGACTACTTTTTTCCAGAAAACTTTGCTGCACTTGAAGCTGTAGGTCTGTGCCACCTTCATTTGAATGAATTTTAGACCTTTGTTAAGAGCTGATTTTTCATGAGAATTGAGCAGCTGGACACAGTACTCCAGCAGAAGGGTAAAGGGAAGGGAGGGGACCAGCATTGCAGCCCTTTTAACAGCAGCTGTGACTGCCCCAGGCCTGCTCCTGATCAAGACACTGCAGGCTGTAGGGTGTCATCGTATGCACAGGCACTTTTAGATCCCTGTGGGGCCTGACCTAGTGGGGCATCACCCCAGTGAAGGGCCTCAGTGTGGGGACTGCTGGCTGTCCCTCTTCTGGCTTGACTGCCCCTGCTGACTGTGCTCTTGGCACTGTCTTACTGTCCCAGAGGGGGCATCTGTCCCTCCACCATCAACCTGATACTTTTGCTGGCTCCAAATTTTGCAGTCTATTTTCAGATGTAAAATGAGAGGGCGGGGGTGGGGGTTAATTAGGAATTGGCCTTGGGCACTAACAGGGTCACTGCCGTGGTAGTCTGAATAAAGCCTTTACCACCACTGGTGTATAGCCAGCAGTTCCCCAGTCCTCTGATCTATCTGGAACCATGCCCAGTGGGGACTGTGCCCCCGCTCCCAAGCCACATGGATACTAGGGCGGTCTGCTCAGCCCTAAGTCCTCCAGGGAGCAGGGGGGCAGAGCTGAGCGGTTGCCCGGAGCTTGGCGGGAGGAGGGGACAGGGGAGAGGGAGGTGGGGAGATCCGGCTAGAGGAGAGGCTCCGACGTCTCCTTCCTTCCTGGTTCCTGCAGCAGCTGCTGCCACTGCTCAGCTTGGTGAGGAGGGAGCCGGTGACTCGGAGACGGTGACTCAGAGGCAGAGCAGTGTGAGGGCCAAGGAGCACTGGCGTCCATGGACCCTGGGGTAAGGGGGCTGCGTGGCAGCAGCTGACATTCCTGAGAAGAGCTTCCTCCCACCTGAAGCTGGTGGGTCTGCTCCCGAGATGGTGGGAATGGAGGTGGAGAGGGGGCACCCACCTGGCTCGCCTAGACCCCTCACCTTCCTACCGATAGAGCCTCCCCCTCCACCCACAAGCAGTGAGGGGCCGGGATCCCCACAGGGCCTGGGGAAGGGCACAGAGATACCCGAACACCGGAAGAGTTTGGGAACTTTCAATGGCTGAATGCAGGAGTTTCCTCCCAGGTCAGCCTCTTGCAGCAAGGGTCCCTCTGCCCCAACCTCCTGGGCACCCGTTCCTGCCACATCCCTGTCCGTTCTGGGCCTCAGTTCCTCAGGTGCTTGCTAGCTCCATTAGAAGATCTGGGCTGCTTCCCCCACCTCAAACCAGCCTTGCCCCTCCAGTCCCCTCCCCCGTCTCACACACGCAGAGCCTCATGCATTATTGATCTCCCTGTGGAGCCAGGATGGCCAGGGCCAGTGCCAAGGGTGCCTGTGGGCACTGCTGCAGGACCTGTGCAGACCTGGGCATGTCCTGGGCCCCCTCTTCTCTCATGAAGTGTCTCTTTTAGCCCAGTGTCCTGCCCTCTCTGGGTGGGTGGCACTTCTCAGAGCCCCAAGGACTGGGACGGTAGACGGGATGGTGAGGCTTTAGGGGGCACTGAGGGTCCAAAGAGGGCATCCTAGGGGCATGTTTGGTAGGAGGAGACATGGGAAAATGGGGCTATCTCAGGCCTCAGTTTCTCCAAGCACTAGAGAATATGGAGACTAATTGGTGGGAGACTGGGGAGTTTTCTGCAAGGGGATCATGGCAGGGAAGTCTCTGAGTCACGGTGGCAGGGCGGAGGGGTCCTGAAGGCAGAGGCAGCTGGATTGAGGAGGTCTCGCTTGTCCAGTCTCTGAACCCCTCTGTCTCTTCTTGGAGCCTCTTCTGTCACTCCCTTTCTTCACCTCTGAGCACTCCCAGGGAAGCCTCTAAAGAAAGCACTGAATATTTCCTGGAGTCCCAAAGTATGTGCCCAAGGCAGGCTGCGCATATGTCTTGTGGTTTTCCCTGGGCATCTGCCTGTCTGCTGTGTGCTAGTTCATGTCTCAGGGCAGTGTCCATATCAGGTGAAAATGGGTGGGGTCAGGACAGAGGGGCAGACTTGGGAGAGGCATGGCAGGTGAGCAGAGGGTGTGTTGGTGAGTCCTTATCTCAGAGGATGTGGGAGGGGTTGGAGGCGGGGAAGGTGATCAGAATTTGCGCCAAGGGGGTCTTTCTCTTGCTTCAAGGACTCCATCAGGAGCAGGTGACATCCTTCCCCTTCCACCCTGCTCCCTGCTCTACGTCCCCAGCAGGGAGTGGCCTCTCCCTTCTCCATGGACTTCCAAGAGAGGGACCCGCCATTCCTGCCTGAGAGCGCACAGTCCTCAAAGCCCAGCAGTGCTCAGCAGGTCAGAGAGCGCGAAAGCAGTGGTGGGTGGGCCAAGCTTGAACCGGACCGGGAGGGGCCAAGGCGGCCATCTCACCAGTGCTCCCCTCCCTCTGTCCTGGACTGCAGGCCTCTGAGCTGTGGGAGGTGGTGGAGGAGCCTCGGGGCAGGCTGGGGACAGAGGGTGTCATGCCTGAGAGGCAGGAAGGTCACCTGCTCAAGAAGAGGAAGTGGCCTCTGAAGGGCTGGCACAAGGTAGGGTGGGCAGGCAAAGGGAGGGGCCAGACATGGGGGCGGGGTGGGAATGGGGGGCAGCTGCCAGGCAGTCCAATGGTGTTTGCATGATGAGAAAGAAAAGAAAAGCTAATTTGTGTGGTTGCCCTCTCCCTCATGCCCTTCCTCTCGGCCTCCTGGGTCCTGTCACTCCTGGGCAACATCACAGAGATACTTTGTGCTCGAGGATGGAATCCTTCATTATGCAACTACCCGGCAAGACGTGAGTCCGGGCAGTGGCTTGGGGTTGTGGGAGGAGTCTGGCCCCAGTATGCCCTGGGCAGGCACGGGGTATCCGGAATCGACCAGAGCAGGGTCTGAATCCCAGGTCCACCACTTGCTGAATGTGTGATCTTGGGCGAGTTACATCCCTGGGCTGTAGCTTCCTCATCTCTAACAGGAGAGTGCCTTCCCCCAGGTGCAGAGCTGTCATGGTAAGGGAGGTCATACACACAAGGCTCTCTGGACAGGGCAGAATAAGTGCCCAAGAAATGGGGTCTTTACCACTCTCATCCTGGTCCCATTCTCAGGCTGGGAACGAGGAACTGAAGGCCTGAGTACCCAGGATCTCTCTGGGAGGGCGTTGCCTTCCACAACCCTCCAGACCCCTGAGGGTGGGAATAGTTTTTCTTGATCTGTGACTTCTTAGAGCTCAAGATGTGACTTGACATAGGGGAGCGCTCTGCACATGGGAGGATGATTGACAAGTCTCTACTGATAGTGTGACTTGGACATGAGAGTGAACCTGCCACCTGGCCCTTGAACGTAGAATGGCTTCAGGGAGATGGTAGCTCTATGGCTCTGAGAGCCTAAAATAGGTCCCCTGTACCCCCACTAACACTTCACTCCCAGATCACCAAGGGGAAGCTCCATGGCTCCATCGATGTCCGGCTGTCGGTCATGTCCATCAACAAAAAGGCCCAGCGCATTGACCTTGACACTGAAGACAACATCTACCACCTCAAGGTGACATCCCTGGGAGGCAGGACATGTGTTGGCCCCCAGCCTAGCAGAGGCATTGGAACACACAGGGGCAGGGCCTGAGGGTCTATGGAGCTCAGGGTCTGTCTCTGAGTTTGACAAGAAGTAAGTTTCCATCCTGTAAAAACTGCCAAGGGCAAACCTGCACTTCTTGGTTGTTGCATGGACAGGCACAGATCTAAGGGCTCAGAAACCTGGGCACCTTGCACTCTGTCTCTCTGCAAGTGAGCTTTGCACAAACCTGGCTCTGTAAGAAGGGACTCTGCTTGTCTGGGGATCAGAGCCCTGACTTCTTGCTCTTGGAAAGTGTTCCCTCCCTTCAGATAGCCCTCCCCGTCTCCATCACTTCTGCAGATCAAATCCCAGGACCTGTTCCAGAGCTGGGTGGCACAGCTGCGTGCCCACCGCCTAGCCCACCGCCTGGACATGTCCCGTGGCACACTGCCCAGTACCACTCACCGGAAGGTAAGGTGGACCCTGGGGTGCAGACAGGTAATGTGGCAATTCAGGGGCAGGGGCTATGGGGAACTGTGAGACCCAGGGAGGTGGGCATCATCCTTCCTGACCCTGGGCTCACCCCACAGGTTCCTGGTGCCCAGCTTCCAACAGCAGCTACTGCCTCAGCCCTACCTGGGCTTGGACCGCGGGAGAAGGTGTCTTCCTGGCTGAGGGACAGTGATGGGCTGGACCGTTGCTCTCATGGTGAGGGTCCCTAGGCACAGCACCTCCAAGGGTAGGGCCCAAGCTGGCAGGTCTAGACAGCATTAGCAGGATGGGAAAATATTACTTCCATCCCCACCTCAGGGAGACTCAATTTAATGAGACAGCCTCTGTCTCCAAAGAGATCCAATCTACTTGGGCCCTGTCCTGGGCAGTCCCAGCCTTACAGAAGAGTAAGAATCTGTCAGGGCACATAGACAGACATGGATGCAGGGATGGGAATCATGACAAAGCAGATACTGAATACCCACACGGGGCAGGGGCCTGAGGAGTAGTGCCAGGGAAGGGGTGTGCTCTAGAAAAGGGTTCCTGCAGTAGGGTCTGTGAAGTTGGCCTGAAGGGAGAAGTATAAACCAAGTAGAGAGAGGCAGGGCAGGGTGAACACATCCCCGGTCTGCTCAAAGGCAGCAGAGGTGAGGTGTGGTCTAGAGACAGAGTAGAAATTAGGGTTCAGGCCCTCCCAGGAAACCAGGGGGCACCACACCCACAGGGGTAGGGACCCGAGCTCTTGAGCAGGTAACAGGGAGCAGTATCAGGATCTCCACGAAGTCAATGTTGGGAGAGTCATGTCCTTGAGCCTGGGCTTGGTGGTTCATGCCTGTAATCCCACCACGTTGGGAAACCAAGGCAGGCAGATCACCTGAGGTCAGGAGTTCAAGGCTAGCCTGACCAACATAGTGAAACCCCATCTCTACTAAAAATACAAAATAATTAGCCAGGCGTGGTGGCACATGCCTGTAATCCCAGCTACTCGGGAGGCTGAGGCAGGAGAATCACTTGAACCCGGGAGGCAGAGGTTGCAGTGACCTGAGATCATGCCATTCCACTCTAGCCTGGGCAACAAGAGCAAAACTCTGTCTCAAAAAAAAAAAAAAAAAAAAAGAAGAGAGAGTGATGTCCTTGTTCTTTCTTGCCACAGAGCTCTCTGAGTGTCAGGGGAAGCTCCAGGAACTACACAGGCTCCTCCAGAGCCTGGAGTCCCTGCACCGAATCCCCTCAGCCCCTGTTATCCCTACACACCAGGTAAGATCCAGGGGAACACATAGGGTCCTGCTCAGGCCCCCGATCCCATCATTTCCCCAGGATGGGTCCTATTCCTCCCACACCGCTGCAGTTTCCTGGAGAGCCACGCATCGCCTGGTTTCCTCCCTACCCCTGCCCCATGTCCAAACTGTGTCAAGGTTGTCTCTGTTCCTCCACGCCCATGCCTCTGCCGGGTTGGCTGTCATCTTCCACTGGGATGTCAGTTGTCTCTATCCACTGGCCTGAGCGGCCCCACCCTCTGTGCTGGGTAATCTGTGGCCTCCTCCATGGCGTAGGAGGCCATCTACCTCTCCCAGGCTGTGACGGTTGCTGCCCCTTTTCCCCACCCTGTGAGTAAAATTCCCCCCACCTTGACTTGCCAGGCCTCAGTGACAACTGAAAGACCCAAGAAGGGGAAACGGACCAGCCGCATGTGGTGTACCCAGAGCTTTGCCAAGGATGATACCATTGGACGGGTGAGGTGGGGCGTGCACCTCACATAGCTGGGGCAGGATGCTCTAAGGAGGCCGGCCCCTTCAGCCCTTCCCCTTCACCTTCACCCTTCAGGTTGGTCGTCTCCACGGCTCTGTTCCCAACCTGTCTCGCTACCTGGAGTCTCGGGACTCCTCGGGCACCCGTGGGCTGCCACCCACAGACTATGCCCACCTGCAGCGCAGCTTCTGGGCCCTGGCCCAGAAGGGTAAGTGCATGCTGGGAGAGGCTGATAGGGAGCGGGCAGGAGTGAGCGAGGACTCTGATGGTCTGCCCCACCCCCTTTAGTGCACAGCTCCCTCAGCAGCGTCCTGGCCGCCCTCACCACGGAACGGGACCGACTGAGGGATATGCACCAGGGCTCAGAGTTGTCAAGGATGGGGGTGAGGCCTGGGGGACAGGGTGGCTGGTGGGAGGAGAGGGCTTGAAGCTGAGGACTGCCAGCCTGGGGTCCGATAGCAGATCTGGGTGAGGGTGGGGGTTTGGCAGAGGCAGTCTCTGCAGAGAGGAGGTGGCAAGGTGGGGAGGACCTCATCCTCCTGGCACTGTGTCCCTCACCCTCTCCCTGCAGGTCTCCGAGGCCCCCACTGGCCAGAGGCGCCTCCACTCACTGTCCACCTCCTCCGACACCACGGCGGACTCTTTCAGCTCCCTCAACCCTGAGGAGGTGCGGAGCCAGGGTGGGTTGTGGGGGCCGATTCTCCTGCGCCTTCTCTCCCAGTGGGAGCCAAGGCCCAGGGCAGTGGGCAAGGTTGATTTTTAGTCCAAGACAGCCCCAAAACTTGGCTCCACTGTCTTTCCCATAAGGTTGGCGACAGCCCCATCTCAGTCATTTTGTAACAATGTGCAGGGTACTTTTTCTTTTAATTCAGAGTCCTCTGATGCAGTGATTCTCACCCTCAACATAACAAAACTGAGGCTCAAAGGGTCTAACGGGTGAGCTGAGGCTCCTGCAATTATAGGTGGGCTGAACTGAGACTCGGGCTCTGAGCACAGACTCTGGAGCTGCATTCCACGGGTTCAAATCTGGCTCTGCTGCCTGCCAGCTTTGTGATCCTGGGCCTCAGCGTCCCAATCTGCAAATTGGGGGTGATAATTGCACCTACCTCACGGGGTGGGTGTCAGGATTGAGTGGGTTAGTGCACACAGAGGGCTTGGAGTGGGGCTCAGGGTCAGTGCCGGGAAGTGTAAGCAGTTATCATGGAGCCTGCGCGCCCTCACTCCCAGGCCAGGGCTCATTCTACTATGCCTTTGTCCCCTGCTCACTCCCCTCTGCCTCTTCTGCTCAGAAGGTGTCTGACTCAGCAAAAGTGCCCGGTTATGCCTCCCTCTCACGGGAACTGTCAGGCAAGCGGGTGCCCAACCTGACTCCCCCGGCTTGGCCCCGGAGCCTCACATCCATCTGGTTGCTCCCACAGCAAGAAGCTCTGTACATGAAGGGGCGCGAGCTCACCCCCCAGCTGTCGCAGACCAGCATCCTGTCCCTTGCTGATTCCCACACAGAGTTCTTTGATGCCTGTGAGGTTCTCCTGTCCGCCAGCTCTTCTGAGAATGAGGTGAGGGAAGAGGGAAGCTGGCAGTGAGGTGGGGCGGTTGGGGGGGACCTTGGGAACAGAAGGGTGGGGTCCACAGAGACCATAGATTCCTCAGCTCCTGTCTCTGGGAATATGTCCAGATCAGTTGGGTTCGTGTGGCCCTGCTCAGAAATCTCTGCTGGGGACTCTTCTTCTAGAGGAGTGTGACATTTTTATCCCCACGGGGTTCTCCTGAAACTACTGCCACAGTTGCAACCCCAGTCATCTTCCTATGACCCTGTCTCAGCTTCAGCGCTCCCTTGATCCCCTCTTCTCAGACCCTGAACCTCAGTAATCCCCAACTTACCTTCTGTCTGTGTCCCACCAAGTCCCTGAGCTTTCTCCCACGAGCCACAGGGCCAAGTCCCTGAGCTTTCTACCACCAGCCACAGGACCCGGCCCTCCCTTTCCCAAGGTGGCTGGGCACACTCTGTGATGCCAGGTGTCCTGGGGCAATGTCTTAGGGCTCAGAGCTCCCCCAATACATTCTCTTCCCCTTCCCACCAAAGGGCTAGCTGGGCAGATTCTTGCCAGGCCCTGGGCACTGCCCAGCTGCCCGGGGGAGGCCCAGTCTGCCCGGCCTGTCATCTGTCCCGGCCCAGGGCTCAGAGGAGGAGGAGTCGTGTACCAGTGAAATCACCACCAGCCTGTCTGAGGAGGTGCTGGACCTCAGGGGAGCTGAGCGCTGTCAGAAAGGTGCCAGCTGGGTGGGCAGGCAGGGAGGGGTGGGAGGCAGGTGGAAAAACAGGGTTTGTCCACAGCCCAGGCCCATGCAAAGGCCATCCCTTGTGGTGACTGATGGGCTAGTGGCTTTGGGTGCTGACCCCAAGAGCTAAGGAAGGCCAGGTCATGAACTGGGAAATATTCCAGGAGCAGCTCTGCTGGGGTGGGCCAGGCTCCGGCCTTGGGGCTGGCCTCTGTTGCAGCAGGCTTGCCTAGGGCCTTGGAGGGAGGCAAGAGATCCCACTTTGCTGCTTGTTAGCAGTGTGGCTCTGGACCTGTCATTTTACTTCTGAGAGCCTATTTCCTCATCCATAAGATGGGCTGGGTAATCTGGACTCTGACCTCTGTTTCTGTGTTTATAAAGGGAACAAAAGGCAAGGGTGAGGACTCAGGAGGGGCTCCTGGGGTGCAGGGTTTCTGGCAGTGGGAACCGTCCGCCCCTTTGCATGGCTCCCAACCCTGCCAGCCAACTCAGTCCCTGGGAACTTGTCAGCAGTTAGAGCCCCAGTCACCCTGCCCTGCTGTGAGTCGAGACACGGGCTCAGTGGGGAGTGTCCCAGGGGCTTGGGAGGCAGCTGGGCCCTGGACTGGGCTGTGGGCTTGCCGTGTCTGGGATGGCTGGTGTCCAGTTGGAGAGTGACATGGCAAGGCGGCCCCAGGGGGGTGTGTTCCAGGGAGACCCATGGGGCCACCCCGCCGTCGCTGCCTGCCGGCGGCCAGCGGACCTGGGGCTGACGTGAGCCTGTGGAACATTCTGCGCAACAACATCGGCAAAGACCTGTCCAAGGTGTCAATGCCTGTGCAGCTCAACGAGCCGCTCAACACTCTGCAGCGGCTCTGCGAGGAGCTGGAGTACAGCAGCCTCCTGGACCAGGCCAGCCGCATCGCCGACCCCTGCGAGCGCATGGTACCTGCTACCTGTCCTTATGCCCAGCCCAAGGCTGCTTCCTTCTCCCTGGGACCTTTTCTCCCAGAAAATCCTGGCTGGGCTGTTCCTTGCTGCTGAAGTTCCACCCCAAGATCCCATAGTTTGCTTGCTTGGGGTGGCGGCCCTATCCTCAGCACCCTGCACCTGCCTTGCTCCCCGCAGGTGTACATCGCAGCCTTTGCTGTCTCAGCCTACTCCTCTACGTACCACCGAGCTGGCTGCAAGCCCTTCAACCCTGTCCTGGGGGAGACCTATGAGTGTGAGCGGCCTGACCGAGGCTTCCGCTTCATCAGTGAGCAGGTGTGGCCTTGGGAGAAGACGGCTGGCCTTGGGTGTCTGGGGCAAGGAGAGACCTGGGCTTTGGGACCAGAGCTGGGGCAGAGAGACCAGGGCCTGGGAGAGGAGCATGGGCAGTTGGCTCTGTGCCGGGCTCTGTGGTGCTCCTGGCCCACGTTCTGAGGTCCAGCCATGGGATCCCAGGAGTTCCACCTGGGAGCTCATGCTCTAGGGGCCAATCTTGGGCTAGGATGAACTGGAGGATGAATTGGAGAGAGCTGAGAGTACAGGGGCTGGGGAGAATAGGATGTTCCTTCTAGATGGTGTAGAGGAATGCATGGAGCAGGCTTGGGAAGGTTAGAGATGGGGCTGGAAGACAAGGTGGGCCAGACGCTGAGGAGTCCTGCCAGTGAAGGGAAAGAGGCTTTGGGCTTTTATATGTGTGTTTTTAAATCCTGAAGGCATTGGCACCATGGAGGATTCGAGGCAGTGGAGTGGCTGCTCAGAATCTCAGTGTGCAAAGCACACCCGGGTGGCATATGCCTGGTTGGTGGAGGCCAACAGGGTCCGTCTTGTCATCTCTGTAGAGCTAATGAGGCCCTGCACTTAGGCTGCGGTGTTTGGTTCAAGAGCTGTTTATGTGCTGCCCCTGACAGGGCCTGGTGCTTAGCAGGGTACTCTCTTGTGTAGGGAAAGGGGAGGTTTTTGTCGACAGGGAGAAGTCTGGGCGGCCTGATCTGGGGAATTCAGTGGGTGCATGGTGGTGCCAGTTAGCAAGGTGGACAGTGTGTGTGGGAGCACACTGACTATGTGGGCTTGACTTCCATGGGAGATGGCCAGGAGGCTCTGGAGTCGCTGGCTTGGAGCTCCTCCAAGAGCACCAGGTGGCACTAACAGGTCGAGGAGTCGCCAGCTTAGAGGGAGGAGGACATCAAGGGAGGACTGCCCTTGGGAGGACTGCCCGCAGTGTCTAGGGAAGAGGGCAGGCAGGAGCGCTGGGAAGCCCCAAAGGGGAGAGAGCGCGGGTCCCTGGGACCTGAGGGGTGTCATCGGCTACCTGCGTGAGGAAGGTTTCCGAGATAGGATGGGGACAGAGACTGGATTGCAGAGGGTGTAGAGTGTAGGTTTTATAAAAAATAGAGAAAAAAGCAGACTATTTTCCAAAAATTTTACCATGAGGGACAGAGGAGAGAGAAGGTGGCAGTTGGTGGGGGATAAAGGTCGAGGCAGTTTGTGTGTTTGTTTGGATTTGAAGTGTTGTTGAAAACATGGTGAAGATTGACACAGTACGCTCATGTGTACAATAGAAAATAAGCCTCCGTCTCATCCCAACGCTCCGAAGGGACTACTGCTACCAGCTTTTGGGATTCCTCCCAGAAATGTTTTACGCATATGTGAACAAAGATGTGTGTGTCTAGAAAAGAAAGGTTTGCTATTTTTTAAGGTGAAAGAAACAGAAAATCTTTATATTCAGAGAGAAAGAGAAATAAAGAGGGAAAGACTGAAGGTGTGGAAGGAGGAGGACGGGGGAACCTGGGGGGCATCGGTGGGAGCAGGCTGACTGCGGCCAGAGCAGAAGGAATCACCTCCCTGACCCACCTCTGTTCTGCCGCAGACTGTGGGAGGCGAATGAGGTTTGAAGGGCCTGGCTTGTGCCTAGGTCCTCAGAGAAGGATTGGTGAGGGATGTCAAGGGCCCAGATACAGGACATTGTAGATTTAGCAGTTTCTTAGTGTGGGTCGTGTCTGTGTTTTGGCAACAGAGTCAGAGCCAGGGGTGTACAGAGGAGGCCAGTGCTGGCATTTCTGGCAAGTGGTGGAGGTGGCTGAGGGTATTAGGTGAGAGTACTGTAAAGGGCAGGATGGGGCTAGCAGACCACGGGAGGGCAGTGCAGTCAGGGACCTGGACATCTTGGCTGGAGCCGTGGGCAACAGGGAATGGAGAGAGAGGCGAGGCAGGCAGGCTGTGGGATGTTGGAATTGAAGGCTTCAGATGTGGAGCCATTCCAAGTGGGGACAAGGCCAAGTGTTTCCAAGGGTGTGGGGTAGAGGTTGCAGGGCAATGATCAGCTTTGGGGTGGGGTGTGGGGGAGATGGTGGGGAAGAGGGTCGTCAGCAAGGGCTGCATTTCAGGCAGGGGATGAGGTCCCCACCTGTCAGTGGTTATAGGGTGATGATCAGTTTTGGGGTGTGGCGAGGGGAGATGGTGGGGAAGAGGGTTGTCGGCAAGGGCTGGGTTTCAGGCAGGGCATGGGGTGGAGGCCCCACCTGTCACTGTTGCGGGGAACTTTTCAGGCTTGAGCAGGGGTTCTGGAGGACGCCATAGACAGGCCAGCCAGAGGAGCTCCTGAGGAAGAGGGAGCGAGAAGGGAGAACATAGAGGCCTCATGGGAAGAAGAGAGGATGATGGGTTTGGGAGATGGCCAAGGGTGATAGGGACAAGAGACCTGGGACCAACTGGTCTTGTGGTACTCAGGGGAAGTGGGGTTGGGAGTAAGGGACTTTGGGGTGCCCTAATGGTGCTCAGGGACAGCCTCAAGAGAACTTCTTTGCTCACCAAGGTCTCCCACCACCCCCCTATCTCGGCCTGCCATGCGGAGTCTGAGAACTTCGCCTTCTGGCAAGGTGAGGAGTAGAGGGCAGGGCGGGGTGGCCCTGGGCAAAGGGAACACCCTCTGGCCTTATCTCTGTTGTTCTCTCTCCCTCCCCTAATCCAATTCCAGATATGAAGTGGAAGAACAAGTTTTGGGGCAAATCCCTGGAGATTGTGCCTGTGGGAACAGTCAATGTCAGCCTGCCCAGGTGGGATTCTTAGACTCTCAGCAGCCAGGCCAAGCCACAGGCAATCCTTCAGGCTGGAGAGGACGTGGCCTTAGGGACAGGATAAGGACAGGATAGGGAGGTCTGTCCTGAAGCTGCTTGCAGTGGGTCAGTGTCTGTAGGTTTTATACCTATATTTACAGCAGTCGCCAATAGAGAAAGATGAAAAGCCTTAGAACGTAGTAGAGCTGGAAGGGCCCATCGAGGTCATCTGACTCAGCGGCTTTCACACTTTTTTGACCGTGACTCACAGTCAGAAATGCCTTTGAGACTTCAAGCCAACGCGTACACATACACGCACACAGAAACCTAAATTGATCTCAGGACTTAGGGGTCACAGACAAAATTTGAAAAACTCTCATCTAGCTAATTTTACAGGCAGGGGACTGAAGCCAGAAAGAAAAAGGGTGTTGAGAGTGGTCTGGGTGTTGTGGGAGAGATCCTGGAGTTTGGAGTCAGAAGCCGTGAGTTCTGCCACTCAACAGTGATGCAAATTAGCATGAGCCTATAGTCCCAGCTACTGGGGAGGCTGAGGCAGGAGAATTGCTTCAACCTGGGAGGCGGAGGTAGCAGTGAGCTGAGATTGCACCACTGCACTGCACTCCAGCTGGCCCGGGCAACAGAGCAAAAAAAAAAAAAAAAAAAGGTAGTGATGCAAGCAGCAAAAAGACTTGACACCTTGCCTGTGACATGACAGTAAAAAGTAAAACCCAAGAGAGGTGAGGATTAAGCAGGATAATGGATGTGAACATACACATGGTTCCTGGTGCCCGAGGGCAGGACACTTTGTGTATTTTCATCTGCGTTGCTCAGGCACTCAGGGGCATTGTAGATGAGTGGAGATGTGTTCACTGAATACGTTCTGTGAAGGCCGCTCTGCCTTGTGAATATAAGTCATCCTTCACTGCAGAACCAGAGCTGGGACCCCAGGGTTCCTGTCACAGACCGACGTGACCTGCTCCAGCAAGACAGGAGGCCCCTGACTCGCTGGGGCCGGCCAGCTGCCCTTCCATTCCTTGTCTCTCTCAGGTTTGGGGACCACTTTGAGTGGAACAAGGTGACGTCTTGCATTCACAATGTCCTGAGCGGTCAGCGCTGGATTGAGCACTATGGGGAGGTGCTCATCCGGAACACACAGGACAGCTCCTGCCACTGCAAGATCACCTTCTGCAAGGTACATGTGCCACCCTGACCCTGCCCATTCACCCCCGGCAGCCTCAGTCTCTGGAGGTCACCCTGGCTAAGCGGGAGAGGACACCTCCCTAACCCCTGCCTTCCCCACCCCAGGCCAAGTACTGGAGTTCCAATGTCCACGAGGTACAGGGCGCTGTGCTCAGTCGGAGTGGCCGTGTCCTCCATCGACTCTTTGGGAAGTGGCACGAGGGGCTGTACCGGGGACCCACACCAGGCGGCCAGTGCATCTGGAAACCCAGTAAGTGGAGGGGTCACAGAGGGCTGGATGAGGCTGGAGCAGCTCAGGCATGGTGCACCTACCCCAGCCCCTTGCCTTCCCCCAGACTCAATGCCCCCCGACCATGAGCGCAACTTCGGCTTCACCCAGTTTGCCCTGGAGCTGAATGAGCTGACGGCAGAGCTGAAACGGTCACTGCCTTCCACCGACACGAGGCTCCGGCCAGACCAGAGGTCAGTGCCGGATGGGTGCTAGCCTAGAACCACCTGGCTCACTCCCTGCACGGAGTACAGAGCTGGGGCTTTGTCCTTCCTTCCCTGAGTGGCCTCAGAGAAATGGGGCTTGTCTAGAGGACAGAGCTGGGCAGGGACAGAGGCCTTGGGTTTGGGGGCCCTGCAGATGGACAGTTCAACTGAGTTTGATCTGGATCCTCAGGTACCTGGAGGAGGGGAACATACAGGCTGCTGAGGCCCAGAAGAGAAGGATCGAGCAGCTGCAGCGAGACAGGCGCAAAGTCATGGAGGAAAACAACATCGTACACCAGGCTCGCTTCTTCAGGTGCCTCGGCCTTGCCCTCCGCCCTGGGTCTCCCCTTGAGCCCTGCTTGGAACAGGGCAGGTGTGGGAGGCAGCACCTTAGGACCCTAGCCTGCCTTCTAGATGTTCACCCCTCACTGCCACCGCCTTCTCCCGCCAGGCGGCAGACAGATAGCAGCGGGAAGGAGTGGTGGGTGACCAACAATACCTACTGGAGGCTGCGGGCCGAGCCAGGCTACGGGAACATGGATGGGGCCGTGCTCTGGTAGCCCTGGCCCCGGGGGCAGGAGGCTCTGGTTCCTCACTCCTCCTGCCTCCACCCCCTACCACGGACACATGGGTGAGGCCAGGCTCCCCCCTTCACTGCCCTTGAGACCAAAGGGGCAGCCCTGGCCCTCCCTCCCCTCTGCTGGCCAGAGGGGCTGCATATCAGCCCACCCCGCACCCCACCATTTGGGGTGAGAAGCAGAATCTGTGCTTCCCCAGTCTCCTTGCCCCAGACAACCAGCATGTAGGACCCTTTCTGCTTCACCATCCCCCTTCCTGTCCCCTTTGGGGTACTTGGGGGAGACTCTGGCTCCCAGGATCTGTTCCCCATTTCAGTGCCTTCCTAGGACACAGGGGACCCCTTGATTCTCCCCAGGCTTTCTGTGCCCAGGGCTCTGTCCCTGGCAGTGAGGTTGCAGTGAGTGAAGGAGAGATGATCTGTTCTCCCCTCCCCTTCCCCTGCCCATCTCCAGCATCTTCTTCCCCTTCCCTGGCCCTGCAGGGCCTTCTTCAGCTCCCTTTGGTTGGTCCCTGGCCATCCCTCCTGTCCTGGATCCCTTCTCCCTAACTGCAAAATGCCTGCAGCTTCCAGCTCCTTCGTCCCTGATCCTCAAGTGGTTCCCTCCCGTCTCAGCTCAGCGGATCCCCCAGAGTGGAGGAGGCCTCTCCGTGAGGAGGGAGCAGCCCAAGGCGCCTGGCCTCCGACCCACCGGCAGCGAGTGCGCAGGTGTGAGTGTAAGTTCATGTAGAAGAGTGTGTGCGTGTGCATCTGTGCCCTGCTTGCAGGCGAGCAGGGCTCCCTCATGTAGCCCGGCCTTCCCCCTGCTGGGGGTCCGCCACATCACTGCTCTTTCTCACAGTCTGCCTCTGATGAGGGTGAATTGCTATGACATTCCCAGCTCCAATAAAGACTGTCCCAGACTTTGGCCTGTGACCATTCATTGAAAAACATGTGGGCTCAAGGTCAGCGGAAAGCCCGCAGCCACTGTCATGGGTAAAATGAATTCTGTCCCCCAAAAAATGTTTCTAGTCCCCAGGCATGTGCATGTGACCTTAGTTGCAAATAGTATCTTTGCAAAGACAAGTTAAAATGAGGTCACATTGGATTTGGGTGGCTCTACTCCAGTGACTGGTGTCCTTATAAGTAGAGTGAAATTTGGGCAGACAGACGTACGCAAGGGAAGACAAGTGTGTGAAACAGACACATGGGAGTCGGCCACGTGGAGACGTAGGCAGAGATGGGAGCGACATATCTGAAAGCTGAAAGTGCCAAGGCTGCTGGCAACTGCCCGAAGCTTGGAGAGTCTGAGAGAGATTCTCCCACTGAGCCTCAAGAAAGAGCCAGCCCTGCTAACACCTGGCCTCAGCTATGAGAGAATACATTCCTGTTGTTTTAGGTCACCCAATATGTGGTGTACTGTTCCAGCAACCTCAGGAATTGAATACAGCCATCACCAACCTGAGCCAAAAGCCCAGAGGTCATCCTCCCTCCTGCTTGATCCCCTGTCACTTCTACCCCAGGTGTCTCTCTGCACTGGCCCCTTCTCTCCATTTCACTGGCTAGGCTGGGCCCTCATCAACGCTTGCCTGGACTATTGTGGTGGCCTCCAGGGCGGTATTTCTTCTTCTTCTTCTTTTTTTTAGACAGAGTTCCCTCTTGTTGCCCAGGCTGGAGTGCAACGGCGCAATCTCAGCTCACCGCAACCTCCGCCTCCCAGGTTCAAGCAATTCTCCTGCCTCAGCTTCTGAGCAGCTGGGATTAGAGGCATGCACTCCCACGCCCAGCTAATTTTGTATTTTTAGTAGAGACGAGGTTTCTCCATGTTGGTCAGACGGCTGGTCTCAAACTCCCGACCTCAGGTGATCTGCTCGCCTAAACCTCCCAAAGTGCTGGGATTACAGGCGTGAGCCATCGCACCCGGCTTCCAGGGCGGTATTTCAAGAGAAAATGTGGCACTTCATGTCTGCTTAAAATACATCCCCTGCTTCCCAGTGCCTAGAGGAAAATCCAAACTCTTCAACCGGTAGAAAACCACATGGCCCCTGGCCCCCTGTCTGGCACAGAGTGCTGGCCCCCACACTCAGCACCCTAAGTCAGGTCTGTGCTAGTATCCCGCTTTGACCCCCAGGATCAGTGTTCAAGGGCGGAAGGGAGGGAGGAAGAACAGGAACAGCTGCCTTTCCTCCCCTATGCTCTTGCCCTTGGGGCCAGCTCTGATTCTGAAGCTGTGTGATCTTGGTCAGGTTGCCTTCCCCTTCTGTTCAGAGGCTTCAGTCTCTCATTTGGCTTCTTTCGTGTCTTAAAGGAGAACGTCTGTGAGGTGACCCAGGCTCCTCATTTCATTCGTTCTCTCTTAGCTCCTTTCCCCTACTCCCGCCCCACCACCTGCAGCAACAACGACCCCAGTCCTGCTCTGGTTCAATTAGTGCCCCAGGAGGAAGTCATGCTTTCTTTGGGGGGTGGCAGAGTGGCAGGAACAGAGGGGGCCCCTGAGCTACGACAGCCCTTCACATTGTCATCTTTTTCTTCCTCCTCATCCCCTGCAGAGGAGCGGTGGTCCACATTTCCAGTTTATTTACCGTGTCAAAATGAACACACTTGTCCTGACACCACATGCCAGAAATAACCTCAACCCATTCCAAAAAAAGCCAAGGCCTGCACACATTCAGGATATTTTTAAACAGTATGCACTGTCCTTCTCCGGGCCCTTTCCCCTCAGAGCACCACAGCACCTGACCCACTAGCCTGTGACAAACTGCCACGTATTTTAAGAACCAGGGTTTAGGCTGGGCACAGTGGCTCACACCTGTAATCCCAGCACTTTGGGAGGCAGAGGCGGGTGGATCACGAGGTCAGGAGTTCAAGACCAACCTGGCCAAGATGGTGAAACCCCGTCTCTACTAAAAATACAAAAATTAGCCAGGTGTGGTGGCGTGCACCTGTAATCCCAGCTACTCGGGAGGCTGAGACAGGAGAATTGCTTGAACCCAGGAGGCAGAGGTTGCACTGAGTTGAGACCATGCCACTGTATTCCAGCCTGGGTGACAGAGTGAGACTCCACCTTAAAAAAAAAAAAAAAAAAAAGAACCAGAGTTTAAAATAGACCAAATTCCCAAGTTATTTTTCCAGGGGAGACACAAAAAGCCTCAAAACTCCTCTGCCTCTGTGACTGTGCCCTCTAAACCACCATCCTCCCCCGAGTCCTTTCCCAGGTACAGCCCAGGTACCACCTCAACAACTGGAAGGGGAGGTAAGGTTGTTTTTGCTCCTTCTGGGGCCCAGCAGATGAGGGGGCAGTCCCTTCTGAAGGACTGTGGTCTCCTTGGAAATGTCCCCCATCTGGCCAGGGCTTTGTGGGTCACTGCTGATGGGAGCTTAGGCCAGGCTGAGGGAGCCTGGGGTTCTGGCCCCAGGCTGTGCTCCATGGACAGAGTGTGAGGGGCCCACACTAGCCAGGGGTTCAGGGAGCGGTGCCACCTCCTGTCCACCAGGAATCCCAGGGTGGGGTGCTCAAGTCAGTGATCTGAGAAGGGAATGGTGGGCCCCCTTCTCAAGCCTGTCAGCCTAGTCCAGATGTCCCACAGGAGTACCCATCCCCACTGGGTCATGGGGAGCCAAGCACAGACCCAGACCTCCTGCCTTGGTTGCAGGACATGGTGGGCTTGGGGCAAAGGGGAGAGTTTGGGGGCTTAATGGCGCTTTACCAGGCTTGGAGTGCAGTAGTTTGGAAAGCCAGGGACCCGCTTCCCTAGATGAGCAAAGGAGGATGGATCTTGCACAGCAAGGGAAATGCTCAGGCCAAGCAATGCTGGCAGAGGGAGAGGAAGGTAGGCAGGAGGTGTCTCAGTTCTCATTTTGCCTCCTTGGCCCCTCCAACCCCAAACTGAGGGATTTAAGCAATCTTTTAAAATTTTATTAATTGTTATTGAATAGCTGATAGGGACGCCTGGGTTGGAAGGAGGAAAAAAAAAAGTCAAAAATACATAAAACCCCCAGTTCCCTGCATCTTCTGAATAAAGGGTGTGTGTGTGTGTGTGTGTGTGTGTGTGTGTGTGTGTGTGTGTGTGTGTGTGTGTGTAATAAACAGAGAGGGAAAAGAGTGCTGAACCAGGTGAGAGGCCCAGGCATTCATATTCCCTCCATGAGGTCAAAGTGGAGTGGGTGTTCAGGGCAGGAGGAGGCTGCTGGGCCAGCACTGTGCCTCCCAGCTTCACCTGGATGGCATGCAGTCCAGGGGGATGTGTGCAGAGGAGTCCCACCCTCTCTGTTTCGGGGAGAATGAAGATAGTGGGGACAGTGGTGGGGTAACCCCCAGCCCCTGACCAACACCTGCTGAGAATGCAGAGATCTTACATCCGATCTCAATTCCACTGGCTCAGTCTGCCCCTGGAAAGGTGCACAGCTCTCTTATTCTAGGCTGCCCTATTCTAGTCCCAGTTCTGACACAGGCACCTTAAAGATCCTGGATTACATTGCCCAGCCATGTCCAATCCCTTTAGGGAATGCTCAAAGGACATTGCCATTTGGTCATTAGTTTAACGGTGCCTACTTACTGCAAAGGACACATTTTATAAGTGATTTCCCCTTTTAGAGACCCTCTAGTTCTAGCAGGGGTAGAAAAGGAGGAGAGGCTCAGCACTCTCCCCCTGCAATCCATCTCTGTTCCCCTTAAGATGGTCAGGGAGGGCAGTGTAGGACTTCAGAGAGACCTTCACAGGCTGGCCTGGGTCGAGTCTTGCTCATCCAATGACCTATTTCTGGTGCAGACACTTGACCAGATCACCTGGCCTTACGTGGTGAATCAGGGACTGGTCTTCCTGATTCTTGCCACACACACCCTCATCTTCTCCTCATCTGTACCCTAAGAGGCATTACCATCAGAGGGGAACACTGAGAGCTATCAAGATCCCGACAGGCCAGAGTTAGATATGCATGGGACTCAGGCAGGTGGTTCCAGGGGCTGGGAGAGCGTGGCTCCACGGGTGGGGGTTCTAGAGCGCTACTCAAGTCTCTCTCTTTTCTTTTAGAGACAAGGTCTCACCCAGGCTGGAGTGCAGTGGCACGATCATAGCTCATTGCAACCTTGAACACCTGGGCTTCAGCAATCTTTCTGCCTCAGCCTCCCAATTAACTAGGACTACAGGTGCACATCACTACACCTGGCTAGTTTTTGGTTTGTTGTTTGTTTGTTTGTTTTTGTTTTGTTTTTTAATTTTTAGTAGAGATAGGGTCTCACTATGTTGTCAAGTCTGGTCTCAAACTCCTGGGATCAAGCAACTTTCCAGCCTTGGCCTCCTAAAGTGCTGGGATTACAAGCGTGAGCCACCTTGCATGGCCCACATCTCATTAACACATGTCATCACATGGTGCAAAGTCTTCAGGTTGCTGCAAGATGCCTCTAGGCCCTAAGGTATGTGGAGGGGGTGGTTTTGATGGGCAAGTGCAAACCGTGGGCACTATGCCCCAGGATGCCAGGCCCCTGGAGACGTTGGGCCTTGCTGACCCCTAATATGTGAGGCCCCTCAAAATGAAGCATCTGTCCAGAGGAGGGTAGGTGGGTGGGCTGGGCTCTGGGAGGGGTGTGGGTGACGAAGACACTGGAAGGGCCAGGGCAGGAGCAGGAAGCAGAGAGAAAAGCCTGAGAGTCAACCATAGTCTGTCTAGGATGAAGGTGGTGAGATTCTCCAGGCATCCTCAAGAGGGCACCCTGGGCTCTTGAAAGAACCAATTTAGTCTCATCCCAAGCCCCACCTGACAGGTGGCTGCTCCAACAGCTGCGTGGAGTATCAGGCCTCCAAGGATGTGGCCCTGGCTGGACCCAGCCCAGCAGTGATCAACAGCAGCAGCAGACACTGTTACATTCCTAGGGACTGCCAGCCATCCCCGCCTGCCCATCTTCATCTTCAAAGATAATGCACAAGTCAGGAAACCCCTGTTCTGGGAGACCCAGGTGTCCCTAGCCACTCCCAAAAGCTGCCCAGATGGTCTGGAAGAAGGAGGTCAGGCCCCCTTTGCTGGTGCCTCTTCACCTCTAGGTGACATCCCTCCCAAGGACAGCTGGTCAGGACATGCCTCCTCCAGAGCCATGATAAGAGGGACTTTTCCCTAAGTTTCCACTAAAACCTCCCCTGCTTCTGTCACCCCAGAGCCCATCACACACTGGGATGGGAATCCCTGCATTTAGTTCTGTCGGCTAACGTTGGGTGAAGTGTGTGTATGTGTGTGCACATGGTTTGAAGGAGGCGGTGTCTGTCCACGGTGCCTTCCTGGGAGGGAAGAGAATGAGGACAAGAAGGAAGGGAGCTATTGAACCAGTGCCAGTTTAGCAGAGAAGCCTTGGCTTCTGTGGGAAGCCATCTCACCGAGGACCCCTAGGGAGGGAGGGCGAAGGTGGGAGATGCGGAAGGCAGGTCACATTGGCCTTCCCTCCCTTCTCCTCCATTTAGCAAGATGTTACAGGCCCAAGAGAGACACTGTCCTCCAAGCTGGGCCTAGTGGACCGCAGCCCTCAGAGGCTGGCACATTTGCCTCCCACCACCTCCCATGCAGCCTGGGCAGGGAAGAGCCCAGGACCAAGAGCCAGGAGTCCTGAGTTCTGGCCCTGGCTCTGCCATTTATTCCCTTCACCTCCTGAGCCTCAGTCTTCTCCTCTGTAGCTTGGGGGTGATGCTGTTGGCCTTACCCCTTCACTGGTGTCTTGTTTGTCCTAGGACAGAGGACTGAGGGTTGTTTTAGCTGTGGAGCACAGGACAAGAGTGGCTTCAGATGGCCCGGGCCAGGGTCACCACAAGCTCTGCCGCTTCCACACCTGGGGGCCTTCCCAAGGCAGCAGCAGTTCCCCCTGAGAGAGATGGAAGCCGAGTTTAGCATGTGACCCTGCAGGCACCAATTGGTGCCTTAAGTCTCCTGAGACTTTTGCCAAAAATAGGAAGATGTAAAGCGTCTCCCCAAAAAGGTTGGGGGCTCTGGCATTGGTCAAAGGGGAGGGGACAGCACCCCTTATCTCTGTGGTCCCTCTCACCATCAGTTCCTGAGACAACCGAGCATCCTGTGTCTGTCAGGTGACTGATCCCCCTCCCCAGTTAAGGAGGCTCAGGCTGTGGGAAGCTCACACACAGGAGAGACATCTCCAGCTACAAGGGGGCAGAAAGTTCTGGAAGGGCAGAAAGTCCCAGGCTGGCAAAAATGCAGGTTGAGGGGGCAGAAATGGGCGCCTGCCCCCAGGTACCACACCTGGGACCGACATGGGGTGGCCCCAGGATGGGATGTGGCCGGGGACACATGGGTCCCAGGCAGGTATGGATGCCAGCCTCCCCGGAGCAGTGGGGACAGAGCCCGGCCTCCTAACCAGACTGGCTCAGGTGCAGCAGGCCCAGTGGCTGCCGGGCAGAGCCCGAGGACCAGAGATGCCCAAGCCAGAGGGATGCACCACGCCGCAGCCTCAGTTGCCTGTGCCTGGAGCTGCACAGGCCCCACAAGGGTATTTTATTTTCAAATACCTTTGCATTTCTTGAATAAACCCACCTGGTCATGAGGTATTATCCCCTTTATGTATCACTGGAATCGATTTTCTAATAATTTACGTGGACTTTGCATCTATGCTCATGAAAGAAATTGGACACTAATTTTTCTTATATTAGATTTTTCTGTAAATGTTTTCCTGGCCTCATAAAAGAGTTCAGAGGAGTTCCCACTTCTTTTTCTATTTTCTTAAAGACTTTGATTATATTGCTGATATTTCTTTTTTTATTTTTATTTTTTTTGAGACAGAGTCTCACTCTCTTGCCCAGGCTGGAGTGTAGTGGCACGATCTCGGCTCACTGCAAGCTCCGCCTCCTGGGTTCACACCATTCTCCTGCCTCAGCCTCCTGAGTAGCTGGGACTACAGGTGTGAGCCACCATGCTTGGCTAAGTTTTTGTATTTTCCTGTCAAAGAAAACTAGAACAAAACCCTTTTAAGGGTTTTCTATTTTAAAATTTATTTTTACATTTATCATAAATGTGTGTGTGTTTTAAAACTTATGAAATGTGGCTGGGCATAGTGGTTAACGCCTGTAATCCTAACACTCTGGGAGGCCAAGGTGTCAGGGCTGATTGAAGCCAGGAGTTTGAGACCAGCCTGGGCAACATAGCAAGACCACTCTCAATGTAGTTTTTTTTTTTTTTTTTTTTTTTTTTTGAGACAGAGTCTCGCTCTGTCACTCAGGCTGGAGTCCAGTGGCACAATCTCGGCTCACCACAACCTCCACCTCCCGGGTTTAAGCAATTCTGCCTCAGCCTCCCAAATAGCTGGGATTACAGGCACCTGCCAGTGTGCCTGGCTAATTTTTGTATTTTTAGTAGAGACGGGGTTTCACCATGTTGGCCAGGTTAGTCTTGAACTCCTGACCTCGTGATCCACCCGCCTCGGCCTCCCAAAGTGCTGGGGTTACAGGCGTGAGCCACTGCACCCGGCCTAGCAAGACCTCTCTTGATTAACTAATAATAATAATAATAATAATAATAAATATTAAGTGTATAAAGTTCTTATTACAAAAAACAATGGTTCTTTGCTTCATTCTTTTTCAGCCCCTTTGTCATTCATCCCAAACCTTTTCTGCTATTTTTTCTGGTATTTCCTCCCTATATAGGAATACCATGCTCCTCCTGATATTAATGTCTTGATTCATCAGTTTTAAGCAATATTATTAATAATTGATCTATTAAGGAAGATGAGGATTTAGCACTCTTACACTGGCCATATACTCGCTTCCTCCCCATTTATCTTCTCCATATAATTATATGATAATTTTTGGTTAAAACAAAACTCAGGGCCAGGTGCAGTGGCTCATGCCTGTAATCCCAGCACTTTGGGAGGCTGAGGCGCATGGATCACCTGAGATCAGGAGGTCAAGGCCCACCTGGCCAACATGATGAAAGCCCATCTCTGCTTAAAATACAAAAAATTAGCTGGGCATGGTGGCAGGCGCCTGTAATCCCAGCTACTTAGGAGGCTGAGGCAGGAGAATTGCTTGAAGCCCGGAGGTGGAGGTTGCAGTGAGCTGAGATCACACCATTGCACTCCAACCTGGGCGACAGAGTGAGACTGTGTCTCAAAAAGCAAACAAAAACAAAAACACAAAACGACACTCAGTGTTTATCTTACTGTGACTATGTGTGAAAGTGCACATCCAGCTTATCAATTACAATTATCACCATATGCTGGAGGTGGCACCCATGCCTATGGTGATGGGGAAAGAAGGAAAGCTTGAAAAAAGGAGGAGCAGGGCAAAGGCTGTGGTAGTGATTTAGGTCAGGTTTGGTGAGGACAGCCACCTAAACCAGTTAGGAGCTGGCTCAGCTTCCTATAACAAGAAGAGTAATTGCTGGGTGATAACTTTTCTGACTGAGTTAATTTAGGGGAATAATCCATAATCCAGTGTCATAAAGTTCCTCCTGCCTGAGCTCAAAAAAACATTTCTGCAGCCCAGAAATCTTCCCGAGACTTTGAGATACCCAGTGAAACACTCCCTGGGAGAGATCCAGGCCTTGATAATGTTCCTGTTTATTCCCCTGATTCTGATTTTTTTTTTAATTGAAAGAGGCCAGGTCGGGCTATAAATCTTCTGGGGATATTGTTGGAAATACTTTTTTCCCACTATTTTCTCTTTGCCATTTGTGGTGATGGGGTAACAATGAAAACTGGGATCTTTATCCAGGATTGCGTGGAGAAGGAAGGCCCAACCACCCAAGCCTGGACCTAGTACAAATTCCTTGACTCTCACCTTGGGAAAAATCTAGAACCAGCAGAACCAACAGGTAAGGACCTGGAACCGTGTTGCAAAATCCTGAGGCCAGGAAGGAGGAGAAATTATTTTGACCTCAGGGAAAGGGAACATAGCAGAATACCTGAAATGACCCTGATCTGTCCAGGGTGCTGATTGGTTGGACCCATTTAAGGCTAATTATGAAATTGCTTCCCATGGCCTCTTCTGGTCTCAAGGAGAACTTAGGGTCCAGATTATTCTCCCCACAATTCAATTAACTCAAAGACAGCTTGTCCTGAACCCAGTAGACCAGGAACCCAGTAGAACATGTTTATTAGTCCACTTTCATGCTGCTAGTAAAGACATACCTGAGACTGGGCAATTTACAAAAGAGGTTTAATGTACAGTTCCACGTGGCTAAGGAGGCCTCACAATCATGGTGGAAGGCGAAAGGCACTTCTTACATGGCAGCGGAAGGAAAGAGAAAAGAGCTTGTGCTGGGAAACTCCCTTTTATTTATTTATTTATTTTTCCGAGACGGTGTCTCCCTGTGTTGCCCAGGCTGGAGTTCAGTGGCGCGATCTTGGCTCATTGCAAGCTCCGCCTCCCGGGTTCACGCCATTCTCCTGCCTCAGCCTCCCAAGTAGCTGGGGTTACAGGTGCCTGCCACCATGCCCAGCTAATGTTTTTTGTATTTTTAGTAGAGACAGGGTTTCACCGTGTTAGCCAGGATGGTCTTGATCTCCTGATCTCGTGATCCACCCCCCTCGGCCTCCCAAAGTGCTGGGATTACAGGTGCGAGCCACGGTGCTGGGCGGGAAACTCCCCTTTTTAAAACCACCAGATCTTGTGAGATTTATTCACTGTCATGACAACAGCATGGGGAAGACCTGCCTTTATGATTCAATTACCTCCCACCCGGTCCCTCCCACAACACATGGGAATTCAAGATGAGATTTGAGTGGGGACACAGCCAAACCATAACACCAGGGAAATTTGAAAAGAGTTACAAAGCTCAAAAAGAAGCACAACTAAATAATATTTTGTTGAAGGATATATGAATATTGGATTAAGAATTTTTTTTTTTTTTTTTTTCAGACAAGGTCTCATTCTGTCGTCCAGACTGGAGTGCAGTGGTGTGATCTCGGCTCACTGCAACCTTGGTTTCCTGGGTTCAAGCAATTCTCGTGCCTCAGTCTCCCGAGTAGCTGGGATTACAGGCACCCACCACCACGCCTGGCTCATTTTTGTATTTTTAGTAGAGATGGGGTTTCACCATGTTGGCCAGGCTGGTCTGAAACTCTTGACTTCAAGGGATCTGCCCACCTCGGCCTCCCAAAGTGCTGAGATTACAGGTGTGAGTCACTGTGCCTGGCCAGATTAAGAATTTCTTAACAAAGAAGTAACAAACTCACAATTCAGGATAGTAGTAAACTCTCAGGGAGACCAAGGGACTTGGAACGGGAAGGAGTACACAGACAGATGCAGAATTATTGGTACCATTTTGGTCTTAGGGTGTTTGATTCACAGGAATTTATTTTAATATTATAATTTATATCCCAAATATATGTCACAAATCTTATTTTATGTGCATCAAAATGCAAAATAAAAGATAATAAAGATACAGAATATACCTCAAGGGAATGTCAAAAAGAATTAAACCTAGAAATGTGTTTATCTGGTACTGGAAAAATTGGGCCACCTAAAGAAATGAAAACTATTGCTCTCTAATCCTCACATCTTTGGTTTGTTACTGTTGAAAATATTTAAATTGATTTTTTTCTTTTTTGAGACAGAGTTTTGCTCTTGTTGCCCAGGGCTGGAGTGCAATGGTGCGATCTCGGCTCATTGCAACCTCCGCCTCCCGGGTTCAAGCACTTCTCCTGCCTCAGCCTTCCGAGTAGCTGGGATTACAGGCATGTGCCACCACAACCGGCTAATTTTGTATTTTTGGTAGAGGCGGGGTTTCTTCATGTTGGTCAGGCTGGTCTCGAACTCCCAACCTCAGGTGAGACACCCGCCTCAGTCTCCCAGAGTGCTGGGATTACTAGGTGTGAGCCACCGTGCTAGGCCTATATTGTTAATTTTAATACACTTTCATATTGAAAGTGACATTTTGTAAAATACTATAGTACATTATAGACTAGTTTAGAAATATAGCTTTGTCACTCTCTCGTTTTTATGAAACTATTTGATCCAAATTGCTCCTTTCATATCCCTTTTATTTTCACTGCTAGGCCTGTTTAAGCTCTTCTATCTCAACTATTTGAGAATAAGCAGTTTTTACATCATGTATGGTGGTATCCCTGGAAATTTTATCCCAATACACCCATTTGCTATCTGTAATCTCTACAACATAACCACCTACTATATTTCTTTTAAATTTGTGTTATGAAAACATTATACAATAACATTATAGAAGGAACATATAATAAATCCTCATATTTCCATCTCCCAGAATGAGCAATCGTCAAACATTTGCCCCACTTGCCTAATCTGTTCATTCTGTTTTGTTGTTTTAAACTCCAGACCTCACATCTTTTCAACCCTACATATTTCACTATCCATCTCTAATATGTGGATATTTTCCTCAGAACCATAGTGCCAGTATCACGCCTTAAGAAAATAACATTCTTTGGCTTTCTCTAACATCTAATCCATTTTCAAATTTTCCCAAATGTTCCAAGAATATCTTTTTACAGTCAGTTGGCTTGAATCTGGATCTGGTCAAGATCTGCAGATTGTATTTGATGATGTCTCTTAAATATCTTTTAACTCAGAACATCTATCCACTCCTCATCCTCCTTCAAACTATTTCTTATTGAAGAAACTAGGCCGGTTGTCCTACGGAATGTCCCATAGTCCAGATTAGCCTGTTTGTGCCTTTGTGATGGCATTCAACTTGTTCCTTTATCCTCTGTATTTCCTGAGAACTGAAAGTTAGATCTAAAGGCTTGATTCGATTCAAGTTTAACTTTTCTTTTGGATAAGAACATTTCTTTCCGAGATAGTACTAAGTACTTCACATCACATGCCACCAGAAGGCACCGAATGTCAGGTTGTCCCATTCTTAGTGATACCAAGAGTGACCTGTGGCTTCAGTTGGTAACATCTTGAAGCCTCCATTATAAAGCTACCCATCAACATTTCTGTTGCCCAGGCTGGAGTGCAGTAGCACAATCTCTGCTCACTGCAGCCTCAACCTCCTGGGCTCAAGAGATCCTCCCACTTCAGCCTCCCAAGTAGCTGGGAATACCGGCATGCACCACTACACACAGCTAATTTTTGTATTTTTTTGTACAGACAGGGTTTTGCCATGTTGCCCAGGCTGGTCTCAAACTCCCAGGCTCAAGTGATCCACCTACTGAGCCTCTCAAAGTGCTGGAATGACAGGCATGAGCCACTGCACCTGGCCCCAACCCTCTTAATATATATTAAAAAATGCAGAAATGAAGAGAGGAGAAAATAATCACTCATATTCCAGCCACCAAAGACAACGATAAATGCTGTCTTTTGATGGCTTCCTCCCATTTAGTGCACTCAATTTTTTCCTTGCTGTAGTCATATTGATGCAAATTTTTATAAACCACATAAGCTCTTTCAGGCATTATTAAAACTTTATGAACATCAGTCTAATTGCAGCAAAGTACTAATTGTCAGTCATTAGTAAAACTTCTGAGCCTGAGGTAAGGTTGGCAGGTAATAGGAAAGAGACTCGATTTCCTCCCGGATGGAGGGGTGGGTAAGCATGGAGGGCTCTGCTGCAGCAGGGCAGCTCCACTCACTCCTGCCGGTCCCTTGGGATTAAAGCTACACTCACTGCTTTCACCCGCTCATGAAGAGAATGGGGGCCCTTTGACACAGAATCCCAATTTTAGAACTGTATCTCATATAAAAAATGCACAAATGAGAAGGAGGTATTTATTGTAGCATTGTTTGTTGTTGTTGTTGTTGTTTTGAGACGGAGTCCTGCTCTGTCACCCAGGCTGGAGTGCAATGGCGCAATCTCGGCTCACTGCAACCTCCTCCTCCCAGGTTCAAGTGATTCTCCCTGCCTCAGTCTCCCAAGTAGCTGAGACTACAGGAACCCGCCACCAAACCCGGCTAATTTTTGTATTTTTAGTAGAGATGGGGTTTCACCATCTTGGCTAGGCTGGTCTCGAACTCCTGACCTCAGGTGATCTGTTTGCCTCGGCCTCCCAAAGTGCTGGGATTACAGGCGTGAGTCACCACACCCAGCCTAGCATTGGTTTTAATAACAAAAACCTTAATATCCCACATGGGAACAAGTGAATAAATAAACAACACAATGGAAATTCTAAAGCTATATTAAACATGCATACAGAATGGTGTTCATGTGATAACTACAGATGGAACACATGCATGTACTTTTGTCTCCTGGCCAAACACAACTAAATAAGATCAAATGGATTAACGTTAGCATTATTTAGAGTACAATGATCATACAGCAAAATTCTTCCTTTTTAGAGGACAGTTCTATTATTTTTGACAAATGCACACAGTTGTAATCCACAATCACCCCCAAATTCTCTTGTGCCCTTTTGTTGTCAGCTCCCTTCCCCACCTCCAGTTGCTGACACCCGCTGATCTGTTTTATGTCTCTAAAGTTTTCACTATTCCAGAATGTTATATAAATTGAATAACACAATATATAGCCTTTTGAGTCTGGCTTTGGTCAGTTATCATACTGCATTTGAGATCTATATCATTGTGTGTATCAATGGTTCATTTCTTTTTATTGTGAAATAGTTTTCCATTGTATGGTTGTGTCATAGTTTGTGTATCCCTTCACTAGTTGAAGGACATTTGGATTATTTCCAGTTCTTGGCAATTATGAAAAAAGCCACTATAGACATCCATGTGCCAATTTTTTCTTCTCCCTCTGTCACCCAAGCAGGAGTGCAGTGGCGCAATCTCAGCTTACTGCAATCTCGACCTCCCAGGCCCAAGCAGTTCTCCCACCTCAGCCTCCCAAGTAGCTGGGACCACAGGCGTGAGCCACCACGCCTGGTTAATGTTCATATTTTTTGTAGAGTCGGAGTCTTGCTATGTTGCCCAGGCTGGTCTCGAGCTTCTGAGCTCAAGTGATCCGCCTGCCTCATCCTCCTAAAGTGCTGGGATTACAGGCGTGAGCCACTAAGCCAGGTCCCATGTACCAATTTTTGAGTGAACCTGTTTTCTTTTACTTGGCTAAATATCAAAGAGTGAAACTGCTGGGTCTTATATTAGGTGTATATTTAACTTTATAAAAGTTGTTAAGTGTATGTTTAATTTTATTAGAGGCTACCAAACAGTTTCCTAAAGGGGCTGTACCATTTTGCATTCCCGCTAAGAACATGTGAGAGCTCCAATTGCTCCACATCTTCATCATTACTTGTTATTGTCAGGGCTTTAGAGTATTTGTGTGTTTGTTTTTATTCATTCTAATAGATGTATAGTAGTATCTCATTGTGGTTTTAATAGGCATTTCCCTAAAAAGTAATGATCTTAGCATCTTTTCATGTGCTTATTATTAATGTATCTTTGCTGAACCACCTGTTCAAATCCTTTGTCCATTTATTATTGGATTGTTTGTTTCTTATTATTTAGTTTTAAGCATTCTTTATATATTCTGGGTCCAAGTTCTTTATCAGATACATGTTTTGCAAATACTTCCTCCCAGTTTGCGGCTTGTCTTTTTATTCTCTTAGCAATGTCATTTGATGAGCAGAAATTTTTAATTTTGACGAAGTCCAATTTTATCAATAGTTTCTCTTATGGCTCATGCCTTTGGTGTGGTATTCAAAACTTTTTTGCCTTACTGAAAGTAAAAAATATGTTATACGTTTTTTTCTGGACATTTATAGTTTTACATAGGTCTATGATCCATTTGGAGTTAATTTTTATAGTAAATTATCCTTTAGATAAATACAAAATGTAAAAGATATAAATTTTATCTTTAATATCAGCCATTTTTACCACTCTTCATTTCTTTGGGTGGAGCCAAGTTTCTGTCTGGTTATCACATTCAAAGGTTCTTTTAACAAGATCTTTGCTCAAGCCTGTAATCCCAGCACTTTGGGAGGCCGAGACGGGCGGATCACAAGGTCAGGAGATTGAGACCATCCTGGCTAACACGGCGAAACCCCGTCTCTACTAAAAACACAAAAAATTAGCCGGGCGAGGTGGCGGCACCTGTGGTCCCAGCTACTCGGGAGGCTGAGGCAGGAGAATGGCGGGAACCCGGGAGGCGGAGCTTGCAGTGAGCTGAGATCTGGCCACTGCACTCCAGCCTGGGCAACAAAGCGAGACTCCGTCTCAAAAAAAAAAAAAAAAAAAAAAAAAACAAAACAAAAAAAACAAGATCTTTGAAGACCTTAAAAGGAAAAGGTGGCTGGGAACTGTGACTCACGCCTGTAATCCCAGCACTTTGGGAGGCCAAGGCAGCAGATCACTTGAGGTCAGGAGTTCAAGACAAGCCTGGCCAACATGGTGAAACCCCATCTCTACTAAAAATATGAAAATTATCTGGGCCTGATGGTGTTGCCTGTAGTCCCAGCTACTCAGGAGGCTGAGACAGGAGAACTGCTTGAACCCAGGAGGCGGAGGTTGCAGTGAGCCGAGATCACACCACTGCACTCCAGTCTGGGTGACAGAGAGAGACTCTCGAAAAGGCAAAGGCAAACACAGTGATTGAAATAGGAGGCTTTTGTGGAAGCTGGAAACAAACAGTGAGTGATAACAAACCTAAAATAACTGACTCTGACACGAGCAGTGGAGAAGGCACAGTCAGAGCTCTGCTTTGCACATAACTCCCTAAAGACCCTGGTATAGGAGGTACCAGCTACTTCTGGAAGTGGAGAAGAAGGTAGGTTAAAAGAAAAAAAAAAAAGATTGTTTAAAAGCCTATTTAAGAAACAGGTATATTCTCAGATTCTCTTCCACACTCAACACAGCTGGGCAACTTCCCCTTCCAGTTCCCAAAAGATGAAGGTTTATTATGGAGAGGTTAAAATAAACAGTCTCTAAGCTGCGAGATGCCAGATGCGGCCGAGGGTTGGGGCTACCATTCAGGAAACATGGGGACAGGGAATCTTTATGAGTTAAAATTCGAGACCACCCTTCCCAAACCTCTTCTTCCACTCAGCACCCAGACCCTGTCCACAGTCTGAAACCCCACAGGGGAGGGGTTTAAAAGTCCTTCTTGGCCGGGTGCGGTGGCTCAAGCCTGTAATCCCAGCACTTTGGGAGGTCGAGACGGGCGGATTACGAGGTCAGGAGATCGAGACCATCCTGGCTAACAAGGTGAAACCCCATCTCTACCAAAAAAAAAAAAATACAAAAAACTAGCCGGGCGTGGTGGCGGGCGCCTGTAGTCTCAGCCACTCGGGAGGCTGAGGCAGGAGAATGGCGTAAACCCGGGAGGCAGAGCTTGCAGTGAGCTGAGATCTGGCCACTGCACTCCAGCCTGGGCGACAGAGCAAGACTCCGTCTCAAAAAAAAAAAAAAAAAAAAAAAGAGTCCTTCTTACAGAATCAGACCAGCTCATGAAGAATAGACTCTGAAGGGTTCCCCCTAAAAGTTCCAGCCAGGTCACTACAATGACCCCACTGTGGGTAAGCCCAGCCAAGAACTCAGCCAGCCCTGTAAGTTTTTAGTGCCTAGTCCTCAAACAGGGGCAGACAAGGCATTCCCGGAATGACAGCTGATCACCAGGTGTGGCTTGTGACATTTGAAATGGGAGCAAGCTAGAAGACTTCAGAAGAGATTTCTTCAGAGAAGGTAAAATTGACTGAAAACCTGAAACATCTAAAGAAACCTTAAAATGTGAAAAATGGGACCCAAAATAAACAGTGAAAGAGCAACTTGGAGGAAACAGAGACATCCAGGGAAAAGGAAATCTCACTAACACTGAGATTAGATCAAAGAGATTAGGTCAAATATGGCATTCAAGAAACAAGACAGACTGTTATTTTTAAACAAGAATGTTCAGAGAATAAAAATATTCTCTTGGAAACTGAAAACAGGATAGCAGAAATTAAAATTTCAATAGGAGTTGGAAGATAAAATTAAATCTCTCAGAAAGCAAATAAAACAAATGGAATCGAAATGGGAGAGAAAAGACAAGAAAATTATAGGACCAATCCAGGAAGTCCGACCCCTGACTAACAATAGTTCCACCAAGCAAAAATAGAGAAAAAGAAAAAATAACTCACCAATTAAATAAGCTAAGAAAATTTCAGAGATATAAAATATGTGAGTTTCCAGGTTGAAAGCCCATGCAACTGGTGAAAATGGATTCACACCAAAGCACATTTCCAAATATCAATACCAGGGCCACAGAAAATATCCTTTAAGTTCTTGAGAAAGACAGAAAAAAATGTTCATATAAGTGGGAGGCTGAGGCAGAAGGATCACTTGAGCCCAGGAGTTTAAGACCAGCCAGGGCAACATAGTGAGACCCAATTTCTACAAAAAAATAAGGGGGGAGTGGGAATATATACTAGCTGAGTGTGGTGGGAGAATCGCTTGAGCCTAGGATGTCAAGGCTGCAGTGAGCCGTGATCATGCTACTGCACTCCAGCTCAAAAGTTAGAAAGGCTTTAGACAACTCAAGAGTAACACTAAGGCCAGGGGCCGTGGCACACGCCTGTAATCCCAGCACTTTGAGAGGCCAAGGCAGGCAAATCAGCTGAGGTCAGGAGTTCAAGACCAGCTTGGCCAACATGCTAAACCCTGTGTCTACTAAAAACACAAAAATTAGCCAGGCATGGTCGTGCAGCTCTGTAGTCCCAGCTACTTTGGAGGTGGAGGCACAAGAATTGCTTGAACCTGGGAGGCAGAAGCTGCAGTGAGCAAAGATCATGCCACTGCACTCCAGCCTGGGCAACAGAGTGAGACTCTGTCTCAAAAAAAAAAAAAAAAAAAAAGAGTAACTCTGAAAGCTGGAAGACAATGAACCATACCTTCAAAATTCTAAAGAAAAGTTGTATCACAGAATTTTGTATCCACACAAACTATCAATTTAATGTAAGATGAATGAAGAAATTCAAGATGAGCAAATTCCAAAAATACTTATCTGCCATGCACCCCTTCTCAGGAAGCTACTGGGCTACTGGAGGATGTACTACACCAAAACAAGGGAGGAAGCAAAGAAAGGAAAAGACACAGGGTCCAATAATCAGGAATCCAACTTAAGAGGGAAGCAGAGGGACTTGCCAAGGTGACAGCAGGCAGCGGGAATGGACAGCAGCCAGCACAGGTCAGAGCAAGAGGGAAACTTTGGTTAAGGAAAGATTCTCCCATGAAATGAAACTGATTGAAATACCTCATGTGTCTGAAAATATTGAGAAGTGATTTAGACAACTGGCAGAGAGTTTGGGGTTAGAGTAGTGATATATTTGCAGAAAAATAGGCAAACAAAAACAATGATTAATTTTAGAGGAAAAAAACATTCAGAAGAGGAAAAGTAATTGTAATATTCTATATGTTTATGTTATAAATAAGGTTTTATGTAATTCCAATAATGGAATACTGATCTAGCCATATCAAGTTTTCCTCTATATGATATTATTATATTGATAGGGTGTGTGCAGAATTAAGTATATAATAAAGATTGGAGGCGAGGTAGGTAAATCCTTATCTTTCATCGGTAATCTCTCAAACTGAAAATGAATAAGCAGCAATAAACATGGTATTTTGAGCTAAAAGAACTGAAGGGGGTGCCTCTAGGGAACAAGAAATGGGGGATGTGGGAGGCTGCAGGTTTTCATAAGAAACTTTCCAAAACAATTTAGCTCTTTACAGTGTGACAAAAAGATAAGAAAGAAAAGCTAAATTTTCTTTCCTCTCCCTCTCCTCTCCTTTTCTTTCCTTTCTTTTCTTTTCTTTCTTTTTCTTTTTCTTTCTTTCTTTTTTTTTTTTGAGACAGAGTTTCACTCTGTCACCCAGGCTGGAGTGCAGTGAGGAGATCTCCGCTTACTGCAGGCTCCGCCTCCCGGGTTTACGCCATTCTCCTGCTTCAGCCTCCCGAGTAGCTGGGACTACAGATGCCCATCACTGCGCCAGGCTAATTTTTTGTAGTTTTAGTAGAGACAGGTTTCATCGTGTTAGCCAGGATGGTCTCGATCTCCTGACCTCGTGATCCACCCGCCTCAGCCTCCCAAAGTGCTGGGATTACAGGCCTGAGCCACCGCGCCTGGCCTCTTTTTCTTTCTGTCTTTTTTTTCTTTTCTTTTTTTTTTGAGACAGGGTCTCACTGTGTTGCCCAGGCTGGAGTGCAGTGGTGCAATCATGGCTCACTGCAGCCCTGACCTCCCTGGTCCCACCTTAGCCCTTGGAGTAGCTGGAACCACAGGTGCACACCACCACACCCTGTTATTTTGTTTATTTATTTATTTATTTTGACAGAGTTTTGCACTGTCACCCAGGCTGGAGTGCTGTGGCACGATCTTGGCTCACTGCAACCTCCACCTCCCAGCTTCAAGCGATTCTCCTGCCTCAGCCTCCTAAGTAGCTGGGATTATAGGCACACACCACCATCCCTGGCTAATTTTTTTTTTTTTTTTTTTTTGGTATTTTTAGTAGAGACGGGTTTCACTAAGTTGGCCAAGCTGGTCTCGATCTCCTTGGCTCAAGGAATCCACCTGCCTCGACCTCCCAAAGTGCTGGGATTATAGGCGTACACCACTGCGCCCAGCTACTTACGCTATTTCTCCCCACCTTTTCTGTCATTTTGCAGGGTTTTGTGTGCAAGGAGGCGCAGAGATGTGCTTAATCTACCATGTCTACCAAACCCGTTGCTTGGATTTGTCACAACTTATGTAATCAGGTTCCTCCCCAAAGCCCAGGCAACAGGTACCCCTAGCACAACCCATTTCTCAGCCTTAGGTGTCTGGCCTAGCCTTGAAATCCTGGCCCTCCTTTCCTGACCTCCATCCTCCAGGTGCTCAGGTGTACGTCTAAGAGGATGGTGGAACTAAGTATAGACTCTGGAGCACCTATCAGGCAGCAGTTGTGGCTACAGGAGAGACACCAGACTAGAGCTCTCATCAACCTCGCTGCTCGGGGCTGCACTGCCCACCACACCTTGGATCCTTCTCCTATTCCCTCTGGTGTTCAGGCCCCTAGGGATCCAGAGCCGTCACTCAAATCACTGCGTACTCCACAGTCAAATCACAACGTCATTATGTGTAATATCCTATGTCTGATCCCCTTCTCCGCTTAAGAAGTCCCGTGTTGTGGGGAGTTCCTGCCCCACCCATCTCAGACACAGGAGACACATCTCCCTCTACCAGGGGACAGAAAGTTCTGAAGAGCAGTAAGTCCCAGGATAGCAAAGATGCAGGTTGAGGGGGCAAAAATAGGCACCTGCCCCCAGGCCTCACCTTCTGCACGCTCTGGGATGGACGGAGGTGGCCCCAAGGTGGGATGTGGCGGGGGGACACTTGGGCCCCGAGGTGCCTGCAGGCCGGCGGGTGTGGATACCAGCTTCGCAGGAGCAGCGGGGACAGAGCTCGGCGCGCTCGGGTGCAGCGGGCCCAGTGGCCACGGAGCGGAGCCCGAGGACCAGAAGACGCCGGAACTGGAGAGACCCGGCGCGCCTTGGCCTTGGTCGCCTGTGCCCAGAGCGGCACGGGTTCCTGAGCTCCCCCAGAGCTGGCGGTCTTTGAATGCACAGGGAAGGCGCAGGATCCGCGGCCGCGCTCAGAGTCGGTCTCCTGCTGGCGGGAGAAATGCAGCGGCGACCGGGGAGGGAGGGCGCAGCCAGCCTGGGGCCAGGGCTGAAGGGTAGCCGCGTCACCGTGTCCCCGCTCCGCGCATACGTGCGGGTACCCTCCCCAACACCGCTGGACCGGGGAGACGGACCCCAGCCTGCACTAGTCCTCCTGGAGAGAGCAGGCCCGGGACACCTCCACTCTAGGACGGCCTCCCCACACCCTCTACCACTTCAGTATTTCCTCGGCAGCGTCCTAGAGGGAGGGACGAGTTGAAGATGCCCGGACGGAACAAGGACGCTCTGGCTGCTGCAAGGAGGAAGCAGAGGAGAAATTGGCTTGAGTGAGGCGCAGAATTTTGGAGTGGGGGACGTGGTTGAAAGTACAAGTAATGCAGGACCGCTATCCCGCTGGACGAGTGATGGAGGTTGTGATACAGGTCGTCAATTTCTCTTTACATTTTTTTGTTTAACAAAAAATCTTTTTGCTGCTGATAAAAATTAATGCATGTTGGTTGTAGAAAAGTTTTCAAATACAAAAATAAGAAAATAAAACTCACCTGTCGTAGTACAAAGACAGTAAGTAGCATCTCCGTTTGTGGAAGGAGTTACGATGCAGAAGATACTGAGTAAAATGAGTTAATAAGATAGAATAGACAAATATTGTTGAGTATCTTTTCATGTGCTAACTGCCATCTGAATAGTATGTCTCTTTTGGTGAAGTGTTTGTTCAAGTCTTCTGTCCATTTTGATGAAGCCCAATTTATTCATTTTTAAATTTTACAAATCAAAATTTTGGTGTTGTGTCTAATAAATCTTTGGCTAGCCTAAGATCACAAAGATTTTCTTCTAAGATTTTCTTCCAGGTTTGTAGTTTTACATGTATGTCTATGATCCATTTGAGGAAATTTTTGAATGTGGTTTTTTTTTTTTCTTTCTTTCTTTTGTTTCTTGCATGCAGATACCCACACTTTTTAGCATTTTTGGTTGAAAAACTATCCTTTCCTGCTCGGAATTGCCTTTATGCCTTTGGGGAGTTGATCTATGTCTGGATTCTCCAATCTGTTCCTTTGATTTATTTGTTTATATTATGTCAATATCACACACTCTTGATTATTGCAATTTTATGTATAATGTCTAATTGAGTAGTGTAATTCCTCCAACTTCATGTTTCTTTTTCAAAATTGTTTTGGCTAGTTTAGAGTACTTTGAATTTCTATATAAATTTTAGAATTGGCATGTGATTTTTTTCTACCAAAAAAATATGCCTGCTGGGATATTTTTGGCTAGGAAAATATCCCAAAAAAATTGGCTAGGACCACATTGAATTTGTAGTTCAATTTGAAGAGAATTAGCACGGTAACAATATTGAGTCTTCTGATGCATATGCATGGCACGTTTCGATGTTTATTTAGGTCTTCTTTAATTTCTTTCAGGATTTTTTTTTTTTTTTTTTTTTTTTTTTTTTTTGAGATGGAGTCCTGCTCTGTCGCCCAGGCTGGAGTGCAGTGGCGTGATCTCAGCTCACTGCAAGCTCTGCCTTCCAGGTTCACACCATTCTCCTACCTCAGCCTCCTGAGTAGCTGGGACTACAGGCGCTTGCCACCATGCCCGGCTAAGTTTTTGTATTTTTTTTTAGTAGAGATGGTGTTTCACTGTGTTAGCCAGGATGGTCTCTATCTCCTGACCTCATGATCCGCCCACCTCGGCCTCCCAAAGTGCTGGGACCACAGGCGTGAGCCACCGCGCCCGGCCTCTTTCAGGCAGTTTGATAGGTTTTGGTGTGTAGATCAATCACACCTTTTGTTCAAATATTTCATATTTTATTTTATTTTATTTATTTTTTTATTTTTTTTATTTTTTTTGAGACGGAGTCTCGCTCTGTAGCCCAGGCTGGAGTGCAGTGGCCGTATCTCAGCTCACTGCAAGCTCCGCCTCCCAGGTTCACGCCATTCTCCGGCCTCAGCCTCCTGAGTAGCTGGGACTACAGGCGCCCGCCACCTCTCCCGGCTAGTTTTTTGTATTTCTTAGTAGAGACGGGGTTTCACCGTGTTATCCAGGATGGTCTCGATCTTCTGACCTCGTGATCCACCCGTCTCGGCCTCCCAAAGTGCTGGGATTACAGGCTTGAGCCACCGCGCCTGGCCTATTTCATATTTTAATGCCATTGAAGATGGGATGGTGTTTTTATTGTTTTATTTTTTATTTATTTATTTTTTTTGAGACAGACTCTTGCTCTTTTGCCCAGACTGGAGTGCAGTGGCGCTATCTTGGCTCACTGCAACCTCCATCTCCCAGGTTCAAGCCATTCTCCTGCCTCAGCCTCCCGGGTAACTGGGACTACAGGCACCCACCACCACACCTGGCTAATTTTTGTATTTTTAGTAGAGACGGGGTTTTACCGTGTTGGCCAGGCTGGTCTCAAACTCCGAGCTTCAGGTGATCTGCCTGCCTTGGCCTCCCAAATTGCTGGGATTACAGGCGTGAGCCACCATGCCCAGCAAAGATGGTGTTTTTAAATTTTTCAACTAACTAACTAACTAACTAAATTCCTTCCTTCCTTCCTTCCTTCCTTCCTTCCTTCCTTCCTTCCTTCCTTCCTTCTTTCCTTCCTTCCTTCCTTCTTTCCTTCCTTCCTTCCTTCCTTCTTTCCTCCCTTCCTCCTTCCCTCCCTGTATCCCTCCCTCCCTCCCTCCCTCCCTTCTTCCCTTCTTCCCTTCCTCCCTCCCTCTATCCCTTCCTTTCTTCTTTCTTTCACAGGGTCTCACTCTTGTCATTTAGGCTGAAGTACAGTGGTGCGCTCTTGGCTCACTGCAGCCTTACTGCAGCCTTGACTTCCCTCACTCAAGTGATCCTCCCACCTCAGCCTCCCACAGGTGTGTGCCATGCCCAGCTAGTTTTTTGTACTTTTTGTAGACAGGGTTTCACCATGTTGTCCAGGCTGGTCTCAAACTCCTGGACTCAAGCAATCGGGCTGCCTTGGCCTACCAAAGTGCTAGCATTACAAGTGTGAGCTACTGCAACCAGCCAGAATTTTCAATTTCTGATAATTCATTGCTGGTATATAGAAATACACTTAATTTTGGGGCTTGGTGCGGTGGCTCACATCCGTAATCCCAGAACTTCGGGAAGCCAAGTCAGGCAGATCACATAAGACCAGAAGTTTGAGACCAGCCTGCCCAACATGGCGAAACCCAGTCTCTACTAAAAATACAAAAATTAGCCAGGAGTAGTAGCACACACCTGTAATCCCAACACTTTGGGAAGCCAAGATGGGTGGATCACCTGAGGTCAGGAGTTTGAGACCAGCCTGGCCAACATGATGAAACCCCATCTCTACTAAAAATACAAAAAATTAGCTGGGCATGGTGGTGAGCACCTGTAATCTCAGCTACTCGGGAGGCTGAGGCAGGAGAATCGCCTGAACTTGGGAGGCAGAGGTTGCAGTTAACTGAAATCCCGCCATTGCACTTCAGCCTGGGCAACAAGAGCGAAACTCTGTCTTAAAAACAAAAACAAAAACAAAAAAACAAAAAAAGAAACATTTTAACAAAAACAAAGCAAGATACCTTTGCTAATACCTTCATTTTCCCTTAACATATTTCATAAAGGGCCGGGCACGGTGGCTCAAGCCTGTAATTCCAGCACTTTGGGAGGCCGAGGCGGGCGGATCACGAAGTCAGGAGATCGAGACCATCCTGGCTAACACAATGAAACCCCGTCTCCACTAAAAATACAAAAAAATTAGCCGGGCGTGGTGGCGGCGCCTGTAGTCCCAGCTACTCGGGAGGCTGAGGCAGGAGAATGGCGGGAACCCGGGAGGCGGAGCTTGCAGTGAGCCGAGATCGCGCCACTGCACTCCAGCCTGGGCGACAGAGCGAGACTCCGCCTCAAAAAAAAAAAAAAAAAAACATATTTCATAAAGATAGCACAAATTTCTGAGGGTGTTTTAACATACTGTTCCATTCCAAAATTCATAAATTCAGGATTATATGCTTTAAAATAGAGACTAGGTTTCTGGTTTCTGCCAAAATGTCAAATTAGCTTCAGTAGCTTCTTCCACAACTTTATCAACCTTGGATTCTAAAGAGAATGCTTACATTTCCCCATGTAGAATGGCATTTATTATAGGATTTTTGTAGACATATTTTCTCAAGTTAAGAAAGTTCTCTTTTATTCTTAATCTTCTAAGGTTCGTTTTTTAAATCACAAATTAATATTGAACTTAAAATTTTCTTTCTGCATCTATTGAGTTGATCATATGGTTTTTCTCTGTTAATCTGTTACAAGGATGAATAACTTTTATATCATTTTATCATTTAATTAGGTTCTAAGTACTTTAAAATTTCCATGCTTTCTTCTTTGACCTATGAATTATTATTATTATTATTATTATTTGTTAGTGTCTCGCTCTGTCACCCAGACTGAAGTGCAATGACGTGATCACAGCTTACTGCAATCTCAAACTCCTAGACTCAAGGGATCCTCCCACCTTAGCCTCCCCAGTAGCTGGGACTACAGCATCATGCCACTACGCCCAGCCAATTTTAAAATTTTTTTGTAGAGGCAGGGTCTCACTTTGTTGCCCAGGCTGGTCTTGAACTGCTGGCTTCAAGCCATCCTCCTGCCTTGGCCTCCCAAAGTGTTGAGATTACAGGCGTGAGCCACCGTGTCTGGCCCTGTGAATTATTTAGATCTGTTTTCATTTTCAAATATTAAATTTTAACATAATTACGTAATGGTCAGAAAGTAAAATGTGTATAATTCTTGTTCTTTGAAGTTTGTTGTAACTTTCACTTTTTCCCCAATGTACAATTAGGTCACTGCCTATCAATCTCACTTTTTTGTTTGTTTGTTTTTTGTTTTTTCTTTTTTTTTATTATTATACTTTAAGTTCTAGGGTACATGTGCACAACGTGCAGGTTTGTTACGTATGTATACATGTGCCATGTTGGTGTGGTGCACCCATTAACTCATCATTTACATTAGGTATATCTCCTAATGCTATCCCTCCCCACTCCCCGCACCCCACAACAGGCCCTGGTGTGGATGTTCCCCTTCCTGTGTCCAAGTGTTCTTATTGTTCAATTCCCACCTATGAGTGAGAATATATGGTGTTTGGTTTTCTGTCCTTGCGATAGTTTGCTGAGAATGATGGTTTCCAGTTTCATCCATGTCCCTACAAAGGACATGAACTTATCCTTTTTTATGGCTGCATAGTATTCCATGATGTATATGTGCCACATTTTCTTAATCCAGTCTATCATTGATGGACATTTGGGTTGGTTCCAAGTCTTTGCTATTGTGAATAGTGCCACAATAAACATATGTGTGCATGTGTCTTTTTTTTTTTTTTTTTTTTTTTTTTGAGACAGAGTCTCGCTCTGTCACCCAGGCTGGAGTGTGGTAGCCGGATCTCAGCTCACTGCAAGCTCCGCCTCCCGGGTTCACGCCATTCTCCTGCCTCAGCCTCCCGAGTAGCTGGGACTACAGGCGCCCGCCACCTCGCCCGGCTAGTTTGTTTTTGTATTTTTTAGTAGAGACGGGGTTTCACTGTGTTAGCCAGGATGGTCTCGATCTCCTGACCTCGTGATCCACCCGTCTCGGCCTCCCAAAGTGCTGGGATTACAGGCTTGAGCCACCACGCCCGGCCGCATGTGTCTTTATAGCAGCATGATTTATAATCCTTTGGGTATATATCCAGTAATGAGATGGCTGGGTCAAATGGTATTTCTAGTTCTAGATCCTTGAGGAATCACCACACTGTCTTCCACAATGGTTGAACTAGTTTATAGTCCCACCAACAGTGTAAAATTGTTCCTATTTCTCCACATCCTCTCCAGCACCTGTTGTTTCCTGACTTTTTAATGATCGCCATTCTAACTGGTGTGAGATGGTATCTCATTGTGGTTTTGATTTGCATTTCTCTGATGGCCAGTGATGATGAGCATTTTTTCATGTGTCTGTTGGCTGCATAAATGTCTTCTTTTGAGAAGTGTCTGTTCATATCCTTCGCCCATTTTTTGATGGGGTTGTTTGTTTTTTTCTTGTAAATGTGTTTGAGTTCTTTGTCGATTCTGGATATTAGCCCTTTGTCAGATGAGTAGATTGCAAAAATTTTCTCCCATTCTGTAAGTTGCCTGTTCACTCTGATGGTAGTTTCTTTTGCTGTGCAGAAGCTCTTTAGTTTAATTAGATCCCATTTGTCAATTTGGGCTTTTGTTGCCATTGCTTTTGGTGTTTTAGACATGAAGTCCTTGCCCATGCCTATGTCCTGAATGGTATTGCCTAGGTTTTCTTCTAGGGTTTTTATGGTTTTTGGTCTAACATTTAAGTCTTTAATCCCTCTTGAATTAATTTTTGTATCAGGTGTAAGGAAGGGATCCAGTTTCAGCTTTCTACATATGACTAACCAGTTTTCCCAGCACCATTTATTAAATAGGGAATCCTTTCCCCATTTTTTGTTTTTGTCAGGTTTGTCAAAGATCAGTTGGTTGTAGATGTGTGGTATTATTTCTGAGGGCTGTGTTCTGTTCCATTGGTCTATATCTCTCTACTTTGGTACCAGTACCATGCTGTTTTGGTTACTGTAGCCTTGTAGTATAGTTTGAAGTCAGATAG
Organism: Macaca mulatta; assembly: GCF_049350105.2. Classification (NCBI taxonomy): domain Eukaryota; kingdom Metazoa; phylum Chordata; class Mammalia; order Primates; family Cercopithecidae; genus Macaca; species Macaca mulatta. The sequence goes on from NC_133421.1 coordinate 62,249,870, forward strand.
CGTGATGCTTCCAGCTTTGTTCTTTTGGCTTAGGATCGTCTTGGCAATGCGGACCCTTTTTTGGTTCCATGTGAACTTTAAAGTAGTTTTCTCCAATTCTGTGAAGAAAGTCATGGGTAGCTTGATGGGGATGGCATTGAATCTATAAATTACCTTGGGCAGTATGACCACTTTCACAATATTGATTCTTCCTATCCATGAGCATGGAATGTTCTTCCATTTGTTTGTGTCCTCTTTTATTTCATTGACCAATGGTTTGTAGTTCTCCTTGAAGAGGTCCTTCACGTCCCTTGTAAGTTGGATTCCTAGGTATTTTATTGTCTTTGAAGTAATTGTGAATGGGAGTTCACTCATGATTTGGCTCTCTGTCTCTTATTGGTGTAAAAGAATGCTTGTGATTTTTACACATTGATTTTGTATCCTGAGACTTTGCTGAAGTTGCTTATCAACTTAAGGAGATTTTGGGCTGAGACGATGGGGTTTTCTAAATATACAATCATGTCATCTGCAAACAGGGACAATTTGACTTCCTCTTTTCCTAATTGAATACTCGTTATTTCTTTCTCGTGCCTGATTGCCCTGGCCAGAATTTCCAACACTATGTTGAATAGGAGTGGTGAGAGAGGGCATCCCTGTCTTGTGCCAGTTTTCAAAGGAAATGCTTCCAGTTTTTGCTCATTCAGTATGATATTGGCTGTGGGTTTGTCATAAATAGCTCTTGTTATTTTGAGATACGTTCCATCAATACCGAATTTATTGAGAGTTTTTAGCATGAAGTGCTGTTGAATTTTATCAAAGGCCTTTTCTGTATCTATTGAGATAATCATGTGGTTTTTGTCTTTGGTTCTGTTTATATGCTGGATTACATTTATTGATTTGCATATGTTGAACCAGCCTTGCATCCCAGGGATGAAGCCCACTTGATCATGGTGGATATGCTTTTTGATGTGCTGCTGGATTCAGTTTGCCAGTATTTTATCGAAGATTTTTGCATCGATGTTCATCAGGGATATTGGTCTAAAATTCTCTTTTTTTGTTGTGTCTCTGTCAGGCTTTGGTATGAGGATGATGTTGGCCTCATAAAATGAGTTAGGGAGGATTCCCTCTTTTTCTATTGATTGGAATAGCTTCAGAAGGAATGGTACCAGCTCGTCCTTGTACCGCTGGTAGAATTCAGCTGTGAATCCGTCTGGTCCTGGACTTTTTTTGGTTGGTAGGCTATTAATTATTGACTCAATTTCAGAGCCTGTTATTGGTCTATGCAGGGATTCAACTTCTTCCTGGTGTAGTCTTGGGAGGGTGTATGTGTCCAGGAATTTATCTGTTTCTTCTAGATCTTCTAGTTTATTTGCGTAGAGGTGTTTATAGTATTCTCTGATGGTAGTTTGTATTTCTGTGGGATCGGTGGTGATACTCCTTTATCATTTTTTATTGCATCTATTTGATTCTTCTCTCTTTTCTTCTTTATCAGTCTTGCTAGCAGTCTATCAATTTTGTTGATCCTTTCAAAAAACCAGCTCCTGGATTCATTGATTTTTTGAAGGGTTTTTTGTATCTTTATCTCCTTCAGTTCTGCTCTGATCTTAGTTATTTCTTGCCTTCTGCTAGCTTTTGAATGTGTTTACTCTTGCTTCTCTAGTTCTTTTAATTGTGATGTTAGGGTGTCAATTTTAGATCTTTCCTGCTTTCTCTTGTGGGCATTTAGTGCTATAAATTTCTGCTTTAAATGTGTCCCAGAGATTCTGGTATGTTGTGTCTTTGTTCTCATTGGTTTCAAAGAACATCTTTATTTCTGCCTTCATTTCATTATGTACTCAGTAGTCATTCAGGAGCAGGTTGTTCAGTTTCCATGAAGTTGAGCAGTTTTGAGTGAGTTTCTTAATCCTGAGTCCTAGTTTGATTACACTGTGGTCTGAGAGACAGTTTGTTATAATTTCTGTTCTTTTACATTAGGTGAGGAGTGCTTTACTTCCAACTATTCAATTTTGGAATAAGTGTGATGTGGTGCTGAGAAGAATGTATATTCTGTTGACTTTGGGGGGAGAGCTCTGTAGATGTCTATTAGGTCTGCTTGGTGCAGAGCTGAGTTCAACTCCTGGATATCCTTGTTAACTTTCTGTCTTGTTGATCTGTCTAATGTTGACAGTGGGGTGTTAAAGTCTCCCATTATTATTGTGTGGGAGTCTGAGTCTCTTTGTAGGTCTCTAAGGGCTTGCTTTATGAATCTGGGTTCTCCTGTATTGGGTGCATATATACTTAGGATAGTTATCTCTTCTTGTTGACTTGATCCCTTTACCATTATGTAATAGCCTTCTTTGTCTCTTGATCTTTGTTAGTTTAAAGTCTGTTTTATCAGAAACTAGGATTGCAACACCTGCCTTTTTTGTTTTCCATATGCTTGGTAGATCTTCCTCCATCCCTTTATTTTGAGCCTATGTATGTCTCTGCACATGAGATGGGTCTCCTGAATACAGCACACTGATTGGTCTTGACTCTTTATCCAGTTTGCCAGTGTGTGTCTTTTAATTGGAGCATTTAGCCCATTTACATTTAAGGTTAATATTGTTATGTGTGAATTTGATCCTGTCATTATGATGTTAGCTGGTTATTTTGCTCGTTAGTTGACGCAGTTTCTTCCTAGCATCGATGGTCTTTACAATTTGGCATGTTTTTGCAGTGGCTGGTACTGGTTGTTCCTTTCCATGTTTAGTGCTTCCTTCAGGAGTTCTTTTTTTTTTTTTTTTTTTTTTTTTTTTGAGACGGAGTCTCGCTCTGCCACCCAGGCTGGAGTGCAGTGGCCGGATCTCAGCTCACTGCAAGCTCCGCCTCCCGGGTTCACGCCATTCTCCTGCCTCAGCCTCCCGAGTAGCTGGGACTACAGGCGCCCGCCACCTCGCCCGGCTAGTTTTTTGTAGTTTTTAGTAGAGACGGGGTTTCACAGTGTCAGCCAGGATGGTCTCCATCTCCTGACCTCGTGATCCGCCCGTCTCGGCCTCCCAAAGTGCTGGGATTACAGGCTTGAGCCACCACGCCCGGTCTTCAGGAGCTCTTATAGGGCAGGCCTGGTGATGACAAAATCTCTCAGCATTTGCTTGTCTGTAAAGGATTTTTATTTCTCCTTCACTTATGAAGCTTAGTTTGGCTGGATATGAAGTTCTGGGTTGAAAATTATTTTCTTTAAGAATGTTGAATATTGGCCCCCACTCTCTTCTGGCTTGTAGAGTTTCTGCCGAGAGATCCGCTGTTAGTCTGATGGGCTTCCCTTTGTGGGTAACTTGACCTTTCTCTCTGGCTGCCCTTAACATTTTTTTCCTTCATTTCAACTTTGGTGAATCTGACAATTATGTGTCTTGGAGTTGCTCTTCTCGAGGAGTATCTTTGTGGCGTTCTCTGTATTTCCTGAATTTGAATGTTGGCCTGCCTTACTAGATTGGGGAAGTTCTCTTGGATAATATCCTGCAGAGTGTTTTCCAACTTGGTTCCATTCTCCCCGTCACTTTCAGGTACACCAGTCAGACATAGATTTGGTCTTTTCACATAGTCCCATATTTCTTGGAGGCTTTGTTCATTTCTTTTTACTCTTTTTTCTCTAAACTTCTCTTCTCGCTTCATTTCATTCATTTGATCTTCAATCACTGATACCCTTTCTTCCAGTTGATTGAATCGGTTACTGAAGCTTGTGCATTTGTCATGTAGTTCTTGTGCCATGTTTTTCAGCTCCATCAGGTCATTTAAGGACTTCTCTACACTGTTTATTCTAGTTAACCATTCGTCTAATCTTTTTTCAAGGTTTTTAGCTTCTTTGCGATGGGTTCGAACTTCCTCCTTTAGCTCGGAGAAGTTTGATCATCTGAAGACTTCTTCTCTCAACTCATCAAAATCACTCTCCGTCCAGCTTTGTTCCATTGCTGGCGAGGAGCTGCGTTCCTTTAGAGAGGGAGAGGTGCTCTGATTTTTAGAATTTTCAGCTTTTCTGCTCTGTTTTTTCCCCATCTTTGTTGTTTTATCTACCTTTGGTCTTTGATGATGGTGACATACAGATGGGGTTTTGGTGTAGATGCCCTTTCTGTTTGTTAGTTTTCCTTCTAACAGTCAGGACCCTCAGCTGCAGGTCTGTTGGAGTTTGCTGGAGGTTCACTCCAGACCCTGTTTGCCTGGGTATCAGCAGCAGAGGCTGCAGAACAGCGAATATTGCTGAACAGCAAATGTTGCTGCCTGATCATTACTCTGGAAGCTTCGTCTCAGAGGGGTACCCAGCCGTGTGAGGTGTCAGTCTGCCCCTACTGGGGAGTGCCTCCCAGTTAGGCTACTCGGAGGTCAGGGACCCACTTGAGGAGGCAGTCTGTCCGTTCTCAGATCTCAAACTGTGCTGGGAGAACCACTACTCTCTTCAAAGCTGTCAGACAGGGACATTTAAGTCTGCAGAAGTTTCTGCTGCCTTTTATTTGGCTATGCCCTGCCCCCAGAGGTGGAGTCTACAGAGGCAGGCAGGCCTTCTTGAGCTGCAGTGGGCTCCACCCAGTTCGAGTTTCCCAGCGGCTTTGTTTACCTACTCAAGCCTCAGCAATGGTGGGCACCCCTCCCCCAGCCTCGCTGCCGTTAACTCTAACTCTTGCAGTTAGATCTCAGACTGCTGTGCTAGCAATGAGCGAGGCACTGTGGGCGTGGGACCCTCTGAGCCAGGTACAGGATATAATCTTCTGGTGTGCTGTTTGCTAAGACCCTTGGAAAAACGCAGTATTAGGGTGGGAGTGACCCAATTTTCCAGGCGCTGTCTGTCACGGCTTCCCTTGGCTAGGAAAGGGAATTCCCTGACCCCTTGCACTTCTCAGGTGAGGCGATGCCTCATCCTGCTTCGGCTCTTGCTTGGTGGGCTGCACCCACTGTCCTGCACCCACTGTCCGACAAGCCCCTGAGATGAACCTGGTACCTCAGTTGGAAATGCAGAAATCACATGTCTTCTGCATTGCTCACTCTGGGAGCTGTAGGCTGGAGCTGTTCCTATTTGGCCATCTTGTCCTGTCATGTTTTTTGTTTTTTCAAGCTCACTGTAAAATATGATTCTCAGGATCCTACATCCCAGTGGGAGATTCGAAAGGCTAGTGCAGCAGTCTAGCTGAGGTCAAGATGGGAGGCCTCCTCATGGAGTGATTTCACATGATCCTAATGGGGAACCTTCTCAAATTATTGATCACTAGGCCATATGTCATAATGAGCTCCCTATCAGTCTCCTCTGCTCCAAAACTGTTGCAGCCACCAGCACCATGGACAGCGGAAAGCGCTGACCTGGGTTCCACGGTGCGTTGGATTCCTAGCTGTTGTACTTGCTAGGACCCTGTCTAAAATCTTTGCCTGTGAACTTGAGACTTCCTAGAGAAAGTTTCAGTAAAAGCTTCAATTATGGCCAGGACTATAGGTCTTGATTCAGGGTTTATTCTCCAAAACAGATTCTCCTCAGTCCCATGGAGCCTCCATGGGATATGGGAAGAGAACAGTGTTGTTGGACATCTGGGACAGGGTATTTTTTTTTTTTTTTTTTTTGAGACGGAGTCCCGCTGTGTCGCCCAGGGTGGAGTGCAGTGGCCGGATCTCAGCTCACTGCAAGCTCCGCCTCCCGGGTTTTTACGCCATTCTCCTGCCTCAGCCTCCCGAGTAGCCGGGACTACAGGCGCCCACAACCTCGCCCGGCTAGTTTTTTTTTTTTTGTATTTTTTAGTAGAGACGGGGTTTCACTGTGTTAGCCAGGATGGTCTCGAACTCCTGACCTCGTGATCCACCCGTCTCGGCCTCCCAAAGTGCTGGGATTACAGGCTTGAGCCACCGCGCCCGGCCAGGGACAGGGTATTGATGCTCCACTTCTCTGTGCTGGACCTGGTCTTCTGCAACAGCAAAGATGAGAGAAGCCTCTGTCTCATTTCTTCTACCCTCTTCCAGATAATTAGGTCACATGGTTCCCCTACCAGTCATGACTTTCCTGATGGGGTGTGAGGCATGCCTTATAAGAGTCTTTATAAACCTAGCAGTTTAAGGGACATCTGTAGTCTGCTCTGATTAGTGATCCACTGGCCGAAAGGTAGGAATTCTAGGAAAGTTGCTAACATCAGAATGGGTGTCTAAACTCCCGTATTCCTAAAGTGATCAAAACTAAAAACAAAAACAAATGAAAATATGTCTCAGTACTGAAATGATGGAGAGTGACACCCACAAATCATACACAACCAGAGAGGAGGAGCTCCTGATGGGTCGAGTTCACATCAGACCATGGTGTGTGGCAAAATCAACCTCCCTGCTTTATACAAGACACACACACACACACACACACCCCTTTACCAAAAAAGTGTCACAATATATAGGAATTAGAAAGAGGAAATTCTGGTTGATTTTCACTATCAGCTACTTGCTGGTGAGTGTGATGCTCATGAAATGGGCTTTTGAAGAGATAAGAGCACTCTGGAACCCCTTTCTAATGCCATAGCTCATCTGTTTTCAGTGACAGATGCAAATTGGTGGTGTAAGATGGACCTACAGAGAAGGAAAGATATCTCTTGTCTATGGGCAGATCTTTCTCTGACCTTACATCTCGTTAATATAGACGCTGGGCATGGTGGCACACATCTGTAGTCCCAGCTACTCCAGGAGGCTGAGGAGGGCCAATTGCTTCAGCCCAGGAATTAGAGGCCAGCCTGGGCATCTTAGCAAGACTCTATCTCTTTTTTTTTTTTTTGAGATGGAGTCTCGCTCTATTGCCCAGGCTAGAATGCAGTGGCATGACCTTGGCTCACTGCAACTTCTGCCTCCTGAGTTCAAGCAATTCTCCTGTGTCAGCCTCCTGAGTAGCTGGGATTACAGGCGCACGCTACCACATCAGGCTAATTTTTTATGTTTTTGACAGAGATGGGGTTTCGCCATGTTGGTCAGGCTGGTCTCAAACTCCTGACCTCAAGTGATCCATCCGTCTTGGCCTCCCAAAGTGCTGGAATAACAAGTGTGAGCCATTGCACCTGGCCAAGACCCCATTTCTAAAAAAAAAAAAAAAAAGAAAGAAAGAAAGAAAGAATGGGGACTGACACCGGGCCACACTTAGAAGTGAAAATAAGAGCCAGAATAATCCCTAACCTCCCCCACTGTCCCTGTGGTGTGAGGGGCTGGGGAAGATGAGAACCTCATCCAGAGAGGACCATGAGGAAAGAAGTGTGTTCAAAGAGAAGTACATGTCAGATAAGTTACAGGGACAGCAGAAGACCATTGTGTGTACAAGCTGGGGAAGGAAAATTTTTTTAAAATCTTAGAATGGAGGTTCTACCTGCCTCTGTGGGAAGGGGTGTCTGTATGAGATGGGGGAAGGATGTGTTGGGAAAATGGCAGCCAAGTGCAGTAGGATGGGAGTTGCTACCTGAGACAAGGAGAGATGTGATTTGGGGCATACTGAATGGGATGTGAAGAGGACATGGAAGAGATTCACCTGTTTTCATGAGGCCTGTGCAGTTGGGGATGGCAAGGGTGTGGCCTGTAAGGACCCTACCTCATGGGTCAGAAAGGGTACTCGTGGCCAAGTTCAGGTCAGCTTACCACTCCATGACTTTTTCTTACAAGACAACATGATGGTTTTTCCATTGAAGGAGGGGCTGGAAGAAGCCACAGGGAATGAAGTGATGTTCACAGAAGGCAGGTATCAGAAAATCTTGGCTTCAGTGTCTGTCCTTATTTGCAGACCTGAGACTGGGGAATGATATGAGCTGAAAATGATCTGCCCCTGGAAATCTGGGGCAGGAGAAAGACCATCCTTCCAGAGACAGGGGATTGATAAGGAGGCTTAAAATGGTAGTAGGGATGATGGTCTGTTGGTTTGCTGGAGAGATGGTGGGAGAGAAGGGTTGAGGAGGAATAAAGAAGGTTTCAAAGCCAGGTACCATAGTACATGGCTGTAATCCCAACTACTCGGGAGGCTGGGCAGGAGGATCACTTGAGCCCAGGGGTTCAAGACTGGCCTGGGTATCATTGTAAGACTCTCTCTGTCTCTCTCTGTCCCTCTCTCAGAAAAAAAAAAAAAAAGACAGAAAGAAAAGAAAGAAAAAGAAAAGCCAGGCATGGTGGCTCATGCCTGTAATCCCAGCACTTAGAGAGGCCAAGATGAAGTCTGGCCAGCATGGCGAAACCCTGTCTCTACTAAAAACACAAAAATTAGCCTGGTGTGGAGGTGCGCACCTGTGGTCCCGGCTACTAGGGATACTGAGGCAGGAGAATTGCTTGAACCTGGGAGGTGAAGGTTGCAGTGAGATGAGATTGCACCACTGTACTGCAGCCTGGGCGACAAAGTGAGACTCCATTTCAAAAATAAAGAAAAAGAAAAAAAGGAAAGAAGCTTTTCAGGTACACTTATATGGTGGTATGGTATAGACCAGCCCCATAAGTCTTCATCCTGGAGAAATCAGCTTCTCCCCAGATAAGGCAGAGGAGAAAAAAGTCTCTTGTCGGTCAGATAAAGGAATCCCCCAGGCTTTCCCTTCAAAACCACCCCCATCCTGACACCACCTTATGTGAGGTATTTTAGGGACCTTTTCCTAGAGCTCTAGCTTTGGTGACCTTGAGGATTGGTTTTTTCCACTCATTGTCATGTCCTAGTGATTCATTGAGTTGTGTGTGTCACAGTAACCCGTTCTGGTGTGTGTGTGTGTTTTTTTGTTGTTTGTTTGTTTGTTTTTTGTTTTTGCTTGTTTTGTTTTGTTTTGAGACAGTGTCTCACTCTGGTACCCAGGCTGAAGTGCAGTCATGCGATCTCCACTCGCTGCAAACTTCACCTCCCCAGCTCAAGCGATTCCCCTGCCTCAGCCTGTTGAGTAGCTGGGATTACAGGCGCTCGCCATCACACCCGACTAACTTTTGTACTTTTAGTAGAGACAAGGTTTTGCCACGTTGGCCAGGCTGGTCTCAAACTCCTGACCTAAAGTGATTTGCCCGCCTCGGCTTCCCAAAGTGCTGGGATTACAGGCGTGAGCCACCGCACCTGCTGAACCCGTTCCTTTTTTTTTTTTTTTTTTTTTTTTTTGAGACGGAGTCTCGCTCTGTAGCCCAGGCTGGAGTGCAGTGGCCGGATCTCAGCTCACTGCAAGCTCCGCCTCCCGGGTTTACGCCATTCTCCGGCCTCAGCCTCCCGAGTAGCTGGGACTACAGGCACCCGCCACCTCGCCCGGCTAGTTTTTTTTTTTTGTATTTCTTAGTAGAGACGGGGTTTCACCGTGTTAGCCAGGATGGTCTCGATCTCCTGACCTCGTGATCCGCCCGTCTCGGCCTCCCAAAGTGCTGGGATTACAGGCTTGAGCCACCGCGCCCGGCCAGAACCCGTTCCTTTTTATTGCAAGCGGTATTCCATGGTGTAGATGAACCATAGTTTGTTCATCCATTCACTCATTGAAGGACGTTTGGGTTTTTCCTACTTTGGAGCTCTTATAAATAGAGCCACTGTGAACATTTGTGCACAGGCTTTTTTGTGAACAGAAGTTTTCAGGCCGGGCGCGGTGGCTCAAGCCTGTAATCCCAGCACTTTGGGAGGCCGAGGCGGGCGGATCACAAGGTCAGGAGATCGAGACCACAGTGAAACCCCGTCTCTACTAAAAATACAAAAAATTAGCCGGGCGCGGTGGCGGGCGCCTGTAGTCCCAGCTACTCAGGAGGCTGAGGCAGGAGAATGGCGGGAACCCGGGAGGCGGAGCTTGCAGTGAGCCGAGATCGCGCCACTGCACTCCAGCCTGGGCAACAGCGTGAGACTCCGTCTCAAAAAAAAAAAAAAAAAAAAAAAAAAAAAAAAAAAAGAAGTTTTCATTTCTCTGGGATAAATGCTCAGGAGTGGAATTGCTGGAGCACATGGTAAGGGTATGTTGAGTTTTATAAGAAACTGCACAACTGTTTTCCAGTCTTTAGGCTTTCTTAAGGTACTTTTCATTTTAGTTAATTTGTTCATTTCCTCTCAGGTGATTCCAGGGAAAGCGATCTTTGATTTGATGATCACTAACAGCTCATCTCAGGGATACAGTCAAAGTCTTAGAAGTGACAACCCGCATGGAACTTTGTTTTGTTTTTTCCAGGTTTTCCAAGCAATTTGCTTTTATTGTCATATTAGGGTAAAGTTGTCTTTGCTATGATTTCACTTAAATGTGTAAAATATTATATAAGTCTTTTAAAAGTTTTAAGAACATAGAGAAATGAAAAACATGAACCCAAGCCTATAATCTGCTACTGATTTTTTCTTGGTTAAGTTACTGAATTTCTTTGAACTTCACTTCTTCTTCAGTAAACCAGGGAAGAGTATTTACCTGGGAGGCAATTATAAACACTAAAAAAATAAAAAGCGATGTAAAATGCCTGGGTCATTGTAGGCACAAAACAGAACATAATTGTTATGATAATGATCAGCTTCCTCAAACTCCTGATTTAATTCTATCTCTATGTAACAGCTGAGCATTTAATTAGCAGCAGACTGAGCTGAGATGCGTGGTCACCTACCCAGAGTGAGTAAGACCCCACCCTAGGGATTGGAAGGAGGTTGTCAACCGTACCCTCAAGTATCAGAGCAGAACTCCTGGGCAGGAAACCCACCCAATCGGACCCACCACTGTTAACATGCAACGTGAAAAGCATCTCTACAGCACTGTCATGGGCATCATCTAAAAGTCCCTCAAGTGACAGCCCCTGACACAGGTCCTTGGGACTGTCTAGGGTGTGATGGCCTGGGGGTATTGTCCTTCACAGGTGACCCATGGTCCAGCCTTCCTCAGGTCCCTGCTCTGTGATCTCTCCTTTGAAGCGCAGTCATCTTAAATGGCCTGGGACCTTTGCCCACTCATGCCAGCCCTGTGGTTTCTCGGCTAGCTGCTTGGGTTGTTGGAATCTCCTCAGCTCTGGGGGTTGGCATAGGGGAGGGTCTTCTGCTTGAGGAGGGCAGAGGAGGCCTCTGGGCTCTCAGACTAGTAAGGGAGGGCCTGAAGGGTGGTGGCCCAGCTGTGTGCAGGAGAGCAGTTCAGCCCAACAGAGCCAGAGCGGTTCGGATCAGGTGGCCCATGTCCAGGCCCATGTCCCCTTTAGTTTGCTGAGAGAGTCCCCTTGGCTTGGAAAGCCACACACCCCAGGGAGGCCAAGGACCTGCAAGTCTTTGTTCCAGGTTCTGTCAAAGAGGCCAGTCCTTCCCCTATGACTTGGGTCCCCTGTCTCCCCAGAATTATAATCCTTAATGGCACTGAGACAATGACTTGCACCCAATCTACACCACCCCCCTGCACTCTGGAGTCTCCCCTCCAGCACTCCAGCCTCAGGGGTCTGGGGGCCTCTCCTGATAGGCACTCACAGGGAGTGGGCCAGGCTCTCATCACTGTGACCACCACCACCCACACAATGACACAGGGACACTGGGAGTCCAAAGAGGCCCTCAGTCTCCAGCTTTCACAATCTACTCTCCTTCCCAGTTTGATCTGATTCGCTGTTGTTGTTGTTCACAATGAATGTATGTTTTTCTTTTTTTCTTTTCCTTTTTTTTTTGAGACAGAGTCTCGCTCTGTTACCCAGGCTGAAGTGCAGTAGCGCAATCTCAGCTTACTGCAACCTCTGCCTCCCAGGTTCAAGCGATTCTCATGCCTTAGCCTCCCAGGCAACCGGGATTACAGGCACCCACTCCCAAGCCCAGCTAATTTTTGTATGTTTAGTAGAGATGGAGTTTCACCATGTTGGTCAGGCTGGTCTTGAACTTCTGACCTCAAGTGATCCACCTGCCTCGGTCTCCCAAAGTGCTGGGATTATAGGCATGAGCCACCATGCCCGGCCAAATGTGTGTTTTTCACAAAATGATGTATTTAATTTTAAAAAGAGAAAGAAGGAGTTATAAGTGCGATCTGCTGTTCCTCACCATATACATATATATACAAGAGTATGTCTACCTTGCAATGTACATAGGAAAATTTTGACCTCTTCCTAGAAAAATGAGGTCTCTGTCACCTCCGGGGAGTTTACAAAGAGTGGAGGCAGACTTCAGTGTTCTTTTCGGGGTCCTTCAGGATTGGTTATGTCATTTACAAGGAGCTGGTATTTCTTTTGGAATAAAAATAAATTTGAGAAAAAAAATTCATAATATTTCACGCAATGGTTCTTGTCTTGGTTCTTATCCTGAAAGAATAGGCATATGTTGGCATAGATTCATGTGCAAGAATGTTGGCTGTGGCAAAATTTAGAGACTATTTTGAGATTGACAATCTAACCTTCTACCAATAAGGAATTGACTAAATAAGTTGTCATCTGCTCTTCCAATTAAATATAATATGGACTTTAAAAATCATGCTTTTATAAATTATTTGATGATATGGGAAAATGTTCTTGATATAAAAGATGGTTTTGTTTCTTTGTTTTTTGTTTGTTTGTTTGTTTTTGAGACAGGGTCTCACTCTGTCACCCAGGCTGGAGTGCAGTGGTGTGATCACAGCTCACTCACTGCAGCCTCAACCTCCCAGGCTCAAGCGATTGTCCCATCTCAGCCTCCCAAATAGCTAGGACCACAGGCACACACAACCACGCCCAGCTAATGTTTATGTTTTGTAGAGACAGAGTCTCCCTTTGTTGCCTGGGCTGGTCTCAAACTCCTGGACTCAAGCGATCCTCCTGCCTTGGGCTCCCAAAGTGCTAGGATTACAGGCGTGAGCCACCGTGCCCAGCCAAATTTAAATACAGTGTGATTTTATATATATTAATATTAAAGATCGTCTCTTGGTGATAACATTAGGAGCAATTTATAATTTTCTTTTGTTGTAAACTTTCATATTTTCTAAAATTGACTTTCATCAGTTTGATCTGCAAGAAAAAAACAACAGCGATCAAAAGAAATGCAAAGGAGCATATGAGCCTGGAAAGAGGCCATTGGTCCTCGACTCCTCCTAGCCATAAAAAAGGATGAGTTCACGTCCTTTGCAGGGACTTGGATGAAGCTGGAAACCATCATTTTGAGCAAACTATCACAAGGACAGAAAACCAAACACTGCATGTTCTCACTCATAGGTGGGAACTGAACAATGGGAACACTTGAACACAGGGCGGGGAACATCACACACGGGGGCCTGTTGTGGGGTGGGGGGCTGGGGGAAGGATGGCATTAGGAGAAATACCTAATGTAAATGACGAGTTAATGGGTGCAGCGAACCAATATGGCACATGTATACCTATGTAACAAACCTGTTGTGCACATGTACCCTAGAACTTAAAGTATAACCAAAAAAAAAAAAAAAAAAAAGGAGGGGGCAGCGGGATTTGCAGTGGCTTGTGTTTCCAACCCCACCCTCCCTCGTCTAATCCAACCACTTCTTGACCTTCAATACTTCAACTGAGGGGACCGGAGGTGCCTTTTTTGTGGCCATCCTATAGCCTCCCCAGCCTCTTTAATAGCTGGGGTGTAGAGGACCACCAAGATGAGGGCTGCCAGGGACCTGCTCTCTCTGCGGGTCCCGCCGCGCCCCGCGTCAGTGTTGGCGAGCGGAACTCCGCTGTGTGAGGACGGACCATGCAGAGACTCTGCTGCCTGCTTGGACCCCGGCCCGGGTCCCAGCCGGTTTTCCCCGCCATTGCGGGACTGAGTCCGAGCGCTGCTGCGAACCCTGAGCCTTCTCCGGTGCTCTGAGTCCGGCAGACCCCGGGAAGCCGAGAAAGGCGGCGGACTGGTCCGCGCCGCTCCGGGCGCAGGTGACCGAGGCCAAGGCGCACCGGATCCCTCCCGCTCGGGCGTCTCTGGTCCTCGGGTTCCGCCCCGCGGCCACCCGGCCTGCTGCACCTGAGAGTCCCGGGCTCTGCCCTGCGCTGCTCCTTCCTGCAAGGCTGCTGTCCACAGCCGCCGGCCTGCAGGCCCCTCGGGGTCCACGTGTCCCTGCTACATCCCACCCCTGGGTCACCCGGGTCGGTCCCAGAGTGTGCACTGAAGGTGATGTCTGGGGGCAAGTGCCCATTTCTGTCCCCCCAACCTGCATCTTTGCTATCTTTGCCAGCCCTTCTAGAACTTTCTGGCCTCTTTTAACCACGTTGTCTTCTGTATCTGAGAAGGTAGGGCAAGACTCCCCACAGCCCAAGCCTCCTTAACTGGGGAGGAGGATTAGTCAGATGGCAAGCACGGTATGGTGCTCAGTCCCAGGAACTGATGGCGAAGTAACCCTGTCTTCTAAGAGAGTGATGGTGGACTTTAGATTCCACTAAGGGTCTGTTTTGCTCCTGCCCTGGTTAAACTGGTAGGTAATTTTGGGAACTGTGGTTCCCATCTACAGTTGGCAGGGCCCTTAACCCTGCCCCCTTCCAAACTTTGATTCCATCATCTGTGAGAGCCAATCTGCCATTGCTGGGGCTGGATGGAGGCATATCCCTCCTTACAGATGAGGAACCTGAACCTCAGCGGGGCGATGACAGTGCATGACAGAGCAGGCCTAGAACCCAGGCCTCCTGTAGAATCCAGTGCTCTTTCCTCTGCCCCTCGCTCCCTCTACACATGTGAGAGCTGGGAAAGGAGGGTGAGGGGTCAGGAGTGACTCCACCACATCTGGGTCCCTGTGGGCTGCATCCCCACAGAGCCCAGTTGCAGGGAGGTGGCCTGGGCCTGCACTGTAGGGAGGAAGGGTTGTGTGACCTCCCTTCTGATCTTCCACCTTCTCTCCCGCTTCCTAGGTACACGCCAGAGCAGTGGCGTCCCTTGTCACTCATGAGTTCTCTGCTGAATTGGGCAGTGGGCCTGATCACCACCCTGTTCTCACCCCAATCTTCACCCTCTCTGCAGGACAGAGAGATGTCTCTCATCTCCCCACCTCACTCCCATCCCACTTACAGCTGTCTCCCAAAAACCAGAGGTAAGGACCGGAGCTAGACTCACACGACCTAGCCCAGACCATGGTCAGGCTCAGGTAGCTGGGGAAGCAGGAGTGGTTGGGGAGAGGTCTGTGGATGCTTAAGGGCCAGATCACTATGAGGGCCCAATGGGTGAGCTTGGTGGAGGGGCCTGACTCCCAGTGGTGGGCGTGGGGGAGGGAACCGGCATAGTTTTCCACAGAGAACATGACTCCCCCTCTCCTCAGTGTCCTGGGGGACAGGGCTAAAGGTTGGGGATATCTGTGTCTCTGTGGGATAAGAGGTGGTGTGTATTGGGGTGCACACAGCCTGAGTTTGGAGATGCTTCTATATGAGTCATTTGTCATCACTGGGCGGCACCTTCAGCCACCATTACTCATTTGTGGCCTGATTCTCATGGACCTGCTTCGATAGATACCCAAGTAGAAGAAAAGGCAATGAGTCCTACAAGGCTCTTCATCATAGTGAAGTGGGTGCTTTGGGGAGACTGGGGTGCCCTCTTGTGGATGCTTGAGGAATTTCACTAAATATTTTCCATCCTCCATGTTCAGTCATGCACCGCATAACATTTGTCAAGAATGGACTGCATAAATGACGGTGGTCCCATAAGATTATAATATGGCATTTTTACTGTGCATTTTATATGTTTAGGTACACAAATACTTGCCATTGTGTTACAATTGCCTACAGTATTCAGTGCAGTAACATGCTGTACAAGTTTGTAGACTGGGAGCAATAGGCTAGGCTGCATAGCCTAGGTGTGAAGTGTGCTGTACCATCCAGGTTTGTGGAAGTACACTCTGATGTTCCCACCACAGTGAAATCACCTAACGACTCATCCTTACCCGTCATTAAGGGACACATGACTGCAGTTTCACAACCATTTCCATCCCACCCCACTCCGCTGGTGGGCCCATTCAGTGGTCTCTTTATTAAGGATAAAAGAGTTCTTGGGTCCCAAGATTGAGTTTCAACACAGGAAACCCTATTATTGTATATATAAGCAACTAATGGCAGTTATTATGTGCTTTACAAATAACTCTTATTCCTTACAAGCTACCCTGTGAGGTAAATACTTCTATCATCCATATTTTACAGATGAGGAAATTGTGGGACAGAGAAGTTAGGTGACTTGCCTAAGGCTGCACAGCTACTCTGGATTCCAGATTCTCTGCTATTAAGCACTCTGCCATGCTGCCTCCCACTGGTGTGAGAAGGCTCATACTCGAGCCAGGGACTCGAGTGTATGCAACAGAGAGAATTTTCCCAGTCCTCTTCTCTGACTTCCCCAAAGCTCCTCCAGCACCCCCGCAGGATGGCTCTGTCCTGACACAGGTGTGGAGGGTCAGGAGACCTCCAAGAACCTCCCCTCTCTTTTCGTCACTTCTAGTGGTGGAAAATGAGGGAGGAGGCTGGGCTGCTCAAAGCTCAGAGACTCTCAGGGAGAGTCAGGGTACTCTAAGTTAAGTGAACCCATCATCAACTATACCAGAAGCCAGTGTAGACACGGGCTAGTCTGATGAGGTCCACAGTGTCTTTCCACCCTTTTGGCATGGAGTGGGTCCTAATGGATGATCATAAGACTTGCCTCTCTTCTGAAACCTGAAACCTGGGGATGTGTGGGGTCAGAAGAACTCCGTTTCCACCATTTTATAGAGAAGGAAATGAAGCCTCTTCCCAAGACCACTCACAACATGTGTTTGTTGACAATATACTGCGAGTGCTGAGAGACAGATCTACAAAGGCAGATAAAGAGTATGCCTCTGCCCTTGAGGGACCCTGCCTAGTAGAGGAAGGACAGATGAGTAAGCAATGATTGTGATTTCATGTGATGGGTTTGCAGTGGGGGGTGATTACTGCAGAAAAGGGGACTGAACTATGCTTGGGGGGGCAGGAAAGGCTTTGGAGGAGGAGATGCCCTTGGGATTGGTCTTGGAGGGTGGGCCAGGATTAATCAGCTGGGATAAGAGCATCAATGTGAGGCACATGCAGCCATCTGAAACAACAGGGCAAGTTCAGTGACCTGTGTGCAAGGAACTGGCTGGAACAGAGGCTGCCTAGGAAGAGGATGGGAAATTTCCTGGGGAAGTTGAGGTCAGATCACAAAGGTCTCACTTGCCAGGCTGCAGAGTTCAGACTGGAGACTGCAGGTGCAGGCAGGAGGTAGTATCAGCCTCTTCAAAGAGCATAGATGAGGAGGTCTTGCTGCACCACCTCAGAGGGTGGGCGAGAGGCACCTGAGGTGGTTCACTTAGTTTATGAGCATTTTCATTAAATTTGTATGGAGTCCTCTATTAGTCAGAACTCTTTTAGTTACAGGCAGCAGGAACCCACTCAAACCAACTTTAAGAGGGAACTTGTTGGCTCACACTGGGAGGACACTGTACTGTAAGAGTCTAAAGGGCTGAAGGAGGGCAACAGGCACCAACAGGACTGGAACTTAGGACACAAGGCCACCAGGGCTCCATCCTTGCCCATGTCTCATCTCCACTTGTGTCTGCTCGCCTTTTTTCAACACACCGACTCCCTCCACAAGACGGAAAGATGGCCACCTGCAGCCCACGCCTATAACATCTCAATTAGCAATCCCAACATGAAAGAGAACTCCTTCCAATGTCCAATGTCTGTGGGGTAATTCCAAAAAATAATCTGATTGGTTCTGCTTGGGTCACTGATACCCATTGGTCTAATCACTGTTGCCAGGGACATGAAAAACTGATTAACCCAGACTGATCACGTGCCTGCCTTTGTAGAGGAGGTGGAAGTGGAAGAGAGTACCACAGCTCAGCTCCTCAGGACCAGGTAGAGGGAGAGAGGCAGTTCCCCCAAAGAAATGGGGGTGCAGGTATCAGGAGGCGCACAAAAAATGAGCTGGACAGCAAACCATAGAAGCTGCCACTTGTCGGGTGCCTGTAATCCCAGTTACTTGGGAAGCTGAGGCAAAGAACTGCTTGAACCCAGGAGGCAGAGGTTGCGGTGAGCTGCAATCACGCCACTGCACTCCAGCCTGGGCGACAGAACGAGACTCCATCTCAAAACAAACAAACAAAAAGAAGCTGCCACTTGTATGTGCCAGATGTCCTACTATAGCTGGAGATTCGAAAATGAGATCCAGTGTCTAACTTCACACAATTCACAGTCCCGATGAGGGTTCAGATGATTAGAAAGTATACAGTGATAGCCTGGGCTCAGTGGTTCATGCCTGTAATCCCAGCATTTTGGGAGGCTGAGATAGGCGGATCACCAGAGGTCAGGAATTCGAGACTAGCCTGGCCAACATGGTGAAACCCCTACTCTACTAAAAATACAAAAACTAACCAGGTGTGGTAAGTGCCTATAATCCCAGCTACTCGGGAGGCTGAAGCAGGAGAATTGCTTGAACTCTGAAGGCAGAGGTTGCAGTGAGCCAAGACCGCGCCATTGCACTCCAGCCAGGGTGACAAGAGAGAAACTCCGTCTCAGGAAAACAAAACAAAACAAAACAAAACAAAAAACGGAAATATACAGTGATGATGGGATACAGGGACTCTCCAGACGTTGGGAGCCCAAGAAAGGACACCCAACACAGACTGAGGCAGGAGGAAACGAGGAAATGCTTTCCTAAAAACACTGTCCCTCAACTGAGTTATGGAAGATGAATGAGAATTAGCAAAGGAAGAAGAAAGTTCAGGGAGGGACAGTAACATACAGAGGCACAGACCTCAGAAACTGCAGGCTTCTGGCTTGGGATAAAGGGTAAACTTGCCCAGTTCCTTGAGACAGGGACAAATGAGGAGGTTCAGCTTGAGGTGAGAGGGACTGGAGAGTTGAGACTGGCACATGGGGTGGGGGGCCGAGGTGCCTGTTGGTCAGTCAGGTGGAGGTACCCAGTGGATGACTAGATAATGTTGTACCTGGGGGCTGAGAAAAGGGATTCAGCTGTGGAGATAAATTTGGGATTCATCCCACGGGTGGTAGCTAAAGCCACAGGAGGATGTCATTACTCAGGGAGAGCCAGAGCTGGAGGACATCCACGTTCACTGAGTGGCAGACACATAAGGCAGGCGAAGGATGGAGGCTCAGGGGGAGGACAAGCACAGGTCAGTGGCGAATGGTGAGGAAACAGTTTGTGCTCCTGTATCCCAAGTGCTCTGCATAAGTCATTATCTCTCATTCGAAGACTTCCAGGGCAAAAGAGAGATTACCTACAAAGGTAAAATGAAAACCGGATTGTCAGCTGACATCTCATAAGCAACACCTGATGCAAGAAGAAGGCAGAGAGCTGGGTGTGGTGGCACACACCTGTAGTCCCACAGCTACTCGGGAGGCTGAGGTGGTAGGATCATTTAAGTCCAGGAGTTCCAGGCTGCTGTGAGCTGTGATTGTGCCACTACACCACTGCACTCCAGCCTGAGCAACAGAGCCAGACTTTGTCCAAAAAAAAAAAAAAAAAAAGAAAGCAAAGGAAGGAAGGAAAGAAAAAGGTGGAGCAAAACCTTCAAAGAGTATAGGGTTCATTAAGACTGATAGTTTTGGCCGGGCGCGGTGGCTCAAGCCTGTAATCCCAGCACTTTGGGAGGCCAAGACGGGCGGATCGCGAGGTCAGGAGATTGAGACCATCCTGGCTAACACAGTGAAACCCCGTCTCTACTAAAAATACAAAAACTTAGCCGGGCGAGGTGGCAGGCGCCTGTAGTCCCAGCTACTCGGGAGGCTGAGGCAGGAGAATGGCGTGAACCCGGGAGGCGGAGCTTGCAGTGAGCCAAGATCGCACCACAGCACTCCAGCCTGGGGAACAGAGCGAGACTCCATCTCAAAAAAAAAAAGTAACATCAAAACATGTAGGACAGACATATGAAACAGCACTGAGAGAGACTTTTTTTAAAGACAGGGTCTCACTCTGTCTCCCACACTGGAGTACAATGGTGCAATATCAGTTCACTGCAACCTCCACTTCCTGGTCTCAAGCAATCCTTCTACCTCATTCTCCTGAGTAGCTGAGACTACAGGTGTGCATCACCACACCTGGGTTATTTTAGTATTTTTAGTAGACATAGAGTTTCACCATGTTGGCCAGACTGGTCTTGAACTCATGACCTCAAGTGACCCACCCACCTCAGCTTCCCAAAGTGCTCAGTTTACAGGTGTGAGGCATAGGGCCTGGCCATGAGAAAGAAATATATAGCACTAGATACATACATTAGAAAAAAGGAGGCTGGGTGTGGTGGCTCGTGGCTGTAATCCCAGCACTTTGGGAGGCTGAGGTGAGCAGATGACCTCAGGTCATGAGTTCGAGACCAACCTGGCCAACATGGCAAAACCCCATCTCTACTAAAAATACAAAAATTAGCTGGGCGTGGTGGTGTGGACTTGTAATCCCAGCTACTTGGGAGGCTGAGGCAGGAGAATTGCTTGAACCTGGGAGGCAGAGATTGCAGTGAGATTGCACCATTGCACTCCAGCCTAGGGACAGAGTGAGACTCTGTCAAAAAAAAAAAAAAAAAGAGAAAAGAAAAGGAAAAGTCTCAAATCAATAATCTAATCTTCCTCCTCAAGGGCCAGAAAAAGAAGGGCAGAATAAATGCAAAGCAAGCAGAAGAAAGGATAAGAGCAACTATCTATTAAATTTAAAACAAAACAATAGAGAAAATAAATGAAACAATGAACTAGTTCTTTTTAAAAATGAATAAAATTGGCAAACCTCTAGCAAGACTGACAAAGAAAAAAGAAGACTCAAGTTACCAATGGCAGGACCAAAATGGGATATCACTACAGATCTCCAGACAATAAAAGGAGAATAAGAGAATGTTATGAATAATTATGCATATAAACTTAGTAACACAGATGAATTGAACCAATTCCTCAAAAAGCAAAATCTACACCCAATATGAAACAGACAATTTGAATATAGTCCTACAACTATTAAGGAAATTGAGTTCATAATACAAAACTCCCAAAAATGAAATCTTCAGGCCCAGATGGTTTCATTGGAGAATTCTATCAAATGTTGAAAGAATTAACACCAATTATGGCTGGGTGTGGTGGCTCACGCCTGTGATCCCAGCACTTTGGGAATCTGAGGAAGGCAGATCACCTTAGCTCAGGAGTTTGGGACCAGCCTGGGCAACATGGTGAAACCCCGTCTCTGCAAAAAAAATACAAAAATTAGCCAGGCATAGTGGTATGTGCCTGTAGTCCCAACTATTCGGGAGGTTAAGGCAAGAGGATTGCTTGAGCCTGGGAGGTGGAGGTGACAGTGAGCCAAGATTGTGCCACTGCACTGCAGTCTAAGTGACAGAGTGAGACCCCTCTGTCTTAAAAACAAAACAAAACAAAACAAAAACAAACACCAATTCTGTATAATCTCTTCCAGAAAGTAAAAGAGAAAGAAACACTTCCCAATTCATTTTAAGCCCTAATACATCAGTAATCCCATTCTGATATGTTAAATATAACATGTCAGATATGTTATCAGATATCAGATCATCTGATATGGGCTAAATATAACAATTTTTAATTGGGGCAAATTAGCAGAGTGGATGAAAAGTCATGATTCATCTGTATGCTGTCTACAAGAGACTCACTTTAGATATACGAAAATAAAGAGTTTGAAGGAAAAAGATGGAAAAAAATATTCCATTGCAAGTGGTAACCAAAAGAGAGCTGGTGGTTATATTGTTGTCAAAGTAGACCTTAAATTTTTGTAAAAGATTATAAGAGGCAAAGAACATTATATGTTGATAAATGCCTCAATTACAATTATAAACATACAAACCCCAAAATACATTAAGAAAAAATTTGACAGAAAACAGATTAATAGGTAACCTACAAGGGTCAAAGAAGGGATGAGATCTGGAGGGAAATGGGTGTCATTATAAATGGGCAATAGGATCCTTGTGGTGATGGAAATGTTCTGTATCTTGACTGCATTAATGTTAGTATCTATGTTGTAATATTGTACTATAGTTTTATAAGTGTTGCCACTGGGAAAACTGGATAAAAGGTACATGGGATTTCTGTATTATTTCTTTAAAAAATTTTTTTTCATTGTTGTTATTGTTGAGATGGAGTCTCCCTCTGTCATCCAGGCTGGAGTGCAGTGGCACAATATTGGCTCATTGAAACCTCCACCTTCCAGGTCCAAGCGATGCTCCTGCCTCAGCCTCCTGAGTAGCTGAAACTACAGGTGTGCACCACCATGCCCAGCTAACTTTTGTATTTTTAGTAGAGACAGGGTTTCTCACCTTGCCCTCTCAAAGAGCTGGGATTACAGGCTTGAGCCACTGTGCCTAGCCTCTGTATTATTTCTTACAACTTTTTGTGAATCTGCCATTATCTCAAAGTAAAATGTGTCATTTAAAAAGTGTATAATTGGCATAATAACAGGTAAATGAATAAAAGGAAAAAAATACAGACTGATACCTATGTATACCTTCAAAATATAATAATGATGGCATTGTAAATAAATGGGGAACTAATGGACTAGCCAACAAATGGTGTTACTAGAGGATAATGACACCTCTAGTAACACCATTTGTTGTTGATAGGATAATGACTATCCATTATCTCTAATGTAGATATTTTCCTTGACAGCTTTGTGGGAAGGAAGACAGGTTAAGCTGCGGTAACAAAGGGACCTCAAAATATAGTAGCTTAAATAGGAAATATGTGTACTTTTTTCCTTGGAGACTTTTAGACTTAGGTTGTGTAGGTGGCTCACCTGTGGGGACAAGCAGAGATTAATTATTAGTCAGGTGTCCCAATCTTTGAAGATATGACATCAGTCTCTGCCTAAATTTTGTAAACAATCCCTCTTACTATCAAGTTGGTCAGAAAGTTCTAGCTGGACAACAAGGCAGACTGTGCATTTTAATGTGACTGAACAGTAGACCTTCAAACAACATGGATTTCAACTGCGTGAGTCCACTCATACACAGATCTGTTCCAATAAAAATTACACCAAGTGTCCCAGCCTTTCCTGCCTCCCCTTCCACCTCCTCCAACTCTTCCACCTCTGCCACCCCTGAGACAGCAAGACCAACCCCTCCTCTTCCTACATCTCCCCAGTCTACTCAACAGGAAGATGACGAGGTTGAAGACCTTTTGATGATCCACTTTCGCTTAATGAATAATAAATATATTTCCCCTTCCTTATGGCTTCCTTAAGGACATTTTCTTTTCTTCAGTTTACTTAATTGTGAGAATATAGTATCTAATACATATAATATACAAAATATCTGTTAATCAACTGTTTATGTTATTGGTAAGGTTTCCAATCAACAGTAGGTAAGTTTTTGGGCAGTCAAAAGTTTATGCAGATTTTCAACTACATGAGGGTTCAAGGGCCCACTGTGTGTGTATATACATAAATAAATAAATATGTAAATTCGTATGAAATAAAGAGTATAGACAAACAAATGACATCATGAGAAACCAATCAGCCAGATCCAGAAGTGGGATACTTCTCTACAGAACAGCTGATTTAGCTACTTAAAAAGTCAACAGCATTTAAGAAAAAGGAGAGGTAGAAGGACTATTCCCTATTAAAAGAGGGGGAATAACAATGAAATATCAGATGTAGACTTTGTTTGGAATCTGGGGAAGCAAATCAATTGTGAAAGACATTTAGGGTACAGTGAGGTAAATATGGATAAGGACTCAATAAAAGAACATACTAGAAATTATTTTTTATTTTGTTAGGCATGATAGTGGCATTGTGGTTATGTAACAAAAATGCTCTTGCTTTTAAGAGATGCAGATTGAAATATTTGGAGGTGAAATATCACAATATTAATAACTTAGTTTAAAATGCCTGAAAAAATAGACAAAGCAATATGGCAAAATGTTAATAATTGTTAAATCTAGTGAATGTTTTGTATGCTCGAAACTTTTTATAATAAGTTTCAAAAGAATGAAGTTGTCACTGAGTACAGCATCCAGGAGAGACTCTGTGGCCCTGGTAATGTTCAAGGGCCTCTTTGGAGAGTGTTGTTGGCTCTCTGCCAAGCTACCGTCGGCCTCACAGGCTTGGTTCCTATCTAGGGGAATTTCATTTAGACATCTCCCTTTTTAAAAGATGGTCCACTGTTAGTCCAAAGTCAAAGCATCCATCTAAAATGTATGCCCACTGCTTCTTTACTGGTCTAAAATCCTAGGTTTCTTTGGCAGGTATTGAACATGAGAAGCAGACGGGACTTGGCTATGACACTCCACTTCAGACTATGATTGTGGTCCTCACCACCGGGCCAGAAGCTTCAATTGTTCTCTCTCACTTTGAACTCCACAATCGGAAATTGGCTATAGGCAAAGCTTGGTGAGCTTTTGCTACTCATATGGAACCTACACCAATACTTCAGCAAGACCTAGGAATGGCAGGGTCAACCTTTGATAGATCAGAAAATAATTTACACAGGGATAAAATAGGATGTGATCTCTGTCTCTCCACCCCCACACGTTTTTGTCTTGTTTCTTAACAGTGTGATATTAGTTTGGGATGAGCTGGATCCATGTCCTCCCACTATAGGAACAGACTGTGCAGCATCTTCATCCTCTTACTCACAATGATGTGATTTGCTTATTATGATTGGGAAGGGATGTCTTAATTGAGGTTCTCTTAGTAGTCCCAGACTCCCACTCCAAACGAAAGGAAAATTGTTATCACCACATGGAAGTGACTCAAAGGACAAAGAGAGAACGTTAAGTAGAACTTTAAAGGGAATTGGAACCAGGAAATTCTCTTTCACTCTTACTCTCATCTTGCTATCACTCAGTCTCCTCTTATATTTTATTCCTCTGTCTCCTTGTATAACTTCTTCTACTCCAACTCCATGAACTGTATTCTCTGCATCTTCATATGCTTGGCTGACCTGTTGCAACACAGTGTAGACAACCTAAACTCAAGCACCACCCCAAAGGAATTAATGACTCTCAACCTCAATTATTTCATGTGTCAATGTACTTTCAATCAGTTATGATGGGGATGAGGTAGGGCAGGGTCACATCATATAAACATGGCCTTCCGAAGTTTACCCCTGGAGAGAGGAGAGTGTGGGTGAAGTTTTCAGAAAGGAGGAGGATGGTATATAATATATATTATTTTGCCCAAAAGAGGTTACAGTTGGACTATTTATTTAACTGATATATAGCTGGTAATCCCACATAGTTACCTCTTCAATTATATTGACATTTTTAAGACCCACCCAAGAAATTTCAGGTAACTATTCAGCATATTAAATGAAATAAAATAAATTTAAAAGAAATAAAATAAATCTATTAGGAGAAAACTAAGATACAAAGATAAAAGGCCAGGATGAAGGAAATATAGATGAGATAAGACAAAATTGAAAAGAAAACTAAAATCCAATAGCAGAATTTAAACTTTCAATGAAGGCTCTAAAGAGCACACTTGAACTGGGGGAAAACCAAATCAGTGCGGTGAAAGACCATTTTGATATTGTGTGCGGCTGAACATGATTCAGCCATGTATCTGTGCCACAATTTCTCTTTTTTTTTTTTTCAGATGGAGTCTCGCTCTGTCACCCAGGCTAGAGTGCAGTGGCATGATCTCGGCTCACTGCAAGCTCCGCCTCCCAGGTTCACACCATTCTGCCACCTCAGCCTCCTGAGTAGCTGGGACTACAGGCACCTGCCACCACGCCTGGCTAATTTTTTGTACTTTTAGTAGAGATGGGGTTTTACCGCGTTAGCCAGGATGGTCTCGATCTCCTGACCTCATGATCCTCCCGACTCGGCCTCCCAAAGTGCTGGGATTACAGGCGTGAGCCACTGTGCCGGCCCACAATTTCTCTTACATCACAGAAGAAAACTTGTTGTATTAGGATATGACCATAGGCAGTTGTGTTTTTTCAGATGTTTTATGAAGTAGTTCCTGCATCCCTTTTCCCTATCTGGAAAAACCAGTGGTAATCTAGGTATAAGTAGATTAGGCAGGCTGGGTTCTTTGTTTGTGTGATTGAAACAGTCTCACTCTGTCTCCCAGGCTGGAGTGCAGTGACACAATCTTGGCTCACTGAAATCTCTGCCTCCAGGGTTCAAGCAATTCTCCCACCTCAGCCTCCTGAGTAGCTGGGATTACAAGTGTGCACCACCACACCTGGCTAATTTTTTATTTTTAGTAGCGAAGGCATTTCACCATGCTGCACACGGTGGTCTTGAACTCATGAGTACAAGCGATCTGCCCACCTTGGCCTTCCAAAGTGCTGAGATTATAGGCATGAGCCACTGCACCTGGCTGGCAGGCTGGGTTTTGCTGAGTCTAGGAAAAGATTAAACTACTGTTTAATCTAGCTTCACATCCTGACCCGACAGTTACTTGGTTCTTTTTTTTTTAAGCCAGTCAAATTTAGCAGTGGGGATTTGTATACCAACTTTAGTGACACTAATGCTAATAAGTCCTGATAACTCAATCCCATCAGACCAGCCCCCAACAGTTACTTTTATACCCAGCTGTTTATAACTCTTGCCATATAAACTCTTACAAAATATGGCATATTAAGAGATAGCTGTAACCACAGACACTCAAAAAGGCATTCTTGTAAATCATAAGTACAGATATTTATTCTTCTGGATCACTTTCTCCTTAGAAATTAATCTTCTGCCATCCCCAAGTTAATATGCCACTACTAAGATAACTTTGGAAATCTCTCCCAGAGGACAGAATATAAAGTCAAAAATGAAAACAAAGTAATAGGAAGAGAAACAAAGGCCGGGTGCAGTGGCACACGCCTGTAATCTCAACATTTAGAGAGGCCAAGGTGGGCAGGCAGATTGCTTGAGCCCAGGAATTTGAGACCAGCCTAGGTAAAATGGTGAAACTTTGTCTCTACTGAAAACACAAAAATTTAGCTGGGCATGGTGGCATGTGCCTGTAATCCCAGCTACTTAGGAGGCTGAGGTGGGAGAATCACCTGAGCCCGGGAGGTCAAGGCTGCAGTGAGCTGTGATAGCACCACTGCACCCCAGCCTGGGCAATGGGAGTAAGACCCTGTCTCAAAAAAAAAAAAAGAAAGAAAAAAAAAAAAAAGAAAAGAAAAGAAAAGAAAATGGAGAGAAACAGAGGGTTGAGATCAAGTCAAAGAATAAAGAATATCTCTGAAAAATAAATACTAGTTGGATAGGAATTAATCAGAGACAAAATAGAACACTTGTCTGAAATTTGGGGGTGGGGGATAGAGAAAGAAGGCCAATCCATGAAGGCTGAAAAAATGTACCAGGTTCCATTCAAAATTGATGAAGAGTGTTTAGGTTAAAATTTGTATATTTGGGCAGTGGTTCATGCCTGTAATCCCAGCACTTTGGGAGGCTGAGGCAGGCAGATGATGAGGTCAGGAGTTAGAGACCAGCCTGACCAACGTGGTGAAACCCCGTCTCTGCTAAAACTACAAAAATTAGCCGGGCATTGTGGTGCACACCTGTAGTCCCAGCTACTCGGGAGGCTGAGGCAGGAGAATCGCTTGAACTCAGGAGGCGGAGGCTACAGTGAGCCAAGATCGCAACACTGCACTCCAGTCTGGGTGACAGAGCAAGACTCTGTCTCAAAAAAAAAAAAAAAAAAAAAAAATTATATATAGGTTACTAAAATGATAATATAGGAATTTTTCAAATGTATGAAACCACAGGAGCAAAGAGAATAGCAGAGGAAAAGGAACCAGACAATACATTTCAACGAGTTTTTGGAAGCTAGAAAGCAGATGGAGGAGTAGTGCATGATTAAGCAACATGGAGCTACAGCCTACAATGTCTACAAGCAAGATTAAGAATGAGTGAACTGATTTACCCCAAAAGAATGCTTAAGGGGCTCAGAACTTAGCACAGTGGAAGGTAGGATTGAGGCATGGTACTGACAATTGGTGGATTGGCTAAAAGTCTGAAATCAGATGTATCAAGGTGCCCATGACTGCTTCCAACCCTGAGCAACAAAATAACCATTTCACTGCCACCACCACATAGAAGTATAGAGTGTCATCCTAAAGAAAATGAAAGGAACAGACATGGGACTTGGGGATACCAAAGACAGTGGCTAGGAAGGGTGAGGCAAAGCTGGAAGAAGAAAATGTAAGTGAAAGTTTGCAAAAGAAAAAATTAGCCCCTCAGTTTCTCTTCTCGTATTTCACTCCTACAATATTCTCTAGTCAGCTGGTAAGAAATTTGGAAGAGTCTCTTTAGGAGAACTCATATATCTACACACTAACATCATGAGGACTCCAACCTAATTTAATCAGCTCCTGGTGGTGTGGTAGTAAACCAGCTCTCTGGGAGGAAGTACACTCTTGCTTGAAGAATTTTTTGGCCAGGAGTTCAAGACCAACCTGACCAACATAGTGAGACTTCATCTCTTTAAAAAAAAAATTAAAAATATGAAAAATGTTTTTTAAAAAGGAAGAGAAATTTTCTTTCTTTTTGAGACAGTGTCTCACTCAGTCACCGAGGCTGGAGTGCAATGGTGCAATCTTGGCTGACTGGAACCTCTGCCTCCTGGGTTAAAGCAATTCTCCTGCCTCAGCCTCCCCAGTGGCTGGGATTACAGGCATGCACCACCACACCCGGCTAATCTTTGTACCTTTGTAGAGATGGAGTTTTGCCATGTTGGCCAAGCTGGTCTTGAACTCCTGACCTCAAGTGATCTGCCCGCCTCAACCTCCCAAAATGCTGGGATTACAGGCACAAGCCACTGCACTGGCAAGGAAGAGATACTTTCTAAGAATGAAGGACAGCGTTTCTGGGTTGATAGTTCTCATTGGGTGCACCAGAATAGCAAATGAAAAAGGACTTCAGATCAAGGTATATAATATAGAATGTTTAAAACACTGGAAACAAAGAGTGGATCTAGAAACCTACCAAAAATAATCATGAATCAAAATGGCATCAGACATCTTTTTTTTCCTTTTTTTTTTTTTGAGGCGGAGTCTCGCTCTGTCGCCCAGGCTAGAGTGCAGTGGCGCAATCTCAGCTCACTGCAAGTTCCACCTCCTGGGTTTACACCATTCTCCTGCCTCAGCCTCCCGAGTAGCTGGGACTACAGGCGCCTGCCACCATGCCTGGCTAAATTTTTGTATTTTTAGTAGAGATGGAGTTTCACCGTGTTAGCCAGGATGCTCTCGATCTCCTGACCTCGTGATCCACCCACCTCGGCCTCCCAAAGTGCTGGGATTACAAGCGTGAGCCACCGCGCCCGGCTGGCATCAGGCTTCTTAAGAGTGATACTGAAAACTAAATGACAATGAAAAAAATGATCTAAAAATTCTGTAAGTAGGGCAGGTGCGATGGTTCATGCCTGTGATCCCAGCACTCTGGGAGGCCAAGGCAGGTGGGTCACTTGAAGCCAGGAGTTCGAGACCAGCCTGGCCAGCATGGTAAAACCGCATCTCTACTAAAAATATAAAAATTAGCCAGGCGTGGTGGCATACACCTCTAATCCCAGCTACTCTGGTGGCTGAGGCAGGAGAATCACTTGAACCCAGGAGGCAGTGGCTGCAGTGAGCCGAGATGGCACCACTGCACTCTTGTCTGGGCAACAGAGTGACTGAGACTCCATCTCAGGAAAAAAAAAAATCTGAGAGTACTATCACACGGGTCTTTAAGAAAAATAATTTTGAGGCCGGGCGTGGTGGCTCAAGCCTGTAATCCCAGCACTTTGGGAGGCCGAGATGGGCGGATCACGAGGTCAGGAGATCAAGACCATCCTGGCTAACACGGTGAAACCCCGTCTCTACTAAAACTACAAAAAAAAAATTAGCTGGGCGCGGTGGCAGGCGCCTGCAGTCCCAGCTACACGGGAGGCTGAGGCAGGAGAATGGCGTGAACCCGGGAGGTGGAGCTTGCAGTGAGCCGAGATCGCCCACTGCACTCCAGCCTGGGTGACAGAGCAAGACTCCGTCTCAAAAAAAAAAAAAAAAAAAAAAAAAAGGAGAAAAGAAAAAAGAAAAATAATTTGAGAGAAAATTATTTCAACCTAGCCTTTTATACAGAGTCAAACTATCACTCACATGTGTAAATAAAATAAAGACATGTTAAATACTCATAAGTATTATTGCCTATACACCAAAGACTCCTTGAAGATTTCCTTCAGCAAAATTTAATAAACAAAGAAAGAAGACCACCAAGCATGGAAGAAGGCAAACCTACCATCATTGAGAATCAGAAGAAACAACAGATTTAGACAACAACCCTATCATCACCCCCTGCAAGGACCGCAGATGTTGAAAATACAGAATAGCTAGGTGTAGAATGTTTATAAAAACAAATAATGCAATTGTAAGGATAAACATGGTTCACACCTGTAATCCCAGCACTTAGGGAAGCCAAGGTGGAAGGATCACTTGAGCCCAGAGTTTAAGAACAGCCTAAGCAACATAGGGAGACCCTGTCTCTACAAAAAAAAAAAAAAAAAAAGTTTTTTAATTAGCTAGATATAGTGGTGCATGCCTGTAGTCGCAACTACTCAGGAGGTTGAGGTGGGAGGATGGCTTAAGCCCAGGAGGTGGAGGTTGCAGTGAGCCAAGAAAGTGCCACTGCACTCCAGCCTGGGCAACAGAGCCAGACCCTGTCTCAAAAAAAAAAAAAAAAAAAAAAAAAAAAAAAAAAAAAAGACATCCATCTAATTGGAGTCCTAAAGGGTGAAATTGGAGAGAATAGAAAGAAGCAATATTTAAAGAGATGATGACTGAGAATTTTCAGAGCTCATGAAAATGATGAATGCAAAGATCCATGAAACACAATGTATTCCAAATATGATAAGGAAAAATAAAATCATGCCTTCTCACATCATAGCAAATGTTTAAGGCGTCAATATAAATAGAAGATCTGGAAAGCAGAGAAAAAAACACAGATGACCTAACAAAGAATGATAATTAGAGTAGCAGCAGATCTCACAACAATGAAGCCAGAAGACAGTGAAATTACTCATATAAAATGATAAGAAAAGGCCGGGTGCAGTGGTTCATGCCTATAATCCCAGTTCTTCAGGAGGCCGAGGCGAGCAGATCACTTGAGGTGAGAAGTTCAATGCCAGCCTGGCCAACATGATGAAACACTGTCTCTACTAAAAATACAAAAAGAAAAAAAAGAAAGAAAAAAAAAATTAGCCAGCCATGGTGGTGGGTGCCTGTAATCCCAGCTACTCAGGAGGCCAAGGCAGGAGAATCACTTGAACCTGGGAGGCAGAGGTTGCAGTGAGCCGAGATCGTGCCACTGCACTTCAAACTGAGTGACAGGGTGAGTACAACTGTGCCTCAAAAAAAAAAAAAAAAAAAAAAAAAAAAAAAATTAAGAAAAAAATACTGTTCACCCCAAATTGTGTATTCAGCAAAACAATCACTCAATACCAATAGGGGAAATGAAAACATTTATAAGAAAGAAACCCAGGGGAAGTTTACAAAGAGAACTTCTCTAAAAGAACTTATAAAAGATTTAAAGATGTAGGTAAATGATCCCCCAAAAAAGGGAAATGCAAAAAAGGGAAAATGAACAAAAAGAATGGTAACATAAAGGTAAGTCCAAACAAGCATAGTCTTAATAAAATAATAAAGGAGTCCAATTTTTAGGGGTTAATAAAAGAAAAAACTGAAATTAGTAAGTTGAGAGGAGAAAAACATGAATGGAAAAAGGTTATTAGAATGGTTACTAAAATGACAATATAGGAGTTATCATCAATAAGTCAGAAGAAGGAAGTAAGTTTTTATTAGTAAGTCAGAAGGAGGAACAGTAAGCCAGAAGGAGGAAGATCAGAATTAAAGTGATCTAAAATTATTTTACTAACCAGAAGGGAGGAAAAAACATCATTCATGATTAAATATACTTATTAAAATGTACAGATATAATGTACACTAAAATAAATAAATTATAGAAATGCAAACAAGTACAAGAAAAAAAGTGTAATAAATAGGGGGAAAACTGAACTGAGCATGGCAGCTCACTCCTCTAATCCCAGTGCTTTGGGAGGCCAATGCAGGAGGATCATTTGAGGCCAAGAGTTCAAGAGCAGCCTGGGCAATATAACTAGGCCCTGTTTCTACAAAAAAAAAATTTTCTTTTCATTAGCTAGACTTCATAGTGTGCACATCTGTAGTCCTAGCTACTTGGTAGGCTGAGGCAGAAGCATCACTTGAACCCAGAAGTTCAATGCTGCAGTGAGCTATGATCACACCACTGTACTCCAGCCTGAGTGATGGAGTGAGACCCCATCAGAGGTGGGGTCAAAAAAGGGTGAAAGAAACCATCCCCCAAAAGACAAAAAACCAGCACTTGAGCTTATGACCAGTGGAATAAGATAAGGAAAATAAATTAGAAGCATAATGATTAGAAACAAGGAAATAAAACTCTCATTTTTAAAATAATATGGGTCAGGCATGGTGGCTCATGCCTGTAATCCTAGCACTTTGGGAGGCCAAAGTGGGCAGATCATGAGGTCAGGAGATTGAGACCATCCTGGCTAACATGGTGAAACCCTATCTCTACTAAAAATACAAAAAATTAGCCAGGCGTGGTTGCAGACGCCTGTAGTCCCACCTACTCGGGAGATTGAGGCAGGAGTATGGCGTGAACCCAGGAGGCAGAGCTTGCAGTGAGCCAAGATTGCGCCACTGTACTCCAGCCTGGGCAACAGAGAGAGACTCCATTTCAAAAAAAAAGAAAAGAAAAAAAAAAAAAAGAGATAATATGATTGGCCACAGAGAAAGCTCTAAAGAAAGTACAGGAAATCCCCCGAAAATAATAAGAGAGTTTAGCAACACGGCTGGATCTCATGATCAATATACAAAAATCAATTGTAATTCTGCAAACCAGTAACAAACAGCTAGGAAACATATATTTTAAAGCATGCCTTTTCAGAGAAAAAAAAAATACTCAAGAATAAATTTAACAGAAGATATAAAAGTCCTACACCTGCAAATTGGAAAACTTTACTAAAAACCTTAAAGATGACCTAAGTAAATGAAGAAATATCCCATGTTCATGCATAGAAAGACAATATCACAAAGTTATCTCTTCTCTCAAACTGAGCAATAGATTTAGTCCAACCTCAATAAAAATCTCAGTCAGGGCCGGGCGCGGTGGCTCAAGCCTGTAATCCTAGCACTTTGGGAGGCCGAGACGGGCGGATCACAAGGTCAGCAGATCGAGACCATCCTGGTTAACACGGTGAAACCCCGTCTCTACTAAAAAATACAAAAAACTAGCCGGGCGAGGTGGCAGGCGCCTGTAGTCCCAGCTACTCGGGAGGCTGAGCCAGGAGAATGGCGTAAACCTGGGAGGCGGAGCTTGCAGTGAGCTGAGATCTGGCCACTGCACTCCAGCCTGGGCAACACAGCTAGACTCCGACTCAAAAAAAAAAAAAAAAAAAAATCTCAGTCAGGGGCCGGGTGTGGTGGCTTACACCTGTAATCCCAGCACTTTAGGAGGCTGAGGTGGATCACAAGGTCAGGAGTTCGAGACCAGCCTGACCAACATGGTGAAACCCCATCTCTATTAAAAACACAAAAATTAGTCAGGCATAGTGGTGCGTGCCTGTAGTCCTTGCTATTCGGGAGTCTGAGGCAGGAGAATCGCTTGAGCCCGGGAGGCGGAGGTTGCAGTAAGCTGAGATCACGCTACTGCACTCCAGCCTGGATGACACAGCAAGACTCTATCTCAAAAAAAAAAAAAAAAAAAATTCAGTCATGTTGTTATGAAAATTTCCAAGTTATTATATATTGCATATAGAAGGGCAAAGAGCTAGGCATAGTCAAGGCACATCAGAAGAAGAAATTTTAAAAAGAGGGCTTTGCTCTACCAGAAGTAGTATGTGAGACTACTACCATGGGCAAAAGAAAGACTATTCAACAAAAACAAACAGGAAAAATTGGAAAACAAAAACAAAAATGAATCCTTCCCTCACACAATACACTAAAAGGAATTAAATGTCAAATGCAAAACTTCAAATTCTATGGAAAAAAAAATACAGATGAATATCTTTCTAACCTACAAGCAGAAAAAGTTTTCTCAAACGAGACAAGGAAACGCACTAACTATAAAATGTTGGCCAGGTGTGGTGGCTCATGACTGTAACATCAACACTTTGGGAGGTCAAAGCGAGAGGGTTACTTGAGGTCAGGAGTTCAAGATCAGCTTGGGTGATATAGCGAGATCTCATCTCTACAAAAAAAATTTTAAATTAGCCAGGCATGGTGGCACATGCCTGTAGTCCTAACTACTGGGGAGGCTGAGTGGAAGGATCACTTGAGGTCAGGAGTTTGCGGCTGCAGTGAGCTATAATGATACCACTGCACTCTAGCCTGGATGACAGAACAAGACCCTCCCTGTCTCTTAAAACAAACAAACAAAAAAGTGAAACTGTTAAATTTAACTTCATTAAAACTACAAATTTTTGTTCATCAGAAAACCACTTTAAAGAAAATGAAAAGAGGAACAATAATCTAGAGGAAGATAATTGCAATATAAATAACCAAATAATGGTTGATATCAAATCGAGAATGTATAAAGAACCAGAACCAATGAGAAAAAGACAAATACCCTAATAGCAATATGAGCGAAAGACATGAACAAATCATTTTACAAACCTGTGATTAGAAAACATAGGAAGAAAGGCTCAACCTTACTACTGCTGAAACAAAGAAAGAAACTCAACATGTTCTCTTGTACATTATTGGTGAGAGTGTAAATTAGTAATTTGGCATTCTCCTGTTAAATTGTACATTCACATACCATTTGCAGATACAGACTTGACTCGAGAAATTTTAGTACTTGTGTGCCTGAAGACACATTAAAAAATATTTTAAAAACTGTTAATAACAAAAATGTGTAAATTGCCAACAGGAAAATAGATAAGTAAATTATAGCAAACATACACATAATGGAATATCATACAAAAATGGTAATTTCACATGGCTATTTATTTATTTATTTTTTTAATCCTTGAATAACCCTAGAGATAAAGGTGGAGGGCTGCTAGAAATGCAAAGAGAAATTAAGTGCCACCCCCTCACAGCGTCCTGCACCTCCGCTCCCAGTCCAGCCCTTGGCCTTGCCCTCACACCCCTCCTTCCGAGGTCAGGGTGCACACAGGGCAAGGGATGCTTCTCTGTCTGTCCCAAGATGCCTTAAGAGGTAGCATCAACCATCCCCCTGAGTGCTGAAGGTAGGACATGTGGCCTTGCTGTAACTCAGCTGGAGTCATTTCAGGGTTTTAGCAGGTTCCCCATAAATGAAAGCCAACAGAACACCTTGGGTACACCAGCTTGGGTACAACCCCCAATTGAGTCCCCATCCATGTCCCCCCATGCTGGTACTGAGGCAGGCACATTCAACAGTTTTATGTTTATTTTCAGAAAGTGATGAAGACAAAAGAAATATATCCAGACACCACTCTCTGTACAATAAATAGCCTCCCCCATTCAAAAAAAGAAAAAGAAAAAGAAAAAACACACACCCACACACAACCACCACAAACAATATCTTGCTTCTTGAGATATGCGCCATTTCCCCCTTTCCAGTCCCTTTCTCTGATCCCCGCTGTGTTTGAGCAGGGGAAGCCCAGGCCAGCCGCCCAAAGTCAGGTGAGTCCTTTCCCTGACCCTGGCTCGCTGATGGTGATAAAATAAGTGTATTTGTTCTTTTTGGATCAGGGATTAACATACACGCCAACAAAAAGGTTGATAGTTACTGTACAAAGGAAGAAAGTGGAGTCTCCTGCTCCCATGTCCCACACCTGACCCCTCCCACCCCTCTAGATGCAAAAAACTCCTTCATGTCCAAGACGTTCTCGTCGTCTTTTCTCCACCTGGAAACCAAGAGCAAGACACAGCACCAGGTAAACAACTGTAGTTAGGGCAGAGGACGGGGCAAGGGGACACCCCTCTCAGGTTTCATCGTGGACCAGGAAGCATCTGGTGAACCCCAAAATCCTTCTTGAGCCCCACTTCCCCAACCAACTACTAAACAGAGAAGGGCCAGAGGGAGCGGGGGCCTTCTCAGTCCTTCATCTGTTTCCCAAATTAGTCGGCGTCCTCCAGCCTAATAACACTGTTTCTGTTCCTTTCATCGTGTCATCTTCTCAGTTGGGAAAATAGTTATAAAACTGGCCTTCAGCTTCCTTATCAAAGGGAGAAGGGGCCCCAGCAGGGGAAGAGCTGTCACCACTGGAAGGATAGGGGGACACGCGCCTCCTCTTAGAGTCTCCTTCGCCCAGTCCTGAATCACTGGATTCCGGCCGGATGGGGGCGATCTCAGTCCACACCAAGGGGGGACCCTGGTCCTCTGGTCCCCGTCCCTCTGAGCCTCCAGGGCTGGGTTCCATGGGCAGAGTCCGCATGGGGCGGAACCAGCTGGCCGGGCCCATCTTGGGAGGGTACTGGGGGGCCACAGGCCAGCCAGCTCCGGGTGCCAGGACCTCCTGGCCTCGGTAGTAGGACATGGTGGGCCCAGGGGCAGAGGGCAGGAATGCAGGCTTCATGCTGACTGCTCGAAACTCAGCCTCATAGCTGTGGTCCCGGGGGGCCCCCAGCCAGTAAGGCTGGGGAACCACATCCTTCGCCTGGCCAGGAAGGTCAGGGTAGAAGCGGCTGGGAACAGGATACTGGTTGGGTAGGAGAGGAGAGTAGTGATCTCCCCCAAGGAATTGACAGTTGGGTCCAGGTGGGGAGGGGATGCTGTTGTCAACAGATGCGTACATGCTAGAAGAAAATAGAAGGCAAGAAAACGGGTCACAAGCAGAACCAGTCACCTGTGAGCTTACCTGTTTCACACATTCCTTCCCTGCCCCTCCTTCCCTGGCCTGCCCACCTCTAGCACCTGCCCCCACTCTCCTGTTCTCAGGGGCAGGGAGAGGATGTGTCTCAGGAGGGACCAAAGCTGAGTTGAACCCAGTAGCACTTACGACTCAAAGTTCTCCCGGAATCCTTTGGCAAAGGGGTTATTATCAATTTTCAGCTGAGTAATCTAGAGAGAAGGGAAATGGAGTCACCTGAGTCCTGAGTCTGGGGTTCGGGAACTTTCCAAATCCCTCCCAAGGAAGACAGTGGGCCCCACTCTGCCCTCCTTCCCACCGGGGCTCAGGCAGCCCTCACCTCGGCATTCTGGTAGGCAGTCACAGCAATGAACTGGGTTTCTTGGAAAGTAAAGATATGCGTGTTGGAAGCATTGCAGGCTGCCTCTGGTTCTCCGTCATTCACCTCAACGATATGCAGCCGGGGCTGGTACTTATGGAGGGACTGGAGCACAATCATCTGTAGACAGAGTGAGACGGTTGTAGGGGTGGGAAGGAGGGACTTCGAGGATCCCATCACCCCCACCAACAGCTGGCCCCACATGAGGCTAGCAAACACCCTGAGGTCATCCTGTCCATTCCCCTGCCCTACCACCATGTAACTTCCCCCAAGCTTTCTGTCCATTCCCCTGCCCTACCACCATGTAACTTCCCCCAAGCTTTCCAACTCCAGTGTCCGGACTCTTTGGGGCACCAATTCTAGTCTCTTGCCCCCTCTTCTACCTCCAGATGTCAATTGAGACCAAGGTGTCAGCACAAACAGGGCTTTTAGGGCAAGGGCACTTTTTTTTTCTTTTTTCTTTTTCTTTTTCTTTTTTTTTTTTTTTTTTGACATGGAGCCTCTTTGTCACCTAGGCTGGAGTGCAGTGGCATGATCTCAGCTCAATGCAATCTCTGCCTCCCAGGTTCAAGCAATTCTCCTGCCTCAGCTTCCTGAGTAGCTGGGATTATAGGCACCCACCACCACACTTGGCTAAATTTTGTATTTTTAGTAGAGACGGGGTTTTATCATCTTGGCCAGGCTGGTCTTGAACTCCTGACCTCGTGATCCACCCACCTCAGCCTCCCAAAGTGCTGGGATTATGGGCATGAGCCACCGCACCCAGCCAGCAAGGGCACTTTTAACAGGATTGTTCAACCTAGAGAAACTCGGCATCTATTCCCTGGGACCACAGGGCCAAACTCTGTGCCTTTCATGGTGCCGGAGCAAAATGGCAACCCATGATTTGGTGAAGAAACCCTGAGGCTGGGTTGGCCTGTGTGGTCCGAATATGACCCCTGTCCAAGATTCAGCTTCATCCCATCTCATCTTCCTCCCAAGGTGGGTGAGAAACAGCCAGAGTTTAGGAAGGAAGAAAAATGACCCTTCCTTTAGGACAGAAGAAAACGAACCTTCCTTCCATTAGGAAGGAAGAAAAAATGAACCAAACTGGCCCCACAGGACCCTTGTGGCCTTGGAGGTCTCAGATCCAGGTGGGGAGCAGCACGAGGCTACCTTTTGAAGAGCAAGTCCTACCTGGGTCACATTGTTGGACGCCCCCTTGTTGTTTGTGAGCTTTAGTTTCCCAAATGAAACTTCCTGGCGCATCCAGTGTGCTCCCGTGTTGGGGGAATCTGGGTGGACGTACAGGCGGTTTCCTGTGGACAGTTCACCTCTTTGACATGCAGCCCCCAGAACAGAACCCTGGTGATGTGGGGCTTTGCCTGTCCCGAGAGGGACGTAAGGAAGGACGCAGCGGGAGGACCAGGCAGGGAAGGGTAGAGGACTCAACAGAGGACAGGCTAGAGCAAAGCAAGAAGCCAGAAAGAGGTGGGATGCAGTGGCTTGGGATGGAGTGGGAGGGGGATTAAAGGTCTAGGAATTAGGGGTAGGGGCTTGAGGGGCCCACCAGGGGGCGCCCAGTCCCAGTGAAACAGAGCCCTCCACTCCCAGGGGTCGCGCACCTGGCATGCTGCCCTCGGCCTTTCCACACTGCACCCACTTGCCGCTCTGGTACCGCCAGTGGTGCTGGTCCACCAAGACCACGTCCACAAACATCCTGTAGTGGCTAGTGGGCTCCAGCCCAGCCACCGTAAATGACAGGAATGGGAACATCCGCCTGGAGAGAAGAGAGAAACCCCCCAGCACCCATCAGCTCCAGCTCGACAGCCAGTCCCCCCTGCAACAGTGCCCAGGCATCAGTGGTGTGCTGTAGCCGGCTTCCTCCCACTTACAAGAACCAGCTGGAAGGTGTTTAGGGAGTTTGCCAGCCAGTGGTTAAACACAGCCATAATTAAAAATTAAATTATATAAACTTGCAATGCAAGACATTATATTAACAGTCAAAGTAGGCCAGGTGCAGTGGCTCATGCCTGTAATCCCAGCACTTTGGGAGGCCGAGGTGGGCGGATCACCTGAGGTCAAGAGTTCAAGACCAGCCTGGCCAACATGGCAAAAGCCTGTCTCTACTAAAAAGTACCAAAAAAAAAAAAAAAAAAAATTAGCTGGGTGTGGCGGCAGGTGCCTGTAATCCTAGCTACTCAGGAGGCTGAGGCAGGAGAATGGCTTGAACCCAGGAGGCAGAGGTTACAGTGAGCTGAGATCGCGCCACTGCACTCCAGCTGGACGACAAGAGCAAGACTCCATCTCAAAAAAAAAAAAAAAATCAAAGTAATAAAAACTCAAAAATCATCCCTGCCCAGTTATTTTACGACGTTTTACTATTGTCTGCGCTGTCAAGGTTACTTCCATCTATCACAGCTGCATGGAGGAGGTACTAAATCACCGTGCACTGTGCGTCTCTTCCCAGCTCTGCGTTCAATGACTCACATGAGTCGCTTGAAATCATCCATAGCAGGAGTATTTACACCACAGGGATCAGCAAATACTACAAATTAGAGCTTTTTAAAATGTTCTTTGGACAGTCAGTTGCTCGACATCTACCTGCACACCCTTGTCTCTAACCTTAGCTGCTTCCTAGGAGGGGGCACCAGCCAGCTCTCCACAGGCAGTTCCTGGAAGGTCCTCATGCCTCAGTTCCCCACCCACCCTCTCTGCTGTGGCTCTCACAGTGCTAACACACTCCCAGCCCCATGACACCCACTCACAGGCCGTCCCTCTCCCATGCTGCTGGGTCTGCCACCTGCGGTATGGCCTACCCTCAGCCTTCAGAGAAGTTGCACACATCCTAGTTGAATAGGGAGCTTCCCATCCACCTGAAAGAAGGCTCTATTGAACACAGGGCTCAAGCTCAAAGTCCTTGTTTCCAGGAAAAGTAGAGGAAGTTAGGGGGTGGGATGCTGTATGATTCTGCAATCGTGCCAGAGTAACAGATTCAGAAAAGAAGCACTCTTCTACCGTCACCATCTCCACCACTAACACCTTCACTACCCCCATCACCACCACCGCTACAACCAGCACCATCACCACCAGCAGCACTGTAACCACCCATCACCACTATCACAGCCACCATCACTATAACCGCCCCTCCACCATCACAACTACCATCATGATAACCACGGTCTCCACCAGCACCAGCACGCGCACCGCCACTACAGCCACCACCTTCACCATCACAGCCACCAGCACCAGCACGGGCACCACCACTACAGCCACCACCTTTACCGTCACAGCCACCAGCACCAGCACGGGCACCACCACTACAGCCACCACCTTCACCGTCACAGCCACCAGCAGCAGCACGGGCACCACCACTACAGCCACCACCTTCACCGTCACAGCCACCAGCAGCAGCACCATAACTACAGCCACCACTACAGCCACCACCTTCACCGTCACAGCCACCAGCAGCAGCACCATAACTACAGCCACCACCTTCACCATCACAGCTACCAGCACCAGCACAGGCACCACCTTCACCATCACAGCCACCAGCAGCAGCACGGGCACCACCACTACAGCCACCATCTCCACCATCACAGCCACCAGCAGCAGCACCGTAACTGTAACCACCTCCACCAGTACCAGTTCCATCACCAGCTCCAGTGACTTAGTCTTTCTCTTCGAACACAAGCAGGAAGAGCAGTTTTCAGAATGGCAGAAGCTAATCCTCATCAGAATTACTTTTCATTTCCACATACTTCCCCCTCCTCTCATGAGAAGCCCTGAAGGATGGGGAAAAAGGGGCCTATCAGTGAGTCAGGAAACCTGGAGGAGGGGGGGTTCCAGGGGCCTAGGAACTCTTTTTGAGGGATTTCTAATCCCCAGAGGTCCCCAGGACAACTTCCCTAGCAACCTTGGGAAGGTGTCCTAGAAGCGTGCTGTCACACGGCTGTCTTCCCCTGGCTTTCCTGAGTTGAGAAAAAAAGATTACTACCCTATGGCCCTGGAGAAGTTAATTCTCAAACCAAATCTCAGTTTCTTTTTGAAATGGAGTTTCACCGTGTCACCCAGCCTGCAGTGCAGTGGCGCGATCTCAGCTCACTCCAACCTCCACCTTCCAGGTTCAAGTGATTCTCCTGCCTCAGCCTCCCAAGAGCTGGGACTACAGGCATGTGACACCACGCCTGGCTAATTTTTGTGTTTTTGTAAAGATGGAGTTTCACATTGGCCAGGCTGGTCTCAAACTCCTGACCTCAAACGATCCACCCGCCTCAGCTTTCCAAAGTGCTGGGATTATAGACGTGGGCCACTGCTCCTGGCCCAAATCTCAGTTTCTTCACATGTAAATGAGGAGTCTAACTCCTGTCCATCTTTTCTCGGAAAGCTGTTAAAAAATTTGATGCAGTGAGCCAAGATCGTGCCACTGCACTCCAGCCTGGGTGACAGCAAGACTCTGTCTCAAAAAATAAAAGTTTGAAAGATGGCCCGGCACTGTGGCTCACACGTGTAATCCCAACACTTTGGGAGGCTGAGGAGGGCGGATGGCCTGAGCTCAGGAGTTCGAGACCAGCCTGGCCAACATACTGAAACCCCGTCTCTACTAAAAATACAAAAACATTAGCTGGGCGTGGTGGCGTGCACCTGCAGTCCCAGCTACTTTGGAGGCTGAGGCAAGGAGAATCGCTTGAACCTGGGAGGGGAAGGTTGCAGTGAGCCGAGATGGCACCACTGCACTCCAGCCTGGGCAACATTGTGAGACTCCGTCTCAAAAACAAAAACAAACAAACAAACAAAAAAAAAAAATGTTATTTCAAATTTTATATTTGAAGAAACTGACGCGCCGAGAGGTTTGGTGACAGTCCTTGGTGGAAGAGCAGAGGTGAGGTCTTCTGACTGCAGAGTGCATGCTGTGGTCTGTGGTCCCCATTTCTTCATATTAATTTTTTTCTTTTTTTTTAAAATTTTTTTTTAGACAGAGTCTTGCTCTGTCCCCCCGGCTGGAGTGCAGTGGCGTGATCTCGGCTCACTGCAACTTCTGCCTTGCAGGTTCAAGAGATTTTCCTTTATTACAGGCGCCAACACTGTGCTTGGCTAATTTTTTTTTTTTTTTTTTTTTTTTGAGACGGAGTCTCGCTCTGTCGCCCAGGCTGGAGTGCAGTGGCGCAATCTCGGCTCACTGCAAGCTCTACCTCCCGGGTTCACGCCATTCTCCTGCCTCAGCCTCCTGAGTAGCTGGGACTACAGGCACCCGCCACTGCGCCCAGCTAATTTTTTGTATTTTTAGTAGAGACAGGGTTTCACCGTGGTCTCGATCTCCTGACCTTGTGATCCACCCGCCTCGGCCTCCCAAAGTGCTGGGATTACAGGCGTGAGCCACCGCGCCCAGCTTTTTTTTTTTTTGTGACAGAGTCTTGCTCTGTTGCCCAGGCTGGAGTGCAGTAGCGCGATCTTGGCTCACTGCAAGCTCCGTCTCCAAGGTTCACGCCATTCTCCTGCCTCAGCCTCCCGAGTAGCTGGGACTACAGGCGCCTGCCACCACGCTAAGTTTTGTACTTTTTTTTTTTTTTTTTTTTTTTGAGATGGAGTCTTGCTCTGTCCCCCAGGCTGGAGCGCAGTGGCCGGATCTCAGCTCACTGCAAGCTCCACCTCCCGGGTTCAGGCCATTCTCCTGCCTCAGCCTCCCGAGTAGCTGGGACCACAGGCGCCCGCTGCCTCACCCGGCTAGTTTTTTGTATTTTTTAGTAGAGACGGGGTTTCACCGTTTTAGCCAGGATGGTCTCGATCTCCTGACCTCGTGATCCGCCCGTCTCGGCCTCCCAAAGTGCTAGGATTACAGGCTTGAGCCACCACGCCCGGCCAGTTTTGTACTTTTAGTAGAGACGGGGTTTCACCATGTTGACCAAGCTGGTCTCGAACTCTGGATCTCAGGTGATCCACCCGTCTCGACCTCCCAAAGTGCTGGGATTACAGGGGTGAGCCACTACGCCCAGCCCATACTGATTTTTTTTTTAAGAGATAGAGTCTTGCTATGCTGCCCAGACTCTACTCAAATGCCTGGGCACAGGTAATCATCCTGCCTTGGCCTCCTGAGTCACCCGAGTGGGGTTATAGGTGCTCAGCTCATCCTGTTTTTATCACTAGTAGAGGGAAATGGAGGAGACACAGGAAGAGGCTGGGGAAAAGGGAGAGGAGAAAGGAGATCTTGGTTTCTCCCTAAAAGTCTAGAATCACCACCAGCTGGAATCCTAAAATAGCCCCTGATTTACATGACACTTTGCTGGGAAGGAACCGAGAGTGGTGATGGGTCTGGTGCCAAGTTCAGCCTTCCTAAAAAACCACTTACCATCCCACCCTGATAAGACAAGGTCCAAGACCCCAAATTCCCCTGCTGGCCCTAAGAACTAAGTAGCCTTGGGATGGTTCACAGGGTCGTCATACCTCTCCCAGATTCAGAGCTCCTGGCACAGGTTCTGCTTCACTGTAACTAAGTGCAAATTTAAAAAGCAAGGAGATAGATAGTTCTTCTCAGTCATATTGGTGAATGTTTAAAAATTGATAATATTGGCTGGGATTGGTGGCTTATGCCTGTAATCCCAGCACTTTGGGAGGTCGAGGCGGGTGGATCACCTGAGGTCAGGAGACTGGCCTGGGCAACATGGTGAAACCTCATCTCTATTAAAAATACAAAAATTAGCCAGGCGTGGTGGTGCACGCCTGTAATCCCAGCTACTCGGGAGGCTGAGGCAGGAGAATCGCTTGAATCCGGGAAGCGGTGGTTGCAGTGAGCAGGGATCGTGCCACTGCACTTCAGCCTGAGCAACAGAATTAGACTCTGTGTCAAAAAAAAAAAAAAGTGATAATATCTACTGCTGATGAGGCTGTGGGAAAGTGGGTCCTCTCACAGACTATTGGTGGGGGTGTCAATTGGTAGCACCTTTTCTGAGGGTATTCTGGCAATGTGTTGTACCTACTAAAGTGCAAAATGTGCTCGGGCATCAAGGGACCTCCTCGTCTACCAACCTAGATCCACTTAATAGACTCAGATGGCCACTGGCAAACAGCCAGACAAAAAGCAAAGCTGCAGCCTAGGCAACATAGTGAGACCTCATCTCTACAAAAAATAGAAACAATTAGCTGGACATGGTGGTATGCGCCTATAGTCCCAGCTTCTCAGGAGGCTGGGTTGGGAGGATTGCTTGAGCCCAGGAGGTCGAGGCTGCAGTGAGCCATAATCGCACCACTGCACTCCAGCGTGGGTGACAGAGCAAGACCTTGTCTCATTAAAAAATAAATTAATTGGCCGGGCGCGGTGGCTCAAGCCTGTAATCCCAGCGCTTTGGGAGGCCAAGACGGGCCGATCATGAGGTCAGGAGATCGAGACCATCCTGGCTAACACAGTGAAACCCAGTCTCTACTAAAAAAATACAAAAAAACTAGCCGGGCGAGGCAGCGGGCGCCTGTGGTCCCAGCTACTCGGGAGGCTGAGGCAGGAGAATGGCGTGAACCCAGGAGGCGGAGCTTGCAGTGAGCTGAGATTGTGCCACTGCACTCCAGCCTGGGCGACAG
Organism: Macaca mulatta; assembly: GCF_049350105.2. NCBI lineage: Eukaryota > Metazoa > Chordata > Mammalia > Primates > Cercopithecidae > Macaca > Macaca mulatta. Next base: position 62,294,368 of record NC_133421.1, read on the forward strand.
ATCGAGACTCCGTCTCAACAACAACAACAAAAAATAATAAAAAATTGGCCGGGCGCGGTGGCTCAAGCCTGTAATCCCAGCACTTTGGGAGGCCGAGACGGGCGGATCACGAGGTCAGGAGATCGAGACCATCCTGGCTAACACGGTGAAACCCCGTCTCTACTAAGAAATACAAAAAACTAGCCGGGCGAGGTGGCAGGCGCCTGTAGTCCCAGCTACTCGGGAGGCTGAGGCCGGAGAATGGCGTGAACCCGGGAGGCGGAGCTTGCAGTGAGCTGAGATCCGGCCACTGCACTCCAGCCTGGGCTACAGAGCGAGACTCCGTCTCAAAAAAAAAAAAATAAAATAAAATAATAATAATAATAATAATAATAATAAAAAATTAGGCCGGGCGCGGTGGCTCAAGCCTGTAATCCCAGCACTTTGGGAGGCCGAGACGGGTGGATCACGAGGTCAGGAGATCGAGACCATCCTGGCTAACACAGTGAAACCCCGTCTCTACTAAAAAATACAAAAAACTAGCCGGGCGTGGTGGCGGGCGCCTGTAGTCCCAGCTACTTGTGAGGCTGAGGCAGGAGAATGGCGTGAAACCGGGAGGCGGAGCTTGCAGTGAGCTGAGATCCGGCCACTGCACCCCAGCCTGGGCGACAGAGCAAGACTCCGTCTCAAAAAAAAAAAAAAAAAAAAAAAAAATTAATTAATTAATTAAAGTTGTTTTCACTTGCCCCAAGAGAAATGAAACCAGTTAAGCATGCTTAAGCCTAAAACAATTTCTTTTTAGCTGGGCACAATGGCTCACACCTGTAATCCCAGCACTTTGGGGGGCTGAGGCGGGAGGATTGCTTGAGATCACGGATTCGAAACCAGCCTGGGCAACATAGTAAGATTCTGTCTCCATAAAAAATAAATTAAAAAAAAAAATTTAAGATCTGAAAAGTTAGGCCGGGTGCGATGGCTCACACCTGTAATCCCAGCACTTTAAGAGGCTATGGCGGGGGATCACTTGAAGTCAGGAGTTTGGGACCAGCCTGGCCAACATGGCGAAACCCCGTCTCTACTAAAAATACAAAAATTAGCTGGTCATGGTGGCTCGTGCCTGTAATCCCAGCTACTTGGGAGCCTGAGGCAGGAGAATCGCTTGAACCTGGGAGGCACAGGTTGCAGTGAGCTGAGATCGTGCCACTGCACTCCAGCCTGGGGGACAGAGTGAGAATCCATCTCAAAAAAAAAAAAAAATACAAAAAGTTATCGACTAAAGTTATCTATGTAGGAGATCCAGGTCCACTTCCTGGCCCATGAAAAATATCACAAATAAAAAAAATTAAAGTTCTTGGAGTTGGGAATGTGGAGACAAGAAAAAAATTGTAATGACTGTGAGGGTAGCAAGGATAGTGTAGGACTGAAATTGTTGTTTTACCAACCTCTATCTTCACATGCACAGATCCAAATGCAAATTGAGCTTAATACAACACAGCTACCCAAAGTTATCTTAATTATTATAATCAACCCATCACACCCAGAAAAGTGGGGATTGCCAGCAATTAATACACACCCACACACCCACAGAGACACAGGCCTCTCTCTTCCTCTACTGAGAATGTCTACCATCAACTCTTATATACTCGCCAACACATTTGCTACAGACGCACACTGCCACACAGAAACCCTCGCACAAGCCTGTATGGGGCATTATCAGGCTGCCCCAAATCTCCAGACACAAACGTAGACACCAAAGTCTCCCATTGGGCCAATCCATTGCTTTGTTCTCAATTCCCCTCTCTCTGTCCCATCTGAGCTGCCTTGATCAATCTCCGGCCCCAGGAATCAACACCTGTGCCCCGCCCCATTTCTGCCCATTGGGAAGAGTGTGCCACTGGTGCTGATCAATACCGAGGGATAGATCCAGGGTGGGTGGGAGAGGAAGAATCCGGGACGGCGTGAGTCAGCTCAAGGCAAAAAGCCACGGGGCTGTAGGTGGGCCTGGGGTGGGAGAACTTTTCAAAAAGGAAGAAAGTCATGGGTGATGTGGTATGACTGGTGGGTCACTGGAACCCACGGAGGGATAGGCCAGCCCACAAAAGCAGGAGGACGGAAAGGAAGCTGTGCTATGAGCCCAAAAGCCTGTTTTGAGAGGAAATGGCCACTGACTTCCCAGATCTCAGGAGCCCAAGCTGAGAAGGTACAGAGGTAATCTGGGGCTGGTGGGACTGAATTGGGTTGGTGTGTCCTCTGTCCCCTCCATGGCAGCGTGGGGCCTCTGAAGCCTGATCCAAGAAAAAGCACCAAAAGAAACAGTGAGGAGCCACTGCCTCCTTCAAGAGGGACTCTACGTTGCCCAAAGTGGCCCCTCAGAATGGAGCAAAAAGTGTGAGGATTGTAAAATACACACACACATTTGTGAAGCAATCAGAGAAGCTTGGTGATATTTAGGAAATTCTTTTCAGGTTTGCTAATGGTATTGCATTCATTTAAAAAAGTCATTTTTAGAGGTGCAGAGATAAAATAATATCTAGAGTGTACTTAGTAATTACTGTATTACTAATATAGTTGCAGACAGAAAAAGCAAAGTGAGGATGCAGAGACAAGATTGGACCCATACTGACAGCTGTGGAAGCTGGGTGATGGAAGTCTGTTACATTTTTCTGTCCATGTTTGTATGTAGTGGAACTTTTCATTATAAAAAAAAGTAAGTGTGTGTATCTAAAAGGGGGACAAAAAAACTTGTCAAGTGAGAATTACTCAGCAGGAACACCAAGGAAAGGAGGCCATGGGAGTAGAGATGGCGATACACACTTCGAGAATCATCCCCTCAAGTGCCTCCCTGAAGTGCTCTACAGCCTCCCTGAAGCTGGCTCTACAGGCAGAGAGGCAGCCCCCTAACACTGGCCAACTCCCTAATGTGCTGGCTGATGCTCCATCCATCCCAACCCTCAAGACTGGCAGGGGGAGGCAGAGGCCTGGCAGAGGCTGTGGGGAGACCCCAGCAAGGGCCCAGGGTGGGAAGGCCTCCTGACCACACAACGGAGTGGAAGGTTAAGAGGCCCCACTTCTGGTCTGCTGTGTGATGGAGTGCAAGCCACTAGCTGTCCCTGCAACTCAGTGACCTCAACTGTAAAATGGGGAGACTGCTTGGCCTACCTAACGCACAGTGAAATAATGGAAGTGAAAGCACTCTGAATGCATTGGGGCCTTCGGAGAGCGTGGGTGGCTGTTTTTACTGGTGGCCGTAGGGGGCCAGAGAAAGAAACCCAGGCAAATACCATCTGGGCTCTAGTGCCAGCTCTGCCTGCAATGAGTGTGTTGTGTGACCTTGGAAGAGTCTCTTGCTGTCTCTGGGCCTGTTTCCCTGTCTGTGCAGTGAGAGGGACAGGATCTTCTGGGTCCCTTCCAATTCAGACACATTGGGACCAAAAGCTTGGGCTGTGTCTGGGTACACCCAAAGGGTGACTAGGGTTGGGGGGAGCAGAGAGGAATTATCAGAAGGCTTAGGAAATGAAGGCTGAGCTATCAAAGAACATGCCAGCTTTCCTGGGTTCATCCCAGGGAAAGTGGAACAGCTCAGTAACTTGAAGCCAGTTGTGGCTGGCAACAGGCTCCTCAGTCCCAGGCTACCCCACAAAAATCATCTGGAGGGAAGAAGGTTCCAGCAATGCCCAGATCGAATACCAACCCCTGGGGCCCAACATGGCCTTCTCCCTCTCCCCTCCACCCCAAGCCCCACATTTGGTATCCGCACCTCCTGGACCTCAGACCCAGTGTCCCAGGTCCACCAATGACAACAGCCCCTCCACACTGGTCCTCACCGGTCCCCTGCTCACATGGGCCCCACTGGGAAGGGTGGGTGCACACAGCCCATACCAGACACAGCCCACTCCGGGGGTTGCTTACTAAACAAATACCACACAAGTTGCAGGTTTCTGTTTCTTTCCTTGTGCAGGAGGCTCTATCCGGAAGCAGCACCCTCAGCCCCAAACTCTCCCCATCACGCACAGGGCTCAGGGACCCCGAGCCACGGAGCCATAGGACTCCCCTTCCCCACTTCCCCAGGCTGAACCAGTGAATATCTGGACAGGAGTGTGGGGAAGGTTTTCACTGGACCAGCCTCAAAGGGTGCAGTGTGGGGTTGGCCACCAGGCTGGACCCCTGGGTGAGCTTCATCTGCCCAGGCCCGTGGGCATTTGTGCCTGGAAGGGATCTGTGCCCCCTACAAGCTTTACCGCCACTCCCCCCCATCCCCATACACACACACACACACACACACACACACACACACACACACACACACCCCAGACATATGATCTCAAAGTAAGACCGGAAAGGAAACTTGGCGACTGCTTCTCCATGTCACCAAATCCCAGTCTCACCCCCTACACACACACACACACACACACACACACTCCCACCACCACCACACCACCACCACCACTACTAAAGCTGACCTGAGCACACGAGCAGCAAAGGAGCCGGGGAGGTGGACGCAGTGAGCCCGGGAGATAAGGGGTTCCCTTCCCCTCCAGTTGCCCACACAGGAGGCCCAGGCGTCCCGTCCGCGCAGAACACAGGCTTTCACTGCCGGCTGCGGCTCCTCTCCAGTAGAGAGTGGGGCAGGGGCGCACACCAATTCTGGGTGAAGTCACAGTCACCCTTTCCCTAAATCAAGGTGACTTCTCACTGCTCCGTACTCACCCGTCTCCCTTGTGAGTCCTCTGGCTGTTGGTGCAACAGCCTGGGCACAGACGCCCCTCGGGAGCTTTCCCTGTCCTTTCTACAACCCCACTCCCCTGTCTCCTTACGCTGAAGTCAAAGCCGTGAGGGACACGGAGTCAGAAGCACTGTCGAGCCAGAAAAACAGAGTAGACGTTCTTGTTCCGGGAGGGGGCACAGAGGCCCCGCGGGCCGGCGCGCCGCACTCACCGTCCCTGCTTGGTGATGATCATCTCTGTCTGGTGCTGATTAAACTTGGACCACAACAGGTGGTTGTTGAGCGCGACTCTCAGTTTCCCCGACACCTCCAGCCCCGCGGGTAGCGCGTAGTCCTCACGCGGCCCCGGGTAAAGCCCGGCGCGCGGGTCCGGGGCGGCGTAGCCCTCGCCCGGCTGGTAGCCCTCGGCGCCCGCGGGCGGCGGGAAGGACTCGCCCGCGCCGGGGAAGCCGGCCGCCTGGGGCCGCGGCGGGTAGGTGTAGGCGCCAAGGAAGCGGCTAGGCGGGGCGGGCACCAAGGCGCCCCCCGGGTAGGGCGACCCCAGGCTGCCGCCCCCGCGACGCTCGGCCGCGTCCTGAGCACCCGGCTCCGGGTAGAAGTAGCGGTGCTGCGGGTCGGCGCTAGGCTCCCGGCCCTCGTCGCTCGCCGGCATCGGCTCGGTGCCCGTCAGCATGTCTCCACAGCCCAGCTCCACGATGCCCATCCGGGGCGGGCTGGCACCTTCCCGCAGCCGTCGAGGACCCGCCCCTCCGCGCGCGGAAGCAGGCGAGAGGGTCGCGTGGGCTGGGATGGGCAGGGGGCAGGGGGCAGGGGGCAGGGGGCGGGGGCCCCGAGGGCCGGGTGGGGGACCCCACCGGAGCCCGGGCTCTGACGCCTGGCTTCTGCGCCCGCGTGCGGCAGGCGCGCGGCAGCTCTCAGGCTTCCTCTCCAGCGGGCCGCTGTCACTAGAGTCGCGGCGCTTTGCTGTGGCTTTATGAAGCTCTCCGGCTCCCCCCACTCAGCCACCTCGGCCCTGCTCCGCCTCGCCCCACCCCGCCCTCTCGTGGCTAATACTAGGCAAATTCTACGCTCTTAGCGAGGACTGCAGAGCCCCCCACGGTGGAGACAAGCGAGAGCCCGTGCGCGCTCACCCTGTAGTTCGAAGACCTTGCTTTCTGGGAGCGTCAGCTCGGCTGCCTGACACACCAGCCCGTGGCTCTCTTCTGGACCCTCGGGGAAATTCAGCCCAGCTTTGAAGGCTCAGTTCAAAAGCCCTCTCCTACAGGAAGCCTTCCGAGATGGCCCAAGTGGGATTCTCTGGGCCTTCTCTTAGCACTCAGAGGCTCGGGGCACCGGCACACTAGAAGCAACTTTGACCATGAACATTCAACTGATCTTTATTGATACCTACCGTGTGCCCAGACTCTATGCTAAGTGACCTTTCGGGTTGCCCTCTTTCTCCTCACCAGAGGTCCACACGTGCTGAGTTGGCTGCATCTTGTAGCTCTAGCCCTGGGGGCATACCTGGAACCTGATGGACACCAGGAAGAGTTCCTTAAAGCGCACTGCATCAGCAGCAGCCAGGGGTTTGCAGGGCCCTGAGCTGAGCCTGGCCGGGCCCACAAAAGCTCCCCCACCCCGCATGGCAGTCATGGGCACTGGAAGTAGCATTGGGCTGCCAGTGCTGAGAGTCCCAGGTCTGGCTCTGCCTAGCAGGTATATGTGACCCAGGCAAGTCATTTTCCTTGCCTGAAAGTCAACCTCACGTGCCTCATCCATAGATTGGGGGAAATAAACAGATCTACTTTTCAGGGGGGCTGCGAGCCTTACATGAGAGGGTGTACGTGTGCAGCACTTTCCAATCTATTATTATACCTGGATGGAAAAGCTGCTTTGAACAGATTCAGAGCCGGCTGACAGGAAGGAAACCCACCACATGCTCTAAAGGGCTGCCTCGGAGATAGGACGACGGAGACTTTTCTTTCTCCATCTTCCTTTTATGTTAACTAATGTATTAGACTCCTTTTATGATGAAAACTATCCGTTCCCCCCCCCCAATTGAAAATAGCATCTTTGGGAGTTTTCCTGTGTATAAAGATGAAACATACTTATATAGGAAATTTAAGTAGCACAGAAAAGTAAAAACAAGACTGTATAAATCACCCCAAATTCCACCCCCTAAAGGCAAACAGGATTAACATTTCAGTGAACACCCTCCGAGACGGCACTCCTTATACACTCTCTGTCTCTGTCCTTTGCACACATGCACAAATATATAATTTATATAAACACTACACATGCTGCTTTGTAATGTGTACTTTTATTCACTCCACAAGGTGTCATAGAATATTTTGCATATCGATATATAAAGATTTACATTTTTAAGAGTACTTTGAAAAATACCTTAATATTTTTGTCATGTTAAAGTTTAACTTCTCCTCTTCCTACCCTCACCCCAGCCCTCCCCAGTTCTCCCCTGGGAACTGGCCCCAGCTCTACACGTCTGTCCCAGCCTGACAGGGCTTCACCCTTAGGGGCCCATGGGGACTCTCTGCTCCCAAATAGAGCTGAACCAAGAGGCAGGTTGGCAGGCAAAGGCAAAGCTGGGGACTCCAGGAGGTGGGCATGACCCAGGGAGGGTTGGGAGAGAAAGAATCAGCACATCTTTTGAGGTTGGAGACCGGATACATGACAGTACCAGAAACACAGGACTGGCCTCCTCCCCAACACCTTACCCGCCATTTCTCCATACCTTAAGGAAGACGGAAGTTTCTACCTGATGTTCAAAGTGGGACAGCGTTGCTTGGAAGAGAGGGTGACCTTGTGATCCTTCAGTACTTTTAGGGAAACATGAGAGCTTTCAGTAAGACCCTCCTGAATGATTAATTCCCCAGGAGATGTGAAACTGTTGAATGCTGACACCTCTTTGCGGGACATTTTTGCTCAGTGCTTGGCTGTTGAAGATCAAATGGAGTCTTGCTCCTTCCTCTCTCTCCCCCTCCTCTTTTCCACACTAATCCTCAGGTCAAGTGATCTATCCCTTTGCCTCTGAACAGGATGACATGAGCTCCCACCCAGCTTTCTGGGGCAGGTGGAATTATGAATCTCAAAATCAGGTGGTCCTGGGGCCATGCCTCTGGAGGAAGAGGAAGGCTGGGGTGGTCTCTTTAGAACCTGACAGGTTGTTATAGGGTCTTACAGCCTGGTTCCTCAATCCCAGATTTCTCACCCCCTCTTTCCAATTTCTTCCACCCAAAAAAGAAAGTGCTTGTGAAAAGCGGGGGCTGAGTGGCCCTGGTGTCACTGCTGCCAGTCCCGCCCCTCTGCCAGCTTGGGTGAGAATAAGGGCCCTGGCAGTGACACCTTCTCCCCCAGCTGCCACCTCACTCTTCTCCAAGGCCCTGGGGCTGGAAAGATGAGAAAAGAAGAGCGAGGAGATGAGGCCCCCTGGGATCCCCTCACTTACCCATGACTGCCCCTCCAAGCCCGTCGCTATCCCATCAATACAGGGAGCATTTATGAGGCTGGCCCTGGTGAGACAGGAGTGAAGAAACACAAGGTAACTGTTCAGGAATGAGAGAGACATGACCTCCAACCAGCATCACATTTTATGAGACAGGGTGGATGGTAAATATTCAAAATGGAATAAGACACCAAACGCACACACTGCATTTGTGGCAGAGCTGAAGCTAGAACCCAGGTCTCTTGACTCTCAGGCCAGTGCTCTTCCCACAAGAGTGAGGGAGAATCATACTAACACTAGAAAAGGTTTAGAAAACATAAAGGTTTTAGAAAACAGAAAAGGTTTAGAAAACAGGCTGAGCGTGGTGGCTCACACCTGTAATCCCAGCACTTTGGGAGGCTGAAGTCGATGAATCACTTGAAGTCAGGAGTTCGAGACCAGCCTGGCCAACATGGTGAAACCCCATTTCTACTAAAAACACAAAAATAAACTGGGCATGGTGGGTGCCTGTAATCCCAGCTACTCGGGAGGCTGAGGCAGGAAAATCGCTTGAAACCAGGAGGCAGAGGTTGCAGTGAGCTGAGATCGTGCCACGGTGCTCCAGCCTAGAGACAGAGCAAGACTCCATCTCAAAACAAAAACAAAAACAAAAATTAGCCAAGTGCGGTGGCTGGCCCCTGTAATCCCATCTACTCAGGAGGCTGAGGCAGGAGAATCACTTGACCCCAGGAGGAGGAGGTTGCAGTGAGCCGAGATTGTGCCACTGCACTCCATGCTGAGTGACAGAGGGAGACTCGGTCTCAAAAAACAAAAAGAAAAAAAGAAAAAGAAAGAAAGAAAGAAAAGGTTTAGAAAACAGAAAAGAAAATCATCCCTAATCCCACAGCCTAGACGCTGGTTCTCTCCATGCTGTTGTCCTCTGCAAACATTCAGGGCTTCCTTTCAAACTGTTTCCCATGAAGACTCAAAATGAGAGAAGCTCCCCGGAGGTCACACAGCACTTGCTTCACCTGCGGGCTGCAGACTGTGCCAGGAAGCTGTGACAATGTGGATTTCTGGGACTTGCTTCTAGATATTCTGAGGCCCAGGCCTGTGGCAGGTCTCTAGAATCTGTATGTTTAAGGACTCCAGGTGATGCGTCGGACTTCAGGGAGTCCATGCACCCCACTCCCAGGCTCCCTCCCGTTTTGCTGTCCCACCTCCAAGTCCCATCCTGTGAGTCAGTGTGCCCTGAGCTTGCTGGGTATGCACACTGAGGGTGGTGGTGGAGGTTTTATGCCTGAGAAGGGTGGCTGCAGGCATTGAGATTTCCTTATTAATGCTCTAGGACCAGATGATTCCTCACCCCAGAGTCTACCAGCCACCTGGGTTCTCTCCTGAAAATGTATGGAGTGCCGAGCTCCCTAGGCATCTGGAAGCCTCTTGGATGGGCTTAGTGGGGCAGCTGGGGAGGAACGGCTATTACTGGAAACTGTTTTTTTGTTTTGTTTTGTTTTTTGAGACAGGGTCTTGCTCTGTCTCCCAGGCTGGAGTGCAGTGGTGCGATCTGGGCTCACTGCAACCTCTGCCTCCTGGGTTCAAGCAGTTCTCCTGCCTTGGCCTCCCGTGGTAGGCGGGACTACAGGCACATGCCACCATGCCTGGCTAATTTTTTGTATTTTTAGTGGAGATGGGGTTTCACCATGTTGGCCAGGCTGGTCTCGATCTCCTGACCTCGTGATCCGCCCGCCTCAGCCTACCAAAGTGTTGGGATTACAAGTGTGAGCCACCGAGCCCAGCCTACTAGAAACTGTTAGTGGAGCATGGCATGGCACCAGGACCCAGGATTTCCGCCCTCCACCCTGCTGGGCAGAGCCTTAGAGGCTGTGAAAGGGTAGACAGTAAAAGAGAGGGGGCAGCAAGTTGGGGAGGCGGCATGAAAAGAAAGAGAGAGCAAAGTGAGAGGCTTAGGGTACATTTCTGAAAGAATAATTTAGAGCCAGAGAGGGACAGGGACCACAAAGTCAGAGACCCAGATCGTGACTCAGTGGGAAAGTCTCAGGCTGGGCCTGCGAGAGGGGCATGAAAGAAAGGAGACAGAGAAAGATGGGCCAATGGGAGGAAAATCTGCAGAGGCAGAGAGGCCTGGGGGTGCTGGAGCTGGGGCAAAGAGAAACGGAGTGGGGAGACTTAGTTGGGTGGCTGTGTTGGAACCTGAATCCCAACACTTACTGGCTGTGTGACCTATTAAAGTATCTTAACCTCTCTGGTTTCCTTGTCAGTAAATGGAGCTATCAGACCTCTGCCAGGACTAACTGGGTCTGTCGTGTGAAGATTGAGGGGTGCTGTCCTAAGGCTGAAACAAAACAGAGGCACAGATTGTGCTAACCCCTCTTTCCTCTACTCCCAGCCACCTACAACTGCCCTTTCCTCCCTCTGGCTTAGTGGCTCATCCACAAAGTGTCCTTCAGGTCCATTCTCAGCCTCCACTCAGGGCCTGGGGCCAAAAGAGAGCCCCTGTGTTCATAAGACTCCCATCTTAGAAAGGGACAGGCTTCCCCTCCTGATACCCATATACCATTCCCTGGGTACCTGAGGGCTGGATAAGCCAGGCCCTTGGAGATCTGGGATCACAAAGATAAATTAGTCCCTGCCCCCAAAGAGCTCCTAGCAAGGTGACCCCAGGGGCCAGAAATCTCAAGCCCCTCAGCCCTCTTGCCCCTGGGGTGTAGACTCACAACACACCACGTGCACACACGCCATCATCCACGCATGTGCACATGCACCCCACGCAGAGCTATGCTAGGGAAATCTCTGCGATCCAGTCCCCGCAGCCCCACCACCTGCTCTTGCCCCACATCCAGCATCCCAGAGCTCCTTCAGCATCTGACTCTGCCCACCCCGTGCGCCCTGAATCCCCTCCCCCTCTGGGCCCAGACTGCCAGTCCTTCAGAGGGCATGGCCGGAACCATCGGATTAACAGCCAGAGAGGGGGAAAGGGGAGGGACAAGCACCTGTAGAATCCCCCCTCCCTGTGACAGCTGCGGGAGTTCCGAGTCCCGAGCACCCAGCACCAGGCAGTCAGTGTGAACACAGAACAGAGGGCTCTTCCCAAGGTCAAGGGCTCCAGGCTCTCATCTGCAGGCTGGGTCACCCTTCCCCACGCACATACCCTTAAGCTTGAGCAGCCCTTACCCCTGGGCTCCAGGCCAGGCCTGGGTGCCTTTCAGTCCTCCTTCTCCATGGCATCTTATTTTCAATCATCTATCCTTTCTCTATCTCTAGCTGCTCTCACCCCCGCCCAGCGTTTCACACAAGACCCACATCCCCCACCCACACCCACGCATGCAGGAGGCCGCCCCTGCTGCACTCCCAGGCTAGGGTTCCTGCGCCCTCCTGAAGGGATATTCAGACGTCGGGTACTTGGGTAACTCTGTTATCAAGGGGGCATGCCAGGGTATGGATGGGCAAGCCCAAGCTTCAGGAGGCCCCGGGGAGAGGCCGTGCCCCCACCCTTCCTGGGGAATCTCAGCAGACAGGCCCTTAATCTCAGGCAGGAAGAAGGGTCTGGTTACCAGGAGTTGGGGGGAGGGGAGGAAATATCCAGGGCTTTGGGTAAAAGGAGCTGGGACAGGAGGGAAGAAAAAGAAGAGCCAAGGAAAAGGGACCTGGAGGGAGGGCACAGGCTGAGGGGTTGGTTAACCTCCACGCTGCCAAGCTCCTCTCTGCTTCCCATCTTGCCATCTTGGCATGACTTCCTGGCACAGTCAGGCTCTGCCAGACCAGGCCTCGCTGTCCTTCAGAGGGCCAGCCACCCCCTGGGGCCTCCTCTCTCCCTAAGGTTCTCTCTGGCTTCCTGGGATCTGTGGGCAGCCCTGTGTGCCCGTGTCTCTCAGGGCTCCTGAGTGTCTGGGTTCCTCTGGTCTGATTTGGCCCCTTTCTGGGTCCCTGTGTTTTTGCCTGAGTCTTGTGTATCCTCCTTATGTCCACTCCTATCCCTGGGACCTGTGAGAGGTCTGCACGCTGGTCCTGCGTGTAGGTTATGTGCCTCTCTCTGTGTCTCTGTATCTGTTACCTGTGGGCCTTGGAACTTTCCTTGTCTCTGTAGCGTGTTTGTGTCTGTCTCTGCATCTTCATGTCACTGTCCATGTCTCCAGGGCTATCCAGCGCTCCATGTATCTCCTGCATGTCTGTCTGTCTATCTGTCTGTCTGTCTGTCTGGGACTAGGCCCCATCTGTGAGTTGGCTCTGGCCTTCCTGTGTCTGGCCTAGAGCTTTTTGCCTTGTGCACCTGGTTAATGTCGCAGGGTGCGAGTGAGACAGAACAGACTTATGGACTTGGCCAGGGATAAATGAGAGAGGAAGAGGGAAAAGGGCATGGGGGGTACTGGGGGGAAGAGTCCCATTCCTAAATGGTGCCCGAAGCAAGCTGCCCAGCCCTGAAATGCCAGGGTGAAGCTCTGTGTGGCCAGGGGGAAAGGGAGAGAGGGCATGGCAGGGAACACACCTGCCTCAGAGCTGGCAGCAGAGTTGCACAGAAACAGAAACAGACCTAGTTGGTACATGGAGGTAGGCCCTCTACATACCAGAAACAGGACCCAGAAACAGGTGGAAAGGCAAACATGGAACTCTAGGTTCTGATCCTGGCTCTGCCACTGGCCTAGATCACCTTCGGCTAGGCCCTTTCCCTCTGTGTGCTGCAGTTTTCTGCTCTGTAAAATGAGACAGTTAGCAAGGACCATCCCCTAGAATTCTGTTAGAGAGCCAGAGTGACAGAAGACATCCCTAAACCCAGGACAGAAGACTAGTTGTCCCCTTCTGTCCTTAAGGAGGTGTCCCAAAGACCCTTCTAGTACCAACAGCCTCTGTGTCTGCGATTCAGCACCACTAGGGGCAGGACAGAGGGAAGAATGGAGGTTAGACAGCAGGAAGGACTTCCCGACAAGCAGTGGGAGGGTGAGGAGACCCCAGCTTCTCCCAGCAGTCCTCCAGGCCCCTCTGTCAGGGATGGGGGTGGAGGGGCAGGAGTGGGGGGCACTCAGCAGCTGGGTAATTAGCCATCACTCTCAGGCCCTGCGGGGAGGGGCTGGCTGGACTGAGAAAGCAACGCAAAGTGACAGGGGTGGTTTTGACACGCGGTGGAGCTGACGGGCCCAGCGGGCTGGGGCTTTGGTTTGGGGGGGTTGGAAATCCCATCAAATGATTAAAAAATAGGTCAGAGGGAAGAAGCCACAGCCGGCACTGGGTCCGTGGTGAGAATGCCGTGTCGCTTCCCCAGGGCTGTGGGCCAGAATGGGGTGGGGGAGCTGAGGAGTGTTTGCAGTAGGCGGGTGAGCTGGGAGTGGGGGCAAGAGGGCTGCAGGCCAAGCAGCTGGCCGTCTGCTTTCCTCAGCCCTGTCTCACGGGGACATTTTGGGATTCTACCTGCAGCCCACCTCCTGGCCTTCCTGTTGTACCATCTTCCTCCTCAAAGGCAGGATGCTGCAGCTCTTCCTCCGTTCCCCTACCCCACCCACAACATATATACAAACTCCATTCAAGAAACACTGAGACTACTGCCGCATGTGGAAACCCTTCTTACCTTCTAGCCTTAGGATCTCCTGCGTAAAGGCAGCTTGCTGACTTATCCTACATCTCTCGCCCATCTGAACTAATTCACCTGCCGCTGCATCCCCTTTGCCATCTTGCCAACTCTGCAAGGGGTCCACTTTGGCCCTCCAGCTTGTTCTCAGAGTGTCCTTTTCACTCCTTCTCTCCTTTTCTGCCTTCCCAACTTCTGCCACAAATCATAACCACAGTAGCCTGGGAAAGGCAGAGAACAAGGAGGAGTGAGGTAGTAGACTCAGGAGCCTGGGACAGGTTGGTGATCTCTAAGCACTTAGAGATCTGAGTAGGTGGAGGCTGATTGACTGTGTCTGCATTGTACAGGAATTTGAGATTCCTGGTAGTGTTCCCCCTATTTAGGCAGTTTAGAGCCACCTCCCACCTCCTCTACTGAAGACTGGGACATTCCTTCAGCTGTCTTCCCACAACCCCTTAAATTGCAGCTTAATCCCATTTCCTTTTCTGAGGTCACTGAAACTCATGGAGAGATTAGCACCTGAAATCTGGGAGTGGAACAGAGGCTTGGCATCCACATGCCACAACTACCTTCCTTATAAATCCTAGGCACAGGCAGAAATCAGGCAGGCAACCAGCGTCTGAAGCAGAGGGACAAACTCGGCATTAGGCTTCCAGCAGTGCTGTCTCCAGCTGAGCGGGCACCTGGGTCCCAGCCACTGGAATGGAGGACACCCAAGGCCATGTTGGCGTGAAAATGGATTGGCTAGGTCTGACCTTGAGTTTAACCCCACTTACCACCCCAGACACAGATCCGCTCTGACATACAAGTCTGAGATTTCCCCGGGAGCCTGCTGTTTGCTGCTTGCCCCGCTCAGTTTCCCAGGAAGTGTCAGAAGGCGTCCAGCCTATCTCCTCCCACCAGGGCCATGGGCAGCTGGCTGGACTGACCTGGGCACTGAGAAGCACCCTGGACCCACATCTCTGGCCACAGGGGACATAACGCTGGCATGGCTGTCTAGCGTTGCCCCCTCTCCTTGCTCATCTCCGTTTCTTTCCAATCACTGGCATCAGAACCTGACATTCTGTGAGTTGGGAAAGGATGGTTATGGTCAGGCAAGTTCTTAGCAACTGGACCAGTAACTGGGAATTGAGATACTGACCTCATCGCCTTGCATTTCACACACATGCACACACTGAACTGGGGCCACCACCCGGCACCCAGGGTCCTGCAAATGGGCAGTGGGACATGGGGTTCCCAGGCTCCCATGCACAACCCTGGATGTTGCCAAATCTAGCTTGTACTTTGTCTCAATCCTCGACTCCCAGTGAGTTTGGAAACTGTAAAAGCCCCACTTCTTCCTAATTAACCTCCTCCTCCCATCACCACTCTGGGCTGAGGGGTAAAGGACGAGATAAGAGAATATCCCGGCCGGGCATAATGGTTCATGCCTGTAATCCTAGCATTTTGGGAGGCCAAGGTGGCCAGATCACTTGAGGTCAGGAGTTCAAAACCAACCTGGCCAACATGGTGAAACCCCATCTCTACTAAAAATACAAAAAAAAGACTATCTGGTCGTGGTGGCAGGTGCCTGTAATCTCAGCTACTGGGAAGCTGAGGCAGGAGAATTGCTTGAACCCGGGAAGTGGAGGTTGCAGTGAGCTGAGATTGCACCACTGCACTCCAGCCTGGGCAACAGAGAGAGACTCTGACAAAAAAAAAAAAAAAGAAAAAGAACATCCCCAGGCAACTCATACCCCTTTATTTCTTTTCTTTCTTTCTCTCGCTCTCTCTTTTTTTTTTTTTTGGTTAAGACTAGTCAATATACCTTTGATTTCATTAGACTTCACAATGGTGTGAAGGCAACTGGGTGGGAACCATTATTCCCATTTTACAGACAAGGAAACTGAGATATAAAAAAGTTAAGTATCAGCCGGACACGGTGGCTCATGCCTGTAATCCCCGCACTTTGGGAGGCCGAGGTGGGAGGATCACAATGTCAGGAAATTGAGACCATCCTGGCCAACATGGTGAAACTGTCTCTACTAAAAATACCAAAATTAGCTGGTGTGGTGGCGTGCACCTGTAGGCCCAGCTACTCAGGAGGCTGAGGCAGGAGAATCGCTTGAACCAGTGAGTTGGAGGTTGCAGTGAGCCAGGATTGCACCACTGCACTCCAGCCTGGTGACAGAGCAAGACTCCATCTCAAAAAAAAAAAAAAAAAAAATTAAGTACAGGCTCACACCTGTAATCCCAACACTTTGGGAGGCTGAGGTGGGTGTATCACTGTAGGTCAGGAGTTCAAGATCAGGCTGGCCAATATGGCGAAACCCCGTCTCTACTAAAAACACAAAAATTAGCCAGGCATGGTGGCACATGACTGTAATCCCAGCTGCTAAGAGGCTGAGACAGGAGAATTGCTTGAACCCAGAAGGCAGAGGCTGCACTGAGCCGAGATCGTGCCATTGCACTCCAGCCTGGGCGACAGACAGAAATTCTATCTCAAAAAAAAAAAAAAAAAAAAAGAAAGAAAGAAAAGTTAACTATCTTGTCAAGATCACACAGCTGGTGACCTAACGAACACTTAGGCTTATACTGTGCACCTTCCTCAGTGGAGCCTCCCACACCTGTGTGAAGAGGACACTATTGCTCCCATTTTGTAGATGAGAAGCTGGTGCTCAGAGAGGTAACACAATTTTCCCAGGCTCTCAGTTATTTTTATCCCCTGACTCTCTCTCCTTATAAGGTACCCAACCCAACCCTGGCTGAGTCCTTCTCCTCATTCCCTCTGGAGAAAGGCAAGCCGGAAGGGCCCCCTATGTCAACCAGAGAGTGTTCCCCTATGTTTTGGGAAGTCATCCTGGTGTCCTAACTGACATTACCCTTGCCTCAACCCAGGCCTCTTCTCACCTCTTCTGGTGTCCTTTCTGTCTGATGATCCTGCAGAACCGGACCCCATTACTCAGCAAATCCCATCCCGCAGATGGGGTAGGAGTGTGGGAAGCAGGACTGAGAGACTGAAAGGGGCAGGGACTGGCTTTGTCACACAGCCACTGTGGCAGTGGAGGAAGATGAGTCCAGATGGGAAGGACCCAGGAGTCCTGGTTTCCAGGTGGAGTGAGAGGCAGGAGCCTTCCTCACGTCTCCAAACTCCCTGCCCCAGGCAACGGAGCCCACTGCCAGTCATCCAAGCTGTTAGGTGTTTCTGCCTGAGGAGGGAAGGGGCCTGGGCAGCTCCTAGAATGGGAAGAGGATGCCACTGGGCATGAGCCCTGCCAGGCAGTGCTGCCTCGGTCTTTCTGCCCATGCCCAAGTTCATCACACCTTCGGCTCTGCCCTCCTGCTAATCAAACCTGTACTCTTCTCCCTCTTGCTTCTCACCTTGGGACACGTGAGCCAGTGGCCAAGAGTGAGGCAGCAGAGCCAAGTGGAGCCACCAGCTGCTCCATCCCCTCCATGCCAGCCAGACTGCCTGGGATTCTGGGGACCCCTGTATGCCCCTGCTGCAGCCTCAGCAGTAGCTTTGTCGACAGCTCTTAGGAGCTCCTGTTCCGGGTTGAAAGTGAGGAGGGGGCTTTCCTTGACAACAAACAGGGAGAATGAGGGGCTCCACGCCCTAGCCCCAGGCTCTTCTTACGATCTAACCCCTGGGGCAGGCCCTTCTTCTGGAATAAACCCAGGGAAGACTTCCAAAAAGATCGCCTGAGGCAGAGTCCCTTTCTTGCCCCAGGGTATAAGTTCTTCTTCTAGTCTAACCTTGATCCCTTGCAAAGGGGTGGAAGGGGACAGAGATGAATTGCAGTTTCTTATAAACCTGGTGGCTTCTAGTTCCCCGACGACAATACAGCGGAGGAGCCCTGTGGTTCTGGCTCTGAGTCAGGCCCCATCGCCCGGGCGTCCCCAGTGCCATCTCCCTCCGCCCCGCCCCGGACTGGAAAATCAGGCTCATGCCTCTGCCGAGAGTCAGTGCTTCCCCTGCTTCCCCTCACCATCTCGCTTTCCCCTAAAGGGAGGTGTTTCCTCGAAGCAGGGAAAAGTCAAGGGGGCAGAGACCTCACCAGCCACCGGGAGGCGGCACTCGGTAGGCACGGGCATGGGGTAGGGGTGGGGCGACCCTGTCTTCCTGTCCCTTCCCCCTCCACCACTCCAGCCCGGCTCCCCTGTCCTGCTCTTCCAGCCGGCTGCATGTGTGCGTGTGCACACACACTTAACACACGTGTGTGGTGTGTGTGGGGGGGGCCTCTAGCGCCCGAGGGAGAGGGCGGGAGGAGGAGGGGAGGTGTCATGCCTCTGATACGCCTATGAGTGACACAAACTTTTTCCACACATATGTTCTTCACATGTTCTGGGTCTGCACGTGCTCACCATGCCTCCCGAGTCATAAGTTTGATGGCGTCCCCCTCCCCGGCTTGGCATTGATCCCTGGGTATTAAGCAGATTCCCTCCGCCTCCCTGTGAGGAGACCCGCCCACCTCAGGAGGGACAGGTTGGGGATTCAGGAGTCTCTGAGGATACCGGCACCTCCCTCTCAGAAAACCGGCCCCTCCTCCCAGCAGAGGACCCTCAGTCTGGTGGGGGCAGGTCACAGACGTGCCGTGCAGACCCTCAACCTTCCTACCTGTTTGAGGGCTCAAAGAGATATCAGAACCCCACCCCTAGACCCTGGATGTAGGTGGGAGAGTTTGGGGAGGGTCTCGCCCCTTGGGGAAATGGAACCTGGCAGAAATTGAACCTGGCAGTTAGGAAGGTCTGGGTCAGCAATCAGAAGAACTCACATGCACCTGGCTGTCAGGGGTGGGGGGAGTATGAGGGAGCCTAAACAGAAAGTGAGCAGGACAGAGGGAGAAAGAAAGAGAGAGAAAGAAAGAAACTGAGACCACGGGCAGTCAGAAAGAGAGGGGAGGGCAGCGCGCTGGAGGTGGGCGGGACCTTCTGGACGGCAGGGCAGCGCGGTGAGGGGCCTGCGGGTCTAGGAAGTGGTTGTCTTTTCCCTTTCTTCTCTGGCATCGCAGATACGTGAAAGGTCAGTGCTGAGAGAATCCAAGCCTTTCTTCTCAAGAAGGAGAAATCGAGTCTTCTTTCGAGCAAGACGGCTCAGAGCCACTAAAAGGGAACACAGAACCCTGTAGAGCCCACTCTCCTGCCTCCCAGGTTGTGAATTTTCTAACCCCAGAGGGAATCAGGAGGACCCAGCACCTGGGATGTTCAGCACAGCAGGGGCAGTTCCAGCACTCTCTGCAGCTCAAGCAGCTGGGCTGCCTAGCTGGTGCCAGGCCCTGCCCAAGGGATCCATGGTACCCAGTCCCACCAGCAGCATCAGCAGCTTAGCTATCCCGAGAACTGGGACCAGAAAATGCATGTTGAAAGGAGACTCTTTTGATGACCCAGGCGTCCTCCACCCCAACCCCTCCCCACTCCAAGCTGCTGGGTGTGCAAGCCCAGGGATACTGCTACCTCCACCTTGGTGACCCCCCAACTCCTGAGCCCGCAGACATTGCGAGGCACAGTGCGCACAGGCCCTGCCATTTGAGAACTCAGACCCTAGCAAAAGCCTCCAAAGAAAACAATTTTCTGCCTTGGCCTCTGACTCCCCTGAAAATCTGAGGGGCTAATAGGAGGGACTTTTAATAACCCCCTTAGTCATCCTAGGAAGCCAAGCTGAATAGCAGTGACTGATAGTCACCCGACCACAAGCCAATTTTGCGGTTTCAGTTGTTTTCAGAAGGAGCAGCAAAGCAGTGCAGGAGGCCCTGGGCAGAGGAGTGGGCTGACTCCTGGACCCCAGCCCCTGCCCAGGGCACTCTGCCCTAGCACAGCTCAGCCAAAGGCCAGCAAGACCCAGAATTGCACCCAATTTACAGATTCTCACAGATGGGGTTTGCAACAACTAGAAGCAGCCCTCTGTATCCCCTCCATGTACCCCTGGCTACTTTACTGGCAAGGCTGGCTGCTCTCTGCATCCACGATGAGCCCTTCTGCTTTGCTTTTCTCTTTTCTTTTCCTTCATTTCCTTTCCTTTCCGTTCTTTCATATCATTTCACTTCCTTTATGTCTCCCTCTTTCATTTTTCTTTCCTTCCTTCTTTTCTTCTTTTCCTTTCTTTCTCTTCCTACCTTATCCCCTCCTCTTTCTCTCCTTCTCTCTCTGCCCCTGCCCCATTACATGTGTGCCTGGCAGGAATAATCTAGGAGCCACAAGGAAGAGAGCAGAGGCCCCTGAGTCCCCCAGGTATACTCCAGAACCACATCTGTCACCTCCCTCATGAGCTCCAGGGAAAGAGATCAAGATTAGCTCTAAGGGAAGCTTCCCGCTGAGTGGAGTTTGGAATAATCTCAGAAATATAGAATGCCAAAATGTCAGAGCCGTGATGGAAATTAAACCACCTACTCCACTGAGGAACAGAAGCGCTGAGAAGCCGCACAACGTCCACAGAGTGTGGCTAGAACCAGAGGTGCCCACTCTCAGAACAGGCTCCAAACGGCTTCCTTCACTACCCTGCAAGCTGAGAATTCTCTCCCCTTCTCACGATTTTCAGTGTAAACCAGACCCCTTGTCCTCATGACCAGACAGAAGAAGAAAGTAAACAGGGATGGGCTTGGCTCAAGGATGTGGATACAGGTCAGTGGCAGCCCAGGCACAGAGAGCTACAGCATTTTGGTAACATATGGCATCGCCGTGTCCTCTTCCTCCAGGAAGCCTGCTAGAATTAGGAATGGGCCTGTCTCCCTCCACACCTGGTGGCCTCAGCCATGGCAGAGAGAGAAAGGATGAACGAGATGTGCCTGAGTACCAGCCACAGCTCGCAGCCCTGAGTGACAGGGAGGGAGGAGGAGGAATGAAAGGGGCAGGAAGTGGGGTCCGGACAGGAGTGGGGGGTGCATGAAGCTAGGGAAGGGGAGGCACTCCCACGGGGAAAAAAGCTGCCCTGATGAGTCACTGCTGCCCAGGTGCAGCCCTCCTGGGGGCTGCCCAGCCGCGTTTAAGGTTTGTCATGTGATTTCTATGAAGGATAATGGAGTGGTGGGCTGGAGCTGGCTCACGCCAGCTCTCAAGAGCCGATTATGAGTATCTCTTCCCAGTGCTCAGTGCTGAGGTAGCTTACATTGGAGAGCCGGTTGTTAAACATTTGCCAGCACACCACTGGATAATGAGGTCAGATTCAGAGCCAGGAGTGTACGTGTCTTCATATGGGTGCGAGATTTCCATGCATGTGTTAGTGTGCACTATTCTTGGGTTCCTGTGGCACCTGGGACACACCTGTGTGGCACTGTGATCCTGGTTGTGTGTGTTGGGAGGAGTGTGTCCCTGCACGTGGGTGCCCTAGAAGTCTGGTAGGTGGGGAAGGGATGTGCATGGAACTGGGTCGGTCTGTGTGCTTTGTGTATCTGGGGTGATATGACAGGGTGAGTCTGGAGGGTGGTGTGGTGACAATGCAACTGCCTGACCGTCTGTGGGGGACTAGGCCAGCACCTGAGACCAGAGACACACCTCTGAGCTCAGAGGACGCAGGGAGTGCTGAGACCCTGTGCGAAGTCTCACCTTTGCACTGCCTCTGTCCTCAGGCACAACCATCTGCCAGTCTGGGAGGAAGTGGAATGTCCAGGTGGGCACAGGGCTCTCTGATCCCTCATGTGAGTTCTCTGTGTGTGCTGGGAAGACCACAGAGGCCAGCACCAGGGGGCACTGTCCTCTCCCTTCCCCCTTACCCATGCAGGGGTGAACTATTTCCTTCACACCATCTCCTGATCCTCCCCCTCACCTCCTATCCACAGTGTGCTTTTGCTGTCTGCGGGGGGAAGGGAGAGTTTGGCTCCTGCAACACCCACAAGGCCAAGGGCCCCAGGAAAGGGGAGGGGCAAGATCATTACTCAATCAGCCTGGCCACCTTCTCAGCTCTGGGCTGGAGGCCTGGCGGGCATCCCTCTAAAGTGACATGGCCCCCTGCCCCTCGCCTCACTGACTGCCTCCAGCTGCTCTATCCCAGGGGACTTGGCTCCACTGCCGCATTGACCTCTGAGGCTCCAAATGAGGTCTCATCTCAGTCTCCCCACCAAGAAGTCGTGTAGGTCTCTTGCTCCAGGGAGGAATGGGTAGCGGGACCAGAGCTGTTTCTTCCCACCCCCTCTCTGCCCTGGCCCATAAGGCCAGAAGAAGAAAAGCATGAAGACAGGACAGGTGAGAGGAGGTGCGGAGCGGCAGTCTTTCCTCCCTGTACTCTTCCGCCTCAGATCCCTTAACCCAGGCTGTGGCCTGGGGACCTGTGTGTTCTCACGCCTGGACCCACCCTCATCCCTCTTGCCTGGAGCCTTCTGCCACCCACTCGCCACCCACAGTGGGTCTCTCTGCTCACCTCTCTGCCTCTGTTCCCAAGGCCAGGCCAAGCTCCCCAGCCCTAGAGGGATCTGCTGTGAACATCCAGGGGACGGGATCCCTCAGTTCTTTGGAAATGTGTCCCCAGGAAGTTCTTCCTAAAGTTTAACCCAAGGTTCCTTTTGTTGCAGCCAGTGCCCAGCACCTCCCAGGCTGGAAGTTGGGTCTTCCTCCCACTCCAGCCAACACTCTCCTTCAGGTGAAGCTGGATCAGGTGGAGAAACAACCCAGCTCCAAAAACGAAAACAAAAGTCTCTGTTCATCCCCTACCCACCCTGCCCACCCCTGCCCCCAGCCACCACATAAACCCACAGAGCATTGGAGCCTTCATCCCAAAATGAGTCAGGGCCCTTCAGAGGGTTGAACTAGGGTGCAAGAATTCCCCTTCATGCCAAGCAAGGGTTCTATCTGATAGCAATCTCCATCTAGCCTCCTTGGGCCAAGGAGCAGGTTGGCCTCCCCAGTGGGAGAGGTCCGACTATCGGTGGGAGCTCGGCTGGCCTGGATGTGCCTTTCGCCCTGGCCTCCTCTAACACCAAATTTCACTCCCCCTGCTTGACACTAAGGGAGGATCTGAGCAGAGCGCCTAAGTGTGGAGTTGGGTGCAAGAAGTGCTCAGGCCTGCTGAACCGGGCTCCGTGCCTGCCTCACAGTC
Organism: Macaca mulatta; assembly: GCF_049350105.2. Classification (NCBI taxonomy): domain Eukaryota; kingdom Metazoa; phylum Chordata; class Mammalia; order Primates; family Cercopithecidae; genus Macaca; species Macaca mulatta. Next base: position 62,317,076 of record NC_133421.1, read on the forward strand.
TGCCCTCCACACCCACTTTCCAAGGAAGCAATGAAAATAGAAACTTACCCCTAGGTCTGAGGCCCCAGGGACCCTCACAGGGTACCAAGAAGCCAGCTCCAAATCTCCTGGCTCGTTCTTTCTACCCTCACACTCAAGGGAACAAGAAGACTTTCCCAGAGAGGAAGGAAGGGCTTAGGGGTCCCAGAGCCAAAGAAGATGCCTGGGAGAGTAGAGGCAGCAGTGGCCCAGCTGACCCCCAAGGAGAGCCTGCTCCCCCACCCCTGCCCCCTGCGCTGCATATATTCTCTCCCCCTAAAATAGCATCTGTGGAGGGAGGTATGGGGGAGTTCTCAGTTCACCATTCTCTCCTTCCCGCAGTGCGTTCACAGCTCTCGCGCTGTCTCTCACGACCTGGTTTCCCTGCCAGGCCCTTCTGCTCTGCCTCCACCCTCACCACCTCACCCTGCCAGGTGCCAGGACCTCTTGGCCAGCGAGGTGGCCTGCCCTCCACGGCCCATCATTTCCCACTTCCAAGCTGTGACTGTCACACCATTCCCTCCCCTCTTTGGGACGGAAGTAAATTCAATCCACACAGTTTGAGCATCAAATGTGTCTGTGCGTCTGTGCTGCAGTCACTGGGGCAGGGGACAAAGGTGTCGCACTGCCACGGTCCTGATCCTTTTCCTCCAGGATCCCATTGCCTGACACTCAGAGGCCTCTGACAGAGCTGGGAGTCCCTGGGGTTGCAGGAACGGGGATCTACCTTTGCCGCCCCACACAGCCACAGTCTCACACTGGACCCGGATTTACCTCATGCCATTTTTAGAATCTCATCGCAAGCCCTTCTGCTCTATTGTGTGGCCTGTTTCCCATGTAGAATGGTCCATTGAGCTGGTTCCAGGTTGGCAGGGGAGGTTCGGACCTTGGCCCTGGGAAATGCCCATTCTGATGGGGAAGGCAGGACACAGACTGAGAACACCGGCAGAGACAACTCCCCAATTAGGTAGAGCTGGAGTCATTACAGCTGCCAGAGGGGTGCCAGGGAGAGGGTTCCTAGAGGAATAGAGTGGGGAAGGCTCTGAAGAAGGAAAGGTCAGGGCTCAGGTGTTTGGGGTTGAGGGAAGTGGGAAGCTAGAAAGAGGTGTCTGCCCAACCTGGAGAGGGATGAGCCACAGCGGTGCATTTCCCCTGCCCAGGGCCCTGCTGTGGGGCTGACCTCCTGTCCCCTGCACCATGGGAGTGTTGGAGGCAAGGAAAGGGAAACTCAAAGTCCCCCCCCCAAGGGAATCGCCTCCCGCCTTGTTATTTCTGGCTCCATTTTCTTGGTCAAGAAGGGTGTCAGTGGTAATGCAAATTAGGAGGTGTTTGAGGTGCTGGCCGACACCCATCCTGTCCCCTCAGCCCTCCCCCTCCCCCATGCCCACACTCACATAGCCGAATAGGACATCTGTGAGATGCGCCTGGTGACTCTGCCCTTGGCTGAATTGGCATGCAGGATGGGTGAAGCTGTGGGCTAAGACTGGGTTCTCAGGGGCATCTGCCTCTGCTGCAAGGAAGGGCAGGAGCCGAGAGGGCCTCTAGCTGATGCCCAGGTTCCCCCTGCACAGCCCCTTCGTGCCCTCAGCCCTGCCAGACCCCTCCCTGGTCATTACATAGAGCCCCATGGCATCTACATGGCATCTGCATGAACAGCGAATGCACAAACCAGTAAGTGCCTCAAGCCGGAGCCCTCTCTGCCGGGCTGCGGTGTAAAGGGTGGAGGCCCCTGAACAGCATGGCTCACAGCCCTCTGCAGATGTGGGTTGGCTCTCAGAAGGTAACCAGGGGGCACAGCCTTGAGCACTGAGAATGTCTCTGGGGTCAAAACAGAGAAAGTGGAGGAAGTGCAGGAATAGGGGCAGGTGCTGGAGGATTTCACACATTTTCCCCACACTACCTGGCCACTGCCTCAGACACCTTGCTCACCCCTTTCCAGCTAGGGCCCCCTGGCCCTTGTGGTTCATCTTTATGTCTGACCTCTGTTCTTCCTGTGGCTGCCAAAGTTGGTCTGTTCCTGTCCTTGCTGAGGGAGAGATGGGACAGGGGGAACTGTCCTGCTCTCCCTACCCTAAAAAGACATCACTGAGTGAGTCCCCCCCCCACTCCATTCTTCATTAGTCCTAATCAGCCGTGTGAGGTGTTTCTGATTAACACGGCTGACTCACCCACACACCCCTCCCCTTGTTAGGATCCGATGCTCCCGACATACACTCTGCCGCACACTTGTGCACGTACACACACCACCAGCTGCTGAAAGGAGCTGTTGCTGTGCTCAGCTGATCGCCTGACACAGCCTGCATGGGGACCCAGGCCAGGAGCACGGGTCTCCATGGCCTGGTAGCTCTGGCTGGGGAAACCCTGTGGGGAGAAGGGGTATAGCCAGAGAGACCGTGGGACACTGGCCTTTAATACAGCATGTGGTGATGCACCCGAGGGGGGTTTGTTCCCTGTGAAGTCGTCCTCTCCCACCTGTGCATGTCTGGCTTTAGGAGAGTGAGTGGGTCCCCCATGTGTGTCTTTCCAGCCTCGACAGAGGTCTTCCTTCCCTCCCACTTGCTCCTGCCACAGTTTTCCCACACTCTTCCCCTTTCCAGGAGCCTAGAGACCCCTTTGCCTCTGCATTTTCTCAGCCCCAGCGTCCTGCCTCCCTGTCTCCACAGAGTAATGAGTAGCAAGTGTCCTTCCATGATCACAGTCCTTGAGAGAGAAGGGATGAGGACTGGCAGGGCTCCCTAGCCTTTTCCCAGCTCCCCACGCCATGTCCTCTCCTTTTGGTGGCAGGGGCAGGGGGGAGGATTAGAGAATTAAAGACTGGGGCACACTAGCTTTCTCTCCTTCCCAGCATTCCCTCCCAGCCCCCAGCAACTTTCCGCCCTGCACCTGAGCCCTCTCCCAGGTTCCTAGAAATCAAGGAGACAAGCTGCCAGAACCTGCGCCCTGTGTCCCCACACTCCCCCTCACCTTGGTGACAGGAGAATGTCCGGGTTGCAGGACACCTGGGTTCCCTCCCACCTTCAGACATGCGCAAGGACCAGCGGTGGTTACCTGGGTCATCCCCCTGCCTCTGCACTCTCATTCCCAGCTATCCTTTGCGCCTTTTCTCAACAGCAGGATTTCTTTTTGCCTCGTGTGTCCCTAAACCACCCTTATTCATTCATGCACGTCTCCTAAGTGCTTCCAAAGATCCAAAAGGCACCCAGGTCCAGAAACTTGGGTGCTGCCTTCCTCCATGGAGATGGAGAAATAGCAGGGGGCACTATACGGGCACCCATATGCCAAAGGTTCCAAAACCTTCTTTCCCAGGGCTATGAACCCGTGTCACATAGGGACGGCTGGTCAAACTTCTCCTGGCACTCAGGACTTGGCTGTGGGTGGAATTGAGCTTGGATGAACTCTGAGAAGGCAGCATAGCTGTTAACTGCAACAGAGAACCCAGAGTGACTGGGAAGTCTTCCCACAGGCGTCTGGTCTTTGGCATTGAATGGGAAGGCACATTTGCCCTGACTCTAGAGCCGAACCTCACACCTTCAATGAGCAATTGCCTCTGTCCTTGTTTTGTTTTTAAGTGAACTATTGACCGAAAACGGCCACATGGAAGAGAAAGGCACCCAGTTGATGAACAAGTCACTGAAGCACTTTTTGCAGACATAGGGCACAGCCCCAGCTGGGACAGAAGTCATGGGTTCATGACCCAGCTCTGACCTTCCAGGCTGTGGGACTTCTGAGGCAGCTGCTGAGCCTGGAACCCAGGCCCTCCCCTGTTCTTAGACCCATGAGGACATGGAACATGGATGTTCTTCCTCTTTGAGGCCCCAGCCTGGTTCCTGACAAGCAGAAATCATTTGATGAAGACATAACTGTTACTGATAAACCCCAAGGCTTTAGAACCTCAACTGGCCAGACCTACTGGGTGGGAAATTCAAGAGGCCTGCTCGGGGCTGGGTGGCTGCTTTATATCTATCTGTTCTAATGACTGCCACGCCACAAGTCATCTGCAACCACTTACATGTCTACACCTCCAGAACCGCTCTGAATGTGGGTGCCCCATGCATCCCCTACTTGCCCAGTGTCTACCTCCCATGGTCATAGTCCCTTGAGACACACTTTCCAAGACCTCCTGCTACCAAGAGCTCTACCCGCCCCCCGCCCTGCCCCCAGCCACAGAGGGCACAGACTGAGCACAGATGGAACAGGTAAGTTTTATTTGGACTTTTAACTTGTTCAGAGAGCACAGGGGGCCCCACCTCCCCTCTCCAGGCCCCCTTCCCCATTTCCCCTCCCTGGGGATGCTCAGGGTACAAAGACATGTCCTTGGCCCCTTCCCCGCCTGACACACCCCTTCACTCCCCTGCTCTATGGAGGGGAGGGGTGCAGGGAGGTGGGGCCTGGAAGAGTTGGATAAGAGCGGGACATGCGCTGTCGGTAGCGGCCACTGCTCCCCGCCCGGAGCTGAGACCTGGGAGAGGCGCGCAGTGGAGCGGGGTGGATTCATTGTGGGGTGGCAGGCTTTCGCCGTAGAAGGCTCCCCATCTCAGCCCTGGGGACCCCCTGGCCTCCTGCTTACCAGTCCTTCTGAGGGTACAACTCTGAGGTAGATTTCACAGAGGAAATGTAGGTGGGTGGGTGGAGTGTGGGAAGGGGTTAGCTCTTTTGAAGTTGATCTCCACAGCACCCTGGGCCCGTTCTCAGGTTCTGGCCTGGGAGGCAGGGGCTGGTGACACCCACCCAGCTAACAGAGGCTGAGTCACACAAGGGCTCCAGGGCACCTGTGGTGTCAGAGGCTCCAGTGGAGGGTTGAGGGGGCATCTGCCTTCACAATCTGTGCCTCAGTGCAGGGGCGTCAGGAGGGCATGGGTCTGGGAGGCTAGCAGACAGTTCCCTGGCCATAGGGGCATGGTGTAGGGCCTTGGCCCTCAGAGAAGACTCTTTATGCTAGATCTTCCCAGTCCTCCTGGATCCTCCTTCTCCTCTCCACCCCTCCCTATTCCCTAGAGTGGGCAGAACAGGGAAAGGAGGACAGGGCTGGCCTGTAGGGAATGGCAAGAAACAAGATATCTCCCTCCCCCAATGGGAGCCCATGCCATGAGCCCTAGGCTGGCCACAGGATGGAGGAACTGGGGTCAGTGCTCAGAGCAGGCTCTGAGACCCCAAAGACAGCCTGTGGATGCTCCCCAGACAGAGCCCCATCTGAAAAAGATGGACATTTGGGGAGGGGTGCAGGAGCTCCTGGAGTTCTCTAACACCTTCCCCCCACCCCAGGCCCAAGCACTAGACACCTTCTTGGATCCAACCCTGTTTAAGAACAGAAAGGCAGAAGGAGAGGCCTGGGAGAGGTATGCCATCCCCATCCCAGCCCAAGTCCCCACCTCCCAAGCAGAAACCAGGAGCATGGGGGAAGCCTCGACTGACCTCCCAGGAAGAGCCAGAGCTGAGTGGTGCCTGGACCAGGGAAGACGGCACGCACGTTGACTCGGTAGCAAGTGGAGGTATCTGGGGGTCGCAAGGGGCAGGGACCCCCCACGAAATTCATGCAGCATTCAAAGTGAGTGTTTGGGGGTGACAGGAGAGGACAGAGAAACAGCCAGTGGGTGTGGGTGGTGCCCTAGATCTTGCTGTTCTCCAGGTGGGAGTCAATGTGTTTGATGAGGGCATCATCCGGGTACCCGACAGGGAAACCCAGCTGGCAGAGGGGACAGCTGCGGATGTCGGAGCCCACCGTCTCCATCAGCAACTGTGGGGAGAGAAGGAAGTCACTTATGGTCCCCAGCCCCCACTCATGGTACCCACATCCCAGCCTGCCCTGTCCCAGGACCCAGGGCAGGGAGGGCTGTGGCATGCAGGAGGGGTTCAGCCACCCTTTCTTCAGCACCGTCCTCCCCCACACCAGCTCAGTGTCCACGCACTTGCCCAGGGACAGGGTCCCCAGGAGGCAGGTATGAGAGAGTCACTGCTCAGCTTGCCAGGGCATCTGTGGTAAGGAGGGAAACCAAGACCCAGACATGCCCCCAGAGTGACTAAGACACAGCTCCCGGATAACTCAAAGCAATGGACAATCCTAAACAAGGTACAACCCCAAAATAATTTTCTGTCTGGCTTTGGAGTATATTTTGGTCTTTCCAGGTTGCAATGGGTGGCTTTGACATTCAGGGAACTCATTATTTCAGTGAAACGATTGAGCCCTGAGATAGGCTTCTGTCTTTCAGGACTGACAGAAAAGGGCAAGCGCTCTGAGGCCTGAAGGAGGGAGCTGGATAAACAGGCCTGTTCGTGTGTTGGCTGGTGGCCTGCTATGGTCAGTAGCCACCATCACCATAGCCAATATAATAGCAAATGCTTGAGCCAGGCACTGTGCTGACTGCTTTAGGCTCACTGCCTGCTTCTTAAGAACCCTATAAGATAATCAGATACTATAATCATTTTTTTTTTTTTTTTTTTTTTGAGACGGAGTCTTGCTCTGTCGCCCAGGCTGGAGTGCAGTGGCCGGATCTCAGCTCACTGCAAGCTCCGCCTCCCGGGTTCACGCCATTCTCCTGCCTCAGCCTCCCGAGTAGCTGGGACTACAGGCGCCCGCCACCTCGCCCGGCTAGTTTTTTGTATTTTTTAGTAGAGACGGGGTTTCACCGTGTTAGCCAGGATGGTCTCGATCTTCTGACCTCGTGATCCACCCGTCTCGGCCTCCCAAAGTGCTGGGATTACAGGCTTGAGCCACCGCGCCCGGCCGATACTATAATCATTATCCCCATTTTGCAGATGAGAATATTGAGGATCAGAAAGGATAAGTAACTTGCACAAGGTCCCACAGCTATTAAGTGCTGGTGTTCGGAATCAAAGGCAGAACTGTCACTCACTCCAAAGACCATATCCTCATCCAAGGAAATGAACGAAATCTTAATGGGGCAGGCCCCAATTTCTGGTGACAGATGACCTCGGGAAAAGGAGGTGAAGGGACCTAGACTGTGGCCCGGGGTTCAAGGAGGGTGAATAGTTTGTGCGCTGACACCCGAAAGGGGCAGGGCCCCCAACGGAGCGTGAAGCTCTGGGGTCTCAATCTCAAGGCCCGGTCCAAGGTGGGCGGAACGCGGGCGCCCCACTCACGTTGATGGACGGCCAGGACTGCGCGTGCTCGGCGTGGGCGTAGGCGGTGGCGGCTGGCGACTCGGGGATGGGGAAGCCCGCGCAGAAGGAGGCGCAGCGGATAGTGCCCACCTCCGGGCTGGGCGGGCTGGTGGGCACAGCCCACTCGTCCTCCTCCGACGGCTGCTTCTCGAAGCGCAGCCGGATGCCCTCGAAGGCGCGCCGTGGGCTGAGGGGCCTGCCGGGGCCGTAGAGCTCGCTGCCGTAGGCCCGGGGCTTGGGAAGCGTGGCCGCCTCGGCCTGCAGCCAGGGCGGGGAGGCGCCCATGTAGGCCGCGCCCTCCGCCAGCTCTGAGTAGCTGCGGCGGCCCTGGAAGCCGGCCTTCACGTGGTGGCTGGGCGGCTTGGCGTAGGCGCGCTCGGCCAGCGTCCTCTCGCCCGGCGGGGGCGGCGGCGGCGGCCGGGGCTGCGGGGCCGGGCAGCTGGGGGGCACCGGGGAACGGCGCTGCGGGCTGGGGGACTGGCACGGCGGCGGCACCGGCGAGCGGCGCTGCGGGACGGGCGACGGGCAGGAGGGCGAGGCCGGAGAGCGGCGCTGCTGCGGCGAGGGGCACGGGGGCACGGGAGAGCGGCGCTGGGGGACGGGGGACTGGCACGGGGGGCAAGGGGGAGCCGCTCGGGCAGGCGGGGAGGGGGAGGGGCACTGGGGGGCCGGCGAGTGGCGCTGTGACAGTGGCGAGTGCCTCTGGCCTGGAAAAGAAACCGGGACGGGGTCGGGGGACAAAAGTGCAGAGAGAAGACCTCAGAACTGGAGCGCCAGGGGCTTGCCCGGACCCATGCCCACCAACTCCAGGCCACAGGAAAGGAAATAAAGGGTGGTTCCCAGAACCAAGATGGTTGCCATGGCTACCGGCTCCTTCCCGGGTCCCGCCGCAGCCTCCCCTGCCCTGCCCCATCTCACCGCCACTCCGGGCCTGCTCCTGCAACAGAGTCCTCAAGATTTTCCCCTGTAGGGAACTCAACTCCCGAAGCCGGCCCAGCTCCTCTGTCAGCTCCGTGTAGGCCAGCGCCAAATTCACCCTGAAGTCAGAGGGCAGTGGGGAAGACAAGAAGGGCAGTGAGTCTACCGTCCCAGCTGTGGAGGAAGAACTGGCTCTGCCCCAGCATCTCGCCCCACCATGCTCCCTCCCACCCGCAGGGTGCTCCTACCCCAACTGCAGAAATCCTCCCTACCTTTAAGGTCCAGCTCAAAAGCCACCTCTTCCAGGGAGCATGCTGAGACCCATTCCCTGGGCTAGGGCAGTGGTTCCCAGCCTAAGTGCAGGGACAGGGAGCAGAGAGATTCCAAATCCCTGAATCCCTGCGTGCATCAGGCACTGTCCGTGGCCTGAACACAGCTCATACAGGTATGTGTGAATGTTTTTCTAATCTGTGCAAAAGCTGTGATGATGAATTGAAGCATGGATTCATTAAAAAGCTGTACTGAATTTATAGTAGCTTCTGTCACTGTGAATTTTCTCAAGCAGTGCATACTAAAAGTGTTGTAAGTATAATCTGTGTACTGGGAGTGGGATCCATAAAGAGTCCTCACCTTTGAAAAGGTTGGGGACCCTGCTGCATAGAATAGCTCGTTCCATAAGTGAAGATGGTTTCCTGGCTGGTGGAGGTGCTAACTGATAAACTTAACCACAAGCCAACCCAATTCCATGTCCACTGCACCTGGCTCCACCTCAAAGCTGCCTCTGGGCTCTTTTCAGCCTTGCCCCTCCCAGGACCTCCTTGCTGTACAACTCCACCAAGGCCTTAACACTGAGATCTTTGTGAACAGTTGCTGTACACTGCACACTTGCAGGGAGTGCCAGTCACACCGGGCACTTCTCAAAGGCTGCCTTGTTCTAGAACTTTATGGGGAGTTCCTTGATGGTGAGGATTATGTCATTGTATTTATATTCCCAGCACCTTGTCCAGGGCGTGGAAACCAGCAGATGTTCAGTAAGTGGATAAGGCATTTGAGCCTCTCCCTCCATTTTTCTTTCTCCCTCCCTTTCTTCCTCCCTGCTTCCTGTTCAGGCATCTTGGGCACCCACCCTCATGGAGCTGGAACAGACTTGGCAAGGAACCTCACCCACTTCCTTTTCCCCTCCTTTCTAGGTCATTTGCAACCCAGAACCATGGAAGGTCATCACTCCACTGCTCTCTGCCTTCTCCCCCTGTGGCCTGCGCGGTCCCAGGAGCCCTCCCTGACCTTATGGGAGGCTCTGCCATGCCCTTGGGCCCTGCCTTCATCACTGTTCTGAGTGTGGACAGAGCTTTGAATCTCCCTGAAGGCAGAGATTTGGGTTTCTTTGGCTCTCCCCACCTCCAACTCCAGAAGGGACTCAGGAACTTAGTGGAAGCTGGAGCTGGGAGAAAATACCAGGTGTCACTCCACACAGATCTCCTCCCAGGGGAGGTCTTGTCCCAGGACAGAGAGGTCAAGGGGGCCCAAGTTCTAAAGCCTGGAGGGCCCTATCCCCATCCCATAGTGATGGACATGTGGATGGGAGAGTGTGAAGACAGGTGTGAGGCCAGGCTGATGAATGAGGAAAGGGGTGAATGAGCATAGGGGTGTGTGTGTATGTGTGTGTGTGTGTGTGTGTGTGTGTGTGTGTGTCTAACCCTAAAGGAGAGGAGGGGAAGTCGTGAGGTTAGGGCTTCAGAGGGCAGGAAAAGAGAAGTGGAGAGGGCAGATGACTAGGCTCCCTGCTCCGCTCACTGGCTCTCTCTTACTAATCCTGGGGCCGAAACTGCCCCTCCCACAAGACTATTTTTAACCCATTTGGGCCAAAGCCAAATTACTGCAAATGGGCCAGGTCTCTGGGAGACAGCCTTCTTCTTAGGGAGGGAGAGTCCTTGCCACCCATCTGATGGTGAGCAGGGCTGGGCAGGCAGAGAGTCCTAGAAGCTGCTGCTGAGACCCTGCGGCCTCCATCCCATCACATCTCAGCCCTTGTTTTTGTTAAATGTGTCCTGTGCCCCCTCACCCTCAGCTCATGGGTCTGTGGGAAGAAACGGTGTCTCCTCGATCAGACTGGGAGGTCCAGGTATGTCCCACATCAAATTGGGGACTCCCTAAGGGAAGGCTCCCCCTCCAGACCGAGGACATCTGTGGGCAGGAGCTCTGTGTCCCCCATCAGACTGGGGGCTTTCGGAGGGCAGGATCATGCTATCTCCTTGACAGCAGGGGCAGGAGAGGGCTCTGGGCAGGGCACAGACAGTGTGTGGTCCTCTATCCACACAGCCAAAGCTTCTCTCCCCATCCACTTTCACTGCTGTATCTCAGGCGACAGATACAGGTCGTTGTCTTCACACCCCTCCTCAGAAATCTCACCTGCCACACTCAGTTCCCAGGCCCCTGTCACTCCCCTGCTTACCTCCCTCCCCTTGTCAGGAGCTACTCCAGTTTCTACCACCCAGCCCCTGGCATCCTTCTCACAGTGAAACAGACAGGGTGGCCAAAAATGGAAGGAAGAAGCCCCTGGCCCAGAATGCCCAGCCCCTCTCCCAGCTCTGCCCCCTGGGGCCTGAGGCAGGGGGGTTCTGTCCACTCAGAACTTCAGGCAACCCTCACAAAGACTGCTAAGTCCCATGCAAGGTGATTGACCTGACCTCCTCCTGATGCCCCATGGCCTTTTGGGACCTCCCCCTTCATTGAGTGTCTCTCTCCATCTCAAGATGCACAGGCCTGGGCCGCTGAAGATGCTAACGACCTGAATGACTCACTGAAAACACTGCCAATTCAGTGGAAAAAAAAATCTCAACTTCACAACACAACCAAGAGTTGCACACGTGCACCGAAATACACATTCCATTTCCTGGCTTCCCGGCCCACACCTGAGCGCTTTTTCACCATCATGACTCTTTGGGAAGAATGGGTCAGGTAAATGGCAGCAGATGGCTGCATTTGGATGCTGCTTTATTGCTTACGTCATAGGAAAAAGTTCTGAGTCTTTCAGAACCTAGGAGGCACCCAGAGAGAAAAGAATCAGATGATCTGTATGAGTGCTCACCCCAGGCCAGGCACTCTGCTGAAAACTTTATTCATCTCCACAACAACCCTACGACATTGCGACTGTTACCTTCATTTTAGGGATGAGAAAACTGAGGCTTACAGAGGTTAAGTTACTTGACCAAAATCACAAAGCCTACTAGTAATGGAGTTGCTAGGATGGGAGCTCTGTCCCCTAGACTCCAAAGTCCAGGCTACTGACCATTATGCTATACTGTCCCCCAAAGAATCGGGAAGGAGGGGAGAGGAAAGGCAAGGCAGCAGCAGAAGGGAAAGACAAAGAGGAGGTGGGGGCTGGGGACATTGGCAGTGGCCTGGAAGCCCTGAGAATCACCACCCCTTCCTTGGGGGTGATAGGCACATGTGGAAATGGAAGATCAGAGCAATTAAGAGGCTGGCTCAAGGTCACAGAGTGGCAGTGGCACACAGCAGATTCAAACGCAGGTTCTTGGCACCTCAAGCTGGCAACTTCGGAGGTGCCAGAGAGCAAATGGCAGAGCTGGCATGAAGGAGGGCCCCCTGGGCTGCGAATATTCCATCCTTCACATCCTTTCATTCAGTCTTTCCACGAATAATTCACGGATCTCACACACTTTTCCAGAAACGATAATCATCATTGTACTGTTAAAGCAACTGAGATCAGTAAGGTCTGTGACCTAAGCGACCTCCTCTGTAAAAGGCCTCTTTCTGCCCAAACCAGCTGCAAGACACTTGAGATCTTGCATACTCCGTGCTGCCCTGGAGCCAGGTGAGGATGCCTCAGGGTCAGAATTCAGGTTAGTGCGGTGTCACGGTGTCACGGCATTAGAGCTGGGGACGGCCTTGAGGACAGGATTAAAGGAGCCAGCGTCAGACTAGGATTGGGGTTGATGTAGCATGTGGCCAAAATTATGGACAGAGTTGAGGGTCAGGATCAGGAATAGGGTTAGAGTCAGGGATGGGAGCAGTAAAAGGGTTAGGATTAGGGTTAGGTTTAGAGCTGTTCATCTGGTCAGCATCATCGTCTGATACAGAATTGGGAGGAAAACAGAAATCCAACCTTCCTGGGCCCTTCCATCCTTGCTTGAAGCTGCCCCCCGCTGCCCCAGCCACCTCACCCCTGTGGGTGAATTTAGGGACCAAACTTTCCACCACCCACAGGCACACCCAGCATCAGTCTTCCCGCCCGACCCTCGGGGAGGGGACCACAGGCACCGGGCCGTGGAGCGGACTTGAGGTTGCGGGCCGGTGGGGAGGAGGAAGTTGCTTTGCAACAACCCAGTGCTCCACCACTTCCTTTCGGGTGCCTTGAGCCCCTTCACTCTCCTCGACCAGCTATGACTGGTGGGGTCCCCAAAGCCTGGCTCTTCGTGGCAGCCCCTGCCACCAATCCACCAGAGCTCCCGGGTCTAGAAAGCCGTCCCAGATGCAGCTGATTTGGAGCAGCTCAGGGCTAGGCCTGGAAACCAGAGTTCCCACATAGGCGGGGTGCCCAGAGATCCCAGTTGGCCTAGGACTGTCCCGGTTCACACTAGTTGCCCCAGCATAATTATTAAGAGTGCCCCCTTTCAGTTTCAAAAGTGATCCAGTCTGGTCAACAAATCACACAGTCGTCCCTCATATAAGGGCCTTCTACCTGAAGAAGAACCTGAACCAGAAACACGCCACCGAGGCGCCATCACCCCATCTGCTCAGGACCCACTTGGCATCTGCACTGAACTTCTTACTGAACTTCTCAGATTACTTCACTTCTCTGCACCTCAGTTTGCTCATCCGTAAAAGGGGGATGATACCTACATCGCGTTTGTGAGAATGAAATGAGATTTTGTAGGTAAATTGCTCACACAGTGTCTGGCATGGACAAAAAAAGTTCAGGGGAGTGCCTAGGAGACAAGTGGAGAAAGGGGGATACTTGCTTTGAGACTTTTCTTGGAGACACCAGCCTAGTGGCTTCAGTTTAAGGAGGGAAGATGGGCGTTTCCCATCGAGGAAGAGGGCGCGGGCACGAGCTGCCCCCGACCCTGCTGGCAGGCAAAGCACCAAGGACTAGGGCTGAAAGCCCACACATCCCTCAGACTCGCCTAGAGCCCTTCACCAGGCTCTGGGAGCCCCCGAGGCTGCAAGTGCTCAGGGGTTAACTCCGGTGAGTGCAGCGCGGGTGCCCTGGCCGAAGGAGACTTGAAAGAAAGGAAGTAGGGAGGGTGAGAAGCGTGAAGGGGGAGGCCCTGGGCCTGCTGGTTCTGGGGCATGAGGCTACGCTCAGGGTATGCGGGGGTCTCCGACTTCCGTCCTGACCCACCCCACGCTGCCCTTGACCTCCGTGCAGAGTTTCCATCCTCTCTCTCGAGTTCACACTTCTTCCCACCACTAACCGCAGCCCACGCAGAGGCTTGTGGGTGGAGAGAGGGGTGGGGGGGAGGTGGTGCGGAAAAGGGCCCGGGCTGCAGCGCTGAGCCCCCAGCGTTGGGAAGAAAGAAAGGCCTACAGTTTTTTCCTCATCGCCTATACTGAGTCCCCATCTTCTCCTAGATGGACCCTGCACAGATGAGCCCACCCTTACTGGGTCCTCATTCCCCTCACAGACCCCCTGTCCCCTCAGAGCCCTTATCCCCCTCAAGGAGTCCCCTCCTAATTTCCCCTCCCCCTCAGCATGGCCACAGCCTCCAAAAGGCCCCACTCTGGAACCCCAGGCTGGGGAGCTGGGCCCAGAGAGAAAGGGGCTGTGGGTGCTGCACCTCCCACCTGGGCTGCGACCCCCCCAAGGGGTCTTCACCTCCCTGTGTATCCTCAGGAGTAGGGTGGGCTCTGCTCCCACTGCCTCCCTCATCACTGCCTTTGGCCTCTGCGTGACCCCCAGTGGCTGTTCCTCTGGGGCAATTTGTCTCCCTGGGCTCTGTCCCCAGGAGCTGGGCTAACCAAACCATGGGTTTCCCAGGGGGTCAGACCTGGAGGGGAGTAGTCTGGCTCAGTCTGATATGGGTGTCTGTTTGCATGGGAACGTTAACGGCCAAAACTTGTGGGCCAGGGGCTGGGAAGAAAGGGGCTGGGAAACCCTAGGGCTGGGGCTAGGACCCAGGGAAGGGAATCAATAGAGATGGGGATGAGGACTCCCGCAATAAAACTGGCTGCCCTGGAGGTGTCTAGACCAAGACAGGGGGGCATACATACATACATACAGAATTCACCATACAGAAGACTCCCGCCTAAGAGTGGGCTGAACTCAGGAATTGTGTGTCCCCCTCCTCAGCCTTCACATCCTGGTCCTCCTCACCCCAATCACAGCACCAACCTGGGTCATCCAGCCTCGACACTCACTCCACTCCCGGAAAAGCCTACTTGTAAAATTCCGACCAGCCTGGAAAGTCAGGTGGAAACAGAAGGAAGAGGGGCGCTAGTGGGGGAAGAAATGCTGAAAGCAAGTGACTGAGGCTTCCTTGGGTGGGAGGACAGGGGAGGGAGCACTCGGGAAGCAGCCTATTACCAAAAGGAGCTGAGTTTATAAGAAAATAAAACTACCGGGGGAGTGAGGACTTCCTCTGAGAATTAACGCTTGCCAAACTAGGGCTGTCCAGAGATGCTCGCTCGGCCTGAAAGGAAGCGTGTGGCTGGGCAGCAGGGCCTGGCTGGCTCCAGATGCAGAGATCTGGGAGGCTGGAGGCAGAGCGGAATCAGAGGGAAGGAGGGGAGGAGCCAGGAGGTGGCCTCTGGTAAGCCTGTGGGGCCAGTCCCCAAGCAGAGCCCAGCTCCCTCCAGCCAAAGGGCCTGAGAAGGGCAGGCGCCTTGGGAGAGAGAGAGGGAAGGGGCTGCTCTTGTTAGAATGGGCAGCGTGGATGGTACGGCCTCCTAGTCCCTTATGGGGTGGGCTTCCTTTCACTCATAAAATACAACCTTGGCCCCTGGGAGCTACTGCCCCTTCTCTGCCTCTACCCACCACCTCTCCTATCTCCCAGCATTGACTGGCCCCTGAGCCTGTGGAATCCAGAGAGGTAGAGTCCAAGTCAGTAAAGAAAGGTCCCTGGGATTCAAAGCCTGAAAAGCCAGACTCCAGCCCCACCAAAATGTCCTCCCTTGGAGTTCTACCAATTCAGGGAGATTCACTGCTGGTTTGATAAGAGGGGACTGGGTTCAGTGACCCACAAAGGGCCCTACAGCATGACTTCTGGGACAAGCTAGGATTGGAGAATGTGTGTGTGTGTGTGTGTGTGTGTGTGTGTGTGTGTATGTGTGTTCCAGGTCTGGGCACATGGGCTACGATGGGCCCCAAGCCCCAGCCACAAGCTAGGGTGGACCCTCTCCACAAAGGCCTAGCCGAGGGGTCCCACCCACCAGTCCCACAAACTGCGTTCTCACCACCTCCCCAGCTATCACAGCTCCACCCAAGCCCTCACCCTAAGGTGGGGAGGTAGGCGAGGGGTATCCCCAGTTGGCCAGAGGCTGGGAGGAAGATGAGGAAGAAGCCTGCTGGGCAGGAGACCTCTGGAGCCCCGGAGCTGGGTATGCTGTGCGTTGGGGGGTTGGTTCCTGCCCCTCTCTGGGCCTCAGTCTTCTCCTCCAATTAGAGTAGGGAGTCTGTGCCACACAGCTCATCTTAGGGGAGAGGACTTAGGCGGAAAGAGGTTTGAGCTCTGTTTCTCAGAAAGTGGGAGAGGGTGAGTTCAGTGCGGATGTGGAAGGCACCAGGTTC
The DNA here is from genome assembly GCF_049350105.2 of Macaca mulatta. Lineage (NCBI taxonomy): Eukaryota > Metazoa > Chordata > Mammalia > Primates > Cercopithecidae > Macaca > Macaca mulatta. The sequence continues at coordinate 62,332,881 of NC_133421.1, forward strand.
CACTCTTGCCGGGTGGCTGCTCACTCCTCCCTTGCTGCCCAGTGTCCCCCTGGAGGCCCCAACACTGGGTCCCTCACCAACACAGCTCCCTTGCCACTCTCTGCTGCCCCCTTCTTGGTAGGATTCCAAGGGAGCACCTCAGCAGAGCAGATTCTAACTCCCCACCCCACGGCTGTGTGGACCCAAGGGAGCCTCTCCTGTCTCTAAGCGTCGGGCTTCTCTCTCCTGAGATCAGCAGACACGGCCTAACAAATCCCGAGAAACACCACCTCCCTCCTCCTCACTACGGAGGGCAGGGTGAACCCAACTCACTGGGCCTTGTCACTGCAATAGAAAATAGGGCCCTACGGAGGCCCAAAAGCTCAGCAGGGGACGTTACGCTGGACACAGCGACAAAGCAGCCGAGTGTCACTTAGCCCCAGCATCTCCAGAAGATACAGGCTTGGGCCCCAGAGGAAAGCAAAGGGAATGTCCCAGATCCCACTCAAGAACCACACCTCCCGGGAGTCGAGACCAGCCTGACCAACATGGAGAAACCCCATTTTCTACTAAAAATAAAATGAAAAAAATTAGTGGGGCGTGGTGGTGTATGCCTGTAATCCCAGCTACTCGGGAGGCTGAGGCAGGAGAGTTGCTTGAACCCGGGAAGCAGAGGTTGCGGCAAGCCAAGATCACACCACTGCACTCCAGCTTGGGCAACAAGAGCGAAACTCTGTCTCCAAAAAAAAAAAAAAAAGAACCCCACCTCCTTCCTATGAAGGATGCACACAGAGCAACAGCAGCCCAGACACTACATCCCTGAGGGCTGGGTGGGGAGGTCTCCCAAACATTACGGAGGGACAAAAGGCAAACCTAGGGGACCCAGGGTTACCAATGTGACTTACTGATCGTCCCCAACTCTTTTCACCCATGCCATGTCCCGCTCCGACTGGTTGGAGGCCAGATCCTAAGGAAGAAGATGGAGAGGTCAGAGCCCAAGCTCACCCCTGCCAGGGCCCTTCTCTACCGTTCCCTGGGCCAGTCTGCACACAGTGGGAAAGGTCCAGCCCTGGACCTCCAGAAGCTATTCCAGGTCCCTGCATTTACCTGGGCCCGGGTCTCCTGCAGCTGCTTCAGCTCCCCCTGCAGCCGCTCACACTCTGCCTGAAGCTGCTCCTCCCGGAGCTGAGCCCCCCGGGCCTCTCCCTGCGCTGCCTCCAAAGCCTCTTCTAGCCGCCGCCGCTCCAGGTCACTCACACTGGGTGTGGGGCCCGGCCAGCCTGCTGTCGGTGGACAGGACAACGTCAGGTGGGCTCAGCTGCCTCCTCCAGCTCCCAGAGCCACACAGAGTGAAACAGGGGAGGACGCAGCATGGAGGATTCAAGAGAGAAGCCAGGACAGCTAGCCAAGGAGGGATGACTGCGACAAGGGCAGCGAGGAAAGATGGGCTGAGCCGCATTTCTAATCTTCCTGGAGGCCAGGAAAAAAATAAGATGGGCTCTTGAAGGCTTTACTGGCCAGACTCAAGTCTAGAGCTTCTGCAGGGGCCTCTCCTAGTCACAGCCAGAGAAGGGGCAGGGGGACTCTGGGTGGGGGCGCCCTCTGCTGGCAGGCGCAGGAATTGCAACGAGGTGGTCAGGAATGCCCGAGTTAGAAGGGGAGAAATTAGGGTAACAGTGCTGTGAGGTGAGGGGACAGCAGGTAAGGGAGGATGGGGTGATTATGGAGAAATAGATTATATTACAAATGGGATGGTAAGTAAGCGGGAGGTGTCTAGGAATGCTGAAATGGGGGTTGGGGACTAGGAGGTGAGTAAGTTGGGGTCACTGAGATCTCACCATGACTCAAGCCAGATCCCCCTCTCAGTGCCAGGTAGTGCAGGTCCAAATCAGCGCAGGGCGGCGCGGGGGCTGGCGGCGGGCTCAGGTTAGAGAAGGCTGCATCCCGGAGGCCTTGCTGTTGCCGCAGCTGCTGCTCCAAACCACAGATCTGGCGCAGGTGCGTCTCCACCAGGGCCCTCTGGAGAGAGAGACAGAGGTGAGGGTCTGTACAGGCCCAGGACTTCCCCATGTCTGGAGAGTCATCACCCCAAACTACAGCAGAGGCCCCAAATCACATGTCCCAAGCCCACTCTCCAAGTGGCCGTGAGTGCGAAGTCTCGTCTCAGCCACCTCAATGCAGCTGTTGAGGGCTGTTGCCCCTGGCTAGGTCAAGTTAATGCCCCTGCTCTGTCATTAACACACAGGGACACTTAAAAGAACACTCAGCCCCCCTGTTTGGAGGCCAATCCCCCTCAGGAGCATCAGAACTTCCATTTGCATACGTGACAAGAGCTTCCGGGCTTCACACACCTGTTCCATAAAATGCGGATAACAGTCCCATACTCATCTCTTAGGGTTGTTTTGAGATTTAAAATGAGCTAGTGTATGCCAGGTGAAAAGAACAGTGCCTGGCACACCCTGAGTGCCACATAAATATCTGTGATTATGAAGGCAAAGCATCTATATATGAATGCCCCATCACCCTCACTACAGCCTGGTGAGGGTGTTAATATTTGCCCCACTTTTCAGAGGAGGGATAGAGGCTAAGTGACTTAACTGAGGTCATGGCTTGGGGTTGGCTGAGACCATGTCTCCTGATTTTTTTTTTTTTTTTTGGAGACAGGGTCTGGCTCTGTCACCCCAGCTGGAGTGCAGTGGCTCGATCTTGGCTCACCAAAGCTTCCACCTCCTGGGCTAAAGTGATTCTCCCACCTCAGCTCCCTGAGCAGCTGGGACCACAAGGGTGCACCACCACGCCTGGCTAACTTCTTTTTTGTATTTTTTTGTAGAGATAGGGTTTTGCTATGTTGCCCAGGCTGGTCTCAAACTCCCTGACCTCTCAAAGTGCTGGGATTAGAGCCATGAGCCACCATGCCTGGCCTGTCTCTTGATTTTGACCTGCTCATCAGCACAGCCACACCCTGACTCAGAAGCACACCCAAGCACAGGCCCATTCTAGCAGTCACACACTCCTGGTCACCTCTGCTCTCACCCTCACAGCCTCCCGGGGCAGTGCTCATGGGCACAGGGTCACTCCAGCGTGATAGCCAGGCATACACACAGAAACAGAGATTCTCACAGGGCCACTGCATGGCCAGGATGCACACAGTCACTGCAACATGGATAGCACACGCAGTCTCCCTCACAAGGGCAAACGGGCGGGCACTCACAGATATACATGAACACAAGCAGGGCACATACAAGTGGTGTGTGACACATGGGATTGCACACTGTCACAGGCTGGAATCCTCACACACAGAACTAAATGCACACATGCACACACACAACCAGCACAATCCAACGCGACATCCTCAAGCACCCCTGGCTCCCCAGGCCTCACCATCTCCCCAAGCTCCGTCTCCAAGTCGCTCTTCTCCACGCAGAGTTTCTCATAGGCCTGGATCATCTCTCCAAGCTGTTCTTCCTGCTCCTTGTTCTTCTGTAACTGGATGAGGCCCAGAGGGCCCCACCACAGGGTCAGTCCCACACTGGACTTGGGGCTGGGAAGCTCACTGCACCTCCCCACCCCCACTCCCAGCACCCTACAGAGGTGTAGGAGCAGCTGCAGCTGGTCTTAGGGAGGACCTGGACATCTCTAATCAAAGGGGCAGAGGCCAGATCCTGGGGGGTGTGGAGGGAAGGGTATCAGAAACAGACTGGAGCAAGATGCTCAGGGGGTGCGCCCAGCCTGGGAGGCTCACCTCGTGCTGGAACTGGTTGAGCCGTTGCTGCAGGCTGACCTTCTCCACCTCCAGCAGGGAGCCATCCTTGATTTCATACAGAGAAAAGCCATGCTCCTCTCCAAAGTCACTGATCAGTGGGTACTGCGGGTGGGGTAGGGCTTCAGGAGAGTAGGTTCCCGGGTGCCCAGCCCAGGCCTCAGCCTGGCTGTGCCCCCAACCCCACAACCTGCCTCAGACCCTTGACCCTCCTTCTCCTTGGCTAGTGGGATCCCAATTCCCATGGGCCTGCAGCCATCTCCCACCCACCAGATCTGTTTTAGATCCCAGATCCAGCCCTTCCGAAGCCGACAGGAGACAGTCGGCATCCAGAAGAGCCACGTCTCTCATGGGAGACCCTCAAGTTCCCAAGAGTCTGCACAGTGACCCCTCTTTTGAATCCCTGGTATCTGCCAGATTCCCAGTACCCCTCCCCACCCCACACACACTGTCAGGCGCGCCCTCCTCTCCAAGGTCTGACCTTGATCTCGTAGACTTTGAGGCGGCGTCGGAGGGTGGCGTTCTCCCTCTCCAGGCCCCCCAGCCTTTCCTTGATGTCTCCGTAAGCCGTGATGAGGGCAAAGTGGGAGGCAGAGCACATGTCGTCCCCAAGCGAGGGGTCTCCGGGACCGTCTAGCCACACTTCACTGGGCCCCAGGGCCTCCTGCCTCAGTATGCTGATGTCGTCCTCGAACATGGACTCCATGGCGAGGGCCGGGCCACGGCCCACACAGGGCCTCCTGGGAGAGCAGGAGCAACCGTGGACAGGGCCGTCTGTCTAGGGTTTGTCCCTGGTACCCCTCTCCCTGGCTCTGCACGCCCTGGGGCCGGCTGAAATGCAACTCAAAAGCTTCCTGCCCCAAGCTCAGCGGGGACTCCCATGGCCCCTTCCCAGACTCCTCAGCCCCATCCTCGCTGCCGCCTTGGGGAAAACGGACTGGAACCAGGTGAGGACCCCGCTGCCAGGGTGTTGACAAGTAGGGACAAGTAAACCAGGCCGGCAGCAGGGACAGGCTCCTGCCAGAACCCGGGGAGACCTGTGGATGGGAGAGGGCTGCCTTTCCAGCCGGGCCTGGCCCAGTCCTTAGCGCTTCTCCACCCCAGGCCTTACTTCCCCAAATACCTCGCCGCAAAGCTCCTTAGCCTGGGCCTCTGGCACCCCAGCTCCTCCCCAAAGAAGGCCCAGAGCTGCGCGAGGGTCGGCCCCTCCACAGTCAGCACGCCCTCGGCTGCACCCCCGCCCAACTTCCCCACTTCCTCCCGCAGGATCCCAGAGTTCAGGAAAAGGAAGCGCCTCCCCCGGGCGCACCGGGGTTGTGGCAGCCGTCCAGGACCCCTTGGCCCCTGACCTGGGACCCACAGGAAGTCCTTGGCTGAGTGTCACGGGGCGCAAACTGGGGAAGGGGGCCCAGGTGGAGGGGGACGCGAACGAATTCCCAAGGCCGTCTCAGGGTGCCTGCGCGCCGGGAAATGGGGAACCCTACGAGGGGGCAGGAATGACTCAGGCTCCCGAAAGCAGGAGTAGGCAGTGAGGGGGTGCGTGTGTACTTCTCGCGGGCCTGGTTATGAATGTGTGTCTGGGGTTGGCGTGTGGGGAGAGTGTGCGTCTGTGAATGAGTGTAGGTGTGTCAGTCAATGAGTGCCTTCAGGGTCTCAGGGGCGTCGGGATGGAGTGGGGCAGCGGTCGGGAGGCTGGTGTGTGTGCACGCGTGCGTGAGCGCGTGGGCAGGGTGGCACGTTGGGGCCGCGTGTCACGTGAGACGCGAGGGGACTGTCCGAGGTGTGTGCGCGCGCTGAAGCGTGTGTGCGCCCCGGAGAGGGGGCTCGGCGGGGAGCTGTGAGTTCAGACAGCGGGGCCCCCAGATCTGGCTGCAGGAGCTTGGGATGCAAAGGGCTCCGGCGCAAGCTCCAATTCAATCCCCCGCCATCCCCCGCCACCCACAGGCCCATCTAAGTGCCAGGGAAACGCGAGTGACTGGGTCTGAGTAAGGAGTGTGTGCGCGCGTTTGTAAGGCCGGCCCCACCTTTAACCCTCTCCTTCCCACGCCATCCCCTCCCCCCAGCTCCGCGCGCCAGCGCTCACACCCCCAGACCCCTGCCCGCCCCGCTGCGCCCACACCCCTAGCGGGGCTCTGTCCCCGAGGCCGCCCCACAAATGCCTCTTTCCTCCGCATTCCTCTCTGGGCCCAGCGCCCGGATGAGCGCAATGGAAGGGGGCTGGGGAAGGGGTGCGTGCCTCGGTCGGCCCGGGCCCCTCCTGCGGCTCCTTTAAGAGCCGCCCTTTAAACCCCTTTCGCTCGGCCGACAGAAATTGTCGCCCCTCCCCTCTCGGGGACCGAGACCACTCAGCCCCCTTCCCCACAGCCGGCCGGGCCCGGGGCCCCCGGACACCCTCTCGGGGCCGGGGAAGGGGCTCCGGGGGTGGAGCGGCCTGAGAAGCGGCGGCGGAGGGGGACGCGAGGGGATGCGGCCGGCCGACGCCGGACCCTTTCCCTCCCAGCCATCCCGTGCGGCTGCCAGCCGCTCTCCCGCCGCCTCCTCCTGCCCACCCCGCGACCCCCGAGGCCCGACCCGGGCGCCGCTCCCCTCCCCCCGCCCTCGCCCCAGCCGGGGACTCACAGCTGCTGCCGGTTCCTGCTTGTAATCGCAGCTTACCCCCTCCGCCTGCTCCCTCCCCAAACGGGCACCAGTGCCCCCACCCCCCTGGCACCGCGCTCTGCTCCTCGCCCTGTCGCCGCCGCCGGGTCTCTCCCCACCCCCCACCCCTCCCCCCAACCCCCTCCCTCCCGCCCGCCCCGCTCCTCCTCCGCCGCCGCCGCCGCCGCCTCCGCCTCCTCCCCGGCTGCTCCGGGTTTCTCCAGCTGGGAAGGCGCCCTGGACCCCGCCGCTGCCACCACCACGTGGTGACGGGCGGCGGCCCCCACGGTGCGGCCCCTCCTGGCAGCGCGCCCGGAGCCCACCGGCTCCCTGTGGCGCCCGCAGCCCGCGCTGGCGCCCCCTCCCCGACGCCTCCCGGCGCAGTGTGGCGTGGTGGCGTGTGTTGGGGGCGTCTGCGGTCAGTGCAGGGGCCGGGCTGGTGCTTTGGTTGTTTTGGTTGTTTAGTTATGGGCTGTATATTTGGGGAGGAAACGGGGCTGTTTATTTGGATTTTTTTTTATTTTTATTTTTTTATCTTTGCGCTTTTGAGAAGGAAATCATTAGACCTACTCTTCGTTGTTCCTGGAAAAAGGGGCATTGCTGCGATAAATACATTGAACATAGGGTACAGAGAGATTAGAGTCAAAGCTGTCACTTCTTTGGAAGTGAGAGTGAACTAAGGAGGTCAAAGGTTCATTCATGAAGAAGGACAGCCATCCCGCTTCCCACACACCACTCCCCGGCCACCCTCAAGTACCCACAGGTCAGGGAAATGAAGAAACAACAGATTTCACCCTGTCCACAAAGATTATTTGAGCACCTGCCAAACTCCCGGGCAAGAGAAACAAGTTTTTTGCTACTTTCCTGCTGTGTGACCTTGGGCAAGTTACCTTAACCTTTCTAAGCTGGAGCTCATGCCCCACCTAAGCACTCTCATGGAGGAAGAATGGAAATCAGAACTAAATACAGCAGCCTGCGAATGCTCAGGAAGTGTTAACGAGTCATTTTGAGTATTGTCTGGTGGATTAAACAATGTGGACAGAGGCATGGTCAGCCTAGCTGCAGGTAGGGAATGATCAGGGGAATGTGGAGGACTCTGGCTAAAGAGCATCCTCTGTGGACAGGGAGGCAAAGCCCGGAAGCAGGGGATAAGCTGGGCGGGGGCTTTTGGCAGATTCAGGCTTTAACTGTGAAGACTGCTGGGAACCTGAGCCTACCTTTTTGGATCCTGAGGTGGTGTGGGGGGTGGGAATCTCCCAGGGGAAGGATGGAAGGAAAAGGCTTCTTGCTCTCTCTGAGCTTTGAAAAGCAGCAGTTGCCATCTTTCCTCACTGCTGGGAGAAAATTGGACTGAGAGGTGAGCTTCTACCAGGAGAGCCAGCCAGAGCTCTAGACTTGTTCTCTTCATAGAAGGGGGGATTCTCAGTGGCTTCGTTCCTCCTCCTCCTGCTGGGTTCCCTTTCAGTCTTTCCTGCCAGCACCAGCTCCCTTTTGTAGTCCAGAACAGGAAGGCAGGTCAGCCACTTGTTCTCTGAGGCACTAGCTTTCTCTGAGCCATGTGGGATGACCCCTCTACCCTTTAGATATGAAGGCAAACCAGTGGGGACATCTGTCACCCCACTAATCCCAAGGGCGAGGCAGATATTCCTTTCCCTAACACTCCCCAAGATCTCTTCTGAAGCAAGGGACCAGGCAAAAGATTGGCGGCTAGGCTAGGGGGTGTAGGGTTTTCTCTGGGACCCTCAGTGATCTTGGACTTGGCCACAAACAGGACCCATGAGACCAACTGGCAAGCTCTCCCTCACTGGAAAAGGTAATGGGTCCCAGGACCCTCTAAGCACACACTCTCTGGGATGAGTCGTCAGCCCCTGCTGCTGCTTGGATGCTCAGGGCCTAATTGAGTCACCTGGCGGGGTGCAGCCAAATGGTTCTATCCTTGGTTCTAGGTGATTGGTAGCAAAAGTTCAACAGAGATTAGGCCTGGTTTAGGTGCCCTAAAATCCTCCCCCTCCTCCGGTCTGGACCTGATCTCACTGCATTCTCCATTTCTAGTTCTGCTGCTCATACCAGGCAGTTCTGAGAGCAGGGATTACCATTTTTGTATTCTAACGTGCCCTGAGGGTTGGTACCTGCTCATTGTATATTTATTCCGCAAAGATTTCTTGAACATGTATTATGTGCTGCTGGGTACTGAGAATACAGTGCTGAACATGTCTCTGACAGGTATACGTGTCTCTTGCTCTCGTGGAACTTGCAGTATGGTAGAGAAGTCAGAAAAATAAAAAGACGAGTAAGTAAAACCACTAGAAATTGTGACAAAGGGCCAGGCACAGTGGCTCATGCCTGTAATCCCAGAACTTTGGGGGGCCGAGGCAGGCGGATCACCTGAGGTCAGGGCTTTGAGACCAGCCTGACCAACATGGTGAAACCCGTCTCTACTAAAAATGCAAAAGTTACCCAGGCATGATAGTGGGTCCCTGTAGTCCCAGCTACTTGGGAGGCTGAAGCAGAAGAATTGCTTGAACCCAGGAGGTGGAGGTTGCAGTGAGCTGAGATGACCCCATTGCACTCCAGCCCGGGCAACAAGAGTGAAACTCCGTCTCAAAAAAAAAAAGAAAGAAAGAGATTGTGATAAAGGATAAAAAAGAAACACCAAGGGGCAGCGCTAGAGAAGAATGGGAGGGTGGGATCTGCTTCACAGTATTCAGAGAAGGTCTCTTTGATGAGCTCTTATGGTTTTTTTTTTTGTTTTTGTTTTTTTGTTTTTGTTTTTTTAAAGACAGGGTCTTGCTCTGGCCCCCAGGCTGGAGTGCAGTGGTGCGATTTTGGCTCACTGCAGCTTCACCCTCCTGGGCTCAGGTGATCCTCCCACCTCAGTCTCCAGGCGTGGTGGCTTGCACCTCAGCTGGGACTACAGGCGCATGCCACACGCCCGGCTAATTTTTGTATTTTTTGTAGAGACAAGGTTTCACCATGTTGCCCAGGCTGTTCTTGAACTCCTGGGTTCAAACCATCCACCTGCCTCGGCCTCCCAAAGTGCTGTGATTACAGGCATGAGCCACCGCACCTGGCTAAGCTAAATCTTAAAAGAGTAAGAAAGTATATTCTTTGTTGAATGAGTAAATAAATGAGGCAGTGTGACTTAGGACTAACTACTTCACTTTTCTAGGCCTGTTTCCTCATCTGAGAAAGCTAAACATTGCTCTGAATCCCTTTTAAGAGCCCCTGATATTGGCAGGGCTCATCATGGTGGAGACAATAATAGGGGGTATAGTGAAGGGGATTGGAGCCACGGTGGGAGGAGAGTGGGGAAAATGGTGGACGGTGATCAGGCGTGAGTTGTAAAACATTTCTAAATGGTCTTCACAGGCGTGGTAACAGAAGACCCACCTCCAATCGTTAAGGTAGGAGAGACAGTGCAAAGGCAGGTCCCCAGAGCTGGCCCTGCCAGTGTTTCCTCCTTGGAAACCACCAGGGAGAGACTCTCCCACTCCCATGACTCTTGCTCTGGAGAAAGACTTTGTCTTTCCTGTCCCATTATTGCCTGAAAAGAGTAGGAGGAGGTGACATTAGCAGCCAGTTAAAGAGGCTGAATCAAAATAAAACCCAGATGACTCAAATGGAACCCTGGCGGGCAGGAAAATTGATTAACCCCATGTGACAATGCAGGATCTGGGTGCCACCTTCGCCCTCCAGTTCCAGACCCTAAAAAATGGGCCATTGACCATGCAAGCATCCTAGAACTCCAACTGTAGCTGCAGGTGTTCCATCAGATTGGAGGGTAGGGCAGTGGTAGAAAGACATTCCTTCACCATGTCCCCAAATTCCTGTGGAGGTAATGCAGAGCCTCTAATTGAATTAGTAGGGTTTGGGAGGGAATAGAGTGTTTTGTTTTTGTTTTCTTTTTATTTGAGACGGAGTTTCGCTCTTGTTGCCCAGGCATAACCTCTGCCTCCCGGGTCCAAGTGACTCTCCTGCCTCAGCCTCCCGAGTTGCTGGGATTACAGGCCTGTGCCACCACGCCTGGCTAATTTTGTATTTTTTGTAGAGACGGGGTTTCTCCATGTTGGTCAGGCTGGTCTCGAACTCCCAACCTCAGGTGATCTGCCCGCCTCGGGCTCCCAAAGTGCTGGGATTATACCATGAGCCACCACGCCCAGATTTTTTTTTTTTTTTTATAATTCCGTATGTACTTCATTTTTATCCACAGCCATGTTCTTTTCTGCTGTCTCCCAAACAATTTTTTAAAAAGTTACATTGAATTATTGAATATTGACTATTTCTTATCCATCAGAATGTGAGCTCCACAGGAAGATTTTGTTTGCTTAGTTCACTGCTATATCCCCATTGTCTCCTGGCACGTAAACAGTTGTTTGGTAAGTGCAGTAGCGCAATCACATCTCACTGCAGACTTGATCGCCTGGGCCCAAGTGATCCTCCTGCCTCATCCTCCCACCACACCTGGGTAATGTGTTTTTTTGTTTTCACTTTTGTTTTGAGACGGAGTTTCGCTCTTGTCGCCCAGGCTGGAGTACAATGGCGCGATCTCAGCTCACCACAACCTCCACCTCCCAGGTTCAAGTGATTCTCTTGCCTTGGCCTCCTGAGTAGCTGGGATTATAGGCATGCGCCATCACGCCCGGCTAATTTTGTATTTTTAGTAGAGACGGGGTTTCACCATGTTGGTCAGGCCTGTCTCAAACTCCTGACCTCAGGTGATCCACCTGCCTTGGCCTCCCAAAGTGCTGGGATTACAGGCGTGAGTCACTGCACCGGGCCTTTTTTTTTTTTTTTTGAGACAGAATCTCGCTTTGTTGCTCAGGCTGGAGTGCAGTGGCGCGATCCTGACTCACTGCAACCTCCGCCTCCTGGGTTCAAGTGATTTTTCTGCCTCAGCCTCCTCAGTAGCTGGGACTACAGGCATACACCACCATGTCCAGCTAATTTTTGTATTAGTAGAGGCAGGATTTCACCATGTTGACCAGGCTGGTCTCAAACTCCTGATCTCAGATGATCCGCCCGCCTCGGCCTCCCAAAGTGCTGGGATTACAGGTGTGAGCTACCACACCCAGCCTAATGTTTTTTATTATTTGTAGAGACAAGGTCTCCCTATGTTGTCCAGGTTGATCTCCAACTCCTAGGCACAACCGATCCTCCCACCTCGGCCTCCCAAAGTGCTGGGATTACAAGCATACACAGTGCCTGGCCAGTAGTAGTTGACTGGTTAATCAATGTGAGTTCAAGGTCCTGTGCTAAAAACTTTGTATGTATTATCTTTCATCAGGATCCCTGTTTTACAGGAGGAAATCGAAAATCAGAAGAGGTGGAGAATTTGCCCAAGGTCATACTCAAGACTGAAATATTTTGAAGGGCAATGCCCAGAACATAGCAGGCATTGCTCATTGCTATGAAGAGCTTATTCACACAGAGCCATTTGTGAACTCTTTCCTTTGGAAATGGTGACAGGCTGCCCCTCTGCATCCAGAGCTAATGCTATATGCCAAAGCTGAGATGTACTTTCCTTTCAGACAAAAAGGTACATTTCACACTGAGGACAGCTCAGCTTAGTAACCTGTGGCCAAGGAGCACCTGGGAGAGGGAACAGCTCAGGCTTTGAAGGCCTCCTGCCTGTGCTGTGCATGGGATCAGCTGATGGAGCTGGGGTAATTCAGATGTGGAGCTTACTCAGCAGCCTAGTGGCCTTTTTGGCCACAGAGCACCAACAACCACCCCTCCCCCAGCCCTGGTTCCCAAAAGCTTCCAGCTTAGAGAAAACGGAGCAGAAGTGCAGGGAGATGGTTTGGTTCCAACTCCAATCAGGAGGGAAGCTGATCACACACATATTCAAACTCCAATTAGGAGAGAAGCTGATCTCACACACATATACACTCAATTAAGTCTGGCAGTTGCCAAAGGTTAATAATGGAACTTATTATAGACTTAAGACAAAATGGCTTTGCTATTGAATTCCAAAATCTCTTCAACCAGGGTTCTCTCTGATTAATAACTGTAAGCTCATTTACAACACTGGCACACAACGTAGGCTAGACGTATAAATCTGGAAGGTCAGCATTGCTTGCTAGCCTGTATGACTTTGGGCAAGGTTCTTAGCCTGTTCCCATTTCCTCCTGTAAAATGGGACTAAAATGGTGCCTTCCTTACAGTGTAGATAAAGTTTATTACTCTATGAAAGATACTTATAGGCCTAGCATCTTGTAAGTACCTAAAAAGAACATCATGTAAATAATGACTAACTATTCACTAATCCTGTTCCCATTCCATCAGTTAATCCAAGGTTGAGAAGTCAGCCTGAAGTCATCCAGCAGATAAGACCTAGAAGTCTTCTGTGGCCCTGCCCTTCAGAGGTTTCTGGATGCTCTGCCCTTCAAAGGCTAAGTGATGCCATCACAGGAACTCTGTGAACTCTATGTCATTAGTTCAACAAATATTTGTCAAAAGTCTACTGTATGTCAGGCACTCTCTCAGCTGAGCATACTAAAAGACAGCCAAGGTCACTGCATTAGGGAACTTATGTTATAGTGGGAGAAACTGGCAACAAATAACGAAATTGAAATATATTTTTTGGTAGTGCTGGGAAGGGAATAGATGGCATATCTTAAGTATGTGCAACATGGACCTTTGTTTTTTATCACTAAGAGGCTCACAGCATCTGTCCAGGGCAAATGTGTAAAGCCTTGATTTGACAGACCTGGCTCTGAATTCTGGCTCTAAGTGACCTTGGTCTGATGAGTCAATCTTTCTGCCCTTCCTTCCTCATCAGTAAAACAGGAATACTAAGGTTGTTGTACAAATTAAAACATAAAACCTCAGTGTTTACCATTTTTCACTTTAGGTGGGCCAAGCTGGGACCTTGGAGGCCAGGTGGAACTGCAGGCTTGCACTGTATGTTTCTGAATGTCTGTTTTGGGACCAGGTATATGGTAATGGGGTTTCTTGTGGGAGCAGTTGCTCCTTCTCTGCCATTTGATGAACTAATTGCATTCTTTGCTCAAATCTCACCTTCAGTGAATCATTGCTGTTCAGGACTTAATGCAGTCTGGTAAGAATTAAAAGTTACTCTCTCTAACTCAGTAACCTCCAAATTGGATTTAGAAATACTAGAACTTCTATTTATCATATAATTGCTTTTTACTTTCTATTTTTGTGTCTTATGATTAGACAATACGTGATTATAGTAGTCCAAGTATATAATTTATAAACACATGGGATATGCATGATCAAAAGTTTACTAACAGGTATACAATCAGAAAAGGGGAAAGGCCACATGGAGTCTACAGCCCTCATTTTGCTTAACTAAGAAAGGGTTATTTCCATGAACTACCCTGCAGGCATCACTATGCTAATAAGCAGCAGGGTTAAGGAAAGGGCCTAGTCTCCTAAATCTCAACTAGTGTTCTTTCCAAGTTTCTTGGTGGGGGGCGGGGGGAAGGCAATGCAAGTACAAATGAAATACGTGATGAAAACTAAGTGAAAGGCCAACTTTTGGATGATCCGTTAGACGACACATCATTAGCTTGAGAAACAGGCACAAAACAGAGGACAATCTCTGCTCCTGCTTCAAACTCTCCAAACACAAAACCTCCTCCATGCATACTTTTTCCTTACCTCATTTGTAGGACACTGTTTCATCTACATCACATTACACTATGTAGAGTCCATTTCAAGATGTGTGTCCCTCCTTTCCCCCACACACATACACAAACACCTCTCACCACACATTCCGACTTCTTTCAAACCATTTCACCTCCATGGAGGTGACACCATTTAGGACAAAAAAAAAAAAAAAAAAAAAAAGCAGCAAGATGTTGAAAATAAAAATAAAGCGGACTTTATTTAGAAGATAAAGGTGGTGGTTATCGGTTTTGGTTAATCTAGTTGGGCTCAAGTGTTTTACAGGTCTTAAATGCCATCACAAACTGGCATGCCAAGGGCATTCTGAATGCCAATTACAGATTGAAGTTGTTTCAAAAACAAAGATGCTATCAAAAGCTGATGGGAGTTTGGAAATTTCTTAAAGTCGGACTAATACACTTCTTAAAGAGTAAATAGACTGCTTGGTTCTGAAAGTTAAAACGCTACGCTGAGCAATTCCCCTTTCTTCACAAGTCCCTAAGGCAATATTACAGTTGCCTCTGACAGCAAGAAGTCCAACATTTCAACAGAGGGGGGCTGAGAAGAACTGAGAAAAATGAAAAGCAAAATTAATAAATGTAATTGATATAGGCAGCTGCCACTTGTGGTAAACCAAAGCCTAGTCTGATGCCCATTTTCTTCACATTTGCACTGACATCTTCCCAAGCAGATGGTAACTACATTCTTGAAGGAATATGCCAAGACTAGGGTGGGGAAGGCCCAGACAGTGAGTGGACAGAATGCATTTTGCATCCAGTTGCCTTAGGTGGTATAACTGATTTAAGGACAAATACCCAGACTATGGAAAATCCACTAGCAAAAGGTTAACTAGAAAAGAGGATTACATGCATAACCAGTGCAGAGTAACTGCAAGGCACCAAGACCACATCCAACCAGCCCATTTTCCTCCTCTCCACCACTGAATGGATCTGGGAGAAAGCATTAGTAACAGCACTCATCAACTGCTTCCCTGGAACAAAACATGACAAAACACACGGAAGGTTTTTTCATTATGGTTCTCGGTGTACTTTATTCTCCTGCTGTCTAGCTAAGCAGCCCACACAGGACAGAAATGGGTAGCACTGAGGAATGATCAGATTTTTTTTCTATCCCCAATATTTCTGCCCCCTCCCTAAGCCCTGACCCAAGCCTATCTAATAATCAGGAATGGTTAGTACATCATTCTGTTTCTCAAAGAACAACTGAAATGGAAACAAGGCATTAGAGGACCAGGCCTCTTCTTAATAGGGCTTAGGAGCTGGTATGAGCTCTTTATTCACAATGGAGCGTCTCTCCTTCAAATACCTGGATTTTTTTTTTTTTTTTTGTACACTGGTTCATAGATCGGCACTTGACTTTGAACCTGGCACCAAAAGGCACAATATCTGATACCCTGTACAAGAGCTATTAGAGATGCTGCCATATGGATGGGCAAAACTGAGCCAATCCCACTTATGAATGGAAGGCTTGGACATGGAAGGGAGGATATAAATGAGGAGTTGGAGAAAAACACAAGACCATACTTTTTGCTAGAGTGGAAATGAAAGTGGGAATGAGGGTCTTGTTTTTAGTCCTCTAAGGACCAGGAAGCAATTTTAAAACTTCCTTGGTTTTTCTGAAAGCAGCATATTCAAACTGCCAGCAAAAACTCCTAACAACTGCAAAACCAAAAGAGGATCAAAGCTCACCAACATCCCTTCTTATTGCTGAAAGACTCTAAAATTCAGGATGCCCTGTTCCCCTGTAAAAGGGAAAATAATTAAGTCTGATTTATGGTAATCATACATCACACTTCTAAAAAAATATTAAAGTGTGTGACCAGGGGACGTTTGACACCATTTTATTAACCTTCAACTTCAGTGGAAAAATATAACCTTTTTCAAGTGCCATTTTCATCACAAGAGTTCTAGTTAGTGTGTTTGTGTATTCACACACACACACTTTTTTTGTTTTGTTGGTTTTGAAGTGCAGCAAGAGACCAATACCGCATTGTAGTCAATCAAATAAAAGAACAGAAGGCCAAGCAGTTTCCAAATGGTTATTTTATCAGATTGTTTGAACATTTAATTTATCCTGTTTGCAATCCAAAATAGTTACCTGAAGTTTGCTGTTCTGTGTGTATGTGTGTGTTTACTTTTATTGTATATTTATTTTTCTAAACTCTTTGGCACAATTTTCTGGGGGCGTTCAGACTGCCACAATACAAGTCAGGAGAGGGCGTTTTCTTTGTGCTGCCAATTCTGATCATTTAAATTTTGGTTTGTTTGGGTTGTGACTTTTTTTGTTTTTGAAATCTGCGTTATTTGTAACAATTGTACTTATATTTTTCTATATCCTCTAACGCCAGTTTTCTTTTTCTCCCCCCCTCCCCCCCACTTCTACATTCACAGTTGAACCATATTATTAGGAAAGGCGCCTTGATGAAAAGATCAGGATAGGAGCTCTGACCATTCGTCAGTGTTTTCCCTAGAATAAAAAAAAAAAAACAAAAAAACGAAAAAACAAAACAAAACCTAAAGAGCGTCTTTCCTGTTTTTTTTTTTTTTTTTTTTTTTTGTTTTGTTTTTGTTTTTTTTTTTACATCTCTTGTGCTGCATCAGTAGACAGAACTTCGGTTAGTTTTATGAAATGCAACATCTAACCCCTTGTTTTCTGGGAAAAAGAAACTGCAATGACTTGAAGTTGAGAATGTGGATACCGCCTCACTCACACACACTCATTCTCAGACTGTAAAAAATCCCTCACCCTCCTTCTAGCCGGCAAGCATAGAGTACCATGTGGCAAAGGTACAGCGAAGGTGGGCTTGAGACCCAGACTCCATCTTTCTCCTCAGTAGCAAAGGCCAGGCTGCCTTTTACAACAAAGCACCACAGCTGAACCCAGTCCCTCCTCCTCCCCCAAACCAGGCATTCCACTCGGCACCGGCCAAAAGACAGAAAAGCTACTTCTAGCCTCTCCTGGGAAGAGACAGCTTTCTTTCTTTCTTTTTTAATAAGTAACTCCATTGTTTTTCTCTTTTCCAAGATGGCCGATGTTACGGTTTTCTACGAAGTCAGTGCTTACTTAGCTCACTAACAGCGCTGCTGTTGGCGGCTGCGGCTGCTGCTGTGGCAGGATTTTCAATGTGGTGTGTTTTCAAGCCTCACTCACTCATCCTCTCATTCCCAAACATTCAGCATCCGTGCACACTCCTCACTTCCAGGTTTTTCAAAAGATTGGAGATTTCCAGTGGGGGTCCTCAGGTTATCATCCCAATGGTAACAGATCTGAAAACAGATGGAAAAAAAGGTCAATCTTTGAGATCGCATATACCCAACAGGGCCAATAATGCTGACTCCTACAATTACATGCTCCTAGGCCTGAATGGAATTTGTCAACTTTTCAAGGAATGACACTCTTCTTGTCCTATGTGCCATCCACCTGCTCTTATTAACACCTACATCAGAGGATTGGAGGGAAACTCAAAGAGCCAATTTTACTGAGATCTGTGGGGTAAGATAACTAATTAAGAGGTAAAGAAATTAAAACTATATTTCAGTCTGGGTGCAGTGGCTCAAGCCTATAATCTCAGCACTTTGGGAGGCCAAGGAGGCAGAACTGCTTGAGGCCAGGAGTTCAAAACCAGCCTGGGCAACTGGAGACCTTGTCTCTAAAAATTAAAAAAAAAACTAGCCAGTCATGGAGGCTCTTGCCTGCAGTCCCAACCACTTGGGAGGCTGAGACAGGAGGTCCAATTAAGCCCAGGAGCTGGAGGCTTCTATGAGGTATGATTGTACCACTGCACTCCAGCCTGGGTCACAGAAGAGACTCTGTCTCCAAACAAAATTGCATTTCAAAGTAGGAGCCAAGGCCTGGAGTGGTGGTGCACACCTGGGAGGCCGAGAAAGGTGGATCACCTGAGGTCAGGACGAGCCTGGCCAACATGGTGAAAAAACCTGTCTCTACTAAAAATACAAAAAAAAAAAAGCCTATAACTCCAGCAATTTGGGAGGCTGAGGGGTGGATCACCTAAAGTCAGGAGTTCAAGACCAGCCTGGCCAACGTGATGAAACCCCACATTTACTAAAAATACAAAAACTGGGCCAGGCTTGGTGGCTCACGCCTGTAATCCCAGCACTTTGAGAGGCCAAGGCAGGTGGATCACGAGGTCAGAAGGTCAAGAACATCCTGGCCAAGATGGTGAAATCCCATTTCTACTAAAAATACAAAAAACTTAGCCGGGCGTGGTGGTGGTGGGGCACCTGTAATCCCAGCTACTCAGGAGGCTAAGGCAGAGAACTGCTTGAACCCAGGAGGCAGAGATTGCAATAAGCTGAGATCGCGTCACTGTACTCCAGCCTGGGCAACAGAGCGAGACTCTGTCTCAGAAAAAAAAAAAAAAAAAAAAAAAAAAATTAGCTGGGTGTGGTGGCTTGCACTTGTAGTCCCATCTACTTGGGAGACTGAGGGAAGAGAATCACTCGAACCCAGGAGGGCAGAGGTTGTAGTGAGCTGAGACCACGCCCCTGCACTCCAGCCTGGGCGATAGAGTGAGACTGTCTCAAAAAAAAAAAAAAAAAAAAAAAAGAAAAAGAAAAAGAAAAAAGAAAATTAGTCAGGAGTGGTGGCATGTGACTGTAATCCCAACTATTCAGGAGGCTGAGACAGGAGAATTGCTCAAACCCAGGAGGCGGTGGATACAGTGAACCAAGATTGTGCCACTGCACTCCAGCCTGGACAACAGTGAGACTCTGTCTCAAAAAGAAAAAACACACACACACAAAAACAAAGTAGGAGCCAGACAACTTTGACTTTGGAAATCTTCTCTAGAGCTAGAAAACGTCTAAAAGCACTGCTGTAAAGAAAGAAAAGAATGGAAAGGAATAGAAAACAGAAGAGAATTAGGGGGAAATGACATTACTGATGATTTTATTAGGACCCAAAATACTCTGGTAATTTCAGTGAATTCCAGTTATAAAAGTTCTGCTCTCCATCACTATGAGGAGTCAAACATTTGGCTCAAGGAAAAACTGAGGTTGCCTGACTCAGAAGCACCTACACGGGAAACAGTACAAACAAAAAAATGCCAGAAGGCAGTGCTTGCCAGAATGGCCTGAAGAAAATATACCTCCCTCCTCCAAGAAGTAGAAGAGGACAGTGGAGGCAAGATCTTACCAAGCTTGGTTCTTCAGTTTCCTCAGTTCTTTTGTTGCCCATGTAGCAAGGGTTTTTGCTTTGTTAGTCTTCGATCTCCGCCCTTCAGTTAACAATTCATGGATCATTGGCCTAGCTTCTACTAATTTCAGTACATCCTTCCCAAATGCTGTACATAAGTCCCTGTGCAAAACAAACACAGCTGAGAATGAGCTCCTGGCCCCATACCAATATCATGTTTTGAGCCTTCCAAACCAGTGCTATGGGTTTCTTAGCATAATTCAAAGATAAATAAAACCCTCAGTAGAGTTCACTAAACAGAGGCAATTTGTTGACCAACATCAGAGTTTATTGGGGTGTAATACAGAGACCTTGAGGGTCTGGAATAAACTATCATGTGAACACTCAAAACAGGACATGAAGGGTTCTACAAAGAAATCTCTATGCCAAAGAAGTGAATTGTTGCCATCTGCGATACTCTCAAAACTCCTTACTCCATGTTTCTCATTTTCCATGAGAAGTTCTATTCAGCTCTTAGAAGCAGGGTATAACTTACCCTATTAGTCCGGCAGCACAAGCTACTACTCCATCTGTATGATCCTCATCTCCAGCAATGTGGTCAATGAAAGACAGAATAAATTCTACTCTGGGTTGTACCAGCATCACATCCGCTATAAAAGAAAGAGAAGGTATTGGTCAGGCGCGGTGGCTCACACCTGTAATCCCAGCACTCTGGGAGGCTGAGGCGTGTGGATCACGAGGTCAGGAGATCGAGACTATCCTGGCTAACATGGTGAAACCATGACTCCACTAAAAATACAAAAAAATTAGCTGGGTGTGGTGGCGGATGCCTGTAGTCCCAGCTACTCGGGAGGCTGAGGCAGGAGAATGGCGTGAACCCGGAAGGCGAAGCTTGCAGTGAGCCGAGACTGCGCCACTACATGCCAGCCTGGGCGACAGAGCGAGACTCCATCTCAAAAAAAGAAAAAAAAAAAAAAAAGAGACGGTCTGATGCACCTGTCCCTCATATGGCAGGACTACATCCTTTTTCAAAATTTCCAACTATTATACCCCTATCATACAAGGTCCAAGCTGGATAACTAAATGCATATAGTTATATCAAATTATTCTTCCTTTGACTAATGTGTCAT
The DNA here is from genome assembly GCF_049350105.2 of Macaca mulatta. Taxonomy (NCBI): domain Eukaryota; kingdom Metazoa; phylum Chordata; class Mammalia; order Primates; family Cercopithecidae; genus Macaca; species Macaca mulatta. The sequence goes on from NC_133421.1 coordinate 62,353,194, forward strand.
TCCTCAAGTCGACAGAAGAGACAAATATTCCTCTTCCTATAGGCAAATATAGAAGAAACAAATGTAACTTTTTCCTTAGCTATTGATACCAGAGGGGCGAAGTAAAAAAATTTCCCCAATCAGCAACAAGAACAAGTGACAGGAATTCTGACTCCCCAATCCTCCAATTTAGCTTGTGAGGATGGGAAGCGGGTAGGGGACCTGCCACTCATGGTTGATACAGAAAGCACTTATGTTGGGTTTCTTCCCCCCAACACTTTTGCAGAATCCCATCCCTTGCAAAACTCAAGAAATATGAGAAAAAGAAGCAGAGGGCTGGGTGCAGTGGCTCACGCCTGTAATCCCATCACTTTGGGAGCCCAAGGTAGGAGACTACCTGAGTTCAGGGGTTCGAGAGCAACCTGCACAACATGGTGAAATCCCATCTGTACTAAAATACAAAAGAAAAAAAAAATTAGCTGGGCATGGTGGTGCGTGCCTATAGTCCCACCTACTCAGGAGGCTGAGGCATAAGAATCGCTTGAACTCGGGAGGTGAAGATTGCAGTGAGCTATGATCACGCCACTGCACTCCAGCTTGGGTGATAGAGTAAGACCGTCTCCAAAAAAATAAAAAGAATAAATAAAAAAAATTAAAAAGGCTAGGCACAGTGGCTCAGGCCTGTAATCCCAGCCCTTTGGGAGACCGAGGCAGACAGATCACTTGAGGTCAGGAGTTCAAGACCAGCCTGACCAACAAGGTGAAAGCCTGCCTCTACTAAAAATGTAAAAATTAGCCGGGCATAGTAGCAGATGCCTATAGTTCTAGCTACTCAGGAGGTTGAGGCAGGAGAATTGCTTGAACCTGGGAGGTGGAGGCTGCAGTGAGCTGAGATTGCACCACTGTACTCCAGCCTGGGCAACAGAATGAGACTCCATCTCAAAACAAAAAAGAAAAAAAAAAGCAGAAGCACAGCAAAAACAATACTGTACAGTCTTCCCTAAGCCACTCTCTTCATTAGGGCACTGCTCTCCCTTCTTCCTGCCTTTAAGCAACAGGCACTAATTCACAAGCAAGCTACAGAATGACAGACATAGTCCATTTGGCTAAGTGCACACTGGCCAGTGGACGAAGGCAACTGGATTGTATACTCAACGGTGTACGTTCTCCTGATCCCCCTTCAATCCCTGGACGATTCCGGTATAGGCTTCCAAGCAGCTTTCCCTTAGCTCATTCAGATAATCCACCATGTCATAGTCTGACTGTAAGACACAAAGAACAGAACCTACATCATACTGAACACCTTTAGCTGCATGTTTGTCAACAGTCCCTCCAATTAGAGATAGACTTAAAGAACAGCCAAGATAGCTTTAAGCTTACCTTGTCCACCTGGGCTTGGGAGGCCTGCTGAAGAGTATTCAATACAACCTCTAAGTATTTCTTAAACTCTCCACCAATAGCAAGGGCAATATCACCAAACACTGACAGAATCTGCGGCTTCACAGACCTGTGGACGTTCTCATTCTGACAAGGAACAAAAGGAAAAATCAATTAAGTCAAAACTTGTTTGGTCCAAAGATCCACAAAAATTTCATTTCTAACAAGCAACTACTGATTTTAAATGTTTGGATGGTCCTTTATAGCTTACAAAACCTTTCCCAATTGCACCTCACATCAACTCTAAGAAGCTAGCCAGGTATTGGCATTCCCACTTTACACATGAGGCAACTGACTTAAGAGTCAAGTGACTTGTCCGAGAACACAGAAGCAAAGTAGCAAAGTTGGATATAGAACTTAAAGACACGTATAATAATTAACAATGGCTACCTCTGGAGAGAGGTATGATATACAAATGGTCCCCTGCTCATGATGGTTTTTCTACTTTACAATGTGTTTATTGGGACCTAACTCCATCATAAGTCAAAGAACAACTGTATTTACTTTTCCTTTGCATTTTACTGTTTTGTTTTAAAAACCTCTAATAGAGCACACATTCCTTTAATTAACTTTACACTTTCTTTAGAATCATCCGTGAAATGAACAACTCCCCTGTTTATAAGCCCAAAGCCAATGTTCTAGAAACTCACAGCTCCCTGTCACTGATTTTTTTTTTTTTTTTTTGAGATGGAGTTTGGCTCTTCTTGCCCAGGCTGGAGTGCAATGGCGCGATCTTGACTCACTGCAACCTCCACCTCCCAGGTACAAGCGATTCTCCTGCCTCAGCCTCCCGGGAAGCTGGGATTACAAACCCCTGCCACCACGCCCGGCTAATTTTTTTTGTATTTATAATAGAGACGGGGTTTCACCATGTTGTCCAGGCTGGTCTCGAACTCCTGACCTCAGGTGACCCCACCTACCTCGGCCTCCCATAGTGCTGGGATTACAGGCCACTGTGCCTGGCCTGTCGATATTTAACTATCTTTCCAACTATTGATTTCTTCAAAGAAGACTGGTTAATTAGATTGTGTGTAGATACTCACCCCCAAATTTTCCAGAAGCAGCTGCATCACCTCATCACAGAAAGGTATGATGTTGGATTGCAGGGCACGGCATAAGTCTCCCACTAAGCCCACAGCTGCCAAACAAACCTGCCAAGAATCAAGGAAATAATCTTCTAACAGAAAAGGCTGCCTGCTGGGGCAAGACATTATTTTTAACTAGCTGCTAGGCTTTTATCACTTGAACCTAGAGTCAAAGGAGAAAACATCTTCCCTCTGCCGAGATTAATTTTTCAGCAACCAACACGGCAGGAAGGGAACAAAGACTATCTGAGAGAGATCACTGATAAAGGTTTAAAAAAACAAAAAAAAAAGCCTTGCTCTCCAGGGTGCTGATAGCTCAACTTTACAGCTGCTCCCGCATTAGTACTGTCTAGGCAAATAAACAGTCATCTTATCCACCTTTATCTGGTGCATCTAATATCCTGTTTTTCATGGACTACTTCCAGTTCAAATATTCAGGCAATGAATAAAGCAGCTTGCCTTTTAGGAAAATGTATAAGGAAAACTACTTAAGCTATAAGAACCTGGTTTTGTCTGCACTACAGTGACTATCAGGTATAAATGGGAATATACTATTTTGAAAAGCATATCCTACCTGGTACTCAGCATAATTTTTTAATCCAATGCCCAGGAATGGTTTAAAGGCCTCCATGTACTTGAGGAATTCACCACCCAACACTGTAATGAAATAAACTATTAGCCAATGACAGCACCACGGGTTAACACAGAGGCAGGTAAAAATAACCTATAACCTACCTCTCCCAAAATGGACTCACTCCACTCAACAGGTTGGGTGGAATGTATGTTAGTTACCGATTCCATCATGAAGACATTAAAGGCTTGCATAAGCCAAATTTATTACTGCTGGAAGGGCCCTAATTCTTACACCACAGAGACAATGCCCACTCTCCACAGAATAGGGCTTTACTCTGGCTAATACAACAAAGTGGTATGGCCCTCAAGGAATGTTGGGGTTAATTTTAAATGGTCTGAACCAGCAGTACTGACTCTTGTCCGCCCCCTCATCTGATAACAGCATGTCCTTTCTGCAGGCCAGCTGCAAAACAGGGTCCTTAGGCAGTCCCATCAAGGGCTAAACAAGCCACAGTCAGGAAAAGCAGCACTGGGCTTCAGATCCAAATCAGCCACTCCAGGAGCCAAAATTAACTTCTTTGCCCTTTCAGAGGAGTGGTCACATGTTGACAGACCAGTTGGACATAGGCTGTTTATGCCAAAAACAGGTCTGGTCCTCAGGAGAGTGGTCCTCAGGTAAATGGCCTTAGTAATGTACTTACAGGCCACACATGAAGAGGCATTCCAGATTCCTAAAGTGCTTTGTAATGGCCCTTCAAAGAGTCTTAAGTCAGATATGGCTTCCCCAAACCAATTTTGCAGACATGTAAAAATCAGAAAATCAATTCCTAGAACTTGCTCAATGTTTCATTTCATCCCATACCAGGCACCATGTGTCAACCTTAGTCCAAAAGCATTACGAACCAAATCAGGTGATGGCAAGTACCAGGAAAGAAAATAGAAACTTTTGGCAGGGCACAGTGGCTAACGCCTATAATCCCAGCTACTCAGAAGGCTGAGACAGAAGAATTGCTTGAACCTGGGAGGTGGAGGCTGTGGTGAGCCAAGATTGTGCCACTGCAATCCAGCCTGGGCAACAGAACGAGTCTCAAAAAAAAAAAAAAGAAAAAAAGAAACCACCTCTACCAATCTTAGCTGCAAACTGGCTCTCCATTTAAATTGACTGACAAGGCAGTTATACAAATTTAAGTGGTGTGCACTTAAGTTCAATCTAACTTTGAAGTGACTTATGCCCCAGTAAAAGGACTATGCTTTCTGTAGTCAAAAATTCTTTAATGTCCTGGCAAGGAGGATTGCCTGGGCCCACAAGTTTGAGGCCAGCCTGAGCAATATAGTGAGACCCTATCTTCACACACACACAAAATTAAGCTGGGCCCAGTGGCTCACATCTATAATCCTACCACTTTGGGAGGCTGAGGCAGGAGGATCACTTAGGAGTTGAAGACCAGTCTGGGCAACATGGCGAAACCCCGCCTCTACCAAAAATATAAAAATTAGCCGGGCATGGTGGTGTGCACCTGTAGTCCCAGCTACTCGGGGAGCACTGAGGTGGAAGGATCACTTAAGCCCAGGATTTCAAGGCTGCAGTGTGCCAAGATTGTGCCACTGCTCTCCAGCCTGGGTGACAATTATTTACGGCCACTGAAATGCCTACATTCCAAAGACATTCCCTGACCAGACAGTATTTCTCACTGACCTTCCACCAGTGTGCTAACTGCCATCAGGGCATCCTCTTGTACTCCCCCAGATCCAGCTGTGCTTTGGAACATCCTTAACAGGGAGGCCATAACCACATCAGAGATCTGCAAAGCATCTTGATGTTGCACTTTCCGAAGAACATTCTGTGAAATAAGAGTTCAAGATCAGTTGATTCCAAATCTTCCATTCAGAACACTATACCTTTTCTTTTTAAAATCAATTAAGTCCCTTGATATTTTTAAATTTTGGGAATGCCAAATGTACTTTTTATACTCAAAAACATTGACAGTACCAGTCATCAGCAATGCATTTTAACATTTCTCCTGTTTCTCATTTCAGAACAAACGTGAGCTGATCCTCCATTGTGCAGAAGGTCATTTCCTCTGAATTGCGTTTGTCTTACTGTCTGACAAATCCCTGCTGGTAGCCTCCATAGTCCAGTCTTACTAGAATGATAGTTAAATTACTTCAGCTTTAGAGAAGGCCCTATCACCTTACTCTTACTCATAAAACAAACAAAAAGCAACCCTTCCTATATCCTACCCATTTACAGATGATCTAGAAATAATCTTGATACAATCAAACCAACCTGACTTCTTCCATCAAACATTCCTTCCTCGCTCTTGTTTGTTTCAACTAATATCACTGACATTAGGTCAAACAGCAAATGTTTCAAAAGATGAAGGTACAAATTCAAGGCTTTATTTTTAGCCAAGTGAACTACAGCTAGGAACCAAATCTGACTGAGCAAGGCTTGAATAACCTAACAAAAAACCAAGAGTTTTTTGGTTTTCAAAATCGAAATACCAAAACCATTCAAGCTGCCAACACAAATGAACTATACAGCTGAGAGGAACCATCACACATCAAGTAGTTTCCTTCTCTACACAGTGATGTTAGTTGAAACAAACAAGAGTGAGGACGGGAGGTTTGATGAGTGTATATTGAATTAGGAGAAGTTAAGTTGGTTTGATTTTATCAAGATTACATCTAGACCATCTGTAAGTAAGTAGGATTTGAATCTTTCTAGACAGACAGGAAAGGCAGGTGGGAAATTCCTCTCCCAATCAATCACAGATCAAAGCCTTCTGAGAACAGCTTCTGATCTGCATCATCTATACCATTTTTGAGTTCTGTGTGTACACGAACTTGTCATACTGAGATATTAATTATCTTCTCTGGAGTTAAGAAGTGATAAGGCACCATCATACCTGAAGAGTTGCACAGAGTAAAGACTGAAGGTCATTGAACTGGATTCTATCCGATGTGCTCTGGATATGTGACTACAAAGAAAATAAGAAAACATACTTTACATAAAAACCTTCCACTTTTGCTGGGACCACTTAATAATCTTCCCTAATACTAACATAGGCAAGTAAACAACAACAACAACAACAAAACCCATAATACATATAGTGGAACACATATATGAGTAAACCGTGACAAGCAATGCTAATGTTAAAGTGCAATGTTTTTTTGTATAAGCTTTATATCTTTCTGAGAAAATATATACTTAGGCCGGGCGCGGTGGCTCAAGCCTGTAATCCCAGCACTTTGGGAGGCCGAGACGGGTGGATCACGAGGTCAGGAGATCGAGACCATCCTGGATAACACGGTGAAACCCCGTCTCTACTAAGAAATACAAAAAACTAGCTGGGCGAGGTGGCAGGCGCCTGTAGTCCCAGCTATTCGGGAGGCTGAGGCCGGAGAATGGCGTTAACCCGGGAGGCGGAGCTTGCAGTGAGCTGAGATCCGGCCACTGCACTCCAGCCTGGGCTACAAAGCGAGACTCCGTCTCAAAAAAAAAAAAAAAAAGAAAAAAAAGAAAATATATACTTAAACACTAAAAAGACAGAACAGTCCGGAAAATAGACCTAGGCGTCAAAAGTACTGCCCCATTCCCACCCATAGTCAGGGGTGCTCTTAGATCTCACCTCCATCTGAAGCACCTGTTGTAGTCGTTCCATGATGACCAAAGTCGTTTTCTGGACAGCAGGATAACAATCCTTGGCACTGTTTTTTACAATTTCCATCAGAGATTCATATGCAGAACTCCGCAGGTTGTTCTGGTGCCCATCAGGTCTGTAAAGAACACAGCAAAAATCTTAAAGTCTCAACTGAAAAGGACAGGGAAGGACATAGACAATGTCTTGCCAAAAATAAGAACTCAGGAACTGGTATGACTGCGGACCTGGTTTGAGTCTGGAAACACAATATCCAAGAACCAAATCTTCAAGTCCTTTGAGCCAATGGCTATGTTCATTATGGTCTCCAGACAGTTAAAATTTAGAATGGCCCTTTTAGGAAATGGGCTAAAATTATAGAGGAAAAAATGGTTTGAAATGGTAAAGAATCATGTGAACAATTTAAAAGGTTGTCTGAAGAGCTATGAAGAAAATACCCCAATTTTCTCGCCTAGATATGGTGGCTCATGCCTGTAATCCCAGCAATTTAGGAGGCTGAGGCGGGCGGATCACTTGAGGTCAGTTTGAAACCAGCCTGGTCAACATGGTAAAACCCCATCTCTACTGAAAATATAAAAATTAGCCAGGCGTAGGGGCGCATGCCTGTAATCCCAGCTACTCAGGAAGCTGAGGCACAAGAATTCCTTGAACCTGGGAGGTGGAGGTTGCAGTGAGCCGAGACTGCACTCCAGGGCAACAAGAGCGAAACTCTGTCTCAAAAACAAAAACAAAAACAAACAAACAAAAAAAAGAAAATACCCCAATTTTCTTCATTCCTTTAAAAAAGATGTCTTCATTTACAATCTCAAAGAGGCATGGAGATGATGGGCACAGTGGCTCAGGCCTCTAATCCCAGCACTTTGGGAGGCCAAGGTGGGCAGACCACCTGAGGTGTCAGGAATTTGTGACTAGCCTGGCCAACATGCAAAACCCCATCTCTACTATAAATACAAAAATTAGCCAGGCATGTTGGTGGGCACCTTTAGTCCCAGCTACTCCGGAGGCCGAAGCACGAGAAACACTTGAACCCGGGAGGCTGCAGTGAGCCAAGACTGCACAATTGCACTTCAGCCTGGGTGACAAGAGCGAAACTCTGTCTCAAAAAAAGGGGAGATTTTTGTGCTCAGCTCAGGTTTACTTTGCTCATGACTTTAGGTATAGCTCACACAAAACATGAACTGTTAAAGGTTGTCTCCAACTTAAAACACCTTTAAACAACATTTCAAAAGCTTTTTTCTAAGTCAACTGCATTTACCCCAAGTTCTTCATCCCACATAAAAATATGGTAGTTGGCCGGGCACGGTAGCTCATGCCTGTAATCCCGGCACTTTGGGGGGCCAAGGCAGGTGGATCACGAGGTCAGGAGATCGAGACCATCCTGGCCAACACAATGAAACCCCATCTCTACTAAAAATACTAAAATTAGCTGGGCATGGTGGCTTGTGCCTGTAGTCCCAGCTACTCAGGAGACTGAGGCAGAAGAATCGCTTGAGGAGGTTGCAGTGAGCCGAGACTGCACCACTGCACTCCAGCCTGGGCAACAGAGCAACACTCCGTCTCAAATAATAATAATAATAATAAATAAAAATAAAATAAATGGTATTGATTTGGTGTGGCAATCAAATTCATAATGAATACTATCATTTCTCTTGTAACCGAACACTCCTGTTAACTGTCAATGCTGCAAAATGAAGGAACCTCTCTAGATCAATAACTGTCTACAAAGAAACTAGAGAAATTACACTATATTCAGATTTAAGCTATAAACTGAACAATTTTAAGGTAGGTGGAATTTGCATCTCTTTCCCTATCTTTAAACAAACCAGTCAACCAATCATGGGATTCTTTTTTTTTTTTTTTTTTTTGAGATGGAGTTTCACTCTTGTTGCCCAGGCTGGAGTGCAGTGGCGCAATCTCAGCTCACTGCAACCTCTGCCTCCCAAGTTCAAGCAATTCTCCTGCCTCAGCCTCCTGAGTAGCTGGGACTACAGGCATGCGCCACCACACCCGGCTAATTTTTTTGTATTTTTAGTAGAGACGGGGTTTCACCATGTTGGCCAGACTGCTTTCGAACTCCTGACCTCAGGTGATCCAGTTGCCTCAGCCTCCCAAAGTACTGGGATTATAGGCGTGAGCCACCACGCCCAGTGGGATTCTTTTTTTTTTTTTTGAGACCGAGTCTCGCTGTTGCCCAGGATGGGAGTGCAGTGGTGCAATCTTGGCTCACTGCAAGCTCCGCCTCCCGGGTTCACGCCATTCTCCTGCCTCAGCCTCCTGAGTAGCTGGGACTATAGGCGCCCGCCACCACGCCTGGCTAATTTTTTGTATTTTTAGTAGAGACAGGGTTTTACCTTGTTAGCCAGGATGGTCTTGATCTCCTGACCTCGTGATCTGCCGGCCTCGGCCTCCCAAAGTGCTGGGATTACAGGCTTGAGCCACCGCGCCCAGCACTGGCGGGACTCTTAATTCCACTAGAGAAGGTAGAGTCTTGTCCTGTCTCACTATGCTTCTATGATTAAGCTAGATATCCTCCACATAGAAGGCAACAGAACTTGGATGCAAAGACGTTACTCATTTCTGTGAAATATCAGTTACCTGTCTGTAGTCTCCAGGAGCTTCTGAACTATGAGTTCAAATGAAGAAGACAAGCAATAAGTAGCTGGTTCTTCCTGATCATCAGCAACATCTGCAGCTTCATAAGCAGCTTCAGCCAGACTGGAGAAAGCCTGAAATGCAGATAGGTTCAGTGTTAATCCTGAAAGAACCCCACACCTTAGGACCATCTCATTTTTCATTAAGATACTTTGGGCTGTGTCAGTGAACTTCCAACTTTTTCTGCCAAGGTAATCTCTAAGATGGCATTTTACGGGTGTCTTTTAAATTAACTATTTATTTATTTGATTTGTACTTTCTGTTCATCCTGTCTGATAATCTGACAACTCTCTAAGCAGCAGAGTACTTTCACCAACACCTGCCATTTCTTGTTTCTGATCACAGATATCCTGTCCATTTCATTTCTCCTGTTTCCTTTCACAGACTTTTAGCCCCATTCCTTATATTCCTTATTTGAACTTCCTCCCCTTAACCAAATACATTAGCCTATACTGACTCAGCATTTAGGCTGCCTACCTTCCTTTCCTCTTGCCCTCTTCTCAGCAATGATACTTCTTGTAGCCAACAACTCTCTACCTTAATCAAAACTTCTTGTCCCCAAGCAATTCAAGAAAGCAACCCAAGTCCAGATAGTTTCCCCACTGGGTTACCATGACTGTTCTAAGTGGTTCAGGAACCAGTAACCGTGAGTCAACTGTTCCCACTGGCTCTTGCAGTTGGAATCTCCCCCACATTTTAATTGAATAAATTAGGAAGAAAATGTTATTCAGAAAAAGGCTTCCAGTGAGGCAGATCCATTTCTCTCCCACACCTTCTACTTTCTTGCCAATGGCAAAGGCAAGCTCCTTTTCTCACCCGGAAGAAAACCCCTTACCCAGCACACATTTGAAGCCACTCTGGGTTCAGCACTGAGGCCCTCAATCAGACACTGCAGCAGGGGAGCCAAGTAGACATCATTGATGGCAGCTTCAGGAAGCAGCTCACAAATTCTGCCTACAGTCCATGCAGCTGTATCTCGAACAACTACACTGGGGTCTTTCATTAATTCTATTAAGGTGGGCATAGCCTGAAAATATAACAGTTATTAGCAAAGCAAAACAAAGATTAAAATTCATGTTAACTACTACTTCAGAAAAAGAAATACTAATGGATGGCTTAACTCAAAAAAGTCACCACGATACTTTTGTAATTTTACAGGACATGGTATGAAACATCTTTCAAAATATTTGAAAATATCTTTCAAAACTCCAGTTTAGAGTTTTATATTAAAAATTTGGTATAAATGCTTTCAGTAGTCTGCAATAAATTACTCAGATAGAGGCCGGGCATGATGGCTCATGCCTATAATCCCAGCACTCTGGGAGGCTGAGGCAGGCAGATCACTTGAGGTCAGGAGTTCAAGACCAGCCTGGTCAACATGATGAAATCCAGTCTCTCTACTAAAAATACAAAAATTAGCTGGGCATGGTGGCACATAGTCCCAACTACTCAGGGGGCTAAGGCACGAGAATTGCTTGAGCTGGGGAGCTGGAGGTTGCAGTGAGCCTAGATTGTACCACTAAGCTTCAGCACTCCCCCCGTCTCCCCACCTCAAAAAAAAAAAAATTACTCAGATACTCAGAATTCCCAGGATGCAGCTACGATGGCATCTGGCTATATCCAGAAAGACTGAATTCTTTAAGCACTAAACTCAAGTATAACAAACTCCTTTTCTTTTTTTTGAGATGGAGTTTCACTCTTGTTGCCCAGGCTGGAGTGCAATGGCACGACTTTTAATAAAAAAACAAGCACAACATTTCCACAAGAACATTTTCATTATATAAAGGCCATTTTGTCCAAAGAATAGAATAATAATGCCATTATTTAAAATTATGGGGAATCAGTGCTAGGTGCAAAAAAAAATTATCGGGAAATGTTTACAACATAGTATTAAATGAAGAAACAAGTTATAAAACAATCTGCACAGAAAGCGCCTGTTGCACACACATTTACACAGGAAAAAGCTTCAAGGATAAATACAGAGTTAAGAGCGGTTATTTCTGGGCAATGAAATTAAAGGTGACTTCTCTTTTGGCTTTTTTCGAAAGTCTCTGGATCATGCTGACTAATTAGAAACCTAAGAAATACATTTTACTCTCATTAAAAGTAAATAGGTATCTATAAATAATCTTTGTAGATGACAATTTACAGTTTTGTTTTGAAAAATAAAGATATGCTTTAAGTTTAAACAATAAATATTCTACTTTCTACTCCAAAAATCCCTCAGCTTCACCTGTATAACTAGTGGTTTGAGCTGACTGGGCTCTGGTCCTTCCAAGATACAACCAAAAGCCATCACTGCTGCATCCCGGTACCGCCAATCTGGGTTCTTGATGTGTTCTTTAATGAACGGGAGGACATGTGGGACAATGTCATCTTCACAGCAGGTGGCCAGAAGCATGAGGCACACCCCTGCTGCTTTGCAGGGGTTCCAGTCATCGTCATCATCATTTTCGTCCTGGTGAAAGAATATGGCACTAGTTAAGATTTTGTCCAAAGAATCATTTTAACTCTAAAGGTCCTCTGACTACTTGAATGTCTTTAGAACTTAAACTTCAGGGAAATAAAATATAAGACCTTTATATTTTATCTCTTCCACAAACATTCCTCACAGCATAGTCTTTGTTAAACAAGATTCAGAAGGAAGAAGATTCCATTTAGTACTAAACAACAAGAATGAAAAAATTTCAACTACATCCAAAAAGAATGAATCCCAAACATTTAGAACAAAATGCAGAACTAGAGTGTATGCTGTATGATTCCAGTTATATAAAGTACAAAATTGGCCGGGCGTGGTGGCTCACGCCTGTAATCCCAGTACTTTGGGAAGCTAAGACAGGTGGATCACCTGAGGTCAGGAGTTTGAGACCAGCCTGGTCAAGGTGGTGAAACCCCGTCTCTACTAAAAATACCAAACTTAGCCAGGTGTGGTGGCACGTTCCTGTAGTCCCAGCTACTCAGGAAGCCAAGGCAGGAAAATTGCTTAAACTTGGAAGGCGGAGGTTGCAGTGAGCCGAGATTACACCACTGTACTCCAGCCTGTGTAACAGAGTGAGACTGTCTCAGAAAAAATAAATAAATAAAAAGAATAAATAACGTCCAAAATCAACAAAAATTAACTTATGGAATAACAGACCAGGAAAGTGAGGGAGTTTCATGACTGGAAAGAAGACATGATTCAATCAAAAGTTCAAAAAAGAGGCAAGGCGCAGTGGCTCATGCCTGTAATCCCAGCACTTTAGGAGGCCAAGGCAGGCAGATCACTTGAGGTCAGGACTTCGAGACCAGCCTGGTCAACATGGTGAAACCTGGCCTCTACTAAAAATACAAAGATTAGCTGGGTATAGTGGCACATGCCTGTTAATCCCAGCTACTCGAGAGGCTGAGGCAAGATAATCACATGAACCTGGGAGATGAAGGTTGTAGTGAGCCAAGACTGCCCCACCACACTCCAGCCTGGATGACAGAGTGAGACTCTGTACCCCCCACCCCCCAAAAAAGACAAAAAACAAAAACACAAAAGTTCAAAAAAGAAAAGATTCCACTAATATCTCCTCTTAAGTTAAAATCCAAGGTATAGCTTCCTAATTGTGGCCATTCACACCACATAGTAACTTAAGGCAGGTTGCCTACGCAGTTTCAGAAAATCACACAAAGAATAATTTGTTCTCAAAGAGGAAAAGCACAGTAAAAATATAAGAAAGTAGGCCGGGTGTGGTGGCTCACACCTGTAATCCCAGCACTTTGGGAGGCCAAGGTGGGCGGATCACAAGGTCAAGAGATCGAGATCATCCTGGTCAACATGGTGAAACCCCATCTCTACTAAAAATACAAAAATTAGCTGGGCGTAGTGGTGCATGCCTGTAGTCCCAGCTACTCAGGAGGCTGAGGCAGGAGAATCGCTTGAACCCAGGAAGCAGAGGTTGCAGTGAGCCGAGGTCGCACCACTGCACTCCAGCCTGGCGACAGAGTGAGACTCCGTCTAAGAAATAAACAAACAAATAAATATAAAATATATATATACACACACACACACACACACACACACAAAAGACAAGACACAAAGTCAAAAGATAAAAATAGCAACAATAGGCGAGGCGCAGTGGCTCATGCCTGTAATCCCAGCACTTTGGGAGGCTGAGGCGGGCGGATCACCTGAGGTCAGGAGTTCGAGACCAGCCTGGCCAACATGGCAAAACCCCACTTCTACTGAAAATACAAAAATTAGCTGGCTGTGATGGTGCGCACCTGTATTTCCAGCTACTTGGGAGGCTGAGGTGGAACACTGCTTGAACCCGGGAGGCAGAGGGTGCAGTGAGCCGAGATCATGCCATTGCACTCCAGCCTGGGCGACAGAGTATGACTCCGTCTCAAAACAAAAGAAAAAAAAAACAAAAACAAAAAACCTGAAAGGAGAGGTTAAAATGTAAGGGAACATCCAGTTCATTTTAATCCAAACACATCCCTACTTAGCTTTTGAAACTATTATATTGAGAATCATACACATCCCTAAAAACAATTACATTCCTGTGTACAAAGAAATGATGCAGTGCTCAGTTACCAGCATTGTTTCCTCAGAGTACTAGCAGCTCTTTGGTAATAACTTCACATGCACCAAAAGAACCTTCCCAAACACCGTATCAAGAAACACTGTGTTGCATAAAGTCGGGAGAACAAAAGCAACCAGGACACGGTCCTCATAAAAGAACTTCTATATTTACTCATTAGACCCCAATCTTTATGAAGTCTTGTCACTTCACTTTCAGTCTGAATCTTAATAATTCAAGTTAATCATCTTAAAGGATTAGTAGAAGGCTTTCTTTCTTGGGTTGGGGTCCTTCATTAGGATCTGAATAACTCATATCCAACTTCTTTAGCATTTTAAAAGCATATACCCTGTGAACTCACAAAAGTATCCTAGACATTAGAACAGATAGGCAAGTGGCCTAAAACCAGCATATCTTTGCTCCCAACCTTGCTTCACTGAAGCGTTGATAGAGCACCTCTCTTCTATGAGTTTGGACAATGGAGCACTCAGGAAATCAGAGCAGCATGTGGCTCACTCCTGAGCAAGATGCATCTGAGATGTTAAGACCTAGTTCTCCTTCACAAAGAAGTCAGAGCCTAGGGGATCTTCTAGATCCAGCTTAGCTGTTCCTGAGCCATCAACAACAGAACATCAAATAGTTGATGGGTTGCCAAGTTCCTTCCATGGAAACTGTTCCACAGCAAACAGTTTACTCTTAGTAAGGTTTCACAGCTTACCTACCTATATTTGGAAGGTAACTCACCTGTTTCGTTAGTGTCTGTGTGAGGATTGGAACCAGATACTGTAGTGCTCCCTTGGCATAAAACTTGCTGGTGTGCTCAGGGGGCCGTCCTTGTTCTGCTGCCTGAGGAGAAACAAAGCAAATTCTAGACAAAAGCAACCAAGCTCTGTATACTAAAGGCATACAATGAGAGCTGACCAGGAATCTCTTAGCAGAAACAGAAACATACAGGGACAAATGGTAACATACAATGTGATCTTGGAAAGTGCTCATTTTTTGGTCTACTTCAGTGAGAATCTTTTAGGCCCTTTTAGGCCATATATTACAGGTCCAAGGCAACATTGAGTATAACTTTTTTTCATAAGTTCAATTCGTATTGTCAACCTGATATTTAAGTGTTCCTTGGATCAACACACACACCCAGTTTGCCTAAAGATGCCAAAAAAAAAATTTTTATTTTTGTCCTGAAATAAGACAAGACAAAGCTGGAAACAAAACTCTGAATTCAAAGATTCCAAATACAGAACTCCCCCTTCTCCCCCATATCTGACTCTTTCACCAGAGTTAGTAAAGTATCAATTATACATCCCAGGCTTGCATTAGGACTTCCAAAAGGAAGTAATTCAGCATCAGGTATCACCTTGGTAAACTGCAACAGCCTGCTGCCCCCTTGTGTTCACAGTGATAATACCACTATTTATGCTCAATCATGCCTGACTGCTTGGCAAAAACTGAGAGCCCTCATAAATTATCTGCCTTCTTCATGAAGGGCTCTGGCTAGCAGAAAAGTCAAAATCTCTGCCAATGGAGATACCCTCTAAACCCAGACAGAATAAAGTTCTCCTAGAAGGGGAATGTCATCCACAAATGAGATATGTCCCAAAGTCTATTCAGAATAATAAGTTCTCCCCAGCTCACCTCTGAAGCCTCAATGGCCAAATCCATTTCCTCATCACAGACATTGGACCAGAATTCTATCCCTTGTAGGGCCACCTCATCAATGTCACTTTTCATTGCTTCAATTGTGATCTTAAGAAGAAAAACACCCCAGGCCCCAAATAAGTATGGATTCAAGTGAGTCCCTGCCCCAACCCGGCTTTAACCATAGGCATGCAAATTTCAGAAATGTAACTTATAAAAAGCAAGCTAGGCTTGAAAGAAAAGATAGAAAAAGGGGCCGGGCGCGGTGGCTCACGCCTGTAATCCCAGCACTTTGGGAGGCCGAGACGGGTGGATCACGAGGTCAGGAGATCGAGACCATCCTGGCTAACATGGTGAAACCCCGTCTCTACTAAAAAATACAAAAAACTAGCCGGGCGAGGTGGCGGGCGCCTGTAGTCCCAGCTACTCGGGAGGCTGAGGCAGGAGAATGGCGTGAACCCGGGAGGCGGAGCTTGCAGTGAGCTGAGATCCGGCCACCGCACTCCAGCCTGGGTGACAGAGTGAGACTCCGTCTCAAAAAAAAAAAAAAAAAAAAAAAAAAAAGAAAAGATAGAAAAAGGAAGATTTTTCTTTCTTTTGGAGATGGGGTTTCACTCTGTCACCCGGGCTGGAGTACAGTAGCACAGTCTCAGCTCACTGCAACCTCCACCTCCCACACTCAAGCAAACCTCCCACCCCAGCCTCCTGAGTAGGTGGGACCACAGGTGCATGCCACCTCACCCGGCTTATTTTTATATTTTTTGTAGAAGCAGGGTTTCACCATGTTGCCCAGGCTGGTCTCAAACTCCTGGACTCAAGTGATCCCTCAGTCTCAGCCTCCCAAAGTACTGGGATTACAGGCGTGAGTCACCAACCCAGCCTCAGATTTTCAAAATGCAGGTTTTTTCTTTTTTGTTTTTGAGACAGTCTCACTTTGTGGCCCAAGTTGGAGTGCAATGGCACAATCTTGGCTCACTGCAACCTCTGCCTCCTGGGTTGAAGCGATTCTCCAGCCTCAGCCTCCCAAGTAGCTGGGATTACAGGCGCATGCCACCACGTTCAGCTAATTTTTGTATTTTCAGTAGAGACAGGGTTTCACCATGTTGGCCAGGCTGGTCTCGAACTCCTGACCTCAGGTGATATGCCCGCCTCAGTGTCCCAAAGTGCTGGGATTACAGGCGTTAGTCACCGGGCCTGGCCTCAAAATGAAGGTCTTTTACCCACACAAAGTAGCACCAGTTTTCTTGGCACACCACTGATAAGCTTAAACCTAACAGTCTCAAGGAATTTCCTTGATTCCATAATATTAAGTAAAATATTACAGAATTGGCAAAATAGCAACTAAGGATGATGGGCTCTGTAATTAGCTACAAGCTCAAATCATATAAATAGAAATACTTACTGCAAAAAGAGCAGGACCCATATATGTCTCCATGTACTGATAATATAAGGACATTATCTTCACCAGATTCTGTAAAGCAGCCACTCGTACCTTTTATGAAGAGCAGATCAGACAGTTTACTAAAATAACAATGCAATCTGACAAAGTTAGAGTCACTCAAATGGGCCAATAATCCTAAGGATTAATTGAGGTAAATATGGGATAAGCTATCATTTCCCTAAAATTCGTTCTCTCCCTTCAATTCCCTCATTATCCGTTCCTATTTATTTTCCCTCAGTCCCCTCCACCATTTTTTTTTTTTTTTTTGCATTAAAGGTGCATGTGGAACCCACGGTAGGGCTAAATTCACTAATACTATATTCTTTCTTTTTGGGGGAGGGGACAGTTTCACTCTTGTTGCCCAGGCTGGAGTGCAGTGGCGTGATCTTGGCTCACTGCAAACTCTGCCTCCCAGATTCAAGCAATTCTCATGCCTCAGCCTCCCAAGTAGCTGGGACTACAGGTGCCCGCCACCATGCCTGGCTAATTTTTTGTATTTTTAGTAGAGACAGGGTTTTACTATGTTGACCAGACTCATCTTGAACTCCTGGAGCTCAGGCAATCCACTCACCTCAGTCACCTAAAGTGCTAGGATTAAAGGTGTGAGCCACTGCGCCCGGCCATTTCTCTCTTTTTTTTTTGAGACAGTCTTCTTGCTCTGTCACCCTGGTGCAAGTATAGTAGCCATGATCATGGCTCACTGCAGCCTCAACCACCAGGCTCAAGCAATCCTCCCACTTCAGCCTCCCACGTAGCTTGGACTACAGGCTCACCCCATCACGCACAGCTAATTTTTGTCGACACGGAGTTTCGCCATGTTGCCCAGACTGGTCTCCAACTCCTGGGCTCAAGCGATCCTCTGGCCTCAGCCTCCCAAAGTGCTGGGATTACAGGCAGGAGCCACAATACCGTCACCCAGTCTTTTTTTTTTCGAGATGGACTCTCCCAGGCTGGAGTGCAGTGATGGGATCTCAGCTCGCTGCAACCTCCACCTACCAGGTTCAAGCGATTCGCCTGCCTCAGCCTCCTGAGTAGCTGAGATTACAGACATGCGCCTGTGAAGTGTTGAGATTACA
The DNA here is from genome assembly GCF_049350105.2 of Macaca mulatta. Classification (NCBI taxonomy): domain Eukaryota; kingdom Metazoa; phylum Chordata; class Mammalia; order Primates; family Cercopithecidae; genus Macaca; species Macaca mulatta. The sequence goes on from NC_133421.1 coordinate 62,371,290, forward strand.
GGCGTAAGCCACTGCGCCTGGCCTCAGTCCTCTTTTTTTTTTGTATTAAAGGTGCGTGTGGAACCCATGGTAGGGCTAAATTCACTAATACTATTCAGACTGAAGATGTTACTTCTACCTTCTTGAAGGGTCAGGTTTCGGGTATAGCAATAGCAAAGCTGTTTTTTTTTTTTTTTTTTTTTTGAGACGGGGTCTTGCTCTGTCACCTAGGCTGGAGTGCAGTGGCCGGATCTCAGCTCACTGCAAGCTCCGCCTCCCGGGTTCACGCCATTCTCCTCCCTCAGCCTCCCGAGTAGCTGGGACTACAGGCGCCCGCCACCTCGCCCGGCTAGTTTTTTGTATTTTTTAGTAGAGACGGGGTTTCACCGGGTTCGCCAGGATGGTCTCGATCTCCTGACCTTGTGATCCGCCCGTCTCGGCCTCCTGTTTTAATGGCTAGAGTGGAAAACAATCACTTGAATAAGTGATTGTTGGCAATAAAGTAGCAAATCACTAGGCAATAAAGTAGCAAAGCCAATCAAAAACTTTTTCTCCCTTAACTGTTTGTGTATACATATATTTTTAGTAGAAACGGCTTGAATAACCTACGGCAATGAAGTAGCAAAGCTGATCAAAAATGTCTTCTCCCTTAACTGTTTATTTGTGTATATTTTTTAGTAGAGATGGTGTCACTATGTTGCCCAGGTTGTTCTCCAACTTCTGACCTCAGTGATCCTCCTGCTTTGGCCTCCCAAATTGCTGGGATTATAGTGTGAGCCACCACACTGGCCCCTTAAACCTTTTTTAAGAGGATGGCAACCTCCATTACAATTCTTCCCTCTTCTCCAATGTTTTTATTAATATTAATTATCATGATTACTTTTTGAGATGGAGTCTCACTCTGTTTGCAGTGGCATGATCTCAGCTCACTGCAACCTCCGCCTCCCAGGTTCAAGCAATTCTTTTTTTTTTTTTTGAGACAGAGTCTTGCTCTGTCGCCCAGGCTGGGGTGCAGTGGCCGGATCTCAGCTCACTGCAAGCTCCACCTCCCGGGTTTACGCCATTCTCCTGCCTCAGCCTCCTGAGTAGCTGGGACTACAGGCGCCCGCCACCTCGCCCGGCTAGTTTTTTGTATTTTTTAGTAGAGATGGGGTTTCACCGTGCTAGCCAGGATGGTCTCGATCTCCTGACCTCGTGATCTCCTGGTCTCGGCCTCCCAAAGTGCTGGGATTACAGGCTTGAGCCACCGCGCCCGGCCTCAAGCAATTCTTATACCTCAGCCTCCCCAGCAGCTGGGACTACAGGCACGTGCCACCACACCCAGCTAATTTTTTTGTATTTTTAGTAGAGACAGGGTTTCACCATGTTGGCCAGACTGGTATGAAACTCCTAACCTCAGATAATCTGCTTGCCATGGCCTCCCAAAGTGCTGGGATTACAAGTGTGAGCAACCATGCCCAGCCAGAATATTAATTACTAGTAACAATCAAACCTTATTGCTGAAGTCAACTGATTCCCAATATTTCAAACTTATATTAGATTTGACATTTCCTAGGAAAGATGTGAGACAGATTTTTCACATAACCTTACCCTTATACTTACCCTCGTATCTGGACACTGTGTGGCTTCACAGACCACCTGCATAATAAAGTGCCTTTCAGACTGTAGGAAGAATAAAAATAAAGAGAATTAGGAGAGCATAACCTGTACATAGGAAGATTTCCAGACTCCCTCTACAAGGAAAACCGCTCGCTCCCTCAGGGCCCCACACAGCCCTGCCTGGTACAATCAAGCCACTCTCCCTTGAGATGGTACCGCACTATAAAGGCTATAAAGAGTTTACCTTCGGTGTCTGCTATGTGACTTGCCCTCCAATGAGGTCCCTAATCTTTTAATCTCCAAGATGACCTTCACTAACAAAGACTTCAGGGAGGAAACAGAAAAATGTAGGTCATGAGGTTTAAATAAAAATGGTTGGTTAAAAGATAAAAATCCACATGTAGGAAAATCAATTTCCTTATAGTTAAAATATAAGAGAATTCAAAACATCTGCTTTATTTCAGAGACCAAATTTGTTTTCTGAGAGGTAGCAAATTCACATCAAATGTGGCGAGAAAAGGGAGAATAGAGTAATGAACTTTATGTGCTACCCTCCTAAATCTTCCAAAATCTATTAAGGAAAAATCCAGTTTTTTAATCAATTAGAATTGCCATTTGCTCTGGGGTTTCAGACTTTCCAAAGTCAAGAAATGGTAAAAAGCCAGCTAAAGTGTCAACAAACATATATACAGAAATACTTTCAGACCATGACCCTGGCAATTTTACTTGTAGGTATTTACCCAAAAGGACTGAAAGCAGAGTCTCAAAGACACACATGCATACCCATGTTCATAGCAGCATTACCCACAATAGCCAAAAGGTGGAAGCAAGCCAAATGGCCATGGATGGACGACTAGATAAACAAAATGTGGCATATACATACAATGGAATATTAATCACCCTTGAAAAGCAAATTTTGACAAATGCTACCCCTTAGATGAATCTCGAGGACATCATATTAAAACAAACCAGTTGCAAAAAGACAAATATTATATTATTCCACTTACGTAAGGTATTTTGTTAGAGTAGTAAAATACATAGAAACTGAAAGTAAAATGATGGTTACCAGTGGCTGAGAAAAGGGGAAATGAGGAGTTGTTGTTCAGTATGTACAGTTTCAGTTTTGCAAGATGAAAAAGTTGTGGAGACTGTTTCCACAGCAATGTGAATCTACTTAACTGTACGTTTAAAAATGATTTAAGATGGTAAGTTTTATGTTATTCATTGCATTTTCAGCCAAAAGTTTATATACATATTATATATACACACAAAACGTTTACATATATATTATACACATACATATACATGTGTATATATACATATATCTACACACACACACACACACACACACACACACACATATGTATTTTTTTTTGGAGACAGAGTCTTGCTCTGTTGCCCAGGCTGAAGTACAGTGGTGCAATCTTGAGCCTTGAACTCCCAGGCTCAAGTGATTCTCCCACCTCAGCTTCCCAAGTAGCTGGGATTATAGGCATGTGCCAGAACACCTGGCTATATCCTGTTTCTTAAAAACACCTTCCTAAGGTGGTATAAAACAGACCAATTGCCATAATTTTTATTTATTTCATTTTTCATTCTTTTTCTTTCCATTATAAGCCCTGTAAACACAAGAGCTCACAAAGCTGGTTAAAAACTCAGTTGTTCCTCTCCACAGAAATCTTTATTTTTTTAGAGATAGGGTCTTGTTACATCGCCCAGGCTAGTCTCAAACTCCTCGCTTCAAGTGATCCTCTTGCCTTGATGGCCCAAAGTGTTGGGATTACCAGATGTGAGCCCCAGCACCTAGCCTCCCCAAAATCTTTAGTACAAGGCAAAAGATTTACACAACCTTAAAAGAAACCAAAGTAAACCAAAGTATATAGTACATACCATAATTTCTTTCTTTCTTTTTTTTTTTTTTTTTTTTTGAGACAGTCTTGCTCTGTTGCTCAGGCTGGAATACAGCGGTGCAATCTCAGCTCACTGCAACCTCTGCCTCCCAGGTTCAAGTGATTCTCCTGCCTCGGCCTCCTGAGTAGCTGGGATTACAGGCGTACGCCACCACGCCCAGCTAATTTTTTTGTATTTTTAGTAGAGATGGGGTTTCACCATGTTGGTCAGGCTGGTCTCGAACTCCTGACCTGATGATCCACCCTCCCCCCGCAACCGGCCTCCCAGAGTGCTGGGATTACAGGCTTGAGCCACCGTGCCCAGCCTATTTCTTTCTTTTAAGAGACTGTATCTGACTTTGTTGCTCAGGCTGGCCTTGAACAACTGGCCTCAAGCAATCCTCCCGCCTCAACCTCTGAAGTAGCTGGAGTACAAGTATGCACCACCATGCCCTATAATTTTAAAAAACCCAACAACATTCCACGCTTTGGACTGCAAAAGGAAAAACTTAAGCTTAGAAACACTTTATTTCCAAAAGCATGATGAGAAATGGCAAACACTCCATGGGCATATCTCACACAATACAAACTGGACTAAACTGGAAACAAATACTTCTAAGTAGGTGGTACTTTCTAAATCATAAACTTAAGAAAACAAAACAAAAAACTTACATTTAACTCCTTCATCCTTTACTGTCTGAATCTATACCTTATTGTGAAAAAACTTACCTCTTTATCAAAGTTTGCTTTGGTGAACTCCAACGAGTTCAGGAGTGCATTAGTAGCAGCTAGCTTCACATTATTACTAGGCTCTTCTTTCCTCATCCCCTGGATTATGGCAGTCAGAATCTCATTGGATTTATCTTGTAGCTGCTCTGGGTCCTGTAACAAGCAAAGAAGTGCAATGAATATACAGTCGGCCCTCTGCAGCCATGGGTTACACATCTGTGGACTCAAGCAACTATGGATTGAAAATATTTAGAGGAAAAAAAATGGATGGTTGCATTTGTACTGCACCAAAAGGTGCGTGTACACCTTTTTTTCTTGTCATCATTCCCTTAATACAGTATACCAACTATTAATATAGCATTTACATTGAATTAGGTATTGTAAGTATTCTAGAGATGATTTAAAGTATAAAGTATATGGGAGGATGTGCATAGGTTATATGCAAATACTATACCATTTTATATAACAGACTTGAACATCTGAGGATTTTGGTACCTGAGGAAGGTGTTAGAATCAATCCACCCCAGAAGACTGCCATAAGGAGCTAAAATATTAGCTTTTTTCCCCCTTCTGTGCAAATGGAGATGGCAGTCTGTTGGTGTTTTCCAGGCCATCTGTACTCTATGGTAAAGCTTCAGGACATTTAAGGGCCAAGGCCAAGGATCAACACCTGGGCATATCTAGGGAGTCTAAGTCCAGGTCAAGTGCTGTGGGCTCCTGTGTTTCATAAAGTCTATATATTAAAATAGACACCAAGAGTGGTAACCTCATCAGGAACAACAGTGCTGGGAGGGCTGCATCTAAAATACCTTGTCTCCAGTGGCTAAACCAACTACATCAAGTGTTGGCAAAACTTTCCGTAATGTAGTAAATTAAAATGCACCACAACAATCATGGTACATTCAGGATCTTAAGAAAAAGGATTGGTCAGGGATGCTCCAAATGAGAATATCCTCATTTTGTAAGTCTAGAATCTAAGACTCTTCAAACATGAACTTCTGTTTTCAGTTTGTGATCAAGTTTCTTAACTTTAGGGCATGATTAGTAATGTGAAGACAGAGGCCTAGGGGAAATAAATCAGTCTTACTTTCAAAACACTGTGCAATTTAGCTTGGCTTTCTTCGTGATTCAATAAGGTAGTACCAATATCATTCATGTCACAGCTAGAGGCAATCAGAGGTATATAAACCAGATACATTAGGCAAGCACTTACTATATCTTGGCAAATATAACCGATAGCTTCCAATGTCGACTCCTTCATGTGCTCTGTGCTGTTGGGGTTTGTGACATTGGCCACCAGCTGAGGAATGAGTTCTGGCCACTGGTTTACTGGGATCTCTGCACAAGCAATACCAGCCACACACTGTGAGGCAGAACTAGGCCGGTAAGTTTCTGTGCCCAATGTCTGCAAAACCTGCACCAAAAAAGACAAAAGATACAAACTTCTAACACTATTTGACCACATTTTGCCCACCACCACACTTCTTATATTAGTGTCTCTGAATTCTTCTTTTTTTTTTTTCTTTTTTAAGACAGGGTCTCACTCTATTGCCCGGATTGGAGTGCAGTGGCACCGTCACAGCTCACCGTAGCCTCACCTCTATGGTGCAATCTATCCTCCCGCCTCAGCCTCCTGAGTACCTGAACTACAGGGGTGGATATGCAGACATACCCAGCTATTTTTTGTAGAGACAGGGCATCACCATATTGTCCAGGCTCTTAAAAAAAAAAAAAAAAAAAAGGAAATACAAGGCCTTACTCTGTTGTCCATGGTGGAGTGCAGTAGCATAACCATAGTGCAGTGGCAAAACGATACTGCAGCCTCGACCTCCCAGGCCTCCCCAAGTAGCTTAGACTTGCAGGCACGTGCCATCCCACCTAGCTAACTTTTTTGGATTTTTAGTAGAGATGGGGGTCTCCCTATGTTGCCGAGGCTGGTCTCAAATTCCTGGCTTCCCAAAGTGCTAGGATTACAGGTGTGAGCCACTGCGCCCAGGCAGCTGTCTCAGAATTCTTTTTTTTTTTTTTTGGAGACAAAGTCTCGCTCTTGTCCCCCAGGCTAGAGCGTGATGGCGCAATCTCGGCTCACTGCAACCTCCGCCTCCCGGGTTCAAGAGATTCTCCTGCCTTAGCACCTCCCGCCAAGTAGCTGGGATTACAGGCGCCTGCCACCATGCCCAGCTAGTTTTTGTATTTTTAGTAGACGGGGTTTCACCATGTTGGCCAGGCTGGTCTCGAACTCCTGACCTCAGGTGATCCACCCACCTCGGCCTACCAAAGTGCTGGGATTACAGGCATGAGCCACCGTGCCTGGCCTCAGAATTCTTATCTATAATATGGAGAAGCAGAAAAGGCTGTCAGAAAAATCCAGCACAGTAGCAACATCAGCATAATCAACACTGCCCCAGAACCTAGAAATAAAACCAGTCATCCCCTGCTTCCAAAAGGAATTCTCCAAAATAACACACCTCACTTCAACCTTCAACACAAGATGGGAAACCAGAAGTTACAAGGGAAGGTAGCAGTAAATGGCAAAGGAGAGAGATGGGGACAAATCTCATCTTCCAGGCTCACTGTTGCTTTTATAACAATAACAACCTCATTTTGTGGACAGACATGGACACTAGAATGAAGCTAGTTCTGGGGCATTCAGGTGGGTCTGATTCACAGTAGATCACTATCTAACCTGATCCAAGGAGATCTCACTCATGAGACGTGGGCTGAAACAAAACGTTTTCCTTCTAATCACTGACAACCCAGCACTCTGGGTGACTTACATAGAAAGGCCTTGGTCAAGTAACAACATCACTAAATACAAAAACAAAGTTGCTGATGTTAATAACACCCATGAACTTATCTTTATATAACTTCCAATTTGAAAGGATTTGTTCTGTTTGCCCAAGAATCAAAGAACTGTTCTCTCTACCACTGACAGAATCTAGCCAGATGTCAAAACAAGATCCACTTGTCATTAAACATGTCTCGCTTGACATGGTAACCACACCACCATTTATGTAAAGGGTAATGGCACAGGTATGATAAAAGATGAAGTCACAATTGACCTAGAGTTAATCATTACCATGATCAGCTAATTCAGTCAATGAACTCACTAAGAATCACCAGTCCACTCAAAGGCAAACAGTTAACTGTTCTGGCATGAATACGGGACAAAGAATAGCTGCCAGATATTTAGACCAGCTCTGCTGACTGGGTTGGATCACTTAGTATCCTGCTTTGCAGCAGCTAGTACCAATAATGAACTCCCCCTTTCCTTCTTATATGGTATATCATCATCCCTGGCCCCCACCCCCATCAGCTCTACCCAACACTAAACAGTTCTGATTGACGTTGAATGAAAGGCTTTGCTCTGGAGGACCAGCAGAGCTAGAATGGACAAAAACTGTATGTCAAAGACATGAGGGAACAAGGGGGAAAAACAAGGTGAATTGTCCAAAATGCCAGAGGCTGAATGGATATTATTAACCCAAGTCCAGGGTGCCTTCACATCGCACTACATCATATCCTAGTACATATGTGGAGTGCACTGAATCCCATTCTACTTTTACCTTTTTCCTTTAGATTGCTTTCTGAAGACTCCATATTACTTGAGGTGATTAAGAAACTACAAATGTCCAACTCCTGGGTACTAAAAGTTTTCTGTTTAAACTAGAGGTAACCTTAATAGTAATATTCAATTACCAAAAAAGAGAAACTGGCTCAATTGTGTCCCAGTATCCAGATTTCAAAAAAGATCACTGACAGTGAAACTTAGTATTATCAGTTGTGCTATGAAAGAGAAAAAGGCCAAGGTAACTGTTAGCCTTTTTTTTCCCCATGCCCAAGGGCTTAACCATGCCTATACAAATTATTATCTAATATTTATTTATTTTTTTTTAAAGAAACGGAGTCTCACTCTGTCACTCAGCCTGGAATGCAATGGCACAAACTTAGCTCACTGCAATCTCTGTCTCCCAGGGTCAAGCAATTCTCCTGTCTAAGCCTCCTGAGTAACTGGGACTACAGGTACCCGCTACCACAGCCAGCTAATTTTTGTATTTTCAGTAGAGACAGGGTTTTGCCATGCTGGCCAGGCTGGTCTCGAACTCCTGACCTCAGGTGATCCACTCGCCTCAGCCTCTCAAAGTGCTGGGATAACAGGCATGAGCCACTGCGCCCACTTGTTTTTTTTAAAGGTTGGTGTTAAGAGTGATGTGCCAAAAAATAAGCCAATTCCAATTCCAATTACATCTTATCCCATTTACTAGTGTGTAATTTAAGAAGATGAGAAACTGAATGGGCACTATCAGTATCGAGATTTCCAGTGATAGAATATACTTCCATTTATGTCACTTAGCTGAGAGAGAAGGAATTAAAATGTTATTATTACACAAGCAGACCCAACATGAATAGAAACAGCTCTACATATTCCAAAAAGATTTGAAACCAAGTTGGATTTAATAAGCTGGCTCCCTATCATGGGTATGCAAAATTGGTGACAGAAGGAGGTACACAACTAGATAGAGAAGTTGTTGCCTTACAGGGCACTACTTTACCTAACGCTGATATCTAGAACCAGGAATTAGCAAGTATGATGTGCATAACCGTGACTTGCACAAGTACATATGTAGGAATTCCCTACTAGTTTCCACTCAGATACCAAGGACAAAATGATGATTGCACAGGTATTTAACTCACTCCTCTTTGTGCCTTACCCATGTCAGACAGATCACTAAAGAACTTAATTTAAAAACAGCCAGGCGAAGTGGCTCACGCCTGTAATCCCAGTACTTTGGGAAGACAGGCAGGCAGATCATCAGAGGTCAGGAGTTCAAGACCAGCCTGGCCAACACGGTGAAACCCCCATCTCTACTAAAAATACAAAAATTAATTAGCCAGCCTAGTGGCGTACGCCTGTAATCCCAGCTACTCAGGAGGCTGGGGCAGGAGAATCACTCGAACCCAGGAGGTGGAGGTTGCAGTGAGCTGAGATTGCGCCATTGCACTCCAGCCTGGGCAACAGAGCAAGACTCCCTCTCAAAAAATACAAACAAGCAAGCAAAAAAACAAAACAAAACACCAGTCCATATATTCTGAGTCCTTTGCTTCATTTAGAACTATGAATTTCTAATTCAACAAGACAGTAACAAGAATGTCATGATTCAAAATTCATCACCTTTTCTCCCCAAAATTCATCCCACTCTAAATGCCCTGGGAAAAAAGTCAAGTGTTTCTGAAGAAAGATTTTTTATAATTGGCTAAGTAGATAAAACACCATTAACGTCACACTCCTATTTCACAAACTCTTTGGGCCTCCAAGGCCCAAGAGATCATGTAACTTTCCTTCTGACTCCACATAGTGCCATGCTAAACCAGCAAAGATTGAGATTTTTTTTTTTTTTTTTTTTTGAGACGGAGTCTCACGCTGTTGCCCAGGCTGGAGTGCAGTGGCGCGATGTCGGCTCACTGCAAGCTCCGCCTCCCGGGTTCCCGCCATTCTCCTGCCTCAGCCTCCTGAGTAGCTGGGACTACAGGCGCCTGCCACCGCGCTCGGCTAATTTTTTGTATTTTTAGTAGAGACGGGGTTTCACTGTGGTCTCGATCTCCTGACCTTGTGATCCGCCCGCCTCGGCCTCCCAAAGTGCTGGGATTACAGGCTTGAGCCACCGCGCCCGGCCAAAGATTGAGATTTAAACAGCAGAAGTTCAACAAGAGCCAGGTGCTGGTTGACTGGATAATCACTTGGGGAGACAGTTTAAAAAACATCCCTTGGCCAGGTGCAGTGGCTCACGCCTGTAATCCCAGCACTTTGGGAGGCCGAGGCAGATGGATCATGAGGTCAGGAGTTCAAGACCACTCTAGCCAAGATGGTGAACCCCCGTCTCTACTAAAAATACAAAAATTAGCTGGGCGTGGTGACGGGTGCCTGTAATCCCAGCTACTTGGGAGGCTGAGGCAGATAACTTCTTGAACCCGGGAGGCAGAGGTTGCAGTGAGCCAAGATCATGCCATTGCACTCCAGCCTGGGCAACAGAGCAAGACTCCGCCTCCAAAAAAAAACAAAAAAGTGCCTGAGCTGTACTCCAGAAGTACCAAATCGGAATTTCTGGAGAGCTGGGAAATACGTATTAACAAATTCCCTAAGTGATGTGGGTATAGAGCACCAATTTATACACTACTCCCATTTGTCAAACAGATTTTTACAAATTATGACACACAATTAAAGTTTCCCAAGCTGCTGCAGCCTACCTCAATCATCTAAAAAGAATTCCAATCCATCAATGGGAATGGACAAGCTGTGTTGAGAAAGATTTAAGACAAAGACAATTTTTATCTTTAGGTGAAGTTCAAGTCCCAGAAACCTATCACACTGTCAGCTCTATCCCATGCAAATAGCAAAAGATCTGAGAAAGCAATTTCTTGTTCTCTAGGTAATATAACCAAACAGATGAGTGTTACTCACATAGTTCTTGACTTCTCGTCGAGCATTAGCATCAATAGCAAGCCACCTCTGCTGATATTGTGCCTTGATATCTGGATCTTTAGATGTCAAAGAGTTCTTGATTTGTAGACCAGCTGCAACTCTGGCAACCTGACTATTTCCTGGATTTGCCAGCACTCTGGACAGTTCCACAAGGAAAGTGGGCTGTTAAGGGAAGATAAATTTGTAAATAAAATTATCTTGGGAATTTCCACAACTGAGAATAATTTATGGAGCACTGAACCACCGGAGGAGGGGTGAGGTGGGGGGGGGAACTAATGTCTAATTTTTTTTTGGTATATCATAAGCATCTCAGGAAACCACAAAATACCTACTACAAGACTTCTATAAAAATGTTACTTAGTATATAACAGGAAGTCTTCCACCTTTCTCATGGAGCCTAGCACTTAATGAGGAATTGCAGATTTTCCTATCAAAATCATTCCTAGTACCCAAATTGTCACGTTATACTCCCTGAATTGCAAGGTTTTAGAGTATGGTAGTAGTTAGTCTTCTGTGTATACCGAGGTGTCCCAAGAATTCTTAATAATGTCTGGTACTTGAATGAATGGCTGTTACGATGCGGGTAGAAAATAAAACTGTTTATCTAAATTTCAAAAACCTTGGTCCCAAAAGAATGATCCAACTTTCCATCTCATGGCAGCAGCAGGGTAGCTTTTCATCCCATGGAAGGAGGTGATCTTTTATGAGAGAGGGAAATATAGATAAGCCTAAACAAACTTAGGAGCCTCATCCTCCGTTTTATTTGTGGGCACTCAGCAAAAAGGGAACAACGAAAAAAGCAGATTTACAAGGAAAATTGGTAAGATATTTAGAAATAGGGAAAAAGTGAAAGAAAAAAATCTTCAGGCAAGCTGTTCAAGAAAAATAACTTTGTATCTAATAATCAACAATTACTTGCTCCTATACATTTGGACTTTAGTTGAGGAATACAGTGGATCCCTGAAAAGCATGTTCTTTTGTAACCTTTTGTAATCCACAGGCCTCAAAAACTACTCCCTTTGTTTAAAAATTTAACACACACACCTCTCTCTCCAGCAAAAAAACCGTGCCCAAACAGCAAAGTTAGCAGGAAAAGCCAAAAGCAGATACATTTTTCTTACTGCTAACAAGTTCTGCAATCACAGCAGAAGATAATTCTTAAAAGTTTTATTAATTATGTACCACTAAAGAATGTTAAGAATGTTAGGAATAAGATAAAAAGCTTCTTGCAAAATTAGCAAAAGCAGAAACAGGAATAATACCCTAAATGGAATTATCAGCCTATACTAGTGGAAAAATCTATTCTAGGAAAGGATAAACAGGTTAGTTGTAAAAATTGGCACATATGAAGAACAAAAAAAAAATCATTCAAAGGCAGCCTGTATAAAATAAGCCTTGTCACTTTGTTGATGTTGACATTTTGCCTATATAACACAAAGAAACACATATGGTTACAATGTTATTCAGACTTATTTCCTATTACCTTTCTCAAAGATGTCAAGCATCATCCAATCCTTCCCTCTGACCCCATCTCCCAATAGGAGATGGACACCAAAGAGAAACTTAACTGGCATCTAGGCTGTTTCAACCAATCCATCCTACATTTTTATACAAAGGACCAGTCTCTAGCGGACTTAGCTTCATTTTCTCCGGACCCCTTAAATTTTAAAATATGAAAAACGAGTAACTTTCCTCTGTGATTTCATCAGGAAACAGGCCCGATCTCAAAGATGAGCCTCAGACTGTTGTCTGGGTGCAGATCCCTAGTGATTAGGTTTCTATTCATCCAGGTCAGAAGGAAAGGAAAAAAAAAAAAAAGGAAGAAAAAGAAAATACCCCGAGAGGAATAACCGGGCAGAAGAGGGAAAAATATTAGTGGAAATGGGTTAAGAGGCAGTCGGGTGCCAGGCCTGGCCATGAGCACACACCAAGGTAGCGAGGAAAGGGCAGAGCTCTAGGAAATAGGTGGGGAGAGCCACAGGGGCCACGGGACAGGAAGGATAAGCCGGCCGGGGTCAGACAGGGAGGGCACCCGGGCCCAGAGCTTCCACATGGCCCCTAGGCCTGACTCCCCCACCCCCACCTCTGCTGAACACGCAGCGCCGCGCAACCTAACTTCCCTTCCCTCCCTCTTTCTCCCTCCCGCTGCACCGCCGCCCTCAGGCCGCGCAATGATTGGGCGACAGGCAGCCCGGCGCGCCCCGCCATTGGCCAGTCGCAGGGCCCGGGGCGGGACACACCCACCGGCTTCCCGATGGCGGGGTTAGGTTGGACCGGGTTGGGGGGGAGGGGGACGGGATGGGGCGGGGTAGGTTCCCGAGGCCTGGGCCTCCCGGAGGGCGGGAAGGCCCCGCACGCAGGGGATGGGGACGCGGCGGGATGGGCGCGGCGGGGTAGCACGCACCAGGTTCTCCACGGCCGCACGCTCCAGGAACTTCTGCGCCGCTTCCAGCTCCAGCCGATCTGGGGGGAGGAAAGTGGGAGACGGAGCGGGGTCAGAGGGGCCGGGCCTCCCCTCCCCCACCCCAATCACCTCAGCCCGACCCCCGGCTCCTGCGTCCTACCGGGAGACACGGTCTTCTCGAGGATGGTGATCAGCTCCATGGCGGAGGTGGCGGCGGCGGCGACTCCTCCTAAGACGACGGCCCGGCCTTTCGGGCGGCGGCTCGAACTGGGGATGGGGGTTGGGGGTCGGGTGGGAAGGGAGGGTGGGGTGGGGGGCGGGGGTCACCACAAGCCCATTCACCGGCTCTTTCTGGGTAGTCGCTCCAGCTCCCCTTAGTCTCTTCTTCTCTTACTTCCTCCCTCCGAATGGGCTGCTGGCAGCGGGGGAGGGACCCCGGGGGCAGCTCAGAGCGCGCTGGTGCTCGGGAGGCGGAGGGAGAAAGAAGGAAGAGAAGCTGTGAGTGAGAGGCGGCACGCAGGGAGGGAGCGAGGGCGGGAGGAAGGCGGAGGGATATTCGGGCCGGACCTCGCCGCGGCGGCGCCGCGCTCCACGGCGATTGGCCGCTGTTCTGGCCACGCGGAATCCCCAATTGGCCAGGCGCTCAGCGTCGAAAGGCCGCCTTTCGCCCATTCGCCTGCTGGTTTCAAGGCCCGGGTGGCTGGGCGGGCAGGGGAATGGAGCGCCCTAATTGGCCGAGGGGAGGGAGATTGGGATGGGGCCGGAGAGAGCCCGCCGCTGATTGGGTTGGGCTTGGTAAAGGCCTTGAGCTCAGACCGGCTGAGCGCCGAGGAGGGTGGACCGAAGGCACGACTCGGAGCCTGCGCGATTGGCTGGGATAGTGGGCGTTGATAGGATAGGGTGCCTGGGAGAACTGGGGAGAGGAGTTCGGGGTCGGGGCGCGGGAAGGCGGGAGGCGCCCGGCTGCCCTCGGAGCCCGGCGCGGGGCACGATGGGACGCCCCCGGGAAGAGGCGGAGCTGGGTTCGACCGCTGGGGCTGCGGTTGGGTAAGCGCCGTCGCTCCGAGGGGCGTGTTGAGCGAGGCTTTCGCGGGCGTGAGCGGGGGAGGGGGGACCGTTGAAGTCCTGCGCCGCGCCCGCAGGAAGCTGCTTTAATGGCTAGGTCGGCTTGGTACCCTGCTCTTGGCTGGGACGGATCCGTAAGGCCATGTGGCTCCACTTGAAATGTGTAGATGTGGAAACTGAAGCCCAGAGAGGGTATGGAACTTGCCCAAAGTCACACAGCCGGTTAGTGGCTTGGTAAGGAATGGGTTCAGGAGCCTAGAGGGTATGGAACTTGTCCAAGGTCGTACAGCTGGTTAGTGGCTTGATAAGCTCAAGCTCTCCTGACTGCCGTTGTCCCTACAAGCAGCTTTCTCTCCAAGGAGTCCCCTAGGCCTGCTTATATAGGGCTTGAGACCTGTACTAAGTCTGACTTGCTTAGGGGTGAGCTAAGGGAATCCTACACTTAGACACCCCATCCTTGACAGAATGGAAATGCTTCACCCTGTAAAGGCTCAACCTCGAACCAGAAAGAATGTGTGTACAGGCATAAAGGATCGTGGTTCTTGACCTGTTTTAGTTCTGAACTCCTGAAGAAACTCATGAATGCCTTTTCTTAGCAAAATGCATATAAAGAAAATGTGGGCCGGATGCGGTGGCTGATGCCTGTAATCCCAGCACTTTGGGAGGCCGAGCGGGGCGGATCACGAGTCGGAGACCATCCTGGCCAACATGGTGAAACCCCGTCTCTACTAAAATACAAAAAAATAGCCCGGCGTGGTGGCGCATGCCTATAGTCCCAGCTACTCCTGAGGCCGAGGCAGGACGATCTCTTGAACCCTGGAGGCAGAGGTTGCAGTGAGCCGATATTGCGCTCCGTCTCAAAGAAAAGAAAAAAATGTGCATACAGTATCTTGACTTTCTTTGACATTGGTAAGTGGGCTGTAGGTTAAGAATTTCCTAGGCTGGGAGCAGTGGCACAGACCTGTAATCCCAGGACTTTGGGGGGATCGCTTGAGCCCAGGAGTTCAAGACTAAGCTGGACAACGTAGCGAGATCCTGTCTCTTTTAAAAAATAAAGATTTTTAAAATGATAAAGGAAAAGTGTAATAATGGGGCCGGGCGCAGTTGCTCATGCCTGTAATCCCAGCACTTTGGGAGGCCGAGGCGGGCGGACTTGAGGTCAGGAGTTCGAGACCAGTCTGGCCAACATGGTGAAACCCTGTCTCTACTACAAAATACAAAAAAAAATACAAAAAAAAAAAAAAAAAAAGCTAGCCGAGCATGGTGGCACACGCCTGTAATCCCAGCTTTTTGGGAGGCTGAGATGGGAGAATCTCTGGAACCCGGGAGGTGGAGGTTGCAGTGAGCCGAGGCTTCACTACTGCACTCCAGCCTGGGCGACAGTAAGACTCTCAAAAAAAAATAAATAAATGGGAACAAAGAATTTCTTGAATTGTTTCGTTTTCACAGTACTGGTGTAGGGGTAATTGAATGTAGCAGTTCATAGAGCTCTTTAACATATGACTTGAGCTTGTGAGGTAATTGCCCTGCACTAGCCACACTGGGAAAACCTAGGAGGAAGTCTGACTTTGCTGAAGGGTTTCACAAAGAATTGGGAAAGCTTGGCGAACTCTTTGTTAAAAGAGGAAGAAATGGTCTTTCTCTGCTAGAGATATCTTTGCAGTTTTGAAGCTAAAAATGTAGGGACACCGTTCCTCATACCATACTGTGACTAGTGGATTTCCCATGGCTTAGCAGTTCCCTAACCCCAGCCTTTTGCTTCATCTATTAACTGTGGAAGAACTGCCCTGTGTAACTTTGTTATAAATCAGTGAAGACTGGGCAGGGCGTGGTGGGTCACGCCTGTAATCCCAGCACTTTGGGAGGCTGAGGTGGGCAGATCACCTGAGGTCAGGAGTTAGAGACCAGCTTGGCCAATGCGGTGAAACCCTGTCTCTACTAAAATACAAAATTAGCCGCGCGTGGTGGTGGGCACCTGTAATCAATCCCAGCTACTCAGTAGGCTGAGGCAGGAGAATTGCTTGAACCCGTGAGGCAGAGGTTGTAGTGAGCCAAGATTGCATCACTGCACTCCAGCCTGGGTGACAGAGCAAGACTCCATCTCAAAAAAAAAACCAAAACAAAACACTGCATTCCCGCCTGGATGCCAGGGCAAGACTCTATCTCAAAAAAAAAAAAAAAAAAAAAGAAATCAATGAAGATTTGCCGTGCATGGTGGCTCACGCCTGTAATCATAGTACTTTGGGAGGCTGAGGCTGGAGGATCACTTGAGCCCAGGAGTTTGAGGCCAGCCTGGCCAACATGGTGAAACCCTATCTGTACTAAAAATACAAAAATTAGCCGGGTGTGGTGGCGGGAGCCTGTAATCCTAGCTACTCGGGAGGCTGAGGCAGGAGAATCACTTGAACCCAGAAGTCAGAGGTTGCAGTGAGCCAAGATTGTGCCAGTGCACTCCAGCCTGGGCGACAGTGAGACTGCCCCCCCCTCCCCCCTGCAAAAAAGTCAATGAAGATTAAGTAAGATGACATCTGTGAAAATCCTGGAATTGTCCTTACATGAGTTACCTACACTACAAATTATCCATAATTTGTTTCACTCAGGCTAACTTTCCCCTGCTCTCCAGCAGTTTGCTGGGCTACCTCTGTCTCAGCATCAGTCATGATGATACCAGTGAGGGCAAATGGATTTTTGAGACAGAGTCTTGCTCTGTCACACGGGCTGGAGTGCAGTGGCGCCATCTCGGCTCACTGCAACCTCCGCCTCCTGGGTTCAGGCAATTCTCCTTTGCCCTTAGAATATAGACAAAACCACTTGCATGTCAGGTAAAGTCTTGTATGGTCTTGCCTCCACTCAACACCAGCTTGACTCAATCCCTTGTTCTCCCAAGTAGCTGGGATTACAGGTGCCCACCACCACATCCAGCTAATTTTTTTTTTGTATTTCAGATGGGGTTTCACCACGTTGGCCAGGCTGACTTCAAACTCCTAACTTCAAGTGATCCACCCGCCTCGGCCTCCCAAAGTGCTGGGATTACAGGTGTGAGTCACCGCGCCTAACCTATACAATTTTGAAAAAGGCAGGCATGGTGGCATGTACTTCAGGAGGGTGAGGCAGGAGGGTTACTTGAGGTCAGGAGTTCAAGGCTTCAGTGACCTATGATCCTGCACTCCAGCCTGGGTGACAGCTGGACCCTGTGGCTGAAGTAAAATGCTGAGAAAATGAAAGTTTTGCAGCAAAGTTCCAATCGAACATAAAATCCTTACCAAAATCAAAATGAACTGACTTTAGTTGAACTAAAGTTACTGATGATGCTGTTTAGTTCCCATCAAAAGTACATTCAATAAATGCTGGTGAGGTACTGGAGCTTGAGTGATGAGCACAGACTCCAGAAATTGAGTGCCTGAGTTCCTATCCCAGCTCTACCACTTCTTAGTTTGTGAGTTAACTTTCCTCAATGTAAAATGGGACTATTAATTGTCCTTACTATGTAGGGACAAATGGGGAGGTCCTAAGTGAGTTAAGACCTGGTGAATGGGCTGAGTGCAGTGGCTCATGCCTATAATCACAGTGCTTTGGGAGGCTGAGGCTGGAGGATCACTTGAGCCCAGGAGTTTGAGGCCAGCCTGGCCAACATGGTGAAACCTCATCTGTACTTAATACAAAAATTAGCTGGGCCTGGTGGCAAGAGCCTATAATCCCAGCTACTTGGGAGGCTAAGGCAGGAGAATCACTTGAACCCAGGAGGTGGAGATTGCAGCAAGCCGAGATCACACCACCGCACTCCAGACTGGGTAACGCAGCTCAAAAAAAAAGAAAAAGAAAAATATGGCAGCTTTAATTTTAATTTTTTAAAAAGAAAAAATAAAAGACTTGGTGAATGCCAGTCTAGCATGGCTATTATCTACTTACCATGTATTTTATGCTAAGTGAGTGGTCCTTGGTCTGTTAGGGAAGATAGACTTTAATCATTTTATCTCTCAAACATGTGAAGTTGTAAAAGTGACATATGGCAAGGAAAGTTCCAGTCAGGGAGTTCAGGGAAAGCTTAGTTGAGGAAGGGAAGAGAGTCACTCAGGTGAAGAAGAGAGGAATAGTGTGTATGGAGGCTCTGTGGTGGGAAGGAGCTTGGGGATTACAACTGCAAGAATGCCAGTGTCCCCAAAACAGAGAACAAGGGATTGAGTTGAGCTAGTGTTGAGTGGAAGCAAGACCACAAGACCTTCCCTGCCATGCAAGTGGTTTTGTCTATATCCTGAGAGCAAAGGGGAGCTATTGAAAGGTTTTAAGAAGGATGGTCATTACAATGTAGAGATTGGATGGGAAGGGGAAAGAGTAGATGCAGGGAGACCAGTTAGGAGGCCATTGCAGTAATCACATAGGACATGATACTTGTGAAAAGGAGAAGGGTGGAAGTCGTGGTGGAAACACAGAGATAGCAAAATTAATTGAGCTTGGTGATTTTTGTTTGTTTGTTTGTTTGGACACAGGATCTCGCTTTGTCAGCCAGGCTAGAGTGCAGTGGCATGAAGAACTTTGTGATTGATTGAAAGAGGAGGGAAGTGTCCACTGGTCCCTACTAGGTTTCTGGCTTGCACTGTGAAATAGGTGGTGGTGCCACTTTGCAGTGTTTCCCAGGTGGGAGGAGTTGGTGGCCACATGGTTTAGTAGGGTGGGGAGGATTACACCGAGACTTGAAGTTGCATTTCCTTGAACTATCTATGGATTACATCAGGTTTTTTTTTTTAGACAGGGTCTCACACTGTCACCCAAGCCGGAATACAGTAGTGCAATCTCAGCTCACTACAGCCTCCACCACCTCTATTCAAGCTGGGACTACAGGCATGTGCCACCACACCCAGCTAATTTTTGTATTTTTTGTAGAGACATGGTCTTACCACATTGCCCAGGCTGTCTCGAACTCCTGAGCTCAAGCAGTTCACCTGACTCAGCCTCCTAAAGTGCTGAGATTACAGGCGTGAGTTACTGCGCCCAGATGCTTTCTTCTTTCTCAGCTTATCAAAGTAATGTATGTTCCTCACTGTAGAAATTTTGTTTTTTTTTTGTTTTGTTTTGTTTTTTTTTTTTGAGACGGAGTCTCGCTTTGTCGCCCAGGCTGGAGTGCAGTGGCCGGATCTCAGCTCACTGCAAGCTCCGCCTCGCGGGTTTACGCCATTCTCCTGCCTCAGCCTCCCGAGTAGCTGGGACTACAGGCGCCCACCACCTCGCCCGGCTAGTTTTTTTTGTATTTTTAGTAGAGATGGGGTTTCACCATATTAGCCAGGATGGTCTCGATCTCCTGACCTCGTGATCCGCCCGTCTCGGCCTCCCAAAGTGCTGGGATTACAGGCTTGAGCCACCGCGCCCGGCCTCACTGTAGAAATTTTGAAAAGGAATTCAGCAGAAACCACCTGCAACCTCAAATTATATCCACCATTAAAATATTGGCATATTTTCCCCAAAATAGTTCTATTTTAAATGGAAACCAAAATATTCCTATGTATCATTTCTTGTTAACTCCAAAAAATGTCCTTTTAATAATTTTATTTGTTTGTTTGTTTGTTTATTTATTTTATTTATTGAGACAGGATCTTGCTCTGTTGCCCAGGCTGAAATGCAATGGCATGATCTTGGCTCACTGCAGCCTCAACCTCCCGGGCTCAAACAATCCTCCTGCCTTAGCCTCCCAAAAAGCTGGTACTACAGGTGTGAGCCACTGCACCTGGCTAATTTTGTTCATTTTTTTGTAGAGACAGGGTCTCCCTGTGTTGCCCAGACAGGTCTTAAACTCCTGGGCTCAAGTGATCCTCCTGCCCCCGCCTCCCAAGATGCTGGGATTATAGACATAAGCCACCTTGCTCCGCTGTTTTAAGAATTTTTAATTGACTCAACTCTTTATCAAGTTGCATTGAAAAGATGATATGAATTAAATATATGTGAACTGGCCCCAGTACATTTTCACACTGGTAGTGCAATGCAGAAGTGAAGCCTTTTGACTTAACCTTTAAAAAAAGTACCTACTGGCCGGCTGGGCGCGGTGGCTCAAGCCTGTAATCCCAGCACTTTGGGAGGCCAAGACGGGCGGATCACGAGGTCAGGAGATCGAGACCATCCTGGCTAACACGGTGAAACCCCGTCTCTACTAAAAAATACAAAAAACTAGCCAGGCGAGGTGGCGGGCGCCTGTAGTCCCAGCTACTCAGGAGGCTGAGGCAGGAGAATGGCGTGAACCCGGGAGGCGGAGCTTGCAGTGAGCTGAGATCCGGCCGCTGCACTCCAGCCGGGGCGGCGGAGCGAGACTGCGTCTCAAAAAAAAAAAAAAAAAAAAAAGGTACCTTCTGGTAGAATAAGCTAAAAGTTGCAAATCATTGAAGTATGTCCACTGGGTCCCAAAACTGGAAGTTCACTGAGGCCTGTCTTCCTGGCCAGGTGTCACAGGGAATCCTGTACTCTGGCCCAGGGCTCTTCTTCTTTTCTGTTTTTATCTTTTTATATGTATAATTGCATAATGCTCTATTTTGATTATCTGCTTTGTACAATTTGTATGTATGCATGTATCTTTTGTCCTGAGTTAGACTATGACTCAGGGTTTCTCAACCTTGATTATTTTGGACAACATAATTATTTTTTTTGCAGGGGCGGGGATGGTGGTGGCAGGAAACAGAGTCTCACTCTTGTTCAGACTGGAGTGGTGTGGCGTGATCTTGGCTCGCTGTGACCTCTGCCTCCCAGTAGCTGGGTAACCTCCTGAGTAGCTGGGATTACAGGCATGCACCACCACACCTGGCCAATTCTTTATTTTTTGTAGAGATGGGGTTTTGCTGTGTTGCCCAGGCTTGTCTCAAACTCCTGGCCTCAAGTGATCCACCCGCCTCGGTTTCCCAAAGTGCTGGGATTACAGGCGTGAGCCACTGTGCCTGCCCTCACATTATTATTTGCGGGGAAGTTGCCCTGTGCATTTCAGAATGTTTAGCAGCATTTCTGGCCCCTGCCCACTAAGTTCCACTAGCTCCTCTCCCACCAAATCATGGTGGGACAATCAAAAAAGTCTCCAGATGTTACAGAATATATCTCCTAGGAAGGAAGTAAATCCCTCACAAACCCTCCCCACAATTGAGAACCACATTTATAGCTCCTCGAGGTTAGAAGCCATGTCATATAAATTCCTGTGTTCCCTACCTAGCACATAGTAAGCATTTTTATTGTCCAAACAATATCATTGCTTCATGAAAATAATAGCTTTTTTTTTTTTGAGACCGAGTTTCACTCTTATTGCCCAGGCTGGAGTGCAATGACGTGATCTTGGCTCACCGCAGCCTCCACCTGCTGGGTTCAAGCGATTCTTCTGCCTCAGCCTCCCCAGTAGCTGAGATTACAGGCATGCGCCACCATGCCCGGCTAATTTTTTTGTATTTTTAGTAGAGACGTGGTTTCTCCGTGTTGGTCAGACTGGTCTCAAACTACCGAAGTCAGGTGATCCTCCCGCCTCAGCCTCCCGAAGTGCTGGGATTACAGGCGTGAGCCACTGCACCCAGACCCCCTTTTTTTTTCTTTTTGAGACAGTGTCTTGCTCTGTCACCCAGGCTGGAGTGCAGTGACGTGATCCTACTGTAACCTTGAACTTCCTGCTCAAGTGATCCTCCCAACTTAGCCTCCTCAGTAGCTGGGACTACAGGTGTGTGCCACCACACCTGGCTAATTTTTGTGTGTGTGTGTTGGGGGATATTTTTTGTAGAAATGGGGTTTTGTCATGTTGCCCAGGCTGGTCTCAAACTCCTAGGCTTAAGTGAACCTCCCACCTCCCAGAGTGCTAGTATTATAGGCATGAGCCACTGCAGGCAGCCTAATGTCTTTAAAACACATACTCTTTGTATTGTTCAAGGCTCTTTACATATAGTGACTCATTTAATCCTCCCAGCAACCCTCCGAGATAGGTCCTCCTATTGTACCTTTTTTACAGTCAGGAAACTAAGACTTGGCTGGGTGTGGTGGCTCATGCCTGTAATCCTAGCACTTTGGGAGGCCGAGGCGGGTGGATCATGATGTCAGGAGTTCAAGACCAGTCTGGCCAAGATGATGAAACCCTGTCTCTACTAAAAAATATAAAAAAATTAGCCGGGTGTGGTGGCAGGTGCCTGTAGTGCCAGCTACTCGGGAGGCTGAGGCAGGAGAATTGCTTGAACCCAGGAGGTGGAGGTTGCAGTAAGCCGAGATCGTGCCACTGCACTCCATCCTGGGCGACAGAGCAAGACTCCGTCCCAAAAATAGACCAAAAAAAAAAAAAAGAAAGAAACTAAGGCTCAAAGAGTTTAGGTTAGTTGCTTAAGGTCACCCAGCTGAGAGAGGTAACACGTGGGATCTGAACACTAGCCCAGGTAGTCTGGCTACAGATTCTGGGCTGTCAACCATTTAGCTATATACTGCTTCTAAATACAAAGAAAAGAATTAACTCATGACAGTGCTTTCAAAAAGCCTCATGTTATCCATCTGCCCACAAAATTTGCATAGACAAACATATGGTAAAAATAAAATTTCCTGGCCAGGCGCAGTGGCTCACGCCTATAATCCTAACACTTTGGGAGGCTGAGGCGGGCGGATCACCTGAGGTCGGGAATTCAAGACCATCCTGACCAACATGGAGAAACTCTGACTCTACTAAAAATACAAAATTAGCTGGGTGTGGTGGCGCATGTCCTGTAATCCCAGCTACTTGGGAGGCTGAGGCAGGAAAATCACTTGAACCTGGGAGGCGAAGGTTGCCGTGAGCCAAGATTGCACCAGTGCACTCTAGCCTGGGCAACAAGAGTGAAACTCCATCTCAAAAAAAAGAAAAAGAAAAATAAATAAATAAATAAAATTTCCTATTCTGCCTCAAAACACAATACAGTATAGCAAAGCATGTTGCAGTGTTGCTGAAATCTTCTAAGTTGTTTGAATGGCTGCATCCTAGTCTATCAAGAGGATAGACAATAACGTAACCAGTCCCTTGTTATTGGGCATATGGGTTGTTGCCGATATTTTATTCGAAACATAACTGTTTTTGAAATATAATTTATATTCAGTAAAGTGCACCAATTTTAAGAGTACAGTTCAATAAATTTTGACAAATGTATAAACCTGTGCTACCACTACCACAGTCAAGATGTTGACCATCTGATCACGTTTGTTCCTTTCTGTGGTAATGTGCTGGAGCTGGCTAGTACCAGCTCAGGAGAGCCAAATATGTACATCTCTTCCCAAATCTACATTAGTAACATCATGTTAGTAGCTCAAAGTTGGTCATGGTGGGAGTATTTACACCACAGAAAGCAGTAAGTACCACAAATCCAGGCTTTTTCTTTCTGTTTTTGGGAACCAATTTACCAGCACCATGACTTACCCTCCTTTGCAATCAACCCCCTATATCCTACAGCCACAGTCTACTTGTGGACATTATTTTATTTTGTGTTCTCTAGAATTTTATATAAGTAAAATCATGCCATATGTACTCTTTGGTGCTTCTTTTGCTCAGTGTGTTTTTGAAATTAATCACGTTGCGCATAGCAGTAGTTCATCCCTTTTCATCGTTTTCCATTGCATGGATGTACCACACATTTATTCATTCATCTGGTGATGGACATTTGGGTTGTTTCCATTTGGGACTACTATAAATAAACTTGTCATAAACATGTATGTGCCAGTCATTGGGTGGGCAAGTTTGAATTATTCTTGGAAAAATAACTAGGAGTAGAGTTGCTGGGTCATATGTTAAGCTTATATTTTTATATAAGGAGCTGCTAACCTGTTTTCCAAAGCGGTTTGAGACAGGATTTTCTATGTTGCCCAGCCTGAAGTGCAGTGGCCTACAGCCTCAACCTCCCCAGCCAATCTTCTCACCTCAACACCCCAAGTAACCAGGACCACTGGTGCATGCCACCACGCCTGGCTAATTTTATTTTTTGTAGAGACAGGGTCTCACTGTGTGGCTCAGGCTAATCTCGAACTCCTGGGCTCAAGTGATCCTCTCACCTTGGCCTCCCAAAGTGCTGGAAATACAGGTATGAGTCAATGTACCCAGCCAGTCTTGTCTTTTTAGTTTTAGACATTCTGGTGGGTGGATGTATAGTGTTATCTCATTGTGTTTATTTTTAAATTGCCTTTATTGTGGTATAACATATTTTTTTAAATGTAGGTTTTAAGTTTCTATGCTAATCTGATCACCATCACAATCAAGCTAGTGAACATTTCTGTCACCCCCAAAAGTTCTTGTGTCATTTCCAAACGACTCTCCTCCTCCACCTCCATCTCTAGGCAACCACCAATCTGTCCTCTGTCAGTATAGATTGGATTTGTCTTTTTTTTTTTTTTTCTTTTTTTAGGCAGGGTCTCACTCTGTCACCCAGGCTGGAGTGCAGTGATGCAATCTCGACTCACTGCAACCTCCACTTCCTGGGTCAAGCAGTCCTCCCACCTCAGCCTCCTGAGTAGCTGAAACTATAGGAACGTGCCACCATACCCAGCTAATTTTTGTATTTTTTGTAGAGACAGGGTTTTGCTGTATTGCCCAGGCTGATCTCAAATGCTGGACTGAAGTGATCCTTCTGCCTTAGCCTCCCCAAAGTGCCGGAATTACAGACATGAGCCACCACACCTGGCCAGATTTGTCTTTTTTAGACTTTTGTACAAATAGAATCATATAACATGTAGTATTTTTGTGTCTGTTGTCATTTACTTAGTGTGAGATTCATCCAGTTGTTCCATGTATCAATAGTTTGTTCCTTTTTCTTGCTGAGTAATATTCTGTTGTAGGAATTTGCCAGAATTGGCTTAGTCATTCTCCTGTTTATGGACATTTGGATTGTGTCTGGAGCTACTGTGAATTAATGCTGTTTTGAATGTTTTTGTGTAAGTCTTTGTGTGGACATGTGCTTTATTTTTTTTGAGACGAAATCTCACTGTGTCATCCAGGCTGGAGTGCAGTAGTGTGGTCTCGGCTCACTGCAACCTCCGCCTTCCAGGTTCAAACAATTCTTCTGCCTCAGCCTCCCAAGTAGTTGGATTACAGGCATGTGCCACCATGCCTAGCTAATTTTTTTTGTATTTTTTTTTTGCAGAGACGGGGTTTCACCATGTTGGCCCAGCTGGTCTTGAACTCCTGACCTCAAGTGATCCACCCACCTCAGCCTCCCAAAGTGCTGGGATTACAGGCATGAGCCACCGTGCCCTGCTTGGACTTACGCTTTTATCTTATTTCCACCTAGGAGTGGAAATGCTAGGTCATATGGTATGCATATATTTATAAGAAACTGCCAAACTCTTTTCCAAAGTTGCTATATTACTGTACATTTCTACCACAGATGTTTGAGAGTTTTAGTTGCTCCACATTCTCATAAATACTTGATATTGTCAGTCTTTTTAATTTTAGCCATTCTAATTGTGGTATTTCATTATAGTTTAAATTTGCATTTCTATGATGACCTAATGAGGTCGATTTTTTTTTCTTTTTTTTTTTTTTTAGGTGGAGTCTTGCTCTGTCACCCAGGCTGGAGTGCAGTGGTGCGATCTTGGCTCATTGCAAGCTCTGCCTCCTGGGTTCTTGCCATTCTCCTGCCTCAGCCTCCCTAGTAGCTGGGACTACAGGCACACGCCACCACGCCTGGCTAATTTTTTGTATTTTTAGTAGAGACCGTGTTTCACTGTGTTAGCCAGAATGATCTTGATCTCCTGACCTCATGATCCGTCTGCCTTGGCCTCCCAAAGTGCTGGGATTACAGACGTGAGCCACCACGCCCAGCCAATGATGTTGAACATTTTTTACCAGTCTATTGGCTATTCATATATCTTATGTTGTGAAATATCTGTTTAAATATTTTGCCCATTAAAAAAACTGATCTAGGCTGGGTGCAGTGACTCACATCTGTAATTCCAGCACTTTGGAAGTCCAAGGGGATTGGATCACCTGAGGTAAGGAGTTTGAGACCAGCCTGGCCAACAGGGTGAAACACCGTATCTGTTGAAAATACAAAAATTAGCTGGGGGTGGTGGTACGTGCCTGTAATCCCGGCTACAGTGCCTGAACAGGAAAAAACAAAATCGTTTAGACGACTTTAAACAGAGGATACATATTCTCAGAGATATAACAATGTTGTATCAATGAAATAAGAACAGGTTGTTTTTTAAAAAGAACATTGGAGAATAAAACATCTAAAAAATATGATAACCATTAACTTTAATCAATGAGTTAGAAGATAAAATTGAGAAAATAGCTTTTTAAAAAACCCTAAAAGCTGGAAAATTTTTTTAAGAACTAAAGGTGGCCCAGTAAGACTAATATTCAATTAAGAAGCACTACAGAGGGCCGGGTGTGGTGGCTCACACCTGTAATCCCAGCACTTTGGGAGGCCGAGGTGGGCACATCACAAGGTCAGGAGTTCAATACCAGCCTCACCAACATGGTGAATCCCCATCTCTACTAAAAATACAAGAATTAGCCGGGCATGTTGGTGTGCACCTGTAATCCCAGCTACTTGGGAAGCTGAGGCAGGAGAATTGCTTGAACCTGTGAGGCGGAGGTCACAGTGAGCCGAGACTGCGCCAATGCACTCAGCCTGGGCGACAGAGTGAGACTCCGTCTCAAAAAAAAAGAAGCATTACAGTGATACGGAACAACATAGAGAAATGGAGAGAAAACAATCATCAAAGGAAAAATTCAAGAAGTCATCTCAGATCTGAATGGCCTAGATTTCCAAAATGAAAGGCCCAGTGAGTACACAATGTAATGGATGAAAACGTTCATTCAAAGACATATTATCATGCCGTTTCAGATCAATGAGTTAATAGAGGATCCTAAAACAGAAAAAGCAGGTCACATTCAAAGGAACAACGATGAGAATGGCATCATGCTGCTTATTAGCCATGCTGAAGGATAATGTAGGAATGCTTTCCAATGATTTATGATATATAATTTTATAAATTATTTAAATTGTGAATTCAGTAGAGTAAGCATATTTTCAAGGCCAGGTATAGTGGCTCATGCCTGTAATACCAAGCCTTTGGTAAGCCGAAGCTGATGGATCACTTGAGCCTCAGGAGTTCAAGAGCAGCTTGGGCAACATGGTGTAACCCTATCTCTACAGAAAAAAAAAAAAAAATGGTGTGCGCTTGGACTCCCAGCTACTTGGGAGGCTGCACGTGGAGGTTCACCTGAGCCCAGGGAGATAGAGGCTGCCGTGAGCCATGATCATGCCACTGCACTCCAGCATGGGCGACAGAGTGAGACCCTGTCTCAAAAAAATAAAGCATATTTTCAGATATGTGAAATCTTATTTACTATCTGTGTACCCTTTCTCAGGAAACTACTGGAGGATGTGGTGCACCGGAATAAGAGAATAAACCAAGAAACAGGAAGACGTGATCCAGGCAACAGGATATTCCAGTATAGGTGAGAAATAAAGTCTCCAGGATGATAATGGAGGGAAATCCTAGGGTGATAGCTGGCCTGGCACCAGGCCTAGGGAGCAATCAGTAAGGCTAGAGCCAGAGGACAGAAGCCTCCAGGAGGGAGGTACCCAAGAAATAAGATGAAATGAATACAGGAAAAATCTATAGTTTTAGTGAATGATGGAGAATAAATTCATGATTGGTACATAGAAACTAAGCAAATAAATCCCAATTTTGTTTTTATGTATAATTGACTCCATGAAATTTTTTTAACAAAGAAACAAAACATAATCATAGTAGGCTAAATTGCCCAGTGGTGAATAATATTTACAGAGGCATAAACGAGTATGTCAATTTCCACCAAGCCCAGCATAACACGGGCTTTCCTCTTTATGGTCCAAGATGGCTACTTCCTTTCCAACCACCCTGCCTGCACTCCAGCCAGCATGAGTCCTCTTTGTTCCAGCTATCCTGGGTTTCTTTTGGTTAACTGGGAATTGAATTAATGAAATTCAATTAGTAAATTAAAGCATTAAGTTAATACATGTTTGAATTAAAATATTAGTCTGGGCATGGTGACTCATGCCTCTAGTCCCAGATACTTCAGAGGCTGAGGTGGGAGGATCAGTTAAGCCCGAGAGGTAGAGGCTGCCGTGAGCGACTATTGTGCTACTGCACTCCAGCCTGCATGACAGTGGGCGACCCTGTCTCAAAAAAAAAAAAAAAAGCCAGGCACAGTGGTTCACGCCTGTAATCCCGACATTTTGGGAGGCCGAAGTGGGCAGATCCTTTGAGGTCAGGAGTTTGAGACCAGCCTGGCCAACATGATGAAACCCTGTCTCTACTAAAAATAGAAAAATTAGCTGGGCATGGTGGTACACACCTGTAGTCCCAGCCACTCAGGAGGCTGAAGCAGGAGAATCTCTTGAACCTGGGAGGTGGAGGCTGCAGTCAGCTGAGATCTTACCACCACATTCCAGCCTGGGTGACACAGCTAGGCTCTGTCTCAAAAAAAAAAAGAGACCCTGTTTCGGGCGGAGTTCAAGAACAGCCTGGCCAACATGGTGAAACCCCGTCTCTACTAAAAATACGAAAATGAGCTGGATGTGGTGGTGGGTACTTGTAATCCCAGCTACTCAGGAGGCTGAGGCAGGAGAATTGCTTGAACCTGGGAGGCGGAGGTTGCAGTGAGCCGAGATCGTCCCATTGCACTCCAGCCTGGGTGACAACAACAAGACTCTGTCTCAAAAAAATAAAATAAAATAATATAAATGCATCACTGAGTGTCCAGAACAGCAGGGTTTTGACAGAGGTTCCAGTGATGACTTGTGTGACCTTGGGTAAAGCACCCTCTGGGACTCAGGTCCTTTTATGAAAAATGGGAGAGTGGAAGAGATAATAAAAGCATCAACCACAGTGCAGATTCTTGTGCAGACTGATTCTTGTGCCTCAGTCTCTAGAGGAGCTGGAATTACAGACGTGCACCACCACGCCTGGCTAATTTTTTTGTATTTTTGGTAGAGACGGGGTTTTACCATTTTGGCCAGGCTAGTCTCAAGACTCCTAGTCTCAAAACTCACAAGGATGTGGCAGTGCTGTGTAAGTAACTGAATGCTATGTAACCAGCTCAGCCTCCTGAGTAGCTGGTACCACAGACACGCACCACCATGCCCGCCTAATTTTTTTTTGAAACAGAGTCTCACTTTGTCACCCAGGCTGGAGTACAGTGGCATGATCTCGGCTCACTCCAACCTCCACCTCCTGGGTTCAAGCAGTTCTCCTGCCTCTGCCTCCCAAGTAGCTGAGACTACAGATGCGTGCTACCACTTCTGGCTAATTTTTTGTATTTTTAGTAGAGACGGGGTTTCACCATGTTGGCCAGGATGGCCTTAAACTCCTGACCTCAGATGATCCACCCACCTCCACCTCCCCATTGCTGGGATTACAGGCTGAGCCACCACGCCCGGCTAACCCTGTGGCTCATTTTTAAATTATCTGCAGAGATGAGGTTGTGCTCTGTTGCCCAGGTTGTTCTTGAACTCCTGGGCTCAAGCAAGGAATCATCCCGCCTTGGCCTCCCAAAGTGCTGGGATTGCAGGCATGAGCTGCTGTGCTTGGTGATGATTTTTCAAGAAAAGCTGGTAATCTGGATTTTTATTTAAAATCCCTCGATTTTTAAAAGCTGGAATGGAAATTTTCAAGCAGATTGAGGATTTTTGGCCTTCCCACATACTGGCCACATGAGAAAATAAATAAATAAATAAAATTTCAAAAAGACTTTGAAAGCATTGTGTAGGTCAAGAAAAAAAATGCAAGTTTGCAACCTCTGGGGTGCAGTACTATAGAATATTTAGAGTAGTCAGTGTCCTCCCTGGGGAAGAACTGTGTCTTGTTTTTTCTACTCAGAGCTAGCAAGAGGGTTGTGGTAATGGTAAATCACATGCCTATCTGGGCAGAAGCTCTGCCCTCCTATCCTTGGGCAATGTTTCATATTTTGCAGGCAGAGAGGAAATGGCCTAAAATGAACCATTATGTTTCTCCATGATGGCATGTCAGGGCTGATCAGATTGGAGAGGTAAACTCCAGGTTTCTCATCCATTCTATGAAATTTGACTACTGGTTGTGCCTACTACTCGAAACCATTGTAAGAATAAAATATCACATATTTGGAAATAGGTAGAATTTTCCCTAAAGTGTAATAAAGCAGGTACCAATTGGGATAATGATTTTGCCATGAACAGCTCAGAGGAGTGTAACATTTCTGGAATGATGGCAGCTTCTATAAAGCTGAGCTAGGACCACCCTGGCTAACTTGGTGAAACTCCATTTCTACTAAAAATACAAAAATTAGCTGGATGTGGTGGCACATGCCTGTAGTCCCAGTTACTCAGGAGACTGAGGCAGAAGAATTGCTTGAACCCAAGAGGTGGAGGTTGCAGTGAGCGGAGATCGCACCACTGCACTCCAGCCTGGGCAATAGAGTTAGACTCTGTCAAAAAAAAAAAAAAGCTGGACTTAAACTTTGGCTATAAGAAATCAACAGGTGGCCGGGTGCAGTGGCTCACACCTGTAATCCTGACACTTGGGGAGGCCGAGGCAGGTGGATCACGAGGTCAGGAGATGGAGACCATCCTGACTAACACAGTGAAATCCCATCTCTACTAAAAATACAAAAAATTAGCTGGGCGTGGTGGCGCACCCATGTAGTCACAGCTACTCGGGAGGCTGAGGCAGAAGAAATTGCTTGAACCCGGGAGGCAGAGGTTGCAGTGAGCTGTGATCACACCACTGCACTCCAGCCTGTGCGACAGAGTGAGACTCTGTCTTAAAAAAAGAAAAAAGAAAGAAATCAAGAGGCAAGAATGCTTTGGTGATTCTGCTCTGGTGGGTTTGAGAAGGAGGCAGGATGATCTTTTCTGGAAGCGGTGTTGGGGAGTTGGTGTAGAGCTGAGAAATCTACATTGCCATAAATGGTGTGATCCTGCTCCAAACAGCTGCGTTCACCCCCAGGCTTCATAAGCCTCATACTGGAAGTTCCAACTGAAATAAACTTATGACCTTTCCATCAGTTCCCTGGAGTAGGTCAGGGTTTTAGAGGGTATTTCATATTCCCATTATAAGGAGATTTGAACTCTTGGGTTCTATTGAGAAAGCAGCACAACTTATTATTACCGATAATATAATCTTAGTAGTATTCCTATAATGCTTTATAACTTAAAAAGACCTTTTATTTGTATTATTCTCATTTTGCTCCCCGGTAACTATGAGATAACTGTTATTATTCCCACTTTACAGGTAAGGAATCTGATGCTCTTCCTTTGTTCCTTAGTTAGAGTTCTGAATATTTTTACTTTTTTCAGAGAATGGAGGCACACTATGTTTCCTAGGCTGGTCCTGAACTCCTGGGCTCAGGTGATCCTTCCACCTTTGCCTCTCTTAAGTGCTGGGAGTACAGATGTGAGCCACCATTCCTGGCCGAGTTCTGAATCTTTAACAAGGCCCAAGTTCTTGCCAGCCTGGCTCTAGTCTGTCTCTCCAGACCCCTCTTGTACCACTTTCCCAAGAGCTTTCTGTTCTCCTTTCTTTTTTTTTCTGTTTTTTTTTTTTTTTTTTTTTTTTTGAGACAGTCTCGCTCTTGTCGCCCAGGTTGAAGTGCAATGGCACTATCTAGGCTCACTGCAATCTCTGCCTCCCAGATTCAAGTGATTCTTGTGCCTCAGTCTCTAGAGGAGCTGGAATTACAGACGTGCACCACCACACCTGGCTAATTTTTTTGTATTTTTGGTAGAGACGGGGTTTTACCATTTTGGCCAGGCTAGTCTCAAAACTCCTGACCTTGGGTGATCTGTCTGCCTTGGCCTCCTAAAGTGCTGAGATTACAGGCGTGAGCCACTGCGCCTGGCTGAGTATCCTTTTTTATTTATTTATTTTTTTGAGATGGAATCTCACTCTGTCGCCAGACTGGAGTGCAGTGGTGCGATCTCAGCTCACTGCAACCTCTGCCTGCTGGGTTCAAGCGATTCTCCTGTCTCAGCCTCCCGAGTAGCTGGGACTGCAGACATGCACCACCATGCCCAGCTAATTTTTGTATTTTTGGTAGAGACAGGGTTTCACCATGTTGGCTGGGATGGTCTTGATCTCTTAACCTCATGATCCACTCGCCTCAGCCCCTCAAAGTGCTGGGATTACAGGTGTGAGCCACCGCACTCGGCCAAGAATCCTCTTTTTGAGACAGGGTCTTGCTCAGTCACCCAGGCTAGAGTGCAGTGACTGGACCACATCTCACATACCTCAACTTCCTGGGCTCATGCGATCCTTCCACCTCAGCCTCCCAAGTAGTTGGGACTATGGGCACATGCCACCATGCCTAGCTAATTTTTTTTTTTTTTTAAGTAGATACTGGGTCTCACTATGTTACCTAGGTTGGTCTTGAACTCCTGGGCCTAAGCGATCCTCCCATCTCAGCCTGACAAAGTGCTGGGATCACAGGTGTGAGCTACTGCACCCGGCCCATCTTGGATTTCTTTTGCTTTTTTTTTTTTTTTTTTTTGAGATGGAGTTTCGCTCTTGTTGCCCAGGCTGGAGTGCAATGGCACCATCTCGGTTCACTGCAACCTCCACCTCCCAAGTACAAGCGATTCTCCTGCCTTAGCCTCCTGAGTAGCTGGGATTACAGCCACCTGCCACCATGCCTGTCTAATTTTTTGTATTTTTAGTAAAGACGGGTTTTTATGTTGGCTGGTCTCGAACTCCTGACCTCGGGTGATGTGCCCACCTCGGCCTCCCAAAGTGCTGGGATTACAGGCATGAGCCACCGTGCCCAGCCCTCTTTTGCTTTCTTAAATAGGTCTGCTTCCTTATTTTTTTTTTTTTTTTTTTTTGAGACGAAGTCTCGCTCAGTCGCACAGGCTGGAGTGCAGTGGTGCGATCTCGGCTCACTGCAAGCTCCGCCTCCTGGGTTCACGCCATTCTCCTGCCTCAGCCTCCCAAGTAGCTGGCACTACAGGCGCCTGCCGCCACACCTGGCTAATTTTTTGCATTTTTTTTAAGCAGAGACGGGATTTCACCGTGTTAGCCAGGATGGTCTCGATCTCCTGACCTCGTGATCCACCCGCCTCGGCCTCCCAAAGTGCTGGGATTACAGGTGTGAGCCACCGCGCCCGGCCACGTCTGCTTCCTTCTAACTACAGGCCCGTTGCACATGCTGTTTCTTCTGCTAATAATACTTTTTCTCTCCTCTTTGCCTGGCAACTACTCATCTTTCAGGTTTCAGTTTAACGTTTTTCCAGGGAGACTTTCCTGAACCTTCAGGCTACTTTGGACTGTCTGGTATAGCACACTGAACTTCCCACTCCAGAGTTGGCACGCTTAAAATTACTCATTTGATATCCCTTGTCCCTGCTAGATCATAAGCTCCATTAGGGCAGAGACCAAGTCTATCTTATTTGATACTGTAGCCTCAATATCTAATATAATAGGCATTTCCTTCTGCAGTAAAAGCTTTTGCAACTACTGTCTGCTATCTGAATCCCGTAGCCATTGAACAAAACCATCAGAACCTTGCCTTGAATACTGCACTCAGGTTTAATGCTGTGGGGTTTTTCTGACAAGGTTCTTGTGATAACCAAGGTCTTCTGATCAGTGGCCAAAATGCACACCTGTCACATCAAATAGCAGCCTGTGAGGCTGGAGCACAGTGCCCCTGTATTATTTGATAATGACTAGAAAAGGCCAGTCCCCTTCTTACCAGCTTTCTGTGATGCTTACATACCAATGAGAACCTTTGCCCAGCATCTTACTGGGGATGGCTAAGGTTGGATCCTAAAGAACAGGAACATTTAAAGCTACCTAGATTTTTCCTATCTCAGGTCTTTCCTGGGTTTAGTGCACACTTGGGTCATTTCTGGATGGGTGGCACATTTGTTTTATTTGTTGGAAGCAGTGAAGTGTAGTCACCAAGTTAATGGGGGCAACCAAGCCTAGGAGTCAGGGCAACACAGTTGCTTAGGCTGGCGTGACAAGCATCAGCAGGTAAGCAAGCCCCAGTGGGAGGAATGCGTGGCCTCATTTCAACAGTGTCAGCAAGCTGAGGTCCCTGCACATTGGGAACCTATGAGAAGAGCACCCTCACCCCGCTTTTTTTCAAACCAGCCACATCTCTCTTTACCAAAATCTTTCTGAAATTCATCATCATATAACTTTCTGAATCTAGTTAATGGTGATATTAACCAAAATTTGTAGCTCAACACCCAGGCAATAGTGTATAGGATTGCAAGTGTTAGTTCCAAAAATAGTGCAGTTCACATCTCCAGTGAGGAAAGAACATTGAGTGAATTCATTACATGAGCGACTTAAACTAATTGAGCCAGGAACTTAAAGTCACATTCTTCAAATGTGTACACTCCACAAAACTGGCGTTTAACATCAGGAAGTCAGGCTGGAAAACATTCATGAACCAGTGACTCTAAACAAGGAAGAAACACTTCTCAAGGTATGCATTTGCCAGCTTGTTACTTTGTTCACAAGTAGTCTTTAGTGATTAGCTTCATGCCTTAGGACATGGGTGGCAGCTCTGAGCATGGCACATTTAGCTTCATACAGCAAAGACTGAAAACACGTGGCTCTGGTTACATGGTCGGACAAGTGAAGGAGGCACAGCCTATCTTCATTACTGAAAATACACAAAATGCATAGAGTATAAAAACGTAGATGAGTTTGTAAGAAGAGAGTCACTTTTTTCCCTTCAATTTTTAGAAAATGAATACGACATGTATTACATTCATGAAAAATAAAATTTTAAATGAATAGTGGTTAGTGATATAATGTTCTTAGATGAACAGTAGTTGGTTACAAGATTAGTAGAAATGTAACTTTTTTGTTTTTTTGGAGACAGGGTCTCACTCTGTTGCCCAGGCTCTGTAGTGCAGTGGCACAAACACGGCTCACTGCAGCCTCCACCTCTTGGACTCAAGCGATCTCCCAACCTCAGCCTTCTAAGCAGTTGGGGCTACAGGTGTGTGCTACCACACCCAGTTAATTTTTCAAATTTTTTGTAGAGACAGAGTCTCACCATGTTGCCCAGGCTGTTACTTTCAATGATACACAAAAAAATACACTTGCATATACGAGATGTAGCTCAGGGTGGTCCAACAGAACTTTCCTAAGTGATGAATATGATTTATATCTGTGCTGTCCAATACAGTAGCCACTAGCCTTATGTGGCTGCTGCACAGTTGATATATGGCTAGTTCAACCAAGCAACTTTTTTTTTGGAGACAGAGTCTTGCCCTGTTGCCCAGGCTGGAGTGCAGTGGCGTGGAGTGCAGACTCCACCTCCTGGGCTCAAGCAATTCTCCTGCCTCGGCCTCCCTAGTAGTTGGGATTACAGGCATGTGCCTGGTTACTTTTTGTATTTTTAGTAGAGACGGGTTTCGCCATGTTGGCCAGGCTGGTCTTGAACTCAAGTGATCCACCTGCCTTAGCCTCCCAAAGTGCTGGGATTACAGACATGAGCCAGCCCCAAGCAACTTTTTATTTAATTCTAATTAATTTAAATAGCTACATATGGCTAGTAGCTACTGTATTGATCACACAGGTCTTCCATTTGCTGAGAATAAGAAATTAAGAGAAGGCCAGGTTTGGTAGCCAAGAGATCTAAGTCATGTACTATTTCATTATTTATCCAGTAGTCTATCTGCTCTGTTACTGTTATAAGAATGAATTAAGAGGCCAGGCACGGTGGCTCACACCTGTAATCCCAGCACTTTGGGAAGCCCAGGCGGGCGGTTCACCTGAGGTCAGGAGTTCAAGACCAGCCTGGCCAGCATGGCGAAACCTCGTGTCTACTAAAAATACAAAAATTAGCCAGACAGGTAGTGCGTGCCTGTAATCCCAGATACCCGAGAGGCTGAGGCAAGAGAATCGCTTGAACCTGGGAGGTGGAGGTTGCAGTGAGCCGAGATCATGCCATTGCACTCCAGCCTGGGCAACAGAGCAAGACTCCATCTCAAAAAAAAAAAAATTAACTAAGGCCGGGCAAGATGGCTCATGCCTGTAATCCCAGCAACTTGGGAGGCTGAGGCGGGTGGATCACTTGAGCCTAGGAGTTTGAGACAAGCCTGGGCAACATGGTGAAACCCCACCTCCACAAAATCAACGAATTAAATTGGTGTGGTGGCACACACCTGTAGGCCCAGCTACTCAGGAGGCTGAGGTGGGAGGATCCCTTGAGCCCCGAAGTTCAAGGCTGCAGTGAGCCGGGATCGCGCCACTGCACTCCAGCCTGGGTGACGGAGACCATCTCAAGACAGAAAAGAAGAAAACAAAGAACTTCTTTGCACTTGTAGAGGGCACGGTATTAAGTTCATTCTATCACTTCTATTAACATTCTGACTTACAAGTGCTCTGCTGATAGAAGAGGGAATTGACCTGTTAGAAAAGCAACAGCAATCTCATCCATTCTCATTCATCTCAAATATTTTAAGTGCTTTGTACTTTTTCTTGTAAGTTGTTTCCTTCCATCTCCCTTCTATTATTTTGTATGGTGTTCTTGAGACTTCTCCCACTAACCTAATAGCCATTCCACATACTGATTTTTTCTTCTCCTTATTTTTATTACTGTTACTTTTGTTTGTTCGAGACAGGGTTTTGCTCTGTCACCCAGGATGGAGCGCAGTGGTACCATCATGGCTCACTGTAGCCTCAAATTACTGGGCTCCAGCAATCCTCCTTCCACCTCAGCCTCCTGAGTAGCTGGGACCACAGGCACATACCACTATGCCTGGCTTTTTTGTATTTTGTGTAACGAGACGGGGTTTCGTTATGTTGCCCAGGCTGGTCTTGATCTCCTGAGCTCAAGCAATCCACCCACCTTGGCTTCCCAAAGTGCTGGGATTACAGGCACGAGCCACCACGCCTGACCCTATTATTGAGACAGGGTCTCACTCTCACCCAGCCTGGAATGCAGTGGTGCGATCATAGCTCAGTGCAGCCTCAGCCTCCTGAGTAGCTGGGACTACAGGCACATGCCAACATGCCCAGCTAATTTTTTTACTCTTAGTAGAGACAAGGTTTTACCATGTTGACAAGGCTGGTCTCAATCTCCTGAGCTCAAGTTATCTTCCCGCCTTGGCCTCCCAAAGTGCCGGGATTACAGGTGTGAGCTACCATACCTGCACCTCCTTAACTATTTTTTATTTTATTTTTTTGAGATAGGGTCTTGCCTTGTCACCCAGACTGGAGTGCAGTGGCATGATCTCAGCTCACTGCAACCCCCTCCTGCTGGGCTCAAGCGATTCTCCTGCCTCAGCCTCCCAAGTAGCTGGGACTACAGGTGCGTGCCACCACACCCAGCTAATTTTTGTATTTTTTGTAGAGCTGGGGTTTCACTATGTTGCCCAGGCTCATCTCAAACTCCTGGGTTCAAGTGATCCACCTGCCTCAGCCTCCCAAAGTGCTGGGATTACAGGCGTGAGCCACTGCGCCTGGCCCCCTCCTTAACTTTAAAAGTACAAGCTAATAAGCATTAAGGAAGAGAATGTCTAGATTAGTACAAATAATGCAAGGTAATCAGTGCCCTATTAAGAGTTGCCCAAAATTGCAGTGTCATGTAATATACCTGTAAAATTTGTCAAATTGATGATGAAGGTTAAAGTTGGTTAGAATAGGGGTAGGGGATGTCTCAGAGGACCATACTGGTACTGTCAGTCAAACCGTGGCAAGGATTATTTTTTTCTTCCTGGTAGTCATCTTAATTGATGTATAGTATATCTGCTGTTAGCTGCTACAACCTCCCTGACAAAGCACAGATCATGATAGTAAACTATGTTCATTCTCTGCCAATTCCTCCTCAGTGTTGGAAACAGAAGCCCAGTAGTGAAAGCTACAGCTGCCAGATACTTGCAGTGGAATCACAGGAGCAATCAGAGTTCTTTATAAATGGCAGTAACAACTCACTTGACTTTCCTTCACCTGACACTGTCACCTATCACAACATTGGCCATCAAACTGGTAGAACAACCAGTCCTCTGATTTGGTTTCCTAGGGAAAGCAGTTGTTCAGCTCAATGTTTTGTTAACATCAAGGCTTTTATTCTCACATTTGACACCAAACACCTCAGTCATTTTGCTTGCACCAGGGTTGGTACAAGAAGGCATGGTCCTTCTTGGGTGGGTATTTGGCATTGTCGCAAATACTCATTTAGAGAAAACCAACTCTGAAACTCTCAAACTAGTATCTAGTAAAGGAAGAGATTCAGTTCTATCAGGCAATATATTATTCAATCAAGAATGATGCTGTAAGTATAGATTCACCAGTATAAACATATTACCAAAAGCTTGGATTTTTATTTTTATTTTATTCATTTTATTTTTGAGATGGAGCTTCACTCTTGTTGCCCAGGCTGGAGTGCGATGTCACGATCTTAGCTCACTGCAACCTCTGCCTCCCGGGTTCAAGCGATTCTCCTGCCTCAGCCTCCCAAGTAGCTGGGATTACAGGCATGTGCCACCACATCCGGCTTTTCTTTCTTTCTTTTTTTTAAGTAGAGACAGGGTTTCTCCATGTTGGTCAGGCTAGTCTCGAACTCCCTGGGTGAACCGCCCGCCTGGGCCTCCCAAAGTGCTGGGATTACAGGCGTGAGCCACCGCGCCTGCCTTATTTATTTTTAAATTAATTATTTTTTTGAGAGGGAGTCTTACTCTGCCGCCCAGGCTGGAGTGCAGTGGCGCGAGCTCAGCTCACTGCAACCTCCGCCTCCTGGGTTCAAGTAGATTCTCCCACCTCAGCCTCCTGAGTAGCTGGGATTACAGGCGTGCACCACCACACTGGCTAATTTTTCTATTTTTAGCAGAGATGGGGTTTTGCCATGTGGGCCAGGTTGGTCTTCATCTCCTGACCTCAGGTAATCCACCTGCCGTGGCAAGTGTTGGGATTACAGGCATGAGGTACTGTGCCTGGCCCACTTGCTTTTATTTAATGACTTGCTAAAAAACAAAAACAAAAAACATTAGCACTTACATGTGGCTCCGTGATGTCTTTCTGGTAATTCTGGAAACTTTTTGGGTTATAGAATTTGAAGAATCTATTTAGAGCTATAGAACTCCTCTTAATCCTCCTCAAATTGTACTCAACAGATTTATTCCTTGCTCCCTAAAACCTATCCTTAGAAATTGCAAGTTAAGAATTCACCCACCACTGCCCACTGTTCCAAAAAGCTTTACTGAATCTCATTAATGAAAAGTAATGTAAAACTCTCCATAGGAGGCATTAACATACTTGTTTCTTCCAAACCTTCTGATTTCCACTAATATTCATAACCAAAATATATTAGGAAAAAATAATTAAGCTTTAATGCTATTGCCTGGCCCCATCTAACTATGATCTTTTAATTGTGGAGACATGGCAGTTCCCTGGAAGATCACAGCCTTAGGAGACTAGCAAGCCTGGCTAGATCACTGGTTCTGATAGTTATTTTGCTGTATTAATTTACCTAACTTTTCTGAGTCTGCGTTCTCATCTGTAAAATGGGTGTATGACTTATGATAGGGAGCTACTTGAAAGACAAAACATCTGACACAGAAAAGGCTGGATTAAAAACCTTTAGAGACCCAAAGCAGCAGGGCTATTGTACCCAAATCACTCAAGGTATTCGTAGGAAAGAACACAAACTGAGGAAGGTTTAATAAAGGACTATTTACAAAGACATGGACAGAGTACAGGAAAGTCAATGAAGAATAATGGCATAATCCAGGGCTGGTAACTGAGTTGACCAGGTTGGTCTCAAACTCCTGACCTCAGGTGATCTGTCTACCTCAGCCTCCCAAAGTGCTGGGATTACAGGCATGAGTGACTGCGCCCAGCTTGAGTCTTTTTTTTTTTTTTTTTTGGAGACGGAGTTTTGCTCTTGTTGCCCAGGCTGGAGTGCAATGGAGTCTCAGCTCACTGCAACCTCCACCTCCTGGGTTCAAGCGATTCACCTGCCTCAGCCTCCCGAGTAGCTGGAATTACAGGCATGCGCCACCACAACCAGCTAATTTTTGTATTTGTAGTAGAGACAGGGTTTCACCATGTTGGCCAGGCTGGTCTTGAATTCCTGACCTCAGGTGATCTACCCATCTTGGCCTCCCACAGTGCTGGGATTACAGGCATGAGCCACCGCACCCCGCTCTCAAGTTCTCCTTCCTTTTCCTAGATGTGAAGGAGCAAAGAGTAGGAGCCAGAAGCTAGAGGGGGCTGCTTGATAAGAGCTGTGGTCTTTGGTAAAGGGATACAGACAGCCCATGTGACCTGGCAATGAGAAAGCCAGAGTACTCTGACCATCTTTTCCTCATGTCTTTTCATCTTCTTTGGATATTACTAATTGGATAAACACAAGCTCAAGTCAGAGGGCAAAGGAGCCATTCATGCAGTCCATGTGGGTCAGCACCCACTGGGGTCCAGAGTGGGATGAAGAGGGGTTCTGAAAGGCAAATGGAAGACATCCAGTATAATCTCTCCCTGAATGTAATTCAAACTACTTATTACACAGAAAAATCGTGTGTATGCTGAAAGTAAAATAACCTGTTTCCAGAATTTCTGATTGTAAAATTCTGAGTTCTTCTATTAAAACTGCATTTTTCTCAGTCTTTTTGGTGCCCCTGCTTCACTGGTGCCTTAAGCACATTTGGAGAGCCTGAGGGCAGCCCTGAGCATGGTGCCTGGACTAGGGTACCTCAAAAGTAGGGACTGAGGAAGTCTCAAGTTCATTCCTGAATGCTGACTCTAAGAGTCTCTGAGAGAGTTTTGAGAATGTAGAACTGATTTAGAATGAATCTCAGGATTTTTCTGTTAGGATCTATAGATTAGGAATTAAGGAACTGGATTTTCTTGAATTTGAAAAATCCTATGATAGTATAACTTTGCATAAGCCTACTGAATAATAGGAAAGTTTTTAGTTTCTTATCAAAGAGAATAAAGTGAATCAGGACATCAATTTCACATTGACATTTTTATTAACGCCAACTGTTTTTTAATTATTATTTTTTTAAAACAATAGCACAAAAATGTTTCAAGGAAGCAGTCTCACAATCTGATGACCTTCTGAAATACAGTTAAGCCACACCAAATATGAATTTATGTTAATAACACAAAAAAATTTTTAAGAAAAAAAGAAAAAGGTAGGGAAAGAGGAAGGGAATGAGATTTAGATTTAAAACTCATTGGATTAAATAGGTGAGGCTTGTTAGTAGGATATACTGTTGAAGCAAACAGTGGCACACACAGGCTTACAGTCTGTTTTTTAAACCAGTTACCACTAATGTAGAAGCCCTGCAGCAGTTACCACTGACTTCTTGCACACATAAAATGAACCAGGAGAAACCAGTGTTGACACTGTTATGAAGAGGTTCAATAGTTGGCTTGTCAGACAACTAAGACCATTTTTAGCAGAATAACTCATTCAGAAAGGCCTGGCTGAAGATCTTTTTATTTCTATTGTCTCACCTATGTGAATTTCAGGGTTCTTATAAGTCATCTTTAAAAAAGAAAAAATAATGTGTATCAGTTTCTCTTATTTAACGTGGCTATGAAAGATGTTTCCTTATTATTTCTTTATCTCTAAGAAGGACACTGGGGAATGGGGGTTGGGGTGGAACTAAAGGGAGGAAAAAAACCAGAACAGGGTAGGTTTTTTAACTTTTTTTTTTTTTTTTTTTTTTTTGGGCCAAGGGGTCACAAAGAAGGGAAGGCAAGGAGGAAAACTACAATCCTTGGTTCAGATTGAGTTATGCAGGAAAATATATCTTCCTGGCCAGTCCCCATGCCAAAAAAAAAAAAAAAAAGCCACTTGGAATTATGCACTGACTCCAACTATGTTATGCCAGCTATCAGCCTTTTGTGTTTAACCATTCCCAGAAATGGATGCCACCCTTGACTTATAGGCTGCTTGCAGAAACCACTTCACAAAAATCCTCTTCACCAAGAAGCCTCTAGTTTCCTTTTGGTAAGTTATAAAAACAGAACATCTGTCATTAACAGTAGAGTGTTAAATACTTTTAACCACTGACAAGGCTTCAGAAAGTTTCACAGTTTCGTTATGCTCTATTTTATTACTATCATATTTACATTTTTATTTTTTATTTATTTTTTGCTGAATTGCTGATTTTCCTTTTTCAATAGAATTTAATTCTGGAGTGTGAGCAGGAACCAGTTAACTACATTCATTGTCCAACCCCCACTGGTTTGAAAGAAGACTCCAAATTCTTGGCATATGAATCAGCTGTTCGATAGCTCCTTATCCCTGCAGCGAAGCAGCAGAACCGCCAATGGCGGCACCTCAGGATTCACACTGTAGGTAGTGAGGCCTTCCGCTGAAGGAGGTACTGGTGGATGCTCTCAGCATCTCGCTTTAGCCAAGCAGCATTCAGCAGAATATTTTCACAACACTGCTGGATGGTACGCTCAGCTGAAGGAGCTGGGTGACTCTCGAAGAAAGCCTGGTATAAAACAACCAAGAATGCAGGATCATTACTAGCAATAAGAAGTTAATATTACAGGTTATGAAAAAATAACCACTGGTCTATATGAAGGATGCATAACCTTCAGGCATGAGAATTTACCACTGCCACCCTCAGGCTAAAAGAAAACAAGCAACTGCATATAGGAATTCTCCCCTTAAATATTATATGCTTAACAGCCTCATCAAAAGTTAATAAAGAGACAGAACCTACTGCTTTTCTTTTAGGCTAATTGTGTAGTGGTAAATATAGTCTTTGGACTGAAGACTTGGAACTTGAATCTAGGCTTTGTCATGTACTAGCTTGTGAATGAGAAAATTAACTGTTCTAAGTCTCAGTTTTTTCAACTATGAGAAAATATTTACTCCAGAAGATTAAAGAGACAATCCATATAAACATTTGACAAAACACCTAGCACAGAGTACTTAAGGATTCAACACATTTTGGCTGCTTCAAATAAAGATTAATTTGTAAGAGATGATAATACAAAGAAGTTTAAATTGCTGCTGTGCCCTAATAATTTAACATCCCAGAGTCTTTTTTTTTTTTTTTTTTTGAGATAGGGTCTCACTGTGTTGCCCAGGCTAGAGTGCAATGAAGCGATCATGGCTCATCGCAGCCTCAACCTCCTGGGCTCAAGTACATCTCCCACCTTAGTTTCCTGGGTAGCTGGGACCACAAGCATGCACTCCCAGGCCTAACTGATTTTTCCTTTTTGTAGAGATGGGGTCCTAGCATGTTGCCCAGACTGGTCTTGAACTCTTGAGCTCAAGCAGTCCTCCCACCTCACCCTCCCAAAATGCTAGAATTACAGGAATCCAACATTTTTAATACAGTAAAACAATTTCTAAGTTTATAATTTATCACAATGCTTAATGATTAAAAGTTGAATAAACTTTTCTAATGGTTTCACAGAAAACAAAGCAACTCTTAAACACCAACTGGCAAAATGATGGGGCTTTTCCTTTGAATTAGTCACCACAGGAGTGAAAGACAGAATGACTAATCCATCTGATTAAACATAGACCTTTTAGAAATCAATAACCCTATTTAGAGAGATGACAATTGCTACTGTTCCAAGACTCCTAAAAAATGGTTCAGTTCTCAGGGCGTCAAGTCTTTTTCCCTTCCATCTCAGTAAGTAGTACCAACATTTACACACCAGAAACCTGGGGATTATCCTGGCTCATTTTATGCTCACAACAGAGAAGCCAATCAATAAATATTGTTGAACTAATGGTTAACAAATTCAAGCCCCTGAATCTCCTTCATTACTCTGTCTCCTCCACTACTGCCACGACCCTACTGTAAGCTATTCTATCATTCTTGCTGGGAGAGTTAGCTTCCCAACATCTTCTCTTCCTCATTCCAAACTATTATCTACATTGCAGCCAGACTGAAATTTTTATAACACAAATCAGATCAAGTCACTGCCTTGTTTATAAACCATCTGAAGGCTTTCCATCATTTTTAGGAAAAATTTTTTTTTTCTTTTTGAGACAGAGTCTCACTGTCACCCAGGCTGGAGTGCAACGGCATGATCTCAGCTCACTGCAACCTCTGCCTCCCAGGCTCAAGTGATTCTCCTGCCTCAGCCTCCCGAGTAGCTGGGATTACAGGTGTGCACCACTGTGTCCAGCTAATTTGGAGTTTCACCATGTTGCCCAGGCTGGTCTTCAACTCCTGACCTCAGGTGATCCACCCACCTCGGCCTCCCAAAGTGCTGAGATTACAGGTGTGAGCTACCATGCCCAGCCATTTTTAGGAAATTCTTACGGCCCTGCATGATGTCTTTCTCTAAACAAAAACACAGAGATGCTACAGTACATTATCCCAACACTATAATTACAATCAGGTTATTGATTTTACTTACTAGATTGAAAAGTGAAGAGTAAACAGTGTTTTCCTTACCTTAACCTCTCCAGCCATTTTATCAACTGCAAATCCCTCAACTGATAGCTGTAAAACAATGGTTTTAAATAGTAAGTGAAACTAAAAGAGGCTGGGAACAAACTTCCATTTACCCTAAAAACAAATCATTATGTTCTCTGCCAACTTCAGTCTGTTATAAAGGATGTGTGATGGGAGATGGAGAAGTCCTTAAATAAAGCAGTAACTATTTAAGGAAACTCTTTTTTTTTTTTTGAGACGGAGTTTCACACTCATTGTCCAGGCTGGAGTGCAATAGCCTCATCTCACCACAACCTCCACCTACCAGGTTCAAGCAATTTTCCTGCCTCAGCCTCCCAAGCAGCTGGGATTACAGGCGCATGCCACCACGCTCGGCTAATTTTTGTATTTTTAGTAGGGACAGGGTTTCACCATGTTGGCCAGGCTGGTCT
Source organism: Macaca mulatta (assembly GCF_049350105.2). NCBI lineage: Eukaryota > Metazoa > Chordata > Mammalia > Primates > Cercopithecidae > Macaca > Macaca mulatta. Next base: position 62,416,187 of record NC_133421.1, read on the forward strand.
CGAACTCCCGACCTCAGGTGATCCATCCACCTTGGCCTCCCAAAGTGCTGGGATTACAGGCGTGAGCCACTGTGCCTGGCCATAGGAAACTTTTAAAGAGCAAAGACCACAATGTATGGGTGTAGTGAATCATGGATGTCACTCAATAATATCCATGATTAGCAAGCTACTCAAAATTTTTCACATACCTTTATTAGTCTGGATATTAAGAATCCTCCCTGGTATCGGTTATAAAGTTCTTCCCAGTTGTCCTTTATGAATTTCCAAGCAGCTTTCCTTCCATGCTTGCTGCCTCCAGCTACTCCACCAATTACCGATACAGTGTCCTGTGGACGTACCTCTTCCTAAAAAAAGAAAGAGCTAAAAGTCTAGTGTACCAAAAACATATTCTGGTACCAGAAAGTGCAACATACTGTTGACACTGAAGTAATCACACTGAAGACACTTATTCCTTGTTTTAGGAATAACTGGCACCAGAAGTTCTCAGCAAAGAGGATAATGTTTAACCTAAAGATCAACCAAAATAAGAATGAGGTACTGAGACAGGTTCAGACAGACAGACTGCTCAACAGATACTTGCTTAGGAGCCTATAGGTTTAAGAAAGGAAGAGACACAAAGTAAGCAAAGGCATAAGCCAGTTTCCCAGTTTTCAAGAATCCCTGTCCTCACAGTTTCCATTCTGGAGAGAGAATTCTGATTCTCGCCACTAGTGGGACAAAAACAGAAGTCAGTAACAAAAACTCAAGCCAGTTGATCTGGAAAAGGAAGCTTTAGTTAGGGTTAAGGCAGCTCAAGAGGATCAGAGCTGAATCAGAGACACTTGTCACAGATGGCTAATGATTCACTCTAAATGCAGTTTTCACTATAACTTACTGAAAGTGCAAACGTGAGGACTTTTTGAATCAGGTCAGGCAAAAGAGTAGCGCCAAGGACTCTTTCGATTCGGTTTTTCTCTTCTTGCATATCTGCTTGTTTATGAAGCTACAGGAAAAAAGATAAAGATTGGAATAGTTAACTCTCCCTTGGATGTTCTGTATATAATTACATGAGCTTCTTCCCCAATAAGGTAAAACTTAGGTTCTATATTCTCACTAGGTAAGAATGGCAGAACATTACATTAACAAAAGAGAATACTTTTCAAGAGAATACTTTGGGCTGGGTGCAGTGGCTCACACCTGTAATCCCAGCACTTTGGGAGGCCGAGGCGGGTGGATCACCTCAGGTCGAGTTCGAGATCAGCCTGGCCAACATGGTGAAACCCCATTTCTACTAAAAATACAAAAAAAAATTAGCTGGGTGTGGTGGTGCCCACCTGTAATCCCAGCTACTCGGGAGGCCAAGGCGGGAGAATTGCTTGAACCTGGGAAGTTGCAGTGAGCTGAAATCGTGCCACTGCACTCCAGCCTGGGCAAGAGCGTGAGACTCTGTCTCAAAAAAAAAAAGAGAAAAAAAATGATGCTTTGGCACTAAATTTGTCATCTGTTGTTACACTAAGTAAATCACTAGATGTAAATGCTCACCAGATGAACAGCCTGTCATTAGTTCAGACTAGTTTAACATCAAGATCTAAGAGGTAAAATCTATCACAGCCAAAAATTCTTTATATTATTGATATCTGGCTAATGTTCTGTGTTAAAAGAACAAACTAATCATTAGTAATCTTATACCAGTTCATCAAATTAATTTATAATAGTGAAAAACTGAAAATGAATACTGTAAGTACTTATAAAAATGCATTATTTAAAGTTATATTTTAAGAATATCTCATGATACAAACATGTTCTTATATTTAAGTATATGTAAGAAAGTAGATAAAGGAGAATGATCCTAAATTTAAAAAAAAAAAAAAATATATATATATATATATATATATATGGCTGGGCACAGTGGTTCACGCCTGTAATCCTAACACTTTGGAATGCTGAGGTGGAGGTTGCAGTGAGCCCGTATTGTACCACTGCACTCCAGTCTGGACATCAGAGCAAGACTGTGTTTCCAAAAAAAAGGGGTGGGGGAGAACCCCTGGAAATACATCAAAATGGTAGTATTAATTAATGATGGTTTCTGATCAGTGGGATTATGCATCTTCACACTTTTTAACTGCAAAAGCAGCACATACTGAATGCAGAATATCTGAAAGACAGAGAAGCATAAAGAAAAAAATAAAATTACTACTATATGTACATTATCAAATCTGGAATGAGAGCATGTTATACATGCTGTTTTTGCTACCTGCTTTTTAAATTACAGGTAAGTTTTATTTTCCTCTTTACACTTTTCTAGTCTCTAAATCTTCCATAGTAAATATATAAAATATTTTTTTCATAATCAGAAACAAAATGTTATAATTCTTTTTTTTTTTTTTTTTTTTTTTTTTGAGACGGAATCTGGCTCTGTTGCCCGGGCTGGAGTGCAGTGGCCGGATCTTAGCTCACTGCAAGCTCCGCCTCCCGGGTTTACGCCATTCTCCTGTCTCAGCCTCCCGAGTACCTGGGACTACAGGCGCCGCCACCTCGCCCGGCTAGTTTTTTTTTTTTTTTGTATTTTTAGTAGAGACAGGGTTTCACCGTGTTAGCCAGGATGGTCTCGATCTCCTGACCTCGTGATCCGCCCGTCTCGGCCTCCCAAAGTGCTGGGATTACAGGCTTGAGCCACCGCGCCCGGCCAAAATGTTATAATTCTTAAAAATTAGAACTATAAATGTATAAGAGCTATGTCTCCAAGACAATTTAGACTCTTTTGATCTTTTCTACCCCTTAAGATTTAACACTGACCAGAGTGTCGTGTCTGGAGACCTCATCAAAGCTCTCAGTTTCTTCTTCCTTTCCTTTGGACACTTTTTTTTTCCCCAATAAACAATTTTATAAGAACTAGAGATGGGGTCTCGCCATGTTGACCAGGCTGGTCTCTCTCTCTCGCTGTTTTTTTTTTTTTTTTTTTGAGATGGAGTCTCGCTCTGTTGCCCACGCTGGAGTGCAATGGTGTAAGCTCACTACAACCATACCTAGCTAATTTTTCTATTTTTAGTAGAGCCGGAGTTTCTCCATGTTGCCCAGGCTGGTCTCGAACCCCTGGCCCCAAGTGATCCTCCCATCTCAGCCTCCCAAAGTGCTGGGATTACAGGCATGAACCACACCAAGCCTGGCCCCTTTCGACTCTTGAGAAGCAGTGCAGTAAAACAGAAAGGACCTTGGGAGATCTGGATTCTACTCCCAGTTTAGCCTCTAGCTGTGTGATCTTGACTAAGTCCTTAATCCCTCTGGGTCTCAGTTTCCCCATGTGTAAAATGATGTGGGTGGACAGATAATTTCTAAAGCCCTTTTCAGCTCCAATATTCAAGGTCTGAACCTCTGGCTTTCAGGAAGCATCCTCCAAAGAGAACCTGTTATTCGAGTCCACTAGATGGCACTCTAACACCATATTTCAAATATACTTTGAATTAATGTTTTTTAACCCTGCCACATTATTCCTAAATTACCATCATAAGACAACCCTCCTCATCTCTTACCAAATGGCTTCTTGAAGAACCATGATTCAGCCTTCATTAGAGCTATTTCCATAGTGAAGCTGATTATCGTGAACTCCCTTGTGTTAAATAAATGCAAACTCTTAATAAATACACATACTCGTGGAAAATCTTAAAAGTGCCATGACATGAAAATGTCAAAGTATCTGCCATGAAATTTTCAGAACCCCTATTTTTTTCCATATCATCGTGGAATAGATGAAAAAAATATCAAATATCCCATTTCATACATATAATTTATAGTACACAGGTTCACAGAATATTAAGACTGAGAAGGGACCTAATGGTCAGGTGGAAGGTAAACCCAAACTTTATTTTTTTTAGGGTCTTTTTTTAGACAGGGTCTTGCTCTGTCACCCGGGATGGAGTTCAGTAGTGCAGTCATAGCTCACTGCAGGCTTGAACTCCTGGGCTCAAGAGCTCCTCCTGCCTCGGCCTCCTGAGAAGCTGGAACTACAGGTGCATGCCACCATGTCCAGCTCTCCCAAATATAACTCTTATATTCTTAGAAAGTAGGCCAGGCATGGTGGCTCACGCCTATAATCCTAGCACTTTGGGAGGCTGAGGTGGGCGGATCACAAGGTCAGGAGTTCGAGGCTAGCCTGGTCAATATGGTAAAACCCTGTCTCTACTAAAAATACAGAAATTAGCTGGGTGTGGTGGCAGGTGCCTGTAGTCCCAGCTACTCGGGAGGCTGAGGCAGGAGAATCACGTGAACCCAGGAGGCAGAGGTTGAAGTGAGCCGAGATCATGCCACTACACTCCAGCCTGGGCAACAAAGTAAGACTCCGTCTCAAAAAAAAGAAAGTAAACCTATTACAACATGGGTAAAGCAGTACATTTTGAGGCACAGTTTCTTAAAGTTTATCTTTTCAGACATCCTAATCATTTTTCAGAGGATTTGTTTAAAACCAAAATATCAGAATTTAGATCTGCAATTATGATCATTAGAGCTATTTCTACAATGAAGCTGATTATCATGAACTCCCTTGAAGTCAGAAGAGTGTTGTTAATCCATGAAAGGTAGAGATAGTAAAGCACATCCCACTCCTGTCCTAAGCGTGGATCTTTTAACAAATGGGTTTTTAGGCACGTTGTGCACATTTTATTTAATGATTAAAAAGTAGATTCGGCTACCTCCACTTCTCATGTAGCCAGTACACTCAAGCCATTTCCTTATAGACCGGTAACTATGGATAGGGACTGGAGATAGCATTTGCTTCACAGTACTACTGTTGATTCAAAGTTTCAAACAGATTGCTGCCATTATGAGGATATGGAAAGTTTTATCTATATTTTGTCTAAGTCAGAGTTTAATTATATGCTAACTACCCTGGGAAAACTAGAGAGGCTATGAAGGCAGGTGAATTAATTTCTTGTCTATTAATAAAGGACCCCGGCATAGCTCAAATGCTTGAGACACTCGATCATCATCTGTCTATCCCTTTTCTTTTTCTTTTTTTTTTTTTTTGAGACGGAGTCTCTGCCGCCCGGGCTGGAGTGCAGTGGCCGGATCTCAGCTCACTGCAAGCTCCGCCTCACGGGTTCACGCCATTCTCCTGCCTCAGCCTCCCAAGTAGTTGGGACTACAGGCGCCCGCCACCTCGCCCGGCTAGTTTTTTGTATTTTTTTAGTAGAGACGGGGTTTCACCGTGTTAGCCAGGATGGTCTCGATCTCCTGACCTCGTGATCCGCCCGTCTCGGCCTCCCAAAGTGCTGGGATTACAGGCTTGAGCCACCGTGCCCGGCCTGTCTATCCCTTTTCTAAGCACAAAAACAAACCTCCTAAGCACAGAACCTAAGCACAGAAACAAGCCTTTTGCTTACAACGGGCAGAACCCCAAGTTTACACTGAAGATAAAATTTAAAGAAAGTGACTTGTTAATCAAAACGAACATTATTTCAGTGTTAAAATTTCAGCTGGGCACAGTAGCTCATGCCTGTAATCCCAGCACTTTGGGAGGCTGAGGTGGGTGTATCACTTGACCCCAGGAGTTTGAGACCAGCCTGGGCATGGTGAAACCTTATCTCTACAAAAAACACAAAAATTAGCTGGGTGTGGTTATCACACTCCTATAGTTCCAGCTACTTGGAAGGCTGAGGCAGGAGGATCACTTGAGCCTGGAAGGCTGATGCTGCAGTGATCCATGATTATGTCACTTTAGCCTAGGTGACAGAGTGAGACCCTGTCTCAAAAAAAAAAAAAAAAAAAAGATTTCAGATGTATAAAGTGAGTAAAAAAGGTAGGGAAAAGTAAGATGTCTTTGGCATCATACTGATAATACTGATATAATAACATATATAGACATATAATTCTCTCAGTTTTAAAATACTTGCATGGCTGGGCGCGGTGGCTCAAGCCTGTAATCCCAGCACTTTGGGAGGCCGAGACGGGCGGATCACGAGGTCAGGAGATCGAGACCATCCTGGCTAACACGGTGAAACCCCGTCTCTACTAAAAAATACAAAAAAAAACTAGCCGGGCGAAGTGGCGGGTGCCTGTAGTCCCAGCTACTCGGGAGGCTGAGGCAGGAGAATGGCGTGAACCCGAGAGGAGGAGCTTGCAGTGAGCTGAGATCCGGCCACTGCACTCCAGCCTGGGTGACAGAGCAAGACTCCATCTCAAAAAAAAAAAATACTTGCATGTCTACAATATGCATTTTTCTTTTCTAGGACTTTTTTTTTTTTTTTTAAACCATTTAGAGGTGTACTGTGTGTCTATCCAAGTTCAAAAGCAGGAAATGGGAGTCTTCTCAAATATACTTACTTTTAACATAATGTCTAAAGTAGTGCCATCACCATGCTTTAAAACAGTCAGATAGACCTACAAGAGAATACAGGGACAAAAAATAATTCATTTGATTAAATATACCTTGTTTCAAGTATTCTAATACTAAGAAAAGACAGAAAGCCAGTAAACAATATTGTAAATGTTGGCCGGCTGTGGTGACTCGCGCCTGTAATCCCTGCACTTTGGGAGGCCGAGGCAGGCGGATCACCTGAGGTCAGCAGTTCGAGGACAGCCTGGCCAACATGGCGAAACCCTGTCTGTACTAAAAATACAAAAATCAGCTGGGCATGGTAGCAGGCGCCTGTACTCCCAGGTACTCAGGAGGCTGAGGCAGGGAGAACTGCTTGAACCCAGGAGGTGGAGGCTGCAGTGAGCCGAGATCGTGCCACTGCACTCCAGCCTGGGTAACAGAGTGAGACTCCGTCTCAAAAAAAAAAAAGTAAATATTATAAATGTGGATATTACACACGAACTGTAGTTAAGGAGCTAGCAGTGCCTGTCAGCAACCACAAAGGTAAATGGCATGTTGTACCAGCAGAGCACAGCAGCTATCATGGGTATGTGCACAGCTAATCACATTTCAGCACTGCAATGCTGACTGAGAAACGTGAAACAAATAAGAAGATGGCTATAAACCACTTAGATGGTATATATTAAAATAGAGTTAGATGTGGTTTGTGGGTCAGTTCTTAGGTCAATTTTGGCACTTAAAAAAAGTTCCAAGCCGGGCATAGTGGCTCACACCTGTAATCCCAGCACTTTGGGAGGCCAAGGCAGGTGGATCACCTGAGGTCAGGAGTTCGAGACCAGCCTGGCCAACATGGTGAAACCCTGTCTCTAGTGAAAATACAAAAATTAGCCGGCTGTGGTGGCAGGTGCCTATAATCCCAATTAGCCAGGAGGCTGAGGCAAAAGAATCACTGGAACTGAGGGGACAGAGGCTGCAGTGAGCCAAGTAGCCACTGCACTCCAGCCTAGGCGACAGAGCAAGACTCCCATCTCAAAAAAAAAAAAAAAAAGTTCCATGCTTCACAAAATGATGTAGTTACCTATAAGTTAAGGGAATTTATCATGAAAACCTACAGGACTCCTCAGATCAGCGGAGAGAATCTGTTTTCCTTCCACGTGGTCCTTAAACCGACGACGGGCTTCTTCTAACGTTGCTTTATGTCCTGCTTTTCCTAGTTTTCCCAGAACCAAGCCCCTCAGGAGTGCATCTAGATGACCTGATTTGAGAGGTAAAAGAAACATAAGACTACTTAAAAAGCCTATTTTTATAAATTTGTCATCTGGATATCTTATAATTGTGCTATACCAACTCTATGGTCTTGAACAAACACACTCAATTAACTTAATACCTGAGAGAATACTTGTTTTACGTTTATCAAATCGTAAGAGTGATATGCTAAACAGACTAGACAAGCAAAGAAAGTTGCTGACTTTCTCTGCAGTCACAAATGCCAACTATCTGAATTTACTAAATGTTTACTCAGTCTAGTTAACTACTCTGCTAAGGATTATGTGTGAAAAGGACAGGCTTACATCATGTAGTTTTGACCTAAGGTTCAAAGAAAGATCACATATGGTACTAGTATGTTCTATGTATAATAAATTGAAATCTTAGATTTTAAAAATGAAAATCTGATGGGTCCATTCCTCCAAGACACACAAATAGCCAATAAGCACATAAAAAGATGTTTAACATCATTAGTCGTTAGGAAAATGCAAATCAAAACCACAATGAGATACCAATTCATACCCACTATGATGGCTATAATAAAAAAGATAATACCAAGTTTTGGCAAGGATGTGGAGAAATTGGAACCCTCAAACACTGCTGGTGGGAACACAATATGGTATAGCCACTTAGAAAATCAGTCTGGCAGTCCCTCAAAAGGTTAAACATACAGTTATGGTCAGGCACAGTAGCTCATGCCTATAATCTGAGCATTTCTGGATGCCAAGGCAAGAGGATCACTTGAGCCTAGGAGTTCAAGACCAGCCTGAGCAACACAGCAAGACCGTTTCTACAAAAAACTTAATAATTAACCAAGCATGGTGGCATGTGTCTGTAGGCCTAGTTACACAGGAGGCTGGGGAGGGAGGATCGCTTGACTCCAAGAGGCTGAGGCTGCAAGGAGGTTGAAGCTGCAGTGAGCTATGATCACACTACTGTACTCCAGCCTGGGCACAGAGCAAGACCTTGTCTCTTTTTTCTTTTTTTTTGAGATGCAGTCTCACTCTGTTGCCCAAGCTGGAGTGCAGTGGCATGATCTCAGCTCACTGCAGCCTCCACCTCCCAGGTTCAAGCAATTCTCCAGCTCAGTCTCCCGAGTAGCTGGGAATACAGGGGTGTGCCACCACGCCTGGCTAATTTTTTGCATTTTTAGTAGAGACAGGGTTTTGCCATGTTGGCCAGGCTGGTCTCGAACTCCTGACCTCAGGTGATCCACCCAAGTTGGCCTCCCAAAGTGTTGGGATTACAGGCGTGAGTCACTGCCACCCAGCCGATCGTCTCTTAAAAAAAAACAAAAGGACGGCCGGGTGCGGTGGCTCAAGCCTGTAATCCCAGCACTTTGGGAGGCCGAGACGGGCGGATCACGAGGTCAGGAGATCGAGACCATCCTGGCTAACACAATGAAACCCCGTCTCCACTAAAAATACAAAAAAATTAGCCGGGCGTGGTGGCGGCGCCTGTAGTCCCAGCTACTCGGGAGGCTGAGGCAGGACAATGGCGGGAACCCGGGAGGCGGAGCTTGCAGTGAGCCGAGATCCCGCCACTGCACTCCAGCCTGGGCGACAGAGCGAGACTCCGCCTCAAAAAAAACAAAAACAAAAATAAAACAAAAGGAAAGACGAGTGGTGGCTCACGCCTGTAATCTTAGCACTTTAGGAGGCTGAGGCAGGTGGAACATGAAGTCAGGAGATCGAGACCATCCTGACCAACATGGTGAAACCCCGTCTCTACTAAAATACAAAAAATTAGGTGTAGTGGCACGGACCTGTAGTCCCAGCTACTTGGAAGGCTGAGGCAGGGGAATCACTTGAACCCGGGAGGTGGAGGTTGCACTGAGCTGAAATCATGCCCACAGCACTCCAGCCTGGAGACAGAGTGAGACTCCATCTCAAAAACAAAACAAAACAAAATAAAACAGTCATCATATGACTCAGCAATTTTGCTCTTAGATATATATCGAAAATAAATGAAAGCATACGTCTACACAAAAACTTGTATACAAATGTGAATAGAATTCATAATAGCCGAAAAGTGGAACCAGTCCAAATGTCCATCAGTTAGTGGATAAATAAAATGTGCTATGTATCTACACAGTGGAATATTGTTCATTTGTAAAAAGGAATGAAAGAGGCTGGATGTGGTGGCTCCCGCCTGTAATCCCAGCACTTTGGGAGGCTAAAGCGGGCGGATCACCTGAGGTCAGGAGTTCAAGACCAGCCTGGCCAACATGGTGAAACCCCATCTCTACTTAAAATACAAAAATTAGCTAGGCGTGGTGATGCAAGCCCGCAATCCCAGCTACTCGGGAGCCTAAGGCAGGAGAATCTCTTGAGCCCAGGAAGTGGAGGTTGCAGTGAGCCGAGATCGCGCCACTGCACTCCAGCCTGGGCGATAGAGCGAGACTCTGTCTCTGAAAAAAAAAAAAAATAATGAAAGGTCTGGGCATGGTGGCTCACACCTGTAATCCCAGCACTTCAGGAGGCCAAGGCAGGCAGATAACGAGGTCAAGAGATAGAGACCATCCTGGCCAACATGGTGAAACCCCATCTCTACTAATAATGCAAAAATTAGCTGGGTGTGGTGGTGCACACCTGTAGTCCCAGCTACTGGGGAGGCTGAGGCAGAAGAATTGCTTAAACCTGGGAAGCGGAGGTTGCAGTGAGCCGAGATCGCACCACTGCACTCCAGCCTGGCAACAAAGCAAGACTCCCTTACAAAAAAAAAAAAAAAAGGAATGAAGGACTGATACATGCTACAACACAGATGAACCTTGAAAATATTATGCTAAGTGAAAGAAGCAGATATAAAAGGCCAAGTATTTTATGATTCTATCTATATGAAATGTTCAGAATAGGTAAACCCATGAAATATAAAGTAAATTTGTGTTTGCCAGGAAATGGAGAGTGACTGCCGGTGGATACAAGGCTTTTTTTTGGTGGAGGGGGAGGGACTGAGAGTGGGGAAGGTGAAGAAATTGTTCTGGAAATATGGAGGTGATAGTTGCACAATCTTGTGAACATACTAACAAATACTGAATTGTATACTTTAAAAGGGTGAATTTTATGGTATGTGAATTATATCTCAAAAAAAGTTAACACCCAGGCAATAAATGATTGAGAAAAAAAAAACAACAGTTAACGACACACAAATCTGATGAATTGCAGCGGTACAATGGATAAATAAAATGTAGTATATTCATATGATGAAATACTACTTAGCAATAAAAAGCAATGAACAACCTGGATATATCTCAGAAACATTATGCTGAGTGAGAGAGGTAGGTTTAAGAACAGAACACACATTATATGATTCTATGTATATAAAATAGAAGAGATAAATATTAATGTAGGTGAAAGAAATCAGAATGGCATGTGCCTGTGTGGGGTGGGCAGGGGAGGCTCAAGTAGTAGGGACCAATTAGGAAGGAGCCTCAAGCAGCTTTCTGGGGGATGGAAATGTGGTATGTGTTTGCCGAAAGTCACGGAACTGTAACATTTAGATTATGCATTTTGCTATATTTAAATCATAATTTAACCAAAAATAATTTTAAGAAAACCATCAGAGATCAATAGATAACTACACATTATTGTGATGATTCTTACAAGAAGTAATTTATAATTCTGGCAGCTAGGAAATTGAAGGCATTCTCCCTATATTGTAAAGATGGTTTTGAAATCAAAAAGTGTCACATTATCATCATGAAAGAAAAGTGCAACACCCATTAATTTACCTGCATCTGTGTCCATGTACTCCTATCTTGTCACTATTCATCTGTGCTCCTATCTAAAACCAACTCCTTAACTTCAGCACTGGATCTCAACTCCTCTTGATTATTCAGCTATCACTACAGCAATAACCCCTCTCTCTCACAACATGAATTTTTCCATTACTACTGCATTATGTTCAAATAGTTGCAGAAAAATGTAGTATAAAATCTCCCAACTTAAAAATTCCTTCCTTTACCCCACCTCTCTCTCGCCTACCCCTTTTCTCTGATCTTCTCAGCAAAACTCCTTTAAAAAGTTGTCTAAGTGTGTTGTCTCCATTTCCTCTCCTTCCATTCTAAAGAACCTGCTGCAAAAGTGGAGAATTCATTATTGTTCCCCACTACTACACAAAAATTGTTAAATGTAATACTGAATTAGGCTTCATCATTCTATTTGATTTAGTGTAGTAGCATCTGACACAGCTGATCACATTCCCTCTGCCTTCATCTACTGTTTCTTTTCATCTACTGTTTATTTAAATTCTGGGATACCCCTTCTCTCTCCTGGCTCTCCTACTTCTACCTTACTGGCCAGTCTGTCTCTTTTGCTGATTCTTCCTCTTCTACACAATCTCTAAATCCTGAACTCAGACCTCTTTTTTTCCACTTATACTCAGTCACTGGTTGATCTCACCCAGTTTTGTTTTGGTTTTTAAAGACATGAGGTTGCCCATGCTGGGCTTGAACTCCAGGACTCAAGCAATTCTCCTGTCTCAGCCTCCTGAGTAGCTGGGACTACAGGCGTGAGCCACCACGCCCAGTTAATTTTGTATTTTCAGTAGAGATGGGGTTTCACCATGTTGGCCAGGCTTGTCTCAAACTCCTGACTTCAGGTGTTCCACTCCCCTCAGCCTCCCGAAGTGCTGGGATTACAGGTGTGAGCTACCACGCCTGGCCCTTGATTCCCTTTTACACCCAAATATGCTTCCATGCCAGGCACAGTGGCTCATGGCTGCAATCCCAGCACTTTGGGATGCTGAGGCAGGAGAATTTCTGGAGTCCAGGAGTTCAAGACCAGCCTAGGCAACACAGTGAAATCCCATCGCTACAAAAAAAAAAAAAACAAAAACATAGCTGGGTATGGTGCATGCCTGTAGTCCCAAATACTCAAGAGGCTGAGGCAGCAGAATAGCTTGAACCCAGTAGTTTGAGGCTGCAGTGAGCTATGACCGCACCACTGCACTCCAGCCTGGGCAACACAGCGAGACTTTGTATCTTTAAAAGAAAAAAATGAAGCCGGGCGCGGTGGCTCACACCTGTAATCCCAGCACTTTGGGAGGCTGAGACAGGCGGATCACGAGGTCAGGAGATCGAGACCATCCTGGCGAACACAGTGAAACCCCATCTCTACTAAAAATACAAAAAATTAGCCGGGCGCGGTGGCGGGCGCCTGTAGTCCAGCTACTCAGGAGGCTGAGGCAGGAGAATGGCGTGAACCTGGGAGGCGGAGCTTGCAGTGAGCAGAGATCGAGCCACTGCACTCCAGCCTGGGGCACAGAGCGAGACTCTGTCTCAAAAAAAAAAAAAAGAAAAAAATGTTTCTACGGCAGTCTTCCCTATCCCTATACACGGCAACTTCATTCTTCCAGTTCTGCAGGCCAGAATTTGATGACACTTCTCTTTCTTTCCACCACACAGTCCATCCTTCACCAACAGTTTCAGTTCCACCTTCAAAATATACAGAGACTTTACCACCTTTAAGTTCTAGTTGCAACCAGCATCTCAAATGGATTGCTAAAATAGCCTTCTGAATGGTCTCCCTGCCTCCTCTCGTCTTCTTTTAGTCTGTTCTTCAGAAAGCCGAGTAAATCAAATCAAGTTCCCCTGCCCAAAACTCCCTAATTAGCATGTCATATCACTCAATGTTAAAGTCAAAAAACTTCTCACTGTAGCAAACAGGTTCTATAGGATCAGAAAGGTCTCCCATTGCCCTCTCCTACTCAATCCTGTCCTGAACTCAGCAGCTTTCTTGTTATTCCTCGAATACCCTAAGCATGCTCCCATCTCAGGCCTTTGTACTTGCTGTTTCCTCTGTCTGAACCACTTTTCTTCTAGGTATCCTCATAACTCTGTCCTTCATGTCTCAGTTTATGCTCAATATCACCTTATTAGAGACAGTTTCCCCAAACACTTTCTAAAAAACAGTGGCCCAGCACTCCTTATTATCTGACACCTTTATTTTTCTTTTTTTTTTTTTTTGAGACGGAGTCTGGCTCTGTCACCCAGGCTGGAGTGCAGTGGCGCGATCTCGGCTCACTGCAAGCTCCGCCTCCCGGGTTTACGCCATTCTCCTGCCTCAGCCTCCCAAGTAACTGGGACTACAGGCGCCCACCACCTCGCCCAGCTAGTTTTTTGTATTTTTTAGTAGAGACGGGGTTTCACCGTGTTAGCCAGGATGGTCTCGATCTCCTGACCTCGTGATCCGCCCGTCTCGGCCTCCCAAAGTGCTGGGATTACAGGTTTGAGCCACCGCGCCCGGCCAAACACCTTTATTTTTCTTAATGATACTTCCTGCCACCTAGATCTTATACATTTAATTATTTGCTATGTCTCCTATTAGAATGTAAGCCATATAAGGCAATATTTGGGTTGCTGCTGTATCACCAGCTCTTAGAATAGTATATGGCATTTACCAGCTACATAAATATTTGTTGAATCAATGAAGAAAAGACATAGAAGCTGGGACCAGGTATAGTGGCTCACACCTGTAATACAGCACTTTGGGCAGCCGAGACAAGCAGATCGCTTGAGGTCCGGAGTTCAAGACCAGCCTGGCCAACACGATGAAACCTCGTCTCTACTAAAAATACAAAAATTAGCCAGGCGTGGTGGTATGCTACTCGGGAGGCTAAGGCAGGAGAATCGCTTGAACCCAGGAGGCAGAGGTTGCAGTGAGCCAAGATGGCGCCATTGCGTTCCAGCCTGAGTGACAAGAGCGAAACTGTAGCTCAAAAAAAAAAAAAAAAAGACAGAGCTCTAGGTATTGCTACTATTTTTATTACAAAAGACTTCCAGATCAAGACTGATCAGGAGGAAACACCACCTTTAGTTATCAGCAGATGATAAAAAATAATGATATGTAAAACCTTTAAATAATCATTCCCAATATTTCAGTGAGAGCAAAAAGAGTAAATATATACTTACAGAAATAACCACAGAGCAGAGAACACATGTAGAAAGCAAATAATTTCCTTAATTCAAAAAGCTGGCCCCTATGTCTCTCAGCGCCTTTACAAGTTATACATAAAGGTGCCTGGTATTTACGGTAATAATAAATAAAACTTGGGAGGCGGAGGCAGGCAGATCACCTGAGGTCGGGGGTTTGAGACCAGCCTAACCAACATGGTGAAACCTCGTCTCTACTAAAAATACAAAAGTAGCCGAGCGTGGTGGTGCATGCCTGTAATCCCAGCTACTTGGGAGACTGAGGCAGGAGAATCACTTGAACCTAGGAAGCGGAGGTTGCGGTGAGTCGAGATCGCATCATTGCACTACAGCCTAGGCAACAAGAGCAAAACTCCGTCTCAAAAAAATAAAATAAATAAATAAATAAAACAACCTAAAATTCCCTTTAGCTTTTCTTGACTAAAAATAGGCCTTTGGAATTCTGCAAAAGACTTTTATTTCCACCATGTGCACAAATTATATTTAGCAATAAACACACATAACCACTACTGTTTCTATGTTGGTAACCCATGTAACTTCACCAGCAGACTTAAAAGACTCAAGTCTTAATTTCTGGCTTGCTGAATATATATAGTAACATCCAGTAGATATAAAGATGATATTAATTATATTGTTAACCACATAAAAAAGTACCAACTTCTGCCTAATTCTTTCTCCATTTAGTATATGCATTACCTTCTCCAGGTTTGGGGTCCCAGCCCAGTCTCTCCCCTATAGGTGAAAAGACATCTTTCACAAACTCCTGGATTTCCTCATAGAAGTCTGTGTGGGACAAGAGAGTTGAGAGAATCCCCAGGTTACAGCTCAGGTCGCTCCATACAGTATAATTGGGCTCATTCACAAAAGCCTCCATGACTTTTAGAACCTCTACAGTGCTAATGATTCCAGCTCGAGCCTGGGATAGGAAAAAACATAAATTAACCTAGTCTTCAAACAAAACCAAAAAACATAAGCATGCATTTTTGGCATTAACTACTGCTAGCAATTTCTTTGGTTTAAGGAAATGGGACTGTATAAGTTCAGACACTGTTAGAATAAAAATCCTATTCAGACAACATTCCTTCTTTACTCTTTTGTTATTTTTTCTTTTTTTTTTTTTTTTTACAGAAATATTAGAATGAATCATTTGCTATTTATACAAGAACTACTTTAAAAAATTAAACTAAAAGTCCCATCAATTTGAGAACAACAACAAACCAGTTAACTTCTATTTCTACTCAGTTTCTGGGGACTTGGTTTTGTTACTGTTTTGAAATTTTTCATACTTTCAGAAAAACCGCAAAAATAGTTTGAGCTTTAGTTTTTGACATTCTTTCAAAGCTGGACCTGCAAACTGTGTCAACTTAAGCCTCTCCTTTACTCATTTCTAAAAGAACATAAACTAGAAGGCACTACAAATTCAAAGTCCTTTCAGAACTAAGAGTTAGGAAAAAGAACTTCTGTGACAGCAGCCAGCTGCACAAACAGCTCACTCTCCTGGGACAGGTCTCTCTCGGCAATTAGATCAGCAGATGTGAGGTTTTGTGCATCAATGCTAATCTGTGTTTACACAAAGGCGGAATCCAAAACCAATGACTGCAGAGGGGAGGGAAAATTTCCAGTCCAACTTAAAGGAATACTAGGAGGAATATGACAATTTTATCATAAAGACATCTGGAAATTACCTAACCTATGCTGAAGTCATAAAGAAAATAATAATAATTGCTGCTTTAAATCCTTTCTGGAAGAAAGCCAAATATAATTCTAAAGCTAATGGGATACAATTTGAAATAAGAACACAATGTTTAAAAATTCTAGTTTTCCCAGCAAAGTACAACCACTATTTAGAAAAACATAAAATCACTCTGACTTAATTATTTTAAAAACCTATCAGTAGGGTCATTTCTTCAAGGCTCATATTTATTTCTACTGAAAAGCAAGGAATTTTTGCCTTACAAAGGATAGTTTAAGAGTTTCAGAAAGCTGGCTCAGGAGTAGTGAAATGGGATTTAAATTATATAGCCTCAATCTTGTCATATTAAAAATCAGTCATTTGCTCTAGTCCCAAAGGTGTTTTTAACCTTCATGAAGACCCATATTCTTCTAATTATGTTTCAGACACTCCAGGAAAAACAAAATCTTTTAATCAGCAAAATCCATCATATTACTTAAGTCACAGATGCTTACCAAGGAGAAGAGGTCATTCTGTAATCCAAGTCGATCCACAGGGGGCAGAGAAAGGTCACGAATGCCTGGTAATAAACTTTCCAGCATGGCAGAGCTGTACTGGGTCCGATAAAACCCAACTGTTCCTAAGTTTAACTGCAAAGATATCCAGTAAGTACTATTAAACAGCTCCATTAATTTTTTAAATCAACCTTTTGTATGTTTACAAGGAGTTCTGGTTTTAGATATATATGGATGAAAAACAATTAAGACCATCTATGCCAACTAATGAATTAAAACAAGACAACACATCAAGAAAGAATGAATACGCAGACAAAAGAAAAGGGAAACTTGAAATTGTGGGGGCCAAAGTGAGAGACAGTAGAAAGAACATGGAAGGGACAAAATAATGTGGGTAAGTTTCTATTTCTAACCTCAATTTTAGGTTTACAGAAAATACTTAATATATATGAAAACACTTGGACAGTAGAATCTCTAAAAAAGCTTAGCCCTTTACAAACACTGATCTTATAAGCACAGAGACTGAACAGAATAACAATTTTCAGATCCCAATTTTAAAGAATTACATGGACCTAAAAGGCAATTTCATAAGATTTTTGGCGTGAGGTAATTACTGACTGCATTATTCTTTTATTATTATTTTTTTTGAGATGGAGTCTTGCTCTGTTACCCCGGCTGGAGGGGAGTGGCGTGATCTCAGCTTACTGAAACTTCCACCTCCCAGGTTCAAGTGATTTTCCTGCCTCAGCCTCCCAAGCAGCTGGGATCACAGGCACCCACCACCCACCACACCCAGCTAATTTTATATTTTTAGGAGAGACAGGGTTTCACCATGTTGGCCAGGCTGGTCTTGAACTCCTGACCTCAGGTGATTCATCGCACCTCAGCCTCCCTGGGATTACAGGCATGAGCCACTGCGCCTGGCAACTGCATTATTTTCTATAGGCTATTTACCAATAGCCAAAAAATATTTTTGAGAACATTTGTATTCAAAATAGTTTAATGGTAAAACAGTAAGATAAAAATATTTTACTATTTATATGTAAATATTTTAAAAACCACCCCTACAATTTTAATGCAACTATCACTTGATCGATTCCCTTTATTTAACTTAATCAAAATTGTAGTGTACATAACTTTTTTCTCATTTATAAGAAATTTTTCATATTGCTACAACATAATCTTCCAGATTATAATTTCAAATGGTAATATTCCAGTGAGTGTATTTTAAATATATATTTTAAAAAGTAAAACAATGCCAGGCATGGTGGCTCATGACTATAATCCTAGCTACTCTGGAGCCTGAAGTGGGAGGATCACATGAGCCTAAGAGTTTGAATCTTGCAATATAGTGACACCCCCAACTCAAAAAGAAAAAAAAAGTTGATAAACAGAAAAATGGCTTCTTTTTTTGGGGGTGGGGGCGGGAATGGAGTCTCGCCCTGTCATCCAGGCTGGAGTGCAATGGTGCGATCTCGGCTTACTGTAACCTCCGCCTCCTGGGTTCAAGTGATTCTCCTGCCTCAGCCTCCTGACTAGCTGGGATTACAGGCACACGCCATCACAACTAGCTAATTTTTTTCCGTATCTTTAGTAGAGACAGGGTTTCACTATGTTGGTCAGGCTGGTCTCAAATTCCTGACCTTGTGATGCCTGCCTCAGCCTCCCAAAGTGCGATTACAGGCATGAGCCACTGCACCTGGCCGGCTTTTTTTTCAAAAAAGCACAAATGTCTGATACAATGTGTAATTCCTATTAGGAACATATAATTAAGAGTTTGTAGTAAATACTTTCATTATGAAAGGTAGAGTACAGAATAATGAAAAATAATTCTTACCTATTGGTATTTCTGTGAAATGATTTTGAAATACCAGCTAGGGAATTTTACATTTCAGTGACACAAACCGATTATTATATATGTCTGCTCTCACTGGATTATAGTACTACACATATGGTGACAACACATCATTGAAGTTAACCTTTCATTATAATGGCAGGAGAGTTTGAAGGTGTGAGACTACAAATATTTTGGTTCATATAACCTTACATTCCATCTACTTTTTTTTTTTTTTCTCCTCTTAGTCCTATGCCTTTGGATCTGCTTCTCTACCACTACCTTCCCTAACATCTGACAAATGTCTGGACAATACTATTTGAAAATTCATCCTAGGCCGGGCGCGGTGGCTCAAGCCTGTAATCCCAGCACTTTGGGAGGCCGAGACGGGCGGATCACGAGGTCAGGAGATCGAGACCATCCTGGCTAACTCGGTGAAACCCCGTCTCTACTAAAAAATACAAAAAACTAGCCGGGCGAGGTGGTGGGCGCCTGTAGTCCCAGCTACTCGGGAGGCTGAGGCAGGAGAATGGCGTAAACCCGGGAGGCAGAGCTTGCAGTGAGCTGAGATCGTGCTACTGCACTCCAGCCTGGGCGACAGAGCAAGACTCCGTCTCAAAAAAAAAAAAAAAAAAAAAAAAAAAAATTCATCCTAAATTTCACAAAGGAAAGCTTAGGTTTTTTTTTTTTTTTTCTTTGAAACTACTAACCTGAAGCAGAATTTAAAGCCAGTCATAAGATGTATACATTAAGTGAGAGAAATCTGTTTAGGTAAGATTCTGAACTCACCTTCACCCATTGGTCTGGTTTGACATTTTTCAAAACCACATTCATCTCTGGCTTGTCCATTAGAATTTTTAGTTTGGCCTGGTTGGGGTCTTCACTAGTAGAGATTGTGATAGGGACCATCCACTGGGGACAATCTTCACCTAAGCAAGAGAAGAACAAATAAATTTTGCACTGGGACAAACAGAAGGTAAGGTGGAGAGAGGAGTGGTGTTGTTCTAACCAGGAGCCTAAGCCTAACTGTTAAGTCAGTAGTTCATTCTTAGTGGTACATGAACTCTTCCAGATAACCTGAATAGTATCAGTGCAAAGGAAGGGATAATCTACTAACAAAATCACAACATGTTGTCTAAAAAAAGAAAGCAGTTAACTCACTTGAAGAATCACAAATGCAATGACTTAAACTTCATTATCATTTTCCCCTTACAGAGCAAAGACAGCAATTTTACTGTTAAATTGTGAGGAGGTGAAGGCTCTCACATAGCATTTATTACTATATATGCATATGTATTTTTTTTTTTTTAGAGATAGAGTTTTGCTCTGTCACCCAGGCTGCAGTGCGGTGGCGTGATCTCAGCTCACTGCAACCTCCACCTCCCGGGTTCAAGAGGTTCTTGTGCCTCAGTCTCCTGAGTAGCTGGGACTACAGGTACGTGCCACCATGCCCAAAAACATACAATTTTTTTTTTTGTACTTTATTAGTAGAGATGGGGTTTTGCCATGTTGGCCAGGCTGGCCTCGAACTCCTGGCCTCAAGGGATCCACCCACCTCAGCCTCCCAAAGTGCTGGGATTACAGGTGTAAGCCACTATGCCCAGCCTTCATATATCATTTAAAAACAAATTCTAAGGTGTAGGCCTTAACAGGTATACACACTGCTGAAATATCAAAGGGTTGATTTTTATTGTTGTGATAGACAGGATACATCCTGGGAGCTGTAATGTTCCATCACAGAGGACTCATATCTAAAAGCCAAAGCTTTTGTAAGGCAGAAACACTGTCTTATATATCAGACAGCAAAACAGACTTGGCATTAAGATGCCAAACAAAAAAGAGTCCTTGCCCAGTACCTTAATGGAAATGGAGCTACTTTAATAAATGACATAGCTTTATGCTATCAGGTTAAACCACAAAGTAAAATTTCTCCAATATTGGGATACTGCAAGTTTTAATGTTGCCTCTATTGGTCACAGAGTATTAGAAAAACCTGTCAGTACTACAATGTAGATTATAGGTAAGAGGCAGAAAATGACAACTGTAACATGTACAGATTTATTTGGATAATAAAACTGTCATCTGACTTGTTAGATATTTTTTTTTCCCCCAGATAGGGTCTCGCCCTGTCACCCAGGCTAGAGTACAAGGGCACGATCACGGCTCACTGCAGCCTCAATCTCATGGGCTCAAGCAGTTCTCCAACTCAGGCTCCCAAGTAGCAGGGACTGCAGATGCATGCCACCATGCCAAGCTAATTTTATTTATTTATTTTTTGAGATGAGGTTTTGCCATGTTGCCCGGGCTGGTCTCGATCTCCTGGGCTCAAGCAATCTGCCCACCTTGGCCTCCCAATGTACTGACACTACAGGTGTGAACCACTGTGCCCAGTCTTGTTAGATATATTCATTAAAAGAATAATTCTGTAGACGGGCACAGTGGCTCACGCCTGTAATCCCAACACTTTGGGAGGCTGAGGTGGGCAGATCTCGAAGTCAGGAGTTCAAGACCAGCCTGGCCAACATGGTGAAACCCTGTCTCTACTAAAGATACAAAAAAGTAGCCGATCATGGTGGTGTGTTCCTGTTAATCCCAGCTACTTGGGAGGCTGAGGCAGGAGAATCGCTTAAACGCAGGAGGCGGAGGTTGCAGTGAGCCAAGATTACGCCATTGCACTCCAGCCTGGGCAACAGGGCAAGACTCAGTCTCAAAAAAAAAAAAAAAAAAAAAGTAACTCTAGGCTGGACATGGTGCTCACGCCTGTAATCCCAGCACTTTGGGAGGAAGCTGAGGCAGGCGGATCACCAGAGGTCAGGAGTTCAAGACCAGCCTGGCCAACATGGCGAAACCCTGTCTCTATTAAAAATACAAAAATAAGCCGGGGGGTAATGGCACGCGCCTGTAATCCCAGCTATTCAGGAGGCTGAGGCAGGAGAATGGCTTGAACCTGGGAGGCAGAGGTTGTAGTGAGCCGAGGTTACACCACTGCACTCCAGCCAGGGCAACAAAGCAAGACGCTGTCTCGCCAAAAAAAAAAAATCAGGCCGGGCACAGTGGCTCACGCCTGTAATCTCAACCCTCTGGGAGGCCAAGGCGGGTGGATCACGAGGTCAGAGTTCAAGATCAGCCTGGCCAAGATGGTGAAACCCCGTCTCTACTAAAAATACAAAAATTAGCTGGGCATGGTCATGGGTGCCTATAATCCCAGCTACTCGGGAGGCTGAGGCAGAGAATCGCTTGAACCTGGAAGGCAGAGGTTGCAGTGAGCCGAGATCATGCCACTGCACTCCAGCCTAAAAGATAGAGCGAGACTATGTCTCAAAAAAAAAAAAAAAAAAAGAAAAAGAAAAAACTAATTCTAACTGCTAAGGAAGGTTAAGGGCAGAAGGCCATACGTCTTAACTGAGTTGAATGTATCAGATTTTTAGTGGGTGGAACATGACAAGGCATTGATGATTCTCATATATACCTCCCGTTTGTTGAGAACTGTTGTTTTAAAGGAAGCAAGAAAGATATAGACAAACACTTTACTCCTTGATTTTTTCAACTAATCTCTTAATTTCCTGGGTAAAATTTTATAGGTAAAAAGAATCTAATGACATGTGGAAATATATGAAAATGGTAGTTAAGAGCATAAATTCATGGAGTCCAATTATTTTGAATTCCCACTCTTTACCTTCTTAGATAGGTGACCTTGAGCAATTTAACTAAGCTATGCTGCAGCTTCCTCATCTGTAAAATAGAAATAATGTGGCCTACCTTATAAGGAAGCTGAGAGAGTAAAATAAGAGCCAGTTATAGTATGTAGCACAATGACTGGTATATAATAAATGTAAATAATTACTGGACTTTACTCACTTATTTACTTATTATGCCCAAGCATTAAAAAAAAGAATTACCTACCCCCCCGCCCCACCTACCCCTCACCCCTGACACATACAGTAAAGTCCTCTTTTGGAAGATTAAGGCTAGAGACGTCACTTCCTGGGTATTACTAACTTTCTTCATTCATCATAGCCTCCAATAACACACAGAAACATGGAATTTCAAAAACTAAAAAAGTGACTAAATACTATAAATACCTTGTGAATCTCCTTTTTTATTTCCTAAATTTTTTTCTTATTTCTATTTTGAGACAGGGTCTTACTCTGTCACCCAGGCTGGACTGTAGTGGCACAATCATGGCTCACTGCAGCCTTGAACTCCTGGGCTCCAGTAATCTGCCTCCCTCAGCCTCCCAAATACCTAGGACTACAGGTGTGCACCACTATGCCCAGCTAAGATCTCTCTCTTTTTTTCTTGTTTTTTTGAGACAGAGTTTCACTCTTGTTGCCCAGGCTGGAGCACAATGCCTCAATCTTGACTCACTGCAACCTCCGCCTCCTGGGTTCAAGCGATTCTCCTGCCTCAGCCTCCCGAGTAGCTGGGATTACAGACATGCGCCACCACGCCTGGCTAATTTTGTATTTTTAATAGAGACGGAGTTTCACCATGTTGGCCAGGCTGGTCTTGAACTCCTGACCTCAGATGATCTGCCCACTATGGCCTCCCAAAGTGCTGGGATTACAGGCGTGAGCCACTGTGCCCCGCTTTTTTTTTTTTTAAGAGACAGGGTTTCGCCATTTTGTCCAGCCTGCTCTCAGCCCCTAAATTTATTTTTATTTTTAATTAATTAATTATTTATTTATTTTGAGATGGACTATCACTCTGTTGCCCAGGCTGGAATGCAGTGGCATAATCTCGGCTCACTGCAACCTCCGCCTCCCAGGTTCAAGCGATTCTCCTGCCTCAGCCTCCTGAGTAGCTGGGACTACAGGTGCCTGCCACCACGCCCAGCTGTTTTGTATTTTTAGTAGAGACATAGTTTCACCATGTTGGCCAGGCTGGTCTCGAACCCCTGACCTCTGGCGATCCGCCCGTCTCAGCCTCCCAAAGTGCTGGGATTACAGGCGTAAGCCACCGTGCCCGGCCCTAAATTTCATTTTTTGTTCTAATATCATCATCTTGCTTTTATTTAATTATATTAAAACTTAAAAATTTTCAGCTGGGCACAGTGGCTCACACCTGTAATCCCAGCACTTTGGGAAGCTGAGGTGGGTGGATCACTTCAGGTCAGGAGTTCAAGACCAGCCTGACCAACATGGTGAAACCCTGTCTCTACTAAAACACAAAAATTACCCGGGCGTGATGGCAGACGCCTGTAATCCCAGCTACTAGGGAGGCTGAGGCAGGAGAATTGCTTGAACCCAGGAGGTGGAGGTTGCAGTGAGCCAAGATCACGCCATGGCACTCCAGCCTGGGCGACAGAGTGAGACTCTTTCTCAAAAAAAAAAGAAAAATTTCCTATTAGTTGGAATACTACTGGTATTAGTTAATATCCAAATTTATCAATCATATCCCACTTACAGCCATTTACCTACCAACATATGATCCACCGGCACAGAACTTCTTTTGGGACAACCTCAATAATCTGTCATCTTCTACCTAAAGAAGCAAAACAAAGGCTGTAATAGTACTGACACCATTTGGGGTTTTTGTTTTTGTTTTTGAAGAGGAGGGAGACAACATTTCTGTGACAAATGCTGGAACTAGCACAACCAAATGTCTCATGAGTATACAAAGTACAATTGTGATGAAGACGGTAATACTACAGAGAAAAGTCCAAATAACTAAAACGCCAGAGGCAACAATGGTAAGTACATATGTTTACAAAACACTTCAACAATATGCAGTCATTTGTGTCATTTATTAGTTACCACATCCTGGATTTCAAATAACACAAGATAGGCCGGGCGCGGTGGCTCAAGCCTGTAATCCCAGCACTTTGGGAGGCCGAGACGGGCGGATCACAAGGTCAGGAGATCGAGACCATCCTGGCTAACACGGCGAAACCCCGTCTCTACTAAAAACACAAAAAATTAGCCGGGCGAGGTGGCGGCGCCTGTGGTCCCAGCTACTCGGGAGGCTGAGGCAGGAGAATGGCGTGAACCCGAGAGGCGGAGCTTGCAGTGAGCTGAGATCCGGCCACTGCACTCCAGCCTGGTCGACAGAGCGAGACTCCGTCTCAAAAAAAAAAAAAACAAATAACACAAGATAAAACAGACTTAAGATCACCTAAATCAGGCCGGGCGCGGTGGCTCAAGCCTGTAATCCCAGCACTTTGGGAGGCCGAGACGGGCGGATCACGAGGTCAGGAGATCGAGACCATCCTGGCTAACACAGTGAAACCCCGTCTCTACTAAAAATACAAAAAAAACTTAGCCGGGCGAGGTGGCAGGCGCCTGTAGTCCCAGCTACTCGGGAGGCTGAGGCAGGAGAATGGCGTGAACCCGGGAGGCGGAGCTTGCAGTGAGCTGAGATCCGGCCACTGCACTCCAGCCTGGGTGACAGAGCGAGACTCCGTCTCAAAAAAAAAAAAAAGATCACCTAAATCAAATGTAAAATTGGGCTAATGAGCTACATGGACAAACTTACTACAAGAAATAGAATTGAAAAACTAAGAAAAAATTTAAGTGAGAAAGCAATGGCCACTTTGATGCCATAGGGAAACTATTAATGAACGTTAACACTAGAAACTAATTATATATATAATCAGTTATATATCACACAGATTTCCTTGAAAAAGTTGAAAGCTTTTACATTGATTCAGAATTAGAGCAAAAATATTTAAATTTGGGGAATGTAAAGTGAGAAACAGATCATAATCAAGATATGTTACACAGCTTTCCTATTCTTAAAAGAGTTAAGAGTTGGCCGGACACGGTGCTCACACCTGTAATCCCAGCACTTTGGGAGGCCGGGTGAGTGGATCACAAGGTCAGGAGATCGAGACTATCCTGGCTAACACTGTGAAACCCCGTCTCTAATAAAAAAATATAAAAAATTAGCCAGGCACGGTGGCGGGCGCCTGTAGTCCCAGCTACTCAGGAGGCTGAGGCAGGAGAATGGCGTGAACCCGGGAGGTGGAGCTTGCAGTGAGCCGAGATCGTGCCACCGCACTCCAGCCTGGGCGACATAGTGAGACTCCATCTCAAAAAAAAAAAAAAAAAAAGAGCAACAGACAGGACTTTAATTTAATTAATATATTTTTAATTTATTTTTAGTTTTTTAGAAACAGGGTCTCACTATAATATTGCCCAGGATGATCTCCAACTCCTAGGTTCAAGCAATCCTCCTGCCTCGGCCTCCTAAAGTGCTAGGAGTGTAAGTTTGAGCCACTGCACCAGGTCATTGGCCTTTTATTACAATGCAAAATGGAGGAGGAGTTCGGCTGTGCCTGTAGACAAAAAACAACAAAAGAAAGCAAGACCTTGAAAGCCCCTGGATGGAAAGAGTTTCAGTAACACTTAGAAGTGTGGCATTAGTGTTCTCTGTTCTAACTGATAAACCATTATTTCTTAAAAGTGTGTTCTGCTTTAAGAAAAAAATTACGGATTAGGCCGGGCGCGGTGGCTCAAGCCTGTAATCCCAGCACTTTGGGAGGCCGAGACGGGCGGATCACGAGGTCAGGAGATCGAGACCATCCTGGCTAACACGGTGAAACCCCGTCTCCACTAAAAAATACAAAAAACTAGCCGGGCGAGGCGGCGGGCGCCTGTAGTCCCAGCTACTCGGGAGGCTGAGGCAGGAGAATGGCGTAAACCCGATTGGCGGAGCTTGCAGTGAGTTGAGATCCAGCCACTGCACTCCAGCCTGGGCGACAGAGCAAAACTCCATCTCCAAAAAAAAAAAAAAAAAGAAAGAAATTACGGATTAATAATCTGCTTTATGTGTAATCATTAACATTTCAATCGTTTTGGGTTTGTTTTTTTGTTTTGGTAGAGACAGTGTCTTACCATGTTACCCAGGCTGGTCTCAAACTTCAGAACACAAGTGATCCTCCCAAAGTGCTGGGATTACAAATGTGAGCCACTGCAACTGGCCAATAGTTTGTTTTTTAATACATGGTCTTGCTCTGTTGACCAGCTCACTACAGCCTTAACGCCTCCTGTGCTCAAGCGATCCTCTCAACTCAGCCTCCCAAGCAGCTGGGACTATAGGCACGTGCCACCGTGCCCAGCTAGTTTTTTTACTTTTAGTAGAGATGAGGTCTCACTATGTTGCCCAGGCTTGTCTTGAACTCCTGAGCTCAAGCAGTCCTCCCACCTTGGCCTCCCAGTATTGTAAGTACAGTTGTGAGCCACTGTGCCTGGCCCAGCCAATAGTTTAATAGTTTTGAGGGAATGAAATGCCCAGAGGTGAAAAGTAACAATAATTTTTGTATGTTAATATTCCTTTTTTTTTTTTTTTTTTTTGAGACGGAGTCTCACTCTGTCGCCCAGGCTGGAGTGCAGTGGCCGGATCTCAGCTCACTGCAAGCTCCGCCTCCTGGGTTTAAGCCATTCTCCTGCCTCAGCCTCCGGAGTAACTGGGACCACAGGCGCCTGCCACCTCGCCCGGCTCGTTTTTTGTACTTTTTAGTAGAGACAGGGTTTCACCGGGTTAGCCAGGATGGTCTCGATCTCCTGACCTCGTGATCCGCCCATCTCGGCCTCCCAAAGTGCTGGGATTACAGGCTTCAGCCACCGCGCCCGGCCTAATATTCTTAAAAGAGTCAGTCTATATGCAGTGTCAACATTAAATTCAATTAGTCATCTCCTGTAACAGATTAGTCCCAAGTGCAGAAAAAAGACTGCAAAGAAATAGAATGGTCACAATGGTAGGTCACTAAACTTACAGGTATTCTTTTCCACTAAACATCATCCATCAACTGCTTTCCCTAAATTGCCTTTCCAAGTTATTGCAGCCAGTCTAACTGAGAGGTCCTCCAATGTGCACACTTTAGTGTAAAATCCAATCATGTTTAAAGTTAAGATTTGGCTCTGAAAGGGTAATCTGCAAGCTTACATATGAAAATGTTCCATGTAAATTTGGGAGCATTTTGAGTGCAAGAATTGGTTTAAATGTCACCTAGAATACAAAAGTGCAGAAAAGCAAATTTATAACTTAGAGTGCCACATTGATAAATTATTTGTAAAACATACTTAGCTTTGGCTGGGTGGGCAGTGGCTCACACCTGTAATCCCAGTACTTTTGGGAGGCAGGGATGGAAGGATCACTTGAGCCCAGGGGTTGCAGACCAGGCTGGGCGATATAGTGAGACCTCATCTCAAATTTTTAAAGTATAAAAATAATAATAATAAAATACTTCGCTTTGTGGACAATGTAGGACCACAAGAAAAAACACATACTAAAAAAGAACTATGAATCCACTTCCCTAAAAATGAACAGGAATTAATTCTCCATGCAGCTCACAAAACCATGGCAATGAAATTGAAGAGAACAATTTCATTTAATGAAACTAAGTTAAGATCACTTTTTGGTAGGCATTAAAGGATGATGTGTAATTCTTAGTCCTTTTGAAGTATAGCTCATACTGAAGTACTCCTCTCTGAATTCAGATAACAGTCCAATTAATGAATTGCAATTCTAATCAAAATCACACTGCTGTCCAACCAACATTAAAAATCTACTTTACACAATCGATATTATAAGTGGGTATGAAATTTTACCAAATGTTTTTTCTACATCTAATCAGTGATGATGTGCTATTTGCATTTGATTCTGTTAATGTAGTGATTATACATCAATATATTGATTTTTTTTTTTTTTTTTTTTTTTTGAGACTGAGTCTCACTCTGTTGCCCAGGCTGGAGTGCAGTGGCACAATCTCAGCTCACCGCAACTTCCGCCTCTTGGGTTCAAGCAATTCTCCTGCCTAAGCCTCCCAAGTAGCTGGGATTTCAGGCGTGTTCCACCAAGCCCAGCTAATTTTTGTATTTTTAGTAGAGACAGGGTTTCACTACATTGGCCGAGCTGGTCTCAAACTCCCGACCTCAAGTGATACACCCGCCTCGGCCTCCCAAAGTGCTGGGATTAGAGGCATAAGCCACCATGCCCAGCCTAATTTTTTAAAAAATGTTAAACCAACCTTGCATTTCTAGAATAAACCATATTTGGTGGTTTTAGAATTATATCAAAAATTTACAGTATTTTCCCCAGAGACAAGACAAGCAGGTAACATTTTATTTTCTATCTTAAGTACATGTAACTTTAATGATGCAGGCAGTAAAATTACTGAGAAAAGAGTAACAGCGCTGGTTTAAATGTCACTAGAAAACTTAAAGTACAGAAGCCGGGCACGGTGGCTCAAGCCTGTAATCCCAGCACTTTGGGAGGCGAGACGGGCGGATCACAAGGTCAGGAGATCGAGACCATCCTGGCTAACACGGTGAAACCCCGTCTCTACTAAAAAATACAAAAAACTAGCCGGGCGAGGTGGCGGGCGCCTGTGGTCCCAGCTACTCCGGAGGCTGAGGCAGGAGAATGGCGTAAACCCGGGAGGCGGAGCTTGCAGTGAGCTGAGATCCGGCCACTGCACTCCAGCCTGGGCGACAGAGCCAGACTCAGTCTCAAAAAAAAAAAAAGAAAACTTAAAGTACAGAAAAGCAAACGTGATACATTGTACTGATTTTCATTTAATACAGTATCAGACAAATGGAAAGACTTCATATGTTTACCTGTTCAGCTTCCACATAAATGAGGGGAAATCCCATTTGTTTGGTCCAGGTATTCATCACAGCTGCTATAGGTTTACCACTTGCATTTTCTAAACTTTCCCAGAGATCCTCTAGAAGATAAACAATGATAATCTAAAATGTTTATATTTTTATTTTCCTAAACAAAGCAAAATTTTATTTAACTTTTGACACTACACTGCTGACTAATTCTTTGGTTCTTTCAGGTTCAGGAAACAGTGGGCCAAATTAACATTCCCTTTGCCAGCCCTCTTCTGCAACTAAGTAAATTCTATCATAAAAGCTGGTATTTTTTGAGATAGGGTCTTACTTCGTCACCCAGGCTAGAGTGCAGTGACATAATCACAGCTCACTGCAGCCTCGACCTCCCAGACTCAGGTGATCTTCCCTCCTCAGCCTCCTGAGTAGCTGGGACTAGGTGCACACCACAACACCTGGCTAATTTTTTTTTTTTTTTTTTTTAAGATGGAGCCTTGCTCTGTTGCCAGGCTGGAGCGCAGTGGCATGATCTAAGCTCACTGCAACCTCTGCCTCCCAGGGTCAAGCAATTCTCCTGCTTTAGGCACCTGAGTAGCTGAGATTACAGGAATGCACCACCATACCCGGCTAATTTTTGTACTTTTAGTAGAGATGGGGTTTCACCATGTTGACCAAGTTGGTCTTGAACTCCTGACCTCAGGTGATCCATCGCCTTGGCCTCCCAAAGTGCTGGGATTATTGGCGTGAGCAACTGCACCCAGCCCATAATTTCTTGCAATTTTTGTAGAGACGGGGTTTCACCATGTTGCCCAGGCTGGTCTCAAAGTCCCAGGCTCAAGCAATCCGCCTGCCTTGGCCTCCCAAGGTGCTGGAATTACAGGTGTGAATCATCACACCTGGCCAAAACTGGTCTTTTATTCTGAGATATACTTAATCATTCTAATTTATAAGAAAAATGACAAATTATAATAAACAGATGAGTTAAGGAGAAACAAAGAAAGAAATTGAAACATGTTCAAGATCACTACTAAACAATCACTGACAAACTTAAGACCATTATACCCGGCCGGGCGCGGTGGCTCAAGCCTGTAATCCCAGCACTTTGGGAGGCCGAGACGGGCGGATCACGAGGTCAGGAGATCGAGACCATCCTGGGTAACACAGTGAAACCCCGTCTCTACTAAAAATACAAAAACTTAGCCGGGCGAGGTGGCAGGCGCCTGTAGTCCCAGCTACTCGGGAGGCTGAGGCAGGAGAATGGCGTGAACCCGGGAGGCGGAGCTTGCAGTGAGCTGAGATCCGGCCACTACACTCCAGCCTGGGTGACAGAGCAAGACTCCGTCTCAAAAAAAAAAAAAAAAAAAGACCATTATACCCATTGAATTAACCTCAATTTAAAAATATCCAGGCTGGGCGCAGTGGCTCACGCCTGTAATCCCAGCACTTTGGAAGACCAAGGCGGAGGGGGGATCACCTGAGGTTCAGAGTTCAAGACCAACCTGACTAACATGGAGAAACCCCATCTCTACTAAAAATACAAAATTAGGCTGGGTGCGGTGGCTCACACCTGTAATCCCAGCACTTTGGGAGGCCAAGGTGGGTGCATCACCTGAGGTTAGGAGTTCAAGACCAGCTTGGCCAACATGGTGAAACCTTGTCTCTACTAAAAACACAAAAATTAGCTGGGCGTGGTGGCATGCACCTGTAATCCCAGCTACTTGGGAGGCTAAGACAGGAGAATCACTTGAACCCAGGAGGCGGAGGTTGCAATGAAGCCAAGATCACATCACTGCAATCTAGCTTGAGAGACAGAGCAAGACCCTGTCTTTAAAAAAAAAAAGAAAAAAAATACAAAATTAGCCAGCTGTGGTGGTGCATGCCTGTAATCCCAGCTACTCAGGAGGCTGAGGCAGGAGAATCACTTGAACCCGGGAGGCAGAGGTTGTGGTGAGCCTAGACTGTACCACTGCACTCCAGCCTGGGCAACAAGAGCAAAACTCCGTCTCAAAAAAAATAATAATAATCGAAAAAAATCAAAAAGTTAAAAAAAAAAAGTAAATTTAAAATGTTACAGTAAGCTAAGGTTAATTTATTATTCAAGAAATAAAAATTATTTTTATAAATTTAGTGTAGCCTAAGTGTAAAGTATTTATAATGTCTATAGTAGTGTACAGTAATGTCTTAGGCCTTCATATTCACTCACCACTCACTCAACTAGAACAACTTCTAGTCCTATAAGCTGCATTCAGGTGTAGCCCCTTATTTTCTTTTGAGACAGCACTTTGCTGTTGCCCAGATTGGAGTGCAGTGGCCCAATCACAGCTCACTGCAGCCTCGACCTCCCAGGCTCAAGTGATCCTCCTACCTCAGCCTCCCAAGTAGCTGGGACTACAGGTGCATGCCACCACACCTAGCTAAGTTTTGTACTTCTTATAGAGACAAGGTTTTGGCATGATGCCTAGGCTGGTCTTGAACTCCTGGGTTCAAGCAATCCACCTGCCTCGGCCTCCCAAAGTGCTGGGATTGTAGGCATATCAGTAGGCTGGTGGAGCATCTTTAATACCGTATTTTTACTGTACCTTTTCCATATTTAGAAATGTTTAGGTATACAAATACCACTGTGTTATAATTGCCTATGGTATTCAGTATAGTAACATGCTGTACAGGTACTTTACAGCCTAGGAGCAACAGGGTATACCACATAGGCTAGGTGTATATGGCCTAGGACATACTGTGTAGGTTTATGTAAGTCCATTCTATGATGTTCACATATTGATGAAATTGCCTGACGACATATTTCTCAGAACATATCCCTGTTGTTAAGCAACACATGACTGTATTCCCTTTATTTTTTATTTTTTCAGAGACAGGGTCTTGTTCTGTTGCCCAGGCTGGAGTGCAGTGGTGCCATGATTGCTCACTGTAACCTCAAACTCCTGGGCTCAAGTGATCCTTCCCACTTAAGCCTCCTGAGTAGCTGGGACCACAGGTACATACCACCACACCCGGCTAATTTTTTTTGTATTTTTTGTAGAGACGGGGGTCTCGCTATGTTGCAGGCTGGTGTCGAACTCCTGGGCTCAATCAGTCCTCAAATCCTGGCCTCCCAAAGTGCTAGGATTACAGGCATGAGCCACCATACCCGGCCCAGACTCTCTAAATTGGCAAAATATTCAGTTATGGAAAGCAGAATGCTGGAGGATGACGAAAGGGATAATGAGTCCTGATTCATGTTGACCCAATGACTTGTTGCAGGTTTAGTATCCCTTATCCGAAATGCTTGGGACCAGAAGTGTCTTCAATTTCATATTTTTTTTGGATTTTGGAACATTTGCATTATACTTGCTAGCTGAGCATCTATAATTGGAATATCCAAAATCTGAAATGTTCCAATGAGTTATTTCCTTTGAGCATCATGTTGGCACTCAGAAAGTTTCAGATTTTGGATGGAAATTGAACAATGAGAACAACTGGACACAGGACGGGGAACATCACACACCGGGGCCTATCGTGGAGTAGGGAGCTGGGGGAGGGATAGCATTAGGAGAAATACCTAATGTAAATGATGAGTTAATGGGTGCAGCAAACCAACATGGCACATGTATACTGATGTAACAAACTTTGCACATTGTACACATGCACCCTAGAACTTTAAAAAAAGAAAAAGAAAGAAAAGAAAAAGTTTGGCCGGGTGCAGTGGCTCACGCCTGTAATCCCAGCACTTTGGGAGGTGGAGGCAGGTGGATCACAAGGTCAGGAGTTCAAGACCAGCCTAGCCAATATGGTGAAACCCTGTCTCTACTAAAAATACAAAAATTAGCCGGGGGGCTCCTGTAGTGGCAGGCGCCTGTAGACCCAGCTCCTTGGGAAGCTGAGGTAGGAGAATCGCTTGAACCCAGGAGGCAGAGGTTGCAGTAAGCTGAGATCGCGCCACTGCACTCCAGCCTGGGCGACAAAGGGAGATTCCGTCTCAAAAAAAGAAAAGAAAAGAAAAAGTTTCAGATTCTGGAGCATTTCAAATTTCAGATTTTCAGATTAGAGATATTCAACCTGAACACAGCTTCAAATAAGGCTAATTTATTTATTACATGGATCCTGACCTTGAGTTAAGTATTCAGAACAAAAATAAAATGTCCCAGCCTGGATAGAGTGACAATACTTTCTCTCCATTTCTATCTCAAGCTATTAAAGATTACCTGTGGCAGCATTCTTTTGTTGGAACTTGGTTAAATACATGTTCATTCCTTTCTTAAAGTCCTGAGAAAACACAATTTTTAAAAATCCAGATCTCAGAATTTATAGTATATTTGTATATTAATCAAAAACAAACTTACTCAAATACTCAAGTATCAGATACACTGAAATATATATATCCCTCTGATGCCTACTGCCTTTTATTTAATAATGCATACTCTATGCCTTCTATTCTTGCTCTTAAGTTTTACACCAGCCTCCCATTCCCACTCCTAAACATACTTGCACATCATTCATCTAAGAGACCACAGTAGTCAACTTCAAATAATTGAATTCTCATTCTTTTTGGTCATTTAAAAAAAAATGACAAGCCAGAAACTATTTGGGAACTTAATCCAAATAAAGAGACTTTTTTTCATGCAAAACTCTATGATTTCACCATAAAAAATGAAATATTAAATTTTTTTTTTTTTTTACCTTATCCCCAATGTAGTCATGCAGCATTCGGATGACAGATGCACCTTTGCTATATGATATAGCATCAAATATCTCATCAACCTCGGATGGATGGCCCACACTGACCTGGCAGACAGTGTGATTCAGGGTTATGACAGGAAGCAGACAGCCTGTAATACTGAATTACATAAAACGCTTTCTAGGAAAACCCTTCTAACTTATATTTTTCTGCCTTTAACTCACTCATAATGTATAATGATGGTCCTCAAAAAAATGTAGTAACTAGTAATACTAAAGTTGAATAGAACTTGATTCCTGTCATCCCTCAGAGCCTGGGTTCTAGTCCTGGCTTTGTTCTGCTGGGAGAGAAGCCACTATGGTTCTGTTTATTCTTGGGGTAGTTGCAGAGGAGTGATGAGGAAGACATGGAGGTGAAGAATATTAGATTTCTTGCACTAATTGTAATGACTTACAATTATACGGGAGCCTAATAGGATTATAACTCTAGTTCTTTAGATACAAAATTTATATATATAAATTGAACTAGGGATAGGCTAAGTCAAGAGAATTAAAGTATTCACAAAACAGACCCTGACAATAAAATATGTCCAGAATTTTCCTTGATATAAACAATGGAACCAGAGTGTTAACCAACAGGTATGATTTCTCCCATACTATTCTTTTTTTTGGCAGAGTTTTTTGCTTTTGTTGCCCAGGCTGGAGTGCAATGGCACGATCTCGGCTCACCGCAACCTCTGCCTCCCAGGTTCAAGCGATTCTCCTACCTCAGCCTCCCCAGTAGTTGGGATTACAGGCATGTGCCACTGTGCCCAGCTAATTTTATATTTTTAGTAGAGGCGGGGTTTCTCCATGTTGGTCAGGCTGGTCTCGAACTCCTGACCTCAGGTGATCCACCCGCCTCAGCCTCCCAAAGTGCTGGGATTATAGATGTGAGCCACCGGGCTTTTTTTTTTTTTTTTTTTTTTTATCTTTTTAATAGAGATGGGGGTCTCGCTATGTTGACCAGGCTAGTCAAACAATTCCTCAAGTGATCCTCCCATCTTGGCATCCCAAAGCGTGAGCCACCGCACTGGCCCTCTCCCATAGTATTCAACAGAAATGTATTTAATGAATGTGTATGGGTACATAGGCCTTGCTCTACGAAGACCAATTTTTTTTTTTTTTTTTTTTGAGGCGGAGTTTCGCTTTTGTTTTCCAGGCTGGAGTTGCAATGGCGTAATCTTGGCTCACCGCAACCTCCGCCTCCTGGATTCAAGCAAACCTCCTGCCTCACCCCACCGAGTAGCTGGGATTATAAGCATGTGCCACCACGCCCAGCTAATTTTGTATTTTTAGTGGAGATGGGATTTCTCCATGTTGGTCAGGCTGGTCTCCAAATCCCGACCTCAGGTGATCCGCTCACCTCAGCCTCCCAAAATGCTGGGATTACAGGTGTGAGCCACTGTGCCTGGCCAGACCAATTTTTTTTACTGCCTAACTTAAAAAGAAATGTTAATTAGAACTTAGACTTATTAGCTTTTCAAGACTAGAAATATGAACTAGTAAAATCACCCATGCTATTTTCTTTTCAAAGTCCAAAGTATCTATATAACAAATTATGTATTTCACTGTAAATGAGAGCAGTCATAGGCTAATGGTTAGAAAGTATGGCTCACTTCAATAGGATGGCTGTTATCTAAGGCATCAAGCTCCTGGGCACGGGTGTAATCAGCAGAAACAAACTGAGTCCAGATATCATACTCTGGGAAGCAGTGGTCTACACACAGATACTCAATCCAGGATGCAAAACCTTCATTTAACCAAAGATGAGTCCACCATTCCTAAAAACAAAAGATGAAAATACTTAAAGAAAATGAAATGATTGTCATTCTACTAATCTAAAACACTCATATGTCCCTTCCACTATACTCCAAAACTTATAATTTAATGACCTAAAATTCAGTTCAAAACATTTGGCAAAGAACTCACATTTCTGAAAAAGAGGGAAGACTAAAAGAGATGTCAAGAAAGGCCAACTGGTGATATTAGAATTATATCTGAGGGTCATTTTCTTTTCCTTTCTTTTTTTTTTTTTTGAGACAAAGTCTTTGCTCTGTCACCAGGCTGGAGTGTTCCCCAGTAGCTGGGATTACAGGCATGCATCACTATGCCTGGCTAATTTTTGTATCTTTAGTAGAGACAGGGTTTTACCATGTTGGCCAGGCTCGTCTCGAATTTCTGACCTCAAGTGATCTGCCTGCCTCGGCCTCCCAAAGTTCTGGGACTACAGGTGTGAGCCACCGCACCTGGCCAAGGGATATTTTTATTTTATTTTTCTTTTTTTGAGACGGAGTCTCGCTCTGTCGCCCAGGCTGGAGTGCAGTGGCCGGATCTCAGCTCACTGCAAGCTCTGCCTCCCGGGTTCACGCCATTCCCCTGCCTCAGCCTCCCAAGTAGCTGGCACTACAGGCGCCTGCCACCTCGCCCGGCTAGTTTTTTGTATTTTTTAGTAGAGACGGGGTTTCACCAAGTTAACCAGGATGGTCTCGATCTCCTGACCTCGTGATCCACCCATCTCGGCCTCCCAAAGTGCTGGGATTACAGGCGTGAGCCACCGCGCCCGGCTGGGATTTTTTTTTTTTTTTTTTTTTTTTTGAGATGGAGTCTTGCGCTGTCGCCCAGGCTGGAGTGCAGTGGCCGGATCTCAGCTCACTGCAAGCTCCACCTCCCGGGTTTGCGCCATTCTCCTGCCACAGCCTCCCGAGTAGCTGGGACTACAGGCGCCCGCCACCTCGCTCGGCTAGTTTTTTGTATTTTTTAGTAGAGACGGGGTTTCACCGTGTTAGCCAGGATGGTCTCGATCTCCTGACCTCATGATCCGCCCGTCTCGGCCTCCCAAAGTGCTGGGATTACAGGCTTGAGCCACCGCGCCCGGCCTGCCCGGCTGGGATATTTTTAAAACATTGTAAATAACTTATCCCCCAAACCCAGACAGGGTCTCATTCTGTTGCCCAGGTTGGAGTGGCAGTGGCACCATCATAGCTCACTGCACTCCTTGAACTTCTGGGCTCAAAAGTGATCCTCCTGCCTCAGCCTGCCAAAGTGCTGGGATTACACACATGGGCCACTGCACTCAGTCCTAAGTAACTTTTTAAATACCAAAGGTAGAAAAGGAAGAAGAGGGGGAAAAAAAAATAAGCCCATACATGGAAAAGGAAAAGACAGCAGATAAATATAGGCAAATGGAGGTGGAAAATATAATCATGTAGAATTTAGCATATAGTAAAGGATTATCTCTGAAAAACAAAAACAGAAAACTATCAGAGCCAAATAAAGAAAAGTGGAAATGACTGGGGAAAACCTCTGACTAATGACTCAAACTGAAAAAAGAGTACTGCTTATATAAAAATTATGTGAAATTAAACGGAAATGTAGTTCAGTAATGAATGGTGTTTAGGCACTTATGGAATATAAAATTATCACCTGTTAAATAAGAATGTATAGTAAATGGAATGGACAAAGAATATGAGTGACAGATAAAATCAATTTAAAAAAATTTTAAAGATCTTAATCTAAATTTTATTAAAGTTGATTAAGCCTATTAGTAAAAGAAAGCAGGCCAGGCATAATGGCTCGCTCCTGTAATGCCAATACTCTGGGAGGTCAAGGCAGGAAGATCACTTGAGCCCAGGAGTTTGAGACAAGCCTGGGCAACACAGTGAGACTCTGTCTCTAAAAACAGTTTAAAAAGTAAATAAAAAAATTAGCTGGTCATGGTGACACACACCTGTGGTCCCAGCTACTTGGGAGGCTGAGGTAAGAGGATTAAGCAAGCCCAGGAAGATGAAGCTGCACTGACCCATGATTGTGCCACTGCACTCCAGCTTAGGTGACAAAGTGAGATCCTACTCCTCACCCCCAACCAGTCCCCCAAAAAAAGGCCAGGTGTGGTAGCTGATGCCTGTAATCCCAGCACTTTGGGAGGCTGAGGTGGGAGGATTGCTTGAGCCCAGGAGTTTGAGACCAGTTGAGGCAACCTTGTCTCTACAAAAGGCAACATAGTGAAACCTTGTCTCTACAAAAAGTGCAAATATTAGCTGGGCATGGTGCCACACACCTGTAATCCCAGCTACTCAGGAGGCAGAGCCAGGAGGATCGCTTGAGCCCAGAGGTCAAGACTGTAATGAACCATGATTATGCCACTGCACTCCAGCTTAAGTGACAGAGTGAGACTGTCTTAAAAAGATATATATATTTTGATATTAAGTGATAAGTGGCTATTTGCCTAGTAGCTTCCTAAAATTAACTGGTATAAAATGAAACTTATTTTCCAACCTATCCCTCAGTCCTTGGAATTTCAGTTCTAATACCTAGAATAGTTATATAAAACCAGTAAAAAGTTGTTTAATAAGAATGTACACATTTCCCCTACTAAAATTTATTGCTTGCAGTTTCAAAATAAAATAATACAGTTCTCTCAAAGCCAAGCAAAAAAATTATGTGGTACAAAGTAGCAAACTTGTTGCATTAGAAGAAAAGGCCATTTCTTCACATATTTGAATACAGGAACCAACACATAGTTTCACATGAAATTATATTTCTTTTCTTTTTTTTTTTTTTTTTTTTTTGAGATGGAGTTTCGCTCTTATTGCCCAGGCTGGAGTGCAGTGGCGTGATCTTGGCTCACTGCAACCTCTGTCTCTCAGGTTCAAGCGATTCTTCTGCCTCAACCTCCAGAGTAGCTAGGATTACAGGCCCACACCACCACACCTGGCTAATTTTGTGGGGTTTTTTTTAGTGGAGATGGGGTTTCGCTATGTTGGTCAGGCTGGTCTCGAACTCCTGACCTCAGGTGATCCACCCGCCTCGGCCTCCCAAAGTGCTGGGATTACTGGCGTGAGCCACCGTGCCCAGCCTGAAATTATATTTCAAAGAATTGTTTTCACCTGTAAAATTTTAAACATCTAAAATAAAAGGAAAAGATTTATTTTCAAGGGTTGACTTTCTGTAGAAACTCTCAGACATGGCCGGGCGCGGTGGCTCAAGCCTGTAATCCCAGCACTTTGGAAGGCCGAGACGGGCGGATCACGAAGTCAGGAGATCGAGACCATCCTGGCTAACACGGTGAAACCCCGTCTCTACTAAAAAATACAAAAAACTAGCCGGGCGAGGTGGCGGGTGCCTGTAGTCCCAGCTACTCGGGAGGCTGAGGCAGGAGAATGGCGTGAACCCGGGAGGCGGAGCTTGCAGTGAGCTGAGATCCGGCCACTGCACTCCAGCCTGGACCACAAAGCGAGACTCCGTCTCAAAAAAAAAAAAAAAAAAAAAAAATCAGAAACTCTCAGACATGTAATAGTTGCTAAATGTTTTACATTCTTATTTATATGACATATGGACTCAATCTACATTCAAATCAGGTTCTGCTCTTTGGCAGCCTAAAATGCTGTCAGGGAATCTAGCTGGCTCCAGAATATCCAGTTATTTAATTGCAGAGGTACATCTAGTTCACTTATTAAATCCTGTGTTCCCAAGCTGTAACACAGTTGGCATTCATAAATAGTATTTATTTAGAGTAAGAGTGAAAAGTCAGGACTGAAGGACAGAGATCATTTACTGCAAACATTATAAGGATTTCAAAAGAACAGTTGGAATTGTAATACAGCTTTATTCTGCAGTTACTTTGCAGTTTGTTTACTTTTATTTCATTAAATTTCAACTTAACATTTTTTTTTTTTTTTTTTTTTTTTTTTTTTTTTTGAGACGGAGTCTCACGCTGTTGCCCAGGCTGGAGTGCAGTGGCGCGATCTCGGCTCACTGCAAGCTCCGCCTCCCGGGTTCACATGATTCTCCTGCCTCAGCCTCCTGAGTAGCTGGGACTACAGGCGCCCGCCACCGCGCCCGGCTAATTTTTTGTATTTTTAGTAGAGACGGGGTTTCACTGTGGTCTCGATCTCCTGACCTTGTGATCCGCCCGCCTCGGCCTCCCAAAGTGCTGGGATTACAGGCTTGAGCCACCGCGCCCGGCCTCAACTTAACATTTTAGGCAATGAAAAAACTGACTCCTAAAAACATTTCTCTCTAATTAAAGATCTCAGTTTGTTATTCATCAGGTTACTTTTCAGCTGTGAATCAGATTAACAAGTAAGACTCAAGAAACTACAGTTAGTCTGGAATCTCACTGCGTGATTCATTCATCTACACCTAAGAGGAATATTTTTCTCTCACCCAAATTAGTACTTTGACTTTTCCCATTTGCAGACAAATTGTAGAACAGTTTAGGAAGTGTTTGTTGAATAAAGACTGTCCATATGTCCTTGTTCAATGCAGAGATTCTGATAAGCCCTTTCAAAGTGGACCTTTTAAAATAATACTTTTCTACCACTCAATCATTTTTTGGCACAGTGTTGCAGCCAAACTTGAAATACTATGTAGTCAAAATATTGTGGAGTAGGATGAAGATAAATATATTTGAGCACTTAAAAATATTAAATACCATAGTAACAAGATTTCCAAACCATTGATGGGCGAGTTCATGTCCCACAACCAGAGCAACCCACTGGCGGGATGAAGAACAGGAATTTTTTGGATCAATAAGCAATGCAGTCTCCCTGTGTTTTAAAAAAAAAGAAAATTTAAACAATAAAAGTGGGCATGCATAAGTTGGGAAGATTCAGACAGTAAGTGAGATGGACAAGTTAGGCTTTAGAGATATTAGGAAAATATTTCCTAATGTGACACAAGTTTAATTATCAGTTTGTACACTTAGCTCATCTAAGAAGGCAATTGAAAGTAGAAAGCAAAAACTTGTTTACAGACAGACTGTGCTTTTAAAAGTTATTCAACTCACATGTTTATGTTGTGGTGACAGACATATAAAAATTTGGCTAGAAGATATGAAATTAGGGAAGGTTCTCCAAGCTGGATAAATAGCTATGAAACTACTGGCAGGAAAGAAAGGCACTGCAATGAGAAACTTAGCCAAGAATATATCTACAAATGCTACTAACGCCAGATGCTCGCTTTAAAATCTTATACCCTCAGACAGTAGCACCAAAGGGAGGGGTCTCCATCTGCATTCTTGAAATGTGCATGGACGGGGGGAAGGTAGAAAAATTTATACCAGATCAAAAAGCAGAAGCTACTCAACTGTGATTAGGAGGGAAGCCCTTTTGAAATCAGTGATTGAAAAGATAAGGCAGGGTAATACATCATTAACATACCTATAAGTAACAAGGCCCCAGTTCTCCATGGCACCTTCATAAAATAAATATAAACATTTATTGATATATATACATACTCTTGCATCAAAAGTCACACAATTTTAAAAAGTTATTACAATTCAGCAATAAAATGAAATTTACTTTACCAGCTGCAAAGTCTGCAATAGCAATGAGATCAATTTTAGGTAGAGGATAAGGAACATTGAAGTAGTCCTTATAAAAAGGCAAGGTTTTAGCAGCAACCTATAAAAGTATAAACAAAATAACCATCTAATAAATATTTTATTATAATTCATATTGAAACCCACAAAGGAATCCTGTTGCAAGCCAATGTATCTTAAATTACTAGAAATGAATCCCGGGGAGCCCTACCTCCGAAGACTGCCTTAGCTCCAAACTTTGAATACAATGGTCAAACTTTAATCCACTTACAACTTGATATGAAAAATGTAACTACGTATTTTCCCACCCATTCCCTACAGAAATCACTCTTATATTCTCTTATTATTTTGTAAAATAACAAAACACCAAGGTTGGCATTTCCAAAATTCTATTGAACATAAAAACCAAGTAGCACAACTTTCAGATTAAATTATAAATAACTGTACTAATAATTGACCAGAAATGTAAATTCCCCAACCTGGAGTTATGGACTGTTGGAACAATCCTCTTCAAGTACATTTACCTCTAACGCAAATTTTCCTTGCTCTGCTTTGCCAACAGGAGTGTAAACACGGACACACACACCATCTTTTGACCTTGTTTCTACAAAGTCATATTCACCCACAACAAATGCCACCAGATATGTAGACATAACAGGTGTGCGGGCAAACTTCACTTCCACTAAATTTTCATCATCAGGGTATGGTTTCCGGTCAATTACATTCTTTAAGAAATAAAAAAAAAAAAAAAAGAAAAATTTAAATAGGTTTACATTAATACTGTAGAGCAAATACCAGCCCAAAACAGTAGGCTTTATTGCATCTCTTTCCCCCTTTCTATTCTAGCATGGCTTATTTCTCTACCCCAATTCATCCAGTGCTTTTATGCTGTCTTTAAGAAGGAAAGTGGTCTGATAAAACACTCATACTAAAAAGCTGAAGGCTGAAGTGTTAAAACTACCAAGGACCTGTGAAAGAAAAGAGGAATGGACTTTTCTTGAATACTTATTATAAGCCAGGCATTGGGATGATTTAAGTAAGGGCTTCATACTTTTCAACTGACATGTTTAGGAGAAAATGACTATTAATAAAAATGAAACAGGGGCCAGGCACAGTGGCTCATGCCTGTAATCCCAGCACTTTGGGAGGCCAAGGCAGGCGAATCATGAGTTTAGGAGATCGAGACCATCCTGGCTAACACAGCGAAACCCCATCTCTACTAAAAATACAGAACATTAGCGGGGCGTGGTGGTGTGCGCCTGTAGTCCCAGCTACTTAGGAGGCTGAGGAAGGAGAATGGTGTGAACCAGGGAGGTGGAGCTTGCAGTGAGCTGAGATCGCACCACTGCACTCCAGCCTGGGTGACAGAATAAGACTCCTTCTCAAAAATAAGTAAGTAAATAAAATAAAATATAATTGCAGAATCTCCCATTTCAAAGGATACAAACTTCTAGATCTAGGGCATTTTCTACCAAAGTTGGCTCTAAGCTTATTTGAAGAAATTTCAACTTTACCTTTGGAGTCCCTAATTTCCTTTGGTGTTCTCCCTCTTTTTCCTATTCAGGCTCTGTTTCCTCAAGCTTCTTCCTTCCAAGGAAGACTTATTCAAGAACACACTGATAAATTCACTCAGACTAAAGTGTGAATGAATATTTCCGTTTAATATATTAGCCTCCTCTTCTAAGAATATGTGAGAAGAGAATGACATTCTATTTATGGGATCCTCTCCCCTAGTAAATACGTAAAAGACAGTTATTTTCAGGTGCAGTAGGTTTTTCCATGTCCCCCACACAAGACTGTCCTAGACAATACACTTCAGGTGGCGAATGCTTACCCTGTTTATGAATGAGATCAATAACACTGGTGAAGAGAATACATTCCAAGAATACAAACAGCCAGAAACCTAAATATACTTCATTATGCAGCTGTATCTTTTGAATTGTTTTAACTTTTTAAAAAAATAGAGACAGGGTCTTGCTCTGTTGCAACTTTTTTTTTTTTTTTTTTTTGAGACAAAGTCTTACTCTGTCACTCAGGCTGGAGTGGAGTGGCATGATCTCAGCTCACTGCAGCCTCTGCCTCCCAAGCTCAAGCAATTCTCCTGCCTCAGCCTCCCAAGTAGCTGGGATTACAGGCACCTGTCACCATATCTGGCTAATTTTTGTATTTTTAGTAGAGATGGGATTTCACCATGTTGGCCAGGCTGGTCTTGAACTCCTGGTCTCAAATGATCCACCTGCCTCAGCCTCCTGAAGTGCTGGGATTACAGGCATGAGCCACCATGCCTCTATATTTTTTTTAAGAGATGGGGTCTTGTTCTGTCACCCAGGCTGGAATACAGTGGCACAATCATGGTTCACTGTAGCCTCAAACTCCTAAGTTCAAGAGATCCTCCCACGTTAGCCTCCCAAATAGTTAAGATTATAGGCATGTGTCACTGTACCTGGCTAATTTTTAAGTTTTAAATTTTTTGTAGAAATGAAGTCTCACTATGTTGCCCAGGCTGGTGTCAAACTCCTGGCCTCAAGCAATCCTCCTGCCATGGCCTCCCAAAGCACTGAGATTACAAGCAAGAGTCACTGTACCTGGGTTTCTTTTGACATTTAATAAGTCAAGACCTTTTTTTCTTTTTTTCTTTTTTTTTTTTTTTTTAAGATAGGGTCTGGCTCTGTCACCCAGGCTGGAGTGCAATAGTGTGATCTCAGCTCACTACAACCTCCACTTCCTGGGTTCAAGTGAATCTCCCACCTCAGCCTCCCAACTAGCTGGGACCACAGGTATGCGCAACCACACCCAGATAATTTTTGTATTTTTAGTAAAAACGGGATTTCGCCATGTTGGCCAGGCTGGTCTTCAACTCCTGACCTCAAACGATCTGCCTACCTTGACTTCCC
Source organism: Macaca mulatta (assembly GCF_049350105.2). Classification (NCBI taxonomy): domain Eukaryota; kingdom Metazoa; phylum Chordata; class Mammalia; order Primates; family Cercopithecidae; genus Macaca; species Macaca mulatta. Next base: position 62,460,175 of record NC_133421.1, read on the forward strand.
AAAGTGCTTGGATGACAGGTGTAAGCCACCACATCCAGCCCAAGACCTTTTGCTTTTAGTTATTATAAATCTATGAAACTTGTCACTTAATTTACCTCTCTAAATTAAAAGAAGTAGATAATCTTATAAATGTATTTAACAAGGAATTTGACAAGGAGGAAAATCCTCCAAAAATAAGGCTATCAAGAAAAAGAGGTCTTGGCTGGGCATGGTGGCTCATGCCTGTAATCCCAGCACTTTGGGAGGCTGAGGCAGGAAGACAGATTGAGCCCAGGAGTTTGAGACCAGCCTGGACAACATAGTGAGACCCCCAACTCTACAGGAAAAAAAAAAAAAAGAAAGAAAGAAAGAAAAAGAGGCTTATTGAAAATAAAGAAAACTATTATTTATGTTCCTATAATATACCAGGACTGTGGTAGGTGGTTTCATATTATCCCATCTAATCAGCAAACTAAATCTGGTAAAGCCTATTAAAATTTTAGATAAACTTATAAACACATACATACCATGTTTGATAAAGCTACTCTGTCTTTAGGAACAACCAATGAGATATCAAAAGTTGCTTTGATAGCAGGCTCATCCCAGCAAGGAAAAGCCCTCCGGGCATCAGTAGCCTTAAGAAAGGAATATGAAATATAAATACCTTAGAATTAACCTAACAAGTTATTTCATAAAGCAGTCACCATTTCCCTCTGTCATTCATTCATTCCCTTGTTCAAATATTTACTTTCTCTTCAGTGCCAGGCAACAAGCTAGGCATTAACTAGAAAGAAAAGACAACACTTGCTACCACTGCCATTCCAGCATAAAAATTATCCAGGAACTGTGTCTGCTATGGATTTTAACAATATATTATAATTATTTACAATTAAATTTTTGTTTACATTTTAACATTTCAAATTTAATGCAAATGCCTTCAAATCAATAATGTTAACATAACAGAGCACAGAACAGTAAAGAGTATGCTATAAGAATTCAACGTTGGGAAAACATGGTAAGTTGTCTCTCTGGTTTTTATTTTTTAATTAAAAATAAAAATATTCTTAATCTTTGATGTGCTTTGTTCTTTATCTGGAATGGCAGCAATAGGAATAAAGACAGATACTCTATCAATTCAAAACAGGTCATTCATTTAATGGCACTTCCATGTGCTACACATAAAACTGTCGCCACTTGACCTACTTGAGTCCTTATTCTTTCATTAAAAATTTTAAGAAGAGCAAACTTATGAAAGCAAAATAAAACTTAGTGGTTCTGCAGGGTATCAGTTATAAAAGAAGGAAACTTTAGTAAACAGAATGTTCCATTTATTTAGTAAATAAAATGGAACCAATGACAAGATTCTGTATCATGAAAAGAAACAACAGGCCAGGTGTGATGGCTCACGCTTGTAATCTCAGCACTTTGGGAGCCAAGGTGGGTGGATCACCTGAGGTCAGGAGTTCGAGACTAGCCTGGTCAACATGGTGAAACTCCCATCTCTACTAAAAATACAAAAATATGCCAGGCGTAGTGACACATGCCTGTAATCTCAGCTACTCAGGAGGCTGAGGCAGGAGAATGGCTCGAACCTGGGAGGCGGAGGTTGCAGTGAGCCGAGATCCAGCCTGGGTGACAGAGCAAGACTCCGACTCAAAAAAAAAAAAAAAAAAGAAAAGAAAAACGAAGAGGTAGAAAAAGCTTATAGAAAAGGGTTTCTCCAAGGAAAAAATTTTAGATGGCTGACTACATTCTCAAAAACATTAAATAATGAATTCTATCAATGAATAAATAAGACATCTGAAAAGAAGGGAGAGTATATGGAAAGAAATGGCAGCACAGAAGCATTTAAATTAGAAGCAGCAGCAGTAGAGAAATGAATTTATACTAGAGGAAATTAAACTAATGACATAGATAACAAGATTTAAGTTTGAAAATATCTAAAGGACAAAGTGATAAAAGCAATTAAACATACATTTGAGAGACAGATTCTAGAGCTAAACAGTATTAACTGAGAAGGGAATGGAACGGATATCACAGTGAAGATATAACAGAAAGACTCATGCTGAAAAAATACCTCAATCTAAAAATCAATAGGGTTCACCAAGTACTATGCAAAAATCAATGAAAAGTGAACACCTGGTTTAAAAAACAGTTTAATTTTCAAAGTCAAGATATAATTTAACAAGCAAGCAGGAAGAAAATAAAGCAAAATGAAACAACATCTTACCTACAAAGGAAGAAGTAACATTTTAGTCTGTGACCCCTCCTCTTGAAAAAGTGAGATGTAAAAGACTTCGGAACAATATTCACAGACTTTTGAAAGTGAAAAATTGTAAGCCGATTGTACTACTCTTACAATTGAACGAGTTGGGCCTATTACTCATGGCAAGAGATAACTCACACCATAGGAAACCACTGGTGTCTCCGTAAGAATGTAAGAAAGAACCCATCACACGATTTGGGATTTGGTTTACATGATTTGGAAGAGGGTCTAAGTAACTAGGGATTCACTCTAGACTGAGTGCTGCAAGAAGTCCTATGAGGCAATTCGATGGGTAGGTATCTCAATAAATCTTAACTATACGGAGGCCAGACTAGAGCAAATCTAAAACTGTAATTAGTAAAGAAGCAGTAGTCACTCATTTTAACTGAGAGATGGAGATGTTTGTTATTTTGCAGGTAGCATAGTGATCTTGTATGCACTGTGCCTAGGCAAAATTATGGATGCCCTTGTCTCACTTTATTATGGTCTCAAGTAGCCTTGTCTAAAGTTGGTATTCTGTAATATTATGTCTAATAGGGAGAATAACATGGGCTAGCTGTGAGTGCCAGACAACTTCTGGATGTCAAAAGTCGCTCTTTTTACTTTTTTTCCATCAACAAATCTATATACCCACTAAATCTGGTCATGTATAAAGGCAAATGAAAAATTTTTCAGATATGCAAAGGCTCAGGAATTACATTACCCACATACCTTTTCCTAAAAAAAATTGTTTAGAGACATACATCAGCCAACCATTCCAGGATGAAGTGTTCAAAGCAGGTAGAAACAGGCATTGGAATCATTCAAACATAGAATTAAACCTAAATATCTGTGGCAATATTATTCTAAACAGAAGGTAACATAAAATTATTGAAAGAGAAGATACATCAGGTAAAACAAATTAGGAGTAAACTGGATAAAAAAGTTCAGGTTATCCCAAACAAGCAAACAATATAGGGATATGGGCAGAAACATAAGAATGGATATCATGAATTATTTCTTTATCCATACTGAAATTTATAGAAATAAATTTAATTAGATTTAACACTTAAAAGTACGACTAGCAGATTCAAAACAATTTATATAATTTGCAAATACTTGATAAATAAAAATCACCCTGGCCTACGTAGGACAGTAAATATATATATATACACACACACACACACACACACACACACACACGGAGAAAAAAGAAAAAAAAATCAAAGACAGCACAGATACTACAGTAAGATAAACAAAAGATGTCAAAGAAGGAAAGCAATGCTAAAAAACAGCTAATAATGCTGTAGGAAAAGCCATAGATATCAAACACTAAGAGGACAATTTTAAGAAAGGTACACAGTTTACAGGCAATTCAGGTATCAAAATGTGTCGTGTGTTTCAGTGTGTGTGTGTGTGTATAACTGTATATAATCACTCCCCACTCCGTACCCTTAATTCCCTCCTTTCTGTAGGCTAAATATAAAATAAAAATTCTATTTTTATTAGATTGTGAATTATTATTTATTAGTTGTGAATACAATCATGGCCAAGGGCACCTAGCCTCAAATAATCACCCCACATAATAAAACACAGCTTTGTCAGAATGCCTAATTTAAGAATAATACTATTTTAGAGAAGAAAAACCCATACCTCAAACTGTGTTACAGCAGCATAGCGCACCTCTCCAGAAGGGGTAGTATATTTACTTCTATAGAAACCTTTCATTTTGTCATTCAGCTCTCCAACAAAATCTATCTTTAAGGTTCCTGTACCTGTGATTGAAGATAAATAAAACACACTTTTATGGAGATGTTAAACACAGTTATCAAAAATATATCCTCAAGACACTATATTCAGTTAGCTATTTACAATGTTCAAATCATTCCTTCTTTTTCAAATATTCCTCCTGGCAATGGAGAGAATACAGTACTTACTAAAGTAAAAGGCAGACTAATCCTAAAATAACTCTTGAAAGTCATGTTTAGGGTTACTGCCTAGAAAGTTATTAACTTAGCCTGAAACTACCAATATGTGAAAATAAGAACAAGAAAGGAAACAAACATTTATTTTTAAATGCCTGACATGTGCTATTGTGCATAGTGCTTTTAAAATATATATAATTACTTATAAACCTGGAAGTAGATATTGTCCCCATTTTTTCAGATGAGGAAACTGAGGCTGAGAAGCTAAATAACTTGCCCAATGTCATACAATTAGTAAGTAATGAGAATGGGATAAAATGTTTAAGTCCAGAATTCATGCTGTCTGCCAATTATACATGCGAATTGGTCCTTTTACACAACTTCATGCATAGAAAGATAAACGTAGCCAATTACTCTATCATCAAGATAAGACACTAAATGTTTACTCCAAATGGAACACTGATTCCATAATTTTGTAAGGAGCTATAGGGAAGACTAATGATCTGATGAGCAACAGGGCATAAAACAAATTCTTACAAGTCACCTCAATCATTTGAAATCTGACAAAGAAATACATTTAATTAATAAATTATTAAATGCAAATAAAAATACAACTTAAATATGTATTCTATTGTTGTATAAGAGCAAAAATAATTTAGACAAAAAATGTGAGCTTTTTTGAGTTTATTAGTTTCTTTTTACAACATAAAAAATTGTAATTATTATCTAGTAATCATCTGCTAAATACAGATGCATGGCAAAACAGTAATCCCATTCTGTGTTTTACAAATCAAGTCACAAAAAAAGTAGAGGAATGTTGACTTTTTAGTTGATCCTTTTAAAGGCCCTACTTATATCAAGACTTAAAGCATGAGAAGTCTAACAAATCAAAGATAGGGCATGACTATAAAGTAATTAACCAATCATACCAAACTTTTATATCCTGATGTTTCAAATTGTCATTTTGGAATGCTGAAGAGCAGTAACATTTGACATTGTTCAAAATGTTATGACTTTCTCTTTTTTTTTTTTTTTGAGACAGAGGCTCACTCTGTTGCCCAGGCTAGAGTACAGTGATGCAATCTCAGCTCACTGCAGCCTCCGCCTCCTGGGTTCAAGCAATTGTTGTGCCTCAGCCTCGTGAGTAACTAGGACTACAGGCGGGTACCACCATGCCTGGCTAATTTTTGTATTTTTAGTAGAAACAGGGGTTCGCCATATTGGCCAGCTGGTCTCAAACTCCTGGCCTCAAGTGATCCGCCCACCTCGGCCTCCCGAAGTGTGGGATTACAGGAATGAGCCACTGTGCCCGGCCCCTCTGACATTCTTTTGAATGATCTCAAAGTCAAATATTCATCTTATAAAATTGAATTTGCTTTTGGAAAGGACCAAAAGTTACAAGGAGTGCAAGTCTACAGAATAAGTGAATGACAAACTACAAATTGTTTCTAGCATGATGCCTCAAACTGGTTCTGAAAGTAATTTAAGTGAAAATTTCAGACTTTTAGAGCAAAGTCATCACCAATGAAAGTACTATATTCTTAATGATTCTGAGAAAAACACAACTCAACTGAAGCTTAATTGAATAGACATTTGTAATGTTTATTTTTTAAAAATCAGATATTTGTGAATATCTAAAGAGGACAATGAATACTTTTTTCTTTAAAGAGAATGACAGGTTACTGGGACAGTATATATGAATATAGTAAAATCATTGATAATTCTAAATGATGCTAAAAATTAAACTATAAAGCAAAATTTAAATTAAAAATTTTTAATTTCTATTTTCTTTAGAAATTCACTTAGTTTTTTAAAAAAGCAAATGTATTCACATTAATAAAGTTTGCAAAGAAGTAGTCTAACAGATTATAAAAACCTACTACCTTTAATGGAAACTATATGATGGAATTTTATGTTACAATTCCATAAGTGGAATTGCCCAATCTGTTTCACTAAGTCAATCAACTATTAAGATGTTTTTTAAAAATAATTCATATTTCATGGTAAATCTACTTGCATTTTTTCCTAGTTGGAACAAAAGTGGATTTAAAACTCATAACTAAATAAGAAAGGCTGCTTACACTTTTACTCGGTTTTAAATCTCCAAGGCCATCAAACCATAACAAGATATTGACAGTGACCACTTCCAAAAAGTGGCATACTAAACAAAATACAAAGTATTGGAAAGAGTTATTACCTGAAATTCAAACAAAACACAAGTTAAAGTATTTAAAAATCATTAATAAATTTAATTAGTGTCACATTATATGATACCAATTACAAAGTATTTACTTACTATTCAAATAGTAGAATTTTAAGGCAAGTAGGAGAAAAAAATGACTTTTTAATAAACTTCATTTATCAAATTTACACCATATTAATGAACTGATTGCCAAATTGTCTAATTTTATACCTATCAACACACAAAATTTACACCACTTCCTCAAATTAGATACCTTATTTCATATCCAATGTGTGAAATATTTATCTGTTTGGGGTTATAAACCTTTTGAAACATACATCAAGCTCATTTATAATGTAAACAACTGAAAAATTGGGACTTCCATCAAAAACCTTAAATGTTTAAAGCTTAGGAGAGTATAACAATTGTAAAACCTGGAATAAATCTTGAAATACTTTAACAATAAGAAATTTAATAAGCCTACTAAATGCTATAAAAATAAAGAGATTAATTTATACAAGAAGGGAATAAAGGTCTTTGCCTTTGTGTCACCACTTCTTTTTTTCTTTTGGAAATGGAGTCTCAGTCTGTCACCCAGGCTAAAGTGCAGTGGTGCAATCTCGGCTCACTGCAACCTTCGGCTCCCAGGTTCAAGCAATTCTCCTGCCTCAGCCTCCTGAGCAGCTGGAACTACAGGCGTGTGCCACCAGGTCTGACTAATTTTTGTTTTTAGTAGAAAAAGGGTTTCGCCATGTATCACCACTTTTTATTACCTTGTTTTTGACTCTTCAAAATGCTGACAACTACCAGTGTTTCTCCATATAAAAGCCATTCTCAGGACCCTTAGCCACTAATTCTAAGGTGGTTAGACCTTACAATAATTATGGTAATTTAATCACTATTCCAGAATGGTGCCAATTTCAGAAAAGTAGGTTTTACTTAGCTGTATAATAGCTTGCATTACTGTTAAATTTGATGACGCTAAACACAAAGGTTATTAATGTCCTCCTAAGATAAGCTCAGTATTTGCTTCAATATCAGATAGATCACTTGTGCAATCTGTCTTGAAAAAGATTAACTTCATTCTTAAAGCAAACCCTGGGAAAATGTGAAAGCCAATGATTTCAAGCAGATATTCAATAATTCAATATTGTTGGCCAGGGGTGATGGTTCACACCTGTAATCCCAGCACTCTGGAAGGCCAAGGCGGGCGGATCACGAGGTCAGGAGATCAAGACCATCATGGCTAATACGGTGAAACCCTGTCTCTACTAAAAATACAAAAATAAAATTAGCCAGGTTTGGTGGCGAGCACCTGTAGTCCCAGCTACTCGGCAGGATGAGACAGAAGAATGGCGTGAACCCAGGAGGCAGAGTTTGCAGTGAGCTGAGATCATGCCACTGCACTCCAGCCTGGGCAACAGAACAAGACACCGTCTCAAAAGAAAAAATAGTAATAATGACAATAATAATTCAATAGTCACATCTGCAAGATAATTTTTCTGTTCTAATATTTATATCGTTGTTATATTAGCTCGAAATTGTTATACTGGCCAAAAATGTCAAAAATTATGTTAAATTATACTATACTAATGGTCATAACCTTCTCTGACTTGTTTCTGTTATTATTTGAAATAGCTTCACCATTTAGCATGTCTGCTGTAAACAGACATTATCAAGAATGATGCATCTCTTATATACTACTAATAAATGGCCTCCAATATTTACAGTTAAGGGGAAGAGAAGAAAGGTGCAGAACATTATGTATGGCATGGTGATTTCTGTGTTCTTAAAAAGTATAAATGCTTACAAAAGCAGGGTATTGTTTTGAAAGGAAAATTTCATTTCATTCCGTTGAGGAATGGAGATGAGAAAGAAGACAGGGTAGAATGGCAAACAAAATTTCACTGATAGCATTTGAATTTCAAACTATGTAAATGTACTATGTTTTTGAAATATTTAATTTGAAAAATAAAGATAGCACAATGTGGTGGTTAAAAGTGCAGACTTTTGAGTTAAACTGCTTGGGTTTAAATCCCAGCCATGCTACTTACTAGCTATGTTACCTTGGACAAATTATTTAAGTTAATGAAATCATTTTTCTGCCTTAGTTTATCTATAAAATAGAAGTAACAGAATCTGGCTGGCATACTGGCTCATGCCTGTAATCTCAACATTTGGGAGGATGGCAAGATCCTCACTCTGAGGTAGGAGGATCACCTGAGGCCAGGCATTTGAGACCAGCCTAGGCAACATAACGAGACCCTGTCTCTACAAAAAAAATTTAAAAATTAACCAGATGCAGTGTCATGTGCATGCAGTCCTAGCTACACGGGAGGCTGAAGTGGGAGAATCACTTAAGCCCAGGAGTTCGAGGCTGCAGTGAGGCATGACTGCACCACTACACTCTAGCCTGGGTGACAGAGAGACTTTGACACAAAAAAAATCCACCTCAAAAGGTTGTTGAAAGGATTAAATAAATTAATATTTCTGAGGCACTTAAAACAGTACTTGGCACAGATTATGTCTCGTGTGTGTGTGTGTAATACATATGTTCTATCATGTTAGAAGTTTCTGTCTACTCTTCCCTGAATTCTAGCAAATAAACTGATTCCTTTTGATAAATATAGAATGTTTAACTTTTTAAACTGAATGAACAATGGTTACCATATTTCCTAATGCTGAACAATTCAATCTATGCTTTTATTTTCTATACTGGCTAGGTTTATATATCTTTTGGGACTATTTTTAAATATCAGTTTTTTTAATATTTCTGCCCCTCACTTATTTCATTTGTTTCTGCTCTTAAACCTTTCTTCTGCTTTCTCCAAGTTACCTTTTCTTTTTATGAGTTTAATGATTAGCTAATTAATTTTCAGTCTTTCTTCTTAACTAAATATCCTAACATTTTATCTGCATATGAAACATGTTTATCCCTCATGTTTCATATGTGGTAATTTCATTATTCAGTTCTAAATATTTTCTAATTTCCATAACAAGTCTTCTTTGACTCAATTATTCAGAGGTATAATTTTTCCAAATATATAAGAAGGGATTTTTTTTCATTTCTCTTTTTCTATTGACTTCTAATTTTTTCACAGTGTAAACATAGAATATATATAGTCTGTAATGATACAGATTTAAAACTCTAAAAATTTTTAAATTTTTGCCAGGCGCGGTTGCTCACGCCTGTAATCCCACCACTTTGGGAGGCCGAGGTGGGTGGATCATGAGGTCAGGAGATTGAGACCATCTTGGCTAACACGGTGAAACCCCATCTCTACTAAAAATTCAAAAAATTAGCTGGGCGTGGTGGCAGGCACCTGTAGTCCCAGCTACTCAGGAGGCTGAGGCAGCAGAATGGTGTGAACCCGGGAGGCGGAGCTTGCAGTGAGCCTAGATCGCGCCACTGCACTCCAGCCTGGGCAACAGAGCGAGACTCTGTCTCAAAAAAAAAAAAAAATTTTAAATTTCTATCAAAGTAATAGTTCATAGTTTAAAATATGTAAGCTCCAGGTCCTGCTCAACACTATCCTACTCCCCACACCCTGCCCTTAGAAGCAATCAATTTCAAACTCTGTGACTTCTAAATGTCTTGCTTACATAGCTATTTTTTTCTATGACAGAGATACTCTTACTCTGTTGCCCAGGCTTGAGGGCAGTGGTACAATCACGGCTCACTGCAGCCTTAAACTCCTGGGCAAGCAATCCTCCCACCTCAGCCTCCCAAAGTATTGGGATTACAGGCATGAGCCACCACACACAGCCTATTTCTTCATTTTTCAACTATAGACATTTTGTCTTTACTGTAGAAAGTCATGCTTTAGCTAACCCATCTCCCACTCCAATATCTTTTACAAAGAATCAAATTTTCCATGACCTTGCAAATCTGAAAATATCTTTATTGTACTCTGAAATTCAAAGTTGGGCTAGGTATGCAATCTTATGCTGAAAATCAGATTCATTTTGTATTTTGAATGAACAGCTTCATTAGAGTCTAAGTTTCCACTGTTTCTAACGGTAAATCTAGGACTACTCTGATTCCCAAATTGTAAAGGTAGTATGCTACCCACTTCCCTCCTATTGCCCCCTATGCCAGACAGGAACTTTTTGAGAGTTTTACTTTATCCCAAAAGTTCTAGAATTTGAGTCAGTGTGGGACTTTTAACATTTTTTAAGCTAGTCTCAATGTTGTACCTTTGCAAACTGAAGGCTCCTGCTCTATCAGTTCAAGGAAAATTTCTTGTCTTTTTCAAAATTTCTCTTCTGGCCAGGTGCAGTGGCACACGCCTGTAATCCGAGCATTTTGAGAGGCCGAAGTGAGCAGATCACCTAACGTCCGGAATTCGAGATCAGTCTGGCCAACATGGTAAAACCCCAACTCTACTAAAAACACAAAAATCAGCTGTGGTGGTGCGTGCCTGCAATCCCAGCTACCCAGGAGGCTGAGGGAGGAGAATCACCGGAACCCATGAGGCAGAGGTAGCAGTAAGCTAAGATCGTACCACTGCACTCCAGCCTGGGTGACAGAGTGAGACTCTGTTTCAAAAAAAAAAAAAAATCCTCTTCCCATTTTCTCTGCTTTCTGGTTTACTACATGGATGTTGGTTCTGCTGGACTGGTTCTCAAATCTACTTTTCTGTTTTCTATCTGTTTTTCCTACTGCTTAGAAGTTTCCTCAACTTCATCTTTAAAACTTCTACTGGGTTTTTTATACCTATTATAATTTTCAAGTTTTCCTGCTGTTAATTCTTCCTATCTGATGGCATTCTGTCCTGTCCTTGTTTAATGAATGCAATGCTTTCTCTTAACTCTCTAAGGATAGTAATTAGCTTTGGGTTTTTTTTTTTTTTTAAACTTTCTTTAGATTTGTCTTTGCTTCTTCCAACTTCGTTTATTTCTATTATACTTAAAGTTTTGCTTTTTGCCCTATCTTTAATTAGAAACTTTCCTCAAACGTCTGTTAAATGCTACCCCAGGGACTCTGGGCTTGGTATGCTATTTGCTTTGGTCAATGAAATGTGAGTAGACATCAAGTATAACACTATCATATAGAAGTTTTATTTTTTATTTTTTATAGAGACAACGTCTCACTGTATTGCCCAGGCTGGTCTCGAACTCCTGGGCTCAAACAATCCTCCCGCCTCAGCCTCCAAAAATGCTGGGATTAGAGGCGTAAGTCACCACGCCTGGCCATGCAGAAGTTTTAAATGTGTCTTTGTGGTCTAGCTTTCTCCCCATACCTAAGCCTCTGCCCTCTGCCATGCATGATACAGATAGAGGCTGCTCGCTCACTACGGTCCTGGAAAGACAGTTGGGAGCCAAGTGGAGCCAGCGGAGTTGGTGATATGGCTGCATATGATCAGCAGTCTTCATGGCTCATGTGTAAGAAAGAAAGAAATCTCAGTGGTTATAAGCCACCAAGATTTGTGATCCTATTTGTGGGTTAAATTACACACATAAATTTATATATACATAGGAATATTTCTAGACAGATTTACCAGACAACGGAAGTAGAAGAAATCAGAGAATCTCCCTCCTTTTCATGTTATATTCTTCAATAGCTTTTAACACATGTTCATGGCAAAACATTTTTCATTTTGTTTTGTTTTATGAGACGGAGTCTCGCTCTGTTGCCCAGGCTGGAGTGCAGTGGCACAATCTCAGCTTACTGCAAACTCCACCTCCCGGGTTCATGCCATTCTCCTGCCTCAGCCTCCCAAGTAGCTGGGACTACAGGCACCCACCACCACACCTGGCTAATCTTTTGTGTTTTTAGTAGAGACGGGGTTTCACCATGTTAGCCAGGATGGTCTTGATCTCCTGACCTTGTGATTCGCCCACCTTGGCCTCCCAAAGTACTAGGATTACAGGCGTGAGCCACTACGCCCGGCCCATTTATTTTTATAATAATTACATATAAAAGGCCTCCAAGAGCACTGAAATAAAAGACTAAACATCTCTGATTTGTTTTTTTCTAAAAATAATTTTATATTAATTCAATAGATTCTCAGTAGGAAAATTCTGAAAATCAGATAAAAGACATAAATAAGAATAAAAATCACCAATTATGTCAATACCCAGACATAACCCAGACATAATTATCATTTTATTTGTGCCATTTAGAGACATGATTCATCACCTTAAATATGTAATTTTATATTCTGCTTTTCAATTTTACATTATAATAAGCACTTTACAGTGTTAAGAATTCACAAACCTCACTTTTAATTGCTAAGTATATTTCACTATATAGATGTGTCATTCCTGGCTTAATCATTTCCTTAGTGTTGAACAAATACATTAATTATAATTTTTTACTACCATAAGTAATATCTCAGACACTTCTGGGCATAAAGTATTTTCTGTATTTATGACTTTTCCTTGGGATATATATATTCCTATTAGCAGAATTGCTGGGTCAAAAGACGTGAGCATATTTAGGCTCTGGATATATTGCCAGGACACTTTTCAAAAAAATTACATGGATTTATACTCCCCCCAGCAATATCAAGGCAGCCATATCATTGGGAATTTTTAAAATTTCAGCTCACATGAGAAGCAAAAATTTCTCATTACTAGGAGGCTCAATATCTTTTCACATGTTTATTAGTCATTTACAATTTTTCTTTTGAATTATCTTTTCATTTGCTCATTCATCAAAGTCTTAGTACTTCACCAACTGATTTGTATATAATTTCTTCCACATACACTAAGCTCAGAAAGTCTATTTCTTTGTGCTTTTATACCTAACAATAGTAACATATCAACGTATCTTTCTTTCTGTGCACTCTGTAACATAATACCTATCTGATCTCTGGTTGTACATTAAAATCATCTGTGACCATGCACTTCGGGGATTTGGATTCAATTAGTAGAAGATGGGGAGCTAGGTAAAGGTATTTTATTTGTTTATTTTAGACAGAGTCACACTCTATCACCCAGGCTGGAGTGCAGCGGCACGATCTCGGTTCACTGCAACCTCCACCTCCTGGGTTCTGGCGATTTTCCTGCCTCAGCCTTCCGAGTAGCTGGGATTATAAGGATGCACCACCACACCGGGTAATTTTTGTATTTTTTGGTAGAGACGAGGTTTTGCCATGTTGGCCAGGCTGGTCTCTAACTCCTGGCCTCAAGTGATCTGCCCACCTTCACCTCCCAAAGCGCTGGGATTGCAGGTGTGAGCCACCATGCCTGGCCTAGGTAAAGGTATTTTTAAAAAGGTAAAACTGAAAAACAATCCATTACATTCTAGAGTAGAATGATCTTTAGTTTTTGTCCTGTTTTTCTCGGCTTGTTTGTTTAAAGAGAATATAGAGTGACAGGAGGTGGAAACCTTGCTTTTCATAGCCCAACTTCCGTAGAAGGAAATGCTGGTGGCCCAAAAGTTGCAATAAAACTCTTTAAAAAGCTCTTAATATGGCTGGGCGCGGTGGCTTACGCCTGTAATGCCAGCACTTTGGGAGGCCAGGGCGGGCAGACTGCTTGAGATCAGGAGTTCAAGACCAGCTTGGCCAACATGGTGAAACCTTGTCTCTACTAAAAATACAAAAAAATTAGCCAGTGTGGTGGCAGGCACCTGTAATCCCAGCTACTCAGGAGGCTGAGGCAGGAGAATTGCTCAAACATGGAGTCAAGATCATGCCACTACACTCCAGCCTGGGCAACAGAGTGAGACTCTGTCAAAAAAAAAAAAAAAAAAAACAGCTCTTAATACTTTATCTGTTAATAACAATGAGGGAAAAAATGGCATGCAATAAATTTCTCTGGAAGAAGTCAGATGTCACTGTATTCATCACGAGATTTTACAAAAGCCATGTCTCTCACCTGTTTGCAGAGTACTAGGGAAAGACAAGGTGACTTTTTCATCCTCATTCTGATAGTTAAATCCTGTAGCATGTATTTCTGGAATAAGAAAAAAAAAATTACTTCACAATTCTGACTGGCCTGACAAGAAGAAATCAAGACTGCAACATTTTCAAAAGCAAAATCTCTACAAAGACTAAATATTCTTAATTTGGTGAATTAAGTTCCTATTAGCAAGAGTTTCATTTCAAATTAGCCTATTCTAGGCTACATTACCTACATTAAATATGCTCCTTAAAAATAACTACAAATTCTTTATAAATTCACAAAACGTCAGTGACGTACAAGAAACAAGGCTTTATAAATGTGATGTTTTCTATCAGATTCCTGTGTGACTATAATATTGTGATATTGCCATCTTACTCATGAACATTTGAGACGTGGCAACTTGCCAAGATTTCAGTGTTAAAGATACATCAAGAAAAGGTCTGTTCCCCCAAAGATAAGTAGCAATTCAAACTAAGATATAAATCATACCCACTTCTGGTAAAATTCTTTGTTGTGGCTGGGCGCGGTGGCTCACATCTGTAATCCCAGCACTTTGGGAGGCCAAGTCAGGCAGGTCACCTGGGGTCAGGAGTTCAAGACCAGCCTGACCAACACAGAGAAACCCCGTCTCTACTAAAAAATACAAAACTAGCCAGCTGTGGTGGTGCATGCCTGTAATCCCAGCTACTTGGGAGGCTGAGGCAAGAGAATCACTTGACCCCAGGAGGCAGAGGTTGCAGTGGGCCAAGATTGCATCATTGTACTCCAGCTTAAACAACAGCAGCCAAACTCCACCTCAAAAAATATATATATTATTTGTTGTTACATGAAAACAGGTGTGCAAATTGAATTAAGGCTTTGACTTACTTTCTGCCAGGAATGAGAAGAGACTGCTTATTTGACTGATACTTTAGGATGCTTGGACATGTTAGGGAAATAACCAAAGAGACCAACTTCCAACTATGTCCTATACCCATTCCAGATGAAAAGCTGGCCAATCAGGCCAGAAACGATGGCTCACACCTATAATCCCAGCATTTTGGGAGGCCAAGGAGTGTGGATCACCTGAGGTCAGAAGTTCGAGAATAGCCTGGCCAACATGGCAAAACCCCATTTTTACTAAAAATACAAAACTTAGCCAGGTATGGTGGCAAACGCCTGTAGTCCCAGCTATGCGGGAGGCTAAGGCATGATAATTTAGAATCACTTGAACCCAGGAGGCAGAGGCTGCAGTGAGCCAAGATTGTGCCGCTGCACTCCAGCCTGGGTGACAGAGCAAGACTCTGTCTCAAAAAAAGAAAAAAAAAAAAGTATAACGGAGGATGTAGAAAAGCTGGAGCATATATTGCTAGTGGGAATGTAAAATGGTGCAGCCACTTTTGGAAAACAGTTTGGCAATTCCTCAAAAGGTTAAATATAGAGGTATCATATGATACAGCAATCCCATTCCTAAGTATATATCCAAGAGAAATGAAAATACATGTCCACATAATGTTTGTATATAAATGTTCATAATAGCATTATTTATAATAGCCCCACAATTAAAACAACTCAAATGTCCATCAACTGATGGAATAGATAAAATGTGGTATATCCATACAACTGAATGTTATTTGACAATAAAAAGAAATGAAATAGCTGACACATGCTACAACGTGAATAACCTTGAAAACATTATACTAAGAAACCAGCCACATATTTGTCCATAACAGGGCAATCTATGGAGGCTGAAAGTAGATTCATGGTTGCCTAGGGCTAGGTGATAGAGGGGAAATAGGGAGGGTACTTTCTTTCTGGAGAGTAAAGAAAGTGTTCTAAAATTGATTCTGATGATGGCTATATAACTCTGTAAATAGACTAAAAATTACTGAATTGTATGCTTTAAATATTAATAGATTACATGTATGGTATGTGAATTATACATCGATAAAGCTATTATTGAGGCAGGGAGAAGGGAAAGTATTACAGAAAGACAAGGGAGGGGAGGTGGGCATGAGTACCTTATCAGTCACAGGATGATATGGGTAACAATGATTCAGATTACGTAACGTATTACAGGCAAGATGCCCATAATTCTTCCTTTCTTTTATGAATCACCCAAATACAGGATTTCAAATGTTTCTATTGTCACTATGGTTCACACATTTTTATAAAGCCAAAATCTCTACAAAACCAATTAAGAAACTATAATTTCAGATTTTAAAAGGCCTTTAATAAATCCTCGAATCAAATCTTCCTCATTTTATAGTGAAGAAAATGAGACGTATAAAGTTAATGGTTTGTCAAATGTTAACTAGCTAGACTACAACTCAGTTTCGTTACTTCTATTGCCAAAATTATTTCTACAGTCATAAGCTAGCTCCTAAATTTGTTTGGTTTTGTTTTGTTTTTTTGAGACAGGATCTCACTTTGGTTGCCCAGGCTGGAGTACAGTGGCGCTATCTCAACTCACTGCAGCCTTTCCCATCAGGTTCGGGAGATTCTCCCACCTCAGCCTGCAGGGTAGCTGGGACTACTAGGCCCATCTAATTTTTTGTGTTTTTAGTAGACACAGGGTTTCACCATGTTGCCCAGCCTGGTCTCAAATTCCTGTACTCAAGCAATCTACCCACCTCAGCCTCCCAAAGTGCTGGAATTACAGGGGTGAGCCACAGTGCCTGGTCCAGCTCCTAAATTTGAATAGAAATCAAATTTGACAAGAATCACTTCAATGCTTAAGAATGTTCCTTTCTGGGCTGGGTGCGGTGGCTCACGCCTGTAATCCCAGCACTTTGGGAGGCCGAGGTGGGTGGACCATGCATGTGTGGTGGTGCATGCCTGTTAGCTACTTGGGAGGCTGAGGCAGGAGAATCGCTTGAACCTGGGAGGCGGAGGTTGCAGTGAGCCGAGACTGCGCCACTGCACTCCAGCCTGGGAGACAGAGTGAGACTCCGCATCAAAAAAAAAAAAAGAAAGAAAGAAAGAAAGAAAAATACCTACAGCTGTTGAATAAAAAGGTAAACAACCCAATTTAAAAATGGCAAGACTAGGCCGGGCGCGGTGGCTCAAGCCTGTAATCCCAGCACTTTGGGAGGCCGAGACGGGCGGATCACGAGGTCAGTAGATCGAGACCATCCTGGCTAACACGGTGAAACCCCGTCTCTACTAAAAAATACAAAAAAACTAGCCGGGCGCGGTGACAGGCGCCTGTAGTCCCAGCTACTCGGGAGGCTGAGGCAGGAGAAAGGCGTGAACCTGGGAGGCGGAGCTTGCAGTGAGCTGAGATCCGGCCACTGCACTCCAGCCTGGGCGGCAGAGCGAGACTCCGTCTCAAAAAATAAAATAAAATAAAATAAAATAAAAATAAAAATAAAAATGGCAAGACTTAAACTTCACAAATGAAAATATATAAATGGCCCAAAAAAAAAGCACATAAAAAAAGTGTTCAACATTATTAGTCATTAAGGAAAGGCAAATTAAAATCACAACGACCTAGGCCGGGCGCGGTGGCTCAAGCCTGTAATCCCAGCACTTTGGGAGGCCGAGGCGGGCGGATCACAAGGTCAGGAGATCGAGACCACAGTGAAACCCCGTCTCTACTAAAAATACAAAAAATTAGCCGGGCGCGGTGGCGGGCGCCTGTAGTCCCAGCTACTCAGGAGGCTGAGGCAGGAGAATGGCGGGAACCCGGGAGGCGGAGCTTGCAGTGAGCCGAGATCGCGCCACTGCACCCCAGCCTGGGCAACAGCGTGAGACTCCGTCTCAAAAAAAAAAAAAAAAAAAAAAATCACAACGACCTATCACTACACATCCACTATTAAATGACTGACAATAAAAATGTTGCCCAGGGCCAGGCATGGTGGCTCTTGCCTGAAATCCCAGCACTTTGGGAGGCCAAGGCAGGAGGATCGCTTGAGCCTAGGAGTTCAAAACCAGCCAGGGCAACACAGGAAAAATTTTTAAAAATTAGTCAGACATAGTGGCACAAACCTATGATCGCAGCTACTCCAAAGGCAGAGACAAGAGCATTGCTGAAGCCTACGAGTTTGAAGCTAGAGTGAGCCATGATCATGCCACTGCACTCCCATCTAGGTGACAGAGTGAGACCCTGTCTCAAAAGAGAAAAAAAAAAATGTGCAGGGTGTAGCACAATAACTACAAGTCATGCTGCTGGTGCCTCTTTTACGATTCAAAGACCGCAAGCATTTTCCAACCCCAGGGTTTCTGAATCTGCTTGCAAAGTCTTTCTCCAGATATCTAAACACTTTATGTCATTCAGGCCTCTGCTTAAATCACCTTTTTTTTTTTGGAGACAAGGTCTCATTCTGTTGCCCAACCTGGAGTACAGTGGTACCATCTCAGCTCACTGCAACCTTGACCTCTCAGGTTCAAGTGTTCCTATCAACCCAGTCTCCCAAATAGCTGGGACTCCAGGCTCCCACCACCACACCCGACTAATTTTTTTATAGACATGGGGTTTCACCATGTTGCCCAGGCTGGCCTCAAACTCCCGAGCTCAAGCGATCCTCCTGCCTCAGCCTCCCAAAGTGCAGGGATTACAGGCATGAACCACCACACAAAGCCTCAAATCACTTTTTTTTTTTTTTTTTGAGATGGAGTCTCGCTACGTCGCCCAGGCTGGCATGTAGTGGCATGATCTCGGCTCACTGCAACCTCCGCCTCCCAGGTTCAAGCGCTTCTGCCTCAGTCTCCCAAGTACCTGGGACTACAGGCGCACACCACCACGCCTGGCTAACTTTTGTATTTTTAGTAGAGACAGGGTTTCAGCACGTTGGCCAGGACGGTCTTGGTCTCTTGACTTCATAATCTGCCCGCCTCGGCCTCCCAAAGTGCTGGGATTACAGGCATGAGCCACTGCACCCAGCCTCAAATCACTTATTTAAAGATCTGTTCTATCAACTTGAAGAACAATCCTCACCCTATACCCTCTTGTGATTTTACAGCACTTATCACTACTTTATATCACATATTTGCTTGTTGCCTATCTTCTTAAATATCAGAAATGTTGATGCTTGGTTTTGTTCACAGCTCTACTTCCAATGCTAGCGGTTTCTGGCACATAGTGTGTGTTCTGTAAATATCTGTAGAATGAATGAATCATTCAAAAGCAACAGACTAAGTAATTATGTCATGGAGATCATTAATGTTACTCATATGAAATATATTAATGAAAAATCACATTTACTAATGTTATGTGAATAGAGACATGGCTAGGGATAAAATTTCCAGTCACAACATAATATATGGATTCGAATAAGGATCTATCTCAAACACCTTAGAAGATAATAATTGCTCTGGAACTGTTAGATTGTCAAAGAGTAGAAACCCATAAATATTGAAGATGCATATGAGAAGTCTGACGAGGTTTCACTGGAGAAAAAAGTATTTCTAAATTAATGTTTACATTAATACTAATATGCAATTAGTATATATATTATAGTAATACATAATACTGATGATAAATGAATATTCACTAATAACTAATATAGTTTGCAATATATTCATATTTGGAAAGTATACATATGTAAATTAAGCACTGTAAATAGACACTTTATATAGTGTATCAGTACAACTTAAACTTGATCAAAAACTTTTTTTTTTTTTTTTTTTTGAGACGGAGTCTTGCTCTGTCGCCCAGGCTGGAGTGCAGTGGCCGGATCTCAGCTCACTGCAAGCTCCGCCTCCTGGGTTCACGCCATTCTCCTGCCTCAGCCTCCCGAGTAGCTGGGACTACAGGCGCCCGCCACCTCGCCTGGCTAGTTTTTTGTATTTTTTTTGTAGAGACGGGGTTTCACCGTGTTAGCCAGGATGGTCTCGATCTCCCGACCTCGTGATCCGCCTGTCTCGGCCTCCCAAAGTGCTGGGATTACAGGCTTGAGCCACCGCGCCCGGCCAGATCAAAAACTTTTTAAAATGTAATATGACAGAATCTTATAAGGTATACATGATTATTCAATTCACTAAGCCTCTGTTTCCACACCTATAAAATTAAAATCATATCATTACCTAATTCTTTCTTTTTAAAACTGAGATAAAGGTCTCACTATGTTGTGCAGGCTGGTCTCAAACTCCTGGGCTCAAGCACTGGCAATCCTCCTACCTCAGTCTCCTAAGTAGCTGAGATTATAGGAGTATACCATTGTGCCTGGCATCTGCTTCTTAATTAAAGATTGGGGGCCAGGCACGGTGGCTCACACCTGTAATCCCAGCACTTTGGGAGACTGAGGTGGGAGGATCACTTGAGGTCAGGAGTTTGAGTCCAGTCTGGCCAACATGGTAAAACTAAACATATGAAAATTAGCAGGGCACAGTGGTGTGCGCCTGATCCCAACTGCTTGGTTGGCTGAGGCAGAAGAATCGCTTGAACCTGGGAGGTAGACGCTGCAGTGAGCTGAGATCGCACCACTGCACTCAGTCTGGGCAACAGAGTGAGACTCCGTCTCAAAGAAAAAAAAAATTATATATATACTCTTATGTAAAACACACAGCACAGTTTCTGGTTATTGTTAAGAAACACTTTTCAGGGCCGGGCGCAGTGGCTCACGCCTGTAATCCCAGCACTTTGGGAGGGCGAGGCGGGTGGATCACAAGGTCAAGAAATCGAGACCATCCTGGTCAACATGGTGAAACCCCGTGTCTACTGAAAATACCAAAAATTGGCTGGGTGTGGTGGCACGTGCCTGTAGTCCCAGCTACTCGGGAGCCTGAGGCAGGAGAATGGCGTGAACCCGGGAGGCAGAGCTTGCAGTGAGCCGAGATCGCGCCACTGCACTCTAGCCTGGGCGACAGAGCGGGACTCCGTCTCAAAAAAAAAAAAAAAAAAAAAATGGCATTATAAAATGACCATAAGCAAAATCAAAAGAAGAATTAAATACTGGGGAAAAAAATGCTCCAACTCATGATGGAAGGTTAATTTCACTCACATATAAAGACGTCATTTTAAAAAATCAATAACAAGAATAACACTTCAATTAAAAATGGACAAATATGAATTACAGAAAAAGGAAATACAAATGGTTTTTAAAATATAATGAAAAGATTTTTTTTTACAATTAACTAATTTTTTTTTACAATTAACTAAAGTTGGTATTTCACTAGGACGATTTAGCAGATGAAAAGGGTTTAAGTTTAAAACACCATTTCTTCTTCCTTATTACATTTCACTTTTTAAGGTTAGCCCTCTAGAAACACATACATATATATACACACACATACACTCTGCATCAAAAAAGCCTTCCTACATTAATACTTGAGCATGATAACCTTACAATGAAAGGTAAATCATTAGTTGAATCTTGTGGAGAAAAATCAAATTGCTTTTCCTCTGCTCTTACACCACAATCATCAACACAGTAGACTTCTGTGACCAAATGTGTGGGGATTTCTCCCCACCAACAAGCAAGCAATCAGTTCTGCAGCAGATACCACCAGCTGAGCACCTTCTAATCCAATTCAATGTTAATGCTATCTACCTGAAAATAGCATTACATCCCACAGGCTGAGAGAGGGCTCAGTCCCACAAGACTGCCCCCACTTCAGACACTAGTTGTAAGGCCAGGCCTCATCCAGAACTTCTCACCAACCAGCTTCAAGTCAGTGTTCCCATGATCCCCTTCTTAGGTTTGATTAATTTGCTAAAGCAGTGCCCAGAACTCAGGAAAACACGTGTACTAGTTTATTATAAAGAATAGTACAAAGAATGCAGATGAAGAGGTGCACAGAACAAGGCATGTGGGAAGGGGTGCAGAGCCCTCATACCCTCCCCGGGTGCACCACTCTCTAGGCCCCTTCGCGTGTTCAGCTATCCGGAAGCTCTCTGTACCCTGTCCAGGACTTCACTGGACAGTCACGACCGAAGCACGGACAACCATGTAGAAATATGATTGGACAAAAGTAGGATCTAATGCTAACAGACTGAGTGGGGAAACCCAGCAAGGCCTCTTTGTTCAGATTCTTCTTGGCCTCTCTGTGCAACATTCTTTCCTCCCAAGTATGGGACAGGACCCCTTCTGAAATGGGGGTCTTATGACCTCCAATCAGACAAGGTAGGTCATATCATTTCTTTGTGGTCAGCTCCAAGACAGAATGTTGGGGGATGATTAGAGTATATTTTTAGTTTATATGGCCTGCTTGGGAGGAGGAGCAGACAAAAGGCAGGCAAGAAAAGGTCAGAGAGAGATTGCTTTCTGAAGCCTGCTTCTGAGGTCTAAAGTGCCTCAACATTATTACAAAAGACCGTCTTTCAGTTTTATTGTTCTGAAGTTGTTCCGAAGCCACTTCAAAAACCAAGAATAAAAGGCCAAATATTTCAGTAAAATATGTTTATTGTTTTAGTCACGCAGGAAATAACAAGGACTATGGGTGTTCTATGACAGAAACTGGACAAAAACCAACATATATATCATAATATCATAACTACCCCCAACCTTTTTTTTGTTTGTTTGTTTGTTTTTTTGAGACGGAGTCTCTCGCTCTGTCGCCCAGGCTGGAGTGCAATGACCGGATCTCAGCTCACTGCAAGCTCCGCCTCCCGGGTTTAAGCCATTCTCCTGCCTCAGCCTCCCGAGTAGCTGGGACTACAGGCGCCCACCACCTCGCCCGGCTAGTTTTTTGTATTTTTTAGTAGAGACAGGGTTTCACCATGTTAGCCAGGATGGTCTCGATCTCCTGACCCCATGATCCACCCGTCTCGGCCTCCCAAAGTGCTGGGATTACAGGCTTGAGCCACCGCACCCGGCCCCTTTTTTTTTTTTTTTGAGACGGGGTCTCACTGCATTGCCTAGGCTGGACTTGAACTCTTGGGCTCAAGCAATCCTCGTGCCTCAGCCTCCCAAAATGCTGAGATTGCAGGCATGAGCCACTGTGCCAGGCCCCCTTTATGTCTATACATGATAAAACTTAATCACATAGAAGGAGGTATAGGGAAAATGAGAAGTACAAGATGGTATTCTCAAGAGGCCACATTAAAAAAGAGTGAAATTTTTAAAAATAGCTGAAATATTTATTGCTTACACCATCTATACAAGCATCTAGTGGATTCTGCCTTGGCATTACATTGAGATACAGAAATAAAATCTAAAATTCCAGTATCAGAAGTGCCAAGTCAACCGTACTTCAAATTTTCCTTTACAAATTATCTATTTGAAACTCACAATGTGTTTTCCTCCAAGCCACTGCTATACTTAAATAACAAGTAACCTAAATCACAAAACGCTATATAGCCCACATATACCAGTGTAGCTCAGTACTAGATCAAACACATTGTGAGGTTTTGTTTTTTTATTCAGATGGCAACTTTCCTATCATATTGTTTATGTGGTTTCAGAAAGCAATTCATGGTGCACAAAAATAAGGTTCACAGTTCAAAGAAGGCCTACAGTGACCACCTGCTACTTGGAACATACTTTGTTTCTCCACAACGCTGAAAATAATGTTGCAATGGGAAAGAAAACACACCATTCTGGAGGATATCCAAGGGGGATTCAAGTGAAAAATTGAACCAAGAACTTACTTTGTAAAGTTTCAAGGTGACCTCCTGCTCACCCTAGGGCATAAAAGCCAATCAGATATATGCATAGTTACAGTTCAAGCAGTACCTATACTGACAGTCTCGTATTTTCAAATAGATTTCATATTTATATAACATAGTGATGGTCCTATCTTATTAGGCTATCTAAAAAGAATGAGCATGTGCCAAATATAAATCTGGTTCAACAGAACCAAAAAATTCCTTCTAGGGTGCCCCTGCTCTTAATAAATGACTGTGAACTATTTCATTAAAATCACTCAGAATTCTGGACCAGGATTTCCATTGATTATGTGGTCTTACACTGTTACTTAATTTGTCTAGGTCTCAGTTGATCTTTTTTTTTTTTTTTTTTTTAAGGACTTCATTTCAGGTAATGGAGGAGTATATAACTCAAACTAATTCTCTCTCTTCTACTTGACACCCACAAAACTAAAAAAGCTGGAAGGAAGGGAAAACCTCTTCAAAGAATTATAGAACAAGATAAGGTGATCAAGATGAAGAAGAGGATGAAATTCCATAAAGAGGAAGCTTTGCATTCTAGGCCATTTTTGCTCTGGGGTCATTTGCTGATCTAGCAGAGATATAGCAGATTTGGAAGTGAGGCTGTAGGCCCAGGGACAAAAGTGGGAATCCAGGGCCCATCAACACTGGGGGGCTTTGTGGCTGGGTGGGCACTGTGAGGTGTAAGCCACCTCACAGCGTGAACCACCACACACAGCCGCAAGACCCTATCTTAACAAAAAAAAGAAGCCAGGAGCGGTGGCTCACGCCTGTAATCCCAGCACTTTGGGAGGCCGAGGCAGGAGGATCACAAGGTCAAGAGATCAAGACCATCCTGACCAACATGGTGAAACCCCATCTCTACTAAAAATACAAAAATTTAGCCGGGCGTGGTGGCACATGCCTGTAGTCCTAGCTACTCAGGTGGCTGAAGCAAGAGAATCGCTTGAACCCAGGAGGCAGAGGTTGCAGTGAGTTGAGACTGCACCACCGCACTCCAGCCTGGGTGATAGAGCAAGGCTCCGTCTCAAAAAAAAGAAAGAAAAAGAAAAAAGAAAATATATCCTCACAGACAATCCTTTTTTTTTTTTTTCAGCTGCTTAGTCAGTAAGTTCATTGTCTTTATCTGAAAAATCCTCACATACAATTGTTTGATTTAGCTCTCAGCAGCCTCTTCCCAAGCTCTGAGGAAGTTTGCCTTCTTTTGAGCTACCCAATCTTTCTTCTGGGGAAGGGACATTTTGGGACTGTTCCACCTCTTTAACTTTTTTCTTGGGCTTCTTCTAATAGACTAGATTCTATCATATAGCAGCATGAGCTTCCTTACACATCTCCTCCCCCATGTCTGGAGTTACTCTGTTCTTTATGTACTGAGAGAACTCTTTCTTGTAAGCATCTTCATCTTCTTCCATCAGGTAACGCATGTAACCTGCAACACTCTCACCATGATGTACTTCGATGCTCTTCTGCATTAAATTCCTTGGTTTCAGAATCATAACCAGGGAATCATTTCATACTGCGAAGAACAGACAAGCCTCCATCTATAGCTCACTTCAGGGCCCCAAAAACTTTTAGCCAGTGGTAGTTCTGGCAAGGCCTGCATCCAGACGCACCAGGCTGATCGTCAATGCTTTCCTTGTTGTAATGCATCTCTAATCACCTCCACTTGGCCTTCATAGATGCTTTCCATGCCAATCCTACTGAGAAGCCTATGGGCCAGCATAGGCTGGTTCAACATACTGCAGCATAATTTGTCAGGTCAACCTTCATACCATATTTTGGCAGTTTGTGTGCATTCACTGTGCAGATTATCATATCCTCTTCTATATGGGTATAAGCAACTTGACAAATGGTATCTGTTTGTTACGCTAACTATCATCCTGTAGTTGGGTGTGTTGTATTTATTTTTATCCCGTATCACCAAGCATTTCCAAGCATAGCAATCAGTTTTATCCTCTCATCATCTTCTAAATTTCACTTGGTATCTCTTAAAGTAGGCCACATTCTCGACAATTTTAACAAACCCCATCCTAAAGAACAGGGATGACTTGACACAGTCCTCTCCCTCACAGACAATCTTAAAAGCACATTAGATACAGCTAAAGAAAGAATTCATGAGTTGAAAGATAAATCAGAATGAAGATCCAAAATAAAACACACGGTGGCAAAAAAGATTAAAAACACAGAGGAGGAAAAAAAGATGCAGGATACTGTTTGAAAGCCAAACATAAATTTAAAAAAGCATGTAAAAAAGATATAATTATGGCAGGGCGCGTTGGCTCACGCCTGTTATCCTAGCACTTTGGGAGGCCAAGGCAGGCAGATCACAAGGTCAGGAATTCCAGACCAGACTGACCAATATGGTGAAACCCCATCTCTACTAAAAATACAAAAATTAGCCTGGCATGGTGGCGCACACCTGTAATCTCAGCTACTCAGAAGGCTGAGGCAGGAGAATCACTTGAACTGGGAGGTGGAGGCTGCAGTGAGACAAGATCATGCCACTGCACTCCAGCCTCGGCGACAGAGCGAGACTCTGTCTCAAAAAAATAATGATAATAATAGTAATAATAATTACAGTTGGACACGGTGTCTCACACCTGTAATCCCAGTACTTTGGGAGACTCAGGTTGGAGGATTGTTTGAGCCTTGGAGATCAAGACCAGCCAAGGCAACACAGTAAGACCCTGTCTCTACAAAAATTTTTTTATATCAGCCAGGCATGGTGGCACACATCTGTAGTCCCAGGTACTCAGAAGGCTGGGGTTGGAGGATCACTTGCACCCAGGAGGTCAGAGCTGCAGTGAGCTGTAATTGTACCACTGCACTCCAGCCTGAGCAACAGAGTGAGACCCTGTCTCAAAAGAAACAAACAAACAACAAAAAAAAACACTACCTGTTAAAAAACATGGAAATCGCCACGTGCAGTGGCTCACGCCTATAATCCCAGCACTCTGGGAGGCCAGAGCAAACAGATCACCTAAGGATAGGAATTCAACACCAGCCTGGCCCACATGGTGAAACCCTGTCTCTACAAAAACACAAAAATTAGCCAGGTGTGGTGGTGAATGCATGTAATTCCAGCTACTTGGGAGACAAACAGGAGAATCGCTTGAACCCGGGAGGCAGAGATTGCAGCGAGCGGAGATCTAGCCACCACACTCCAGCATGGGTGACAGAGCGAGACTCCGTTTCAAAAAAAAAAAGTGGGGGGTGGGCTGGGTGTGGTGGCTCACACCTGTAATCCCAGCACTTTGGAGGCTGAGGCAGGTGGATCACTTGAGGTCAGGAGCTCAAGACCAGCCTGGCCAACACGGTGAAACCCCATCTCTACTAAAAATACAAAAAATTAGCCAGAAATGGTGGCACAAGGCTGTAATCCTAGCTATTTGGGAGGCTGAGGCAGGAGAACTGTTTGAACCTGGGAGGCGGAGGTTGCAGTGAGCCGAGATCACACCACTGCACCCCAGCCTGGGCAGCAGAGCGAGACTCCATCTCTAAATAAATAAATAAATAAATATTAACTAATTAATACAAATAAAAACCCACAAAAATTAGTATGGTGGCGTACACCTGAAGTTCCAGTTACTCAAGAGGCTGAGGCATGAGAATTGCTTGAACCCAGGAGGTAGAGGTAGCAGTGGGTTGAGATAGAGCCACCGCACCCCAGCCTGGGCGTCAGAGTGAGACTCTATCCAAAAAAAAAACATGGAATCAAATCGTAATTGCCTGGAGAAGGAGCAGGGAAAAGGGGAGAAAAGGATTATAAAGGGGCATGAGGAAATGTTCTGGGGTGATGAATATGTTCATTATCCTGGTTACATTTATGAGAAAACTTACCAAATTACATATTTTAAGATGTACCCTTTACAGTGTGTCAACATTACAATTACTCTCACAAAGCTATCAAAAAGAGGAAAGAAGCAGCAGTAAGCACCAACAGCCATAACTACTGCCTGGAGAATTTCCCCCAAAACAAACAAACTAAAAAAAGTGTGGGCTGCAGCTAAAAGTAGTACATTTTTAGGATGAAAATTTATAATTTAAATGAATATACAGAAAGAAGGACTGAAAAGTAACAAGCCAAACATCCATCTCAAGACTTCTGTTTGTTTTTTGTTTTTTTGTAAGGGTAGTCAAGTGAAGCAGTGGGAGTGGAGAAGGAATAAATAAATCTGTAACTGGCTATGATTGATAAATTATAAACACCACTGCACTGGGACCAGCCTAAAGAAGATTTTTTAAATCTGCAAAGTAGACCAGGCACGCTGGCAGTGGCTCACACCTGTAATCCCGGCACTTTGGGAAGCCAAGGTGAATGGATCACTTGAGGTCAGGAGTTTAAGACCAGCCTGACCAACGTGGTAAAACCCCGCCTCTACTAAAAACACAAAAATGAGCTGGGTGTGGTGGCACATGCCTGTAATCCTAGCTACTCAGGAGGCTGAGGCATAAGAATTGCTTGAAACCAGGAGGCAGGGATTGCAGTGAGCTGAGATCATGCCACTGCACTCCAGCCTGGGCAACAGAGCAAGACTCCGTCTCAAAAAAAAAAAAAAAAAAAAAAAAAAAACCCTTGCAAAGTAAACCCAAAGGAAGTAGAAGTTAATAAAGAAATAATAGTCAACTGAGGTCTAGAAATCAATGGTTAGTTCTTTGGAAAAAAAAAAAAGCAAGAAAACTGAAAAAGATCTGGGGATCAAGAAAAAAGTAAAACAGGCCGGGTGTGGTGACTCAGGCCTGTAATCCCAGCACTTTGGGAGGCCATAGCAGGTGGATCACAAGGTCAGGAGTTCGAGACCAGCCTGGCCAACATGGGGAAACCCCATCTCTACTAAAAACACAAAAATTAGCCACGCGTGGTGGCCCACATCTGTAGTCCCAGCTACTTGGGAGGCAGAGGCAGGATAATTGCTTGAACCCGGAAGGCAGAGGTTGCAGTGAGCCGAGATCACGTCAGCATGAGACCCCATCTCAAAAATAAAAAGGAAAACAGAAGGCACAAATAAATAAAATGAGCACTGACTATACTACCTAACTTCCCTTCTAATTCTATTAACTTGAAACTCTATAGCAGAGCTTCCCTAACTGTGGCAGATCCAGACATGGATTACAGGTTTATCAAGATAATTCCCTCGGCCCTTGGATCAGCCTGGTAGAGCCTAGAACAATGAGAGATCTCTGATACCCTCCAGTTGTGAGCCTCCTCTTCCTTAAGTACCAGGAAAATATCAATTTCTACTAATGCCTTGAAAAAAAAAAGGAAGCATTGATTTGGAGAACAATTAACTCTTACAGCTTCGCACTTAAGAACAGCACTTTGGGAGGCCGAGACGGGTGGATCACGAGGTCAGGAGATCGAGACCATCCTGGCTAACACGGTGAAACCCCATCTCTACTAAAAAATACAAAAAACTAGCCGGGCGAGGTGGCGGGCGCCTGTAGTCCCAGCTACTCGGGAGGCTGAGGCAGGAGAATGGTCTAAACCCGGGAGGCGGAGCTTGCAGTGAGCTGAGATCCGGCCACTGCACCCCAGCCTGGGCGACAGAGCAAGACTCTGTCTCAAAAAAAAAAAAAAAAAGAACAGCATATGTGGCTGGGCGTGGTGGCTTGCGCCTGTAATCCCAGCACTGCCGGAGGCTGAGGGCAGGAGGATCACCTGTGGTCGGGGGTTCGAGACCAGCCTGACCAACACGGAGAAACCCCATCTCTACTAAAAATACAAAATTAGCCGGGCATGGTGGCGCATGCCTGTAATCCCAGCTACTCAGGAGGCAGGAGAATCGCTTGAACCCAGGAGGCTGAGGTTATGGTGAGCCGAAATCATGCCATTGCACTCCAGCCTGGGCAGTAAGAGCGAAACTCCATCTCAAAAAAAAAAAAAAGAACAGCATACACTACAATGTTATTAATATGATTCAATGTTTCCTCTCCATTTAATGCAAAAACTACATAATTTACAGCAGTTTTTTATGCTTTCCATTTTCTAAATATTTAAAACACTGTAAAGAATCTTTACAATTAGTAAATAACATGATGGTATTCCTCAAAGGGAGGTAAAATACAAGTTAAAGCTGGTAACAAAATAATCCCAAATACAAAATAATTTTGTTACCCATAAAGTTAACAGAATAGAGCACATGAAGAAATGCATACCTGACAAGTCCCCCCTTATCCGCAGTTTCACTTTCCATAGTTTCAATACCTAGAGTCAACCACAGTCTGAAAATATTAAATGGAAAATTCCAGAAACAAACAATTCATAAGTTTTAAACTGTACTGTTCTGAGCAGTGTGATGAAATCTTGTGCCCTCCCATTCCATCCTGCCCAGAACATGAATCATCGCTTTCTCCGACCTATCCATGCTGTATATGCTACCAGCCCATTAGTCACCTCGTAGCCATCTCAGTTATCAGATTCACTGTCAATGTATCACAAGGCTTGCGTTCAAGTAACCTTTATTGTACTTAATAATGGCCTCAAAGCACAAGAGTAGTGATGCTCGCAGTTTGGAAATGTCAAAGAAGAAGGGTGAGTACAATACAATAAGATACTATAAGAGAGGCTGGGCACAGTGGCTCATGCCTGTAATCCTAGCACTTTGGGAGGCTGAGGTAGGAGGATCCCTTGAAGCCAGGAGTTCAAGACCAACTTCAGCAACAAAGCCAGACCTGACTCACAAAAAATTTTTAAAAATTAGCTTGGTGTGTTGGTGCATACCTATAGTCCTAGCTAACTGGGAGGCTGAAGCAGGAGGATCACTTGAGCCCAGCAGTATGAGGCTGCAGTGAGATATGATGGCACCACTGCACTCCAACCTGGAAAACAGAGTGAGACTCTGCCTCTAAAAATAAATAAATGAAATAAATTTTTTTAAAAAGAAGATATTGGCTGGGCACAGTGGCTCACGTCTGTAATCCCAACACTTTAGGAGGCCGAGCAGGGAGGATCACCTGAGGTCAGGAGTCTGCAACCAGCCTGACCAACATGGAGAAACCCTGTCTCTACTAAATATACAAAATTAGCCAGGCGTGGTGGCGCATGCCTGTAATCCCAGTTACTCAGGAGGCTGAGGCAGGAGAATTGCTTGAACCCGGAAGGCAGAGGTTGTAGTGAGCTGAGATCAGACCATCGCACTCCAGCCTGGGCAACAAGAGTGAAACTCCATCTCAAAAAAAAAAAAAAAAAAAAAAGACACTGTGGCTGGGCGCAGTGGCTCACACCTGTAATCCCAGCACTTTGGGAGGCCAAGACAGGCGGATCACGAGGTCAGAAGACGGAGACCATCCTGGCTAACACGGTAAAACTCCATCTCTACTAAAAACACAAAAAATTAGCCAGGTGTGGTGGCATGCAACTGTAGTCCCAGCTACTCAGGAGGCTGAGACAGGAGAATCACTTGAACCCGGGAGGCAGAGGTTGCAGTGAGCCGAGATCACACTACTGCACTCTAGCCTGGGTGACAGAGCAAGACTCCATCTCAAAAAAAAAAAAAAAAAAAAAAGATATTCTAATTGGGAGGCCGAGGCGGGCGGATTACCTGAGGTCAAGAGTTGCCTGGCCAACATGGTGATTACCTGAGGTCAAGAGTTACCTGGCCAACATGGTGAAACCCCATCTCTACTAAAAATACAAAAATATTAGCCAGGCATGGTGACGCGTGCCTGTAATCCCAGCTACTCAGGAGGCTGAGGCAGGAGAACTGCTTGAACCCCGGAGGCAGAGGTTGCAGTCAGCTGAGATCACACCATTGCACTCTAGCCTGGGCAACGAGCAACGTCTCAAAAAAAAAAAGAGAGAGAGAGAGACAGACACACACACACACAACATTCACGTAACTTTTATTACAGTATATTGTTATAATGGTTCTATTTTTTATTAATGTTAATTTCTTACTATTTCTAATGTAAAAATTAAACTTTATCATAGTACATATGTATAAGGAAAAACATAGTGTATATAAGTTTTGGTACTATCTGTGGTTTCAGGCATACCATTGGGGGTCTTAGAATACAACCGCCATAGATAAGGAGGAACTACTATATGACAGACTTACTCCATTTATCTAAATTTTCTTCATTTCAATGTATATTTATTAAATCCCTACTATATGTCAGATACCAGGGAAAACCACAAATGAAAAAAGAATGAATCACGATTACTGGTCCTCAAGGATTTTTTTTTTTTTTTTTTTTTTTGAGACAAAGTCTCGCTCTTGTCCCCCAGGCTGGAGTGCAATGGCGTGATCTTGGCTCACTGCAACCTCTGCCTCCCGGGTTCAAGTGATTCTCCTGCCTCAGCCTCCCAAGTAGCTGGGATTACAGGAGCCTATCACCACGCCTGGCTAATTTTTGTATTTTTTTTTTTAGTAGAGATGGGGTTTCACCACGTTGGCCAGGCTGGTCTCGAACTGCTGACCTCAGGTGAGTCGCCTGCCTCAGCCTCCCAAAGTGCTGGGATTACAGCCATGAGCTACCATGCCTGACCCCTCAAGGATCTTAAGATTCCATTGAAAAGCAGTACATGGCCGGGCACAGTGGCTCACGCCTGTAATCCCAGCACTTTGGGAGGCGGAGGCGGGCGGATCACGAGATCAGGAGATTGAGACTATCCTGGCTAACACAGTGAAACCCCGTCTCTACTAAAAATACAAAAAATTAGCCGGGCTTGGTGGTGGGCGCCTGTAGTCCCAGCTACTCAGGAGGCTGAGGCAGGAGAATGGCGTGAACCTGGGAGGCGGAGCTTGCAGTGAGCCAAGATCGTGCCACTGCACTCGAGCCTGGGCGACAGAGCGAGACTCCGTCTCAAAAAAAAAAACACAAGAATAGGCCCGGCGCGGTGGCTCAAGCCTGTAATCCCAGCACTTTGGGAGGCCGAGGCGGGCGGATCACAAGGTCAGGAAATCGAGACCACAGTGAAACCCCGTCTCTACTAAAAATACAAAAAATTAGCCGGGCGCGGTGGCGGGCGCCTGTAGTCCTAGCTACTCAGGAGGCTGAGGCAGGAGAATGGCGCGAACCCAGGAGGCGGAGCTTGCAGTGAGCCGAGATCGCGCCACTGCACTCCAGCCTGGGCAACAGCGTGAGACTCCGTCTCAAAAAAAAAAAAAAAAAAAGGCCGGGCGCGGTGGCTCAAGCCTGTAATCCCAGCACTTTGGGAGGCCGAGATGGGCGGATCACGAGGTCAGGAGATCGAGACCATCCTGGCTAACACGGTGAAACCCCGTCTCTACTAAGAAATACAAAAAATAGCCGGGCGAGGTGGCAGCGCCTGTAGTCCCAGCTACTCGGGAGGCTGAGGCCGGAGAATGGCGTGAACCCGGGAGGCGGAGCTTGCAGTGAGCTGAGATCCGGCCACTGCACTCCAGCCTGGGCTACAGAGCGAGACTCCGTCTCAAAAAAAAAAAAAAAAAAACCACACAAGAATAGTAGTACAGACATGACACAAATAATTGCAATATGGTAAGGTTACATTAATGACAGGCAATACAGTGGCAAGTACATGGACCCTAGATCCAAACCGCCTGGGTTTGAATCCTGGCTCTAACATTTATCAGTTTTATTACCCAAAGTAAATTAGATAACCTCTCTGTGCCTAGGGTTGTTCTCTATATGAACATGTAATGTACTTCGTGCCTGGTATAGAGTAAACACTGAACTCATCATTATTTTTATAATTATCACTATTAAACCTTATATTATGAAAAACGTTTCACTTGGTTAGGCACCTAACCTGAAGTGGTTCCCTCTATAATCAGTAACATAAAACATTCCCTCTATAATCAGTAATAAGCCAACTAAATTCCTAAAACAGCAGTCACTAAA
This sequence comes from Macaca mulatta, assembly GCF_049350105.2. NCBI lineage: Eukaryota > Metazoa > Chordata > Mammalia > Primates > Cercopithecidae > Macaca > Macaca mulatta. The sequence continues at coordinate 62,493,714 of NC_133421.1, forward strand.
GCAATCCATATCACCTTAAGGCTATTTAAATAATGTTTTAAAACTTACCAAATATAACCAAGACAAAATTTAAAACTATTCTACACTCATATACTTTGTATATAGCCATATGGAAACCTACACAGGTTCTTTATCAGACAGCCCCTGAATATTATTCAAAACCAACAAATGTAAAAGTGAAAGAATGCAAATACACTGTAAACTTCATGTTCTTTATCTCTGATTTGCACTAAAAAGGAATAAAGGGGCTGGCTAACTATCACTTGCTCCTTCTAACGCTGATATTTCTTTATTTGACTCCAGTTTGAACTAATGATACTTAAGCGTTGTTTATTTGAGAATGGATCCATCCTGCATAGAAAACAGAATATATTTCACAGATAAGTGTAGAAATCCAAACAAGGGCCAGGTACAGTGGCTCACTTCTGTACTCCCAGCACTTTGGGAAGCTGAGGTAGGAGGACTGCTTGAGTCTTGGAGTTTGAGACCAGCCTGGGGAACATTGTGAAAAACCACCTCCACAAAAATTTAAAAATTAGCCAGGTGTGGTGGCACATGCGTGCCATCCCAGCTCTTCAGGAGGCTGTGGTGGGACAGTAACTTGAGCCCAGGAGGCTGCAGTAAGCCATGACTGTACCACTGCATTTTAGTCTGGGTGACAGAGAAAGGCCCGTCTCAAAAAAAAAAAAAGAAAAAGAAAAGAAAGAAATTCCAACAAACAAGATCAGAAATTAGAAACTTAAGATTCCTGTCTTTTTTTTTTTTTTTTTTTTTGAGACGGAGTCTCGCTGTGTGGCCCAGGCTGGAGTGCAGTGGCCCGATCTCGGCTCACTGCAAGCTCCACCTCCCGGGTTCACGCCATTCTCCCGCCTCAGCCTCCGAGTAGCTGGGACTACAGGCGCCCGCCACCACGCCCGGCTAGTTTTTTGTATTTTTAGTAGAGACGGGGTTTCACCATGTTAGCCAGGATGGTCTCGATCTCCTGACCTCGTGATCCACCCGCCTCGGCCTCCCAAAGTGCTGGGATTACAGGCTTGAGCCACCGCGCCCGGCCCAAGATTCCTGTCTTAATGTTAACACTATATAAACCATTCCTCTTTGAAAAATATGCCTTCTGTTTGTCACTATTGTCTTGGCAATTAGTTATAGCTTCTGGCAAGCAAAGAAACCTATTTCAGACTTGCGTTCACACATTAAACTATCACTTAAACAGGAGTATTTAAGGTCTGGTGCAGTGGCTCACGTCTGTAATACCAGCACTTTGGGAGGCCAAGGTGGGCAGATCACCTGAGGTCTAGAGTTTGAGACCAGCCTGGCCAAAATGGGGAAACCCCATCTCTACTAAAAATACTAAAATTAGACATGTTTGGTGGCACACATCTGTAATCCCAGCTACTTGGGAGGCTGAGGCACGAGAATCGCTTCAACCCAGGAGACAGAGGCTGCAGTGAGCCGAGATCGCACCACTGCACTCCAGCCTGGGCGATGAGTGAGACTCTGTCTCAAATAATAATGATGATAATATTTAATAAAAACTCCTTGAATGACACAAATTACTACTTAAGCAAAAAGAACCCTGATATTTACAGGGGTAAAAAGTTCAAATAAATACTAAATTTCATTTATTATTATACATAAGCCAAGGGAATTTACTATATGCAAGAGAATCACTGTTCAGACAGTGAGCTGAGGGGCCAGAATTTGTGAAATAGAAGGGGTCCTTTTCACACAGTATTTACTTGAAGTTTCACAATAATCAAAGGTATCTGCTTCTAGCCCAATTATTCATGCATACACATCAACAAGATTTAAATTAACCAAAATGTTAAATGTGTATTAAGCAGCCACCATATAATGTAGGTTTGGGAACCAGTATTTAAATGGAAGAGTGTATATTCAGAGTAAAGTTCCACTGAGAAATAGAAAAGTCTGTAAAAACTGGTCTTGTCTTAATACAAGAAACTGATGCTGACTTCTGTAATATAGCTAGTCTCTTGATGTGTAGTTGGCACAATTCCAGAAATCTAAACTGCTAGCAAATTTGCTTACATCTGGTATAACTGTTACTATATCTAAAGAAAGGGATGAGAGGCCGGGCGCGGTGGCTCAAGCCTGTAATCCCAGCACTTTGGGAGGCCGAGGCGGGTGGATCACGAGGTCAGGAGATCGAGACCATCCTGGCTAACATGGTGAAACCCCGTCTCTACTAAAAATACAAAAAACTAGCCGGGCGTGGTGGCGGGCGCCTGTAGTCCCAGCTACTCGGAGGCTGAGGCAGGAGAATGGCGTGAACCTGGGAGGCGGAGCTTGCAGTGAGCCGAGATCGCGCCACTGCACTCCAGCCTGGGTGACACAGCGCGAGACTCCGTCTCAAAAAAAAAAAAAAAAGAAAGGGATGAGAAACAAACCTTTAATCTCTACTTGAAATTATCTCTTTTATTTTTGCAAAGAGAAAAGGGTACACAACTAATATCCAAACAGAGTTAACAAAAGGCCTATTAAGGATTATTTTAAAACAAGTTCTTTATAAAAAAAAACAGAAAAGAAAGTTCTACTAGTTCTAGAATAAGTCCCAAGATTATTCAGTGACTAGATGGTCACAAAATGTTAATTAGGAGTTCTAATTTGTAGACTTATAATACCACATATTAAATCAAGTTTAGAAACTTTAAAGAGTATAAAAATCTAAAAAGATAGCACAAAAGAGAACTCAAGCTGAAGATGCAAAATATCCTTTTAGTAAGTCAAAGACTAACCATGAAAGTAGAAACCTAATTTAAAATTCACTCAGCCAGGCGTGGTGGCTCACGTCTGTAATCTCAGCACTTTGGAAGGCCAAGGCAGGTGGATCACCTGAGGTCAGGAGTTTGAGACCAGCCTAACATGGTGAAACCCTGTCTCTACTAAAAATACAAAAATTAGCCCAGCGTGGTGGTGCGTGCCTGTAATCCCAGCTACTCCAGAGGCAGGAGAATCGCTTGAACCCAGGAGGCGGAGGTTGCAGTGAGCCGAAATTGTGCCACTGTAGTCTAGCCTGGGCAATACAGCAAGACTCTGTCTCAAATAAAAAAAAAAACAAAACAGGCCGGGCGCGGTGGCTCAAGCCTGTAATCCCAGCACTTTGGGAGGCCGAGGTGGGTGGATCACAAGGTCAGGAGATCGAGACCATCCTGGCTAACATGGTGAAACCCTGTCTCTACTAAAAATACAAAAAACTAGCCGGGCGCGGTGGTGGGCGCCTGTAGTCCCAGCTACTCGGAGGCTGAGGCGGGAAAATGGCGTGAACCCGGGAGGCGGAGCTTGCAGTGAGCCGAGATCGCGCCACTGCACTCCAGCCTGGGTGACAGAGTGAGACTCCGTCTCAAAAAAAAAAAAAAAAAAAAAAAAAAAAAAACAGAGACATATGCCCATAGGTCTTTCAGGATGACTGCACATATCACAAAAAAATGGCCTTTTTCTTCAAATAAAAAGTTACACGAAGAAGCAACAATTTCATGCCTTAAAAGTAATTTTCTGATTTTACTTTTAAAGTGCCAAGATTTAGTGGCTGCAGATACCTAAATCACTCTTGCAGAAGGCAATCATAAGTATCAACAGGCACTAGATGAGATTAGCTGGGTTTAAATATGACTTCTCCTATTGACTCATTTATTCCCATCACCAGCATACAATCCTGGAAAGAACTAACAAATTTGTAACTCCCAGTTTCTGAAGAAACATGTTATAACCTCACATAAGGTAAATATAATGAAATGCTACCATGTCCAAAGGCAAAAGTAAGCTCTGTGTGTGTATGTGTGTGCATATATGTGTGTGTGTGTGTGTGTGTGTGTGTGTGTGTGTGTGTGTGTGTGTGTGTGTGTGTGTGTGTAAGGCCAAATCTATCCCTGTTGCCGATCCAAACTTTTTTTTTGTTTTTGAGAGTCTTGCTCTGTCACCCAGGCTGGAGTGCAGTGGCACAATCTTGGCTCACTGCAACTTCCGCCTCCCGGGGTCAGGCGATTCTCCTGCCTTCATGCTCCCAAGTAGCTGGAATTACAGGCGCCCGCCACCACGCCCAGCTAATTTTTTTTTTTTTTTTTTTTGAGATGGAGTCTTGCTGTGCCACCCAGGGTAGAGTGCAGTGGCACGATCTCGGCTCACTGCAAGCTCTGCCTCCTGGGTTCACGCCATTCTCCTGCCCCAGCCTCCCAAGTAGCTGGTACTACAGGGGCCCACCACTACGCCTGACTAATTTTTTGGTATTTTTAGTAGAGACAGGGTTTCACTGTGTTAGCCAGGATGGTCTCGATCTCCTGACCTCGTGATCCGCCCGCCTCGGCCTCCCAAAGTGCTGGGATTACAGGCGTAAGCCACCGCACCCGGCCGCCCCCAATTCAAACTTTAACAACTCATACAACTTCCCATTATCTTAAACTGTAAAATTACATGGGCTTACACGACTCCAGGTTTTTCCTGCTGCTGTGGTAGAAAAGTGTTGAGAAATGTACCTTAGCTAGTTCTGAAGGAAAATATTTTTTTTTTAGACAGAGTCTCTCTCTGTCGCCCAGGCTGGAGTGCAGTGGCGCGATCCCAGCTCACTGCAACCTCCATCTCCCGGTTCAAGCAATTCTCTGCCTCAGCCTCCCGAGTGTTGCGGGAAGTCAGGGACCCCAAACAGAGGGACCAGTTGAAGCCGTGGCAGAAAAACATAAATTGTGAAGATTTCACGGGCATTTATTAGTTCCCCAAAATTAATACTTTTATAATTTCTTATGCCTGTCTTTACTGCAATCTCGGAACATAAATTGTGAAGATTTCATGGAAACTTATAACTTTCCCAATCAATACCCTTGTGATTTCCTATGCCTGTCTTTACTTTAATCTCTTAATCCCATCATCTTCTTTGTAAACTAAGGAGGATATATGTCACCTCAGGACCCTGTAATGATTGCGTTAACTGTACAAATTGTTTGTAGACCATGTGTGTTTAAAACTTGCTGGTTTTACGGCTCGGGGAGCATCACGGAACCTGCCGACATGTGATGTCTCCCCCAGACATCCAGCTTTAAATTTCTCTCTCTTGTGCTCTTTCCCTTTATTTTTCAACCCAGCCAAGACAGGGAAAAAGAACCCACGTTAAATATCGGGGGTGGGGTTTCACCCGATACCTGAGTAGCTGGGATTACAGGCACCCGCCGCCACACCCAGCTAATTTTTGTATTTTTAGCAGAGATGGAGTTTCACCATCTTGGCCAGGCTGGTCTTGAACTCCTGACCTTATGATCCACCTGCCACAGCCTCCCAAAGTGCTGGGATTACAGGTGTGAGCCACCGCCCCAGCATTGAATACATATTATGTATCTAAAATAATTTAATGTTTTATCAGAATCTCTCTCCAAATCTTCTTTTCCATTAAGTTTTCATCACTCTCTTGACTCTCTTAGTAAGAACACTAACTGGGCTTCCGTGATATACAAATCATTATGAGCTTAGCACCATTCAGTTATGCATATTCAAAACTTTTCAGTCAGGTCGGGCACAGAGGCTCACACCTGTAATCCCAACACTTTGGGAGGCTGAGGCAGGTGGATCACAAGGCCAGGAGCTCAAGACCAGCCTGACCAACATGGTGAAACTCCATCTCTACTAAAAATACAAAAATTAGCCGGGCGTGGTGGCACATGCCTGTAATCCCAGCTAATCAGGAGGATGAGGCAGGAGAATTGCTCAAACTCAGGAGGCGAAAGTTGCAGCAAGCCAAGATTGTTGGGTGACAGAGCAAGACTCCATCTCAAAAAAAAAAAAAAAAAAACTTTTCAGTCACCTGAATTCTATCAACATTTTTAGTACAGGAAGATAAAAAACAAACTTGAGCTGAAACCATGCCAGCTGGAAGGTGCACATTTATATTACTAGATCTACCGATCTACATACCACTTTAAAACCATACATCGAATTTAAACATTCTCTACCTGCAACAAAGAAAGCCTTGTTGATTTGATATACCTGGCTAGAATACTTCTATTTTTCTCCACAGTTAAAGAAATTAATTCATCACTCTTTCATTTACCAGACAATTTTTCAAAAGCTGGCACTCACTCAAGTCCATTTGAAGAATGTTTTCCCAGCAGTTTGATCTAATTTACACAATCAACTGAACTTAAGTACTTCTTGGGAATAGTATGTTCAACTGCTACTACTTTGACTTTCTATAGACAAAACAGTTTAAGAAAAAATCATAAATGTTATGAGGCCTTAAAATGAAACTTCTTTTCAGTATAATGTAAAGGAGAGAAAATCAAAATATAAAATGTAAGTTAAAAGATCAAATCTGTAAATTATTTTATATCAAAGAAGTCTCAGAGTAACCAATAAACCATTTTGACAAGGAATGTCTAGGTGAAATCAAAACTAAAAAGGCGACCAGGTGTGGTGGCTCTTGCCTGTAATCCCAGCAACCTGGGAGGCTGAAGGGGTCAGATGCCTTGAGCCCAGGGGTTCAAGACCAGCCTGGGCAATATAGTAAGACCCCATATCTACAAAAAAATACAAATATGAATATTAGCCAGGCACGGTGGTACACGCCTGTAGTATCAGCTGCTTGGGAAGGTGAGGTGGGAGGATGGCTTGAGACCAGGAGACAGAGGTTGTGGTAGTTGAGATCATGCCACTGCGCCCCAGCCCGGGTGACAGAGCGAGATTGTCTCAAAAAAAAAAAAAAAAAAAACAAGTAAAAAGCAATTCAGCTTCAATACTGATGTACTTGTAAGAGTTTATGCCAAACTTGGTATCTATTTAAAAAGCAGCTTAGGCCGGGCGCGGTGGCTCAAGCCTGTAATCCCAGCACTTTGGGAGGCCGAGACGGGCGGATCACGAGGTCAGCAGATCGAGACCATCCTGGCTAACCCAGTGAAACCCCGTCTCTACTAAAAAAATACAAAAAACTAGCCGGGCGAGGTGGCGGGCGCCTGTAGTCCCAGCTACTCGGGAGGCTGAGGCAGGAGAATGGCGTAAACCTGGGAGGCGGAGCTTGCAGTGAGCTGAGATCCGGCCACTGCACTCCAGCCTGGGCGACAGAGCGAGACTCCGTCTCAAAAAAAAAAAAAAAAAAAAGCAGCTTATACGGGAATAAGATTTCCAGTCAAAATGGACTGCTTTCATACTAAAATTATAAGGTCTAAAATAGTTCTCATTTTATAGACACTAACGGAGTTCCACATTCTATACCATGTTTCTTTTTTAACATGTTCTTCCCCTATAACTAACTCCATTATCTAGCGTCTAATCTTCATATTGTCTCATAAAGCAAATGTTTTTCTCCCAATTATGAGTATGACTTATCTCAATTTTAAACTATAGTACAAAAAGGAAAAAAAAAACTTCAAGAAAAACATAAAAACGGAGCCTCTTTAAGGAGACTTTCATGTTCAAAGTACTTAATTTTTCGAATAACTCATCAGCTTTATTATGCATATTATATCCATTTTATATGTATGAAAATGTGATTTCCCTAATATCACAAAATAAGTTAATTTTGGAAATAGAATTTAAATTGTGACATTTGGCCGGGTGTGGTGGCTCACGTCTGTAATCCCAGCACTTTGGGAGGCAGGCAGATCACCTGAGGTCAGGAGTTCAAGACCAGCCTGGCCAACATGACAAAACTCTGTCTCTACTAAATATACAAAAATTAGCTGGGTATGGTGGCAGGCACCTGTAATCCCAGCTACTCAGGAGGCTGAGGCAGGGAGAACTGCTTGAACCCAGGAGGCGGAGATAGCAGTGATCTGAGATCACGCCACTGCATTCCAGCATGGGTGACAGAGCAAGACTCTGTCTCAAAAAAAATAAAAATAAATTTAAAAATAAAATAAATTGTGACATTTACTTTATTTCACAATCCTGTTAGGTTATACTATTCAATATTTCCCATAAACATTTACCCCTCTTTTTTTTCTTTTTCTTTTTTTGAGTCAGGGTCTCACTCTGTTGCACAGGCTGGAGTGCAGTAGTACAATCATGGCTCCCTGCAGCCTCAGCCACCGGGGCTCAATAGATCCTCCCACCTCAGCCTCCCAAGTAGCTGGGACTACAGGCACACCCCACTATGCCTAGCTAATATTTCTGTTTGTTTGTCTGTTTGTTTTTGTTTTGTCATGTGGCCCAGGCTGGTCTCAAACTCATGGGCTCAAGGATTTGCTCGCCTCGGCCTCCCAAATTGCTGGGATTACAGGCATGAACCACTTCACCCAGCTGAATTTACCCATTTCTAAAGTAACAAACATTGAAATCTTAACCTGAAAATGTCTCTCTCTCTCACTTACACACACACACCCACCCCCCACATATGCACATGCAGACAGCAAATTAAAATGGAAAACAGCTCTTACCTTCATCTCCTTCTGGTGCATATGAAGCTGTAATAATATCAATATCAGCACAATTCATCACAATCTGATTAGTTGCCTGCCTCACCTAAGGGGAAAAGAAAAACCAACAGTGTCAGAAACAGCCTACATTAACAGTATACACAACTTGACCAGGTGTGTTGGTGCACACCTGTAATCCCAGCACTTTGGGAGGCCAAGCAAAGAGGATCGCGTGAGCCCAGGAGTTTGAGACCAGCCTGGACAACATGGCGAAACCCTGTCTCTACAAAAAATACAAAAATTGGCCAGGTGTTGTCATGTGTGCCTATAGTCCCAGCTACTCGGGAAGTTGAAGTGGGAGGACTGCTTGAGCCCAGGAGGTTGAGGCTGCAATAAGCTGTGATCGTGCAGCTGCACTCCATCCTGGGCAACTGAGCAAGACTCTGTGTCTCTCAAATAATAATAATAACGATAACAGTAACAGACTTGGACTAATATCAGAGTCAATTTTTTAAAATCCAGACTTTGCTAAAACCTAGACTGAGAATTTATGCATCAATGGTATAAATAAATGAAGTTTTAGTAATCCAAAACAACTCATATTTTCCAAATTATATTAAATAATGAATGTTTAAGTATTTCACATCACTTACATCTAACCAATGAGCCAAATAAAACAATGTTTTCTATTTAAACCTTGATTTTAAACTATTAAAGGGCTGGGCACAGTGGCTCATGCCTGTAATCCCAACACTTTGGGAGGCTGAGGCAGGAGTATTGCTTGAGGTCAAAAATTCAAGACCAGCTTGGGCAACATAGAGACAAAAAAATTTTTTTTAATTAGGTGGCTGTGATGGTACACACCTATAGTCCTAACTACTGGAGAGGCTGAGGGAGGAGGATCCCTTAAGCCCAGGAGGTCAAGCGAGGCTGCAGTGAGCTATGATTACACCACTGACCTCCAGCCTGAACAACAGAGACTCTGTCTCAAAAAATAAAAGTAGGTTGAGGGCTCACACCTGTAATCTTGGCACTTTGGGAGGCTGAGGCAGGCGGACCACTTGAAGTCAGGAGTTTGAGATCAGCCTGGCCAATATGGTGAAACCCCATCTCTAATAAAAATTATCCGGGTTGGCTGGGCACAGTGGCTCACGCCTGTAATCCCAGCACTTCGGAAGGCCGAGGCAGGCGGATCGTGAGGTCAGGAGATCGAGACCATCCTGGCTAACACGGTGAAACCCCGTCTCTACTAAAAATACAAAAAATTTGGCCGGGCGCGGTGGCTCAAGCCTGTAATCCCAGCACTTTGGGAGGCCGAGGCGGGTGGATCACGAGGTCAGGAGATCGAGACTATCCTGGCTAACATGGTGAAACCCCGTCTCTACTAAAAATACAAAAAACTAGCCGGGCGTGGTGGCAGGCGCCTGTAGTCTCAGCTACTTGGGAGGCTGAGGCGGGAGAATGGCGTGAACCCGGGAGGCGGAGCTTGCAGTGAGCCGAGATCACGCCACTGCACTCCAGCCTGGGAGACACAGCGAGACTCCGTCTCAAAAAAAAAAAAAAAAAAAAAAAATACAAAAAATTTGCCATGCGTCATGGCAGGTGCCTGTAGCCCCAGCTACTCGGGAGGCTGAGGCAGGAGAATTGCTTGAACCCAGGAGGCAGAGGTTGCAGTGAGTCGAGATCGTGCCATTGCACTCCCACCTGAGTGACAGAGAAACACTCCGTCTAAAAAAAAAAAAATTATCCGGGCCTGGTGGCACACAACTGTAATCCCAGCTACTCAGGATGCAGAGGCAGGAGAATCACTTGAACCCAGGAGTTGAGGTTGCAATGGACCAAGATCGCACCATTGCACTGCAGACTGGGCAACAGAGTGAGGCTACGTCTCAAAAAAAAAAAAAATACAAAAATTAGCCAGGCAAGGTGGCATAGGCCTGTAATTCCAGCTACTCAGGGAACTGAGGCACGACAATTGCTTAAACCCAGGAGGTGGAGATTGCAGTGGGCTGAAATCGTACCACTGCACTCCAGCCTGGATTACAGAGTGAGACTCTATCTCAAAAATAAATAAATAAATAAATAAACACTTTCAATTTCATAAAAATCTTAATTAGGAAACATTTCTTAAAACATATTGCAATAATTATATATTTTAATCTGCATATCAAACTCACCATGAGGCCCTCTGTGAGGATAGAGGAAGAAGGCTGAGACCATAACTTTATGTTAAAACTTTATACGATAACCCTCACCACCGAGTGCGGTGCCTCACACCTGTAATCCTAGCACTTTTAGAGGGTCAGGCGGGCAGATCACTTGAGGCCAGGAGTTCAAGCCCAGCCTGGCTGACATAGTTAAGACCCCATCTCTACTAAAAATACAAAAATTAAGGCCGGGCGTGGTGGCTCACACCTGTAATCCCAGCACTTTGGGAGGCCGAGGCGGGCGGATCATGAGATCAGGAGATCGAGACCATCCTGGCTAAAATGGTGAAACCCCGTCTCTAGTAAAAATACAAAAAATTAGCTGGGCATGGTGGCGGGCCCCTGTAGTACCAGTTACTCGGGAGGCTGAGGCAGGAGAATGGCGTGAACCCGGGAGGTGGAGCCTGCACTGAGCCGAGATAGCGCCACTGCACTCCAGCCTGGGCAACAGAGCGAGACTCAATCTCAAAAAAAAAAAAAAAAAAAAAAACTTAGCCGAGCATGGTGGCACACGCTTGTACTCCCAGCTACTTGGGAGGTTAACACACTAGAATCACTTGAATCCAGGAGGCAGAAGTTGCAGTGAGTCGAGATCATGCCGCTGCACTCCAGCCTGGGCAACAGAGCGTGACTTTGTCTCAAAAACGAAACAAAACAAAACTTCATAAAATACTCTTTAATTTTTTTATTTAGATTTAAATGTAAATCTAAAATTGAATTGAAATTTTTTAAATTTAAAAATCTTTTAATTTTATTTTCCCAAAGAGACATTTCAGACGTAATACATACTAATGACCCACCACCCAAATTAAATCAACTTTTAAGATTTTGTCGCTGGGCATGGTGGCTCACGCCTGTAATCCCTGCACTTTGGGAGGCCGAGGCAGGTGGATCACAAGGTCAGGAGATCGAGACCATCCTGGCTAACACGGTGAAACCCCGTCTCTACTAAAAATACAAAAATTTAGCAGGGCATGGTGGCGGGCGCCTGTAGTCCCAGCTACTCAGGAGGCTGAGGCAGGAGAATGGCGTGAACCTGGGAGGCGGAGCTTGCAGTGAGCGGAGATCGTGCCACTGCACTCCAGCCTGGGCAACACAGCGAGACTCTGTCTCAAAAATAAATAAACAAACAAACAAACGAGCATCTTGGTCCATGTTTTCCTGTGCACACGTGAGAGAATTTTTCCAGGGAAAGAAACCAAATAGTGGACTTTCTGGATTGTTGGACATAAATCTTCAACTTTACCAAGAACTGCCAAACTATCCTCTAGACTGGTGTCAGTTGACATTCCCATGAGCAAAGAATAAAGAAATCCCACTTTCAGCATGTTCTGAAAAACTTTAATATTTTTGACAATCTAATGGGTATTAAATGATAGTCCTGGCCAGGCACAGTGGCTCACACCTGTAATCGAAGCACTTTGGGAGGCTAAGGCAGGTATATTACTTCAGGTCAGGAATTCACCACCACCCTGACCAACATGGTGAAACCCCGTCTCTACTAAAAAAAAAAAAAAAAAAAGGCCAGGCACAGTGGCTCACGCCTGTATTCCCAGCACTTTGGGAGGCCGAGGTTGGAGGATCACGAGGTCAGGAGATTGAGACCATCTTGGCTAACATGGTGAAACCCTGTCTCTACTAAAAATACAAAAAATCAGCCGGGTGTGGTGGTGGGCGCCTGTAGTCCCAGCTACTCAGGAGGCTAAGGTAGGAGAATGGCATGAACCTGTGAGGCGGAGCTCGCAGTGAGCCGAGGTCGCGCCACTGTACTCCAGCCTGGGTGACAGATCAAGACTCCGTCTCGGGGAAAAAAAAAAAAAAAAAAGAAATACAAAATTAGCCAGGCATGTGGCGCATGCCTGTAATCCCAGCTACTTAGAAGCCTGAAGCAGGAGAATCACTTGAACCCAGGCAGTGGAGGTTGCACCCAGCTGAGATTGAGCCATTGCACTCCAGCCTGGGAAACAAGAGCACAACTCTGTCTCAAAAATAAAAAAATAAAAAAATTTTTAATGACAGCCCATTGGTTTAATCAGAATTTCCCTGATTACTAATAACATTGGTTACTATGCATCTTTTCTCATAGACATATGTGTGTGTGTGTGTTTCATTAAGTTTTTCCACTGTGAATTGCTTGTTTAAAACTCTTGTGCATTTTTTGTTGTTGTTGTTGTTGTTGTTTTTGAGATGGAGTCTCGCTCTCTCACTCAGGCTGGAGTGCAATGATGCTATCTTGGCTCACTGCAACCCCTTGCTCCTGGGTTCAAGCAATTCTCCTGCCTCAGCCTCCTGAGTAGCTGGGATTACAGGTGTATGCCACCATGCCCATCTAATTTTTGTATTTTCAGTCGAGATGGGGTTTCACCATGTTGGTCAGGCTGGTCTCGAACTCCTGACCTCGTGATCCACCTACCTCAGCCTCCCAAAGTGCTAAGATTACAGGCGTGAGCCACCGCGCCTGGCCACTTGTGCATTTTTCAATTTAGTCATAACCTTGCCTATATGCATTTATTTTGCTGCTTTAAATACAACTTCAAATTCATTTCCAGACATCTGAATGTTCTAAATCTAAAATAAAAAAAACACAGATGCCCTAAATCACAAAGAAATGCCTCCAGAAGCAGGTAAGTACAGCAAGCCATGTGGAAGCTGTGCACAACCCCTTAAAAGGAGGAGATGGTAGCCATTTATTGCAGCCAATGAATTATTGCTATGGTGACTGGCAGGTTTAGTGCTGACAGATCTTCCAATTTTTTTTTTTTTTTTGAGACGGAGTTTCGCTCTTGTTGCCCAGGCTGGGGGGAAGTGGCGCGATCTCGGCTCACCGCAACCTCTGCCTCCCAGGTTCCAGCGATTCTCCTGCCTCAGCCTCCCCAGTAGCTGGGATTACAGGCATGTGCCACCATGCCCGGGTAATTTTTGTATTTTTAGTAGAGACGGGGTTTCTCCATGTTGGTCAGGCTGGTCTTAAACTCCCTACCTAAGGCGATCCGCCCCCCTCGGCCTCCCAAAGTGCTGGGATTACAGGCATGAGTCACCGCACACAGCCTGATCTTCCAATTTTTTAAGAAAAAACTATAAATTCAGATTTCATGTGCAATATCTCAATTTTTTATTAATGGTAACTAATTAAAGTTTTCAGAAACATTGTATAGACCAAACAAAATCTGTGTGCAGGTCAACAATGCTCTTAGACAACTGAACATACCACAAAACTAAGAACATCAGAGTAATATGATATCTGCATGAAAAATCTATATATGAGTAATCATTTTATTAACAACCAATATATATTTAAACATGATTAGCTGGCAACTAAAATTACCTGACCTAAATGAGAGAGAGTAAGTTACAAAGTCTACAACAAGCTATTCAAAATATCTAACACATAAAGTGAAAATATCTTGGCTCACAAAAAAAAAAAAAAAATGCTTCTCATAAATCTTCGTGATTCAAAACAAAGATGTCACTTCATGAATGGCTTATCTTTAAAGTGGCAATATTCCTTCACACTGTTTATTTCACCAAAACATACCTAAACAATACTAAAACCTGTGTGTCCAACTGGCCATTTTTAGCACTACAGTTGAACAAAAAAACAAAAATAATTCTTGGCCTATTCAGAAGTTGACTTAAAAATTCCGCAACATAAGTTGCCGGGCACGGTGGCTCACGCCTGTAATCCCAGCACTTTGGGAGGCCGAGGCGGGCGGATCACGAGATCAGGGGTTCAAGACCAGCCTGGCCAACATGGTGAAACCCCATCTCTACTATAAATACAAAAATTAGCTGGGCGTGGTGGCGGGCACCTGTAATCCCAGCTACTCGGGAGGCTGAGGCAGGAGAATCGCTTGAACCCAGGAGGCAGAGGTTGCAGTGAGCCGAAATCGCGCCATTGCACTCCAGTCTGGGTGACAAAAGCAAGACTGTATCTTAAAAAAAAAAAAAAATCAGGCCGGGTGCAGTGGCTCAAGCCTGTAATCCCAGCACTTTAGGAGGCTGAGACGGGCGGATCACGAGGTCAGGAGATAGAGACCATCCTGGCTAACACAGTGAAACCCCGTCTTTACTAAAAAATACAAAAAACTAGCCGGGCGAGGCGGCAGGCACCTGTAGTCCCAGCTACTCGGGAGGCTGAGGCAGGAGAATGGCGTAAACCCAGGAGGGGGAGCTTGCAGTGAGCTGAGATCCGGCCACTGCACTCCAGCCTGGGCGACAGAGCGAGACTCCGTCTCAAAAAAAAAAAAAAAAAAAAAAAAAATTTAGAAACACAAAAGAAATGAAGAACTTACTGGGGCATGCTCCAATGGGTAAAATGAATAAAAACCTTTCTGAGTTTGAAGCGTATGCCAGCAAAATAATAACCATGGTTTAGTCACTGGTCTTAATCATTATCTAGGCAACCACACTTTCACCCATCAACATCTACAGTGAATTTCACAGTAGCCAAGCAGTTAATCCACCAATGTCAAGATACCTGTACAACATTATACATGCCAAATCACACTGCGCATTACTATTGCAACCATTTGAGAGAAAGTATTTGTGCATTTTGGAAAGGCACCATGCACAACATCCAATTACAAGTTCCAACTCCTCCTGTGTTTAAGGGAAACTCACCTGTTTACACTAATGAATTAAGCTGTTTCTTGAATTGCTACTAATTTTTTTTTTCCAGGATACTACCATTTCTGGAAGGGTGGGAGGGAGGAACCAAAGGAACAAAGGTACTTATCTTAAAAATAGAAATCCATTCAAATTTTAAAAATTGGTCAGTATCCTACCTCATATTAGAGATGCACTGATTTAAAAGTTGACCAATAATGGGATAATCTACGGAAAGTGTCTGTTTTAGCACTTAGTGCCTCATATGTAGTCATCACTTAACAGATGTTAAGACATACACATACACACACAGGTTAAACTGTACTCTCATATCATCTAACAGCACTCACCTAACAGTTTATAAAGCTTCTGATCAGAATGATACGAAGTTTAAAAACAATGTATTGTATTATATGGCACTTTGGATATCAGCATACGTGTACTACCCCAAGAAGGTAATTTCAAATATCTGTTTGGACATAAGTGTATGTGCTGACTACAATGCAGTATAACACTGCTCTTTGTGATGCTGCTCTTCCCAACAGTAGTGCTGACCTGATGATGTAGTACATGATTTCTCACCTTTGACACCTTCATGATAGTAAATATTAGCTGTGTGTTCCACTATCGAAAAAACAGGTAATAGTTCAAAGAAATTTCAGCATTAAAATCTTCAGTTTCCAAGTTTAAAACAGAAGTAAAACAAGGTTGGCATATAAAAGTACATTGATAACAAGCTCATTTTCAATTTTTCTACTTGATGTTATTAAAGAATACAATGTTAGTGTATCCTTGCTTTGTTTCAAACCCAGGGTTAAGTCTTGTTGGCCTCCTATATAGACTGTACTTCAACTGAGTCAAATACTAAGTAAGGGCTGTACCAAAGAGGCAGCTTGACACCTGGTAACAACTTTACAATGGAAGTTTCCTATGAGCTAGGGAGGCGAAATCGGAGATAACATTTTCCTGAATGAATCTTTACTACAGTCACTCAGGAACATATCTTACATTTACTACAGTAAGACTCAAGAGGGGTTTTTCCTGATTGCCAATGTCCTGAGATTTTAGTAAAAGAAAATCTCCAGTGTGACAATTCCAAATGCCAATCAGTCTGAAGCCTGAGTCACTTTTGCCTAATAAAACTGATTTCACCATTAAAATAGCAATAATTGTTGCCTTGGTGGAACAGTTTTATAATAGCTAAAGACAGTAAGAAGCAAATAATCAGTAAACTCAAGTTGAGCCAAGTTTTCCAACAAGAGACACTGAAAAGAGCCACTTGCAGAAGGTCAAAAATAATTGCCATTAATGTAAAAATGCAAAACGCACAGAATATTGGTATGTGATGTTTGTGGTTACTAACATGCAACTAGACTTTTAAACTATACATAGGAATGAAAATAAATAATTACGCACCTACCTGAAGACAGAAGTTACTTCTACGGGTGGGGTGGGAAGAGATGGAAATGGGCTTTACTGGTATCTGTGACATTTTATTCCCCCCCAAAAAAGCATGCAGTCTGATGAAAATGGGGCAAAATGTTAATATCTGTTTAATCTCACAGTGTGTGACTTTCTTGTATTTCTAAAATATTTCCTAATTTAAAATAAAATTTTAAAGAGATTACAAGTGACCAAATAAACCAAGAACCACATACTTGCATGGTGTTCAAAACGAAATCACTAAAATCTAGAGAACTAATCTCAGTTAACAACAAAAGCCATTAGAAGGCTCAGTTCTTTCCCACTGACTCACATACAGATTAGAGTAAGATTTACTTTACAATAAGAGCAGGCTCATTTATGTGGCAAAGTTCAGAGAAGCTTCACAGATAATTTACTACTCAAGACCACATTTACCCAGGTTGTATCAGAGTATCAGTTATATCTAGAACCAGGAAGTTAAAAAAAAAAAAAAAAAAAGGCCTGGAGGAAAAGCCAAAATAGGTGATACAAAGTCCATACAATAAAACGCATATCCTTTACTCAGAAGAGAATCCAACAAACTCTCACGTAGAGATTGATTTTTTAGCCCAAACAAGCTTGTTTATCTGGCTACTAAGGCTTCTTCAGATGAAGTTTAGTAAAATACGAGAGGGAAGAAATTGCACAATAGGCAGCAATAAGGCACAATAAGCAGCAAGAAGAATATGAGGGTAAGGAAAACAAAGCAACTTTAAAGAACAGATATGGGCCGGGCGCGGTGGCTCAAGCCTGTAATCCCAGCACTTTGGGAGGCCGAGACGGGTGGATCACAAGGTCAGGAGATCGAGACCAGCCTGGCTAATACGGTGAAACCCCGTCTCTACTAAAAAATACAAAAAACTAGCCGGGTGAGGTGGCGGGTGCCTGTAGTCCCAGCTACTCGGGAGGCTGAGGCAGGAGAATGGCGTAGAGAGCTGAGATCCGGCCACTGCACTCCAGCCTGGGCGACAGAGCAAGACTCCGTCTCAAAAAAAAAAAAAAAAAAAAGAACAGATATGGGCTGGCCGGGTAATACAGGTAATACAGACATGGGCTGGCCGGGTAATATAGGCTCAGGCCTGTAATACAAAAATTAGCTGGCCTTGGTGGTGCACACCTGTAATCCCAGCTACTCTGGAGGCTGAGGCAGGAGAAACGCTTGAGCCCGGGAGGCAGAGGCTGCAGTGAGCCGAGATCGCGCCATTGCACTCCAGCCTGGGCAACAAGAGCAAAACTCCGACTCAAAAAAAAAAAAAAAAAGAAGCTGGGCGCGGTGGCTCACGCCGGTAATCCCAGCACTTCGGGAGGCTGAAGCGGGTGGATCACCTGAGGTCAGGAGTTCAAGACCGGCCATGGAGAAACCCAGTCTCTACTAAAAATAGAAAAAATTAGCTGGGCGTGGTGGCGCATGCCTGTAATCCCAGCTACTTGAGAGGCTGAGGCAGGAGAATTGCTTGAACCTGGGAGGCGGAGGTTGCAGTGAGCCGAGATTGTGCCATTGAACTCCAGCCTGGGCAACAAAAGCAAAACTCCATCTCAAAAAAAAAAAAAAAAAGAAAGAAAATATGCAGAATTTGGGCAAAAAATTTGTAATACAGGATTGACAATAACCATTTAGGTGCCAAATTTTTCACCTGCCAAACAAACTACTATATCAGCAACTCTTCACGTAGTGCCAATTTGGTTATCTCCAACATGAATATTTTGTCAGTAGAGGCCAGGGGTTGGCTAGGATATCCTGATTTCTGGCCTTGAATGATAAACTTAGTTTCTCTGGCACAGGTAAAATATTTCCATAAGAGAAAGCCCAGCTGGGCACGCCTGTAATCCCAACACTTTGGGAGGCCGAGGAAGACAGAATGAGGTCAGGAGATCAAGATCATCCTGGCCAATATGGTGAAACCCCGTTTCCAGTAAAAATACAAAAAAATTAGCCAGGCATGGCGGCGCGTGCCTGTAGTCCCAGCGACTCAGGAGGTTGAGGCAGGAGAACTGCTTGAACCCAGGAGGCAGAGGCTACAGTCAGCCAAGATCACGCCACTGCACTCCAGCCTGGGCAACAGAGCAAGACTCCGTCTCAAAAAAAAAACAAAACAAAAAAAAAGAGAATGCCCAATTATTGTACCAACCACTACACACTCATAATCATTAATAGTAGTCACACACAGAAACTTGTAATTCATTTTAATTAATTATCCACAAAGGGAGAGGATCAAAATATGAAATATCTACAAAAGTCCACTGCTCTCAAGTATCCAGTGTAAAGGGAGGGGACAGGGAATGAAATAAATTTTGGGCCTAGAGAAACTTCTGTATAATAACAAATTTTCAAAACCAGATAAATCACACTAATGTGAAAGACAACTAATTTTTCAACCACTGAACATCGACTAATTTCTTCACCTTCTCCAGCAGTCCACACCCCAGTCTAGGTTAAAAATCCACTAAGTTGGCTGGGCATGGTGGTTCATGCCTATAATCCCAGCCCTTTGGGAGGCCAAGGGAAGGGGATCACCTGAGGTCAGGAGTTCGAGACCAGCCTGGCCAACATGGCAAAACTCTGTCTCTACTAAAAATACAAAAATTAGCTGGGTGTGGTGGCACACACCTGCAGTCCCAGCTACCCGGGAGGCTGAGGCAGGAAGACTCGCTTGAACCTGGTGGGGGGGCAGGGTGGAGGCTGCAGTGAGTCAAGATCATATCACTCACTCCAGCCTGGGCGAAAGAGCTAAACTCCATCTCAAAAAAATAAAAATAAAAAATAAAATAAAATAAATCCACTAAGTTTCTAATATGTAACCTGTACAAATACTCTGGGTTTATCATAAAATTCTGTAACTAAAGCAACTAAGCAACTTGCATGTTTTGCATTATGTGATTCCAACTGTTACAAAACTGATCCAATATCAGTTATAAATATGTTTCCACAGATAAGAATTTTGTCAATATTTTTAAATTCCCACAAGATACCACCTAATGCCACAATTTAAATGTACTGCTCTAATTCATGGATTTCAAAAACTTTAATATATGCTTTTTACTTCTTACCAATGTTAATTCCTCTTTTACCCTTCCAAACATGTCAATTAGTACAATTTAAAAATCCAATCATCCTTTAATAAAACCTGTTGGAATTCACTATTGTGTCATCCTTGTGTTGCCATCTAGCCTGAAAAGAATTTCTGGAAAAAAAGTGTTTTAAAAAGTTCATGTTACTTTAAAAAATCCATTTATTTCCTTCCATCAAATTAACAAGCCCCTGTTAATATCTAGTATATCACCATATGCTCCCTCAATGGCACAAACCAGTCTTCCACAAAAGTAGAAGAGAGGTAAGGAGAAACATGTCACTGTTTCTTGTTCTATCCTGATACTTAAACCAAACTCAGTTCTTTAATAAGTAATCATTTAAAAAGCTGTACTTTTTTCTGGACTTTTCCCAAAATATGTTTGCCTCCGAAAATTATGAACCCATTTTGGCAACTAATAGGGTGAATAAACAAATGTTTTTTTAATGTTAGTCTTTTCACATAATGCAAACCCATTCATCACTAGGTTCTCTTTCCCAAAGGTTTGCCAAGTCACAAGACACACTACTGTTTACAATCCCTCCCATCTGCCCCTTGCCAATATATATCAAACACTCTAGTCACTTGGCTTAAACCATAGTTTCCCAAATAACCTTTTCAAATTCTAATTTAGACCCAAGATTCATTCATTCTGATTCATATTTTTAATGGAAAATTTTTAAATCACCTGATTTTCACTAAGTTCTGCCTTTTGATGCTGCCAAATCCTAGAGCCCTCTTGCTTTCACACCAGTGCCCCAAATGAGACAGCTATGTTATCTGTCACAGATAAGTATATAAATAACTGTACTTTTAAATTCTGTACTTTTAGATATATTTTTAGTCTGAATACCGTACCCTCTTGGCTTTCAAAGACAACTACCAACATTCAATTCATTCGAGTACCAGTCTTCATTTCCTTCATTTCATTGCTATATACACCATGTTCTTTAAGGTTGGAGCCTACTGATTTCCCCCCACCCCAGACTGCAGTAGGAAGAGAAATGAAACAAAATATATTTACTAACATTCTATTTACAGATAACTATCAAACAGTTCCCATTTTTATTACAGGCTTCCTATTACATAGTATCATAAATGCCTATTGTTCAGGATGTTTGTCGGGCATCT
Source organism: Macaca mulatta (assembly GCF_049350105.2). Lineage (NCBI taxonomy): Eukaryota > Metazoa > Chordata > Mammalia > Primates > Cercopithecidae > Macaca > Macaca mulatta. The sequence goes on from NC_133421.1 coordinate 62,514,540, forward strand.
ATACTGATGGTCTCCAAAATCAAACAGATAATGCTGCGGGAGGAGGGAGGGAAGTATGATTCACCAAAAACTGCAGTGAAGAGTAATGGAATATTTTCACCAGTGCTATGTTATAACTAATAGCTTCTTTCTTTCTTTCCTTTTTTTTCTTTTTTTCTTTTTTGAGACAGTCTCACTTTGTCGCCCAGGCTGGAGAGTGCAGTGGCGCGATCTCGACTCTACAACCTCTGCCTCCCAGGTTCAAGTGATTCTCCTGCCTCAGCCTCCCCGGAAGCTGAGATTACAGGGGCCCACCACCAAGCCCCGCTAATTTTTAGTAGAGACGGGGGTTTCACCATGTTGGTCAGGCTGGTCTCGAACTCCTGACCTATAGTGTGCCCGCCTCGGCCTCCCAAAGTGCTGGGATTACAGGCATGAGCCACCGCGCCCAGCCAGCTTCTTAGAGGAAGGTACTGCTAAGCAACCATCACGGTAGCAATAAATCCACCAGCTTCGAAGGCTGCAAAGCTAGGAAGATAGGAGGAAAAGCGGAGATGGGGTCCTCTCGCAGCTTCTCTAGAGGTTAGAAGAGAACAAAGTCACTGCTGCACTGTCACTTGAGGGAAAGGGGGAGGGGGCGGATCATCTTGGAAACCCAGCCCCTGGGCTGGAGCAGGCGGGGAGAAGTCAGCGAGGCTGCCTGGGATTAACATTCTCGTTCTCACCCTCTTCCCCTTCTAGAAGCTCCCCTCCTCGCTCCAGCGCGGCGGCCAGAGTCCCAGATGACCACCCCCTCCAATGTATCACTCAAGGGGTGTAGAGAGAAACCAAAGAAAGAACTGAGTCAGGTGGTTGAGGCAGAGCGGGGACTCCCATGACCTCTCCGTCCTCCCTCAACACCCTCCAGCCTCCCCAGAACACTATCAAGCCCAGAAGGGTCCGGGGCGGGGGGAAAAGCCCCACACAGGTGTGCTCGCCAGGGAGGGGCGCAAGGGCCGGGCCGCGGGCTCCACAGAGCTCCCGCAGCGCGGCCCCAGCCCGAGCCCCAGCCCCAGTCTCAGCTCCGGCCCCAGCCCCTGCTCCGGCCCCAGCCCCAGCCCCAACCGAGCAAGGCAGAGCACGCCGATCCCGGCGCCCCGCGGCCGCCCAGCCCCGACCCGAGGCCCGCCCGCCCTCCCGGCCGGGCCCTGAGTCCAGCCCGCGGGCGCGGCCTAACTGCTCGCCCCGCAGCTTGCCCCGGCGCCCGAGGGTCGCTGTACCTGGGCGGCGGCCTCCAGCTTGCCCTCGAAGGTGAAGTCCAGCAAGTCGGGCTTGAGGCAAAGGCTGTAGTTGATAGGGGAGACATCGGCAGGCAGCCGCTCGAAGGGCCTCTTCTCCGGCATCGCGGCGAGGCCCAGGCTGTGGAGGCGGCGGCGGCGGCGAGAGGAGCGGCTGAAGAGGAGAAGGAGGAGGGGAGGAGGCGGAGGGCCGAGGAAGAGCAGGCGGCGAGCGAGGGAGGGGGCGGCAGCTGCCAGCCACATCCACCGAGCGCGGGCGACCGCCGGAGGAGAGGACCTGGGGAGCCTGGGGGGCTGGGGAGAGACCCAGCCAGAGCGCTAGGGGCTGGGTGGGAGGCGGTGCGGGCGGACTGGCGGGCGAGCTGCCTACGGGTAAGGGGGCGGAGGGGAGGGAAGGGGAGGAGGGCCCGCAAGGAGGGAGGGAGAGAGAGAGGGAGGGGGTGGCGGCGGCGGCTGCGTGCGCGGCCTCGCCGGCCGAGCGCGCCCCCGTGAAGGGCGCGCGCACGCCGGGGCAGAGGGCGGAGCGGCGAGGGCGAGGGCGCGGCCGGCGGGGCGGGCGGGCGCCGGGTCTCCGGCGCGAGCGCGGGGCGGGAGGCTGCTCCCGGTGCTGCACCTGTCGGCGCCGCTCAGGACTGGGGGCGGCCTTCCAACTGGAAGGAGCCGGGAAGGGCTTGATCAGAGGAAGGAAAGGCTTAAGGGGCCCCTGGGCTGCCTCGGGAAGTTGAAGCCTACGCAGTTGGTCAGTTCAGCCAGGGTCGCATGCATAAAATACCAGTTACAAGCAAAACCCCAAACTGGATTCTGCCTCCAGGTCAGCGAAAAGCCCTGACTTGAGGCTCTTTGTCCTCAATTCCTGTTAAGTAGCAAATTCAAAGGATGATTTGAAAATGTTTTGTCATAAAACCTTTAATAATCTAGGTTATATCAACCAATGAGATTTGGACTTTCGAGGGAGTGATTTCAAAAACTAGATTTTTGTTTCCATGATTTAATGTTTAAAATGGGATGTTTCGGCAGGGCGCGGTGGCTCACGCCTGTAATCCCAGCACTTTGGGAGGCCGAGGTGGGCGGGTCACAAGGTCAGGAGTTGGAGACCAGCCTGGCCAATTACGTGAAACCCTATCTCTACTAAAAATACAAAAATTAGCCTGGTATGGTGTCATGAGCCTGTAGTCCCAGCTACTTGGGAGGCTGAAGCAGGAGAATCGCTTGAATCGAGGAGGCAGAGGTTGCAGTGAGCTGAGATCACATCACTACACTCCAGCCTCAGCGACAGAGCGAGATTCCGTCTCAAAAAAAAAAAAAAAGTGGGCCTAAGTGTGGTGACATGTGCCTATGATCCCAGCTACTCAGGAGGCTGAGACGAGAGGATCACTTGAGCCCAGGAGGTGGAGGCTGCAGTGAGCTGTAATGGTGTCACTACTGCCCTCCAGGTGACAGAGTGAGGCCCTGTCTCAAAAAAAAAAAATGAAATAACATTTTTTAAATGTTATTTAAAGTGTCAAAGGCAAGGAGATTTATTCATAATCCTCATATTTCTTTACAGAAATTTCTCAGAACCCTGTAATTTCCAAAACTGAATGTAGTATGTTGTAATGTCCAGCAGAAACATACTGTGAACCACTAGGTAGTATTAAATCTTATAGTACCCGCATCACAAAAAAGTAAAAAGGAAACAAATGAAAACACATCTTATTTAACCCAACATATCCAAAATATCATCATTTCAACATGTAATCAATATAAAAAATATTAATGAGGTTGGGCACGGTGGCTCACGCCTGTGATCCCAGCACTTTGGGAGGCCAAGGCAGGTGAATCACCTGAGGTCAGGAGTTCAAGGCCAGCCTGACCAACATAGTGAAATCCCGTCTCTACTAAAAATATAAAAAAGTAGCCGGGCATGGTGGTGCATGCCTGTAATCCTAGCCAGCTACTCTGGAGGCTGAGGCAGGAGAATCACTTGAACGCAGGAGGCAGAGGTTGCAATTAGCTAAGATCATGCCACTGCACTCCAACCTGGGCAAAAAAAGTACAACTCTGTCTCAAAAAAAAAAAAAAGTAATGAGATATTTTACTTATTTTGTTCACACCAACTTTGAAATCCAGCGTGTACTTTACATTTATAGCACATCTAAATTCTGCCTATCCACATTTCACGTGATCCATAGTCACATGTGGTTAGTAGCTCTTGTACTGGGCAGCACAGTTTTGGACTCTGGGCCTGGCCTCTTAGCCTCTGAATCCTACATACTTTTCAGAAAGGCAGACTGAAAAGCTGCAATCCTTTCAAATTAAGGTGTGAGATGGGACCTTTTGTTATATATATATGTAGTTCTATGACCACTTACTGGTCAGAGAAATAATAATTTAAATAACCTTTTTTTTTTTTTTTTTTTTTTGAGCTGGAGTCTCCTCTGTCACCCAGGCTGGAGTGCAGTGGCATGATCTCAGCTCATTGCAACCTCCATCTCATGGGTTCAAGCAATTCTCCTGCCCCAGCCTCCTGCGTAGCTAGGGTTACAGGCACCCACCACCATGCCCAACTAATTTTTGTATTTTTAGTACAGATGAGGTTTCACTGTGTTAGCCAGGCTGGTCTCAAACTCCTGACCTCAGGTGATCTGCCCACCTAAGCCTCCCAAAGGGCTGGGATTACAGACATGAACCACCGTGCCCAGCCCATATAATAATAATTTAATTAACTGTAATTGAATATTTATCGAGTTATTTCACTAAACACTTTTTTTTTTTTTTTTTGAGATGGAGTTTCGCTCTTGTTGCCCAGGCTGGATTTCTATGGCATGATCTTGGCTCATGCAACCTCTGCCTCCTGGGTTTAAGAGACTCTCCTGCCCCAGCCTCCTAAGTAGCTGGGATTACAGGCCCCCGCCACCATGCCCGGCTAATTTTTGTATTTTTAGTTTTGTTTCTTTCTTTCTTTTGTTTTGTTTTGTTTTTCTTATTTTTTTATTTTTTTATTTTTATTTCTTTTTCTCTTTTTAATTTTTATATTTTTAGTAGAGACGGAGTTTCACCATGTTGGCCAGGCTGGTCTCAAACTCCTGACCTCAGGTGATCCACCCACCTTGGCCTCCCAAAGGGCTGGGATTACAGGCATGAGGCACCGCGTCCAGCCCATATAATAATAATTTAATTAACTGTAATTGAATGTTTATCGAGTGCTTACTAAACACTTTGGTTTGTTTTGTTTTGTTTTGGGTTTTTTTTTTTTTGAGATGGAGTTTCGCTCCTGTTGCCCAGGCTGGATTGCAATGACGTGAGCTCGGCTCACTGCAACCTCCACCTCCTGGGTTCAAGCGATTCTCCTGCCTCAGCCACCCAAGTAGCTGGGATTACAGGTGCCCGCCACCATGCCTGGCTAATTTTTTTTATATTTTTAGTAGAGACAGGGTTTCACCGGGTTGGCCAGGCTGGTCTTGAACTCCTGTCCTCAAGTGATCTGTCCACCGGCCTCCCAAAGTGCTGGGATTACAAGCGTGAGCCACCATACCCAGCCAACAGTTTTCATGTATTAGTTCATTTAATTCTTCTCAACAACTCTGTGAGGCGGACATCTTTATCCCCATTTCACATTTGAGGAAACAGGCACACAGAAATTCAAGAACTTGCCTAAGGTCATACACTAATAATTGCCAGAGCTACAGTTAGGACCTAGGCATTTTTTTTCTCTCCTGAGAATCTTGCAGCAGATTCCCTGTTGTTCTAACTCTCCAGTTTTATTTTGTTTTGTTTTAATTTGTTTTGTTTTAGAGACGGAGTCCCGCTCTGCCGCCCAGGCTGGAGTGCAGTGGCGCGATCTCAGCTCACTGCAAGCTCCGCCTCCCAGGTTCACGCCATTCTCCTGCCTCAGCCTCGCGAGCAGCTGGGACTACAGGCACCCGCCACCAGGCCCGGCTAATTTTTTGTATTTTTAGTAGAGACGGGGTTTCACCGTGTTAGCCAGGATGGTCTTGATCTCCTGACATCGTGATCCGCCCGCCTCGGCCTCCCAGAGTGCTGGGATTACAGGCATGAGCCACCACACCCAGCCCTAACTCTCCAATTTTATTTTATTATAGTTCATCTGTTTCTTGGCTTCTCAAAATGTTATTTTCATTATGTCTGTTAAAGCAAATTTCATTCATAACCATTTAAGGCTCTCCATGAACTGTCCTTATCATTTTCCCAGACTTGTTTTTTCTTATCCTTTAACATATATTCTCCAGTCTGAACAAGCTAACCAGTTTAATGCTTGGCCCTTACAGCTTGTTCATTCTTCTCTTCTCTACCACTGCTCATGCATTATTGCTGGAACGACCTCCTCATCCTTTTTCGCAAACGGGGACCCTTCCCTTCCTTCAAAACTCACCTTTTCCAGAAAGTCCTCATTGACTAACTCCACCCAACTCTAACTCTTTTCCCATCAGTTCACAAGTACTGGCTTGTGCTGATTTATTTGTACTTGTTCTGTCTGTTACTCTGTAATTGTGCCATTGTTTTTGTTCTAGTTTTTTTTGAGACAGAGTTTTGCTTTTGCTGCCCAGGCTGGAGTGCAATGGCACGATGTCGACTCACCACAACCTCCACCTCCCGGGTTCAAGCAATTCTCCTGCCTCAGTCTCCTGAGCAGCTGGAATTACAAGCATGCACCACCACGTTCCGCTAATTTTTTGTATTTTTAGTAGAGACGGGGTTTCTCCATGTTGATCAGGCTGATCTTGAACTCCCAACCTCAGGTGATCCGCCCACCTTGGCCTCCCAAAGTGCTGGGATTACAGGTGTGAGCCACCACACCCAGCCTGTAATTGTGTTTTAAATTTATTTTATATGTGTACCTTTGCAAGATGTACTACTAGTAAGAGCTTGTTTTCTAATTCCTTTATTACTCTCAGTACTGGACCCTGCACAAAGTACATCTCAATTGTTATTGAGCTGACTAACCAATTAACCAAGAGAGAATAATTTACCCAGTCTGTAGCCTTTCCTGTATGTACAAGATGTGTGCCCCATAGAGAAACTACGTGAACCTAAGACTAGAGGCAAATTTCTTTTATAAAATCATAGAAAAGATTAAAAACAAAACACTAGGCCAGGCACCATGCCTCACACCTGTAATCTCAGCACTATGGGAGGCCAAGGTGGGCGGATCACCTGAGGTTGGGAGTTCAAGACCAGCCTGACCAACATAGAGAAACCCCATCTCTATCAAAAATACAAAATTAGTTGGGTGTGGTGGTGCATGCCTGTAATCCCAGCTACTCCGGAGGCTGAGGCAGGAGAATTGCTTGAAGCCAGGAGGCGGAGGTTGCAGTGAGCCAAGATCACGCCATTTTACTCCAGCCTGGGCAACAAGAGTGAAAGTCCATCTCAAACAAAAACAAAAACAAAACACTAGGGCCACAGACTTCATGGCAGCAATGATTTTTGATCCTGCTGAGGAGAAAGAAGAGAACCTTACTTGGCCCCATCCTTGTTTCCATGATTCAGGAGATTCCAATGCAGCAAGTCAAGAATAAACCCACATTTAGAATTCGGGATAGGCCGGGCGCGGTGGCTCAAGCCTGTAATCCCAGCACTTTGGGAGGCCGAGACGGGCGGATCACGAGGTCAGGAGATCGAGACCATCCTGGCGAACACGGTGAAACCCCGTCTCTACTAAAAAATACAAAAAAACTAGCCGGGTGAGGTGGCGGGCGCCTGTAGTCCCAGCTACTCGGGAGGCTGAGGCAGGAGAATGGCGTAAACCTGGGAGGCGGAGCTTGCAGTGAGCTGAGATCCAGCCACTGCACTCCAGCCTGGGCGACAGAGCCAGACTCCATCTCAAAAAAAAAAAAAAAAAAAGAACTCGGGATAGAGAAATGGAAGGTAACACACAGTTCCCTTAAATATGACTGGATGACCACCTAACATATGCTCCATACAGGCTTCTCTGAAATAACTGAAATTAGAAGAACACAAGGGCCCTTGGAAATTCATTTCCCTCCATGGTGCTTCAGGAGGAATGGGAAAGTCAGTAATGTCCCAAGATCCTTAGCCCTACTTTTAACAGGCTTCTAGGCTTCTCTGTTTACCAAGCCTTTGAAAATCTGCAAATGAAAAACCTATGGAAGTTCATATATATCAATAAAAAGTTAACAAAGATTTGGGAGACTGATGACTTGAGGCCAGGAGTTCAAGATCACTCTGGGCATCATAGTGAGACTCCCATCTCTACAAAATAAAAATAAAAATAAAAATAAATTGGCCAGGCGCAGTATCTCACGCCTGTAATCCCAGCACTTTGGGAGGCCGAAGTGGGTAGATCACGAGGTCAGGAGATCGAGACCATCCTGGCCAACACGGTGAAACCGCATCTCTACTAAAAATACAAAGAAAAAAAAATTAGCCAGGCGTGGTGGCGGGTGCTCGTAATCCCAGCTAGTCCCAGCTACTCGGGAGGCTGAGGCAGCAGAATGGCGTGAACCTGGGAGGCGGAGCTTACAGGGAGTCGAGATCGCACCACTGCACTCCAGCCTGGGCGACAGAGTGAGACTCCATCTCAAAAAAAAAATTGTTTTCAATTAGCTGGGTGTGGTGGCCTATGCCTATAGTCCTAGCTACTTGAGAGGCTAAAGTGGGAGGATTCCTTGAACCCAGGAGTGTGAGGCTGCAGTAAGCTATGACTATATCACTGCAGTCCAGCCTGGGCAACAGAGTGAAATCCTGTCTCTGTTTGGTTTGGGTTTTTTTGAGATAAAGTTTTGCTCTTGTTGCCCAGGCTGGAGTGCAGAGGCACAATCTCGGCTCACTGCAACCTCCGCCTCCCGGGGGTTGAGGCGATTTTCCTGCCTCAGCCTCCCAAGTAGCTGGAATTACAGGTGCCTGCCACCATGCCCAGCTAATTTTTTGTATTTTTAGTAGAGAGGGGGTTTCACCATGTTGGCCAGGCAGGTGTCGAACTCCTGACCTCAGGTGATCCACCCGCCTCGGCCTCCCAAAGTGCAGGGATTACAGGCTTGAGCCACCGCGCCTGGCCAAAATCCTGTGACTTTAAAAAAAAAAAAAGAAGTTTAAGAAAGAAAAGAAAGGAAAAAAAAAATCAGTCATTCTAGCCAGAGCCACTATTGTTTTCAGTTTTCAAGTACTAGCCTGACAAATATGAGGACACAAAAATAAATAGTTTCAATATCATCACTGACTTTATGACCTAAAACAAGTCCTATCAATTCTCTGCCTCAGTTTCCCCATATGTAAAGCAGATATGGGCATAATGCATGCTTATCTCAAAGAAAAGTATGATTTCTCCAGTGGTTTGAGAATTCTTAAAAAGCCTATTTTTGGGCCGAGCGCGGTGGTTCATGCTTATAATCCTAGCACTTTGGGAGGCCGAGGCGGGCAGATCACTTGAGGTCGGGAGTTCAAGACCAGCCTGGCGAACATGGTGAAACCCCATTTCTACTAAAAATACAAAAAAATTAGCCGGGCGTGGTGGCGGGTGCCTGTAATCCCAGCTACTTGGGAAGCTAAGGCAGGAGAATTATTTGAACCCAGGAGGCGGAGTTTGCAGTGAGTCAGGATCACACCATTGCACTCCAGCCTGGGTGACAAAACGAGACTCCATCACACACACAAAAAAAGCATATTATTTTCTTAATGTGAGAATGGTCTTTGTAGCAGGACTAGTAAAAAGCTGAAGGCCGGGCACGGTGGCTCAAGCCTATAATCCCATCACTTTGGGAGGCTGAGACAGGTGGATCATGAGGTCAGGAGATCGAGACCATCCTGGCTAACACGGTGAAACTCCATCTCTACTAAAAAAAATACAAAACACAGCTGGGCACGGTGGCTCATGCCTGTAATCCCAGCACTTTGGGAGGCCGAGGCAGGCAGATCACAAGGTCAGGAGTTCAAGACCAGCATGACCAACATGGTGAAATCCCATCTCTACTAAAGAATACAAAAATTAGCCGGGTGTGGTGGCACACGCCTGTAATCCCAGCTACTCAGTAGGCTGAGGCAGGAGAATCACTTGAACACGGGAGGCAGAGGTTGCAGTGAGCCAAGATTGCACCACTGCACTCCAGCCTGGGTGACAGACTGAGACTCTGTCTCAAAAAAAAAAAAAAAAAAAAAAACTAGCCGGGCGTGGTGGCGGGTGCCTGTAGTCCCAGCTACTCTGCACGGAGGCTGAGGCAGGAGAATGGCGTAAACCCGGCAGGCGGAGCTTGCAGTGAGCTGAGATCCTGCCACTGGACTCCAGCCTGGGCAACAGAGCGAGACTCCGTCTCAAAAAAAAAAAAAAAAAGTAGGCCGGGCGCGGTGGCTCAAGCCTATAATCCCAGCACTTTGGGGAGGCCGAGACGGGCGGATCACGAGGTCAGGAGATCGAGACCATCCTGGCTAACACGGTGAAACCCCGTCTCTACTAAAAATTACAAAAAACTAGCCGGGCGAGGTGGCAGGCGCCTGTAGTCCCAGCTACTCGGGAGGCTGAGGCAGGAGAATGACGTAAACCCGGGAGGCGGAGCTTGCAGTGAGCTGAGATCCGGCCACTGCACCCCAGCCTGGGCGGCAGAGTGAGACTCCGTCTCAAAAAAAAAAAAAAAAAAAAAAAAAAGTTGAAGTATAGAGAGAGAGCAAATGTAAGTCATCGAAAGAAGTATTTCAGAGCAAAGATAATGTAAAGGAATTGGACTAGGGAGCCAAAACATTCAGGCAGGAAGGAGAGAAACCCCAGCTGTGGAACACAGAAAGAGAAAGATGTGGAGAGTTTGAGAGAACCATTACCAAACCACCAAGTTAGATCAAAACAAAGCATTACAGTTACTATTTAGCCTCTCTGACTTACAAATTATGGCCTTCAATGTCAATTTCAAGCATACAAATTATAACTCAAATTCCACTAATATGTGTCTTACCTGTGGAATATGATGAAGGGGTTCCAAAGGCCAGGAACACAAAACGTAGGAGAGCAATCCATGGAAAGTGATGCCATGAGGTCCCAGCCTTGTCTCTTCCGTAACTTAAAATGGCTGTTGAAATGACAGTTGGAAATGTGAGTAGATGGAATGCTGCCTACCCATCCTGTGTTCTTCATGAAAGGAAAGTAGATTAATTTCACGTGCTTTAAAATGTTTTTAAAATGCTATACTGATTGATAACTTAGTTTGTCATAATAATATAGATTGGATAGACTGATGGATAGATACATAGTTTTATTTATTTGGGGATAGCAATATGACATTATGCACATAAAAATGTGGCCAAAGGAAGGTCCTATCTGGTCAGAGTGTTATTTCTCTTGGTATCTTTCCATCAGGAAGTTGAAAAAGTCATACATTTCCACCTTTCTCACTTCCTTTCTAGCCCTCCTTTTTTTTTTTTTTTTTTTTTTTTTTTTATTTTCTTCAGTACTTCTTCCCTTTTCACAATTACTGCTGCAGGTCTGTTTACCAATCCCAAGGGAGTGACAACTACAAGACCAAACTTGACCCCTTTGTTGATGATCTTCAAACTGAGATGACCTGTTTGGCTGTGTCCTGTTGTAAAGGGTTAGCCACCAGGGCTCTGCAGAATATAAGTTAGGGAGCCAACTTATATGATATGATATATGGCTTATATAACATATAAGCCAACTTATATGATAAATACAACTTATATTAGTAAAGCCAATACCCTCTGCTGCAAAGAGTGCATATGTCTATGTCTGATGTGTGGGTCTCTGGAATGCTACTGTAACATTTCTCCTGAAATCCCAAGTCTTTTTTTTTTTTTTTTTTGAGACGGAGTGTCTCTCTGTCGCAGTGGTGCGATCTTGGCTCATCGCAACCTCCACCTCCCGGGTTCCAGCAATTCTCCTGCCTCAGCCTCCCGAGTTGCTGGGACTACAGGCGCATGCCACCACGCCTGGCTTTTTTTTTTTAATTATTAGTAGAGACGGGCTTTCACCATGTTGTCCAGGCTGATCTCAAACTCCTGACCTCAGATGATCCACCCGCCTCGGCCTCCTGAAGTGCTGGGATTACCAGCGTGAGCCACCGTGCCCACGAAATCCCAACTTTTTAAAAGTTACAGTGCTCTGGAGCTGGCATGCTAGAATTGGGTTTGTAATGATGTTTGCCTTGACGTCAAATCCAAAAATGTCAGTGTGAGCTCAGGTTGAACCAGACCAGTGGGGTAGCTAAGAGGATTAGAAGTCGCAGCAGCTTGGTAAGTCAGGGGGCCTCAGTTTCTCCACCCTTGGATCTATTTCTGTTTGCTTCTTAAATCCTTGACAAGAAGAATTGACATCAGAATAGTCCTCACCCAATATGCGATCCAAGGCCTAGCAAAGAGAATAAGCTTAACCCAGGTTAAGGGTGGGGTGAAGAGAAGAGACCCAAGACATTAAGGCCTGCTAATCTGGCAGAATCACATCTCATGGGGTGTGATTTTATGGGAGCAATTTGCCTTGGAGTCTTAGGCACATAAATAACTAAGGATAAGAATCTTCTGCTGCCAGCCTCCCTACAGTTTGAGAGAGCAATTTGCCTTGGAGTCTTAGGCACATAAATAACTAAGGATAAGAATCTTCTGCTGCCAGCCTCCCTACAGTTTGCATAGGAGTCAAGATTAATAAATACTTAAAAAGTGTAAAGGGAGCTAAAAATTGGCTTGTGACCTGCTTATTCACAGGACTGAACCAAAAGTCATAGTGTCCCTAGTAAACAAATAATGCTAGAGCTAAAGAGAAACCATAAGGTAAGCATCTGAGACCCTTTCATTTTCATATATACATGTTTTAGAAAAATTGTCTTGGCATGGAGACTAGCCTTTGGGATCTAGTGCCTTAAAAAAAATCTGATGGTAACATCTCTATTTTGGTAAATTGATTCAAGAAAAACGCAAAGAGACAAAAAGCAATTCAAACTGCTCATACTCTTTAGCCCTGAGAAGGCTGCACCGGCAGGTTTCTGGATATGGTCTATTTTAGTTCAAAGTGCAATCACACTGTATAAAATATAAAGTCACTAAGAATGAGGCATAGCACAAATACCCTAGGGACCTGACATCAGGAATTAGGGCAGGTCACAAAAAAAAAAGAGGAAACTCAGAGCTTCATTCTTGTTGCCCAGGCTGGAGTGCAGTGGTGCAATCTCGGCTCACTACAACCTCTGCCTCCTGGGTTCAAGTGAGTCTCCTGCCTCAGTCTCCCAAGTAGCTGAGATTACAGGCATGTGCCACCACGCCTGGCTAATTTCGTATTTTTAGTAGAGACGAGGTTTCTCCATGTTGGTCAGACTGGTCTCGAACTCCTATCCTCAGGTGATATGCCCCCGCTTGGCCTCCCAAAGTGCTGAGATTACAGGCGTGAGCCACTGTGCCCAGCCAAGACAAAACTCTTTAGGCAAAAAGGCACAATTTAGGCTGGGCACGGTGGCTTACGCCTGTAATCCCAGCACTTTGGGAGGCCGAGGTGGGATCATGAGGTCAGGAGATCAAGACCATCCTGGCTAACACGGTGAAACCCTGTCTCTACTAAAAATACAAAAAATTAGCCCGGTGTGGTGGTGGAAGCCTATAGCCCCAGATACTCCGGAGGCTGAGGCAGGAGAATGGCGTGGGCCTGGGAGGCGGAGCCTGCAGTGAGCCAAGATTATGTCACTGCACTCCAGCCTGGGTGACAGAGTGAGACTCCGTCTCAAAAAAAAAAAAAAAAAAACGCACAATTTAAACCATTCAAGAGATATTTATATTCTTCTTGCCCCAAACCTACATTAGCTGTTAAGTGGAGGTCACAGTTTTAGCAACTCTACTTCAGGAAACCCTGAACTCTTGTTGTGCCCTATCCCGATATGTCTCAGTGCCAAGAGATGCCAAACGATGTCACCTTTGTTTAGCTCTATGTACTTTTGCTAAAGTGATTCATTACTATCTTATCTCAATGTAAGAGGATATCAGTAGATGCAGGGGAGGGTGACAGAATCAAAGGAATGGAGGAGGTGAAAGAGGAGGAAAAGGTATCACTATTTTACAGAAAAAGTGCTATTATTGGTGTCTGACAAGGTAACTCGTTTTCTTTAGTTTATAAGCCCTACCTCCTTTTATTTTTTTCAGAAATTAGAACACTAGTTCTATCCAGGTTTGGTTCAGACTTGAAATTTACAAGTTGCAGTTCTTAGAGTAGATACCAGGGTCCCATTCTCTCACCCAGGCTGGAGTGCAGTGATGTGATCTCAGCTCACTGCAACATCTGCCTCCCAGGTTCAATGATCTTTTACCTTAGCCTCCTAGGTAGCTGGGACTGCAGACATGCACCACTAGGTACATCTAGTTTGGGTGGAGATTTTTGGTAGAGATGGGATTTTACCATGTTGCCCAGGCTGGTCTCAAACTCCTGGGCTCAAGCGATCCTCCCGCCTCCCCAAAGTACTGGAATTATAGATGTAAGCCACTGTGTCTGCCCTAAAATGGTAAAATCTTTAAGACTCTTATTTTCCCTAATTTTTCCTCCCCTTCATGGTAAAGAAGTCCAGTACGCTATGTTACTAACACTAGGATTCATAACTTACATTTTAAGGATAGCCAAAGTAAGTTGAAAATTATTTCCTATTGTTTTGTTCTTTATAATTGTTTTAGGGGGCTTCAAATACAAGGGGTCAAAAACTGACGTAGGACAAAAATAGATGCAGTCATTCACCCAGAGTTAACTGCAAAGCAATGACCAAAAACCACGATGAGAAGAATTTCTGACTCTCAGGCCTCTCTTCTTTCCGAATATCCTTGCTGTCCTAGATAACTGTCAGAGGACAAATGTTGAAATGTGCTGACAAGTGTTGACAAGGAGGACCACACATACCCTAGATTTTCCAGGACAGTCCTGATGGCAAATATTCTCCACTGTCATCAGAAGCCATGTAAATAAATGTCCTAGAAATACCAATATTCTAGCATTTTGGATTAAAGAAAATGAAAGAACTGTATGCCTGGGAGTCAAGGGAAAAAGGGCACATGATAGTTGGTGTCAAGGTCAGGTGACAGGAAGGAGACAGAAAGATCTGATTGCTAGAATAACCAGGCAGCTCAAATGAGGGTAATAGAATCTTGTACGGCAGAGCATCAGCTGATGCTGAAAAAAAATGCTCCTTCCATAAGTGCTTAAAGCAGACTCAGAGAAAAGTTGCTGTTTTCTTTTTTTTTTTTTTTTTTTTTTTTTTTTTTTGAGACGGAGTCTCGCTCTGCCGCCCAGGCTGGAGTGCAGTGGCCGGATCTCAGCTCACTGCAAGCTCCGCCTCCCGGGTTTTTACGCCATTCTCCTGCCTCAGCCTCCCCAGTAGCTGGGACTACAGGCGCCCGCCACCTCGCCCGGCTAGTTTTTTTTTTTTTTATTTTTTAGTAGAGACGGGGTTTCACCATGTTAGCCAGGATGGTCTCGATCTCCCGACCTCGTGATCCGCCCGTCTCGGCCTCCCAAAGTGCTGGGATTACAGGCTTGAGCCACCGCGCCCGGCCAAAAGTTGCTGTTTTCAACCCACCTCTGGAGTACTAGTAACCCAGCCTCCATTAGTCAGGCTTTCACCCTGGAGATCTGACATAGTATGACAAGTCCTACAAAGCCAAGCAATGAGGTCATCCTTTGTAGGTTACTTCATTGTGGGTGATAACTTCATCAGGAAAAAATATGTTCATTCAGCATTTTTCAAGTCCTCAAACTGCTTTACAAAATCAAGTCTGTTCATTCCTCTCTAGGAAGAGCAAACCTAGCAAGAGAAAGAAGTTCTCTAGGTTTATAAATCTATATGGTTAATCCTAGGCTCTTAGCCCCCACCCAAACAAATCCTAACCCTAGAGATCTAAATGAAATATTATCTTTATTTAGTATAATTAATCCATTGCCACTGTGAAGAACTGGAAATATATTTAAATGCTTTTCATAGTGTGAGAGACAGAATGGAAATCCATGGAGCAGAAGAAAGGCTCAGTTCTTCTCCTTTTACCACGATCATGACAACTTTGTAATTCCTTGTAGTAAACCCTAAGGACACGTTCTCATCAGCCAGGTTAGAGCCCCTTGTTCTACAGATTAATGAAAGAGTTAGACCAAGTAACTTTCCCCAGTAATAGGGTGGCCAAGTTAAAAAAACAGGACACCTAGCCGGGCGCGGTGGCTCACGGTTGTAATCCTAGCACTTTGGGAGGCCGAGGGGGCGGATAACGAGCTCAGGAGATCGAGGCCATCCTGACTAACACGGTGAAACCCCGTCTCTACTAAAAATACAAAAAAATTAGCCAGGTGTAGTGGCGGGCGCCTATAGTCCCAGCTACTCGGGAGGCTGAGGCAGGAGAATGGCGTGAACCCTGAGGGGCGGAGCCTGCAGAAAAAAAAAAAAACAAAACAGGACACCGACTTAAATCAGAATGTCAGATCAGATAAAATGAGTAGTTTTTTAGTGTAAATAGTCTCAAATACTTCATGGGACAGCTTAGACTAAAAATATGCAATAGTTTGCCGGGCGCTGTGGCTCACATCTTTAATCCCAGCACTCCGAGAAAGGCCGAGGTGGGCAGATCACAAGGTCAAGGAGATCAAGACCATCCTGGCTAACACGGTGAAATCCCGTCTCTACTAAAAATACAAAAAATTAGCCGGGCGTGGTGGCGTTTGCCTGTAATCACAGCTACTCGGGAGGCTGAGGCAGGAGAATGGCGTGAACCCGGGAGGCGGAGTTTGCAGTGAGCTGAGGTCGCACCACTGCACTCCAGCCTGAGCGGCAGAGCGAGACTCCGTCTCAAAAAAAAAAAAAAAAAAAAAAAGCAATAGTTAGAAGTTAGGGTACTAAATACTAAAAACTACTCATTGTTTATCTGAAATTCAATTATTATTATTATTATTTTGAGACGGAGTTTCACCCTTGTTACCCAGGCTGGAGTGCAATGGCACGATCTCAGCTCACCGCAACGTCTGCCTCCACCTCCCGGGTTCAAGCGATTCTTCTGCCTCAGCCTCCCCAGTAGCTGGGACTACAGGTATGCACCATCACGCCCGGCTAATTTTGTATTTTTAGTAGAGCCAGGGTTTCTCCATGTTGGTTAAGCTGGTCTCAAACTTCCGACCTCCAGTGATCCACCCGCCTTGGCCTCCTAAAGTGCTGGGGGGCTTTTTGGTTTTCTTTTTTTTCTTTCTTTCTTTCTTTCTTTGTTTTTTTTTGTTTTTGTTTTTGTTTTTGTTTTTTCAAGATAAGGCCTCACTCTGTGGTCCAGACTGGAGTGCAGTGGCATGATTACAGATGATTACAGCTCACTGAAGCCTTGACCTCCAGAACTCAGGAGATCCTTCCACCTCAGCCTCCCAAATAGCTGGTACTACAGGAATACACCACAACATTTGGCTAATTTTTTTTTTTTTTTTTTTTTTTTTTTGTTGAGACAGAGTCTCACTCAGCCACCCAGGCTGGAGTGCAATGGTGCAATCTCGGCTCACTGCAACCACCCTCTCCCGGATTCAAGCGATTCTCCGGTCTCAGCCTCCCGAGTAGCAGGGATTAGAGGCACCCATCATCATGCCCAGCTAATTTTTGTATTTTAGTAGAGACAGGGTTTCACTATGTTGGCCAGACTGGTCTTGAATTCCTGACCTCAGGTGATCCACCCACCTCAGCCTCCCAAAGTGCTAGGATTACAGCTGTGAGCCACCACGCCCATCCTTTTGGCTAATTTTTGTACTTTCGTTTTTTAAGAGATGGGACTTTGCCATGTTGGCCAGACTTGTCTCAAACTCTGGGCTCAAATGATCTGCCTACCTCGGCCTCTCAAAGTGCTGGAATTACAAGTGTGAGCCACTGCGCCTGGCCGGAAATTCAAATGCAATTGGGCATGCTGTATTTTTATTTGCTAAATATAGTAACCCTACCAGTACTCTGCTTTCAGATTTTTTTTTTTTTTTTTTTTTGAGATAGAGTTTTGCTCTTGTTGCCCAGGCTGTATTGCAATGGCGTGATCTCAGCTCACTGCAACCTCCACCTCCTGGGTTCAAGAGATTCTCCTGCCTCAGCCTCCTGAGTAGCTGAGACTACAGGGGCCCGCCACCACGCCCGGCTAATTTTTTTTTTTTTTGTATTTTTAGTAGAGACGGGGTTTCACCATGTTGGCCAGGTTGGTCGCAAACTCCTGACCACAGGTGATCCACCCACCTCAGCCTCCCAAAGTGCTGAGATTACAGGCGTGAGCCACCTTTGCCCGGCCTGCTTTCAGGGTTTGGTTTTTTTTTTTTTTTTTTTTTTTTGAGACGGAGTCTTGCTCTGTCACTGTCAGGCAGGCTGGAGTGCAGTGGCACCATCTCAGCTCACTGCAAGCTCCGCCTCCCAGGTTCAGGCTGTTCTCCTGCCACAGCGTCCTGAGTAGCTGGGATTACAGGGACATGCCACCATACCTGGCTATTTTTTTTTTCTTTTGAGATGGAGTCTCGCTCTGTCACCCAGGCTGGAGTGCAGTGGCACAATTTTGGCTCACTGCAAGCTCCACCTCCTGGGTTCACATCATTCTCCTGCCTCAGCCTCCGGAGTAGTTGGGACTACAGGTGCCCGCCACCACTCGCGGCTAATTTTGTTTTGTTTTGTTTTGTTTGTATTTTTAGTACAGATGGGGTTCCATTATGTTAGCCAGGATGGTCTCGATCTCCTGACCTCGTGATCCGCCTGCCTCGGCCTCCCAAAGTGCTGGGATTACAGGCATGAGCCACCGCACCAGGCCCATACCTGGCTAGTTTTTGCATTTTTAGTAGAGATGGGGTTTCACCATGTTGTCTAGGCTGATCTCCAACTCCTAACCTCAGGTGATCCACCCGACTTGGCCTCCCAAAGTGCTGGGATTATAGGCATGAGCCATTGCACCCAGGGTAAATAGGGATTTTATTTATTTATTTATTTTGAGATGGAGTCTCACTCTGTTGCCCAGGCTGGAGTGCCGTGGCCGGATCTCAGCTCACTGCAAGCTCCGCCTCCCGGGTTTATGCCATTCTCCTGCCTCAGCCTCCTGAGTAGCTGGGACTACAGGCACCCGCCACCTCGCCCAGCTAGTTTTTTTGTTTTTTTTTAGTAGAGACGGGGTTTCACCGTGTTAGCCAGGATAGTCTCGATCTCCTGACCTCATGATCCGCCCGTCTCGGCCTCCCAAAGTGCTGGGATTATAAGCTTGAGCCACCGTGCCTGGCCAAAATAGGGATTTTAAAATAGCTTTGTGTGCTGGCAAATATCTTTTTCTGGAGAGTTGAATGACATTCTGTCATGTTTAACTTTTTAGGCTATGAAACTGCTAAAAGGATTATCTAACTCTCTTCTCCTTTTCTCATTCCCTAGGGTATTCACTTTAGTGAAAAACAGCATAGGTAAATATCAACTGGCTCCATAAAAATCAACTTGTCCTTTTAAATATATTAAATACTTTAAATACTTTTTTCCAATATTAAATATCCATGTTCAGAATATGGTGGTAATTATGCCATATTTAATAAGAGAAATTACTTTGAGAGTGATGTTGGCAAGATTATGTCAAGTAGCAGCCAAAGGCTGATATACCACACTGTCAAACCAATGATTTTCTTTCTTTCTTTCTTTTGCCACTGTTACTATATTAATATACTTTTAGTATTTCCACTCACCTGAAAATGATGCAGGCAGACATTATAAACCTCATTCTGCCACTCCTGCAAATATCAAAGCTTAAACATTTTAATGGGGAGGAAAAAAAAAAACACTGTGAAGTATAAATATTCATAGGATTTTAATCCAGAAGTATCTCAACAGGCGCAGTGGCTCAAGCCTGTAATCCCAGCACTTTGGGAGGCCGAGACAGGCGGATCACGAGGTCAGGAGATCGAGACCATCCTGGCTAACACAGTGAAACCCCGCCTCTATTAAACATACAAAACGTTTTAGCCTGGCGTGGTGGCAGGTGCCTGTAATCCCAGCAACTTGGGAGGCTGAGGCAGGAGAATGGCGAACCCGGGAGGCGGAGTTTGCAGTGAGCTGAGATCGTGCCACTGCAGTCCAGCCTGGGCGACAGAGCAAGACTCCATCTCAAAAAAAATAAAATAAAACCAGCCAGACGTGGTGGCAGGCACCTGTAATCTCAGCTACTAGGAAGGCTGAGGCAGGAGAATCACTTGAACCCAGGAGATGGAGGTTGCAGTGAGCTGAGATTGCGCCACAGCACTCTATCCTGGGTGACAGAGTAAAACTCCCTTTCAAAAAAAAAAAAAAAAAAAAGTATCTGGCCAGGTGCAATGGATCACGCTTGTAATACCAGCACTTTGGGAGGCCGAGGCGGGCGGATCACGAGGTCAGGAGTTCAAGACCAGCAATGACCAACATAGTGAAACCCCGTCTCTACTAAAAATACAAAAATTAGCCGGGCGTGGTGGCATGTGCCTGTAATCCCAGCTACTCAGGAGGCTGAGGCTGAGGCAGGAGAATGGCTTGAAACTGCGAGGCAGAAGTTGCAGTGAGCCGAGATTGCACCATTGCACTGCACTCCAGCCTGGGTGACACAGTGAGACTCTGTCTCAAAAAAAAAGTACCCCAACAGAGTTTCACATTTTACCACAACCCACAGGAGGGAAATCTTTTCCATAATCATTAATAATTTGGTTCTTTAGAAAAATCATTTCCTGGCTGGGCACGGTGACTCAAGCCTGTAATCCCAGCACTTTGGGAGGCCGAGACGGGCGGATCACGAAGTCAGGAGATCGAGACCATCCTGGCTAACCCGGTGAAACCCCATCTCTACTAAAAAATACAAAAAAAACTAGCCGGGCGAGGTGGCGGGCGCCTGTAGTCCCAGCTACTCGGGAGGCTGAGGCAGGAGAATGGCGTAAACCCGGGAGGCAGAGCTTGCAGTGAGCTGAGATCCGGCCACTGCACTCCAGCCTGGGCGACAGAGCGAGACTCTGTCTCAAAAAAAAAAAAAAAAAAAAAAAAAAAAAAACTAGCCGGGCGCAGTGGCAGGCGCCTGTAGTTCCAGCTACACGGGCGGCTGAGGCAGGAGAATGGCGTAAACCCGGGAGGCGGAGCTTGCAGTGAGCTGAGATCCGGCCACTGCACTCCAGCCTGGGTGACAGAGCGAGACTCCGTTTCAAAAAACAAAAAAAAAACAGAAAAAAAAGAAAAAAGAAATATCATTTCCTCTTCATGTGATTTTTCTTGTTTTAGACATGGTCTCATGATGTTGGCCAGGCTGGCCTCAAACTCCTGGGCTCAAGTGATCCTCCTGCCTCAGCCTCCTGAGTAGTTGGGACTACAGGGATGTACCACTATGCCCAGTCTTCACTTGTTTATCAAGCAATTATTGAGTACCTAGTGTGTGCCACTCAGTGGCTTCTAAGTGGCAGAGCCAGTGGCAGAAGTCAGGTTACCTTGACTCAGAACAGGCACTCTTTCCTAATACTTGGTTTTCCCATGATTTCTTTCTGGAAAACCCAGGGCTGATGTAATATAACCCAAAGAATAAACTGGAATAAGACAAAGGTAAATAAAGCTTGAGTTTCCATTTAGCTCTTCCCTAACAGGTGGTACATAACTTAGCCCATTCAAGAGCAGATGAGTTTCCATCACCTGTTTTGTTTAAATATTAAGAACTATTAAAAAACATTATTTTCCCTTGATGGTTATCAAAATCCTCTGATTTTCCAACAGTGCCACCCAAATCCTTTATCTGTCTAGAACCCCTTGGTGTTTCAGTTTCTTCATCTGTAAAATTAGGTAATGGATTAGATCATCTTCAAAGTTCTTTCTGGCTCTTAAATTATTTTATTCTACTAATTTTCTGTGGAAAAAAATGATTATGCTCAGCTCTATCAGCTTTGGCTAATGAGGGCTGCACTCCACAGTTTGAAAAGTTTAGGAAATTCCCAGCCTGGTGTGGTGGCTCATGCTTGTAATCCCAGTACTTCCAGAGGCCAAGGCAGGCAGAATACTTTTGCCTTCAAGTTCGAGACCAGCCTGGGCAACGTGGCAAGATTCTGTTTCTAATAAAAAGGTAAAAATGGCATATCATCCATGGCCTTTTTACTTTTCTAACACAGCCAAGGAAATTATTAAAAACAATAACATCTCTACAGAGTACTCTTTCCTAATTACTTTGAATGTTTTCTTTTCTCACAATGTCATTGAGAGACAAGAATGTATTATTCATCCACCAAAAATGAGAAACCGGACATACAGATAGGTCGTGCCTTCCTGCACTCCTTTTTTTTTTTTTTTTTTTTTTGAGATGGAATCTTGCTCTGTCACCCAGGCTGGAGTACAATGGCACAGATCTCTGCTCACTGCAACCTCCACCTCCTGGGTTCAAGCGATTCTCCTGCCTCAGTCTCCTGAGTAGCTGGGACTACAGGTGCATGCCACCACACCTGGCTAATTTTTTGTATTTTTAGTAGAGACGGGGTTTCATAAGTTGGCCAGGCTGGTCTCAAACTCCTGACCTCATGATCTGCCCACCTTGGCCTCCCAAAGTGCTGGGATTACAGGCGTGAGCCACCATGCCCCGCCTAGATCGTGCACTCCTAAAACTCAAAGAAAGTGGGAGTAGATCCAAAATGAGAAAGTGGATCTCTCTGCTGACTGGGTCTCTTTTCCAGACTTTTTATCCACAATAAGCTTTCTGGTTAATATAGAGAATGTGTTATGCTCATTAATTGCTCTTGGAAAATGAACCTGCCTCTTCCTCCCTTCCTACTTCAAAAACACACACACACACAAAAACAGAAAAACAATAATACCCTCACTTTATTAAATGAGCAAGAGGGAAAAAAAATGAATCCAGCCAGGTGAGGTGGCTCACGCCTGTAATCCCAACACTTTGGGAGGCTGAGGCAGGTGGATCACTTGAGGTCAGGGGTTCAAGACCAGCCTGGCTAACCCTGTCTCTATTAAAAATGCAAAAATTAGCTGGGCATGGTGGCACACACCTGTAATCCCAGCTATTCGGAAGGCTGAGGCAGGAGAATCACTTGAACCTGGGAAGCGGAGGCAGCAGTCTGTTGCCTGGGCAACAGAGTGAGATCCTGTTTCAAAAAAAAAAAAAAAATCCATAATAGACTGCCATCTGGAATGGCTCAGGTGATAGCCAGTCACCTGGAGCAGAGAAAAAGCTGTGGTCACTAGTAATTTCTGTATTTCAGTGATTTTTCCCACCACCAGCTGTCATCACAATTTCCAGAAAAGCTGCCAAGAAAAAGCAGGAATTCGCATTTCACACAACCCGAAACACACACACACACACACACACACACACACACACACACACACACACACAATGGATCTTGGAATGGTTTCCTGACTGCTCTTTGCCCTCATACCTTCCTTCCCTCAAGCATTCCAGATAAACAGGTAAGGTATTTGACTCACCTGCAGCAGAATAACTCAATACTCTTGAAGGCGCCTCCCTTCTGCCAGCAATCCTTACTCAGTTATTCTTTCCTTCCCTGATCTGGATTGTTTCCTTGAAACCAAAAACCCCAGTCATAGGTGCCTTATCCCTACTTCCCTTTTTTCCTTTCTCCTCTTGCCATCCCTTATTCCAAACAAAACACTCAGGTCTGTAAGGATCTAGGCTCTTATCACACTTATAGAGGTAACTGGCCATTGACTTGCTTATCTTTATTTTTACAACATGTGACATGTTTATGTTCTATTCTAATCCAGCACAGTGTCTGCCCCATTGTTGGGACTCAACAAATGTTTGTTGAATGGAACTTGCCTAAATTGGCCTCAGGCACCTCCTAAATTTCACAGTATGCTGAGTTCCAGGGAAAATTAGACCAACTAAGCCAACTGCTCCCTTCCTGTCTGGGAGGACCCACCCAGAGAGCAGAACGGGAAAGCTGCACCTCTGCAGAGGGAGAGGGTTTGACTGATGTCCCTCCTCTGCCTGTGATCCCACCCCATTCTTTCTTCTCTGCCACAGGCTAAGGCAGTCCAGGAATGTCTTCCCCCCGACCCCAAAGGCTGATCCAGGCCATTGGAGTATACTCCAGTAAGTGCTTCATTTCTTTGTGTTTCTGATTTTTTTTTTTTTTTTTTAAGATAGAGTCTTGCTTTTGTCGCCCAGGGTGGAGTGCAATGGCGCGATTTCGGCTCACTGCAACCTCTGCCTCCTGGGCTCAAGCGATTCTCCTGCCCCAGCCTCCCTAGTAGCTGGGATTACAGGCGCCCACCACCAAGCCCAGCCAATTTTTGTATTTTTAGTAGAGATGGGGTTTCACCATGTTGGCCAGGCTCCTCTTGAACCCCTGACCTTGTGATCCACCCGCCTTGGCCTCCCAAAGTCCTGGGATTACAGGCGTGAGCGACCGTGCCCGGCCATGTTTATGAATTTTTTTTTTTTTTTTTTTTTTTTTTTTGAGACGGAGTCTCAGTCTGTCGCCCAGGCTGGAGTGCAGTGGCCGGATCTCAGCTCACTGCAAGCTCTGCCTCCCGGGTTCCCGCCATTCTCCTGCCTCAGCCTCCCGAGTAGCTGGGACTACAGGCGCCCGCCGCCTCGCCCGGCTAGTTTTTTGTATTTTTTAGTAGAGACGGGGTTTCACTGGGTTAGCCAGGATGGTCTCGATCTCCTGACCTCGTGATCCGCCGGTCTCGGCCTCCCAAAGTGCTGGGATTACAGGCTTGAGCCACCGCGCCCGGCCTTTTTTTTTTTTTTGAAACAGAGTCTCGCTCAGTTGCCTAGGCTGGAGTGCAGTGGCGCGATCTCAGCTCGCTGCAAACTCCGCCACCCAGGTTCACGCCATTCTCCTGCCTCAGCCTCCCAAGTAGGTGGGACTACAGGCGCCCGCCACTACGCCTGGCTAATTTTTTTGTATTTTTAGTGGAGACGGGGTTTCACCGTGTTAGCCAGCATGGTCTCAATCTCCTGACCTCGTGATCCGCCTATCTCAGCCTCCCAAAGTGCTGGGATTACAGGCATGAGCCACCGCGCCCGGCCAGATCCAGGCCATTTTACATGGCAGAGCTGCTAATAGAACAGGCTGTGTATCAAATAGGGTTCTGGGTAGAGATCAGAGCCTGAATTTTATTGTAGGGATCACTAAGAAAGTTAGATTAGTTTATGTGTTTTCTTTTTTTTTTTTTTTTTTTTGAGGCAGAGTCTCGCTCTGTCACCCAGGCTGGAGTGCAGTGGCGCGATCTCGGCTCACTGCAAGCTCCGCCTCCCGTGTTCCCGCCATTCTCCTGCCTCAGCCTCCCGAGTAGCCGGGACTACAGGCGCCGCCACCACACCCGGCTAATTTTTGTATTTTTAGTGGAGACGGGGTTTCATTGTGTTAGCCAGGATGGTCTCGATCTCCTGACCTCGTGATCCGCCCGTCTCGGCCTCCCAAAGTGCTGGGATTACAGGCTTGAGCCACCGCGCCCGGCCTTCTTTTTTTTTTTTTGAGATAGAATTTCGCTCTGTCCCCAGTCCCCAGGCTGGAGTGCAGTGGTGCGATCTTGGCTCACTGCAACCTGCACCTCCCAGGTTCAAGTGATTCTCCTGCCTCAGCCTCCTAAGTAGCTGAGACTACACGTGTGTGACACCACACCCGGCTAATTTTTGTATTTTTAGTAGAGATGGGGTTTCACCATGCTGACCAGGCTGGTCTTGAACTCCTGACCTCTGGTGATCTGGCCGCCTCAGCCTCCCAAAGTGCTGGGATTACAGGCATGAGCTACTTTGCCTGGCGTTAGATTAGAATTTGATATGAACCTAAGTAGACTAATCTAAGAGAGGTGTCTGTAGGGGTTGAGAGTGTGAGCTCTAGAGACCTACTGTCTAGGTTCAAATAGTGTCAGTGCAACTTTTTAACCATTTGACCTTACACAAGTTACTTAACTGCTCTATACCTCAGTTGCTTCACTCATGAAATAGGGATAACAGGCTGGGCTCAGTGGCTCACGCCTGTAATCTTAACACTTTGGGAGGCCAAGGTGGATGGATCACCTGAGGTCAGGAGTTTGAGGCCAGCCCAGCCAACGTGGTGAAACCTCATCTCTACTAAAAATACAAAAATTAGCTGGGCATGGTCGAGGGGGCACCTGTAATCCCAGCCACTTGGGAAGCTGAGGCAGGAGAATAGCATGAACCCAGGAGGCGGAGGTTGCAGTGAGCCAAGATCACCCCATTACACTTCAGCCTGGGCAACAGAAGCGAAACTCTGTCTCAAAAAAAAGAAAAAGAAAAAGAAATGGGGATAATAATAGTACCTGTATCACAAGATTGTCCAAAGGATTAAATGAGTTAAAATATGTTAGTGCTAGGGCTGGGCATGGTGGCTCACGCCTACAATCCCAGTGCTTTGGGAGACCGAGGCAGGAAGTTTCCTTGAGGCCAGGAGTTCCAGACCAGCCTGGGCAACATGGTGAGACCCTGTCTCCACAAAAAATTTTTACAAAATTAACTGGTCATGGTGTCATGGGTCTGTAGTCCCAGCTACTCAAGGGGTTGAAGTAGGAGGATTGCTTGGGCCCAGGTGGTCAAGGCTGCATTGAGCCATGATCACACCACTGCACTCAAGCCTGGACAACAAAGTAAGACTTTGTTGGCCGGGTGCGGTGGCTCACATCTGTAATTCCAGCACTTTGGGAGGCCGAGGAGGGTGAATCACGAGGTCAGGATATAGAGACCATCCTGAGTAACATGGTGGAACCCCATTTCTACTAAAAATACAAAAAATTAGCTGGGCGTGTTAGGAGAGCCTGTAGTCCCAGCCGCTTAGGAGGCTGAGGCAGGAGAATGGCATGAACCTGGGAGGCAGAGCTTGCAGTGAGCTGAGATGGCGCCACTGCACTCCAACCTGGGTGACAGAGTGAGACTCTTTCTCAACAACAACAACAACAAAAATACACTAAAAATAATTTAATTTAAAAATAAGGATAAAACCATGTTAGTGCTCAATATTGTTATTACTGAGGAGAATGGCTCTTGAATGGCAGCAAGTTTACTATGTTGAGGTTTGTATTTCTTTCTTTCTTTCTTTTTTTTTTTCTGAGACAAGAGTCTCACTCTATCGCCCAGGCTGGAGTGCAGTGGCGCGATGTCGGCTCACTGCAAACTCCGCCTCCCAGATTCAATCGATGCTCCTGCCTCAGCCTCCGAGTAGCTGGAATTACAGGCTCACAACACCATGCCCAGCTTATTTTTTTTTGTATTTTTAGTAGAGATGTGGGGTTTCACCATGTTGGCCAGGATGGTCTCTATCTATTGACCTTGGGATCTGCCCGCCTTGGTATCCCAAAGTGCTAAAATTACAGATGTGAACCACTGTGCCCAGCTTTTTTTTTTTTTTTTTTTTTTTTTTTTTTTTTGAGATATACTCTTGCTCACTGCAATCTCCACCTCTGGGGTTGAAGCGATTCTTCTGCCTCAGCTTTCCAGAGTAGCTGGGATTACAGGCACCTGCCACCACGCCTAGCTAATTTTTGTATTTTTTAGTAGCGACAGGGTTTTGCCATGTTGGCCACGCTGGTCTTGAACTCCTGACCTCAGGTGATGCACCTGCCTCAGCCTCTCAAAGTACTGGGATTACAGACGTAAACCACTGTGTCTGGCTGAGGTTTGTATTTCTTTTTTTTTCTTTTTCTTTTTGAGATGGAGTCTTGCTCCGTCGCCCAGGCTGGAATGCAATGGCATGATCTCAGCACACTGCAACCTCCACCTCCTGGGTTCAAGCGATTCTCCTGCCTCAGCCTCCTAAGTAGCTGGGATTACAGGAGCGTGCTACCACGTCAGGCTAATTTTTGAATTTTTAGTAGAGACCAGGTTTCACTTTGTTGGTCAGGCGAGTCTCAAACTTCCAACCTCAGGTGATCTGCCTACCTCGGCCTCCCAAAGTGCTGGGATTACAGGTGTGAGTCACTGCACCTGGCACAGTTGAATTTTTTTTTTTTTTTTCCTAAACTAAATGGGCCAGGCACAGTGGCTCACGCCTGTAATCCCAGCATTTTGGGAGACCAAGGTGGACATGCTTGAGGTCAGGAGTTCGAGACCAGCCTGACCAACATGGAGAAACCCCATCTCTACTAAAAAAAAAAAAAAAAAAAAAAAATTAATTGCACAGGAAGGAATAGGACTGGTTTGACAGTATGTTGTGTGAAAAGGGTTCAGGTCTCACCAAACCCAATGCAGTCAGTTTCATGAAAAGACATGCTGTCAGATCCAGAGAGAGAATAGTCTCCCTGCATTTTAAATTGACTGGTTCTGACTGTCCCATTTTTTTTTTTTTTTTTTTTTTTTGAGACGGAGTCTCGCTCTGTCACCCAGGCTGGAGTGCAGTGGTGCGATCTCGGCTCACTGCAAGCTCCGCCTCCCGGGTTAACGCCATTCTCCTGCCTCAGCCTCCCGAGTAGCTGGGACTACAGGCGCCTGCCACCTCGCCCGGCTAAGTTTTTGTATTTTTAGTAGAGATGGGGTTTCACTGTGTTAGCCAGGATGGTCTCGATCTCCTGACCTCGTGATCCGCCCGTCTCGGCCTCCCAAAGTGCTGGGATTACAGGCTTGAGCCACCTCGCCTGGCCCTGACTGTCCCATATTAAGAAAGATATTGAGGGCTGGGTGCGGTGGCTCATGCCTGTAATCCCAGCACTTTTGAGAGGTCGAGGTGGGTGGATCACCTGAGGTCAGGAGCTGGAGACCAGCCTGGCCAACATGGTGAAACCCCATCCCTACTAAAACTACAAAATTTAGCCGGGCATGGTGGCACACACCTGTAATCCCAGCTACTCAAGAGGCTGAGGCACAAAATCACTTGAACCCCAAAAGCGGAGGATTGCAGTGAGCCGAGATTGTGCCACTCCAACCTGGGTGACATAACGAGACACCATCTATTGCTATTTTTATAGATCAAAACAGTTGAACATTGACAGTTTTACACTGTCAGCCTTATTATACCTGTTTGAGAACAGGTATTATTTATTACATTAGTCTTCTCCTCCCCATCAATAATATCTCCAAACTCCATCAAATTCTTTCTCACCTGGTAAAGTTATGAGATCTTTTTAAAATATGATCTCTCATTAGGCATATTCTTTCTTTTTTTTTTTTTTTGTTTGATTTTTGTTTGTTTGTTTTGAGATGGAGAGTCTCACTCTGTCGCCCAAGCTGGAGTGCACTGGCGCAATCTCGGCTCACTGCAACCTCTGCCTCCTGGGTTCAAGTGATTCTTCTGTCTCAGCCTCTCGAATAGCTGGGATTATAGGCGCCCACCACCAGACCCACCTAATTTTTGTATATTTAGTAGAGACGGGGTTTCAGCATGCTGGTCAGACTGGTCTCAAACTCCTCACCCCAAGCGATCCACCCACCTTAGCCTCCCAAAGTGCTGGGATTACAGGTGTGAGCCACTGCGCCTGGCCAAATTTTTATTTTAATTTTAATTTTATTTATTTATTTACTTACTTACTTATTTATTTATTTTTGAGACAGAGTCTCGCTCTGTTGCCCAGGCTGCAATGCAATGGTGCAATCTCTGCTCACTGCAACCTCTGCCTCCCGGGTTCAAGTGATTCTCTTGCCTCAGCCTCCTGAGTAGCTGGGATTACAGGCACGTGTCACCACCCTCTGCTAATTTTTCTATTTTTAGTAGAGACGGGGTTTCACCATCTTGGCCAGGGTGGTCTTGATCTCTTGACCTCGTGATCTGCCCACCTTGGCCTCCCATAGTGCTGGGATTACAGGAGTGAGCCACCAAGCCTTGCTAAATTTTTATTTTTATTTTTATTTTTATTTTTTGAGACAGGGTCTAGCTCTGTCACCCAGACTGCAGTGCAGTGGCATGATCTTGGCTCACTGCAACCTCTACCTCTCAAGCCCAAGCCATTCTTTCCCCTCAGCCTCCAGAGTAGCTGGGACTACAGGCATGTGCCACCATGCCCGGCGGATTTTTGTATTTTTTGTAGAGACGGCATTTTGCCATGCTCCCCAAGTTGGTCTTGAACTCCTGGACTCAAGTGATCCACCTGCTTCAGCCTCCCAAAATACTGGGATTGCAGGTGTGAGCCACCATGCCTAGCCCCTTGGCTAGAATTTTGTGTCTCACTGCAAATTCCTGCTCATTTCAAGTGTGACTCGGCTCCATTGTGGCCCCACCTGAATTCTCAAAACGGTCTTTCATGCTCTCCTTTGCACCACCTTGTACCTTGTGCTTACTTCTGTAGTGGCTGTTATGGTTCTTTTGTAATTTTTGGTGTATTTTTCTCTTTCCTACCAAATATGAGCTGTTGTGGACCAGAAACATTTCTCTTTCATTCTTATATTCCCCAGTGATTTCAGCAAAATCTGCTGCATGGCAAATATGCAATAAAAAATTCATTAAATGAATGAGGTTAGATATTTTGATTTTATATATATGTAACATCAAAAAGTTATAAATATGAATTTTGAATCAAATATTAATTAGTTAATAAAAAATTAATGTCTTTACTATGTGTGATGTGCAATATATTTTCTATTCTATATTATTCATTTTTTAAAATGGAAGTCATGACCTACATTCCAAAATTAACTTGGGTTCCCAGCCTTATTCTGAAAAACACTGAACTGTATGGTCCACAGCAGGAATTTGAATGGAAGGTATGATCATGGAACCCTTTGAGAACCCAACGGAAGCTATGGGCCTTCTTGCCAGAAAGATGCATACATGTACTAAAATTGACATCCAATTTCAGGGGCTCCTTGGACCCACCAAACTCCTTCTGAGAATCACAGGTTATGAGAAAGTTCCTCCTAACTCTATGATCCTATTTTTCTGAGAAGTATTAAAAAGTAGTTGGGCCTGCCTGGACAACCTAGTGAGACCCTGACTCTACAAAATATAAAAGATTAGCTGGGCATGGTGGCATGCGCCTGGGGTTCCAGCTACTTAGGAGGATGAGGCAGGAGAATTGCTTGAGCTCGAGGTCAAGGTTGCAGTGAGACAGTGTGCTATGATTGTGCCACTGCACTTCAGCCTGGACAACACAGCAAGACCCTGTCTCAAAAAAGAAAATCAGGTAGCTGGGAGCTGGGCATGGTGGTGAGTACCTGTAGTTCCAGCTACTCAGGAGGCTGAGGTAGGAAGATAATTTGAACCCCAGGAGTGTGAGACCAGCCTGGGCAATATAGCAACACTCTGTCTCTAAAACAAAACAAAACAAAAAGTATTAAGAAGTAGTCTTGGGGCTGGGTGCGGTGGTTCACACCTGTAATCCCAGCACTTTGGGAGGCCAAGGTGGGTGGATCACTTGAGGTAAGGAGTTTGAGAGCAGCCTGACTAACATGCTGAAACCCCGCCTCTATTAAAAATATACAATTACCTCTATTAAAAGTACAAAAATTAGCTGGGCGTGGTGGCACGCGTCTGTAACCCCAGCTACTCAGGAGGCTGAGGCAGGAGAATTGCATGAACCCAGGAGGCAGAGGTTGCAGTGAGCCAAGATCACACCACTGCACTCCAGCCTGGGCAACAGAGTGAAAGTCCATCTCAAAAAACCCCAAAAAAGACGTAGTCTTGGAACCTCAAACTGCTATTAATCACCTATAGGGAGAGCACAAATTTGGAGGGGAGCTACATAAAGAACAAAGAATGGAAAGAAAATTTTGAAGTGAGATAGGTAGGATAGATAAGTACATGTGAAAGATCAAAGAGTGAAGAACAAAAGAAATCCCGACTAAGGGTTAGGTAGAGGGGAGAGGTGTGGTGACGCTGACCCAGGTTTTCAGGCTTGCTGTATCTGATTTTCTTTTTTTTTTTTTTTTTGAGACGGAGTCTCGCTCTGTCGCCCAGGCTGGAGTGCAGTGGCCGGATCTCAGCTCACTGCAAGCTCCGCCTCCCGGGTTTACGCCATTCTCCTGCCTCAGCCTCCCGAGTAGCTGGGACTACATGCGCCCACCACCTCGCCCGGCTAGTTTTTTGTATTTTTAGTAGAGACGGGGTCTCACCATGTTAGCCAGGATGGTCTCGATCTCCTGACCTTGTGATCCACCCGTCTCGGCCTCCCAAAGTGCTGGGATTACAGGCTTGAGCCACCGCGCCCGGCTCTGATTTTCTTTTCAGACTATTAGGCTTGGGATTGCAGCCCTGTAACTTTCTTCTTCCCTCCCTATGGCTCCCTCTTTCTTCCTCCCCTTTAGGCAGCCCTTATGGAAACTCTGAAACTCTTTCTCTTTTCTTCCAGATGGGGAGCTCTGGCAGAAAGAATGTTCTGGCCTGTGTGCAATGACTCTATTTTCTCTGCCAAGGGATAAAACTAAAATCTGCTTTCTTGGAAACCAGCTAAGTCTTTAGGAAGCATGACCCTAGTTGAGGAGAGACTGGGACCTTTTTTTTTTTTTTTGAGATGGAGTCTCGCTCTGTCGCCTAGGCTGGAGTGCAGTGGCATGATCTCGGATCACTGCAACCTCCGCTTCCCATGTTCAAGCAATTCTCCTGCCTCAGCCTCCCGTGTAGCTGGGACTACAGGTGCCGGCCACCACACACGGCTAATTTTTGTATTTTTAGTAGAGATGGGGTTTCACCATGTTGGTCAGGCTGGTCTCGAACTCCTGACCTTGGGTGATCCACCCGCCTCAGCCTCCAAAAGTGCTGGGATTATAGGCGTGAGCCACCGCACCCGCAGAGACTGGGAACTTTTTTTTTTTTTTTTGAGACGGAGTGTCCCTCTGTCGCCCAGGCTGGAGTGCAGTGGCCAGATCTCAGCTCACTGCAAGCTCCGCCTCCCGGGTTTACGCCATTCTCCTGCCTCAGCCTCCCGAGTAGCTGGGACTACAGGCGCCCGCCACCACGCCCGGCTAGTTTTTTGTATTTTTTTAGTAGAGACGGGGTTTCACCGTGTTAGCCAGGATGGTCTCGATCTCCTGACCTCGTGATCCGCCCGTCTCGGCCTCCCAAAGTGCTGGGATTACAGGCTTGAGCCACCGTGCCCGGCCGGGACCTTTTTTTTGAGACAGTCTCTGTTACACAGAGCGCAGTAGCACGATCTCGGTTTACTGCAACCTCCAACTCCCAAATTCAAGTGATTCTCATGCTTCAGCTTCCCGAGTAGCTGGAATTACAGGCGTTTGCCACCATGCCTGGCTAATTTTTGTATTTTTAGTAAAGACAGGGTTTCACCATGTTGGCCAGGCTGGTCTCAAACTCCTGGCCTCAAGCAATCCACCTGCCTTGGCTTCTCAAAGCCCTGGGATTACAGGTGCGAGCCACCACACCCAGCCCAGATGGGGCCCTCTGAATAAAAAGAGGGTAAGAAAATAATTTTCAGCATCTACTGGTACAGTGACTCACAAAGATATGAGGATCTTGAACAGCAACAAATGATTTAAAAATGGAATATTCTCTCTCTGAGATCTAACCTGAGGATCACATACTACATTGGTCTTCTTTGAATCTAAGAATAACATCTAAAGTGTTTTTGGCAACCTATCTAGGAGGCAACAAATATATATCTCACGTTTTCTATAGGACAAACTGTGAAAGAGACACATGTGAAGCCCGGAAGCACCACAGAATTGATTTCCTATCGAACCCTCAGGAATTTTTTTTTTTTTTTTTTTTTTTTTTTTGAGACGGAGTCTCACGCTGTGTCACCCAGGCTGGAGTGCAGTGGCGCGATCTCGGCTCACTGCAAGCTCCGCCTCCCAGGTTCACGCCATTCTCCTGCCTCAGCCTCCGAGTAGCTGGGACTACAGGCGCCCGCCACCACGCCCGGCTAGTTTTTTGTATTTTTAGTAAAGACGGGGTTTCACCATGTTAGCCAGGATGGTCTCGATCTCCTGACCTCGTGATCCACCCGCCTCGGCCTCCCAAAGTGCTGGGATTACAGGCTTGAGCCACCGCGCCCGGCCCCCCTCAGGAATTTGACAATTACAAGAACTTTTGTAAAGTCCAGAAAGCCCAGGACATTACTGTAGTCCATAAGTAACTAAGCTGAGGGAAAGAATGGAATTTGGGGTGGGGTTAGGAAACCTGAGTTATGTCCCTAGATAGGCCCCTGATTCACTGTGTGATAATCACCAGTCACTTCCTGGCTCAGTGTTTCAGTCCCTTCCCCTGCCCAAGTAAAATAAAATAATGATTTTATTCTTTTTTTGAGAAAGTTAAGCATAATTGTTTCTATAAAGAAATCTGGAAAGTAGCCAATCTCTTAGTGTAGCTCTATAGGATGATTTTGGGCATTTTATAAGTAATGTAACCTGTAAACCTCCTGGTTGTTGTTGGGACCCTCAGAAGGGAATGAGATAAACAGGTAGTCTGCTTTCCTCCTGTGTCTTCTGTCTAGGATGACACTGTTGTGTTGCTAACAGAGGGCCCTGGAGAGAGATTTAGGAGATAACTGGGTAACACCCAGCTAGGTCAGGGAATGAGTCAGGGCTCAAGGACTCGATACCAACCTCTCCCACTCCTGCCAGGAAACCTCTGGGTGAGACAGATGAGAGAGAACCCGAGGGGCGGGCCTCACGGCTGCCTGCCCTGGGGCCTCTGGCTTGTGGTTTCACCCTGGTTTGCCCTGCAGCAGCTGTAACGTGTCTGCTGACACGCAAGCCCTGGACACGGCTGTCCCTCCCCCTTTCCCAAACTTCTGCTCAGTTTCAGAAACAGATGGCACATTCCACCCCAGAAGTGACTGTTGGAGAGATGAGAGGAAAAGGGCAGAGCAGAGCTAGGTGGAGATGTGACACTTCAGAAAGCACAGGGCAGAACATCATACATGAGACTTTTCATTCCGGAGGCGAGTAGGAAGTAGAAACTAAACTCACCTCCAGAGTAACCAGGATGGGAAAACAGCAGAACGACATGGCTGGGCTGCTGCAGATGATAGAACACGGCTGAAGGATAAGGCTGGGGTGTGCCCTGAAGCGCTAACCTGGAAACCTGCAAGCCTTAAGATCAAAATGACAAAAGGTCACGTCTCTTGTTTGGAGGTACTCAGTGGCGGCAAATCCATCTTTCTCTCCTCAATATCTCAATTCCCAGTTTATAATAGACCAGACCAGTGCAAAAACGGTTTTAGGCACCGGGTACGGTGGCTCACGCCTGTAATCCCAGCACTTTGGGAGGCGGAGGCGGGTGGATCATGAGGTCAGGAGATTAAGACCATCCTGGCTAACATGGTGAAACCCCGTCTCTACTAAAGATACAAAAAATTAGCCAGGCATTGTGGTGGGCGCCTGCAGTCCCCAGCTACTTGGGAGGCTGAGGCAGCAGAATGGCATGAACCTGGGAGGCGGAGCTTGCAGTGAGCCAAGATCCATCTGGCCACTGCACTCCAGCCTGGGCGACACAGCGAGACTCCAGCTCCTCAGAAAAACAAACAAACAAACAAACAAAAAACGGTTTTAGGTACCTACAATCTACCAGGTTACATGTTTCCATATATGATTTCACTTATGTTCACAACTGCTGTATGAGGTAAGTTCTCTGCATTTCAGTGTACCCATCTGTGAAATTATCTCCATTCCACAGATGGGTTTGCACCAAAATGCAAAGGACTTAAGTAACTGGCTAATAAAGTTTGGAAATAGTGGAGCAAGACATCAGTTGCCAGAGCTCCCACGAATTTCATTAAGCCAAGCTTTCTTTGATTTGAAGTAATAAAAATGAAGAAAGCAAAATGATGTCTAAGTAGTAGAGGCTTGTTAAAAGCCTTTCAAGGGACAGACCAGGTAATGAGCAATTTTTTTTTTTTTTTTGAGACGGAGTCTTGTTCTGTTGCCCAAGCTGAAGGGCAATGGCGCGATCTTGGCTCACTGCAAGCTCCGCCACCTGGGTTCATGCCATTCTCCTGCCTCAGCCTCCCGAGTAGCTGGTACAACAGGTGCCCGCCACCTCACCCCACTAATTTTTTTTGTATTTTTAGTAGAGACGAGGTTTCACCGTGTTAGCCAGGCTGGTCTCGAACTCCTGACCTTGTGATCCACCTGTCTTGGCCTTCCAAAGTATTGGGATTACAGGCGTAAGCCAACGAACCCGGCCTTTTTTTTTTTTTTTTTTTTTTTTGAGATGGAGTCTCGCTGTCGCCCAGGCTGGAGTGGCACGATCTCGGCTCGCTGCAAGCTCCGCCTCCCGGGTTCACGCCATTCTCTTGCCTCAGTCTCCCTAGTAGCTAGGCCTACAGGCACCTGCCACCATGCCCGGCTAATTTTTGGTTTTTGTATTTTTAGTAGAGACGAGGTTTCACCATGTTAGCCACGATGGTCTCGATCTCTTGAGTTCATGATCCGCTTGCCTCAGCCTCCCAAAGTGCTGGGATTACAGGCGTGAGCCACTGCACCCGGCTGAGCAATTTTTTTAAGTTAACTTTTTTTATTTCAATAGCTTTTGGGGTACAAGTGGTTTTGGTTACATGGATGATTTGTATAGCGGTAAAGTCTGCGATTTTAGTGCACCAGTCACTCAAGTAGTGTACATTGTACCCAATATGTAGTTTTTTATATCTCACCTGCCTCCCACCAGTAATGAGGAATTAATAGAGATATCTGAATCTCTCAACATAGGTATTTAAACATCCTGGAATTGTTGGGTTTGCACAGGCCACCCTGCAATCTGAGATCCGGTGCAGCCTTGGTACCCTCTAGTGGAAGTTTCCTGCATTCGCACAGCTTCCCTGGTTCCAATCCCAAAGAGCTGAGAAGGAAGCTTTCACCCAGCCACTGGAGAGCATCCCAAAAGAATGGTCAGCTGGAAGATAGATTTTTTTTTTTTTTTTTTTTTGAGATGGAGTCTTGCTCTGTTGCCCAGGCTGGAGTGCGGTGGCACGGTCTTGGCTCACTGCAACCTCCACCTCCCGGGTTCAAGCAATTCTCCTGCCTCAACCTTCCGAATAAGTGGGACTATAGATGCATGTCACCATGCCTAGCTAATTTTTTGCATTTTAGTAGAGATAGGGTTTCACCATGTTGCCCAGGCTGGTCTTGAACTCCTGAGCTCAGGCAATCCACCTACCTCGGCCTCCCAAAGTGCTGGGATTACAGACGTGAGCCACCGCGCCCACCCGGAAGGTAGATTTTTGTATAGCAGGGTCATGAAGGGTAGAGGAAGGAATACAGACTACAGAAAATGTGTGCCAAGCACTTGGTTCACAAGGGACCTCCAAAATGAGTCATTGTCAGTATATAAATGAACTTAGGCCTTTGTACATTATTAATAGGGGCTCAATATACATAACACAGGACTGTAGACCTTTAGGACTCTAGAGGGAGATTTTTTTGAGATGGAGTATTGCTCTGTCACCCAGGCTGGAGTGCAATGGCGCAATCTTGGCTCACTGCAACCTCCACCTCCTGGGTTCAAGTGATTCTCCTGCCTCAGCCTCCCGAGTAGCTGGGACTACAGGCACGCACCACCACACCCAGCTGTATTTTTAGTTGAGATGGGGTTTCACCATCTTTGCCAGGCTGGTCTCAAACTCCTGACCTTGTGATCCACCCGCCTCAGCCTCCCAAAGTGCTAGGATTACAGGCGTGAGCCACCGTGGCTGGCTGAGACTTTTTTTTTTTTAATGGAGAAAATTAGTAATCAGAGAACAAAGTGACTTTGGGCAAAGTGATTTGCCAAAGGCCAAAGGGAAAATCAATGTTGGCAATGGTGGTGCTAGAATCCATAGCTCCTGTCTCCCAATCCTGAGGTCTTTCCACTATATCACGCTTCCTTATTTGCTGGTTGACTGATTTTAGCCATAAATTGTTGTGCATACAAGGACATAAAGGTTGTAGGTATAACCAGGAAATTGTTTCTGCCTTCATCTGCCCACAATCCATACATTTTTCATTCTTTTTTTTTTTTTTTTTTTTTTTTTTTTGAGACGGAGTCTTGCTCTGTCGCCGAGACTGGAGTGCAGTGGCCGGATCTCGGCTCACTGCAAGCTCCGCCTCCTGGGTTTACGCCATTCTCCTGCCTCAGCCTCCCGAGTAGCTGGGACTACAGGCACCAGCCACCTCGCCCGGCTATTTTTTTGTATTTTTTACTAGAGACGGGGTTTCACCGGGTTAGCCAGGATGGTCTCGATCTCCTGACCTCGTGATCCGCCCGTCTCGGCCTCCCAAAGTGCTGGGATTACAGGCTTGAGCCACCGCGCCCGGCCACATTTTTCATTCTTTCATCCAATAGGCACATTTATAGAGTGTCTATTCTTGCCACACTAGGCATTGCTTTTCAAGTTTGTGGATCCTTTTACAGGGTACTCCAGCATAGGAAAAGAAGTTCCCAGGCTACTGGAACCCCATGCCTACAGCCCTCCAAGGGCACTCCTGGAGCTTCTTCCCCAAGTTTCTAGCACTAAATTGTTAGGTTTATTTCTGTCTCCCTCCCCCTGGAGCGGTAATCCCTAGGAATGGAAGTGGGTTAGAAACAGATTACTCTGATCCAAGGGCTTTGCTCTCTCCTCCCTAAACATGGTGTGGGAGGTGGGGGATGCGGGGGATGCGGGGAGTTGAAAATAGCCTGAAATTCCCTTTTAGGATTATTGCTTGATTTAGCCATCTGGGGTGAAAGTGGAGCAAGAAGAGGTGAGGGATTAATTCTAGACCTAGCTTGAGCAATGGGATGCATGCGCTTCTTTTCTGGCTCACAAGGTGAGCAAGCAACATCTCTTCTGAAACCTGTCTTTAGAATAAGGAATCTAGGACAAGCAGAAAGAGGTAAAGGAAAAGGTTTTGTCCCCAGCAGCAGGGGTGACTGGAAGGATAGATGGGAAAGAACAGCAGCTAAGAGAAGAAAGACCTGCAGCACAGTTAGAGTAAGGAATGACTTTTGGGCTTGGAAGCTACCTGCATTTCAGTGGCCTTAGCTTCAACAAAGGCAAGAACTGCTCTCTAGGGGAAGAGAGCTAACATTGAGGGCCTCCTGTGGACTTCTTGTTCATTCATCCAGCAGGAACTCTCTTGCTTTAGGCACACTACACTGGGGTGGACTCTGGCGGCAGAGATGTTATCTGTGTCCAGAACAAAGAGCAGTTACACGTACCAGTTTCTGCTAGGCTCCTTATATCCTTTTCAGGGCTATGATGGGACTTGGAAGCAGTAATTATAACTAACCAGAGTGGGACCATATATGAATTCATTTTATGAGTTAATAATGATTCTACTTAAATTCTACTTAACCCAATTCCTTTCTTCTTCTTATTATTTTTTTCTTTGAGATGGAGTCTTGCTTGGTTGCCCAGACTGGAGTACAATGGTGCGATCTCGGCTCACTGCAACCTCTGCCTCCTGGGTTCAAGGGATTCTCCTGCATCAGTCTCCCGAGTAGCTGGGACTACAAGCACGCACCACCACACCTGGCTAATTTTTGTATTCTTAGTAGAGATGGGGTTTCACCATGTTGGCCAGGCTGTTCTTGAACTCTGGACCTTGTGATCTGCCCGTTTCGGCCTCCCAAAGTGTTGGGATTACAGGTGTGAGCCACCGTGCCCAGCATTTTTTTTCTTTTTTTTTTTTGAGACGGAGTCTCGCTCTGTCGCCCAAGCTGGAGTGCAGTGGTGCGATCTCCGCTCACTGCAACCTCCACCTCCCAGGTTTAAGCGATTCTCCTGCCTCAGCCTCCTGAGTAGCTGGGACTACAGGAATGTGCCACCACGCCCAGCTAATTTTTGTATTTTTTTTTTTTTTTTTGAGACGGAGTCTCACTCTGTCGCCCAGGCTGGAGTGCAGTGGCGCGATCTCGGCTCACTGCAAGCTCCGCCTCCCGGGTTCACGCCATTCTCCTGCCTCAGCCTCCCGAGTAGCTGGGACTACAAGCGCCCACAACCGCGCCCGGCTAATTTTTTGTATTTTTAGTAGAGACGGGGTTTCACCGTGGTCTCGATCTCCTGACCTTGTGATCCGCCCGCCTCGGCCTCCCAAAGTGCTGGGATTACAGGCGTGAGCCACCGCGCCCGGCCAATTTTTGTATTTTTAGTAGAGACAGGGTTTCAACTAAACCCTTGGCCAGGATAGTCTCAACCTCTTGACCTCGTGATCTGCCCGCCTCCACCTCCCAAAGTGCTGGGATTACAGGCATGAGCCACCACGTCCGGCCAATAACCCCCTTTCTATAGGAGAGGAAAAAAGGTGAAGCTAAGATGTAAACTCAGGCACTAAAGCATTCTTAACCACTTTCACTATGTGAAAGCCATATACAGTCAACTCGAGTGACAAACAAGCTCTACTAATATTGCTAGCTAAAGATCAGTTGAAGCCGAGCATGTGGGCTCACGCCAGTATCACACTTTGGGATACTGAGTGGGGAGGATTGCTTGAGCCCAGGAGTTTGAGAACAGCCTGGGCAAAATGGCAAGACCTTGTCTCTACAACTAAAAAAAAAAAAAAAAAAAAAAAAAGCTGGATATGGTGGCATGTTCTTGTAGTCCCAGCTACTAGGGAGACTGAAGCAAGAGGATCCCTTGAGCCCAGGAATTTGAGGTGGCAGTGAGCTATGATGGTACCACGACACCCCAACCTGGCTGACAAAGTGAGACCCCATCTCTAGCTAACTAATTAACTAACTAAAGCTCAGTTGAGAATATTTCTCAAGAAGTCAGGATCCTTGTTTCTTCTATGCCACCTTATTTCGGACAATTCACTTATTTTGCTGTCCATAGTCTAACTTTAGGGAAGGGAAGTTCAGTGTAAACACATGGCAAGCCTAGTATTTGCTTAAATTCAAGTATCATATTGTTTAGAATTGGATCCTTCCCAATTCTCCAGAAGAATTTTCCTGGTTCAAATCAGCTGTGCTTCTCCTAGAAAGTAGGTTACTATGCAAAATTTCGTAAATTTCAATCTCTGATGTCATCTGCCACTGGGAGGGGAAAAAATGTAAGTGATGTAAGTATGTGCTCCACTGCTTACATGGGGAGAGTCTCATCCTCTTTGGGCTCCGTTTATTTTACTTATTTATTTTTTGAGATAGAGTCTCACTCTGTCACCCAGGCTGGAATGCAGTGGCACAATCTTGGCTCACTGCAGCCTCTGTCTCCCGGGTTCAAACGATTCTCATGCCTCAGCCTCCCAAGAAGCTGGGACTACAGGTTCATGCCACCATGCCTGGCTAATTTTTGTAATTTTAGTAGAGATGGGGTTTCACCATGTTGGCTAGGCTGGTCTCAAACTCCTGGCCTCAAGCAATCCACCTGCCTCAGCCTCCAAAAGTGCTGGGATTAGAGGCGTGAGCCACCACACCCAGCCCTCTTTGGGCTCCATTTAGAAATTTCAGTAGGACAACAAGGGATTCCAGTAACCCGCTTTACTGGGAAAAACAGGAAATCAACTTTTCCTTCTGTCTCATCGTATTTTAACTGGGATTCTTCGCATCTACTTATTGTATAAATAAATATTTGAGTGTCTACTATGTGCAAGACTGTTCTTTGCAAGACTGAGCCCCTAACAATCGATTCCTTCCTCTACTTGGACAATGAGTTCTCTTCTCTTGCTCCCATCATCATGACAAGATCTTTTTATCTTGCTTTTTCTGAAATGTGAACTACCAAGATTGTAGGATTAAGAAATACCCTTTTTGGTTGGGCACGGTGGCTCACGCCTGTAATCCCAGAACTTTAGGAAGACAGGGCAGGTGGATCACTTGAGGTCAGGAGTTCGAGACCAGCCTGACCAACATAGTGAAACCCCATCTTTACTAAAAATAGAGAAAATTAGCCAGGCTTGGTGGCGGGCACCTGTAATCCCAGCTACTTGGGAGGCTGAGGTAGGAGAATCACTTGAACCTGGGAGGCTGATGCTGCAGTGAGCTGAGATCATCCCACTGTACTCCAGCCTGAGCAACAGAGTGAAACTTCATCTCAAAAAAAAAAAAAAAGAAATATCCTTTTGGTGTTACTTCTCTAGCAGACAACTCCCAATTTCCTTTTCTTTCTTTTTCTTTTCTTTTCTTTTTTTTTTTTTTAGACAGAGTTTTGCTCTTGTGAGTGTAATGGCATGATCTCGGCTCACCGCAACCTCTACCTCCTGGGTTCAAGCAAATCTCCTGCCTCAGCCTCCCGAGGAGCTGGGATTACAGGTGCCCACCACCATGCCTGGCTAAATTTTTGTATCTTTAGTAGAGACTGGGTTTCTCCATGTTGGTCAGGTTGGTCTCGAGCTCCTGACCTCAGGTGATCTGCCTGCCTCGGCCTCCCAAAGTGTTGGGATTACAGGCGTGAGCCACTGTCCCCCCAAGCCCCCAGCTCCCAATTTTCCATGAAGCTGATGAGGTAGGAAGATATGAATTTACCAAAACAGTAGCTAATCAAGCAACAACAAAACTCACTTATAGCTCATCTCTTAGCAATTAAATAATATTGACTCCCCTATTATTATTTCATCCAGGCTGATATGGAACAAGTTTGTATTAACTGAGAAACTGATCAGAGGGTGGGCAGAGATGATCTGGGATGTGTTGGTTACTGTGTGAGGCTAACATAAAACTCAATGGTGGAGCAAGTAATCTAAGATAAGTTATATTAATGCTCTGCATTTATCAATAATCTCGGCCAGGCACGGGGGCTCACACCTGTAATCCCAGCACTTTGGGAGGCTGAGGCAGGTGGATCACCTGAGGTCAGGAGTTCGAGACCAGCCTGGCGACGTGGTGAAACCCCGTCTCTACTAAAAATACAAAAATTAGACAGGCATAGTGGCAGGTGCCTGTAATCCCAGCTACTAGGGAGACTGAGGCAGGAGAATCACTTGAACCCAGAGGGCAGAGGTCGCAGTGAGCTGAGATCGAGCTATTGCACTCCAGCCTGGATGATAAAAGTGAAACTCCATCTAAAAAGGAAAAAAAAAAAAACAAACCAAAACAACCTCTCATCCATGGAGTAAGGTTTCCTCACTTTGGTGGGGAATACCAGTAAAAATAACTCATGTTTTGGCCGGGCATGGTGGCTCACCCCTGTAATCCCAGCACTTTGAGAGGCCGAGGCGTGCAGATCACCTGAGGTCAGGAGTTTGAGATCATCCTGGCCAACATGGTGAAACCCCCCATCTCTACTAAAAATACAAAAATTAGCCAGGCATGGTGGTGGGCGTCTGTAATCCCAGTTACTTGGGAGGCTGAGGCAGCAGAATCGCTTGAACCCAAGAGACGGAGGTTGCAGTGAGCCTAGATTGTGCTACTGCGCTCCATCCTGGGCAACAAGAGCAAAACTGTGTCTCAAAAAAAAAAAAAAAATTAATGTTTTATTTTCTAGTGATTAGAGTAGATGGACAGGAGTCTGTTAAATAATCAGATATAGCTTATTTAAATGCTTATATATTCTATTTTTGTCTTGTTTCCCTATGCTTCTGTAGGCACTGAATGGCTCTGTTGCCCAGGCTGGAGTGCAGTGGTGGGATCTTGGCTCACTGCAACCTCCACCTCCTGGGCTTAAGCCATCCTCCCACCTCAGCCTCCCCAGTAGCTGGGGCCACCATGCCCAGCTAATTTTTTTATTTTTTGTGGAGATGGGGTTTTGCCATGTTGGGCAGGCTGGTCTCGAACTCCTGGGCTCAAGGGATCTAACCCACCTCCGCCTCTTGAAATGCTGGGATTACAAGCATGAGCCACCCCACACGGCCCCACATACTCTTCAACACACACATACAGCACCTAATTTCATGTCACTATTAATGTGTTGTGCTATAGGTTCAATACTGTGGCTAGAACTTGTAGGGAAATTCTTACCATGGAAGAATGTACAATATAACTGAGAAGTCAAGCTTTAAAACATGCCTGTAATCCCTGCACTTTGGGAGGCTGAGGTCGGCAGGTTGCCTAAACTCAGGAGTTTGAGACCAGCCTGGACAACACGGTGAAACCTCGTCTCTAGCAAAATAGAAAAAATTAGCCGGGCATGGCGGCATGCACCTGTAATCCCAGTTACTCTGGAGGCCGAGGCAGGAGAATCACTTGAACCTGGGAGGCGGAGGTTGCAGTGAGCCGAGATTGTGCCACTGCGCTCCAGCCTGGGTGAGAGAGTGAGACTCCATCTCCAAAACAACAACAACAACACCACCACATGATCTCCAAACCCAAAAGCAATCTTCAGTTCCTCTGATAGTCCCCAGCACTTTGCTTCGACCTTTGTAGCAATTCTACTTCAGCCTGAAATTTCTTGTATGTACAGCCTGTAGCTCCCAACTTATCGCAAAATATTGTAGGTAAGAGCTCTGTAAGCTCTAATTGGCAGAATAATAACCAACGGTTAAGTTGTGGAAAGTGTCTGCCTTTCAGCAACGTTTACACTACTGAATTTACCAGGATGATCCCAACATCACGAATCCTTTAACAACTGAACGTGAAGCAGCACGTAGCAGTTACCTGCATGGGTTCTGGAATTAGACCGCTTAGATTCGAATCTCAGTTGTGCCAGTTATTATCTATCTAATCTTAAGTAAATTACGTAATTGCTCTGTGACTCTTTTCCGAAATGACAAATCACAAATGTTTTTGTCAATTCACGTGTCTTCTACTTTAGTAAACATAGCAGTCATTTTTTTGTTGTTGTTGTTGTTTGAGATGAAGTTTTTCTCTGTCACCCAGGCTGGAGTGCAGTGGCGCGATCTCGGATCACTGCAGCCTCTGCCTCCTGTGTTCGAGGGATTCTCCTGCCTTAGCCTCCCAAGTAGCTCGGACTACAGCCGCCCGCCACCAAGCCCAGCTAATTTTTCTTTTTCTTTTTTTTTTTTTTTTCAGACGGAGTCTAGCTGTGGCTGGAGTCAGTGGCGCGATCTCGGCTCACTGCAACCTCTGCCACCTGGGTTCAAGCGATTCTCCTGCCTTAGTCTCACGAGCAGCTGGGACTACAGGCGCGTGCCACCACATCTGGCTAATTTTTGTAATTTTAGTAGAGACGGGGTTTCGCCATGTTGGCCAGGCTGGTCTGGAACTCCTGACTTCAGGTGATCCACCCGCCTCGGCCTCCCAAAGTGCTGGGATTACAGGTGTGAGCTACCGCTCCTGGCCTCCCTTTCCTTTTTTTTTTTTTTTTTGAGACGGAGTCTCGCTCTGTCGCCGGGCTGGAGTGCAGTGGCCGGACCTCAGCTCACTGCAAGCTCCGCCTCCCGGGTTCCCGCCATTCTCCTGCCTCAGCCTCCCGAGTAGCTGGGACCACAGGCGCCCGCCACCTCGCCCGGCTAGTTTTTTTTTTTTTTGTATTTTTAGTAGAGACGGGGTTTCACCGTATTAGCCAGGATGGTCTCGATCTCCTGACCTCGTGATTCGCCCGTCTCGGCCTCCCAAAGTGCTGGGATTACAGGCTTGAGCCACCGCGCCCGGCCCCCTTTCCTTTTTTAAAGAATGGTATAAACAGCAATGTGCCAAGCATACAGAAATGCCTATTCCCCGGCAGCCAGAAAGCCTCGCGCGCAGGCGCAGCTCGCGTTCCAGCGCTCTCTTGCTGGCGCGTGACAACCGTGCGTTCCACCCTACGCCCAACGTCGTCTCCCTGCGCACGCGCGGCCGTACTCCACCCTCCCTTCTCCACCCTCCCCCACTCCCGCGAGCACGTGCGCGTCCTCGCTGCTCACATTTCGGCGGAGGGCGCGCTCCCTGGAAAATTCCACTCCTGTGCTAGCTCCACCCTATGCGGCTTCTCTCGTACCCGACGCTCTTCACTAGCAGCTCCCTTCCCGGCGGCCTTTGCGGGAACAAGATGGCAGCCCCCATACCTCAAGGGTTGTCTCGTTTATCGAGGGTTTTGGGCTGGTGGTCTCGGCAGGTGGGTAGGGACGGGGTCGATAGGACCCTAGGGGCTAGAAGAGGAGGACAGAGTCGAGGGAAATA
Source organism: Macaca mulatta (assembly GCF_049350105.2). NCBI lineage: Eukaryota > Metazoa > Chordata > Mammalia > Primates > Cercopithecidae > Macaca > Macaca mulatta. The sequence continues at coordinate 62,559,489 of NC_133421.1, forward strand.
CTCTCTGTGCAATTGTCCTTGGTGAGCTGGGACAATACGAGTCATACCTAGGCCGTGGAAGAGGCTGAGGTGGACAGGACCCAGCTACTGAGCTCAGCGGTCGAATGGGCAGAGCCTAGACAAGGCCGTGAGAGCGAGTGAATTAACGGGGATTAAGTTTTTCCGGACTGATTTGGGTCTGTCTGGCGAGGAGATGTTAAAGGGGAGACAAGTAATGGGTTGGAAGGTGGACTTCGTAATCTTCGATTCTTATAAATGAACTACGTTGAAGACTAGCCAAAAATGAGGGCGTCCCATATTGTCACTGCCCCTGTCTGAGCAAACCTCATGATCAGAGAGAAAAGGCTCCCTGGTCTTTCAAGGGTTTATTGGTCAGTTGGGTGCTAAAACGACAGAATAAAGTTTACCAGTGAGACTCCCGATAGAATGAGCAAAATATCTCGAGTAAATATGGAGCAGATGCCTACAAGAGGACTTTGCTTATGGTTTAAGAATAGCATTCAGGGCCAGGCGCGGTGGTTCACACTTGTAATCCCAGCACTTGGAAGTCCGAGGCAGAAGGATGGCTTGAGCCCGGGAGTTCGAAATGAGCCTGGGCAACATAGTAAGAACCCGTCTTTACAAAAATGTTTAAATTAGTCGAGTGCGATGGCGCACTCCTGTAGTCCCAGCTACTTGGGAGGCTGCGGTGGGAGGATAGCTAGAGCCCAGGAGGCCAAGGCTGCAGTGAGCCGTGATCGTGCAACTGCACTCCAGGCTAGCGATCTGTCTCAAAAAATAAAAATAAAGTAATAAAGAATAGTATTCTGCTCATTTCAGTATTGGGTTGGTGTTTCCCTATCACCATCAGTTCTTTGAAACTTGGTTTAATCAACTCAGTATCCGTAGAGTTAGCATAGTCCTGTACTGTGGAAAGTTCTAAAGGAAAGCCTTTAGTAAATGTGATGTTAATAAAGGTTGCCGACTGTCTTCTATTTAGAGACACCCATAAGTATTAAGGTCCTAATGCAATTTTTCATTGTTTTATAATTGTTCCTGAAGCATTCTTTGGATATGCCCTTTCTATAGTGCTTTGCTTAGAGTTTGTAAAAGATAGTAGATGTTTTTTCTAGGTTCCTAACTTTTCCTTTACCTTCCAGCCAGTTCTGGTGACTCAGTCCTCAGCTATAGTTCCAGTAAGAACTAAAAAACGTTTCACACCTCCTGTTTATCAACCTAAATTTAAAACAGAAAAAGAGTTTATGGAACATGCCCGGAAAGCAGGATTGGTTATTCCTCCAGAAAAATTGGACCATCCCATACATCTGGCCTGTACAGGTGAGGTATTTCTGGGACCCTGACCTGGGATCCTTCTGTCAGAGATCTTCTGGAACTTGGGATGACTTAGACTATGATTGATGATATTTAATTAAGCATGAAGTCAGTTCAACTTCAATAATGATTAGCCTTAAATACACTGTATATCATGAAGTTGTTCTTTGAACTTACTTTCACACTGTCTGTAGAAGGCAAGAGTGAAATTTCCCCATTTTGTGGAAGTAGAAGCTGAGGCTCTGAGAGAAGACTTAAATCTTTCTGGCTTTTTTTGTTTTGTTTTTTGTTTTTGTTTTTGTTTTTGTTTTTTTGAGACAGAGTCTTATTCTGTCACCCAGTGGCACAATCTCAGCTCACTGCAACCTCTGCCCCCCAGGTTCAGGTGATTCTCCTACCGCAGCCTTTCAAGTAGCTGGGATTATAGGCACCTGCCACCGTACCTGGCTAGTTTTTGTATTTTTAGTAGAGAAGGGGTTTCACCATCTTGGCCAGGCTGGTCTTGAACTCCTGACCTTGTGATCTGCCCACCTCAGCCTCCCAAAGTGCTGGGATTACAGGCATGAGCCACCGCGCCCAGCCTTGTTCTGTTTTTTTTCTAGTGTAACATAGTTCTGTCTACATGGAAGTCTGTTTCATTAGTCTACTTCATATCCACAATCCTTCCCAATTGTACATTACTTCAATTTTATGAGTTTTTCTCAATCTTTCAACGCTTTCTTAATTTTTTTGTTCCCTTATTACAGCTGGTATATTTGATGCCTATATTCCTCCTGAGGGTGATGCACGCATATCATCTCTTTTAAAGGAGGGACTGATACAGAGAACTGAACGAATGAAGAAGACTGTGGCATCGCAAATGTCGTAGGTGTCTGACACAGTTGGGACTTGGTATTAGAGTAACAATTTATTGTTGCTACTTTATCCCAAAGAGATCTTTTTGGGTTAATTGGATTGGGTATCACTCTCTTAATAACATGATGGTATTTTTTTCTTTGTAGTAGAGTCTGTATTTAATGCAGAATAATATGGGCCTTCTTTTTTTTTTTTTTTTTTTTTGAGACGGAGTGTCGCCCAGGCTGGGGTGCAGTGGCGCGATCTCGGCTCACTGCAAGCTCCGCCTCCCGGGTTCACGCCATTCTCCTGCCTCAGCCTCCGAGTAGCTGGGACTACAGGCGCCCGCCACCACGCCCGGCTAGTTTTTTGTATTTTTAGTAGAGACGGGGTTTCACCATGTTAGCCAGGGATGGTCTCGATCTCCTGACCTCGTGATCCACCCGCCTCGGCCTCCCAAAGTGCTGGGATTACAGGCTTGAGCCACTGCGCCCGGCCAATATGGGCCTTCTGATCTTTTTTTTTTTTTTTTTTGAGACGGAGTCTTGCTCTGTCGCCCAGGCTGGAGTGCAGTGGCACGATCTCAGCTTACTGCAAGCTCCGTCTCCCAGGTTCACACCATTCTCCTGCCTTAGCCTCCCGAGTAGCTGGGACTACAGGTGCCTGCCACCACGCCCGGCTAATTTTTTTTTTTTTTTTTTTTTTTTTTTTTTTAGTAGAGACGGGGTTTCACTGTGTTAGCCAGGATGGTCTCGATCTCCTGACCTCGTGATCCGCCCGCCTCGGCCTCCCAAAGTACTGGGATTGCAGGCATTAGCCACTGCGCCCAGCGGGCCTTCTGATTCTTAGCATCCCCGCGTTTATTGGTAACATCAGTTAGGGAGTTGACTTTGGAGTGTGTTGAATCCTTTTTTAATCATATATTTGATTTTGTTTGTTTGTTTGTTTTTGAGATGGAGTTTTGCTCTTGTTGCCCAGACTGGAGTGCAATGGCGCAATCTTGGCTCACCGCAACCTCCGCCTCCTGGGTTCAAGCAATTCTCCTGCCTCAGCCTCCTGAGTAGCTGGGATTTCAGGCATGTGCCACCATGCCCGGCTAATTTTGTATTTTTAGTAGAGATAGGGTTTCACCATATTGGCCAGGCTGGTCTCGAACTCCTGACCTTATGATCCACCTTATGATCTCAAAAAAAAAAAAAAAAAAAGTTGGGATTTTTTTAGAGTTAGCCAGATGGAGAAGTGTGGTGAGGAACAGCATTCTAGGGAAACAGAACAGTACAAGCAAGGCTTTGAGGTTAAAAGAGTATAAAGGGGTGTCAGATTTTGTCAAATGCTTTTTTGTGTCTATTGAGATGATCATGTGATATTTGTTCTTTATTTTGTTGATATGACATATTAATTGATTTTCTTTTCTTTTTTTTTTTTTTTTTTTTTTTTTTTGAGACGGAGTCTCGCTTTGTCACCCAGGCTGGAGTGCAGTGGCCGGATCTCAGCTCACTGCAAGCTCCGCCTCCCGGGTTCACGCCATTCTCCTGCCTCAGCCTCCCGAGTAGCTGGGACTATAGGCGCCTGCCACCTCGCCCGGCTAAGTTTTTGTATTTTTAGTAGAGACGGGGTTTCACTGTGTTACCCAGGATGGTCTCGATCTCCTGACCTCATGATCCGCCCGTCTCGGCCTCCCAAAGTGCTGGGATTACAGGCTTGAGCCACCGCGCCCGGCCTCTTTTTTTTTTTTTTTTTGAAATGGAGTCTTGTTCTTTTGCCCAGGCTGGAGTGTAGTGACTCCATAGTGGCCACTGCAGCCTCCGCCTCCCAAGTTCAAGTGACTCTCCTGTCTCAGCCTCCCGAGTAGCTGAGACTACAGGTGCGCACCACCATACCCCACTAATTTTTTGCATTTTTAGTAGAGACAGGGTTTCACCATGTTAGCCAGCCTGGACTCTTGACTTCAGGTGATCCACCCTCCCTGACCTCCCAAAGTTCTGGCATTACAGGCATGAGGTACCATGCCTGGTCTTATTAATTGATTTTCAAATATTAAACCAACTTCACATTCCTGGGATAAATTCCTTTAACATACTTAAATTAACACTTTAATTTAATCAAATTCTCTATTTACATTGTTATAACTTGGAAAATGCTGTTGACGGCTGAATTATAGAGTACATTATGAATATTTTTTCTTTCCTGCATAATATTTTTTTTTTTCTGAAGTGAAGTGTCTTAATTTGCTCATTTGCTTATGGAACTATGGGTTATGTAATTTCCTCTCTGTGCATTCAAAACATTAAATTTTTTTTTTGGAGAAGGAGTTTCACTCTGTCGCCCAGGCTGGGGTGCAGTGGCGTGATCTTGGCTCACTGCAACCCCTGCCTCCTAGGTTCAAGCAATTCTTCTACCTTAGCCTCCCCAGTAGGTGGGACTACAGGCATTCGCCACCATGCCTGGCTAATTTTTTTGTATTTTTAGTATAGACGGGATTTCACCATATCGGCCAGGCTGGTCTCAAACTCCTGACCTCGTTATCTACATGCCTCAGCCTCCCAAAGTACTGGGATTACAGGTGTGAGCCACTGCGCCCTGCAACATTAAATATTTTATTAATTTCATCTTTTTCAAGAAATCCTTCCTAGAGTCTTCTTACCTATTTCAATCTGGACTAGTTGCTCTTAAGGCCAACTGTACATCTTAGGATCTAATATTCCTCTTGCCTCCCTCTTATGTTGTAGTCCCTGTTGCTTGGGTCCTATGTCTTTATGTTTTCATAATTTATTTCATTACTTTGATGGAGCACATTTTCTAGCAGCTTCCTGAGAAAGGCTGCATGGTGGATAAATGAGATCTTGCAAGTCTAAAAAGAAGTCTTTCTTTTATTCTCGCACTTCATATATAATTTGCCCAGGTATTGACTTCTGCGATAGAAATAATTTTTTCCTCAATTAAAAGTACTGCTCAAAGTCTGGGCGTGGTGGGTCATGCCTGTAATCTCAATACTTTGGGAGGCTGAGGCAGGAGGATCACTTGAGCAGGAGTTGAATACCAGCTGGGCAACACGGTGAGACCTTGTCTCTACAAAAACTAAAAAAAAAAGTGAAAATTAGCCAAGCATGGTAGTGCACACTTGTAGTTCCAGTTACTTGGGAGGCTGAAGTGGGAGGATTGCTTGAGCCCCAGAGGTCAAGGCTGCAGTGAGCCCTGATGGCATCACTGTACTCTAGCCTGGGCGACAGAGTGAGACCCCGTCTCAGTGAATGAATGAATGAATTAATTAATAATAAAAGCGCTGCTCTGTTGTCTTTGTAACTTATTTTTATTTTTTTTGAGACGGAGTCTTGCTCTGTCACCCAGTGCAACCTCTACCTCGGATTCAAGCGATTCTTCTGCCTCAGCCTCCTGAGTAGCTGAGACTACAGGTGCCCATCACCATGCCCGGCTAATTTTGTGTTTTTAGTAGACAGAGTTTCACCACATTGGCCAGGCTGGTCTCGAACTCCTGACCTTATGATCAGCCCACCTCAGCCTCCCAAAGTGCTGGGATTACAGCAGGCATGAGCCACCTGGCCGTAACTTCTTTTTTTTTTTTTTTTTTTTTTTTGAGACGGAGTCTTGCTCTGTCACCCAGGCTGGAGTGCGGTGGCAGGATCTCAGCTCACTGCAACCTCTGCCTCCCGGGTTCAAGTGATTCTTCTGCCTCAGTCTCCCGAGCTGGAACTATAGGCACATGTCATCATGCCTGGCTAATTTTTTGTATTTTTAGTGGAGATGGAGTTTCACCATGTTGGCCAGGATGGTCTCGATCTCCTGACCTCATGATCTGCCTGCCTCGGCTTCTCAAAGTGCTGGGATTACAGGCGTCAGCCACTGCACCCGGCCTGTCTTTGAAACTCCTAATGTTGGTGTTAGGAAGCCCAGTGTTGCCGGGTGCGGTGGCTCAGGCCTGTAATCCCAGCACTTTGGGAGGCTGAGGCAGGCAGATCATGAGGTCAGGAGTTTGAGACCAGCCTGGCCAGCATGGTGAAACCTCGTGTCTACTAAAAATACAAAAATTAGCCAGGCGGGGTAGTGTGTGCCTGTCGTCTGAGCTACTCGGGAGTCTGAGGCAGGAGAATCACTTGAACCCAGGAGGCGGAGGTTGCAGTGAGCCGAGATTGCGCCACTGCACTCTAGCCTGTGTGACGGACACTCCATCTCAAAAAAAAATAAGGCCAGGCATGGTGGCTCACGCCTGTAATCCCAGCACTTTGGGAGGCCAAGGTGGGTGGATCACGAGGTCAGGAGATCGAGACCATCCTGGCTAATACGATAAAACCCTGTCTCCACTAAAAAGAAAATTAGCTGGGCATGATGGTGGGTGCCTGTAGTCCCAGCTACTGAGGAGACTAAGGCAGGAGAATGGCATGAACCCGGGAGGCAGAGCTTGCAGTGAGCCGAGATCGTGCCACCGCACTCCAGTCAGGGTGACAGAGTGAGACTCCATCTCATAAAAAAGAAGCCCAGTGTTATTCTGACTCTTTTTTTTTTTGAGATGGAGTCTCGCTCTGTTGCCCAGTCCAGAGTGCAGTGGCACAATCACTACAACCTCTGCCTAAGTTCAAGTGATTCTCCTGCCTCAGCCTCCTGAGTAGCTGGGATTACAGACAGCACCACCATGCCCAGCTACTTTTTTTTTTTTTTTCTTTTTGAGATGCAGTCTCTCTCTGTGACCCAGGCTGGAATGCAGTGGTGCGATCTCTGCTCACTGCAACCTCTGCCTCCCGGGTTGAAGTGATTCGTGTGCCTCAGCCTCCCGAGTAGCTGGGATTACAGGTATGCACCATCACGCCCAGCATATTTTTATTTTTTTAGTAGAGATGGTGTTTCACCATGTTGATTAGGCTGGTCTCAAACTCCTAACCTCAAGTGATCTACCTGCTTCGGCCTCCCATTGTGCTGAGATTACAGGCGTGAGCCACTGCACTCCAGCCTGGGTGACAAAGCGAGACTCCGTCTCAAAAAAAAAAAAAAATCAATTATTGAGTAAGTAGATGGACATGAATGGAGCTCAGTGTAAGCTGTGAATTATGGAATTGTGAGAAGACCTTTAGAAGTAATACTCAGCCTTAATTTTACAGAATCCGGAGGATAAAAGACTATGATGCCAATTTTAAAATAAAGGACTTCCCTGAAAAAGCTAAGGATATCTTTATTGAAGCTCACCTTTGTCTCAACAAGTAAGTGAACTTCCTATCTTTACCCATTCTGTTGTCAGCAGTTAGTTATTATTTTAGGCACAGTTTTTTGTTTGTTTTTGTTTTGCACAAATTTGTTTTCTGCCTTCAGGTAAGATATCTAGAGTGAGAGAACTTCCTATATTGGAAGTAATTAGTGACTGAAGCTGTCTTTCACTCCCCTCTCTGCTTCTGGGAATTTCTACCATTTGGTCTGTCTCAGTTCCACCTGCATGTGTTGGGACCTTGTGCTAGAATAGCTGCCTTTTTCACCCCATCTGATCCCTGAATTCATCCTGATCTTTTTTGTGTGTTTGTCTTATGTATCTTCATTTCCCTTTCCTTGGTTATTTTGAATATATTTCTTGTGAAAATTTCCAGCTCTCCCTCCACTTTTATTTTTTAATTTTTTGTTTTGAGATGGATTCTTGCTGTCTCACCCAGGCTGGAGTGCAATGGCACAATTTAGGCTCAACCTCCACCTCCCTGGTTCAAGCAATTCCCCTGCCTCAGCCTCCCAAGTAGCTGGGATTGGAGGCACATGCCACCATGTCCAGCTGATTTTTTTGTATTTTAGTAGAAACGGGATTTCACCATGTTGGCCAGACTGGTCCCGAACTCCTGACCTCAGGCAATCTGCCCGCCTCGGTCTCCCAAAGTGTTAGGATTACAGGCGTCAGCCACTACGCCCAGCCCCCCCACCATTTTTTTTTTTTTTTTTTAAATTGAGATGGAGTCTCACTGTTGTGCAGTCTGGAATGCAGTGACATGATCATAGCTCACTGCAGCCTTGACCTCCTGGACTCAAGTGGTTCTCTCAGGGACTCTACTTAGTTCCCAAAGTAGAGCTGGGACCACCGGTGTCTGCCACCACACCCGGCTAATTAAAATAAATTTTTTTTTGTAGAGACAAGGTTTTGCTGTGTTACCTAGACGAGTCTCAAATTCCTGGGCTCAAGCAATCCTCCTCCCTTGGCCTCCCACAGTGATAAGATTATAGGCATGATCCACCATGCCTGGCCACCCAGCTTTTTCTTGATTCATTCAAATTAGGGCTGCTAGGAATATGAAGAATCAATATTAGGAGGCTGGAATATCTTAAGTACTAGCCATGGACTGTTGCTGGCATTCTTTGATCTGTGGCTGCTGTGGCTGGGCTTCAGGTGGGACCCAAAACCTGTAGTCTAAAATCCATTAATTATTTAATTTTACTTTTATTTCTTTTAAAAAATTTATTTATTTTGAATAGAGATGGGATCTCACGATGTTGCCCAGGCTGTTCTTGTTTTTGTTTCTTGTTTTGAGACTGTCTCATTCTGTTGCTCAAGCTGGAGTGCAGTGGTGCAATCACGCTTATTGCAGCCTCGGCTCCGGGGCTCAAGCGATCCTCCCACCTTAGCTCCCTGAGTAGCTGGAACTCTAGGGGTGTACCACCACACCCTGCCAGTTTTCATATTTTTTGTAGAGATGGGATTTCACCACGTTGCCCGGACTACGGAGGCTGGTCATTTTTTTTTTTTTTTTTTTTCCCTTTTTGAGATGGAGTCTGGCTCTGTCACCCAGGCTGGAGTGTAGTGGTGCAATCTTGGCTCACTGCAGCCTCTGCCTCCTGGGTTCAAGCGATTCTCCTGCCTTAGCCTCCCAAGTAACTGGGATTTCAGGTGCATGCCACCACACCCAGCTAATTTTTGTATTTTTAGTACAGATGGGGTTTTACCATGTTGGCCAGGTGGTCTGAAACTCCTGACCTCAGGTTATCTGCCTGCCTCAGCCTCCCAAAGTGTTGTGATTACAGATGTGAGCCACTATGCCCAGCCTTGTTTTATTTCTCAAAACATTGTTGTTGTTGTTTTTTGAGATAGACTGTTGTTCTGTTGCTCAGGCTGGAGTGCAGTGACGTGATCTTGGCTCACTGCAACCTCTACCTCCTGGATTCAAGCAATTCTGCTTACCCTCCCAAGTAACTGGGATTACAGGCACATACCACCACACCTGACTATTTTCTGCATTTTTAATAGAGATGGGTTTCACCATGTTGGCCAGGCTGGTCTTGAACTCCTGACCTCAAGTAATCCACCCACCTTGGCCTCCCAAAGTGCTGGGATTACAGGCATGAGCCACTGCGCTCGGCCTAATTTTTTTTTTTTTTTGAGACGGAGTCTCGCTGTGTCGCCCAGGCTGGAGTGCAGTCGCCTGATCTCGGCTCACTGCAAGCTCTGCCTCCCAGGTTCACACCATTCTCCTGCCTCAGTCTCCCGAGTAGCTGGGATTATAGGCACCCGCCACCATGCCTGGCTAATTTTTTGTATTTTTAGTAGAGATGGGGTTTCATCGTGTAAGCCAGGATGGTCTCGATCTCCTGACCTCGTGATCTGCCTGTCTTGGCCTCCCAAAGTGCTGGGATTACAGGCGTGAGCCACCGTGCCTGGCCAATTTTTGTAGTTTTAGTAGAGACGGGGTTTTGTCATGTTGGCCAGGCTGATCTCGAACTCCTGACCTCAGGTGATCCGCCCTCCTCAGCGTTACTGTTGTTTCTATTGAGAAATTAACTTTTTTTTTTTTTAATTTTGTTAAAGTTTATTTTTACTTTGTGCACTTTTATTTATCTTTTTCTTTCGAGACAGAGTCTTGCTCTGTCGCCCAGGCTGGAGTGCAGTAGCACAATTTTTACTCACTGCAACCTCCGCCTTCCGGTTTGAAATGATTCTTCTGCCTCAGCCTCTAGAGTAGCTGGAACTACAGGTGCCCGCTACCACGCCCAGCTAATTTTTGTATTTTTGGTAGAGACAGGGTTTCACCATATTGGCCAGGCTGGTCTCGAACTCCTGACTTTGTGATCCGCCCACCTTGGCCTCCCAAAATGCTGGGATTACAGGTGTGAGCCACCGTGCCCAGCTGACTTTGTGTGCTTTGAAGATTTTCTCTCGGGCTGGGCATGGTGGCTCTCGCCTGTAATCCCAGTGCTTTGGGAGGCCGAGGCTGGCAGATCACAAGGTTGGGAGTTCGAAACCAGCCTGGCCAATATGGCAAAACCCCGTCTCTACTAATAATAATAATAATAAAATTTGCCAGATGTGGTGGCGCATGCGTGTAATCTCAGCTACATGGGAGGATGACGCAGGAGAATTGCTTGAACCCGGGCGGCGGAGGTTGTAGTGAGCCGAGATTGCGCCATTGCACTCCAGCCTGGGTGACAGAGCAAGACTCCATCTCAAAAAAAAAAAAAAAAAAAAAAAAGGGGGCCGGGCGCGGTGGCTCAAGCCTGTAATCCCAGCACTTTGGGAGGCCGAGACGGGCGGATCACGAGGTCAGGAGATTGAGACCATCCTGGCTAACACGGTGAAACCCCGTCTCTACTAAAAAATACAAAAAACTAGCTGGGCGTGGTGGCGGACGCCTGTAGTCCTAGCTACTCGGGAGGCTGAGGCAGGAGAATGGCGTGAACCCGGGAGGCGGAGCTTGCAGTGAGCTGAGATCTGGCCACTGCACTCCAGCCTGGGTGACAGAGCAAGACTCCATCTCAAAAAAAAAAAAAAAAAAAAAAAAAGGGGGCCGGGCGCGGTGGCTCAAGCCTGTAATCCCAGCACTTTGGGAGGCCGAGACGGGCGGATCACGAGGTCAGGAGATTGAGACCATCCTGGCTAACACGGTGAAACCCCGTCTCTACTAAAAAATACAAAAAACTAGCTGGGCGTGGTGGCGGACGCCTGTAGTCCTAGCTACTCGGGAGGCTGAGGCAGGAGAATGGCGTGAACCCGGGAGGCGGAGCTTGCAGTGAGCTGAGATCTGGCCACTGCACTCCAGCCTGGGTGACAGAGCAAGACTCCGTCTCAAAAAAAAAAAAAAAAAAAATCCAATAATTAGTCAGATGTGGTGGTGCATGCCTGTAATCTTAGCTACTCTGGAGGGGCTGAGGCAGGAGAATCACTTGAATCTGGGAGTCCGAGGTTGCAGTGAGCTGAGATCGTGCCACTGCACTCCAGCCTCAGCGACAGAGCAAAACTCCATCTCAAAAAAAAAAAAAGCAAAAACGATTTTTTTCTCTCTCTTTAGTATTCAGCAATTTACTATGATTTATCTATGTCTTCTTAAATTTTTATTTATTTTATTTATTTATTTTTTAGTTTTTTTGTAGAGACAGGGTCTGGCCTTGTTGCCCAGGCTGGTCTTGAATCCCTGGCTTCAAGCGATCCTTCCCCTCAGACTCCCAAAATGCTGGGATTATAGGCATGTGCCACCACACCGGGCCATGTGTGTGTCTTTTATCCTGCTCTGGGTTCATATTGCTTCTTAAATCTTTGGGTGCTTTTTTTGTCAGTGTTGGAAAATTCTCAGTCAGAACTCATCTCTTCAGATGTTGCTTCTGCTCCACTTTCTCGTCTCCTTGTGTAGTTCTGAATACACATATGTTAGATCTTTCACTATGTGCCAAATGTGTCTTCAGCTCTTTTCTATATTTTTCCAACCTTTTTTTTCCCCCTCCAGCTTTAGTCTGGATATTCTCTGATCTATCTTCCTGTCTTCTTTCAAATTGTAGCTAATCTGCTGTTAACCTACCTATCGAGTTTTTAATTTTATATTATTTTCTGTTTTTCACTTTTAGAATTTTCATTGATTTTTGTGTGTGTGTGTGTGTGTGTGTGTGTCCATTTCTCTGGTAAAATTCTCTATTCTGTCATCTAATTTCTCGAACATACTAATCACAGTTATTTTAAAATCTGTGTCTGATAACTTCAAAATCTATGTCTTCAATAGGTCCATTTTCTCTTGTCTTATTTGTTTCTTTTTTTTTTTTTTTTTTGAGACGGAGTCTCGCTCTGTCGCCCAGGCTGGAGTGCAGTGGCCGGATCTCAGCTCACTGCAAACTCCGCCTCCCGGGTTTACGCCATTCTCCTGCCTCAGCCTCCCAAGTAGCTGGGACTATAGGCACCCGCCACATTGCCCGGCTAGTTTTTTGTATTTTTTAGTAAAGATGGGGTTTCACCGTGTTAGCCAGGATGGTCTCGATCTCCTGACCTCGTGATCCGCCCGTCTCGGCCTCCCAAAGTGCTGGGATTACAGGCTTGAGCCACCGCGCCCGGCCGTCTTATTTGTTTCTTTTTTTTTTTTTTTTTTTTTTTTTTTTTGAGACGGAGTCTCGCTGTGTCCCCGGGCTGGAGTGCAGTGGCCGGATCTCAGCTCACTGCAAGCTCCGCCTCCCGGGTTTACGCCATTCTCCTGCCTCAGCCTCCCGAGTAGCTGGGACTACAGGCGCCCGCCACGTCGCCCGGCTAGCTTTTTGTATTTCTTAGTAGAGACGGGGTTTCACCCTGTTAGCCAGGATGGTCTCGATCTCCTGACCTAGTGATCCGCCCGTCTCGGCCTCCCAAAGTGCTGGGATTACAGGCTTGAGCCACCGCGCCCGGCCTATTTGTTTCTTTTGGGTTTTAGTTAGTTCTTGTCATTTTTGTTTTTGTTTTTGAGATGAAGTCTTGCTCTCTTGCCCTGGCTGGAGTGTAGTGGTGCGATCTCTGCAGGGTCTTGCTATGTTGCCTAGGCTGGTCTCGAACTCTGGCCTCAAGCAGTCCTCTCACCTTGGCCTCCCAAAGTGTTGGTACAGTTTTCTTGTCATTTTGTATTCCTGCATTTTTTTATTTTAACAAATAGATATTTTAGAAAAATCAAAGACAATCATTTATCTTAAAAATTATAAGATTGGGGCCAGGCGCAGTGGCTCATGCCTGTAATCCCAGCACTTTGGGAGGCCGAGACGGGCGGATCACGAGGTCAGGAGATCGAGACCATCCTGGCTAACACGGTGAAACCCCGTCTCTACTAAAAATACAAAAAATTAGCCAGGTGCGGTGGCGGGCACCTGTAGTCCCAGCTACTCAGGAGGCTGAGGCAGGAGAATGGTGTGAACCCGGGAGGCACAGCTTGCAGTGAGCCAAGATTGCGCCACTGCACTCCAGCCTGGGCGACAGAGCGAGATTCCGTCTCAAAAAAAAAAAAAAAAAAATTATACAATTAATAATAGCTTTTACACATTTGTGGTAAAATACACATAATATAACATTTACCATTTTATCATTTTGAAGTATATAATTCAGTGGCATTAAGTACATTCACAGTGTTGTACAATTCTTACCACTATCCATTTCCAGATTGTGTTCATCCCAAACAGAAATTTTGTACCCACTAAGCAGTAATTCCCCATTGCCCTCTTCCCTTATCACCTGGTAACCTCCATTCTACTTTATTTATTTATTTATTTATTTGGTATTTTTAGTAGAGATGGGGTTTTACCATGTTAGCCAGGCTGGTCTCAAACTCCTGGCCTCGAGTAATTCTCCTACCTCAGCCTCCCAAAGTGCTGGGATTACAGACTTGAGCCACCACACTCAGCCGTCTACTTTCTTTCTCTATGAATTTAACCATCCTGATGCTATGGTCTGAATGTTTGTGTTCCTGAAAATTCATTTGTCGAAATTCTAACTCCCAAGGTGATGGTATAGGCTGTGGGGGGACCTCTGGGAAGTGATGAGGTCATGAGAGTGGAGCCCTCATGAATGGGAATAGTGCCCTTATAAAAGAGACCTGAGGGGCTGGGCGTGGTGGTTCACACCTGTAATCCCAGCACTTTGGGAGGCCGAGGCAGGTGGATCAAGAGATCGAGGCCATCCTGGCCAACATGGTGAAACCCCGTCTCTACTAAAAACACAAAAATTAGCTGGGCGTGGTGGCATGTACCTATAGTCCCAGTTACTCGGGAGGCTGAGGCAAGAGAATTGCTTGAACCCAGGAAGTGGAGGTTGCTTGCAGTGAGCTGAGATTGCACCACTGCACTCCATCCTGGCAACAGAGCGAGACTCCGTCTCAAAAAAAAAAAAAAAAAAAAGACCCGTGGGAGCTTCTGCACCCCTTCTGCCCATTGAGGACACAGCAAGAAGTCACCATCTATGAGGAACAGGCTCTCACCAGACACCAGACTTGCCAGTGCCTTGATCTTGATCTTGGACTTCCCAGCCTCTAGAACTGTGAGAAATACATGTTGTTTATAAGCCACCTGGTTTATGGTATTTTTGTTATAGCATCCTGAATGGACAAAGGCATCTAGGTATCTCACATAAGTGGAATCTTACAGTTTTTGACCTTTTGTGATTGGCTTAGTTCACTTAGCATGATGTCTTCAGTGTTCATATATATTGTAGTATGTGTCTCCTTATTATTATTTATTTACTTATTTATTTTCTGAGATGGAGTTTTGCTCTTGTCACCCAGGCTGGAGTGCAGTGGCTCTATCTCCGGTCACTGCAACCTCTGCCTCCTGGGTTCAAGCGATTCTCCAGCCTCAGCCTCCCAAGTAGCTGGGATTACAGACGCCTGCCACCACACCCAGCTAATTTTTGTATTTTTAGTAGAGATGGGGTTCACCATGTTGGCCAGACTGGTCTCAAACTCCTGACCTCAGGTGATCCACCCACCTCAGCCTCCCTAAGTGCAGGGATTACAGGTGTGGGCCACCATGCCTGGCTACATGTGTTTCCTTATTAAGGCTGAATAATATTTCATTGTATGTATATACACCACATTTTGTTTTTTGTTTTTTTTTTTTTGAGACGGAGTCTCGCTCTGTCGACCAGGCTGGAGTACAGTGGCCGGATCTCAGCTCACTGCAAGCTCCGCCTCCCGGGTTCCCGCCATTCTCCGGCCTCAGCCTCCCGAGTAGCTGGGACTACAGGCGCCCACCACCTCACCCGGCTAGTTTTTTGTATTTTTTAGTAGAGACGGGGTTTCACCGTGTTAGCCAGGATGGTCTCGATCTCCTGACTTCGTGATCCGCCCGTCTCGGCCTCCCAGAGTGCTGGGATTACAGGCTTGAGCCACCGCGCCCGGCCCACATTTTGTTTATCCATTCATCTAGTGATGGACATTCAGGTTGTTTCCACTTTTTATTGTGGCGTAATGCTCCTGTGATTGTTGGTGTACAAGTATCTCTTCGAGTTCGTGCTTTCAATTCATTTGGGTATATACTCAGAACTGAAGTTGTTGGATCACATGGTAGCTCTATGTTTAACTTTTTGAGGGGCTAGGTGGCTCATACCTGTAATCCAGCACTTTCAGAGGCCAAAGTGGGAGGATTGTTTCTGGGCAACAGAGTGAGACCCCCATCTCTACAAAAACATTTAAAAAATCAGCCAGGGGCCAGGTGTGGTGGCTCATGCCTGTAATCCCAGCACTTTGGGAGGCTGAGACGGGCGGATCACAAGGTCAGGAGATCAAGACCATCCTGGCTAACACGGTGAAACCCCGTCTCTACTAAAAAAAAAAAATACAAAAATTAGCCGGGCGCGGTGGCGGGCACCTGTAGTCCCAACTACACGGGAGGCTGAGGCAGGAGAATGGCGTGAACCTGGGAGGCGGAGATTGCACCACTGCATTCCAGCCTGGGTGACAGAGTGAGACTCCGTCGCAAAAAAAAAAAAAAAAAAAAAAATCAGCCAGGCGTGGCGGCGCATGCCTGTAGTCCCAGCTATTTGAGGTGCTAAGGCAGAAGGATTGCTTGAGCCCAGGGATTTTTGAGGCTGTGGTGAGCTAAGATTGTGTCACTAGACTCCAGCCTCAGTGACAAAATGAGACTCTGTCTCAAAAAAAACCCTAACTTTTTGAGGAACCACCATATGGTTTTCCATAGCAGCTACACTGTTTTACATTCCTACGACCAATGCACAAGGATTCCAATTTCTCTACATCCTCACTGATACCTATTACTTTCCTTTTTATTCTTTTTTTTTTTATTTTTTTTTTGAGATGGAGTCTTGCTCTCTCACCCAGGTTGGAGTGCAGTGGCGAGATCTCGGCTCGCTTCAACCTCCGCCTCTCGGGTTCACGCCATTCTCCTGCCTCAGCCTCCTGAGTAGCTGGGACTACAGGCGCCCGCCACCACGCCTAGTTAATTTTTTGTATTTTTAGTAGAGACGGGGTTTTACCGTGTTAGCCAGGATGGTCTCGATCTCCTGACCTCATGATCCACCCGCCTCGGCCTCCCAAAGTCCTGGGATTACAGGCATGAACCACTGTGCCCGGCCACTTTCCTTTTTAGGAGGCCGAGGCGGGCGGATCATGAGGTCAGGAGATCGAGACCATCCTGGCTAACACGGTGAAACCCCGTCTCTACTAAAAATACAAAAAACTAGCCGGGCGCGGTGGCGGGCGCCTGTAGTCCCAGCTACTCGGGAGGCTGAGGCAGGAGAATGGCGTAAACCCGGGAGGCGGAGCTTGCAGTGAGCTGAGATCCGGCCACTGCACTCCAGCCTGGGTGACAGAGCAAGACTCCGTCTCAAAAAAAAAAAAAAAAAAAAAAGGCCGGGGGCGGTGGCTCAAGCCTGTAATCCCAGCACTTTGGGAGGCCGAGACGGGCGGATCACGAGGTCAGGAGATCGAGACCATCCTGGCTAACACAGTGAAACCCCGTCTCTACTAAAAAATACAAAAAAATAGCCGGGCGAGGTGGCAGGCGCCTGTAGTCCCAGCTACTCGGGAGGCTGAGGCAGGAGAATGGCATGAACCCGGGAGGCGGAGTTTGCAGTGAGCTGAGATCCGGCCACTGCACTCCAGCCCGGGCAGCAGAGCGAGACTCTGCCTCAAAAAAAAAAAAAAAAAAAAAAAATATATATATATATATATATATATGAAATGGGGTCTCACTGTATTGCCCAAGCTGGTCTCAAACTCCTGGGCTCAAGCAGTCCTCTTGCTTCAGCCTCCCAAAGTGCTAGGACTACAGGTGTGAGCCACCATGGCCAACCTTTTTCTTTTTATAATAGGCATCCTCATGGGTGTGAAGTGTGGTATCTCATTATGGTTTTGCTTTGTATTGCTCTAATAGCTAGTGACATTGAGCATCTTTTCACGTGCTATTGGCCTTTTGTACATCTTCTTTGAAGACAGGTCTTTTTTTTTTTTTTTTTTTTTTGAGATAAAATCTTTCTCTGTCACCCAGGCGGGACTGCAGTGGCACGATCTTGGCTCATAGCAACCTCCACCTCCTGGGTTCAAGCGATTCTCCTGCCTCAGCCTCCTGAGTAGCTGGCATTACAGGCATGCACCACCATGCCCAGCTAATTTTTGTATTTTTAGTAGATACGGGGTTTCACCATGTTGGCCAGGCTGGTCTCAAATCCTGACCTCAGATGATCCACCCGCCTCAGCCTTCCAGAGTGCTGGAATTACAGGCGTGAGCCGCTGCACCCAGCCCAGAAAGGTCTATTTTTAAATTAGACTGTTATTTTATTGTTGAGTTATAGGAGTTATTTATTTATTTTGGATATTAATCCCTTATCAGATAAATGCTTTGCTAATATTTTCCCCCATTTTATGGTTTGACTTTTCACTTTTATTATTTTTTTAGAGATGGAGTTTTGCTCTTGAAGCCCAGGCTGGAGTGCAGTGGCGCGATCTCGGCTCACTGCAACCTCTGCCTCCTGGGTTCAAGCAATTCTCCTGCCTCAGCCTCCCATGTAGCTGGGATTACAGGCATGTGCCACCACACCTGGCTAATTTTTGTATTTTTAATAGAGACAGGGTTTCAGCATGTTGGCCAGGCTGGTCTTGAACTCCCAACCTTGGGTGATCCACCTGCCTCGGCCTCCCAAAGTGCTGGGATTACAGGCATGAGCCACCGCGCCCGGCCATTTTTTCACTCTTGATAGTATCTTTTGATGCAAAAAAGTTTGTAATTTTGATGAAATCCAGTTTATCAAGTTTTTTTCTTTTGTTACCATATTGGGTTTTTTCTTTTGGTGTCGTATTGAAGAAATCATTGCCAAATCCAGTGTCATGAAGTATTTCCCCTTTCTTTTTCTCTAAGATTTTTATAGTTTTAGTTCTCACATTTAGGTCTTTGCTCCATTTTGAGTTAGTTTTTGTATGTAATGAAAAATATGTGATGTTTTTGCTTTTTTTTGCATGTGAATATTCATTTTTCTAGCACCATTTATTGGAGACTGTCCTTTCCCATTAAGTGGCCAGGCTGGTCTCAAACTCCTGACCTGAAATGATCCGCCCGCCTTGACCTCCCAAAGTGTTTGGATTACAGGCATGAACCAGCATGCCTGTCCCCAACAGTGGTTTTTGCAGAAATAGAGAAACACGGTCAGGCGTGGTGGCTAGTTCAACCTAGTTTGAATAATATCAACTTAGTTTCAATAATATACAAACACTCTGCTCCTATATGTCTCTCTCTCCCACTTTATTATGTCTCTCCTGCTTCATTATCACAGATTACAGTTTTATACCTTGGGTGCCCATTACATCAATTCATAATTATTGTTTTATGCATTTGCCTTTTAAATCATATAGAATGAAAAATGAGGAATTACAAACCAAAAGTACAATAATGCAGGCTTTTATATTTACCTATGTAGTTACTTTTACTAGTGTTTTTTGTTTTTTTCTTGTGGTTTTGAGTTACTTTCTGGTGTCCTTTCATTTTAGCCTGAAGGATCCCCTTTAGCCTTTGTTTCTTTCCTGTCTTTCTTTCTTTCTTTCTCTCTCTCTCTCTCTCTCTTTCTTTCTTTCTTTCTTTCCTTCTTTCTTTTCCTGTCAGGTTCTCACTTCATCAGCCAGGCTGGAGTGAGCATAGTGGTGCAATGATAGCTCCACTGCAGCCTCAAGCTGCTGGGCTCAAGCGATCTTCCCACCTTAGCCCCTGAGTAGCTGGGACTACAGGTGTGTGCTACAGCACCTGGCTAATTTTTTTTTTTTTCCCTAATTTTTTGTAGAGACAGGGGTCTTGCTTTGTTGCCCAGGCTGGTCTCGAACTCCTGGCCTCAAGTGATCCTCTTGCCTCTGCCTCCCAATGTGTTGGGATGATAGACATGAGCTGCTATGCCCAGCCTGTTGCTGCTTTCAAGATTCATTCTTTTGTCTTTGGGTTTTGACACTTTGGTTTTAATGTTTCTTGGTATGGATTTCTTTCAATTTATCTTGCTTGGAGGTTTTTTAGCTTCCTGGAGGTACATATTAATGTCTTTCATCAGATTTGGGATGTCTGCGGCCATTATTTCTTTCTTTCTTTTTTGCATTTTATTTTTATTTTATTTTATTTTTTGAGATGGAGCTTTACTCTTGTTGCCCAGGCTGGAGTGCAGTGGCCTGATCTTGGCTCATTGCAGCCTCTGCCTCCCAGGTTCAAGTGATTCTCCTGCCTCAGTCTCCCAAGTAGCTGGGATTACAGGTGCTTGCCACCACACCCGGCTAATTTTTGTACTTTACTAAAAAGAGATAGGGTTTCACCCTGTTGGCCAGGCTGGTCTTGAACTCCTGACCTCAGGTGATCCACCTGCCTTGGCCTCCCAAAATGCTGGGATTACAGGTGTGAGCCACTGTGTCTGGCTGCATTATTTCTTCAAATTTTTTTTTCAATCCATTTCTTCTTTTTCTGGGACTCCTGTGATGTGTATTTGGTATACTTGATGATGTCCCATAGGTTCCTCAAGGTTTTGTTCGTTTTTCTTCATTCTTTTTTCTCTTTGCATTTTAGACTATGTAATTTTAATTACCTTATCCTTAAGTTCACTGATTTTTGCCTGCTCAAATCTGCTGTTGAACTCCTCTAGTGAATTTTAAAATTTATTGTACTTTTTAGCTCCATAATTTCTGTTTGGTTCCCTTGTATAATTTCTGTCTCTTTAGTGATATTCTCAATGTGTTCACACATTGTTTTTCTGATTTCATTACTTCTTTGTCTGTGGTTTCCTTTAGCTCATTGGGCATATTTAGGACAATTGATTTGTGTCTTTACTAATAATTACAATGTCTGGGTTTCCTTAGCGGTGGTTTCTGTCAAATTATTTTTTGGCCGGGTATGGTGGCTCATGCCTATAATTGCAGTACTTTGGGAGGCCGAGGCGGGCAGATCACCTGAGTCCAGGAGTTCGAGACCAACCTGGCCAACATAGTGATACCCCAACTCTACTAAAAATAAGCTGCGTGTGGTGGCGCGCACCTGTAGTCCCAGAGTCTCATTCTGTCGCCCAGGCTGGAGGGCCATGGTGCAATGCCCCCCAACCAAAAAAAGTGTATTTGTCTATTTCACATTTTATCCAACATGTCCTTTTTTTCTTTTTTTTTTTTTGAGACTGAGTCTGGCTCTGTCGTGCAGTGGCCGGATCTCAGCTCACTGCAAGCTCCGCCTCCCGGGTTTACGCCATTCTCCTGCCTCAGCCTCCGGAGTAGCTGGGACCACAGGCGCCCGCCACCTCGCCCGGCTAGTTTTTTGTATTTTTCAGTAGAGACGGGGTTTCACCGTGTTAGCCAGGATGGTCTCGATCTCCTGACCTTGTGATCCGCCCATCTCAGCCTCCCAAAGTGCTGGGATTACAGGCTTGAGCCACCGCGCCCGGCTCCTTCTTTTTTTTGAGATGGAGTCTCACTCTGTTGCCAGGCTGGAGTGCAGTGGCGCGATCTTGGCTCACTGCAACCTCCACCTCCTGGGTTCAAGCCATTCTCCTGCCTCAGCCTCCTGAGTAGCTGAGACTACAGGCGTATACCACTGCACCTGGCTAATTTTTGTATTTTTAGTAGATTCTCCTGCCTCAGCCTCCTGAGTAGCTGAGACTACAGGCGTGTACCACTGCACCTGGCTAATTTTTTTTTTTTTTTTTGAGAGGGAGTCTTGCTCTGTCGTCCAGGCTGGAGTGCAGTGGCGCGATCTCGGCTCACTGCAAGCTCCGCCTCCCGGGTTCACGCCATTCTCCTGCCTCAGCCTCCTGAGTAGCTGGGACTACAGGCGCCCGCCACCGCGCCCGGCTAATTTTTTGTATTTTTAGTAGAGACGGGGTTTCACTGTGGTCTCGATCTCCTGACCTTGTGATCCGCCCTCCTCGGCCTCCCAAAGTGCTGGGATTACAGGCGTGAGCCACCACGCCCGGCCACCTGGCTAATTTTTGTATTTTTAGTAGAGACACGGTTTCACCATGTTGGCCAGGATGGTCTTGATCTCCTGACCTCATGATACGCCTGCCTTGGCCTCCCAAAGTGCTAGGATTACAGGGGTGAGCCACCGCATCTGGCCCATTTTATCCAACATTTTAAAATGTTTATAGTAGGAGTAGTTTTACATTAACCCAGTCTGTTATGTTGCAGAAGCAGATGTCTACCTTTTCAGAGTAAATTCAATTGCAAAATAGTAAGTGAACTCATGGAAAATTGAGTTTATTTATTTCCACCAAAGACTTCTTTTTTTTTTTTTTTTTTTTTTGAGACGGAGTCTCGCTCTGTCGCCCAGGCTGGAGTGCAGTGGCGCGATCTCGGCTCACTGCAAGCTCCGCCTCCTGGGTTTACGCCATTCTCCTGCCTCAGCCTCCTGAGTAGCTGGGACTACAGGCGCCCGCCACCGCGCCCGGCTAATTTTTTGTATTTTTAGTAGAGACGGGGTTTCACCGTGGTCTCGATCTCCTGACCTTGTGATCCGCCCGCCTCGGCCTCCCAAAGTGCTGGGATTACAGGCGTGAGCCACCGCGCCCGGCCTCCACCAAAGACTTCTATGCCAGGATAGTGAGGAGGAAGAGTTCACTCAGAGGTGCCAGTCATGGTAGTTTGTCACCACAGCTCAGTCTAGTCTAGTCTGTTCCTACAGTAGAGGAAATGACTTGGAATCTTTCCTAGTAGGAATGGAGATGAAAGGGAAGCAGATAGACATGTTAGAACTAATCCTTTACCCACTCTGGGCTTAGAGAGCAAGATTTTTCAAAGGGGACAAAGAGTTAAACTGCTCATAGTAAACTGGGGAAAAGTCGTGTGTGCATCTGAAAGAAGCTAATCTATGGCCTTAGATTTGATACTCATCAGTTAGGATCCCTCCTAAAATCTTGTACCTACAGCAGCTAGGGTTTGTTGTCTGTTTTGTGGGGTTTTTTGTTTTTTTTTTGGTTTTTGGTTTTTTTTTTTTTTGAGACAGAGTCTTGCTGTGTCGCCCAGGCTGGAGTGCAGTGGCACAATCTCAGCTCAGCGCAACCTCTGCCTCCCGGATTCATGCCGTTCTCCTGCCTCAGCCTCCCAAGTAGCTGGGACTATAGGCACCTGCCACTACACTCAGCTAATTTTTTTTGTATTTTTAGTGGAGATGGGTTTCACCTTGTTAGCCAGGATGGTCTCGATCTCCTGACCTCGTGATCCGCCCGTCTCGGCCTCCCAAAGTGCTGAAATTACAGGCGTGAGCCACTGCGCCCGGCTGTTTTTTGTTTTTCTAACCATTACTGTATAGAGTCAGCATAACTTGGCCACTCTGGCAGCAACAAGATAAAGGAGAAATAATAGGACCAGGAAAGACATGATTATCTTTGACTAGGTTCAAAGATGAGATTGTAAGATACAAGGCCAACAACATGGTGAAACCCCATCTTTACTAAAAGTACAAAAATTAGGTGGGCGTCATGGCATGCGCCTGTAATCCCAGCTACTCAGGAGGCTGAGGCAGGAGAATGGCTTGAACCCGGGAGGTGGAGGTTGCAGCGAGCCGAGATCGCGCCACTGCACTCCAGCCTGGCAACAGAGTGAGACTCTGACTCCAAAAAAAAAAAAAAAAAAAAAACAAGATATAAGGCCAAGCCAGATGGTACTGATGCTAGGTCAGAGGCAAGAGGAGATAAAACAAGCTATTGATTGTTACTTGTGTTGAACTTTGTTGCTCATACCAGCTTAGAGCAAAAATCAGATCCTATGTCCCAGTGAGGGTACCCATCTTAAGGATATATGGTAATTTTAGAGAAATTTCCTCCTGCTCCTTAGATTTAAACATAATTAAAAAAAATTTTTTTTTTGTAATATAATTTTATTCTGCTACTAGATCTCAGGGTTTTCTGGTAAATCACATTATTGTTTTTGTGCCCCTAGAATTTAGCATATTATATACCTGGCTTATACAAGATGTGCCAAAAACATTTGTAAAAATGAATTGTTTTTCATTTTCAGGGCCATTTTCAGTCTTCATACAGGGTATTATAAGAGCAGTAGTCAATGATATTTATTGTTTTCTTTTGTAGCTCAGACCATGACCGACTTCATACCTTGGTAACTGAACACTGTTTTCCAGTAAGTTCTCATCCTCCTTAGAACTTTGGGGTGACTGAGTGGACAGATTCTAGACATCGTCTCTGGTTTTTCTTTTCTTTTCTGGTTTTTTTTTTTTTTGAGACAGATTTTCGCTCTTGTTGCCCAGGCTGGAGTGCAATGGTGCGATGTTG
Source organism: Macaca mulatta (assembly GCF_049350105.2). Taxonomy (NCBI): domain Eukaryota; kingdom Metazoa; phylum Chordata; class Mammalia; order Primates; family Cercopithecidae; genus Macaca; species Macaca mulatta. The sequence goes on from NC_133421.1 coordinate 62,583,067, forward strand.
GCTCACCGCAACCTCCACCTCCCGGGTTCAAGTGATTCTTCTGCCTCAGCCTGCCAAGTAGCTGGGATTACAGGTGCCCGGGACCATGCCCGCCTAATTATTTATTTATTTATTTATTTTGAGACAGAGTCTTGCTCTGTCGCCCAGGCTGGAGTGGAGTGGCGAGATCTTGGGTCACTGCAAGCTCCGCCTCCCGGGTTCATGCCATTCTCCTGCCTCAGCCTCCTGAGTAGCTGGGACTGCAGGCACCCGCCACCACACCCAGCTAATTTTTTGTCTTTTTAGTAGAGACGGGGTTTCACTGTGTTAGCCAGGATGGTCTCAGTCTTCTGACCTCGCAATCCATCCGCCTCGGCCTCCCAAAGTGCTGGGATTACAGGTCTGAGCTACTGCATATGGCCTAATTTTGTATTTTTAGTAGAGATGGGGTTTCTCCATGTTGGTCAGGCTGATCTCTAACTCCCGACCTCAGGTGATCCACTGACCTTGGCCTCCCAAAGTGCTGGGATTACAGGCATGAGCCCCACCATGCCCTGCCTGGTTTCTCTTAAGAAGGATCAGTTTTGAGAGTGTAGGAAGTTTAAGGTACAGGCTGAAGTTTCATTGCTTGTAGCTGAATGATAATGTCTTGACACGGACTCTGGTAAGGGCCCTGGCAAATAAAAGAGGTCCCTCAACCAGCAGTCATGACACTGCAGGAGCATCCTGAGGCTTGGATATGGGCTATACGAGGCCACATCTCCATATACCTGCACTATCATGAAGGATTTAACCAGAGTTCGTGAGGCTTATATTGAGTGGTAACAGCAATGTGAGGCACTTGGAGGGACCCCCAAGGATAAGAACTTTGTAGTTCAGTTAGGGATTCAAGAATAAGAACTTGGGGCTGGGTGCAGTGGCTCACGCCTGTAATCCCAGCACTTTGGGAGGCTGAGGCGGGTGGATCACAAGGTCAGGAAATCAAGACCATCCTGGCTAACATGGTGAAACCCCGTCTCTACTGAAAATACAAATAAATTAGCGGGGCATGGTGGCGGGCGCCTGTAGTCCCAGCTACTTGGGAGGCTGAGGCAAGAAAATGGTGTGAAGCTGGGAGGTGGAGCTTGCAGTGAGCCGAGATCACGCCACTGCTTCAGCTTGGGCAACAGAGCGAGACTCCCGTCTCAAAAAAAAAAAAAAGAACCTTGGGTTTCTATCAATAGAACTTCAGTTTCTATAAGTCTTCCCCAGTCGTAGCAGTTTAGCCCTTAAGTCCTGTAAAATTCCCACTTTTCATTGTTAATAGGTGAGTGGGAAAAATATATATGTATGCAGTCAACACAAGTACCTGCAATAATTGCCAGATTATGAAAGTGTATGGGAGGGATGATGGTGTATTGGGCAAGCTGGCAGTTTGGAATGTGGTTTTCATTTATTTGGAGAAGGGTGCTCAAAGAGGAAGGTGGGTCTGAAGTTGTGATTTAGATAAAAAGAGAGTTGTCAGGTGAACTTGCCCAATAGCTTAATCAAAACTTGGGAAGGTGCGAGAGAAAACAGGCACAAGAGAGCATGTGGTGGGAAATGTGCTGCCTGTTGGCTGTAGTCTTGCAGGAAGTAAGAGCAGTGTGGCAGCACCAGCTTCCTTAAAGGGAGGGAAAAATCCAGTTGAACTTGTTCTCCTCTGCCCTTAGGACATGACCTGGGACATCAAATATAAGACCGTCCGCTGGAGCTTCGTGGAATCTTTAGAGCCCTCCCATGTTGTTCAAGTTCGCTGTTCAAGTATGATGAACCAGGGCAACGTGTACGGCCAGGTCACCGTACGCATGCACACCCGGCAGGTAGAGGCACTAGTCTGCCTTCCTCCCAGCTTTTCTTCACACAGCTTGGGCACCTCCCTCTGGAGTGCTGGGTGTGGCTGCCCAGGACTGTAAGCAGTAACAAAAGGTACACTGTGATCTGTCTTCCTTGCTGTGCTGCTGTCGCCTTCCCACTGTTACATGTTGGCTCTACTAAGACATGTGTGAGGATATTCTCTCCCACCCTTCCTGTTTTTTTTTTTTTTTCTCCAAGACAGGGTCTCATTCTGTCACCCAGGCTGGAGTGCAGTGATGTGATTATGGCTCACTGCAGCCTCAACCTCCTGGTCTGAAGCAATCCTCCCACCTCAGCCTCCAAGTAACGGGGACTATAGGGGCATGCCACCACGCCTGGATAATTTTAGTATTTTTTGTAGAGACCGGTCTTGTCATTTTGCCCAAGCTGGTCTCAGACTTCTGGGCTCAAGTGATCTGCCCACCTCAGCCTCCCAAAGTGCTGGGACTATAGGCATGAGCCATTGTGCCCCACTCCTTCTTCCCTGCCCCCTGTCAAAGAACTTGTAAGAGTAAAGTGTCAGTAGTTGATCAGATAGTCCTAGATTCAGAATTCCGAGATAATTTTTTTCTACCCATTAAGATTTTTTCTGGGCCGGGCATAGTGGCTCAAGCCTGTAATCCCAGCACTTTGGGAGGCCGAGACGGGCGGATCACGAGGTCAGGAGATCGAGACCATCCTGGCTAACACGGTGAAACCCCATCTCTACTAAAAAAAAAAAAAATACAAAAAACTAGCCGGGCGAGGTGGCGGACGCCTGTGGTCCCAGCTACTCCGGAGGCTGAGGCAGGAGAATGGCGTAAACCCGGGAGGTGGAGCTTGCAGTGAGCCGAGATCTGGCCACTACACTCCAGCCCGGGCGACAGAGCGAGACTCCATCTCAAAAAAAAAAAAAAAAAAAAAAAAAGATTTTTTTTCTGGCTGGGCACAGTAACTCACGCCTGTAATCCTAGCACTTTGGGAGGCCACAGCGGGCAGATCACAAGGTCAGGAGTTTAATACCAGCCTGGCCAACATGGCAAAACCCCGTGTATACTAAAAATAGAAAAATTGGCCAGGCATGATAGTGTGTGCCTGTACTCTCACCTACTCAGGAGGTTGAGGCAGGAGAATCACTTGAACCTAGGAGGCGGAGGTTGCAGTGAGACAATCTCATACCACTGCACTCCAGCCAAGGCAAAGAGTGAGACTCCATCTTAAAAAAAAAAGATTGTGTGACAATAAAACAAACAACTCACACTCACACACCAAAAAAACTAAGAGGCCAGATTTGCTTTTATCCTTGCAGACTCTGGCCATCTATGACCGGTTTGGCCGGTTGATGTATGGACAGGAAGATGTACCCAAGGATGTCCTGGAGTATGTTGTATTCGAAAAGCAGTTGACAAACCCATATGGAAGCTGGAGAATGCATAGCAAGATCGTTCCGCCATGGGCACCCCCTAAGCAGCCCATCCTTAAGGTAAGGTGGCTTGCGTGGTTTAAAGAGAGCTGAGGCAGTACTTGGGGTCTGCTAAGCCACTCTGTTGGGCTCCCCCTAGTGGCAAGAGGGGGTGATGCACCACCGGGAAAGGGAAGGCTTGGTGGGTGGGTGGATGGATGGGTGGGAGCAGGGGATGAAGTTCTTCTGGGTTAGCCATGGGCTTGGTTGGTGGGTAACTTGGCATCCTACTCTTTCAGACGGTGATGATCCCTGGCCCTCAGCTGAAACCAGAAGAAGAATATGAAGAGGCACAAGGAGAGGCCCAGAAGCCTCAGCTAGCCTGATGACAAAAATGACTTCTGGGGTGAAGCCTGGGTGATGAGGCTGCTGGAAGCTTTGAAGTCTCCCATTCCCATCATGCTATAGAAAGAACTACCTTTGTTCTCTCCCATCCTGCTCAGGTCTTTTCAGTAGTCTCATCCTCAGCAACCATGGCTGATGGCTGGGCCCTAGCAGGTGGCAGGTATAACATGGCCATGTACACTTTTCTTTTTTAAATTTTTTGTCTAGCTTCTGAGTCTAGATGAAAGACAGTATGTTTCAGAGAACATTGGATACCAGTTTTTTCCACAGCAGGGACTGAGAGAGAGAACCAGCAGCATCCTCTTTGTAATCACAGGGCAGGGATCAGAGTTTGAAATAAAACGCTGTCAGAGTATTGGTAAAATTTTGGTGAGTTCTGTACATTTCCCCTGGTTCAGGCTGGGCATAGACCGGACTTCAAATGGCAGAAGTGGAAGATAAGCCTGCTTGTGAGTGATGTGACTTTAAGGAAATCTAGACTGGGAAAGAATAATTAGTGTTTATAAGATATTTAAGAGGCCCTTTTTCATTTACTGACTCACTGATGAATCAGCATTTGTATTTTATGGAAAAATATAAATCCAAAAAAATAATTTGTCCCTCAGCCTTTGATTGTGTTCTTAATTATTGGCTGTATCAGGAAGCGCTGGGGGAGGGAGGGACCATGGAGAGATTGTTACATTTGGAAAATTTATCTGCAGTATTTGGTTCCCTGATTTCTAGCACCACTTGGAGATAGGGACTGTTCTTTCCAGCCCAGTGTTGAAGGTGAGTGTACAAGAGTATGAACCTGTGCAGAGGAAAATAGGCCAGCCCCTCCTTGTTCCTTAGCTCCAGATGGGCTGTTAGAAGGGTGTGGGATCTCACATGCCCATGTGTCCTAGGTCATCTGAGCGTGACAAGAGAAATCACTTTGTTTTTGTTTTGTTTTATTTTTTAGAGATGGAGTCTTACTCTGTCGCCCAGGCTGGAGTGCAGTGGCACGATCTCAGCTCACTGCAAGCTCCACCTCCCAGATTCAAGCTATTCTCCTGCCTCAGCTTCCCAAGTAGCTGGGACTACAGGCATGCACCACCATGCCTAGCTAATTTTTGTATTTTTTGTTTTTAGTAGAGATGGGGTTTCACTATGTGTTGGCTAGGCTGGTCTCGAACTCCTGACCTCAGGTGATCTGCCTGCCTCATCCTCCCAAAGTGCTGGGATTATAGGCATGAGCCACTATACCGCCCAGCCAGAGGAACTACTTTGTACCAGCAATAAACTTAGCTTGTAGTACTGTTGCTTTTATCAGTCCGGTGTGGGCTCCTCTTGAAAAATAGGGCCTACGGCCGGGCGCGGTGGCTCAAGCCTGTAATCCCAGCACTTTGGGAGGCCGAGACGGGTGGATCACGAGGTTAGGAGATCGAGACCATCCTGGCTAACATGGTGAAACCCCGTCTCTGCTAAAAAATACAAAAAAAAACCTAGCCGGGCGAGGTGGCAGGCGCCTGTAGTCCCAGCTACTCGGGAGGCTGAGGCCAGAGAATGGTGTGAACCCGGGAGGCGGAGCTTGCAGTGAGCTGAGATCCGGCCACTGCACTCCAGCCTGGGCGACAGAGCGAGACTCCATCTCAAAAAAAAAAGAAAAAAATAGGGCCTAAATTCTCATACTTCTCTTTCTCAAGCTTAGAATTTTCTTTGAAGAAATCTGTCACTTAAAGTAAAGATTAATCTGCACTGACCTTGTCCTGAGAGTAGAGTCCAAAGAAACTGGAATCTGGTCAAGGATAAATAACTTAACTCTCCAGTCTCTATAAAGCTACTACCTCAGCAAAGCAGCAAACCAGGCTTCACTAAGGAAGACTGATGTTTTCACAGCAGCTGTTAAATGTTTTTTTGTGTTTTTTTTGAGATGGAGTTTTGCTCTTGTTGCCCCAGCTGGAGTGCAATGGTGCGATCTCAGCTCACTGCAGCCTCCGCCTCCCAGGTTCAAGTGATTCTCCTGCCTCAGCCTCCCAAAGTACCTGGGATTACAGGCATGCACCACCACACCTGGCTAATTTTGTATTTTTAGCAGAGACAGGGTTTCACCTTGTTGGCCAGGGTGGTCACGAACTCCTGACCTCAGGTGATCCCCTGCCTTGGCCTCCCAAAGTGCTGGGATTATAGGTGTGAGTCACCATGCCCAGCCTGTTAAGTGTTAACTATGGAAACAAAGATATATATGCTTAGGGAAGAGACAGCCCTGGTGTCTCTCATCAACCACTCTCATCATGCTACTTAGTCCCAACCTTTTTGGCTTAAAGTGTACATCACTTTAATTACTGCCCAAGTGAGGTTTGATCACATCCTATTCGCTTGAGCCCTGGATTAAGGCAAAATGAGAAGGGACGTGCTTTGAGCAGGACCCACTGCCAGGGAATATGGAGGAAGGGGAAATAATCCTTGCAGGGTAAGGAAGCAAAGAAATGAAAAAAAAAAAAAGCACATTAGTGGGCAAACAATACATTGATTCCTTTGAATATGTAAAAACAATGCTTCAAATAAACCTTCATCCCACTCCCCTGGATATCTCGGGGTTCTCTAGATAATCCTAAATAGCAGCTAAGCAGTAGCTGCCACCAGAGAGCCAGAGGATGAGTGCAATTTCCATTTCCCCTTGGGATTAAATCCAGCTGAGCAAATGGCCTCCAGATGTGAGGGGCTCGCTGGAAGGACCAGGCAGAGACCATCTGCAGTGTCAGCACTGACCTAGGCACTGGCAGAGCATTAGCCAGATAACCGAAAGTCCCAAGGCTGCAGTGTTACTACCTTGAGCTTTGGAGCAGGCATTTTTCTTTCCTTATCTATCTTCTGTTACTGTTTAAAAATGTTAAAAAAGATAATCATCATTATGAATAAGCTAGAGCCAACTGCAGCGTCAAGAAAAAGCACTCTTTATTTCCGCTCCCCATGGTTTATTTCACAAGAGTGGGTTTGGCGGCAAACCCACTTTGCTGTTTCCAGCTAGACCAGACCCAACGGGATTGTTTTGGGGTGCACAGCGAAATCCACCTTAGCTCAGAAACTGTAAGGCTAACTAGCCAGAGCCCAGAACAACACCACACTTAAATTACTGCTCTAAAAGCCCAGAATAAGGGCCCTAGGTAAGAGAATGAGGACATCTGGTCCCCAAAGGAGAGTAGGTTACTCCATTCCTCTGTTCCCTTTTAGAAATGGAGTAGTTTGTTACTTTCTCTGTGAAGTCCCATAACCACCCAGCATATTTATATGCAGACTAGATGTTAACGGCTCGTTTTCCCTTTGGGTATTTGGTCTCCCTGTTTCATCTTTTTCTCCCCATGAATGACATCAGTGTTGGTACTGTTGTACTGTTAGAGGGTGTGACTTACTGCCATCTTTAGTGCCCCTGTCCAGCTCTGCCATCTCTAGCTGCCCCTTCCCTGCTTTCCCACCTCCCTTTGCCAATCTTGGGACTTCTTTGTATGTTTTTCTCCTTCCTCATTTTCCTCTGGTATTATCATCTAATCTCAGCACTTTGTAATCTAGTACTGTTTAAGCAAGGGTAGCCTGAACTGAGGAGACAAGAGAGCCGAGCCAAGAAAGAGCTCCCTAAGAAAGAAGGCTTTGTCTTCAACAGTGCCCTTTTCCCACCCCTAAGGCTTCTAACCTGCCCCATAGCACTCCTCTTTCAGAGGGCAGAAGAATTAGAGTGCTGGCTGTGTACAGGACCGCCTTTCTTGAGCTCCTCTGGAAGGAGATTGATGTGGCCTCTTGTTACTGAGCAAGTGATTCCTGGGCAGGGAGAGGTGGGGGTGGCGGGGGGTGGGTCTTGCATCAGAACCAGAGATTCCCCTTGACTCCAGTTGCTTTGACAAAAGAGAGAGGTCCTGTTGATGGCAGCGCTGAAAAGCTAGAGGGAGACAAATGAGCCAGTGAGGCGAGCTCTGGAGACTGGTGAGAGTTGGGGCAGGAAGAGGGGGAGACCCCCTAAAAAACTAGCAAGAGGCACACAAGGATGTCTAGAAGGAAGAGCTCCCTTGACTGTGGGGAGGACCTGGGGAAATTGCTTTTCTTCTGTGTTCTTTCTCTCTCACGTTGCTTTGGATGCCAGATGTTGGTAAGGATGTCAGCGTGCCTAGTTGTTTCTGCTTCAGCAGTCAAGCAAGGCAGGTATGAGAAGCAATAAAGCAGAAACAGGAGATTCAAAGTCAAAATGACAAGGTCCTTAATGCATTTTCAGGCACCTATTTTGAGTCATTTTAGCTTTTCCCCCAATTTATCTTTCAGCTTCAATTAAATGGCTCTTCAGCTTCCTATGGTGGCCTTTATAGCCTTCTATGGTCCACCATCCCTATGTTGCCAACACTTTGTATGGTTTAGTTTCTTCTCAAAAAATGCTCCGTCATAGACTTCAGAGAATTGGGTCTCCCTGTGAGAGAAGGCAGGCTGGGCACAGCTGACTTCCTTTCGTCCCTAACGCTGGCTTTGTGGGTGAGTGTCCAGACTTGGATGGTTTGTGTTGTGAGTACTATAGGTGGATGGGAGGAGTCCTTGGAAGCAGAGTGTCCAGTCTTTGTTTCCTTGAACAGGAAGAAAAGTTAGAAGTAAAGAGAGGATGGGCCTTCCCATTGGGGTCCAAGCTGTACCCTTTTCATACAATTTGTCTTTGGGATGAGTTGACTTCCGGTCTTCTCAAGGAGGGGAAGTGGCCAGGCTGTCTTTGATTCAGCTCTTTGGGAACACTTGGACTTGGAGAGAGCCTTGGCTCCTGAAAGCTAGCTCTGTGTTTGACCTCACCTAATAAGGCTGTTACTCCCAATCCCAAGGATAGACAGTTGGAGGGGTGAATTCTTCATACTGAGCTTCAAAAGCCACTTGGCCTGAGTCTTCAGTTAAGGAGGAAGACTGAGCCTCAGCTTCCTGGAGACTTGGCTCTGGGGCTAAGCTGGTCCTTGGCTCAAGCCCTGAAGGTCCTTGTAGTTCTCTGACACCTTCAAGAGTGAAAGTACTGGCTGGCCTGCTTACCTTGGGGCAGGGGATTTTGCTTTCTGGAAAGAAGTGATCCAGAGGCCCATGGACTAAAAGGCATAGTGGTTTTTCAGGAGCTGTGGGGAAAAATTCTCTCTGAGTTGCTGTTAAAGCTAGGAGGCCAGATTCCTCAGGTGGGACTCCAGTTTCCTCCCCAGGACAGATGTCTGCCATGGTACCCTTTATTTTATTTCCTTCTGGATCTGTGATTTCCCATTGGCACAGCTCTGCCATCCTGCTCCCCATGCTGCCTGCTCCTTCGGGGCTGACTTTGAGTTCTGGGTCCAGGGCACCTGACTGGGGCAAGAGCCCTCCTGAGCCTGTGCCTTCCCCAAGGCAGACTACCTCCTGCTCTCTGGGCTTTGCTGCTGCTTTTGAGAAGTGTTCTTCAGTCCCTCCAGGTCCTGCCTTCTGAAGAAACATCTCTCCTTGCCCTTGTGATTCTCGTTCCAGTTCCCTTTCCTCTGCTGCTCCTCCACCCACCTCCCAAGGGCTGATCTCTGCTTTCTTGGCAGAGGGAGCCTCTTCCACTTCCCACAGACACACTTCCACTACCCTGGTCTCCACACTGCCTGCTGCCTCAGAACTTCCTCTGTTGCTGTCAGAAGCATCTGGGGCTGGCTGTGGGGACAGATCCTTGCCATGTTGACTCTCCCAGGGACACACAGCCTCCTGCTGCCTGAAGTCTGCCATCTCTGGCTTTTTCTGAACTGGCACACCTTTGGGCTCTGATTTTTCTGGGGCTCTGCCTTTCTCTTCTTGAGAGTCCCCTTTTCCATCCTGCCTTGACACCCCTTTGACAGGGATTCTTTCAGTAACTTCCCAGGGACAGGTCTCGGCCTTGGCACTTCTGTCAGGTTTATATACACCTGCATCAGGCACATCCCATGGACACACATCAGCGGCCCTGCCCCCAGTGCTGACCAGTCTCTGGGAACTGGCTTTAGGTTGGTCAGGGCGCTGTCTGTTTGGGTGGGAGAAGGAAACTGCTGGGGCAGTGGTCGCCCATGTATAGACAGATTGTAGCTCATGGCTTGTTTTTTCCCCATCTTCGGTGGTGAATTCTTCTGCGTTTGGAGCTGGAGCTTTTTCTTGGGTTATGTGTTCTGGGAAGGAACCTACCTTTGGGTCTTGTCTCAGGTCTGCCTTCTCTGTTGCTTCCAAGGAATGTCCCTCTGCCACTTCACTTCTCATGCTGCTGGGCAAGTCTGAGATCTTGGGCGCCTGAGCAGGGGATTCCCTCAGGTTCTTGTTTTCCCAAAGACAAATAGCTTCCTGTTCTTGACACAGTTTTGCCATCCGTTTTGATGCGTCTTCTCCCAGGGAAGTGAGTCTCCCCTTTTCTAGAGCTTTCTCCCTCTGCTCTGCTGATTCACTCCCTGTCTCTTGGTCCAGTCCCTTCCCAGTAGTTCCTTCATTCACCTCCCAGGGACACATCTTGGCTTTTTCACTGGTAGCAGCTTCCTGTGCTTCCCAGGGACACACCTCACCTGGCCTGCACCCCATATGGTCCAGTTCCTGGAACCCAGCTTTTGGTCCATCAGCATCCAGAGTATCTGGACCCACACTCCCCCAGGGACAAGCCACGTCCCACTCTGGGGTTGGCTTCTGTGGCTTCTCTGGAACAGTAACAGCTGTCTCCCTGGGTCCAAGATCTGCAAAAACCTTTCCTGTATCGTTTGGAGATACCCTAATGGCCTCAGCTCCCAAAGCCCTTTCCTCCCCCGCTCCAGCACCCACCTCCCAGGGACAGATTTCTGCCTTCCCCGCAGTCAGGGTTTCCTCCACATCCAAAGAGCAAATGTCGGCAGCTTTGCTTCCCACACTGCCTGATATCTGGAGAAGGGTTTGGGGTCTCTCTGTGTCTTGAGGATGTGGTTGTGGGGAGAAGCTGCCAGGGTTCACACTCTCCCAGGGGCTGACCGCTTCTTGCTTTTGGATCTGCCCCTCAGGCTTTTCCCAAGCTGTGACATCTTTGATTTCTGATTTTCCAGGCATTTTCTCCTTGTCCTTTTGAGAGTCTCCTCTTCTTGGTGCCTGTGCTGATGTCCATTCCTCTCTTGTTCTTTCATTTACCTCCCAGGGACAGATTTCCACTTTGGCAGGTGTTGCTTCCTGTGCCTCCGGCCTGAGATCTTCCTGTGGACACACCTGTGTTGCTCTGCTTCCTCCATTGCGTAGGAATTGGCCACCAGCTTTGGATGAGGAATTGTCTAGACATGGGCTGGAGGGCCCAGGGACCGTGCTCTCCCTGGGACACACTGACTCCTGCTGTTGACTTAATTTCTGCACTGCTTTCACAGTGTGTTCCCCCATCTCTCCAAAGCTTCCTTTTCTGGAGGCTTTTTCCTTTTGGAGAGATTCTCCACCTGTCCCCAGACTCAGCATTTCCTGCCCCATCACGTTATCATCCAGCTCCCAGGGACAGATCTCTGCTTTCCGGATAGCAGGAGCATCTCCTGCCTCCCACGGACACACTTCAGCAATGCCACTACCCAAACTCCCTGAACACTCTGAACTTCCCGGGGCCTGAATTGAGACTGCTGAGGGGCCCCGGAAATCTGTACTCTCCCATGGACAAAGAGACTCCAAGTCTCCGCCCGGTTTCTGTTCTTTCCAAAAGGTTGCTTTCCTGGTTTTCTGCTTTTCCTGAGGGAGATCCTTCACTACCTCTAGGGCCGGTTTCCCATCCTCACCTCCTTCACTTGCCTCCCAGGGACACAGCTCTGCCTTGGCGATGTCAGATGTATGAGCTTCTGAGCCAGCAGCTTCCCACCCAGGCTTCTCCACCTTCCTGGCCTCCACACTGCCCCCAACCTCAGATTTGTCTCTGATTCTGCCAGGGTCCTGAGGAGCTGACCCAGGGCACAGACCTCCTTGATCGGCACTCTCCCAGGGACACACTGCTTCCTGCTCCCTCACCAGCCTATCTGGCTTTTTCCGCATCATGGGAACCACATCCGTGGGCTCCGATTTTCCGCGGGCCTCCCCGCTCTTTTCTTGGGAGTCACATGGGTCTTGTCTTAGTGCCCTCGACTCAGGGGCTCCTTCACTCATCTCCCAGGGGCAGATTTCGGCCTTGTTGCCACTATCTGGCTGACGTGTTTCTGATTCAGTGACCTCCCAGGGGCATACCTCTGCCACCCTGTGGTCAACACTGCCCAGGGACTGGATGCCAATTTTGGGCAGTTCCTGCCACCCAACAGGGGCGTCCTTTGATTGCTTGACATTTTTGTCCCTGGAAACTTGCCTCAGCGCGGCAAGCCCTGTTTTACCTGCTCTCTCAGCTTTCTGCTCCCCTAGACCCTGGGATGTCCTCCTGCCTCTGTCTTCTTGTTCCCTGCTGCCCTCCTGTTGACAGACTTGGAGCATCCTGCTGGTGTGAGCATTCTGTTGGTTCTGGAGGGACTCCTCATCATCACAGGGGGCAAGAGCGGCCTGCTTACTCACTGCCTTGGGCCGGCCTAGCCTGGGCGATCGAGAGGGTGCCCCCACACTCTCTCCCACAGTCCCGCTGTTCTGCCCCTTGGGACTCTCCTCCACTCTCTCCTTCTCTCTGTAGGTGCTCCGAGAACGGGTCAGAGCTTTAATCGCCAGCCCCAGGCTGCGCATGGAACCCTGCTGAACAGGGGCCTTGAGGCTGTGGGATTTAGGGAAGATCTTGGGCCTGTCTTCGTCCGCATCGTTAGCTTCCCTCTGGTGATGTGCGTCCTCTGCATCCATCTCATTCTCCCCAGCCTTGCTTTTCTCTACTGCAACAGAGAGGGCCCTCCAGAGCCTGGCTCGAGCTGGGGCAGGGGAGTGGTGGCCTTGCTCTGGCCCTGAGGGGCCTTCCTGGGGCACATTTTCTTTCTTGACTGGCAGTTCTGCGTTCTCCCAGGGGCAGATGTAGGTGAGTAAGTTGGGGCTTTGAGGGGGTACTGGGACTGGTGCTGGGGCAGGGACTGGGGTTGGAGCTAGAGCCGGCAGCAGAGCTGGCGCCAAGGTGGAGGTGGGAGATAGCATCCCTGGCTCTCCCAGGCAGGTCCCAGACAGGGTCAAGGTGGGGGTGGAGACCTGGTGCCGGATAGGTGGGTGAGGCAGCCTTCTCCCAGCCTCCTCATGAAGCCTCCCAGAGGCGTGAGAGCTGTCCATGCTGCTGCTCTTGGCAGGGGAAGGTGGAGCTGACAGGGGGGCCCCTCGAGGCCTCTCCAGCCTCCTGGCCGACGGCCTCCGCACCAGGCTGGCCATGGCCGCCTCGGCCTTCTTCCGCTCCTCCCGCTCCTTTGCTTGCCGGTAGGTCTCCTCCAGGTAGGCCTGGCTGGCCATGAGCAAGGCCTTTTCCCTGGAGCCAGCCACACTGAGCGACTTCTGCAGAGAGGCGGGCCGGGCTCTGGGTAGCCTCTCTCCCACCGTCAGGTTGTGGGCGCTGGCTGACCTGAAGCCCAGGGCAGGGGGCCCCTCCACCGCCCTGCTCTCTGTTCGAGAGGCCTTCTTAGCCAGTTTCCTCCTCAGCAGTGAGTCAAGAAGAGGCGGGTCCTGCTCCCTGCGCTGGTCATAGGTGCTGCGGGACTTGCGCAGAGCCGGTGTCCCCTCCGGTTCCTGGAGGCTGGAGCTGAGGAGCCGGCGGCGGGAGGAGCCGGGCAGGCTGCCACGGCCTGGGGAGCCTGAGTCCCGGGAGTGCTGCCTGGCCAGGGCCTCGGGGAATTCCGCCAGGTACCTCATGAAGGAGCGGCCCAGCCCCTGGCGTGAGCTGCCACGCTTTTTGGGCAGGTGGGGGTTGTTTGCAGCCATTTCTTTGGTTTTATGGACCTCCAGCTGGGCATAGAGCTTCTTCAGCTCGTCCTGTGGGGCGGCAGGAAGGAAAGCAGGGCTGCAGGTGAGCTCTCTCCATCCTCTGGCTGTCTGTTAGTCTGCCCTTAATTAGACCTTTTTCCCTGAGGGATCTCTTTCCATCAAGCTGTATCTCATCCCTGCTTCTAAAACTCTCAGAATTCACCTCTTTGTTCCTGTGAGACCAGTTGCCAACCTGAGTCCCAGCCAGATCCATTCAGCTCAGAGGGCTCAGATGTACCCCCTTCTCTGGGGCATTGTGGTCTGGTGAGAAGTCAGTAGCCTGGGGACCCTCAATATGCTGTGTGCCTGGAGGCTGTTTTCATGACCCCTCCCTCTGAGCCTCTGGATCTTCTGTAAAGCAATGTTACCTGGGTGACCAGTGTTAACTTCCTTAAGAGCATTATATAAGATTGATGAGACTAGTGGGTGTGAAATGTGCAGTGTTCAGGTGTAAGTGATGGAACAGGGCTTTAAAAGTCTTCTGTTCTGGGTTTCTCCCCAGACCCAGCATAGGGGCCACAGGTTGGCTTGTGTTCCAGAAAGTGGAGAGTCGAGGTGGAGCTGTCCCTCCATACTCCCTGGCCCTTCAGCTGGATTGGGGTCTCAGGATGCAGGGCAGGCAGAGCTTAGAGGCTGAGGACACAAGGGGGAAACAGGCAGAGGCAGCTGGGACAAGGAAGGACTCGGGAGATGCGGAGGACTCTGCTTTGTGAGCCTGTAAACAAGTCAGGTGTGAAGAGGGCCCCAGTAGAGGTGGAGGGGTTCACCACAATGGTTCCTAGACTCTGGATTATATAAAACAATGGGCTTAGATTATCAGCTCTCCTTATATCTTACCCACTGAGCCTCTTGTTAGGGTTCTGGTGACTATAATGATACCCTTGAGCACATAAATTAAAATAAGCATGCTCTTCCAGTGTAGACCCAGGAAGAACTTCCTCTCTCTAAGACCTGTCAGGTCCAGGGAAAGGGGATCCTGGTGGCCACCTGAACTACCCAACCCCACAGCTGTCCCTAGGTACCAACCAGCCTGCTTTGCTGGGGGCTGAGGATTTTTTTTTTTTTTTTTTTTTGAGACGGAGTCTTGCTCTGTCACCCAGGGTGGCGTGCAGTGGTGTAATCTCAGCTCACAGCAACCTCAACTTAGCAGGCTCCAGTGATCCTGCCTCCTGAGTAGCTGGGACCACAGACATGCACCACCATGCCCGACTAATTTTTGTATTTTTAGTAGAGATGAGATTTTGCCATGTTGGCCAGGTTGGTCTTGAACTCCTGACCTCAAGTGATCCGCCTGCCTCGACCTCCCAAAATGCTGGGATTACAGGCATGAACTACTGTGCCCGGCCAGCTGAGGGATTTCTTAGTCTGCTACCGACCTGATGCCCCTGCTGAGTGAGAGTGAAGGATGTGAGGGAGTAGGGCTCTACTCTCGGCCCTGCCTCTAGCTTGCCACATGGCCTGAGCCTCCAGGATCTCATTCTGGAGCTTTGGGGTCTTCTCACTTGGGTGTGTGTGGCCTCCTTTGAATAGAGTCAGGGGAATCAGTTTAGGCCAGTGGTGGAGAAGGGAGAGGGCAGGTCTTGGAGGGAAGAGGACTTGCAGTGGCACATAGCCCAGGTGGCAGGGCCCAGTCCTTCCTCTGCCCCGTTGCTAAAAGCTAGCATTGAAAGGAGGCAGAGAGGGTGGCACATACCCGAATGTCTCCAGGGTCCAGGCTGCGCTCGCTCCAGGCTGAGGCGATGCTGCTGCCGAGGTAAGAGCCCGAGTGCTGCAGGTCCAGCTCGTCCTCGCACACCTCATCCACCATCTCCTCTCGGGGAGGAGCCCCCAGCTTCCAGAACTGGCAGGGGAGCATATGAGTGGGAAAGAGACTCACCCTGGCTCCCTGTCCACTCCTGCACTCACCAGCCCTGTGGAACGCACCCTTACTTTATGACACTTCACCCCCTTCTCTGATTTGGAATTCTGGGGATCTTTAGAGTTTTACTCCCCTCATCCTCCCTGACCTTCTCTAGCTCAGAGAGCGGGGTGGTTCCAAGTCCCTGACCCTGCAATTCCTAGTTGGGTCCTTCAGCTCTCCCACCACTCTCTGTGTACCTGCTTCTGAGTAGATTTTCAGAGTGTGCTAACCTTCCAATTGCAGGAGGGAGCCCCTCCAGCCCTGGCTCTTCTTTCCCTTGTCCAGGAACTGGAAGCAGAGAGTGTCTCCACTCAAGTCGGCTCCTAGCTTAGGGCCCCTGGCACTCTGCTCACTCACCCAGCAACTTCTGTCGTCCTCACCCTGGCCTGCAGAGGGCACTGCGAGACAACAGCTCCACAGTGCCCCAGACAGAGGGGCTGGGGTCGGCCTCACAGGCAGGAGGGGAGGGCCTTACCTTAGGGATGAAGATCAGAGCCAGCGTGGTGGTGACGGTGCTGTGGGTGTGGAAGAAGAAGAGGAGGAGGGTCCAGTCCGGGTGCAGGGAGGGAACCAGCACAAACCTGGGGCGGGATGGGGGCACAGGTCATTACTACAGGTGGGAATGGCCTCTTCCACTTCGCCTTCTCACTGGCGTTTCACCCCAGCCCTAGCCCTGATATCCTTAGGATGAGGGGGCATTCTGTCCTCTCCTGCTGTCTCCAGGATTTAGGTCCTACCTCAATCCTGTTAATCCCCACCTCCAAGAAGCCCTCCCAGACTACTCCAGCTCACTTTCTTTGGCTGTGTATAGCACGGACCTGTGCTCCAGACTCTTAGGCCCACTCTGTGGGTTAACTGCCTCCACCACAGGGCCTGGTCCTTATGGACACACTGCTGCTCTTATGGCTGAGGAGTAAGGAGAGAAGGCAGGGAGGACTGAGCATGCATGGAAAGGGGTATGTTGGGGTGCTGGAGAGGTGCTTTGGGAGGGGTGATGAGTTAGGAGGAAGGTCCTCTTCCTCCTCTTGTGTGTTGGGGGCCTCCTCACCTGGGCCAGGCATGGAGTACAGAAGGAACATCTGGGGGGTAGGGAGAAAACCAGAAGTGGGGGCCTTCCTCAAAGTGCTGAGGCATAGCAGTGTCGCCAGGATGGCATGGGATGGGGGCACCTCACCTGTGAGAGGTGAGGAGTGGTGTTAGAGTGGAAGGGGGTGTGGGTAGGGGGGTCCGTCCTCACCTCGCCGTGTGGAAGGCAGTGGAAAGCAGCAGCTCATTGTGCAGGGCAATGCCCATGTAGCGTGGCTCGTGGAAGGCCGAGAGCACAGCCCGTGTGGCGTAGCAGAGGAAGCTGCCCCAGCACAGAAGCAGCAGCTCAGCTGCAGGGAGGGAGAGAGCCAGCACTGCCTCAGCAGCCGTCCCACCCCTTTCTCTGAAGGATGTGCTGGGGGGAGCCTGGGCCAGGGGTCTGGGGAAAAGACAGGAGAACCAGAACAAGAGAATCCCTGAGGCACAGAGTCAGGGACTAGCGGAAGGCTGGGCTCAGCAGAAGCAGCTCACCCACAACCATGATGTAGTCCCAGCGGTCGTGGTGACAGAGGTAGAAATGGCGGCCAGTGGGAGTGTGGCTTCGGATCACCAGAGGTGCGTGCTGGATGCCTCGCTCCAGGGCACCCACGGTCCACACAGCCAGGAAGCCCAGCACGGGTAGCAGGAGCAGCCCCAGGCGCCGCAGCAGCCGCCCGCTGCTCAGAAGGGCGCTCCGCTGGGCCGTTCGAGACAGAAAGAGCTGCAGCACTCTGCGAGAGTTAGAATACACAGGGTGGATGGCAGAGACCTGGGTGGACCGCGAAGAGGGCACCAGCACCCTGGTGTCTGTCCATTGCTGCCCTCTCCTCCACACAGGTACTTGTCCTTCCATCCTTTTTGTGATTTGCTGCCTCTTGCTACCCCCGCAAAAAGTAACATGGAGGACAAGGCTATGGTGATGGGAGTTGGCCTTGGGGGTACAGGGGAGTGGGGCTGGCAAGAGTCTGGCTTTGAAAAACACCATTCCATGAGTGAGCTGGGGTGGTCTGGAATGAGCAGCATGAGGGCAAAGTCTGTCCCAGGCCGTACCTGTAAAGCTTGAGTATGATGGTGCCGTAGACAATGGCAAAACCCAGCAGCCGCACCCAGCGAAGAGCGATGCAGCGGAATACACTGGGCTTGAAGTATAGGATGAAGACCTGGTGGAAGGGGCAAAAATCTCTGCTCTCCACTGTGCTTCTGCTGTGGGCCAGGCCTATGCTAAGCACACTGTGGATCCTCCCAACACCCCCACAATAGGGCCATCACCACCTTCATTCTGCAGAGGAACAGCTGAAGTGTCAAAGAGGTTAGGTAACTTGCCCTAAATCACACTGCAAGTCACAGAGCTCTTTTAAGCCTGGGGCTCCAGAGCTCATAGAGCTTATCATTTGTGGGTATGAGTAGGGGAAATCTGTGGTCTCTGAATCCCCTCCAGAGGGCAGAGAAGAGGAAGGGTTCTGGGGCTTGGAGGGTGCCAGGTTTTGGCTGTGGGGGATGCTGGAAGGTGGGGCCAGCCTCTGGCCACAGACTCACAGGAAAGTAAAGCAGCAGGAATCCAAAAAGGACAGTTTCCAGCAGGACCACTCCAGATGCCCAGATCCTCTGTGAAGCAAGGAGAGAGGCATATGAGCAGAGTCTGGACGATGGTTCTAGAGGCTCTCAAGCCTATGTGAAGGGTAACTCAGTGGCCCTGAGCTAAGGCTTCACCCTGTAACACTGGCTCTGCCCTCTCTACCCATAGCCATGCCCCCTGTCACCCCAGGCTCAACTCCACTGGCACTAAACATGGCTAAGGCCAAGGTTTCACATCATCCCCCCACACACATCCCTGTGTTCCTCCCAGTCCCACTTAGGGCCTTGCTGCAGACCTAGGCTCAAATCAGAGGCTGCTGGAGCTGGAAGGGATCTTACTCATTCCTCAAGCATTGCGTCAGGCTGTTCCCTTGTCTAGAACAGGGTACCCCTTCTTGGCTCAGTAAGTGTCCAGTTAACCTTCAAGCCTGGCTCATGTCACATCCAGAAAGTCTTTCCCATGCCATCTTAGGCAGAATGACTTTCTATAAGCTCCCACGGCAGCTGACAGACACCTCCATCCTTGCCCCCATCTCACTGTGCTGTCATTTTATTTACATGTCTGCTTCCTCCATTAAACTGGGAGCTCCATGCGAGCCCAGATCACTTCCTCTAGAGCCTAGGCAGTGTTTTGCTTAGAGTAGATACTCAACTGGCATTTATTGAATCAAGTTCAATGCCCTTATTTTACAGATGAGAAAGCAGGTCCAAGGCGGAGAAATCATTTGCATCATGCTACATAGTGAGTTAGATTTAGAATCGAGATTAGAACCAATTTCTCCTAAATTCTGGTCTTAGGTAATCTCAGGTCTCCTGTTGAGACAGGTCGGACATGTGTGCAGGAGGTGTAGGGCCTTCCTTGCCTTGTTCCGGCGGCAGCGGTAGGAGACCAGCATGCTCAGGAAGATGGCCAGCATGCAGCAGGCCTGGCAGGCCAGCACGGCAGCCCGCAGAGCCACGGCCTCTTCCACCAGGCACGGTGTGGCATCCATGCAGCTGGTGCAGCCCTCAGGACATGGCAGGCACCGCAGCAATCTCCCAGATCTGCCTTCTGGGGACCCGAATTGCCCGGTAGTCTGGAAAGCACTCTCCTCTAACCCTATAAAGAATAAGATGGGTGCAGGGAGAGGGGCCCAGCTAGAGCATCCTGACATCCCAGCCTTTTCTCCTGATAGTCACCACAGCCCTCTCCCTGTTCTCCTGTGATCTGGGGCTCCAGGGACAAGTGGGAATGGGTGCTTCCTTGGGATGGAAGAGTACCAGGAAGAGGTGACACCAGGCTAGGGCTCCTTGAGAGGTCAACTTGCATCATATTTGCATGTTATAAGCTCATACTCAGAAGGTGCAGACACCCCCACACTGCAACCTGCTTGCCTTTCCTGCCTCTCTCAACCTTCTGCTCTTGCCCCACAAGTTCCCTCCCAGTGTCTCACCCCAATCTGGCTTTCTTCCCCAGATGTACCCACCCAACCAGCCTCTCCTGTAAAACGCATGTCTGGCCCCCATCACACTTACATACCCTCAGAGGGGCTTGCCCCGTAGAATCCAGGTCGGCAGCGGCAGAGGTAGCGGCCAAGAACAAAGCCCTGACTCTCCAGGGGGACACACTATGGGGACAACAAACACAGTATGTGTTTATGTGGGGCTATCTCTGGAAGAAATTTCCCTCCTGGGAGAGATGGAGGGTCCATCTACCTCCCTATCCATGGGACTCGTGTCCACACTAGGGAATCCCTCCAGAAGCCCTCTCTAGCTCTTGGGAAGCCTTCCCTCTGTGGAAACCCTACCTGGCCCCTGCTGTTTTCTCTCTTCCCAAAGAGATCCTAAGCGAAGAGCCCAGGGAGAAATCACCCTTTTGTTCAGACCGGCAGTGACAGGAGCCTCATAAGACCCATTTCCTAGTGCCCAGCTCTTGCTAGGGCAAGGTACTGCGGGAGATGGAAGTAGGGAAAGTTCTGAGCCCAGCCATGCCTTGTGTGCCTACATCCTACTTCAAAGGGTCCCCATCAGCTTCCATCTTTGGCACACAAATAGACTGGAAAGGCCCCCACAGAGGAGCAGCTTCCTTCATCAGGGACCATCTGGCTTTGGCACAGGACTGTTTTTCCCAGCCTTAATGCCAGGCTAATGCCAGGCTGGTGGGATGCCAAGGCCAGCCTTTATTCCACCTCCTCCTATTGATGTTTGCCCGGCAGGGGACAGAGCAGACCTCAGAGCCAGGCAGGGAATATGAGCAAATGAGGTCAGATCTATTGTAGGGAGTGGCTGGGAACAGACATCAGTGATGCAAAGGAAGGGGTTAACCTTGGAAGATTCTATATCAAGCCCCTGACCTCACCTAGTAGGGTTAGTGTGTGGTGCTTGTGAAGCTGTGGTCCAACTTCCCCTCTTGCTTGGACCACCGAACTACACTCTGTTCCTGCCACAGTCTGTACAATTAGACAAACACGCACCTAGAGAAGTGCATGTGTCTGGGTTAAACAGTGAACTGGATGGTGGGAGTCCTTTTCCATCCCTCCACCTCTAGCTGCAGACACATGTTCCCTGAAGAGCAGTAGGACCACCTGTGCACACAGAACAATATGCCTGCCAGCCCCAGCAGGTCACAGGGCTCGCTCTGGCTTCAGCTCAGCTCAGGAACAAGCATGCAGTGATTGTAACCATGGAGTGGGTGAATTCACTAGCCTCCCAGTTTCCCAGTACTGGGTTTGCATGATTACCAGCCAGTGCTCTCCATCATTGTGAGTCACCTGCACCCATAGCTTTGAATTGACCTGCATCTGGCCCAGGTTCCATCACATTCACCGGTCCCAGGCCTCTTCGAGCTCCTTGGTTGGTTAGATTCCTCCTACACCCCAACCAGCAATTCCATTTATTTCAGCAATATGGAATATCCTTTTGTAGACAGACCAATGGAACATCCTTTGTGGGCCAAGAGGAGCCCAGAGCTGTGTTACATGAAGAATGTGTTCCCGGGGAAGGAAAGGAGATAAGTAACTGAGGCTCAGGAAGTCACCCTGGGGAGGGGTCCTGGAGCACTGAGTACCAGAAAGGAGAGCAGACAGGAAGGAACACTGAAACTTCAAAGGAGTGAGGGCAAGAGTAGGGGGAATAGGGGAAGGGAGGGCAGGCTGTAGGTAACCTGACTTTTTAAAAGCCTGGTATCTCACCTCTGCCAATCACTAGGAACTCCCCTTAGCCCTGAGATGCTGGGGTAGCTTTGTCTGCTGCTGCTGGGAGCTGCGTGGTGGCAGTGATGGGAAAAGGGGAGGGAGGCAGGACTCTAGTAGTGCCCCCCCCATCCTCCTCATCCTTACCTGGGTGCTGTTGAGATCACACAGGTGTGTGTTAGAGTACCAGCCTGGGCCACTTGCACACTGATTGATGTCCACACTCTGGAGATCTACGTCCATCTGCACCTGCCCCCTACGGCAGTGAATTGACAATTAGGAGCACAGTGATGGATGCCAAAGTGGATGTGTGTCCCTGGGCGTTGTTGGGGCCCAGAAAACGATGCTCCAAATTATGGCACTTTGGCATGCTGAGGACTTTGAACTAAAGGAGATTAGAAGGGCTCAGAAGTAAGGTATCTCCGACCTTCTCCTTCCCTCTTGTCTCACATCCCTCTTTCTCCCCGCTGAAGTGAGTTCTAGAAACCAGAATTCCCCTTCCCCAAGGCAGGTCATAGACACTAGAATCCCCCTCCCCCAGAGCGAGATGTAAAACCAAGAAATATTACTCTCATCTTCCCCTACCTTTCTGTGTAGGAGCTGGTCATAAAGAAATTCTCTGGCCTGCCTTGACTGATACTAAGTAGGTCATATGACCCTCATTCCAGAGGGATCCTGCCCTCTACCTGGGAGGAAGGATGCTACATAGACAGGCCAAGAGGAAGCTGAACAGAGGCCTGGCTGAGTTTCCCTACTTAGTCTACCACCATTAGATCATAGCCTTTTTTGTCCAATCACAGTTCTACAGGGCTGACCATGCTTCATGGAATCTAAGCATAACAGTGAACAATTTTCCCTGAGTCTATTTTTTCTTTTTTTCTTAGACACACAATCTTGCTCTGTTGCCCAGGCTGGAGTGCAGTGGCATGATCATAGCTCACTGCAACCTCCACCTCCTTGGTTCAGCTGATCTCCCACCTCAGCCTCCCAAGTAGCTGGGACTGCAGGCTTGTGCCACCATGCCTGGCTAGTTTTTAAAAATTATTTTTAGTGGAGACAAGTTTTGGTCATATTGTTCAGGCTGGTCTTGAACTCCTGGACTCAAGCCATCCTCCCACCTGGGCCTCCCAAAGTGCTGGGATTATATGTGTAAGCCACTGAGCCTCTGCCACTGGGTCTTCATTTCTGAAGGCTCCTGTGTCATGTAAAACTTTGGCTAAATAGGCGGGGTGCAGTGGCTCACACCTGTAATCCCAGCGCTTTGGGAGGCCAAGGTGGGTAAATAACCTGAGGCCAGGAGTTCGAGACCAGCCTGGACAACATGGAGAAAGCCTGTCTCTACTAAAAATACAAAAATTAGCCGGGCGTGGTAGCTCATGCCTGTAATCCCAGCTACTCGGGAGGTTAAGGCAGGAGAATCACTTGAACCCAGGAGGCAGAGATTACAGTGAACCAAGATCGCGCCACTACACTTCAGCCTGGTGACAGACCGAGAGGCAATCTCAAAAAAACAAAACAAAACGAAACAAAAAACGGCCAGGAGCGGTGGCTCACCCCTGTAATCTCAGCACTTTGGGAGGCCGAGGCAGGTGGATCATGAGGTCAAGAGATCGAGACCATCCTGGCCAACATGCTGAAACCCAGTCTCTACTGAAAATACAAAAATTAGCTGGGCGTGATGGCATGCACCTGTAGTCCCAGATACTCAGGAGGCTGAGGCCGGAGAATTGCTTGAATCCGGGAGGCGGAGGTTGCAGTGAGCTGAGATCATGCCACTGCACTCCAGCCTGCCAACAGAGAGAGACTCCATCTCAAACAAAAGGAAAAAAAAAATAAATTTGTCATGCCTTTCTCTTGTTAATCTGTCTTTTGTTATAGGAGTGTTGTGACCCTTATGATGAGTGAGGAAAGGGATCACACTTTTCTGCCCCTACAGGCACTAGATCTGGGGACAACGCAGTCTTTGCAAACTTTAGCCCAGCACCTGCAGTGTGTGCGAAGGGCATGCGTGCATTCCATTTCTCCAGTATTATGAATGTTCACTGTCTCTGTGGACAACAATTTTATTTCTACCAGGTTGTTCTCTCCACCCCTCAGCTTTTTGATATCCTATCATTTCCTGGTTTCTATCAAGGAGTAGAGAGAGGGCACATGTCAAGACATGGCAGGAGCCATGATGATCTCTGAAGAGGATTTTCACACTTCCTCATGCATGTACACATGCACACACACAGAGATCAGCTCAGCTGTTAACCATCTCCTCTCTCTGCCCAAGCCAGGTCTGAATTGATCACAGCAAAGGAGATATGAAATTGAGGAGCCCTGACCTGGCACTGCCTGGACCAGCAGCTCCCCAGTCTCTGCTCTGGGCTGAGCTGGCAAGGAGCCAGGCTGCATGCTGGCAGGAGGGGAATCCTGCTGGGAACAATGAATGGGGACACAGAGCTGGAGAAGCAGTGTTGACTGTTGAATGCCCTGCAGTCCTGGGCTCAGTTGCTGCTCCCTTCCCAATAGGACCCTCAATCCTTCTTTCCTGTGGTTGAGGGAGGAGGTAAGTTACTGAAGGAGAATCACAAGCTTCTGCTTGGCAGGATAGTAGGGCCGCTTGGTGTAAAGAGTTGGCCCTGGGGACTCAGCCAGCTCCTTGGCAGAAAGAGCTTTGATTCCAAGCCCCCTCAAGAGTTTTCCTTCCGCTGGGCATGGTGGCTCATGCCTGTAATCCCAGCACTTTGGGAGGCTGAGGCAGGCAGATCACCTGAGGTCAGGAGTTTGAGACCAGCCTGGCCAACATGGTGAAACCCCGTCTCTACTAAAAATACAAAATTAGCCAAGCGTGATGGTATGCACCTGTAATCTCAGCTACTCAGGAGGCTGAGGCAGGAGAGTCATCTGAACCTGGGAGGCTGCGGGTGCAGTGAGCTGAGGTTGCACCACTGCACTACAGCCTGGGTGACAGAGTGAGACTCTGTCTCAAAAAAAAAAAAAGTTTTCCTTCTCCTGGGAAGCCTCATTGTACAGCTCTCAATTGCTAGACAGCAGCAGGTTGAACCCCTGGAGTGCCCACCCGGCTCTCCTCTGACAAGCCTGGTGCATAGATTGTCACTGTCATCCACACCAAGACCTCTCCTACCTCTTACACTCCCTCCTCAGGCCTGGGGGGCCAAGACCTCTGCCTGTCTATACTGTCACATCTCTTTCTTTTCTTTTTTTTTTTTTTTTTTTGAGACAGAGTTTTGCTCTTGTTGCCCAGACTGAGTGCAATGGTGCAATGTCGGCTCACCGCAACTTCTACCTCCTGGGTTCAGGCTCAAGCGGTTCTCCTGCCTCAGCCTCCAGAGTAGCTGGGATTACAGGCATGCACCACCACATCTGCCTAATTTTGTATTTTTAGTAGAGACGGGGTTTCTCCATGTTGGTCAGTCTAGTGTCGAACTCCCGACCTCCAGGTGATCCATCCGCCTCGGCCTCCCAAAGTGCTGGGATTACAGGCGTGAGCCACCACACCCGGCTATACTGACATATCGCTACACACATGTGTATACCTGCATATAGATGTATGCTACATGTGTATACCTATTTGTATATGCACAGGCTCACAGACATTCCTGCATGTGCTCAAGCACATAAACCCAGATAAATATGGATTGATTTATACACATGTACACTCATACCTGTATGTGTTAATAGTTACAGATTCCCAGAGCCGACTGTGAGTACACACAGCTGAGTACAAACACCCACATCTGTGTGCCCTCCAGGCATGCACATGTTTGTGCCAAATGGTCCATGCACAGCTGAGGGGACCTGTACTTCCTTCTCCTACATCCCCACACACACATCAAATCCTGCACAAACCCACTTACCTGACCTCTGGGCTTAGGTCTGGCTTGAGTCCATAGAAGGTGGCAGAGAGTGTGATCAGCCAGCCAGGTCGGAGCCGTTCTTCCTGGCATTCCAGGAAAGGAGGAGACAGCCTCACCTGCTGTGTGTTCCCCACATATCCATCTGCCCGTGGCCACTTGGGGCTGCCAAGGCTCCCTAGGTCATTGGTCAACACCCGCTTCTTCAGGGCAGGGGTGTCCAGGTCCCCAGGTGGGTTCTCCTCCTGCACCCAGTTCCCAGACAAGTCCTGAAGGATGGTTTCCTCCCCAGTCCGGGTGGCCTGCAGGGCCAGCTGTAGGTGGCTGGCCCCTGGTGGAGGGTTAAAGGTCAGCAAAGCCCTGTACACCCTTGGGTCCCCCTCGGCCATGCTGCGGACCAGTGCCTGGTACCATTCCACATCCTCCTCCACACTGGACTCACGGATGTCGTTGGCTTGCAGCAGCATGTTAAGAAAATTGGCGGCCTGGGCAAGGGTGCCCGCTGCTCCCTGTAGGATTGGGGGGAGCCCTGGCATGGCTCCTGCCCCACGCGCTTCATAGCGCTCACTGCAATTCGCCTGTGACAGCTGCTGGGCATCTCCGGAGTAGAGATAAGTGAGGGCGGCCTCAGCCCCCTCTGGGGGTACCCTCATGGGCACAGATCCTGGCTTGACTTGGGAAGACAGAGGGGGCAGAGAGCGGAGGGGCCGCGGACCCCCCAGAGCCCAGTCACAGATGAAACAGCAGCCCAGCAGCCCCCATACAGTAGGGGGCATGACCGCTCCCCTGGTGCCCATCCTTGGGACAGCTCTCAGGACCCTGGGATCCAGGCTCAGGAGAGCCCAGGCAGAGGCTGGCTGCAGTCTGGGGGCTGTCTGCCTCCACGCTTCCTATGCTGGCATTCGCTTTTCCTCTCTCCCTCTCCCTCTCACGCTGGTGCTGGCTCGCCTGCTTTTTTCTTCTCTAACGTCACCAGCTGGCTTCTGGATGTAGGTATGAGGGCCCTGCCCCCTCCTCTCTCAGTGCGGCCCACTGTCTCAAACCTCTTAATCCTGGCACCCAACTCTTTCCTCCCCTCCTATCCAGTATCCAGGCTCCCTCCATCCCCCACCCACATCTGCTCCAGAGAGAGAGATGGGAGGGAAGGGGAGACGAAGGCACCAGTTGTGCTCTTTCTCCCTCTCTCCCTCCCTCTGCCTGCCCTTTGCTCCATTAGGAGAAATGGGCAAATCCAGGATGGGGCGCCATAGCAACCGTAGATGAGCTTGTGCCCCTCTCTCCACCCCTCTGCTCCACTCAAGCTCCTGGCAGCAACTGCAACAGGCACACTAAGGGGCCAAGCTGCATCTCCTGGCAGTCTGCTCTGGCTGCCTGCACCCCCGTGACCCCGTGCTGCTGAGCCGGGATTTGAGAATTGGGATGCCGAGGGTAGGAAAGACAGCCTAATAGTACCGTAATCGGTCTTTGTACAGACTGAGGCAGCTTATAAAGTGCTTTTCATGTGCTTTATCTGAATGAATCTTCCCCACAGCCATGTAAGGTGAATATTCTTATCCCCATTTCACAGATGCAGACACTGAGACTCACCCGAGGTCACAAAGCAGCTCACTCAGAGACTTACACCCAGAGCTCTGACTCCCCTACATTGCCCACCCAAACCACCACCATCACCATTACTCAGCCTCAGGGACTATAACAAAGCCTCCTTGCAGAGGGGTCAAGGGACTTCCCTAGAACCACAGTGGTGTTGTTTGTGACAGAGCTGGAGACTCCACCCAGGTGTCCGCCCCACAACCCAGGCCTCCTTCTGAACCGCAAAGTCGACAAGCACAGCGGCAATGGTGGCGGGAGAGAGGCGGGCATGGAGAAGACAGTGAACACAGTTTTGCCTCTACTTCTTAAACCTTCATTTTGTCATTCTAAGTTCTACCTTTTTTTTTTTTTTTTGAGATAGATTCTTTCTTTGTCCACCCAGCTGGAGTGCAGTGGCGTGATCTCGGCTCACTGCAACCTCTGCCTCCTGGGTTCAAGCGATTCTCCTGCTTCAGCTTCCTGAGTAGCTGGGACTACAGGCATGTGCCACCATGGTCGGCTAATTTTTTTTTTTTTTTTTGTATTTTTTTAGTGAAGATGGGGCCTTCACCATGTTGGCCAGGCTGATCTCGAATTCCTGACAAGTGATCCACCTGCCTCAGCCTCCCAAAGTGCTAGGATTACAAGTGTGAGCCACCGCACCTGGCTCCTTCTCCTTTTCTTCATGAAAACTGTGGCTACTCTCTCTTGCTTTTTCCTGTTTTCTTACCCCTCACCTCCTTTCTGCAGCTAGGCACAGTAACTGGGGGGCCCCGAGTCAGTGCTGTCTGAGCCAGCCTCCTTGGATCCGGAAGGGCATGGATTCTTGGGGAAGCCACAGAACAAAGCTCCTGCCTGCCCACCCATCACTTTTCCATCAATGATGGGCTTCCTGCTTCACGAGGCAATCTGGCCCCGCAG
The DNA here is from genome assembly GCF_049350105.2 of Macaca mulatta. Lineage (NCBI taxonomy): Eukaryota > Metazoa > Chordata > Mammalia > Primates > Cercopithecidae > Macaca > Macaca mulatta. Next base: position 62,610,595 of record NC_133421.1, read on the forward strand.
GCACAGGCCATCTCTTGGCTTCTTCCCTTCGAGCCCCCTCCAAACCCCCAATGTCTTGAACCTTTGATGTCCAAGATCATTGAGTGTATGTAGGAAGGGATGAGTGGTGGTTGCCAAAAATGTCCCTTGCTTTCCAGTTGACCTCTGCAAACAACAATTCTTTTTTCTTGGAGTCTTGTTCTGTTGCCCAGGCTGGAGCACAGTGGCACAATCTCAGCTCACTGCCACCTCTGCCTCCCAGGTTCAAGTGATTCTCCTGCCTCAGCCTCCCAAGTAGCTGGGAGTACAGGCGTGCGCCACCACGCTTGGCTAATTTTTGTATTTTTAGTAGAGATGGTGTTTCACCATGTTGGCTAGGCTGATCTTGAAACCTGAACTCAGGTGATCTGCATGCCTCAACCTCCCAAAGTGCGGGGATTACAGGTGTGAGCCACCGTGCCCAGCCTTGCAAAGAACAATTGTGCTGTGCAACCTGAGTGGGAGTGCCAAGGCTGTGGGGACAGGGGGGGCTAGAGGACAAGCCCCCAGGGGAATCTCTATGATGGCAAACTAGCAGGGCCCACAGCCCAGACGGTTTTTTGTTTTTTTTTAAAAAACAAATTAGGAAACTAAAACACTGAAGGGAAAGTGACATTCATGAGGTCAACCAGCCAGTTAGTGGTACTGCTGGGAGCAGAAACCTGTATTGCACATCCATAGCTCTTTCTTTGGCCTTTCTGAGAGTGATTTATTCCATTTCTTGGTATTTATTACTGGTTACTGTTATTTATTACTGGTTACTTCACACTGGGTGAAGACAATAGTAACTTATTACCATGAAAAACTTCTTGGGAAAAAATGTATTAAGTTATTATCATGAAAAGCTTCTTGGGAAAAAATGTATTAACTAACATTTGTATAGCACTGCAGAATTTATTAAGTACCTTTACATGTAAGTTTTCATTTAATTCCCCACAATAGCCATGTCAAGGGGGGATTATTACTGACCCATTTTTACAAATGAAACACAGGTTTGGAGATGTTTAATTATTTGCGTTTGCTCATATATTCAGAAAGTGGCATGATTAAGACTAACTAGACCAACCACAAAGTCCAGAGGGGCAGGGATTGTGTCTGTCTCATTTATTACTGCATCCCCAAACCTAGCCCATTGTTGAATGACCAAATGAATCTCAGAAATTCCTTGGATTCTTTATCATTTTTTTTGTTTTGAGGCAGGGTCTTGCTCTATCGCCAGGCTGAAGGGCAGTGGTGAGATCATGGCTTACTACAGCCTCAGCCTCCCAGGCTCAAGTGAGCCTCCCACCTCAGCCTCCTGAGTAGCTGGGACTACAGGCATGTGCTACCATACCTGGCTAATTAAAAAAAAAAAAAGCTGGGCACAGTGGCTCACACCTGTAATCCTAGCACTTTGGGAGGTTGAGGCGGGCAGATCACGAGGTCAGGAGATCGAGACCATCTGGCTAACACAATGAAACCCTGTCTCTACTAAAAATACAAAAAAATTAGCCAGGCATGGTGGCGGGCGCCTGTAGTCCCAGCTACTCAGGAGGCTGAGGCAGGAGAATGGTATGAATCCAGGAGGTGGAGCTTGCAGTGAGCCAAGATTGCACCACTTGCACTCCAGCCTGGGCAACAGGTCAAGACTCCGTCTCAAAAAAAAAAAGAAAAGAAGAAAAGATCCAGCCTGGCCAAGATGGTGAAACCCCGTCTCTACTAAAAATATAAAAGAATTAGCCAGGCATGGTGGTGAACACCTGTGATTCCAGCTACTCGGGAGGCTGAGGCAGAAAACTGCTTGAACCCAGGAGGCAGAGGTTGCAGTGAGCTGAGATCGCGTCACTGCACTCCGGCCTGGGCAACAGAGAGACGGAACATCTCAAAAAAAAAAAAAAAAAAAAAGAATTTATGGAGACAAGGTCTCACTATGTTGTCTAGGGTGGTCTCGAACTCCTGGGCTCAAGTGATCCTCCTACCTTGGCCTCCCAAAGTGCTAGGATTACATGTGTGAGCCACTGTGCCAGACTTTAAATTCTCTTTATTTTTTTGAGATGGAGTCTCACTCTGTCACCCAGGTTGGAGTGCAGCGTCACGATCTCAGCTCGCTGCAACCTCCACCTAGCGGATTCAAGCGATTCTCCTGCCTCAGCCTCCTGAGTAGCTGGAATTACAGGCACACACCTCCATGCCCGGCTAATTTTTTGTATTTTTTAGTAGAGATGGGGTTTCACCCTGTTGACCAGGCTGGTCACAAACTCCTGAGCTCAGGTGATCCACCAGCCTCAGCCTCCCAGAGTGCTGGGATTACAGGCATGAGCCACCGTGACTGGCCAAGACCTTAAATTCTCTACGTCATCCTTCATAAAAGTTTTTAACTAGTACTCCTCTGTAGGGACCACTTTTTTATTTTTTTTGAGACAGGGTCTTGCTCAGTCACCCAAGCTGGAGCGTCTATCACCCAGACTAAAGTGCAGTGGCACAATCACAGCTCACTGCAGCCTCCACCTCCAGGACTTACTTAATGGATCCTTCCATCTTAGCTTCCCAAGTAGCTGAGACTACAGGTGCATGCCATCATACCTGGGTAAATACATATATATATATATATATATTTTTTTTTTGGCGAGGGATAGAGATGGGGTTTTGCCTTGTTGCCCTGGCTGGTCTCAAACTCCTGGGCTCAAGTGATCTGAGCACTTAAATCTCCCAAAGTGCTGGGATTATAGGCATGAGCCACTGTGCCCAACTTATTTTCTATTTTTACTTTTTTGAGACAGGGTCTTTCACTCTGTCATCCAGGCAGGGGTGCAGTGGCATGAACACAGCTCACTCCACCTCTGCCTCCCAGGCTCAAGATTCTCCTGCCTCAGCCTCCCAAGTAGCTGGGATTACAGGTGCATGCCACCATGCCCAACTAATTTTTTTTATTTTTTGTAAAGACGAGGTCTCACAACATCCTCACAACATTGGGTCTCTTTGTTGCCCAACCTGGTCACAAACTCCCAGGCTCAAGTGATCCGCCTACCTTGGCCTCCCAAAGTGCTGGGATTATAGGCTTGAGCCACCATGCTCGGCTGAGGACCACTTTTATAGTGCTCAGTGAAAGAGGTATATTTAGACATAAAGTCAGCTCAATAAACACAAATTTGGCAGGGTGCAGTGGCTCACGCCTGTAATCCCAGCACTTTGGGAGGCTGAGGCAGGTGGATCACTTGAGGTCAGGAGTTTGAGACCAGCCTGGTCAACATGGTGGAACCCTGTCTCTACTAAAAACAAAAAAATTAGCTGGGCCTGGTGGCATGAGACTGTAATCTCAGCTACTCAGGAGGCTGAGGCAGGAGAATCACTTGAAACCAGGAGGCGGAGTTTGCAGTGAGCCGAGATCATACCATTGCACTCCAGCCTGGGCAACAAGAATGAAACTCTGAGGTTCGCGCGGTGGCTCACGCCTGTAATCCCAGCACTTTGGGAGGCTCAGGCAGGCGGATCAATGAGCTCAGGAGTTCGAGACAAGGCTGACTAACATGGAGAAACCCTGTCTCTACTAAAAATACAAAATTAGCTGGGCGTGGTGTCACATGCCTGTAATCCCAGCTACTCGGGAAGTTGAGGCAGGAAAACTGCTTGAACCTGGGAGGCGGAGGTTGCAGTGAGCCAAGATAGCGCCATTGCACTCCAGCCTGGTCAACAAGAGCAAAATTCCATCTAAACAACAACAAAAAAAGAATGAAACTCTGTCTCAAACAAAAAACCCAACACAAATTCAAGTCATACAAATGCAAAGATACATTTTCTTTGCTCGGAATTTAACTTTCAATGTTTTTTCCAGGATCTGGGCTACGGAAACGGACAATTATGGAAATGGGAAAAGTCTACCCCCTGGCTTGCCCTGCCTTGGAAAGAGCTCTGGGGTGTTCCCCTGTACCTCTGTGCACTCTGTGCAAGTAGAGATACTCCAGATAACCGACATAGTCCACTTCTTCTGTGGCCAGGAAAGCAGCTGGACAGCAGAGGGCGATGAAGAACCACGGACTTTGCCTGTAATCGGCTTGTAATGGGCTCTGAGGCCAGAGAATTTCTCAGACAGAAAGCTAGGGATCTTGGGTAGTCTTCTTAGGCCTCAGGTGTTGTGTGATTCTATAGCAATTTCTCTTATTTTATTCATTTATCTATATAGAGACAGGGTCTTGCTCTGTCACCCAGGCTGGAGTGCAGTGGTGTTATCTCAGCTCACTGCAGTCTCCACCTCCTGGGTTCAAGCAATCCTCCTGCCTCAGCCTCCTGAGTGGCTGAGACCACATTTGGGCACACCACCATGCCTGGCTAATTTTAAATTTTTTTGTAGAGGCAGAGTGTTGCTATGTTGCCCAGGCTGGCGTTAAACTGGCTTCAAGTGATCCACTACCTGCCTTGGCCTCCCAAAGTGCTGGAATTACAGACGTGAGTAAACATGCCCCTCTCAATCACTCTTCTTTTCTTCAGAAACCTGAGTGACACCTGAGAGGCAGCCAGGGAAAGAGAATGAACTCTCTGGAGTCAGAACTGGTTTTGATTTTCACTGCATCCTTTTGAACTGAGTGACTCTAGCTAAATAACTCAGTGAGTTTCAGTTTGTCTCTTTATGTGTGAGGAAAGATAATTCTGTTGTGCAGAATTTGTCTCAGGAGCCTCTCACAGGGCTTAAGGTTGAACAACAATTCGAGGCACTGTCCTTGGCACTGGAGAGTCCACAAGGGGCAAAAAGCAAACATGGCTTCTGCCCTCATAGAATTTACAGTTTAGTAGGGAGGACTGCTTTTAATCAACTGACCCCACAGACAGATTGCAAATTACACCTGTGCAAGTAAGTGCAACAGAGGAATGATCTCAGAGCCTGGGGAGGAAGAAGTGCCCAGGCAGGGAGATTTCCCTAAGGTAGTGAGGAGTGAGTTCAATCTGAAGGATGAGTAGGAGTTTACTAAGCAAAAAGAGAAAAGTCTTGCAAGAAAAGGAAATAGCTTATGCAATGCCCACATGTGTGGGAGCCTGCCGCAAGGCTGATGGGAATGCAGGGAAGAGAGAACAAGGTGGAGCTTAGCGGGGGATGTGGCTAGAGAGGCAGGAGTTGGATCACACAGGGGTCAGATCACAAGATCACACATTAGCCTAAGAACATTGGGAAACCATGAGCAATTATAATCACAGGCTATGAACACACTTCCATTCTGAAAAGGTCCATCTGGTTGCAGGACTCAACCCTCCACCCTCTTCCCCTCAATGCACCCTCAGGTATTGAAGTCACTGAGTTCTGCGGCTAATCCTTCCTCCTTTTCCCTTGTATTTCTCAATATCTCCCACTGGGACTATTTCAGTGGGCTCCCTGCCTCCAGTCTCACCTCCTCCACACAAAAAGCTTGACCTTATTTGATCCTCACAACATGCCTGCAAGTAAGCAAAGTTGCAATCCTTATCCCTATATAACAGATAAGAAGGCCGGGCATGGTGGCTTATGCCTGTAATCCCAGCATTTTGGGAGGCCGAGGCGGGTGGATCACCTGAGGTCAGGAGTTCAAAACCACCTTGGCCAACATGGTGAAACCCTGTCTCTGCTAAGAATACAAAAAATTACCTGGAGCGAGACAGGAGAATTGCTTGAACCCGGGAGGCAGAGGTTGCAGTGAGCCAAGATCGCGCCATTGCACTCCAGCCTGGGCAACAGAGCAAGACTCCATCTCAACAACAACAACAAAAACTTAATGTGTTGTCTGTACCCGTTACATTATGAATAGCACAAAAATTGAGTAAATATTCTTCCAGTATTTGAAACCGTTTTCTGACTCAGCAAAGAAGTTGCTCCCATCATTGACAATCCGGTTACGTTTTGTCTTTTTCACTTGTATCAACCAACATTCACGTTTACAATTACACTCCTTGGTCAACTGCAATCACAGTTCGTCTACCTATCAGAGTTTGGCAAAAATCAATGAAAGCATTCTGTGAGAAAGTTATATGGAATTTGCCAATTTGCTATTATTTGTAAATTGTGAACTACACATCCTTTATGTCAGTAAAACTTAACGACAAATTTATGTACCTATATATGTGCATACATTCCCTTTCTCCCCCCAGACGGCTGGTTGTTACACATTTATCAGTACAGCACTGGGTCTAGAACACGATTCATGTAGTGATTCCACAAACATTCACTGGGTGCCAGGAGGGAGATACAGATTAATGATGAAATGACTCAGCCAAGGTCACACATCGCAAAGCGGCATAGGTGGGAGAACCATATGTGCTTCCAAGGCCAGCGGCTCTCTCCCAGGACCAGACCATGGTTTCCAAGGCCTCTCCATTCTACCGAATGGGATGGCCTGGGCCTGGGCGCCCAGGAAGTGAAAAGCAAGCGCTGGGAAAGGAGACCAACGCCAGCCGACAGACAGTTCACTGCCAATAGCGGCCGGGGGCGCGCGCGACGTCACTCGCCGTGGAGGCCAGCGCGAGCACGCCCTGGGGAAAGTGGCGTGGCTAAGCCCTTCCGGAAGTGACGTCGCCTTGGGGGGCGGTGCTCGGCGGTGGCAGAGCGCGGCCTGGGCTCGCGCTGGGCTCCGCGCGTCCCCCGCCCCCCTCTATGAGGCAGAGGCCGCGGCGGCCGTTAGCGCTGTCGCTCCGGGGGCCGCGGCGGGCGGGGCTCCGGCCGGGCCCGGCCTAGTCCCCACCCCAGCCCGGCTTCCAGCCGCCCGCCCTCCTCCCTCCCTCTCCCCGATGCAGGGGGCCGAGCTCCGGGATGGCGAGGCGGCGGCGGCGGCCGCTTCGTACCGCGTCCTGAGCCGCCTCCTTGGCTATGGAGAGGCGGCCCCCGAGCCAGGCCCGCCGCCGCCGCCCCCGGGCCATGGCCCCCCGCCGCCACCCTTCCTCGCGCGGCCCGGCCCGCGGGGCTCCCGGCCGCCGCAGCTGATGGTGTTCCGCAACGTGGGTCGGCCGCCGGAGGAGGAGGACGTGGAGGCGGCCCCGGAGCCGGGACCCTCGGAACTGTTGTGTCCCCGGCACCGCTGTGCCCTGGACCCCAAGGCCCTGCCGCCGGGCTTGGCGCTCGAGCGGACCTGGGGCCCGGCGGCTGGACTAGAGGCGCAGTTGGCGGCTCTGGGGCTCGGGCAGCCGGCAGGGCCGGGGGTCAAGACAGTCGGTGGGGGTTGCTGCCCGTGCCCGTGTCCCCCTCAGCCGCCCCCTCCGCAGCCCCAGCCGCCTGCTGTCGCCCCGCAGGCCGGGGAGGACCCCACGGAAACAAGCGACGCGCTGCTAGTCCTGGAGGGCTTGGAATCGGAGGCCGAGAGCCTGGAGACTAACAGCTGCTCGGAAGAGGAGCTCAGCAGCCCGGGTCGCGGAGGAGGAGGGGGCGGCCGGCTTCTGCTGCAGCCCCCAGGCCCTGAATTACCTCCGGTGCCCTTCCCGCTGCAGGACTTGGTCCCTCTGGGGCGCCTGAGTAGAGGGGAGCAGCAGCAGCAGCAGCAGCAACCTCCCCCGCCCCCGCCTCCTCCTGGGCCCCTCCGGCCACTCGCGGGTCCTTCTCGGAAGGGCTCCTTCAAAATCCGCCTCAGTCGCCTCTTTCGCACCAAGAGCTGCAACGGTGGCTCCGGCGGTGGGGATGGGACCGGCAAGAGGCCTTCTGGAGAGCTGGCTGCTTCAGCTGCGAGCCTGACAGACATGGGAGGTTCTGCGGGCCGGGAGCTGGACGCGGGGAGGTGAGACCGGCGGGGGGCTGGCCGACAAACTTCCTTTTCTTGTTAGGTTTCCCTTTTTATCTATTGCTACCGCGATCCTGACAGTTCTTAAGATAGGGTCTTCAGGAGGAGGCAGAGACTTGGTACCAAAGGTGATAACATCTCGCATAAGGTCAGAGCTAATTGTGGAAACAGCTTTCACTCTTAAAGAGTGCACACTCCATGACACTTCTGAGCTGGTTTGCATCTCTTGTTGGAAGATGGTTTCAGACCATCCCCCCATCCCCACCCTGGCATAGCTTTTTAAGTTTTTCCAAGGCGGCTGTGTGCCATTATCCCTGGAAGGGAGATTGCTGGAAATGTTTGGCCTTTGGGGCAAAAAGCTGGTGTTGCATCTTGACCGCCTTGCTTATTCTGTGTAGCAGCACCGCACCCCCCTTCACACTCATGCATGCAAATGACAGGAGAATCTTCAAATGCAGTTGTAGGCCAGCAATCAATTGGACATCTGTTCAAAGTTTTAATGTTTTCCTGGTTGTTCCCTTAGATGAACTTGGCATATCAAATTTGGGTGCTGACCACTGTCTGTGAGAATAGAAAATAGACTGGGCACAGTGGCTCACACCTGTAATCCCAGCACTTTGGAGGCCGAGGATGGCGGATAACCTGAGCTCAGGAGTTTGAGACCAGCTTGGGCAACATGCGAAACCCCATCTCTACAAAAAAAAAAAAAAAAAAAAAAAAAAAATCCCTTATTTCTACAACAAATAAATAAAAAATTAGCCGGGAGTGGTCTCAGCTACTTGGGAGGCTGAGGGAGGAGGATCACTGGAGCCCAGGAGGCGGAGGTTGCAGTGAATAGTGATCATGCCACTGTACTCCAGTTTGCGTGACAGAGTGAGAGCCTGTCTCGAGAAAATAGTTCTGTGCTCTCTCAAGGCCATTTGAGAATTCTAACTACCAGTAAGACATAGACAAGGTAGAGACAGGTACATGAGTTCTAGGCCAGTTGATGAAAATTCCAAACGTAGACATTGAGTTTTTTTCCTGCATTTCTGAGGGGTGGACTGATCTTTGGCATCCAGTGTTAGATCTGTAGCGTTGGTTTACAAAACTGTCAACTTTGGTGTTAGTGAAATTGCTAACAGTTGTGGTAACTGCCACTGTGGTTTGTACTTCTTTGAGCGGGTTCTCAGAAAGATTGGAATTGGTTTTGTTGTGGTTTACGTGATGGATTCTTCTTGAGACATACTGGCAGCCATAAACCAAAGCTAAAGAACAGGTATAAATTGATAACCTTACCGTGAACTAGGATCACTTGGGGAGCTTTTTGAAAAGCCTAAGAGTTTGAATTTTTTAAAAGCTCCCCAGTTGATCCTGACTGGGAACCACTCATTCATGGACTTCTCTTTTCAAGGGAACTTGGATACTCCAAGAAGAAAATGTTGGGTGGATTTGGCTTTCTTGCCCTTTCTGAACAGCTGTGCCATGGACTCGTCTTGGAGATCAGGCCAAATCCAAACTTTCTGAAGAAATCAGTGTGTTGCCCCTTTAGGTAGGCCAGTGTTTCTGCCTTTGCCTCCTAGTGAATTCATGCTGGGAGTTCAGATCTTGGTGTGTGGCTGCTGAAACAGCTTTTTTGTGGTAGGCTCTGTATTCAATGCTCCACTTACCAGCACAGATGAAATTTTCATCAGATGCAGGGGAGGGCGGGATTAAAGCTATGGGTAATGACACAGGATAGGTTGCTAATTTTCTTGTGGTTTGTCTTGCCTTTGTTCCACGTTGACCAGGAGTTCATCTGAGATTCCAGAGATGCCGAATACGAGGTGTGGCGTGAAATTAGCTGCTACGTCTAACAGATTAGGAAGAGGAAAAGGCATATAACATTATACGGTTTTTTGCCTTTGGAAGCAGAATTTAATGGTCATTGGCTGCTCTGCCACCAACCCTCACACTAAGCACAATACAGATTTCTGCCGCAGAGCAAATTGGGCTGTAGCTTTGCAAAGAAGCTTAGTTCAGGGCACTGGAGAATTACATTTTTTGGTCCAAGGGCTTTTTCTGATGAATTGGAGAAGAGCTAGGTATTTGTGTATAAACGTTTAGTTGACTGCTGTTTGGAGGCAGCATGCTGTATAGAGAATGTGAAAGTCTAGATTCCATGTAAACTCCAACATCAGCTGGGAGATGACCAAATTTGTTGTCTTCATGCTTCCCTTTTTCCCCTATCTGTAAAATGGGTGAGTGTTGACTGTCTTGTTCCTGTCCTTATAAGAATAGATTGTTGAGAAGAAATCTAGATGGAATAGTTTGTGCTTTTTAGAAGATAAGTAATAAGACTGAGCTGGTAAATTTTTTAATGCTTAGGATTTGGTGCTGCTTGTGAGCTTTTCCACAGCTTACTATGTGCCAGTCTTGCTGGCAGCCTCGCAGCTGTGAGAAACTTGGTGAGTCTGGCCAGGGTAGTTGTGATTTCTGTGGATCTGCACCTCCTAAGTCCGCAATAGTGGGAGGATGAGGTTGGATTTTTAGTTTTTCTCTTGTTTTGATTGGTAGGACCTGGAAGTGGTGAGAAATTTCAGTCTTTTGCCAAAGGGTATATGCCTTTGTCCTCATTGTTGATTGGAGTTAATTATGGGCTTCTACAGTCTTTGCTGTACAATTTGGGACTTTTACAGTAACCTCTGGGCATAATTCCCTTTGCTATTCTCAACATCTGCCTTCCTACAATCATTTTAGAAGGTTTAACAATTCCCACATTTTAGCACTAAGCAAAACTTCCTTTTAGTTGCTTTTGAGTCTAGTAAGTGGACCTACATGGATATATTGTCTTCAGTGTAGTATGAGTTAGTTTAGAGATTTGTTTTTGTTTTGTTTTTTGTTTTGAGGTGGAGTCTTGCTCTGTGGCCCAGGCTGGAGTGCAGTGGTGCAATCTTGGCTTACTGCAACCTCCGCCTCCTGGGTTCAAGCGATTCTCCTGCGTCAGCCTCTCCAGTGGCTGGTATTATAGGGGCACACCATCATGCCCGGCTACTTTTTTAATTTTTAATTTTTAGTAGAGCTGGAGTTTTGCCATGTTGGCCAGACTGGTCCCGAACTCCTGACCTCAGGTGATCTGCCTGCCTTGGCCTCTCAAAGTGCTGGGATTACAGGCATGAGCCACCACCCCCGGGCCAATTTAGATAACTCTTTTTAAGCGAGGTAAGAAATGGGTTCACCAATTGGGTGTGGTAGTACGCACCTGTAGTCCCAATACTTGGAAGGCAGAGGCAGGAGGATTACTTGAGCCCAGGAGTTTAAGGGCACAGTGAGCTATGATGTGCCACTGCACTCCAGCCTGGGCAACAGAACCAGACTCCATCTCTCTTTTTTTTTTTTTTTTGGGGAGACGTAGTCTTGCTCTGTCGTCCGTGCTGGAGCACAGTGGCCCAATCTTGGCTCACTACAACCTCCGCCTCTCAGGTTCAAGCAATTCTTCTGCCTCATCCTCCCGAGTAGCTGGGACTACACATGCATGCCACCACGCCTGGCTAATTTTTTGCATTTTAGTAGAGACTGCATTTCACCATGTTGCCCAGGCTGGTCTCGAACTCCTGAGCTCAGGCAGTCTGCCCACCTCAGCCTCCCAAAGTGCTGGGATTACAGGCCAGAGCCACCGTGCCCGGCTGACTCCATCTCTTTAAAAAAGAAAGAAAGAAAGAAATGGGCCCAGCAACTAATCAGGTTTCTGTTCTGGGGAACTGGGCTAGGGCTTATAACACACATATGTTGGAATTCAAAGAGCTGGGCTTGATGCCTGTGGTCCTCAGTGTAATCTAGCATTGCTATTTCAGGAAAACCAGTGGAGTTCCCATGTCTGTTTCTCATATGTTGAACTGATTGCCTTCCTTTGGATTTGGTGAGAGATCTAATTTGATCTGACCATTTTGAATCATCATGTAATACACACTTGGTTGGAAATAGGTACCTTGTTCACTTTTCAAGATTAGTTTTTTACCAAGTTAACAAATGAGGCTATTACTGGCCGTCTTCATGGTAGTGAGGTGGAGAAATGGAGGACGGTTCTGTAGTGGTTTCCTATCTATGTATTTGGTGGGGGATGGAAAGATAGAATTCTGGAAAGAGAGGCAGGCTGCTTTGGCATCCATTTGGGGCCCTGCTGTGTGGACAGACCTGGCAGACGTGAGAAACCTTTTTCACTGTATCCTTGGGTCTTCAGGTCTAAAGGGGTCTTTTTGAGTAATAGCATGATATGCTGAGAGCAAAATGATTTTATGGTGTGTTGAGGAAGTTCTGATTTTATGTTTGGGTTTTGGGTCCACACAATATTGATCTTTTTATTTTTTCCATGAAGTGGTTGCGGTTGGCAGCTCTCTTTTATAATGAACTCCTGGGCTTAAAAAAAATCTCTGTCCATTTGAGTCCCGTGCCGTGCTTCTTACTCCTTAACATTCTCTCTGCCAACGTCATTTCTAAGGTTTTAGACCTTGGACCGTGCCTCTTGGCTTTTCCCTGGAAGTTCCCTCTATAGGTTCTTTAGTGGGTTTATGATGGAGTTTTGGATCTGACCTTGCTGCACAGATGTCTGTGTATTGGAACTAAAAATGAACACATGGTTTTTGTGCCTGTAGCACATGAACAGACACTGGCTTATGACGTGTTGGAAATGGCACAGGCTGGCTGTCTTGGCACTGTGTGCTTTAGCAGGGGCAGAGGTACATTGGAGCCGTAAAATCTGGTATTTGGACATCCTAATTTGGAAGTTACTTTAGAAAAGGACGTGTAAGTCTTAGGGCATCAGTACAGGGCACTTATGGGCAAATAGGTTATTACTATTTCACTGTTTTTATTTTAGGTTTCAAGGAATTTGAAAACCGGCCAATGGTTACGTCTATGTGTTGTTGTTCTGTCTAATCTAATGCTTTTAACTCCTTTATCCCATAAATCTGTTGTAGTACAGTTAATAATTTGCAGGGTAGAAATGGACAGAGGCATCCTGTTTTTTTGTTACCTACAGCATAGGCAGTAACTTAGCTGACACAAAGGACTGCTAGTCTCAAAGACCTTTGCCTGAGGCCTTCTGCCCTGTCCTTTTATGTCACCTGAAGCACAGCCCACCAAATGCTGTTTTATCCCACCCTACTCCTCCAGTCTTTGTTGCTGCTAAGATGAAAGTGGCCTACTGGCAAAGTTACAGGGGTATAACTTTGCACCCTAATGCTTGTTGAGGTGATCTGGGGAAGAATAAATAGCATGGGAATGTAGTATAGAGGGTTAGTTTAAAATATTATCTGAAATTCCATTATATTGCTCTCCAAAATATAGTGTGTCAGCTTAGAATGGCCTTTTATCATTCCAAATGGTTCATGTGTACAAAAGGGGATGTATAAAGTGTATGTCTTTTAATAATAATAAAATACAAGCATAGGTACCTTCACTAAACTTAACAAATAGAATGTTATCAGTACCTTTGAAGAGTGTTGCTTTCTAATTACATCTTATCCCTCCCCCTGGTAACCACCATCCTCAATTTTATGTTAATCAGTACCTTGCTTTGTTGTTGTTTTTTTTTTTTTTATAGTCATCTAGATTGGTTGTTTCATGAATGACTGCCATTAGAATGCTCTCAGGACGCTTGAGACAGATACTGCTTTGGGTTTGTAGTTAGGCTCGTCTTCCCAAAGAGAGAAAGAAGCATGCCTATTTATTAGTAGCCTTTTAGCCTGCTAGACTTTAGACCTTTTACCTTTCCAAGCATCCAGCTATGAAGCCCCCTTATTTGCCAGGAAAAACCATTCTGGCACTCTCGAACAGCTCTCCCTGGATTCAGATGTTTTTCTTTTTCTAGATCCTAGAAACTATGATTTTTCTTCTTCAAAATGCCGGGGGTGGGGGAGAAGATGAGCTGAAGTGAGAAGGCCTCCGCAAGATGTGTGCATTTGGGTCCTGCCGTTCTTCAGTGCTTGGCACTGAAGAGACTCGTCCCCAGCATGGGCAGATGGCAGAGTAATGCAGCTTCCTTTGAAAAGAGGCAAACGGCCAAATGGCTGAGGTGTGAACCTTTTGAAAGGCCAGTGCTTTAGGTTTCTACTTGCTGGGTTTAATGTTGTACCCACAAGTTATCAAATAAAAATCAGCTTGGAAGCTCTTCAGCAGTCCTAAAGTTCATGTCCAGTGGAATTAACATTGCATTCCAGTCCTCTGGATTGTTGGAACTAAGCTGCAGTCATGAGCCACTTTTATGAGCAAAGCAACTGTGTGGCCGTATCTTATTTTTATGTAGCCACCTCTCCTGTGGGTGCTGTGGGTGGAATATTCATAGTGAGCGTGATCATCAGACCCCTCAAGTACGGAAGAGGTTGCCAAGGGAATGTAAAGCTAGGTCAAGAGAAAGACGGACCAGGGTTTCAGCTCTTTCTGAATAGGATCTTCATGGTATGGTTTTAAAATTTTGTTTGAAGTGAATTCTGAGAAGCTCAGACATCGATGTTAAAACATAAATGCATAAACATCTTCTGAAATCAAATAATTTAAAATAGAATTTCATTTTGGATTTTCTTTGCTTTTGCCCCTCTTTATTGGTGCAATTTATAGTTGAAAAGAGTTTAAGTTCTATTTAGACCTTTGGGTAAGAGTATTTTTGGAAGGTGAGCCAGCTACAATGCTAGGAGACAGACACTTAATTCTGGGGTAGGATTTTCTTTAAGTCTGTTTTATTGTTAACAATAAAAAATAAAAAAATAAATAATAAATAAATATTTATTTATTATTTATTTATTTTTGAGACAGGGTCTCACTCTGTCACCCAGGCTGGAATGCAGCAGCTCAATCATGACTCACTGCAGCCTTGACCTTCCCAGGTTCAGGTGATCCTCCCACCTCACACTCCTGAGTAACTGGGACTAGAGGTGTACACCACCACGCCCAGCTAATTTTTGTATTTTTTGTAGAGACAAAGTTTCACCATGTTGCCCAGGCTGGTCACGAATTCCTGGGCTCAAGCATTCTGCCCACCTCAGCCTCCCAAAGTGTTGGGATTACAGGTGTGAGCCATTGCACCGGGCCTGAGGTATAATTTATATATTGCAAAATTTACCCTTTTAAGTGTCCAGCTCTATTCATTTTGACAAATTTATATATAGTCATCATAATCTCTACCATAATCAGCATATAGCATATTTCCTTTTTTTTTTTTTTTTGAGATGGAGTCTCACTCTGTCACCTAGGCTGAAGTGCAGTGGCGTGATCTTGGTTCACTGCAACCTTCACCTCCCGGGCTCAAGCAGTTCTCGTACCTCAGCCTCCTGAGTAGCTGGGATTACAGGTGCACGCCACCACACCCAGCTAATTTTTGTATTTTTAGTAGAGACGGGGTTTTTCACCATGTTGGCCAGGCTGGTCTCGAACTCCTGACCTTGTGATTTGCCCACCTCGACCTCCCAAAGTGCTGGGATTACAGGTGTGAGCCACCGTGCCCAGCCAGCATATAGCATATTTCTTATTTTTATTTTTTATTTTTATTTTTATTTTTATTTTTTGAGACGGAGTCTCACTCTGTCGCCCAGGCTGGGGTGCAGAGGGGCGATCTCAGCTCACTGCAAGCTCCACCACCCGGGTTCATGCCATTCTCCTGCCTCAGCCTCCCAAGTAGGTGGGATTACAGGCGCCCACCACCACGCCCGGCTAAGTTTTTGTATTTTTAGTAGAGATGGGGTTTCACCATGTTAGTCAGGATGGTCTTGATCTCCTGACCTTGTGAGACACTGCTCGGCCAGCATATATTATATTTCTATCACCTCGACAAGTTCAGTCATTCTGAGGTGAGTTTTTTGAGTTTAACACACTTCCGACCATAATGTGTTCATTGGAGTCTTTTTGAGTTTCTTTCATTTATTGCTGAAAAGCCACTTGAAAGTGTGGTAAGAAGTGATCTTTGGTATATTAACCAAAAGATCTGGGTTTTCAGACTGGTTCCCTGGAACAGCATCAAGAAGTCATGGGGAGGGCCGTGTGAGTGGCAGCTCAGAGAGAGGAATGGGCCCTCTTCTTGGGTGCTAGGCAGAGCCCCTAATCTGAGGAGGCCCACTTAGTAGCTAGCTGATGGCTTTGACTCATGCCTTGGGGCAATTGTGCGGAAATCAGAGGTCTTCAAGGTTGAAGACTGCATGTGCATCCTACAGTGCTATTCTCAGGTCAGAATCTGTTCCCTGGTTCACTTTGGAATGACCTATCCTACAGGCAAGTCCAGAGGGAAAATCTGCTCTGAGCTGGTGCCTGTTCAGGTCAAGAGCCTTTTTCTTGACTCCCAGATGGAAGTCAGCTCTGCATCAGACTTCCTTCCTCTTGAAATGGACTTGCTAATTACCACTCAAGGTGTTTTACTCTTTTAATGTACTGGGTATGGTGAGCTCCAAAGGGATTTCTCATTGCTTTGTAGGCTGGTGAATTCTGTAGCCAAAGCTATTTAAGGAATTGCCTTAATTATTTCCTTCTTCCCCTTTATTTTATGCTTTATTACAAGAGTGTTGCTGACAACGACTAGGGTTTGCTTTATTTTTCAGTGCATCTGGAACTGAGTGTTGTGGTGACTTAAATGCGTATGTGTTCATTTCTCCCCTCTATTCCCTCTCTGCTTTCTCACTCCCTAGGAAACCCAGGTTGACAAGAACTCAAAGTGCCTTTTCTCCAGTCTCCTTCAGCCCCCTGTTCACAGGTAAGGGTAATATCTTTCTGTCTTCTGACATCTGAAAACAGGGGTGTTCTGAGACCTGTTGGGAAACACTTGCAGATGCGTCACAGGGAGCTGTAGGCGTGTCTGCAGTTATTTCCTTCATTCCATGCTTAGTGGGTTTGAGATGAGGCTATTTTTATGGTATGGAATGTGTTCTTGACTTTGGATGCTTTATAGTTGGAGGTAGAGGCTGCTTGTTGGTAATTGGGTGACCTGGGTGGCCCTAGCAGTTATGCAGTGCTTAGCTCAGGGTCATCACATATAAATTAAAACTAGGAATTACAAATTTATGGGCTTACAGTGCATAAAAGACTCTCTAGAAGTCATACAGTTTCTGTCTCTGCTTCCAAGGGAGTTCATGGGTTATCTCATAAAAATGATCCATGATTATCTGGTCTATTTTTGAAGACTTTTTTGGGCAGAGGGGATTACATGAGCTCTTGTCTTTTTAGGGGCTTGCAGTTCCTGCAGCTGTTAGAGTTCTTTATTGTATCTAATTTAAGTCTGCCCTCTTGCAGCAGGGAACACAGTTGCTAAACTAGGAAGACTGTAGAATCTCCTTTGGATGATGGGTAACTGCCTTCTCATTTCGTAGGGAGCTTTTTCAGAGATGGAGACCTTCTATTATGTCAGTCACATGTGAAGCTCCTGCATGAATAAGCTGTAGAAAAGTGGGGCTTTGCCACACTGCCTGTGTCTCAGAAACTGAGTACTTCTCATTGGTTGTGACTGAGAAGCCTTTAAAAAAAAATCTCAGTCTCAAACTCCT
Source organism: Macaca mulatta (assembly GCF_049350105.2). NCBI lineage: Eukaryota > Metazoa > Chordata > Mammalia > Primates > Cercopithecidae > Macaca > Macaca mulatta. Next base: position 62,627,798 of record NC_133421.1, read on the forward strand.
TTGGATATAATGTCCCTCAAAAAGGTGATTGGAAGACATATGATTTGGGAATGGATGCTTCCAGGAAAATGTTAAGCAGGCCAATGAGACCTGCAGCTGGGTAGACTGCTGTGAACTGTCAAAACAAGTGAATTGGTACCTGTATAGACATCTACTGTAGTGGAGAAGGAGGTCTCTGTTCTTATCCAAGCCCAGAATTTAAAAATCTTATGTTATGATAGCATGTCTTTCTAGTTAATAGTTGTTTCCTCCTTAAAGTAAGGAACATGGCTGGTCGCGGTCACAGTGGCTTAGGCTTGTAATCCCAGCACTTTGGGAGGTTGAAGTGAGTGGATCACCTGAGGTCAGGAGTTTCAGACCAGCCTGGCCAACATGGTGTGAAACCCCATCTCTACTAAAAATACAAAAAATTAGCTGAGCATGGTGCCACATACCTTGTAGTCCAGCTACTCGGGAGGCTGAGGCAGGAGAATCGCTTGAACCTGAGAGGCTGAGGTTGCAGTGAGCAGAGATTTTGCCACTGCACTCCAGCCTGAGTGATAGAGTGAGACTCCGTCTGAAAAAAAAAGGAACACTACCTACATTTGTGGTTTGAGGTTCAGGTCAGCCTCAGCCCTCTGGAATGACATCCTTTATGTTAAGTGCCCTACCAACAGTCTAGACTGCTCTGGCCTGTCAGGAAACATGCTTGCCTGGCCCCATTGCATTGCTCTGGACAGCCAGCCTCTCAATTACCAAGCTGTGTGGTGAGTCTGGTACCAGTTTTCTAGAACTTCCACTGATGAGTTTTGTTTGTTTATTTTTGACACAGGGCCTCATTTTGTCTCCCAGGCTGGAGTGCAGTGGTGCAGTCTCAGCTTACTGCAGCCTCAACTTCCTAGACCCAAATGATCCTCCCTCCTCAGCCTCCAGAATAGCTGGGACTACAGGCATGCACCACCATACCTGACTAATTTTTTTATTTTTGTGGAGACGGGGTCTTACGATGTTGCCCAGGCTGGTCTTGAACTCCTGAGTACAAGTGATTCGCCTACCTTGGCCTCCCAAAGTGTTGGAATTACAGGCGTGAGCCACTGCACCGGGTCTCACTGATGACTTTTAGAAGAGCTTTTCTGTTTATCTTAATTAATATTCAAGACCTTTGTAAAAAAAGACTGTGTATTTAGGTTCTGAAAATCCAGTTTCTGTCCTTTTGGTAAATATTGGTCACCTCATTTTCTTAATGGGGAAACATTAAAATACTAGCCGAGGGACTCATTCAGCCCTGAATAAAAAAAAGGTGTTGGAAGGAACACCCTAAGGGCTAAATTAGAGAAATTCTGAGTTCTGACCTGTGGATCAGGCCTGCCAAAATAACCCTATTCCTGGCTATCAGCTTGTGTTAATATTAATAAAATACCCTTCATCCTCTCATGACTCAAGTGGAGAGGGAATAGACAGAGTTGGGTGGCAAGGAGTCTTATATATGGCAGGGAACAGAACTGCATGACATGCTGGGAAGAAGAGAGGCCATGTGCCTCCTCCCACCAACTTCCTATGGAGAAGCTGCCTCTTAGATTACTTGACTTTTGTCTGACTGTGAAAGTAGTTAATTCTTAGGAATATAAATTGTACTTTCGGCCTTTGTAGCCTCAGCTATTAAGAACAGATATCTTATTCAGGTAGATTCTCTTATGCGTGAATACTCTGGAAAATTAAGATATGGACTGCCCTCTAGGAAGAAGTTAGGACTAACATTGGGAACTTTATCTATATTCCGCTTACCGTGCAGTTCTTAGGTTTTCTGGCCCTTGCTTTCCATGTCTATTTGGGCATATAACAAGCCACTTGGCTTGCTTCCTAAGGCAGAAATTGATACACAGTTCTGAAAAAATAAATGGTGTGGGTTCCATTGGATAAAGAAGACCTCTTGTTTGAGGGTACGTTGTAAGTCAGTGACGGAATCAGAATTAGATGGTTTTCCACTGTCAGTCCCATGGTTTTGTCCTAAAGAATCCTTGACCCTTAACAGGGCCAAGGTTTAATGATAGAATTTAAAAATTGGCTTCCTGGTGTTGGGGTGATTTCAGCCCTCGGGGCATTAGGTTTTGAGCTTTCTGAGAGCAGCAGACTCCCAGCCTCGCCTGCTTGCCCTTTGCTTCCCTTTGCTTTCTGTGTCAGCTTTGAGCAAGGCGCTTCTGTAACTTGCTTGCTCCATGAATCCCTCAGGTGAAACTGTGTCGCTTGTGGATGTGGACATTTCTCAGCGGGGCCTGACCTCTCCACACCCTCCAACTCCCCCTCCTCCTCCAAGAAGAAGCCTCAGCCTCCTAGGTATAGTTTCTTCCCCTCTCCTCCTTCTTGCCTAGTGGGAGGGTGAGCTCCAGGGACTTGTTCTTTGCTGGGGGCCGACCACGCTTCTGTGTTTCCGATGATGACTTAATTATTTCCTAGCTCTTTCTCAGTACCCCGTCATCTCCCTAAGCAATTAAATGGGTCTCACCTGCATGCTGTAATACTGTGCATATATTAATTCAATTTACATTTATCTTGCCTTGAACCCACTGCTATTGGGCTGCATTAGGAATATCCTTACTACCCTGCTTTCCAAAAGCAAACCAGAGTAAGGTGATTGTTGCCCTCTGTCCAAAAAGACTGGGTGAAGGTTGGGCCATCCTGCCCCAGAGGGCAGCCTGATAGTCCTTCTCCCTCTCCTCTGCCTTCACCGTGCTCATTCTGTGCTCACATTTCTGAACCTCTTGCTTTTGTTCTCTCTTCTAGATGATATCAGTGGGACGCTGCCTACATCTGTCCTTGTGGCTCCGATGGGGTCTTCCTTGCAGTCTTTCCCCCTACCTCCGCCTCCTCCACCCCATGCCCCAGGTTAGCTTAGTTTAGAGGCAAGACTTATAAGAGTTGGGAGTACAGAGTGATACTTTGTACCATAGAAGGATGGGAGAAATCTATTTATGGAAATAATAGCTTAGTAGAAAGTTTAACTCTTTTCCCCTTGGCTGTACCAGACTCCTTGGAAATGAGGCCGAGAACTGGTTTTCCTAACCCGTTTTCTTTATGGAGGTCAATCTGATTTTTGTTAGGGATAAAAGACTACTGAATTTTTCATCTCTTTGCTGCTGAGACTGTTTTGCAATCCTTGAGTAGATATCACTTAAGAAACTGCCTTAATTTCAGGATAGTGAGGTTTAATATGTTGCTGGTTTTCAAGGTTCTGTGGTTATTCTAAGCTTTTACTATTTACTGCAGCCTTGTAAATAAGTACCAAGCATTCAGTAGCCCACACCTGCTTTGCCAGCTACCAGTACCCAAGGAATAAAATGAATGAAATCAGCTTTGTTTTCTACTTGCCTGGCAAAATCATTACTCTTCCTGGGCAAGTAAGCGAGTCACTATTTCCAAGGCTGCCTTATTGGCACTTCACTTCGAGGTGGGAGAAGTTGGAATCGCTCTAGGCTGGTGAAGCCCCTGAAGTAGTCACCTTAGTCAGGTTAGTGAGCAGCTCCCCTCCCCTTTCCTGGGGTTAACTGCCCCCACCCATCCTTCACAGCTTACACAAGGCCACACAGCTTTTTGTTCCAGCCCATCCAGCTCTTTCCCACTGCTTTGGCTTCTACCCTTTCCAGCTTAGCTTCTAATGCCTTGCCCTCTTCAGTTAGCATTTCTGTTTTTGGGGGAGGGTCTATTTGTGGTTGGGAGCAGTGAGGGTAAACAAGTGACCACCACTCTCTTGCCCTGCAGATGCATTTCCCCGGATTGCTCCCATCCGAGCAGCTGAATCCCTGCACAGCCAACCCCCACAGCACCTCCAGTGTCCTCTCTATCGGCCTGACTCGAGCAGCTTTGCAGCCAGCCTTCGAGAGTTGGAGAAGGTAGGTGGTACCTAAGGACTGGCGGATCACTTCTCCCATTAGCTAAATTCTGTACCTGGGCACACCTTTATTTATTTGTTTATTTATTTTTAGAGACAGGGTCTTGCTCTGTTGCCCAGGCTAGGGGGTGGTGGCGTAATCATAGCTCACTGTAGCCTCGAACTCCTGGGCCAAAGGATCCTTCTGCCTCAGCCTCCCAAGTAGCTAGGACTACAGGCACGCATGACCAAGCCCAGCTAAAATTTATTTATATTTTTTGTAGAGATTGGTCTTGCTTTTTCCCAGGCTGGTCTTGAACTCCTAGGCTCAATGGGATCCTCTTGCCTCTGCCTCCCAAAACTCTAGGATTATAGGCATGAGCCACCATACTCAGCCCCTATTTATTGTTTTTAGAGGAAGAATAGTTTACTTTCTTCCATATTTACAGTGACAAAAGCAGTGTGCTACTGCTGTTAATTCCATGAGATATAATAAAATTGAATTTGGGGAAAAAATTTTGGACCTGATAAAGGTTGTTGGAGAAATGTTTACAGTCTAAGCTGATTTTGATTGATTAACGGACCCAATTCCCTCTTCTTTTCTTGGTAGGGTCTTTGGTAACATAATTGTAGAATTATTATTCTTTTTTGTTGTTTTTTTTTTGTTGTTGTTGTTGTCTTGTTTTGTTTTTGGGACTGAGTTTCACTCTTGTCGCCCAGGCTGGAGTGCAATGGTGTGATCTTGGCTTACTGCAACCTCTGCCTCCTGGGTTCAAGCAATTCTCCTGCCTCAGCCTCCCGAGTAGCTGGGATTACAGACGCCCACCACCATGCCCAGCTAATTACTGTATTTTTAGTAGAGATGGGGTTTCACCATGTTGGCCAGGCTTGTCTCGAACTCCTGACCTCAGGTGAGCCATCTGCCTTGGCCTCCCAAAGTGCTGGGATTACAGGTGTAAACCACTGCACCCAGCCTTTTTTTTTTTTTTTTTTTTTTTTTTGAGACATAGTCTCACTGTGTCACCCAGGCTGGAGTGCAGTGCGGTGGTACAATCCCAGCTCACTGCAACCTCCGCCTCCCAGGTTCAAGCAAGTCTTCTGCCTCAGCCTCCTGAATAGCTGGGATTACTGGCATGTGCCACCAAACCCAGCTAATTTTTGTACTTTTGGTAGAGATGAGGTTTCACCATGTTAGCCAGGCTGGTCTCGAACTCCTGACCTCAAGTGATCCGTCCACCTCAGCCTTCCAAAGTGTTGGAATTACAGGCATGAGCCACAGCTCATGGCCAGAATTATTATTCTGTTACTTTGGAGGGCTAAAAGTATAGTGAGCGTGATGTTCATTGCTAATGGTTGAGACACTTGTAAGTGGCTTTTACCTATTAAAATGTTTTGTGTTTTTTTTTTGTTTGTTTTTTTTTTTTGAGACAGAGTCTTGCTCTGTCGCCCAGGCTGGGGTGCAGTGGCCGGATCTCAGCTCACTGCAAGCTCCACCTCCCGGGTTTACGCCATTCTCCTGCCTCAGCCTCCTGAGTAGCTGGGACTACAGGCGCCCGCCACCTCGCCCGGCTAGTTTTTTGTATTTTTTAGTAGAGATGGGGTTTCACCGTGTTAGCCAGGATGGTCTCGATCTCCTGACCTCGTGATCCACCCGTCTCGGCCTCCCAAAGTGGTGGGATTACAGGCTTGAGCCACCGCGCCCGGCCAAAATGTTTTGGAGAGAATGCAGAGGGTTCTCCCATGTTAAGATAGATTGTGCTGAAAACTTTGACATTTCTCTGTCCTGATAACTAGTGGACTGCTTCTTGTCTTTGATAGTGTGGTTGGTATTGGGGGCCAATGAATTGGGAAGATGCAGAGATGAAGCTGAAAGGGAAACCAGATGGTTCTTTCCTGGTACGAGACAGTTCTGATCCTCGTTACATCCTGAGCCTCAGTTTCCGATCGCAGGGTATCACCCACCACACTAGAATGGAGCACTACAGAGGTAAGAGATGCTGATAAGAGAGCCTTCTTCCCCCACTTGCTTTGCTCTGCCCTTGCTGTCTGACTTTTTTGTGGAAGAGATTCATGGGAATGGAACTACGAATAGGGGAAAAATTATCTTAGACTCAGTTGAATATTGATATGGGCACTTGTTTCAGTCACTAGAAGAAATGGAGGGGGTAGGGAAGGGAGAGTAAGGGTTCCATTTAAAAGTCTTGTCAGCAGCATCTTGTCTCCTAAATAGGAGGGCCTGAACAAAACTGTTGGAGAGGCTGCCAAGAACTGAGCCAGTAAAACTCTTTAGGTAAAAGGAAAAAAGAACCTAGGACCATTAGGCAAATTCTCACAAGCTTTGTTTGGAATTAAACTTATCATCTAGAGATACTTTGTTAAATCACATATACAAAGAGGAGAATTTAGTGTTGATCCTGTAACTGTTCTGTTCTGAATTTCTTTTCTTTTTTTTTTTTTGAGACGGAGTCTCGCTCTGTCGCCTAGGCTGGAGTGCAGTGGTACAATCTCAGCTCACTGCAACCTCCGCCTCCTGGGTTCAAGTGATTCTTCTGCCTCAGCCTCCCATGTAGCTGGGATTACAGGCCTGTGCTACCACGCTTGGCTAAATTTTGTATTTTTAGTAGAAACAGGGTTTTACCATGTTGGCCAGGCTGGTCTCGAACTCCTGACCTCAGGTGATCCACCTGCCTTGGCCTCCCAAAGGGCTGGGATTACAGGCGTGTCTGAATTTCTTTGTCTGATAGTCCCTTTCTCCCAGGCAGCATGGTGATAATTTCCTCTTTTTGTCAGTGTTGTAGTCTCTTAGGAAATACTCATTAAAATGCTAAGAGTTTGTGAGATCAACATGCTTTAGACTATCTGCCATCCTCCTAGTGGTACCTCTTCCTTTGTGATCAGGTGGTACTTCATGTGCCAGTCATACCTAAAAGCCGACTTGTTAAACACAGCTCTCTGGATTGACTTGGTATCGAGACATTCTGTATTTAACTTGGGCCAGAAACTTGTGATGGTCATTGGTTCTGAGGCTGGGTAATACATCCTTTGTCAAAATACCTGTGTATGCTACAAACTTAAAAAGCATAGAGCTCTTTGGGGTGTTTCAGGGATTTGTTTCCCATCCCTCACAATCTTCCCATGGTGGTCAACCTTAAATGAATGCTCTGAGACATTGCATCTGAGGTAAGAGCCTCTGTCCTGCCTCTTCTCAGGCAGCACAGCATCTTCCCCATTCTCAGCCCATACTGCCTGGTTCTCTTGTAAGGCAGGAAGTAGCTGTTTAGGTCAGCATAGCTTTGTCCATGGTTTCCTCTGTACCCACTTCTACCTTAGAGATAACATGAAGAGAAAGGAACTTTAATTCAATGACCTGGAAATGAACTAGGTGGGGTAGGTGAGGGGGACTGCCTGCTGTTCTGCTGTTTGTAAAAATTAAAATACACAAGCAAAAAACAAAATATGAAGCAAAGCTTTTCAGAGTGAAGTATTTTGTTAAACCTATTCAAATGACTAGGCCATGGGAATTATAAATAAATACTTGACCTTTAAGTTTTTGATAGGTAAGATGCCAGGAATGAGAGGTCTTTCAAATGGTTCTCTGATTCCTTTTTTTTTTTTGAGATGGAATCTCACTGGAGTACAGTAGCACAGTCTCGGCTTATTGCAGCCTCCGCCTCCTGGGTTCAAGCAATTTCTTTTTTTTTTTTTTGAGACAGAGTCTCGCTGTCGCCAGACTGGATGGAGTGCAGTGGCATGATCTCGGCTCACTGCAACCTCCACCTCCCGGGTTCAAGCAATTCTCCTGCCTCAGCCTCCTATGTAGCTGGGATTACAGGCGGCTGCCACTACGCCCAGCTGATTTTTTATATTTTTAATAGAGACTGGGTTTCACCATGTTGGTCAGGCTGGTCTTGAACTCCTGACCTCGTGATTTGCCTGCCTTGGCCTCCCAAAGTGGTGGGATTACAGGAGTGAGCCACCATGCCTGGCCGGGTTCAAGCAATTCTTGTACCTCAACCTCCCAAGTAGCTGGGATTACAGGTGTGCACTACCACGACCAGCTAATTTTTATATTTTTAGTAGAGACAGGATTTCGCCTTGTTGGCCAGGCTGATCTCGACTGCTAGCCTCACGTGATCTGCCTGCCTCGGCTTCCCAAAGTGCTGGGATGACACGTGTGAGCCACTGCACCTGCCCATCAGTTATTTTTTGTTAAAGGGACTTTGCTTCCTTGAATAAGTGGAATTTCTTTTTTTTGAGACGGGGTCTCACCCTGCTGCCCAAGTTTGAAGTTGGAGTGTAGTGGTGAGATCACTCCTTATCGTAGCCTCAACCTCCCAGGTTCAAGTGATCCTCCTATCTCAACCTTGCTAGTAGGTGGGACTAGAGGTATGCATCATCATGCCCAGCTAATTAAAAAATAATATTTTTTTAGTAGAGACACCATCTCACTGTGTTGCCCAGGCTGGTCTTGAACTCCTGGACTGGAGCAATTCTATTGCCTTGGCCTCCCAAAGAGCTGGGATTATAGACATAAGCCACAGTGCCTGGCCTATAACTGGAATTTTTTTTTTTTTTTTTGAGACGGAGTCTTGCTCTTTCGCCCAGGCTGGGGTGCAGTGGCCGGATCTCAGCTCACTGCAAGCTCCGCCTCCCGGGTTTACGCCATTCTCCTACCTCAGCCTCCCGAGTAGCTGGGACTAGGCGCCCGCCAACCCGCCCGGCTAGTTTTTTTGCATTTTTTAGTAGAGACGGGGTTTCACCGTGTTAGCCAGGATGGTCTCGATCTCCTGACCTCGTGATCCGCCCGTCTCGGCCTCCCAAAGTGCTGGGATTACAGGCTTGAGCCACCGTGCCCGGCCTATAACTGGAATTTTTAATGGAAACCTTATGGGCCTTTCAGTTACCAGTTTGCAGTGGAGCATTTGTCTTTGTCTTTTTAAAGTTATACTATAAGAGTAGGTAGAGAGCCTCAAATCTGCAGTTCTCTTGACTGATTAGTATCCCTTTTTTGTGTTTTGTTTTGTTTTTGTTTTGTTTTTTAAAGAGAGGGTCTGGCTCTGTGCCCAGGCTGGAGTGCAGTGCCGCGATCTCGGCTCACTGCAGTCTCCACCTCCTGAGTTCAAGCGATTCTCCTGCCTCAGTCTCCTGAGTAGTTGGAATTACAGATGGGTGCCACCATGCCCAACTAATTTTTTTTTTTCTTTTTTTTGAGGCAGTCTCGCTCTGTTGCCCAGGGGAGTACAGTGGCACAATCTCGGCTCACTGCAACCTCTGCGTCCTGGGTTCAGGCGATTCTCCTGCCTCCGCCTCCTGAGTAGCTCCTGGGCGCATGCTACCACGCCTGGCTAATTTTTGTATTTTTAGTAGAGACGGAGTTTCACCATGTTGGTCAGGTTGGCCTTGAACTCCTGACCTCAGGTGATCTGCCCACCTCAGCCTCCCAAAGTGTTGGGATTACTGGCGTGAGCCACCGTGCCTGGCCAGGACAGGGATTTTTCTGTTGTCCAGGTTGGTCTTGAACTCCTGCGCTCAAGCTATCTGCCCACCTCTGCCTCCCAAAGTGCTGAGATTACAGGTATAAGCCACTGCGCCTGGCTCTTTCTTTCTTTTTTTTTTTTTGTGGGTGATTCCTTTGGAATCTGGTGCTTCATTTTTTTGAGTTTTTTGTTGTTTTATTTTTTTAAGTCATAGGAGTTCAGATTCCCTTTTCCATTTGGGATTTTAAAGTTTGAGGTGGGATCTTTATAATATGTTGGCATGGGGTTTTACAGTTAAAGAAGGAAAGACTTTTATTTTTTGCACTCAACACACACTTGAATGAATGAGACCCACAAAACTGCTGTTCCTGTCTTTCCTCGACTATCCCATATGGTCTCTAAGAAGTATATGCAGTTGACCCTTGAACAACCTGGGTTTGAACTGTGCAGGTCTGTTTATACATGGATTTTTTTTTTTTTTTTTTTTTTGAGACGGAGTCTCGCTCTGCCACCCAGGCTGGAGTGCAGTGGCCGGATCTCAGCTCACTGCAAGCTCCGCCTCCCGGGTTCACGCCATTCTCCTGCCTCAGCCTCCCGAGTAGCTGGGACTACAGGCGCCTGCCACCTCGCCCGGCTAGTTTTTTGTAGTTTTTAGTAGAGACGGGGTTTCACAGTGTCAGCCAGGATGGTCTCGATCTCCTGACCTCGTGATCCGCCCGTCTCGGCCTCCCAAAGTGCTGGGATTACAGGCTTGAGCCACCGCGCCCGGCCTCTATACATGGATTTAAAAAAATAAATACATTGGAAAATATTTAGGAGATTTGTGACAGTTTGTAAAATCTTACAGATAAACTAGCCTAGAAATATCAAAAAAGTTAAAAAGGTATGTTATGAATGAATAAAATATATGTGGATACTAGTCTATTTTAACATTTGCTACCATGAAATAAATACAAATCTATTATAAAAAGTTAAAACTTTATCAAAACTTATGCACACAAACCGTACATGGCACCATTCACTGTTGAGAGAAAATGTAAACAAATGTAAAGGTGCAGTATTAAATCATAACTGCATAAAATTAACTGTTACATACTGGATGTACTACTGTAATGTTTCATAGCCAACTCCCTGTTACTACTGTGGTGAGCTCAAGTGTTGCAAGTATCTGCTTAAAATGCTGTGTGACGCTAGTCATCACCACGTGAGCGTTTATCTCTCCAGCTAATTGTGTATCACAGTAAAAATTGATGTCTCATGGTTCTTGTATAGTTTTCATTGTGTTTAGTGCAATACAGTAAACCTTGAATAATACTGTAGGACCCACTAGTGCCACTAGTGTTGCTGGAAGTTCTCCTAAGAAGCAGAGAAAAGTTAGAACATCACAAGAAAAATTGCTCAGTTTGTACATAGTTTGAGGTCTGCAGCTGTGGTGGTTCACCATTTCAAGATAAGTGAATTCAGCATAAGGACTGTTGTAATAAAAGAAAAAAGGCTGGGTGTGGTGGCTCATGCCTGTAATCCTAACACTTTGGGAGGCCAAGGCGGGCGGATCACATGAGGTCGGGAGATCGAGACCAGCCTAACCAACATGGAGAAACCCCGTCTTTACTAAAAATAGAAAATTAGCCGGATGTGGTGGTGCATGCCTGTAATCCCAGCTACTCAGGAGGCTGAGGCAGGAGAATCGATTGAACCCAGGAGGCAGAGGTTGTGGTGAGCCGAGATTATGCCATTGCACTGCAGCCTGGGCAACAAGAGCGAAACTCCGTCTCAAAAAAAAAAAAAAAAAAAAAGAAAAGGAAAAGACATTCGTTCGTGAAGCCACTGTTTCTGCTTTCATTTATTGTGAAATACTTTTTAATCTCATAGTGAAAATGCAGCTTTTATATGGGTGCCAGATTGCTACTATAAGAAATGGATACCTTGGCCGGGTACAGTGGCTCATGCTTGTAATCCCAGCACTTTGGGAGGCTAAGTCGGGAGGATCATTTGAGGGCAGGAGTTCAAGACCAGCCTGGGCAACATAGTGAGATCTAAAATATTTAAAAATTAGCTGGGCATGGTGATGCCTGTCTGTGGTCCTGGCTACTCATGGGGATGAAGTGAGAGGATTACTTGAGCCTAGGAGGTCAAGGCTGCAGTGAGCCATGATTGCTCCACTGCACTCCAGTCTGGGTGGCAGAGCAAGAGCCTGTCTCAAAAAAGAAAACAGAAAAGCAAAGCATACCTATAGATTAATATGATTTAGGAAAAAGTAATGTCATTATATGACAACTTAAAGCAAGAGGAAAGTGAAGGAACTAGAGCTGGAGAATTTAATTCCGGCAATGGATGGTTTGATAATTTTAGGACAATTTGACTTGAAAAATGTCAGGATAACAGGAGGCGTAGCTTCTACTGACCAAGAGGCAGCAGACAGGTTCCCAGACACCATGGGGAAAATCACTGAGGAGAAAGGATATCTGCCTGAACAGGTTTTTTGTTTTTTTTTTTTTTTTTTTGAGACAGAGTCTCGCTTAGTCGCCCAGGCGCGATCTCGGCTCACTGCAAGCTCCGCCTCCCGGGTTCACGCCATTCTCCTGCCTCAGCCTCCCAAGTAGCTGGGACTACAGGCGCCCGCCGCCTCGCCCGGCTAATTTTTTGCATTTTTAGTAGAGACGGGGTTTCACCGTGTTAGCCAGGATGGTCTCGATCTTCTGACCTCGTGATCCGCCCGCCTCGGCCTCCCAAAGTGCTGGGATTACAGGCGTGAGCCACCGCGCCTGGCCCTGAACAGGTTTTTAATGAAGATGAAAGTGCCCTATTCTGGGGGAAAGAAAATGCCACAAAGGATATTTATTAGTAAGGAAGAGAAGTAAGAACCAGAATTTAAGGCAGGAAAGGGTAGGCTAACTCTCTCGTTTTGTGCAAATGCAATTGGGTTAATAATCAGGACTACCTTTACCTATAAAGCTACAGTCTTTTGGTTGTACAGCAAGAAGGCATGCACAATGAGAACCTTTTTTTCTGGATTCGTTTCATCAGTGCTTTGTCTCTGAAGTCAGGAAGTACCTTGCCAGTAAGGGACTGCCTTTAAAGCTCTTTTGATATTGGTCAATGCCCCTGGCCACCCAGAACCCCATGAGTTCAACACTGAAGGTGTCAAAGTGGTCTGCTTGCCCCTAGACACAATGTCTCTAATTCAGCCTCTAGATCAGATGGGTCATAAGGACCTTTCACACTCATTGCACTTGGTACTCTATGCAACGGATTTTAAGTGCTGTGGAAGAAGACACCGATAGAACATCATGAATGTCTGGAAGGATTTTTCCATTGAAGATACCATAGTTGCCCGGGTGGAGTGGCTAACGCCTATAATCCCAGCACTTTGAGAGGCCAAGGTGGGTGGATCACCTGAGGTCAGGAGTGTGAGGCCAGCCTGGCCAATGTGGCGAAACCTCGTCTCTACTAAAAATACAAAAATTAGCCAGGCCTGGTGGCGCATGCCTATAATCCCAGCTACTTGGGAGGCTGAGGCAGGAGAATCACTCAAACTTGGGAGGTGGAGGTTACAGTGAGCCAAAATCGCTTCACTGCATTCCAGCCTGGGTGACAGAGTGAGACTCCATCTCAAAAAAAAAGATGCCGTAGTTGTTATAGAAGAAATTGTGGGCCAGGTGCAGTGGCTCATGCCTGTAATCCCAGCACTTTGGGAGGCCGAGGTGGGCAGATCACTTGAACCTGGAAGTTAGAGACCAGCCTGGGCAATGTGGTGAAACCACATTTCCACAAAAGATACAAAAATAAGCTGGGCATGGTCATGCATACCTCTAGTCCCAGGTACTCGGGAGGGTCAAAACTGCAGTGAGCGGGTGATCATGCCACTGCACTCCAGCCTGGGCAACAGAGTGTGACCCTGTCTCAAAAGAAAAAGTTGTGAAAACCATCAAGCCGAAAACAATAAATTCCTGCTGAAGAAAACTGTGTCCAGAAATTATGTGTGACTTCATAGGATCTGTGACAGAGCCAATCAAGGAAATCATGAAAGAGATATGGCAAAAATAGAAGGTAAGGGGTGAAAGATTTCAAGAGAGGGATTTTAGAGAAATTCAAGAACAGCACATCAGAGGAATTAACTGAAGATGACTTGATAGAGATGAGTTCTTCTGAGCCAGTGCCAGATGACGAGGAAGAAGACATAGAAGAAACAGTGCCAGAAAACATTGATGTCAGGCAATCTGGCAGAAGGGTTCAGGTTATTTGAGACTGCTTTTGAGTTATTTTAGACTTGGACCCTTCGATGATATGAGCACTAAAACCAAAGCAAATGGTGGAAGAAGAATTGGTACCATATGGAAACATTTTTAGAGAAATGAAAAACCAAGCCTGAGTGTGGAGGCTCATGCCTGTAATCCCAGCAGTTGGGAGGCCAAGGCAGGAGGATCACTTGAGGCCAGGAGTTCAAGACCAGCCTGGGCTGATAGCTTCAGCTATGCAGGAGGCTAGGCCAGGAGGATCACTTAAACCCAGTAGTTCGAGGATGCAGTGAGCTGTGATCACACCACTGCACTCCAGCCTGGGTGATAGAGTGAGACCCTGTTTCTAAAAAATAGAAAAAGCAAAAAAAGTTAGACAAATTATAACATTTCTGTAAATTTATACTATGTGTGCCTTGCTCTCCTGCCTCCCCTTCCACCTTCTCTACCTCTGCCAACCCTGAGACACACTCCTCTTCCTCTTCCTCCTCAGTCTATTTGGTTTGAAGACAATGAGGATGAAGACCTTTATGATGATCCACTTTATGATCACTTTATGATGATCCACTTCCATTTAATCAATAGTAAATATATTTTCTTATTTTCTTAATAGTATTCCTTTTTCTAGCTTAATTGTAAGAATACGGTATATAATACATGTCACATACAAAACATATGTTAATCAACTGTTTATATTATTGGTAAGGTTTTCAGTCAACAGTAGGTTGTTAGTAAAGTTTTTGGGGAGTCAAAAGTTATATGTGGATTTTTGATTTTGGTGGGGTTGAGGAGGATGTTGGGCCATTGGGATTGGGTTCATGCCCCCCCGACATTATTCAAGGGTCAGTGTACGTACATAAGTCAGTCAGTCCTCACTTAAAGGTCATTAATAGGTTCTTAGAAACTGACTTTAAGCAAAATGACGCATAACAAAACCAATTTTTTTTTTAAGATGAAGTTTCGCTCTTATTGCCCAGGCTGGAGTGCAATGGTGTAGTCTTGGCTTACTGAAACCTCTGCCTGCTGGGTTCAAACAATTCTCCTGCCTCAGCCTCCCGAGTAGCTGGGATTACAGGCATGCACCACGAAGCTCGGCTAATTTTGTGTTTTTAGTAGAGATGGGGTTTCTCCATGTTGGTCAGGCTGAAATAAAGACCAAACTTCTACATAAAGACCAAAACACAGCTGGACACAGTGGCTCACGCCTGTAATCCCAGCACTTTGGGAGGCTGAGGTAGGCGGATCACAAGGTCAAGAGATCAAGACCATTCTGGCTAACATGGTGAAACCCCGTTTCTACTAAAAATACAAAAAATTGGCCAGGCATGGTGGCGGGCGCCTGTAGTCCCAGCTACTCAGGAGGCTGAGGCAGGAGAATTGGCGTGAACCCGGGAGGCGGAGCTTGCAGTGAGCTGAGATCTCGCCACTGTACTCCAGCCTGGGTGACAGGGCTGGACTCCATCTCAAAAAAAAAAAAAAGACCAAAACACTTCTAATATTAAACAGTGAAATATATGTAAACTATACACACATGTAAGAAAGATTAATGAAAACAAATTAGATAATCATTTACCCAAGTATTCCAGCTCAGGATCACAAGTGGCCGGAGCCTATCATGGCAGTTCAGGATGCAAGGCAGAACAACTCTGGACAGGACACCATTGCATCGGGGGGTGTATACCCACACACCCACACTCACTCAGACTGGCACAGCTTAGCGTGCCATTTCACCTTACACACACATCTCTGGGATATGGAAGGAAACCAGCATACCCAGAGAAAACCCATGCAGATGTGCCAACTCCACACAGACAGTGGTCCTGGCCGGAAATCAATTTTTTTTTCTTATCAACATTATAAGGGAACAAGCATGGTGCCTCACACCTGTAATCCCAGCACTTTGGGAGGCCGAAGCAGGTGGATCACTTGAGGTCAGGAGTTCGAGACCAGCCTGACCAATGTGACGAAACCCCATCTCTACTAAAAATACAAAAATTAGCCAGGCGTGGTGGCAGGTGCCTGTAATCCCAGCTACTCAGGAGTCTGAGGCAGGAGAATCACTTGAACCCAGGAAGTGGAGGTTGCAGTGAGCCAAGATCACTCCAGTGTACTCCAGCCTGGGTGACAGAGCAAGATCCTGTCTAAAAAAAAAAAAAAAGTTATAAGGAAACAACACTGAACAAAATGTTATTCAAAGACCTGCTTATATGTGTACACACAACACACAGTCATACACTGTTTAGCAACATTTTGGTCAATGATAGACTACATATATGACGGTGGTTCCATAAGATTATATTACTGTATTTTTACTGTACTTTTTCTATGTTTAAATATGTTTAGATACATATTTAAACATAAATATGTTTAAGTATTCATATACTTACCATTGTGTTAGAGTTGCCTCCAGTATTCAGCACAGTAACATGCTATTCAGGTCTGTAGCCTAGGAGCAGTAGGCTCTACCACATAGCCTAGGTGTGTAGTAGGCTATACCATCTAGGTTTGGATAAGTACACTCTGATGTTTGCCTAATGATGCATTTCTCTGAACATATTCCTCTCATTAAGTAATGCATGACTGTACCTATACTTAATATACATAAGTACATATATATAGAGAGAGGAAGTCTGTGATTTAAACATTAATGTTCATACTTGATGAAAAATTTCATATCTTTTTTTCTGATTTGAAATTATTAAAGGTTGAGTATCCCTAAACTGAAGTCCAAAATGCTTAAAAATCTGAAACTTTTTGCACACTGACGTGATGCTCAAAGGAAATGCTCACTGGAGCACTTTGGATTTCAGAGTTTTGGATTAGGGATGTTCAATGGGTAAGTATAATGCAAATATTCCAAAATCTGAAAAAAATCCAAAATCTGAAACACTTCTGGTCTCAAGCATTTCGGATAAGGAGTACTTAACTTGTATTTACTTAACAAAAACTTTGTAAGATCTAATTTATGTCTTACAAAAGGCAACATCTTTTTACAGTTAACTGTGAGATAAGCAGGAACAGGTAGCTTCAGAGACTTTTGAGCCAGCTTGCCCCCAAACTGCCCTCCCAAAAGTGAGAATCATTGTTAAAATATTCAAACCAGCCTCTCCTATCTTCTAAGTTTTAAAATTTTTACTTCTTAATTTTCCATGGCAGGAACCTTCAGCCTGTGGTGTCATCCTAAGTTTGAGGACCGCTGTCAATCTGTTGTAGAGTTTATTAAGAGAGCCATTATGCACTCCAAGAATGGAAAGTTTCTCTATTTCTTAAGATCCAGGGTTCCAGGTAAGGCTGTATTTCTGTTAATTATTTAACTTAACTTCGGTATGATCCAGTTTAGTGTCAAAAAACACCACCCCCACAAAAGGCCATGGTTAAGCTTCTTTCCCCTGGCTGTTGTAGCCACCACTCCTGGTCCTGTGGTTAATCCCCTGCCTTTGTACGTTAATCTCTCAGCATACTGAGGAAGAATCTTTGCTTCTCTGACCACGTGAATGAGAAAACTGCTTCCACCTCTGATGTCCAGGCATCATGTGAACATTTGACATTTGGAGGTGTCCCTGATCTAGGCATGTCAACATTTATAAGTGGAGGAGAAAGGTGAGAGCTCTCAGGTCCTACCCATAGGAATGGGAAAGGTAAGAGAATGTTTACCAGAAAGGCAGGGCGAGTATCAGGAGGGCTCAGTCTGGCTAGGCATGGTGGCTCATGCCTGTAATCCCAGCACTTTGAGAGGCCAACGTGGGAGGATTGCTTGAGCCCAGGAATTTGAGACCCCCATCTCTTTAAAAAATTAGCCAGACATAGTGGTACATGCCTGTAGTTCCAGCTAGTTAGGAGGCTGAGATGGGAGGATCGCTTGAGCCCAGGAGGTCAAGGCTGCACTGAGCTGTGATCGTGCCACTGCACTCTAGTCTGGGTGATAGAACAAAACCCTGTCTCCCCCAAAAAAAGAAAAAACAAGGGCCAAATCCAATTGCACATTGCGCTCTGTTAGGAAGTATCTGCTGTGGGTTTGCCCATGTTGTACTAAACTTGCTGCTGAACAGTAAATTCTTTGTTTTGTGTCTTGCTGTCCCTACCATTGATGAATACAAGACCTCTCTCCATTTGGGAGCACTGGGCAGTTGCTATTCTTGCTGGTGTGATTGTATAGTCTTCCTGCCCACTAAGTTAGGGAGGTGTCTGTATAGTTTGTGGAGGGCAAGAGGGGATTCTTTGGAGCAATCTGCCTTTATAGTGTTGGTAAGACAAAATGACAAGGACATTAATATGAGGAACTTGTAAGACACAAACAACTTAAGCCAGGCATGGTGGCTCACACTGTAATAATCCCAGTACTTTGGGAGGCTGAGA
Organism: Macaca mulatta; assembly: GCF_049350105.2. Taxonomy (NCBI): domain Eukaryota; kingdom Metazoa; phylum Chordata; class Mammalia; order Primates; family Cercopithecidae; genus Macaca; species Macaca mulatta. The sequence goes on from NC_133421.1 coordinate 62,645,713, forward strand.
CGGGCAGATTGCTCAAGTCCAGGAGTTCAAGACCAGGCTGGGCAACATGGTGAAACCATATCTCTACAAAATACACAAAAGTTAGCTGGGTGTGATGCCGGGCATCTGTAGTCCCAGCTACTTGGGAGGCTGAGGTGGGAGGATCACTTGAGCCTGGGAGGCAGAGGCTCCAATGAGCCAAGATTAAGCCACTGCACTCCAGCCTGGGTGACACAGTGAGACCCTGTCTCAAAAAGAAAAGGCATGGGGTGGTAGCTCACACCTGTAATCCCAGCACTTTGGGAGGCTGAGGAGGGCAGATCACCTGAGGTCAGGAGTTCGAGACAGCCTGGCCAACATGGTGAAACCCCGTTTCTACTAAAAATACAAAAATTAGCCAGACGTGGTGGCGGGTGCCTGTAATCCCAGCTACTCGGGAGGCTGAAGAGGGAGAATTGCTTGAAGCTGGGAAAGCGGAGGTTGCAGTGAGCTGAGATTGCGCCATTGCACTCCAGCCTGGGTGACAGAGCCCAGACTCTTTCAAAAAAAAAACAAAACAAAACAAAAAAATAAACAATTTAAAATGAGAACTTCATGCTTTACCATTGAATCAAATTAAGATTCTTAAACAGAATGCCAAGAAATTGGTCTAAACTGTAGGAGCTCAGGGGAGCCTCAGGCAGAAGACTAGAAACAGGATTGAGCCAGGTGACAGGAATGTTTCTTGTAATCTTGGTGATTTAAATCAGGCATGACAGGGTGTGAACTGTATTAATTCTCACTTCATTTAGTTTTGCCTCAGTGCTGTCAACACAGTTGGGTCTTGTGCAGTTGACTTGCTTAAAGGGAAAAGTTAGATTCCTTCCATATAAGAGTTGACTCTGCTTAGCAGTTTTTAAAGTTTTTGGCTTTTTGGGGGGTTTTTATTTAACAAACATTTGTTTTGCAATTTATTATAAAAAATAAGCTACATTTCTGCCTTCAGAGAAGTCATAGTCTCAAAGAGGGGACAGGAAGGAAGACAAAGGTGAGAGCACATGTTCAAGTCAGTATAAAGCATGTGGCGGTGACCAGCAAGATTAGGGTAGTCAGCTCTGCCTGTGGGCAAGTCTGGAAAATCTCAGAGAGTATTCTGGACTCTGGAGCATCACTCTACTGGTAGAATATTGAGAAACTTCGTGGAATATTGGACTCCTCAGACACAGCTTATTTCATTCTACAAATGTACCCTGTCTGCAGATATTTTAACCAAGATTCTTATCATTGTATTAAGGGCTAGAGTGTATAGTGTTTGCCACTGTTAATATTGAGTGCCTGTTAGATGCCAGGTACTGGCCAGGTTCTTTATTTAAAGATATTGACATTTTTACAACAACCTCAAAGTTAGGTAATACAGATCAATCTATTAAAATAATATGGCCTGGCGCGGTGGCTCATGCCTGTAATCCCAGCACTTTGGGAGTCCGAGGTGGGTGGATCACCTCAGGTCAGGAGTTCCGAGACCAGCCTGACCCACATGGTGAAACCTTGCCTCTACTAAAAATACAAAATTTGCCAGGCGTGGTGGCACACGCCTGTAATCCTAGCTACTCCAGCGGCTGAGGCAGGAGAATCGCTTAAAACCTAGGAGGCTGAGGTTGCAGTGAGCTGAGATTGTGCTACTACACTCTAGCCTGGGCCCCCAAGCAAGACTCTGTCTCAAAAATAATAATAATAATAATAATAATAATAATAATGTGTCCAACATGGTGAAACCTCACCTCTACTAAAAATACAAAAATTAGCCAGGCGTGGTGGCGGGTGCCTGTAGTCCCAGCTACTTAGCAGGCTGAAGCAGGAGAATCACTTGAACCTAGGAGGTGGAGGTTGCAGTGAGCCACGATTGCGCCATTGCATTTCAGCCTGGGCAACAGAGGGAGACTCTGTCTCCAAAAAAATAAAATAAAATAAATATAAAAATAAAATAATACATAAGACTTCATTTTGCCAGTGAGGAAACTGAGGCTGAGGCTCAAAAGTTAGATTATGTACTCTAAAGTTAACTCAGTTGATCAGTGCTGAAGCCAGAATTCAAACCTGGGCCCGACTACAAATCCTTGGCTTTATTTCCCACCAGTCTGTTATTGGAAGAGGTAGTAGTAATCAGATTGAAAGTTTGCTGGCATTTATGGAAACTACCTGAAGAAGGTAGAACCATGTTTATTGGGGGCAGGAGGGTGCAAATGCTCCAGTTAAAGATCTGTGTAGACTTAAAATTGTAATCAAGTTGAGAGGGCAAAGCAGAGTTGTTGCCTCTCAACCCTAAGTGACCTCACTTTGAAGGATAGGGCCAAAGAAGACAAAGCCTTTACCACTGTTTGCTGCCCTCTTTTGTTTATCATAAAGGGGAAGGCATTATATAAGCTTGATTTATTAGAGGAGAGGATTGGGGTGAGGAAGGAGGTAGGTATTAGCATTTAGGTTGAGCTCTGTTAGTCTGCGTCAAGGATTTTAACTTGATCGATTCAGAAAGGATCCTGTGTGTTCAAACTTTGGAATGATGAAAACTGAACACCTACAAGGAGCCAGGTGTTATTCCATTTAACCAAGTGTTATCCTTTGAGGGGATAGTACAGTCTCCTTTTTTTTTTTTCTTTTTGGAAAAGCAAAAGAAACTGAGGTCCAGTGAGTTGCAGAGCTAGTATGCGATCTCAGGTTTTTCTGGCTCAGTTCCCAGAGCTGGATGCAGTAGGAAGGTGTTGAGACTGGTGTCAGGCTGGGCATGGTGCCTCATGCCTGTAATCCCAGCACTTTGGGAGGCCAAGGTGGGCAGATCGCCTGAGCTCAGGAGTTCAAGACCACCATGGGCAATATGGTGAAATCCCATCTCTACTAAAATACAAAAAATTAGCTGGGCATGGTGGCACACACCTGTAGTCCTAGCTACTTGGGAGGCTGAGACATGAGAATTGCTTGAGCCCCGGAATTGGAGGTTGCAGTGAGCCAAGATCATGCCACTGCACTCCAGCTTGGGCTATGGAGTGAGACTCCATTTCAAAAAAAAAAAAAAGACTGGTGTCAAAGGGATACCAGAGATCACAGGAGTTGCAAAGCTAGGACTAATGAATGGGAAGGTTCTGAGTGGTGACAAATAAGGAACAGAGATAAATTAAGTAGAATAGAATAAATTGAATAATTAGCATCTGGGAGAGGAACCCTTGGTAAAATAATGGTGCCTGAGTTTGGTTTGACCTTATCCTTTCTCATTGTTTTTTTTTTTTTTTAAATGTAAATATATATATAATTTTTTTAAAAATTTGAAGTTTGGGGTTATTGTAATACTGAATCCTGGTCCCAGCAGATCTGAGGTCACCGATTACATCTCAGTCTGGCCTCATCCATTTCACAATTATAAACTAAACCCCTGCTGGGCGCTGTGGCTCACACCTGTAGTCCCAGCACTTTGGGAGGCCGAGGTGGCTGGATCACGAGGTCAGGAGTTTGAGACCAGCCTGGCCAATATGGTGAAACCCCGTGTCTACTAAAAATACAAAAGTTAGCTGGGCGTGGTGGCAGGCGCCTGTAATCCCAGCTACTCAGGAGGCTAAGGCCAGGAGAATTGCTTGAACCTGGGAGGTGGAGGTTGCAGTGAGCCAAGTCACACCGCTGCACTCCAGAGACTATCTCAAAACAAAAACAAAAACAAAAAAAACTAAACCCCTAACACCAGACAGCAGTGAGAGTGTGACTGATTTCACACAAAACCTCTGATCCTATTAGAGCCAGGCTAAAAGCAAACATACCCTTTTTAATTGAGAGAATCTTCATCTGTAAAGTTCATGAACAAAAAATGTCTTTAAAAAATCATACTTTGATCAGACTTGTTGGCTCATATCTGTAATCCCAGCACTTGTGGGAGGTAGAGGTAGAAGGATTGTTTGAGCCCAGGAGTTCTAGACTAGCCTGGATAATAGAGACCTCATCTCTACAAAAACAAAACAAAACAAAAACACCTAGCCACACGTGGTGGTATGCGCCTTTGGTCCCAGCTGCTTGGGAGGCTGAGGTGGGAGGATCTTTTAGGCCTGGTAGGTCAAGGCTGCAGTGAGCTGTGATTGCGCCACGGCACTCCAGCCTAAGTGACAGAGTGAGACCCTATCTTAAACAAAAACAAACAAACAAAAAAAAACACGCTTTGAGTTGGACAGATCTTTTTTGTTTGTTTTGAGATGGAGTCTCCCCCAGTCACCCAGGCTGGAGTGTAGTGGCATGATCTCGGCTCACTGCAACCTCCTCCACCTCCCAAGTTCAAACGTTTCTCCTTCCTCAGCCTCCCGTACTCGGATGGTATAGGCACCTGCCACCATGCCCAGCTAATTTTTGTATTTTTAGTAGAGACGGGGTTTCACCATGTTGGCCAGGCTGGTCTTGAACTCTTGACCTCATGGTCCGCCTGCCTTGGTCTCCCAAAGTGCTGGGATTACAGGCGTGAGCCACCGCACCCGGCCGAATTGGACAGCTTTTTAAGGAAATTGGTTACTTCCTCTTTTGTAACGCTTGTTAAGTTTATAATTACTTGTTCAGTGACATGTCTTCCCTGTTTATCAGAGTTTCTCAGCTCAGCATTATTGACATTTTAGGCTGGACAGTTTTTTGTTGTGGGGTCTGTCCTGTGTATTGGAGGAAGCCCTAACTTTTGCCCACTAAATACCAGGAGCACTCACCCGCCCCCGCAAAGCTGTGACAATCAGGCCGGGCGCGGTGGCTCAAGCCTGTAATCCCAGCACTTTGGGAGGCCGAGACAGGCGGATCACAAGGTCAGGAGATCGAGACCATCCTGGCTAACACGGTGAAACCTCGTCTCTATTAAGAAATACAAAAAACTAGCCGGGCGAGGTGGCGGGCGCCTGTAGTCCCAGCTACTCGGGAGGCTGAGGCAGGAGAATGGCGTGAACCTGGGAGGCGGGGCTTGCAGTGAGCTGAGGTCCGGCCACTGCACTCCAGCCTGGGTGACAGAGCGAGACTCCGTCTCAAAAAAAAAAAAAACAAGCTGTGACAATCACATTATATCTCCATATGTCCCTGGGGGCCAAAATCATACCCAGTTGGGAACCATTGCTATATACCATAGTGGTTAAAAAGTACGGGTTCTGGATCCAGAGCACCAAGTGCTACCCCAGGTCCTGCCAGTTATTAGCTCTGTGATCTTAGGCATGAACTGAACCTCTCTTGCCTCAGTTTCCTCAACAGTAAAATGGGGATGATTATAGTACATAACTTATAGGGTTGTTTAGAGGAATGCAAGAATTAACTCATGTAAAATATTTAAGACAATGCCTGACACAGAGTAAGCACTCAACAGATGTTACTTTTCTCAGTGGTCTCTAAGATGTAGGTGCATAGGAAGTGTTTAAGGTGGTATCTCTGGTGTTCTCCTGGCCCTATAAAGGTGGTACTCAAGATATATGTGTTGAATGATACTCCGGGTGGCCCCTCAGATATCCTTGTGATATCCTTTGAGATGCCCTTTGTCGTTATTTTATCTTACCTATCTGATTGCCAGGTCATCCAGAGTAAGAACTGTCTTTCCTTTGCTCTATATTATTTTGAGATGGAGTCTTGCTTTGTAGTGCCCAGGCTGGAGTGCAGTGGCGCAATCTCGGCTCACCACAAACTCTGCCTCCTGGGTTCAAGCAATTCTCCTGAGTAGCTGGAATTACAGGCGCCCACCATCACGCCTGGCTAATTTTTTGTATTTTTTAGAGACGGGGTTTCACCGTGTTGGTCAGGCTGGTCTTGAACTCCTGACCTTAGGTGATCCACCCGCCTCAGCCTCCCAAAGTGCTGGGATTACAGGGGTGAGCCACCGCGCCCAGCCTGCTCTATATTATTTTGTATATTAGAACACTCAAACATTTGCTGATGAGGTATTAGGCATACTAAGAAGAGATTATTACACTTATGCTTGTGAAAGAAGGAAGCCAGGAGTCCTTTCCTGGGGATTTGTGACCAGTGTCCCTGGGCATCTCCCCAGTAAGTGGTTTGTCCTTATTTTATAGATACAGGGTCATGCCACTGATTGGGCTCCCCTCCTTGCTCTGGCTGCATGACCCCCTCCAGCAACACTGTAAGACTCCCTTGAGTGTATTTGCAAACTAGACTTATTCCTGGATTATTACCTTCTTTATGTGTATTTGTTTGGTATGCAGAATGATGTAATAAACCCTATGTATCCATCACCCAGCCCCAGCAACCATCAGCCCATGGCCACTCCTGCCCTGTTTGTATACCTGTCCACTTCTTCATTGCATACTAGTGTTTTGTTTTGTTTTTTTTTTTTTTGAGACGGAGTCTCGCTCTGCCGCCCAGGCTGGAGTGCAGTGGCCGGATCTCAGCTCACTGCAAGCTCCGCCTCCCGGGTTCACGCCATTCTCCTGCCTCAGCCTCCCGAGTAGTTGGGACTACAGGCGCCCGCCACCGCGCCCGGCTAGTTTTTTGTATTTTTTAGTAGAGACGGGGTTTCACCGTGTTAGCCAGGATGGTCTCGATCTCCTGACCTCGTGATCCGCCCGTCTCGGCCTCCCAAAGTGCTGGGATTACAGGCTTGAGCCACCGCGCCCGTCCTAGTGTTTTGTTTTTAAATATACTTTTGTTTTGTTTTGTTTTGAGACAGGGTCTCTGTCACTCAGGCTGGAGTATAGTAGTGCAGTCATGCCTTGGCCTCCCAGGCTCAAGTGATCCTTCCACCTCAGCCTCCCGAGTAGCTAGGACTACAGTCATGGGCCACCATGGTTGGCTAATTTTTCAATTTTTTTGTTGAGACAAGGTGTTTCTATGTTGCGCAGGCTGGTCATAAACTCCTGGGCTCAAGTGATCTTCCCTCCTCAGCCTTCCAAAGTGTTGAGATTACAGGCATGAACCACCATGCCCAGGTTCTTTTTTTTTTTCTTTGAGATGGAGTCTCCCTCTGTCACCCTGGCTGGAGTGCAGTGGTGCTCACTGCAACCAGCCACCTCCTGGGTTCAAGCGATTCTCCTGCCTCAGCCTCCTGAGTAGCTGGGATTACAGGCACACACCACCTGGCTAATTTTTTTTTTTTTTTTTTTGAGACGGAGTCTTGCTCTGTCGCCCAGGTTGGAGTGCAGTGGTGCAATCTTGGCTCACTGCAAGCTCCGCCTCCCGGGTTCATGCCATTCTCCTGCCTCAGCCTCCCGTGTGCTGGGACTACAGGCGCCCACCACCGCACCCGGCTAATTTTTTTTTTGTATTTTCAGTAGAGACGGGGTTTCACCGTGTTAGCCAGGATGGTCTCGATCTCCTGACCTCGTGATCCGCCCATCTCGGCCTCCCGAAGTGCTGGGATTACAGGAGTGAGCCACCGCGCCCGGCCTTAATTTTTTTATTTTTAGTAGAGACAGGGTTTTACCTTGTTGGTCAGGCTGGTCTTGAACTCCTGACTTCGTGATCCACCCGCCTCTGCCTCCCAAAGTGCTGGGATTACAGGCGTGAGCCACTGCACCCAGCTCTTTTTTTTTTTTTTTTTTTTTTTGAGACGGAGTTTTGCTCTTATTGTCCAGGCTAGAATGCAGTGGCACAATCTTGGCTCACTGCAATCTCCGCCTTCCGGTTTCAAGCCATTCTCCTGCCTCAGCCTCCCAAGTCACTGGGATTACAGGTGCCCGCCACCACGCCCAGCTAATTTTTTGTATTTTTAGTAGAGATGGGGTTTCATCATGTTGGTCAGGCTGGTCTCAAACTGCTGACCTTGTGATCCACCCGCCTCAGCCTCCCAAAGTGCTGGGATTACAGGTGTGAGCCACCAGGCCCGGCAGCACTTCTTTTTTAATTTGTAGTTTTCTTCCTCCATTTCTTTTTCCCTTTTTTTCTTGCAATTTATATATTTAAAATATTGTTCTGTCTGGAGTTTACCTATTGCATCTCCATGGCATTGTTTAATATGTTTCTCTGTCCTCTGAATTTTCTGTAAAATGGTAATTGAATCCAAAGGCTCACCCAATTTGGATTCGCTGTGGAGGGGGAGCGGCATGACAGCACTACTTCATCTGAATTTCTTTTCTTTCTTTTTTTTTTAATAAAATAGAAAACCACAAAAATCATATGCATGGTTTAATATTATTATTATTATTATTATTATTATTATTATTTTTGAGATGGAGTCTCACTTTGTTGCCCAGGCTGGAGTGCAGTGGTGCGATCTCGGCTCACTGCAAGCTCCGCCTCCCGGGTTCACGCCATTCTCCTGCCTCAGCCTCCCGAGTAGCTGGGACTACAGGCGCCCACCACCTCGCCCAGCTAGTTTTTTGTATTTTTTTTTTTTTTTTTTTTTTTTGAGACGGAGTCTCGCTCTGTCGCCCAGGCTGGAGTGCAGTGGCTGGATCTCAGCTCACTGCAAGCTCCGCCTCCCGGGTTCACGCCATTCTCCTGCCTCAGCCTCCGGAGTAGCTGGGACTACAGGCGCCCGCCACCTCGCCCGGCTAGTTTTTTGTATTTTTTAGTAGAGACGAGGTTTCACCATGTTAGCCAGGATGGTCTTGATCTTGTGACCTCGTGATCCGCCCGTCTCGGCCTCCCAAAGTGCTGGGATTACAGGCTTGAGCCACCGCGTCCGGCCGTTTTTTGTATTTTTTAGTAAAGACGGGGTTTCACCGTGTTAGCCAGGATGGTCTCAATCTCCTGACCTCGTGATCCACCCGTCTCGGCCTCCCAAAGTGCTGGGATTACAGGCGTGAGCCACAGTGCCCGGCTGGTTTAATATTATTATAAGATGAATAGCACTCAGGCAAAGGAACCAAAACTTTTCCAGATGCTCCAGAAATCCTTCCGTGTTCCCCATACTAATCTCTACAACTGTCTTTATAATAATCACTTCCTTTCATTTTTCCATGAATGCTTTTATCACCCAAATGTGTATCCCTGAGCACTATAGTTTGATGTTGCTCATTTAAAAAAATTTTCATATCGGGAGGCCGAGATGGGCGGATCACGAGGTCAGGAGATCGAGACCATCCTGGCTAACCCGGTGAAACCCCGTCTCTACTAAAAAATACAAAAAACTAGCCGGGCAAGGTGGCGGGCGCCTGTAGTCCCAGCTACTTGGGAGGCTGAGGCAGGAGAATGGCGTAAACCCGGGAGGTGGAGCTTGCAGTGAGCCGAGATCCCGCCACTGCACTCCAGCCCTGGGGACAGAGCGAGACTCCGTCTCAAAAAAAAAAAAAAAAAAAAAAAAAAAAAAAAAAAAAATTCATATCTTTTAAATCTCTTATTCTTGGATTTTTCTTTCATTTCCTTACAATTTACTTACTGAATAATTGGGCTGTTTGACCTGGAGAATTTCCCTGGATTTTACTAATTACATACTCTTGTTGGAGTTTAGCATGTTGTCCTGTCTTCTGTATTTCTTACAAATTAGCAGGAGTCTGATTCAAACTCAGGCTTGGCTGAACATATAATAGTAGTTCATGCCTAAAATCCCAGCACTTTGGGAGGTGAGGCAGGAGGATCGCTTAAACCCAGGAGTTCAAGACCTGCCTGGGCAACATGGTAAGACCCTGTCTTTACCAAAAAAATAAATTAAAAATTAGCCGAGGCTAGGCGCGGTGGCTCAGGCCTGTAATCCCAGCACTTTGGGAGGCCGAGGCAGGTGGATCACCTGAGGTCAAGAGTTTGAGACCAGCCTGGCCAACGTGGAGAAACCCCGTCTCTACTAAAAATATAAAAATTAGCCAGGCATAGTGACCCATACTTGTAATCCCAGCTACTTGGAAGGTTGAGGCAGGAGAATTGCCTGAACCCAGGAGGCGGAGATTGCAATGAGCCAAGATTGCGCCACAGCACTCCAGCCTGGGTGAAACAGGGAGGCTGTGTCTCAAAAAAAAAAAAAAAAGCCAGGAGGCTGAGGCAGGGTAATCGCTTGAGTTCATGATGTCAAAGCCACACTGAGCTGTGTTCATGCCACTGCACTCTAGCCTGGGCGACAGAATGAGACTGTATCTCAAAAACAAACAAAAAAACTGAGGCTTGATCCTTTTAGCAAGATTATATAGGCAGTATTTGGCATGCCCATAGGAAACACATGATGTCTGGTTGTGTCTCTTTTTGTGATCTTAGCAGCTGTTCATTGGGAGTTGCAAAATCATGATACTCTGATTTTATCACTTTTTATTTATTAGATGGAATAGTTTTTTAGAGACATTTCTCCTCAACTATTATTTACCAAATTCATATAGAAAAAGCAGGATAAATGCTTGATTCTTTTTCTTTATTTACTAATTTTCAAGATAATGAATTGGTTCCCTATCATCCTTTGAAGGTGATCATTTAAAAAATTATAATTAATGGCCGGGCGCGGTGGCTCACGCCTGTAATCCCAGCCCTTTGGGAGGCTGAGGCGGGTGGATCATGAGGTCAGGAGATTGAGACTATCCTGGCTAACACGATGAAACCCAGTCTTTACTAAAAATACAAAAAATTAGCCGGACCTGGTGGCGGGCGCCTGTTGTCCCAGCTACTCGGGAGGCCGAGGCAGGAGAATGGCATGAACCCGGGAGGCAGAGCTTGCAGTGAGCTGAGATCATGCCACTGCACTCCAGCCTGGGCAACAGAGCAAGACTCGGTCTCAAAAAAAAAAAAAAAAAGAAAAATAATATATATTTTTTATCATATATATATATATGTGATTAATTCAGCGAGGTGCAGTGACTCACGCCTGTAATCCAACACTTTGGGAGGCCAAGGCAGTTGGATCACCTGAGGTCAGGAGTTGGAGACCAGCCTGGCCAATATGGCAAAACCTTGTCTCTACTAAAAATATAAAAAATTAGCTGGGCATGGTGGCATGTGCCTGTAATCCCAGCTGCTTGGGAGGCAGGGGCAGAAGAATCGCTTGAACTCAGGAGTCATAGGTTGCAGTGAGCCGAGATCGCGCCACTGTACTCTAGCCTGGGTGACAGAGAGACACTGTGTCTCAAAAATATGTATATATATATTTTATATAAATATATATAAAATTCATGGAATTAAACATACTTAATGGCTTGCTTTCTTTTTTTTTTTTTGAGACAGAGTCTCGCTCTGTCACCCAGGCTAGAGTGCAGTGGCACAATCTCAGCTCACTGCAACCTCCAACTCCCGGGTTCGAGTGATTCTCCTGCCCCACCCTCCCATGTAGCTGAGATTACAGGCACGTGCCACCACGCCTGGCTAATTTTTTTGTATTTTTAGTAGAGATGGGGTTTCGCTATGTTGGCCAGGCTGGTCTTGAACTCAGGTGATCCAGCTGCCTCGGCCTCCCACAGTGCTAGGATTATAGGCATAGGTGTGAACCACTGTGCCTGGCCCACTTACTGGCTTTTAATTCATTACAGTTACAATTATTGAAGCTCGTATTGTCTCACCTTTGGCCAGCAGAAGGCTCTTCATGTTGGGGTATTTCTTTTTCCCTCTCTCCCTCCCTTCCTTCCTTGCTTTTATCTAACAATTTTATTGAGATATAATTCACATAACATGCAATTCACCCATCTAAAATGTGTCATTCAAAGCCAAGGAAGGTAGATTGCTTGAGCCTAAGGGTTCAAGTCCAGCCTGGGCAACATGGCACGAAACCCCATCTTGATTAAAAAAAAAAAAAAAAGGCCGGGCGCGGTGGCTCAAGCCTGTAATCCCAGCACTTTGGGAGGCCAAGACGGGCGGATCACGAGGTCAGGAGATCGAGACCATCCTGGCTAACACGGCGAAACCCCGTCTCTACTAAAAACACACAAAAAAAATTAGCCGGGCGAGGTGGCGGCGCCTGTGGTCCCAGCTACTCGGGAGGCTGAGGCAGGAGAATGGCGGGAACCCGGGAGGCGGAGCTTGCAGTGAGCTGAGATCTGGCCACTGCACCCCAGCCTGGGCGACAGAGCGAGACTCCGTCTCAAAAAAAAAAAAAAAAAACCATAAATTAGCTAGGAGCGGTGGTGAGCACCTGCAGTCCCAGTTCCAGCTACTCAGGAGGCCAACGCAGGAGAATTGCTTGAACCCAGGAGGCAGAGGTTGCAGTGAGCTGAGAACACACCACTGCACTTCATCCTGGGCAACAGAACAAGACTGTGTCTCAAGAAAGAGAAAAAATACTGTGCAATTCAGTGGTTTTTAGTATATTCACAGAGTTGTACAACAATCACCACAATCAATTTTAGAATGTTTTCATCACACCAAAATGAAAACCTCAGACTATTAGCAGTTACTCCCTATTCCCTCTACCTCCTGGCCCCTACCAACCACTGATCTGTTTTCCGTTTCTATGGATTTGACTATTTGGTACATTTCACATAAATGGAATCATACAATATTTTTATGTCTTGTTTCTTTTACTTAGCATAATGTTTTCAAAGTTCACCAGTGTCATAGCATGTGTCAGCACTGCATTCCTTTTTATGACTGAGTAACATTCCACTCTGGATATACCACATTTTGTTTCTCCATTCTTTAGGTCGTTTGCACTTTTTGGCTATTATGAGATAAATAATGCTGCTTTGAACATTCATGTACAGCTGTTTATGTGAATATCTTTTCACTTCTCTTGGATATATTCCTAGGCATGAAATTGCTGGGTCACATGGTAATCCCATGTTTAACCCCATGCCAGACTCCCAAAACAACTGCACCCAAGATTTTGTTATTGTCCATCTTTTTGAATATAGCCATCCTAGTGAGTATGAAGTGGTATTTCATTGTGGTTTTGATTTGCATTGCCCTAATGACTAATGATGTTAACATCTTTTCATCTGCTTATTGGCTACTGTGTGTCTCTTCACATCCTTTGCTCATTTTGTAATTGAGCTGTTTGTCTTCTTATTGAGTTATGAGTTCTTCACAGGCTGGGGATGGTGCCTATAAGCCCAGTACTTAGGGAGGCCAGGGCAAGAGGATTGCTTGAGCCCAGGAGCTCAAGACCTGCCTGGGCAAGACAGGGAGACACTGTCTCTACAAAAAATTTAAAACTTAGCCCAGTGTGGTAGTGCATGCCTGTCGTCCCAGCTACTTGGAAGACTGAGATGGGAAGATTGCTTGAGCCCAGGAGGTGGAGGTTGCAGTGAGCCAAGATCACGCCACTGCACTCCAGCTTTTATTTTATCTCAAAATAGATAAATAGATAAATAAAGTTCTTTATATATTCTAGATACAAGTCCCTTGTCAGATGTGATTTACAAATATTTTCTCCCATTCTGTGGGTTGTCTTTTTACTTTCTTGATGGTATTCTTTGAAGCATGAAGGATTTTGATGAGTTCCTATTCTTACTTACCTGTTTTTTTGTTTTTTTTTTTTTTTTTTGCTTGTTATATTTAGAAAAGTTTGCCTAACCAAAGGCAATGGAGCTTAATGCCTATATTTTCTTCTAGGAGACTTAAACTTTTAGCTTTTACATTAGGTCTACTATCCATTTTGAGTTAATTTTTGTTTTTTCTTTTTTTTTTGTTTGGTGTGTGTGTGTATATATATATATATATATATAGAGAGAGAGAGAGAGAGAGAGAGAGAGGGAGAGAGACTCTTTCTCTGTCACCCAGGCTGGAGTGCAGTGGCACAATCTTGGCTCACCGCAACCTCTGCCTCCTGGCCTCAAGTGATCCTCCCACCTCAGCCGCCCAAAGAGCTGGGATTACAGGTGTGAGCCACTGTACCCAGCCTTGAATTTTTGTGTATGGCATGAGAAAGGAGTCCAACTTTACTCTTTTTATTCAGTTCTAGCACCATTTTTTGAAAAGATATTCTTTCCCCATTGAATTGTCTTGGCATCCTTGTTGAAATCAGTTGATTGTAACTGTGAAGGTTAATTTCCAGACTCAGTTCTATTCCATTGAGCTGTATGTCCATCCTTATGCCATTGCTGTCTTGATTCCTATAGTTTTGTAGTAAGTTTTGAGATGGAAAAGTGTGAGTCTTCCAACTTTGTTGTTTTTCAAGATGGTTTTGGCTATTTTGGATTTCTTGCATTTCCATATGAATTTTAGGATCAGATTGTCAATTTCTGCAAAGAAGCCTACTGAGATTTTAATACCCTGGTGTTGGCAAGAGTGTGGAGTTGAGTCTGTACATCAATTTGGGGAGTATTGACATGTCAACAATATTAAGTCTTCTGATCCATGGACATAGGCTGTCTTTCTGCTTATTTAGGTCTTTTTAAAACTCTGAACAATGTTTTGTATTTTTTCTTTTGTTTGTCCGTCCTTCCTTCCTTCCTTCCTTCCTTCCTTCCTTCCTTCCTTCCTTCCTTCCTTCCTTCCTTCCTTATCTTTCTTTCTGTCTTTCAGTCTTTTTTTTTTGTCCCACTATCATCCAGTCTGGTGTGCAGTGGTGCCATCATGGCTCACTACAACCTCTACCTCCCTGGCTCAATCTGCCCTCCACTTCAGCCTCCTGTGTAGCTGGGACTATAGGCGCACACAACCATGCTCGGCTAATCTTTATATTTTTAGTAGAGATGTGGTCTCACCACGTTGCCCAGGCTGGTCTCTAACCCTTTGGCTCAAGCCATCCACCTGTCTCCGCCTCCCAAAGTGCTGGAATTATAGGTATGAGCCACTGTGCCTGGCCCGTATTTTTTCATAATATAAGTTTTGTACTTCTTCTGTTAAATTTATTTTTTAGCATTTGTTTTTGATCCTATTGTAAATTGCTTTCTTAATTTTAATTATTTTTGAATTTTGGATTTTTTATAGCTAGAATATAGAAATTTAATTGCTTTTTGCATATTCATCTTATATCCTGTAACCTTGCATAACTCATTTTTTAGTTATAACATGTATTTCTTTTCAAATTTTGAAATAACATGTATGTGATAAAAAGGTCAAATAGTACCCAAGGGAATATAAGGAAAAGTGAATCTTCTGCCCTCTCACCCCTGCTCCCACTAAACTAAACTATTGTTTAGTTTTTCTTAAGCTGTTTCAAGCTGAAGAAAGGAGTGGGATATTAAAAAACAGTACTTCACTGTTAGCTAAATATCTTTTTTGTAGACAGGGTCTTACTCCATAACCCAGCTGGAGCGCAGTGGTGCAATCATAGCTCACTGCAGCCTCAGCCTCCTGGGCTCAAGCAGTCCTCCCACTTCAGCCTCCTGAGTAGCTGGGACCACAGGTGTGCACCACCATGCCTGGCTAATTTTTTTAATTTTAATTTTTGTAGAGGTAAGGTCTCCCTATGTTGCCCAGGCCAATCTTGAACTCATGGGCTCAAGCAATCCTCCCACCTCAGCCTCCCAAAGTGCTGGGATTACAGGCGTGAGCCACCGCACTGGGCCGCCTTTTACTATTGCCCTTGTGCTTATTTTTTTCTTTTTGAAGGATTATATATAAGTCAACTAGACTCCCTAGTTTATTCTATTTTTACTTATACTGTTAAGAAAATGAGACTTGGAATGTGAAACAGATGTGATTCCTGATCTGATTCTGTCTTCAGGGGACAGAAAAACCTTTGGTGTGGCAGAAAGACGTGGGTGTTTGGGTGTTTATACCTGGAAGAGATTTCTTACCCCTAACATGGTCTTTGTTGAGACAAATGAAAAATAGTGCATGGCTACAGACTAGGTTTGTGCCCATGAGGACTGGAAGAAAGTTACTGATGATTAATGTTTGACTTTACCCTTACTCTTTTAACCCCAGTTGGGTCTTATCCTGGATTCTTTCTATTTTTAACTGCTTCTGTTAGCATGCTTTAAATGTGAGAGTTTTAATCGTTTTCTGCGCTTGTGGGCAAACAGTAAATGGTCAGATAAACACCAGAGAATATCAGAAAATTAACAGGTTTCAAATTGCTATTTGTAAACCTAAAGGCTACAAGTAATATGATTAAATAGGCAAGTATATGTGGTCATTAAAATTTAAGTAGGCAAACAATCAGATAATTGTATGTTGTATATTATCCTGATCTCTTTCAGCACAGTGTTATCTTTGGGAATAAATTATTAGATATATAAATTACTTTTATCTCTGAAACATCATGTTGAGTTTACCAATATTACAGCCAACCCCCCAAAGCTTTCTGTTTGCCATAGTTTAATTTACTAAAGAATATATAAATACCAGTGCAGGACAGGACAAATTCAAAGAGGCATTTGAACCCAAAATTATTTCTTAAAACCGCTTGAGTTAAATATATTCAAGGAAAAATTCACATATGAGTTCTTTTTCTTTTCTTTTAATTGAGAGGACCAACCATGTGGCTGGAGGAGAGCAGTAGGGCTTCAAAATACAAGACTTAGTTTTGAAGGGGTGGGAGTGCCAGGCAGAGGACTAGGAGAGGCTGGTCATGAACCAGAGTGCTGTGTCCTGGACAACCTCCTTGTTAGATGGGCAGACGTGTAGGCACTCTAGAGACCCTCCTGGAGAACCCTGCTGAGAGGTTCCTCAGCTATGGTAGAGCCACCGATAATTCTTCCTTAGGGCAGGTGTTCAAGGCAGGCCGACTTTATTGGCTCCATGCCACAGCAAGTTCTCTAAGCTCAGTGGGCCTCAGTTTCTTTATATGTGAAATGGGGATGGTGGTGTTTGCCTCAAAGTATAGTTTTAAAGACTAAATAAGTTATCATTATTACTATTATTTTTTTTAGAGACAGGGTCATGCTCTGTTACCCAGGCTGGAGTGCAGCAGTGCAATCTTGGCTCACTGTAGCCTCGAGTTCCTGGCCTCAAGTGATCTTTCCTCCTTGGTCTCCCAAAGTACTAGGATTACAGGCATGTGCCACTGCACCTAGCCTGAGTATGTTTTTAAGATGAGCTTACTTGCTCAGTAACAATAAAATAATATATTTTGATTTCTTTTTTTTTTTTTCCCCCCAGAAAGTCTGTTGTCAGGGATCATGAAAAAGCTTTGGGATGCAGTGTGCAAGCTTTCATTTGTTTTGTTTTCATGCCTTCAAACAAAATTTTAAAACTATCTGGGCCGGGCATGGTGGCTCACACCTGTAATCCCAGCACTTTGGGAGGCTGAGGCAGGTGGATCACCCGAGGTCAGGAGTTCGAGACCAACCTAGCCAACATGGTGAAACCCCGTCTCTACTAAAAATACAAATATTAGCTGGGCATGTTGGTGGGCACCTGTAATCCCAGCTACTCGGGAGGCTAAGGCAGGAGAATCGCTTGAACCTAGGAGTTGGAGCTTGCAGTGAGCCGAAATCACGCCACTGCACTCCAGCCTGGGCGACAAGGGCAAGATGCCGTCTTAAACAAACAAATAAACAAAAAACCTGTTTGAACTTAAACCCCAATAATAGTAGATATTTTATTTTCCAATCAGTTGTGTCTACAGAATTGTCTACAGAATGTCTTTTGATATGACAATGGCTGAGAATTCTTTGACAGGTTTTACAACTCAGATTCTTTCTCAGAGAATCTTGTTTACCTTCCATAGCCCCTTTGTTTATTGAAAACAAAATATTCTGGCCGGGCGCGGTGGCTCAAGCCTGTAATCCCAGCACTTTGGGAGGCCGAGACGGGTGGATCACGAGGTCAGGAGATCGAGACCATCCTGGCTAACACGGTGAAACCCCGTCTCTACTAAGAAATACAAAAAACTAGCCGGGCGAGGTGTCGGGCGCCTGTAGTCCCAGCTACTTGGGAGGCTGAGGCCGGAGAATGGCGTGAACCCGGGAGGCGGAGCTTGCAGTGAGCTGAGATCGTGCCACTGCACTCCAGCCTGGGCTACAGAGTGAGACTCCGTCTCAAAAAAAAAAAAAAAAAAAGAAAACAAAATATTCTTAGTTCCCTTGAACCCCAGTGTTCCTGCCATTCTGGATGTCTCTGTGCTGTGGCGTGGGGCCCTTTTTGGGGTGGGATTCCCCAGCACATAGCCTGCTAATACATAAGGAGGTGGTACTCCCATTGAGTCTATTTGGCATCAATCAGCAGGCAGGTTTGCACTGAGTAGTACTAAACCCAGCTTGCCCAAGTTATTGTGGTGGTTGTTCTTTTAAAAGCATCATCTTTTTTTGGTTTCCTGGCCTAAAATTTCAGAAGCAGGAAGTGGGGGTTGTGGATGGTGAGTATAAGAGGGGCTAAACCTGATTGTCCTGGCTTGAAGTAATAGCGGGAATAATAGATTTGTCAACTTTGATCCCAGCTGTTACCTTCTACTTACCAGCCTCTCTGCTGAACCAGTTGGAATTTGGTGGGGACTCCTCTGAACGGCTTTTCTGAGTCCTCACTCTCAGGATACTAGTAGATGTGTCCAACAAGTATCTCCCATTCCCAGCAGGGATCCTTTTGATTCTTGGCCTTCCCAAGAGCCTCAGGCCTGGGACTGGCCACTTGGGTCAAGCAGTGTCTCTAGTTTGGCATCATTGGACTACTCCAAGGAGCAGGACTCTCAGCTGTTATGAGTGATGCTAGGAGCCAGGCACAGTGGCTCACGCCTATAATTCTAGCACTTTGGGAGGCCGAGGCAGGTGGATTGCTTGAGCCCAGGAGTTTGAGACTAGCCTGGGCAACACAGGGAACCCCCGTCTCTACTAAAAATACAAAAATTAGCTGGGTACAGTGGCATGCACCTGTGGTCCCAGCTACTCAGGAGGCTGAGGCAGGAGGATTTCTTGAGTCTGGGAGGTCAAGGCTGCAGTGAGCTGAGATTGGGCCACTGCACTCCAGCCTGGGTGACAGAACGAGACCCTGTCTCCAAAAAAAAAAAAAAAAAAAAAAAAAACCAGGCCGGGCGCAGTGGCTCACGCTTGTAATCCCAGCACTTTGGGAGGCCAAGGCAGGTGGATCACCTGAGGTCGGGAGTTCAAGACCAGCCTGACCAACATGGAGAAACCCCATCTCTACTAAAAATACAAAATTAGCCGGGGTGGTGGCACATGCCTGTAATCCCAGCTACTCGGGAGGCTGAGGCAGGAGAATCGCTTGAACCCGGGAGGCGGAGGTTGCGGTGAGCCGAGATCGCGCCATTGCACTCCAGCCTGGGCAAAAAGAGCAAAACTCTCAGGCCGGGCGGGGTGGCTCAAGCCTGTAATCCCAGCACTTAATCCCAGCACTTTGGGAGGCCGAGACGGGCAGATCACGAGGTCAGGAGATCGAGACCATCCTGGCTAACACGGTGAAACCCCGTCTCTACTAAAAATAATACCAAAAAAACTAGCTGGGCGAGGTGGCGGGCGCCTGTAGTCCCAGCTACTCGGGAGGCTGAGGCAGGAGAATGGCGTAAACCCGGGAGACGGAGCTTGCAGTGAGCTAAGATCCGGCCACTGCACTCCAGCCTGGGTGACAGAGTGAGACTCTGTCTCACAAAAAAAAAAAAAAAAAAGCGAAACTCTGTCTCAAAAAAAAAAAAAAACCACTCACACACACAAAAGTGATGCTAGGGAGGCCTTTGGCAGAGAATAGACTTCCTTAAGTGTGAAGGTGGTGGTGGTTCTTCTGGAAATGGAAATCAACAGCCCTTTGTGGAGGGGCTTTTGCACAGAATACATATATGAACCATAAAGAAGTCCCATTTCCCCTCCCTAGGTTCTCTTCATACAAGAAATGGTAGTTAGCTCCATTGTTTCTCTGAATATTTTTCTTTGTTTTCTTTCTTGAAGGACTGCCACCAACTCCTGTCCAGCTGCTCTATCCAGTGTCCCGATTCAGCAATGTCAAATCCCTCCAGCACCTTTGCAGATTCCGGATACGACAGCTCGTCAGGATAGATCACATCCCAGATCTCCCACTGCCTAAGTACAATGGGGTTCTTAGGGTTGGGACAGGAATGAGTAAGGGGGTTGTGGGGAGGTAACAAATGTCAGTGAGGCCTGCAAGCTACCTTCACAGGCAGAGTCTGGCATAAAATATTTGCAGACATCATTCTTTCACATTTCTTGTGTCTTAGCACCTAACTTTAGAACTGTCATATTGCAGCCAGAGGGAGGAAGGTGTGTGTGTCAGCCTCCCTTCTGCAGTCTCTGTGAAGAATAGAGTAGAAGTGGTAAGGGTAAGGAAGACAGAACTATAATAACTGAGAAAATGGGAATTGTGTTAGGTCTCTACCATGTAGGGAATGAAGAAGAGTTGAACAAAGGAGTTACTTCTTTTATATTTTGCATAAAAACCTTTTGTGTATATCCCTCATTTGTTTTTCACAGACCTCTGATCTCTTATATCCGAAAGTTCTACTACTATGATCCTCAGGAAGAGGTATACCTGTCTCTAAAGGAAGCGCAGCTCATTTCCAAACAGAAGCAAGAGGTGGAACCCTCCACGTAGCGAGGGGCTCCCTGCTGGTCGCCACCAAGGGTATGAGCTCTCCGCCTCACTGCCCAGCCACATTTCTTACTGGGCAGTCATCATCATGCATTGAGCCTTGGGCCCCCTCCCTGCATCTCCCAACATGGGTAGCCCCGATCCAAGCATTTGCCCATAGAATGACAAGATCTGACTGTGGAGTCCCCAAGGGGCACACACCCCATTTGGGAGGAAAGCAGACAGACATGAAAGCAGATTGCCAGGAAATGTGCAAGCTAATCACTGATTGTGAGCAAGGAGGGGGACACCCAAGTGTAGCTAAGAGTGCGGCCTCTGGCAAGGAGAGGGTAATTGAAAAAAATAAAAAGAAGAGTGCAGCCTCCTCTCATACGGACTTGGGCTGATCTCCCTGATACCACACAATTGGCATATAAAGCAGGAAGCTAAAGGGAAAGGAAACTTCATCAAAGAGAACACAAACATGCCTTTAATTGCAACAGGCATGCACTTGAGTGAGACTCCACCATGTCCCACAGCTTGGAATATGGGGATGAAGAAAAACAGCCCACTCTTCTATTTAGAGTTCCATTTGGGCCATTACAAAGTAAATTGTTGAAGAGAATAAGTGAATTAACTAAGGAATTCATTTATCTACGAGGCTCTTCTCCCATCATTACACAGTTCTACTCATTTATTTTCCCATAAAATATCTTGCAATACTGGTTTGTGCAGATGAATTCCAATTAGTCTTTTAAATTGCACTAAATTGAACATTGTGGGGCCAAGTTCCTGAGTAGGGAACACAATTGCCAGGGAGCCGTGACTTTGGTGGTGGTGGTGAAAAGCAAGATTGACTGCCAGTGTGCAATGACTGCTTTCTTCTGGTGTGAATCCTGGAGTAGATGTACAGTCTCATCATTTCTTCAATTATATGCAAATTCTATGCCTTTGGAAGTGACTAAACATCTAATGTCTGGTGTCTAGGTGGATTTCTCTGCATGATGGCTTTGCACTTGAGATTAGGCTGAGAGGTAGAGAGAGCACTAGGGAGGTCCACCTACCTGACTACCCTTGAAGAGTAATTAGGCCATTCAGTTAGAGGACCATGTCTGTGGGTGCAGTGCTGTAGAAGAACCCACATAAACAGGGAGCACATTCAGAGGAGGGCCTTGTAGCATTGGAGAGCTCAAACTTCATCATATAGGAATAAATGGCCTAGAAAGAAATGTGATTAACCGGGAGCATGGAGGTTTTAGGGAGGGATAGCTGAAAGATGCATTTGATGGGTTTTCCTGAGAAAGAGAGTGATTAACTTCCTCTCTGTGGTTCCAGTGGGGAGGAAGTTCAGCATTACCCTTATTCTTTGCCACAGGCAACAATCCTGATGTCACAGCAAAAAGAGATCCTGAGGGTTCAGTTCAAACCTTTGCCAGTGCATGACTGCTCCCAACACTCAAGACAAGTGGCTCCCCACCGGCCTGTTCCTGATCATGCCACACCCTTTCCAGCTGAGGCAGGGCCTTTATACCTCTAGGTCCCCTTGCCCAGAATGCTCTGCTCCAAGGCCTTCCCATATCACAGCAAAAAGAGACATGGACAAGGACCAAAATGAATGTAAGTTACAAGGAACTAGATTTCAGTCCAACTTTAGAAGAACGTTTTTAGCAGAGAAGTCCAAACCTGGGATGCTTTTCCTCAAGAGCTTCCATTCAGCAGATAGCTGTATATTTGTGTTTGTTCGGCACCCAGTGTGAATTGAGAATAGAGTGCTGAGCAAAGCAAAGGCCCTGTTCTCACTAAGCTTCCCTTCTAAGGAAAGACAGGCAACAAACACGAACATAAATGAATGGGCTAATTTCAGGTGACTGTACAGTGTTGTGAGGAAAATAAAACTGGGTAAAGTTTAGTGATTAGTAGTGGGGTACTCCTCAAGTTTAGATAGTCAGGGAGAGACTTGCAAGGAGGTGCCATTTCAGCTGAAACCCGAATATCAAGGAGCCAGCCATGGGAGTGCCTTGGAGCAGAACATTCTGGGCAAGGGGACCTAGAGGTATAAAGGCCCTGCCTCAGCTGAGAGGGACATGGCATGATCAGGAACAGGCCAGTGGGTAGCCATTTGTCTTGAGTGTTGGGGGCAGTCATATATTGGCAAAGGTTTGAACTGAACTCCCAGGATCCCTTTTTGCTGTGACATCAGGATTGATGCCTGTAGCAAAGAATAAGCGTAATGCTGAACTTGCTCCTGCTGTAGACCCTAGGAGCCCTGGAAAGGGGGGATGTAACACTTCCCAAGGGAAAGGTCTTTTTTTTTTTTTTTTTTGAGATGGGGTTTTGCTCTTGTTGCCCAGGCTGGAGCACGATGGTGTGATCTTGGCTCACTGCAACCTCCATCTCCTGGGTTCAAGCAATTCTCACACCTCAGCCTCCCAAGTAGCTGGGATTACAGGTGTGCACCACCACACCCAGCTAATTTTGTATTTTTAGTAGAGATGGTGTTTCTCCATGTTCATCAGGTGGGTCTCGAACTCCTGACCTCACTCGAGTGATCCACCCACCTTGGCCTCCCAAAGTTCTGGGATTACAGGCATGAGCCACTGTGCCCCGTCAGGAAAGGTCTTTAGGGTATGAAATTTGGTCTTTATGACTTCTGGTTGTTCAGACTGATTTTAATTTGGGAGTTCTGAATGGCCTGCTTTGTCTATGTGTGCTGTTACCTCTGGAATTTCATGCCAGGGGGTTTGGAGTCAGGCTACAGAGTAATGGCGAGAACAGTGCCTGTCTCAAGTTGGAAGGTGGACGCAACAGTGGCCTTTGTGATTCTGTGTCAACCCTGTCCAGTTGACAGAAGCTGCAGAAATATAGAGCTCTCTGGCCAGGCGTGGTGGCTCACGTCTGTAATCCCAGCAGTTTGGGAGGCTGAAGCGGGCAGATCACGAGGTCAGGAGTTTGAGACCAGCCTGGCCAACATGGTGAAACCCTGTCTCTACTAAAAATACAAAAATTAGCCAGGCTTGGTGGCACACGCCTGTCCAGCTACTTGGGAGGCTGAGGCAGGAGAATCGCTTGAACCCAGGAAGCAGAGATTGCAGTGAGCCGAGATCATGCCATTGCACTCCAGCCTGGGTGACAGAGCAAGACTCCGTCTCAAACAAAACAAAACAAAAAAAGAAATATAGAGCTCTTTCTAGCCAGGTTCAAAAGGGATTACTCCAGGGGCTCACTTCCCTTTTCAGTCCCTAGAGCAATTCAGCCTCAGAGAAAAAGTGGGTAGGAAATGAAGGGGTAAGGGAAAGGGAAAGAGAGAATTTATGCAATGTGGTAGGATATATTTATTAGTTATTTCGGGACCTTGTTTTGTCATCCAAGTCATAGGCTGCTCAGGTCCCCTGACAAAGGCCACTCTGCATCCCTAGTCACATGTGGCCCTCGTGGAAGCATTCAGCTCTCCAGGCTCCATTCTCCTTTTGAGGTGTGTTGCTCCACCTTCAGTGTCTGGCTGTTCTTTCACTCCATTTTGGTTCTATTCTGTTTAACTGTTTTAATTTTTTTTCCTTTTTTACCTAGGCATTTGGTTGCCAAGCTCCAGCTTTGAAGAACCAAATTAAGCTACCATGAAAAGAAGAGGAAAAGTGAGGGAACGGGAAGATTGGGATTCTCTGTTCAGAGACTTCGGTTCCCCACGCAGCCCTGGGGCTTGGAAGAAGCACATGACCGTACTCTGCGTGGGGCTCCACCTCATACCCACCCCTGGGCATCTTGGGACTGGAGGGGCTCCTTGGAAAACTGGAAGAAGTCTCAACACTGTTTCTTTTTCAGAAGTTTTGTTTTTGATATTTGTATTACTTGGTATGGAAAACTCACCTTGAAGGCAGCTGGGGTTTGTGCCCATTAGATTGAAAGTGGTATGAAGGGTGAGCAGGTCCAAAGAAGGGTTGGGAGGAGGGGACGGGACGGCCATTCAGCTGGTGCCAAAGGCAGAGTTAGAGTCTGTGCCGTGGGCCTGGAAGATGGGAGGAAGGGCCTGAGGTTTGCAAAGGACTGAGAGTTCCTGAGGGAGGGGGAGTCTGCTTCTTGTTGCCATGGGCAGCTGTGGTAGGAGCAGGAGAGAAAGGAGGGTAGGTGATCTCGAAAAGAATATTGGGCAAAACCTGGCAATTGGCCTTAGCTGGGGGAAGTAGTGACTCCTGCATCCTTTTTTAAGGTTTAGGAATCTGAGTTCAGAAACACCTCTCATGGAAGCTGTACTAGTTGTCATTTACTTAATTCCTTAAGTTCCATGACCTGAAGTTAACCCATTCTTTCTCTGCTCTCAACCCATTCCCCCTTGAGATAACTGTACATGTCACTCTGGTCATGGTAACGGCATCCCTATTGCTTCTGCCGGCTGTCAAGGCAATCGTTTTTCTCATCACCTGGGCGGTTCAGAGCCAATCATGGGCTGCTGAATTTAATGGAGCGTGCTTCCAGGTTCTTCATGGCACTGTACTCATGACTTAGGAGTCAGTGTTATTTCCATGTGCCTGTCAGCTTATGAGGGGGAATGTGGAGGAAGGTGAGAAATGCAGCTCCCACAGTTGTGCTCTTCCTAGAGAAAGCTCTCAGAACGCAGCCCTCACAGGATTTCCTTAGGTCAGAGGAGAGCATCGCATCTCATGTTTTTAGGTTTATCACTGCTGTCCCACTTCTGAGATGGGAGGTAGCAAGGGCTTCTATATTTTCCTGTGTTCATTCTAGCAATCCAGAGATTTCCAGATCAGAGCTTGCTGGTCTCCACTCACTGGAAAGTCTGTCAGGTGCCGATTTGAGAGCTGCCTGTCTTCTGGCTCTCAGGAGGAGCAGGCAGAAAAACTCCAATGGTCTTTAATGGTTTCTGCAGCTGGCCATGGCCAATTCATATGACGCTGTGAGTTTGCTTTCTTGTAGAGCTGCTCTGGGGAGAGGTTTGCTATTGAGATGTAACAGTGGAGTTGTTGGGTCTTCATGACTCCTTTGCGTGTGTTCTGTGAGACACTTTCTGGGTTCCCCATGCTTATAACTGCCTCATCTCACAAGATACTAATGTCAGGTTTGTGGCTTCCTGATGGTTTGGGTGGGGCCCCAGTGTCTTGGTAATTTATAGGACCACCTCATCTGGGAGCATTGCCTTCTTCCTTAGTCCTGCATGTAATGACCAGTCTTCCTCCTTGTAGCTGAACAGGGAGGAAACTTGCATCATTACCTGACCATGGAGGGGCGGCCCACAAGATGAGCTTTGCACCATAAACACAGCCCACCTCTGATTTGTCATATGGTACCTCTTCTTTTCTTGGCTTCCATGGTAGTATTACCAACTATTACCAATTAAGCAAGATTATGATCCCAGAAATTGGCTTAGCATGTGAGTGTTGCCTCTTGAGAGTACAAGTGATATAACTCGCCATCTTGCAGGAAGTGCCACCCTGATACAGAGCCTGAAGTCTGGAATCCATTGAGATCCTTGGGTGGCGGATATGCAGCCTGGGAGCTTTCTTTTTTTTGTTCCTTTTCAACCACTCATAATTTTAAGATTATTTTTTAGTGTGTGTGTGCCTGGCTTTGTGCTAGATACTACAGAAAACAAAAAAGGTAAAAGACGTAATGTGTGGCCTAAGGGAGCTTTTAGGTGACTGCTGCACATCAAGCAGAAAATCAAGGACCATCTAAAGACATTTGTAGTGGATAAGATCAGGGTAGAACAGATGGTCTGGGAAAGTTCTGTGCCTCTGAGGTTTTGGGTTGTAGTTAATGGCAGGACAGACAGTGAGATGAGAAACACATGAACAAAAGCAAGGAAACAGAAATCTGCATGGCATGTACTGAACAGTGCACAGCCCTGTTAGAGCTACATGGTTAAAGCATCCTTTCCAGTGCAGTTGTCTAGATGGAAGCTTCTCAGCCACCAGGCAGACCTGAGTGCCGAGGGTTTATGCTGGTTAGGTGGAGCCCAAAGCCCAAAGGAGTCAGCAAGGCTTCTGCCCATTGCCAGGGCCTCACTATGGTCAGGCCATGTGAGGGAGGCAGAACCTGCACACACCTTATGTTACTGGGGTTTCTTCTGGAGAACTCATACACTCAGGTACAAAACAAACCAACTGAGGAAGTGTGACCCAACCTCACCACCCACCTTTCTTCTCCTGGGGAGGGTCATGTTGAACTGTGATCTGTCGGTGCACTGGTCCCAGCCCTGGCTGCAGCCTAGTCCTTCCTCTGTGGAGTGGGCTGCAAAACAGCAGTGCAAGAGGAGACAGGTGTGGGTGTTTGGTGCCTGCATGGGTGGCCTTGCACAGAGCAGTTAGAGGAAGATGAGGAGGAGGCATGGGGCTGGACCAGCTCTCTGGGATGCAGCCTGGTCAGAGAGTAAATGGAGCAGAGGAACAGGTGCAGCAGCTGGGGTAGCACCTGCCCTTCACCTCCCCGACCAGGCCCACCCCTCCTTCACCAGTGCTGTGTAGAGCTCATTTAAATGTATTCCTTTCTAGGTCTGGGCGCAGTGGCTCACGCCTGTAATCCCAGCACTTTGGGAGGCTGAGGTGGGCGGATCACGAGGTTGGGAGTTCAAGACCAGCTTGGCCAAATAGTGAAACCCCATCTCTACTGACATACACAAATAAGCTGGGCATGGTGGCCTGTACTTGTAGTCCCAGCTACTCGGGAGCCTGAGACAAGAGAATCATTTGAACCCAGGAGGCGGATGTTGCAGTGAGCTGAGATCGCTCCACTACCCTCCAGCCTGGGCGACAGAGCAAGACTGCATCTCAAAAAAAAAAAAAAAATTTCCTTTCTGGTTGTATTTTCAAGTCACAAATTGGAAAAGGCTTACATCTAGAGACCCACTATTGATTTCTAAGTTGTGGGTGGGTGAGACTAGTGGCTTCAGTGCCTATATAACCCTCACCTGTTTATGACTGATCTACTGTAACCTTCCTCAGGTTGAGAGCCAGTGTGAGCCAGTGACAACTACTGCTACAACTTGCTGTTACTTGAAATTTGTGTGCTATGTTAGGAGCATAGGAGTAGGCGGGTGGGGGTTTTGTTGTGGGCACTAGATAAGTGGGTGGCAGCTGGCTCTTTGGAACCATTGGTGCTGACCTTGGCCTGGTCACCTTTTACTTTACCTAGGTAAAGTGAATGTTACATCCTGGAACCTGAGCCGTGGAGGTGGCACCGCCTCCCTGAGGAGAAAGGTGTGACCAAGGGAAGCTCCCGCATGGCTCCTGCTCCTTCCACTTCCCTACATTTCACTTGGGCTAATCATGTAAGCCCCCCTTGAGGTTGGGGATGGTGTGGAGATAGCTGCAGACACCCCTGTAACAGACATCCAGGAAGAATTGGGGAGTGGGGGTAATTCTAGTTCTCAGGCCTAGAGGTGAGAGGTGGGAGTAGAACCAGAAGTGCCCTGGAATCCAGCCTTGTCAGCCCTCACCCCGGGGCTCCCAGGAAAGCATGGCATGCTTGAAGCCCTCTGCTCCCTGCAGAAAGTGGGGAGAGGAGGAGCTTTTTCCTTCAGTTAGAGCTTTCCCTTCCCTGCTGCCTCTCTCCCTTAGCTTTGGAGCCCTAAAGTTAGTGGACAAGACACTGGGATAAAGCTCTACGGCTGCTGGAACGTCTGAGTCTGTGTGTGTGCATATGCGTATGCGTGTGTGTGTGTATGTCATTTGCAGAAGTCTTGCTACCAGTTGGGGTGTTAAGAGCATCTCCACTGGGCGGAGACCTGGCATTTGTTTCCACTTTTAAGAGAATGACACGCCCCCTGTCATGTAAGGGAGGAGCTATTGAGTTAGACATTTTCCCTATGGGAATCCTGGGTTTGGTTTGTGGGAAAGGAGGGAATGGAGAAGTGATTTTTATCTCTAATCGTCAACACAGCTGTTCTTCCACTGAATTTGTGCTATTGCATACATGTAGCCATCTTTCTTTTCACTGCAGCAGTGTTTATCAGTAGTTGAAAATGATTTATTTGCTCCTGGGGAGTAAAACCTTTTTTACTAAAAAAAGAAAAAGAAAAAAAAGAAGAAAAGTGTGCCCCCCTCCTTCGCCATGATAGCTATAGAATGGTTGGGCCACAAAGGTCAAGTCTGCACGTCCCTGTGGTAGACCCTGCTTTCACATTGGAGCCTTCTCGCTCAGCACAAAACAATCGGAGGCCTTGAGAAAATGGAGAGCAAAGTCTTGGGAGCAGTGAAATGGGGGTTGGATCATAGAGACAGGCACTGGGGACTCGGGTACTGCAGTTAGGAAAGTAGCGTAATGAGTTGTACTGAAAATGATGATTCTCTAGTCTGCCAGAAAAGGACTTTTCTTTACATGCAGATTTCATATTGTCTTTGTCCTTTTCATTGGTTCTTGACCTTCCTGGTAGGTGTCGCTCAGTTTCTTCCTGTTTTCCTTCCTGTCTTCTCCACACCTGCTATCCTGTCCCACTCCCATCTACCTCCCGGGAAGCCAGCCCTGCATGCTTAGTTCATGACCTGCTTCACTCCCATTTCATTTCTAGAGGGTTTAGAGGGGACCTGGAACTGCTCCCTTTCCCTCTCCTACCCGCTCCTCCTCAATGCCAAGAGGCCTGGAGGGGCAGACAGAAAGCTGCTGGCCACAGCGGGAAGACGGGCATGTTTGGTTGCAGCTGGACTGCGATCGTAGTTCCTCCTGGAGATCGAGTGTGAGGAACTTAGGACACTCTTCCTCAGACTCTGGGATCATCACATACCACACTGCCCCGCTCAGAGCTTCGTCCTGAGCTCCCTAACCAGCTCAGGTGGAGCAGAAGCCTGGTCTCACTCCTCCATCTCTGGTGCTCCCTTGGGTGGGGACCTGCCCCTCACTCTTAGGCCCAGAACCTTGTCCAAGGGACAGGTAGGGTCCAGGTGCCACTTTGGGTAGCTGGCTGTTGGAATGCCCAAACTGGTGCTGCCTGTGGCATAGCCACTGCTGTACGTTTCTGGTTGTTTTTAAGAAACTCGATGAAGAGGGGTGTCATTCTTGGCTCGGGGTGGTTGCCAATTTTTCACCAGAAAGGGAGCCACACCCTGCAACCACTTCTGTCCCCGTTAGCCCCCCTCTGACCTCCAAGCCAAAGCGTGGCCTGGCTTTTGTCTTCCCATTTAGTTTTCCTCTTTTGCCCTTCCTTTTGTGCTTAATTTATTAAAATAGTTGCTGTATAATTTATTTTCATAAACTATAAAAAAATACTAAATGGTTAAAATAGACTTGCAGGCCAATCTTAAATGGGGTGGGGGGTCTGAGGGTGGGATGGGGAAAGGGAAAGAGGTTTTGATATAAACAAAACAAATGCACTTTGGGTGTGTTTTGGTATTTTTCTGGGGATAGAGGGGGTGGGGTTAGGGATGTCCCTGTAGATTAGTTCCAGAATGGGGTGTCTGTATATACTGTATTAATAGGCATGTTTGACTCTCGTAAAGGGACATTAGTAGCTGCTGCAGGTCCTGTTTGGAAACCCCATGTACAATTCCCAGTTTTTTGTAAGTGTCAGTGCGAGAGACATTTGACTCTTGTGTTTGTATCTCCTTTTTATGATTGCTGTACCTACCCATGTCTTTTTGGGGAGGGGTGAAAAGAGATTTGAAATAAAAATGTTTAGAAATTATTTCATGTTCTTTGGGTTGGTGTTTTTCACTCCCTCTCCCATCTCATGTGACTCCTGATATGCCCCAATAGGATCTGATGACTCAGCCCCGGGGAATGGGTGATCCTTGTGATGTCGGCCAAGCAGAGTGCACGCAGCACTAGGCTTGTCAGAATTAGAGGTGCTGAAAAATCCCTGAGGCTGATGGCTACTGCTCAGAGCTACCTTCTCCTTCCCTAGGAAGTGCAGGAGCATTCCAGAGAGCTTTCTGGGGCTGCCTGTGGCCTTTTTGTCTTGGTGAGCAGTAGCGTGGGGCTCTACCTAGGGAGAGTTCATATTTTACCATAGCAGTCATTCCTAGTATTCCCCGTGGCTGGCACCAAGATTTTTCCTAAGTTTAACCCATAGCCCTCCTGCCGCCTTTCTAGCCTACTGTTGCTTAAGCTGTGCTTTTCGGAGAGAAAAGGACCAGGTTGTTCCTCTGGTCGACAACGTGTGTATAGGCATATCCTGGGGATTTTGTGGGTTCCGTTCCAGACAACCGCAATAAAGTGAACATCACAATAAAGCAAGTTGCACAAATTTTTTGGTTTCCCAGTGCATATAAAAGTCACGTTAGGCCACGCACGGTGGCTCACGCCTGTAATCCCAGCACTTTTGGGAGGCCGAGGTGGGTGGACCACAAGGCCAGGAGATCGAGACCATCCTGGCTAACACGGTGAAACCCCGTCTCTACTAAAAACACAAAAAATTAGCCAGGCATGGTGGCGGGCGCCTGTAGTCCCAGCTACTTAGGAGACTGAGGCAGGAGAATGGCGTGAACCCGGGAGGCGGAGCTTGCAGTGAGCCAAGATCACGGCACTCCAGCCTGGGCGACAGAGCAAGACTCTGTCTCAAAAAAAAAAAAAAAAAAAAAAGGTTATGTTTACGCTGTTGTGTGTAATCTTTAAAAATAATGTACGTAATTTAAAAATACTTCATTGCTAAACAACACTAACGATCATCTGGGCCTTCAGCAAATTGTAATCTTTTCACTTGTGAAGCGTCTCACCACGATGTTGATGGCTGCTGATGGATTAGAGTGGCAGTTGCTGAAGGCTGCGGTGGCTGTGGCAATTTCTTTTTCTTTTTTTTTGTGAGACAGAGTCTCGATCTGTCTCCCAGACTGGAGTGCAGTGGCGCGATCTCAACTCACTGCAAGCTCCGCCTCCCAGGTTCACACCATTCTCCTGCCTCAGCCTCCCGAGTAGCTGGGACTACAGCCGTCCGCCACCACGCCCGGCTAAGTCTTTGTATTTTTAGTAGAGACAGTTTCACTGTGTTAGCCAGCATGGTCTCGATCTCCTGACCTCGTGATCTGCCCACCTTGGCCTCCCAAAGTGCTGGGATTACAGGCGTGAGCCACCGCGCCCAGCCTATTGTGGCGATTTCTTAAGACACCAATAAGGTTTGCTGCATTAATTTGACTCTTATTTTCAAAAAAGATTTCTCTGTAGCATGTGATGCTGTTTGATAGCATTTCCACACAGTAGAACTCCTTTAGAAATTGGAGTCAGCCCTCTCAAATCCTGCTACTGCTTTATCAATTAGGTTTATGTAATATTCTTCTTTGTTGTCATTTCAACAAAGTTCACAGCATCTTCACCAGGAGTACATTCTATCTTGAGGCTACTTTCTTTGTTCATCCATAAGCAGTAACTCCAGACAGATGTGATGGTACGCACCTGTACCCCAGCTACTCAGGAGTCCAAGGCAGGAGGATCCCTTGGGCCTAGGAGTTTAAGGCCAGCCTGGGTAGCATAGCAAGACCCAGTCTCGTCCCTTAAAAAAAGCAACTCCCATCTGTTTTAAGTTTTATGATAAAATTGTAGCAATTCAGTCACATCTTCAAGGCTTCACCTCTAATTCTAGTTATGCTGTTACCACCACATCTGCAGTTACTTCCTCCACTGAAGTCTTGAACCCCTCATGGTAATCCATGTGGGTTGGAATTAACTTCTTTCTTTCTTTTTTTTTTTTTTTTAGATGGAGTCTCACTCTGTCACCCAGGCTGGAGTGCAGTGGCTGGATCTCAGCTCACTGCAAGCTCCGCCTCCCGGGTTCACGCCATTCTCCTGCCTCAGCCTCCCGAGTAGCTGGGACTACAGGCGCCCGCCGCCTCGCCCGGCTAGTTTTTTGTATTTTTTAGTAGAGACGGGGTTTCACCGTGTTAGCCAGGATGGTCTCGATCTCCTGACCTCGTGATCTGCCCGTCTCGGCCTCCCAAAGTGCTGGGATTACAGGCTTGAGCCACCGCGCCCGGCCGGAATTAACTTCTTTCAAACTCCTGTTCATGTTGATACTGTGACCTCCTTCCATGAATTATGCGTGATCTTTTTTTTTTTTTTTTTTTTGGAAATGGAGTCTCGCTCTGTCACCCAGGCTGGAGTGCAATGGCGTGATCTTGGCTCACTGCAACCTCCACCCGCTGGGTTCAAGCGACTCTCCTGCCTCAGCTTCCCGAGTAGCTGGGATTACAGGTGTGTACCACCATGCCCGGCTGATTGTATTTTTAGTACAGACGGGATTTCACCATGTTGGCCAGGCTGGTCTTGAACTCCTGACCTCAGGTGATCCACTGGCCTCGGTCTCCCAAAATGCTGGGATTACAGGTGTGAGCCACCACGCCTAACATGAATATTCTTAATGGCATCTAAAATGGTGGGTCCTTTCCAAAAAAAGGTTTTCAATTTGCATTGCCTATCCATCAGAGGAATCACTATTTATGGCAGCTGTAGCTTTATGAAGGTATTTCCTTTTTTTTTTTTTTTTTTTTTTTTTTGAGACAGAGTGAGACTGGGTCGCCCAGGCTGGAGTGCAGTGGTGTGATCTCAGCTCACTGCAACCTCTGCCTCCCAGGTTCAAGCCATTCTGCTGCCTCAGCCTCCTGAGTAGCTGGGACTACAGGAGCCTGCCACCACGCCCCGGTAATTTTTTGTATTTTTAGTAGAGGCGGAGTTTCACCGTGTTTGTTAGCCAGGATGGTCTTGATCTCCTGACCTCGTGATCTGCCCGCCTTGGCCTCCCAAAGTGTTGGGATTACAGGCCTGAGCCTCCGTGCCCAGGAATAATGTATTTTTTAAATAATAAAACTTGAGGGCCAGGCGGAGTGCCTGATGCCTGTGATCCCAGCACTTTGGGAGGCCAAGGTCGGCAGGTCACCTGAGGTCAGGAGTTCGAGACCAGTCTGGGCAACATGGTGAAACCCCGTCTCTACTAAAAATGCAAAAATTACCTGGGTGTGGTGGCACACACCTGTAATCCCAGCTACTCAGGAGGCTGAGGCAGGAGAATCGCTTGAACCTGAGAGGTGGAGGTTGCAGTGAGCCGGTATCACACCACCACTGCACTCCAGCCTAGGCAACAGAGCAAGACTCCATCTCAAAAAAAAAAAAGAAAGAAAGAAACTGGGGCTGGGCACGGTGGCTCATGCCTGTAATCCCAGCACTTTGGGAGGCTGAGGCGGGTGGATCACCTGAGATCAGGAGTTCAAGATCAGCCTAGGCAACATGATGAAACCCTGTCTGTACTAAAAATACAAAAATTAGCCAGGTGTGGTGATGCATGCCGGTAATTCCAGCTACTTGAGAGGCTGAGGCATGAGAATCGCTTGAACCCAGGAGGCGGAGGTTGCAGGGAACTGAGATCATGCCACTGCACTCCAGCCTGGGCAAGAGAGAGAGACTCCATCTCAGAAAAATAAATAAGACTTGAAAGTCGAAATTACTCCTTGATCCATCAGCTGCAGAATGGATGTTGTGTTTGCAGGCACAAAAACAACACTCATCTCCTTGCGCAGCTCCATCAGAGCTCTTAGATGACCAGTTGCATTGACTTCCTGCCTCAGCTGCCTGAGTGACTGGGACTGCATGTGCCACCACGTCTGGCTAACTTAAAAACTTTTTTTTTATTTTGGTAGAGAAAGGATCTCGCTATGATGCCCAGGCTGAAGGGCAGTGTCACGATCATAGCTCAATCCAGCCTTGAATTGCTGGCCTCAGGCAATTTTCCCCCCTTGGCCTCTCAAAGCACTGAAATTATAGGCATGAGCCACTGTGTCCAGCCTAGCATTCTTTTGGAAACAATGGGCCCCAAATAAAACCCCTTCCCACTGTCTTCACCTCCAAAACCTGAAACTACCTGCTTCATCTCCTCATCACAAAGGCTGTTCCGTCAAACCTCTGCAGTGGAGTTTCCTCACACACATACTTACTTGAATTCAATGATAAGCACTTGGCAAGTAATAGTGCCAGAGATTCTTCATTCATTCCATTGTATGTCCCCTTGATTGAAGGTGAGACGGAAACAGTAAGTTTTATGTCTCTTGGTTCCCTCCAGCCTCTCATAGTGTGAACATCTCGCACATAAGGATTCTAGTGCATATTTGTACCACGTGGATTCTGAAGACCAACTGTTTTCACTGGTGCTCAGCCAAAGGCACAAGAGTCGACTCCAGCTCAGGAGAGGTACTAGCTGATCCCTAACAGAGCGCCTCCCCAGGGGGGTTTTGAGAGGAATTTTGTAGCTTCCTCTGCTGCACAGATTCCCGTTGAAGCTGTGATTTCACCATACATCTGTCTATTGCCATGTCCTCACTAGGCATTCTCCTTTGTGAACCTGGACAATTTCAACTGGTCTTCCTACTTCCTGTTTCTCCTCTCTAGTCCTTCAAAATGTCCTTCTATGAGGTCTCACTGTGTTGCCCAGGTTGGAGTACAGTGACTCAGTCTCGGCTCACTGCAGGCTTAACCTCCCAGATTCAATCTATCCTCCCATCTCAGCCTTCTGAGTAGCTGGGACTAAGATACAAGCCAACATGCCTGGCTAATTAATCTTTTTTGTAGAGACGAGGTCTCACTATGTTGCCCAGGCTGGTCTGGAACTCCTGGGCTCAAGTGTCCTCCACCTTGGCCTCTAAAGTGCTGAGATTTCAGGCATGAGCCACCATACCCAATGGTGTAACTTCTTTAGTTTGCAATCTTTGATATCTTTCAACCAAGAGAAATCCCCACTGAAATCTTAACCCTTGATCTGCTTTCCAATGCTGTTTCTCCTTCCCTGACAACGTAGGCTTCAGTCTGGCCACACGTGTGACCTGATGTCTGTGATCATGGCATTCCTCCTGCCACTCTGCCTTCCCTCATAGTTCACCCTGTGCCTGGAGGACCCTTACCTGTCACCCTCTCTACCTGCTGAACTCATCCTTTCGGGCCCTGCCCCAGGGTCACTCTGTGGAATTGGAATTGTCACTAGCCACAAACAAATGGCTCTTTCCTCTCTTATGACATTTGTTCATCTATCTCTGCTTGTTCCGACTGTGACCTCTGCAAGGGACAGTGTCCTATTTATCTCTCTCCCCACTCCCAGGGCCTGGCACAGTTGAATGGCCGTGCCAAGGTGGTGATAAGTTGAGGAGATGAGATCAGCCCCCCAGGAATGTTGCTAATATTCCCTGGTCTCTAGTCAGCCAGTCCTTGAACCTGGATCTCCACCTTTCACAGTGGACAACTGGATTGTTTAGAGGTGGGGATTTTTAGTCACCAAATGCCAGTCTTTTTCTTCTTGTTTTTGTTTTGTTTTGTTTGTTTGTTTTTTGAGATGGAGTTTTACTTTATCACCCAGGCTGGAGTGCAGTGGTGCAATCTCAGTTTACTACAACCTTTGCCTCCCAGGTTCAAGTGATTCTCATGCCTCAGCCTCCAAAGTAGCTGGGATTACAGGCATGTGTCATGTGTCACCACACTCAGCTAATTTTTGTATTTTTTAGTAGAGGCTGGGTTTCGTCATGTTGGCCAGGCTGGTCTCTAACTCCTGGCCTCAAGTGATCCACCTGCCTTGGCCTCTCAAAGTGCTGTGATTATAGGCATGAGCTACAGTGCCCAGCCCCAAATGTCAGTCTTCTGCAAAACTTTCTCAAGAGACTGAAATTTTCATGGTTGGAGTAGGAGTGTGAAAGATGTGATACAAGGTGGGCGCAGTGGCTCACACCTGTAATCTCAGCACTTTGGGAGGCTGAGGCGGGTCGATCACCTGAGGTCAGGAGTTTGAGACCAACCTGGTCAACATGGTGAAAACCCGTCTTTACTAAAAAATACAAAAAATTAGATGGGCGTCGTGGCACATGCCTGTGTGTGGAGGATGAGGCAGGAGAATCGCTTGAACCCGGGAGGTGGAGGTTACAGTGAGCTGAGATCATGCCATTGCACTCCAGCCTGGGTGACAGAGTAAGACTCCGTCCAAAAAAAAAAAAGAAAGAAAAGTAAAGAGAGAGGGAGGGAGGGAGGGAGGGAGGAAGGAAGGAAGGAAGGAAGGAAGGAAGGAAGGAAGGAAGGAAGGAAGGAAGGAGAGGAAGGGAGGGAGGGAGGGAGGGAGGGAAGAAGGAAGGAAGGAAGGAAGGAAGGAAGGAAGGAAGGAAGGAAAGAAGGAAGGAAGGAAGGAAGTGGAGGAAGGGAGGGAGGGAGGGAAAAGAAAGAAAGAGAAAGAAAGAAGTGACACAGCGGTAACCCAAGATGTTCCAGAGGTGGGATATAGACTGCTTCCTCCTGGCGTCATAGAGGATGATAGAGCTGTTGCTGCTCTTGGATGGAAGACGCTACCGATCTAGGGTCAGCCAGCTTGGTCCAGTGGCCAAAGATTGCACTGAGCCACCTGCTGAGTTATCACTCAACAGAAACCCTGCATTTAAAGAGAGCTCAACCCAGACCCCCTTCTCACATCCCAGGCTTACATCCCAGGTTTCTCATCTCATCAGGGTCAGAGTTGGGGGTGGGTGTCAAGGCCTGGCTTCCTGGCCCCTGCACTGCTGAGAAATTTGATTTTATTTCTGGGCCCTTATTCTGCAGATCCAGGGATGATGGGAGAACGGGAGAGGCTAGCTAGGTTTATACTCGGAGAGAAAAGTAAGAGGGAATGGTAATGGCTGAGCGTGGGGAACATTGAGAAGGTTTAGAAACAGGTAGGAAGTTCTTTGGCAACAGCTGTCCTGTGTGTGAGACTGATAAAGTCAAGATGTTTAACTATGCAGTGAGTGTCATCTCTTGGTGCCTCTTCTCCCCTATGCCTTGGTATTGAAAAACCTGAGATATCGGCCTGGCGCCGTGGCCCACGCCTATAATCCCGGCACTTTAAGAGTCAGGAGTATGGGGAAGGCATGGGGGCTCATGCCTGTAATCCCAGCACTTCGGGAGTCAGAGGCAGGTGGATCACCTGAGGTCAGGAGTTTGAGACCAGCCTGGCCAACATGGTGAAACTCCATCTCTACTAAAAATACAAAAATTAGCCAGGCAT
Source organism: Macaca mulatta (assembly GCF_049350105.2). NCBI lineage: Eukaryota > Metazoa > Chordata > Mammalia > Primates > Cercopithecidae > Macaca > Macaca mulatta. The sequence continues at coordinate 62,682,812 of NC_133421.1, forward strand.
GGTGGTGGGCACCTGTAACGCCAGCTAATTGGGAGGCTGAGGCAGGAGAATCACTTGAATCTGGGAGGCGGAGGTTGCAGCGAGCTGAGATCGTGCCACTGTACTCCAGCCTGGGTGACTCAGAGGGAGGCTCGGTCTCAAAAAAAAAAAAAAAAAAAAAGAGTCAGGAGCATTGCTTAAGCCCAGAAGCTCAAGACCAGACTAGGCAATATGGCAAGACTCCATCTCTATTTAAAAAAAATAAAAAATTAGCTGGGCATGGTAACATGTGCCTGTAGTCCCAACCAATTTAAGCCCAACCAATTTAAGAGACTGAGGCAAGAGGATCGATTGGGCCCAGGTGATCAAGGCTACAGTGAGCTGTGATTGCGCCACTGCACTCCAGCCTGGGTAACAGAGTGACTCTGTCTCAAAGCGAACAAAAACCTGTCTGAACACAGGGCAGATACTTCTTTGACTGGGATCCCACATGGCTCTGGACATGTTAAATGCCGACTGCATGTGGAGAGTGGGCTCTGTGTCTTGCTCATCTTCTGGGATGACCCCCACTCTCCAGCCTAGCACATGAAGGGATACATACCCCTGTGAATGTTTTAAAAACATGGAGCAGGTCAGAGGCAGAGCCAGGCCAGGAGGGAGGTAGCAGTGGGGAAAGGTCTTCTGGGCTGGAATCACCTTTGGGCCTGGATCGGGGAGCTCCCATATTGGAATGGGAGTTTATGTGGGAATTGTTTTCAGCAATGCTGGTGAGGGAGACCGCAGAATGCATTGTGGAGTCTGGAGGAGAGGCTTCGGGGATGGTGCTGTGGTTCTCAGGCAAGGCAGAGGCTTTGTGAGCTTGAATCACTTAGACAACCTTTTCACATCTCACTCCCAAGACTAAGACACCCTCCTAGAATCTCAAGGGGTTGTGGGGGAGAGGGGGTGATGAGGATAGCAGATGAGACATCTCAGGGGCATCCATGGGCTCTTCGCCTCCTCCCATGCCCCTGCCTGCTTGTTAAGACTCCTGGGGAGGGCCTAGCCCAGGATTTGCTGACCTGAGTTTGTCTCGGCTCTACTACCTGCTGGTTGTGTGATCTTGGGCAATTTATTTATGCTTTTTCGGTCTGTTTCCTCTTGAGTTTTATTTCCTATCTCATGTGTAAGTAAATGAGACATGTGTGTAAAATGCCTGGTACATCTTGAGCACTCAATAAACATCCACAAAAGCCTGCGCAACATGGCAAGACCCCATCTCCATTAAAAAAAAAAAAAATTAACTGGGCATGGTGGCATGCACCTATAGTTTCAGCTACTCAGGAGGCTAAGGTGAGAGGATCGCTTGAGCCTGGGAGCTCCAGGCTACAGTGAGTGGTGATGGTGCCATTGCACTCCAGACTGGGCTACAGAGCGAGACACTGTCTCAAAATGTGTCATTTCTCTGTCTATCTCTGGACACTGATTATGATTATTATTTTTTTGAGATGGAGTGTCTCTCTGTCACCCAGGCTAGAGTGCAGTGGCAAGATCTCAGCTTACTGCAACCTCTGCCTCCTGGGTTGAAGCAATTCTCCTGCCCCAGTCTCCTGAGTAGCTGGGATTACAGGCATCTGCCACCATGCCCGGCTAATTTTTGTATTTTTAGTAGAGACTGGGTTTCACCATGTTGGCCAGGCTGGTCTTGAACTCCTGACCTCAGGTGATACACCCACCTCAGCCTCCCAAAGTGTTGGGATTACAGGCATGAGCCACCGTTCCTGGTCCCGTGATCATTATTATTAGCGGGGTTTTATTTTTGCTGGGAGAGGGAAAGAGTCTCGCTCTGTCACCCAGGCTGGAGTACAGAAGCAACTACAACTTCAAACTTCTGGGCTCAAGCATCCTCCCACCTCGGCCTCCCAAAGTGCTGGGATTACAGGCGTGAGCCACTGCGCCCCGCCCTATTTGAAGTATTTTGAAAACTAGGATTGAGATTCTTTTCGCCAAAGGCAGAAGAAGAATGAAAAGCTCCCCTGACCCGAGGCTGCAGAGGGGTGGGCTGTAGGGAAAAAGAGAGGGAGCTTCCAGGTGGGGAATGGCTCCCAGGCTGCTGGTGGCCGCGGGCGGAGCTGGGTGAGTGATTGGGCTTCTCCTGCCACCTAGTGGCTGCTCCGGGCTAAGCCACTCTGCTGTTCCCTCAGGTCCCCTCGGTGGTGCTGGGGTGAGGCCGGACTTACATATTCCTAAACACGGCGTCTCCAGTCGCCTTCTGTTAACCCATTCAACGCTCTGCCCTCTCAGGGACCCTGGCCCATGAGGCACCCTTCACCTGGCCCTGGTGTGTGGGACACGACCCCCTCTTCCAGGTGGAGGGAGAGCGAGAAGCCTTTGTTCTCCTGGCTCCGGGGCAGAGTTGGGGGGCCAAGGCGGACACCTGGCGATGGTGGATGCCACGCCTATGCACCCCGCCCCCGCTGGCTTGATGGCTGCTGATGGGAGATACTGGAGCCCGGGACCGTGTCTGTGTCTGCTGCGGGTTCTAGTTAATTCTATAAATAGGCACTATTTTGTGCAGTCTCCGGGTTAGGGCTCTCCTGAACCTTCCCATCTCACCTTTTTGGAGGACTTTGCCTTTTTGTCTCCAGCATGGAGAGGGTGCGGACAGAGACCGGCCGCCTGAGGCCTGAGGGCCGGATAGGGCCTCGGAGACACCGTCATCTGGGCCTCTTGTCATGCCCCTCCCTCCGAGGAGGCTGCCTGGAGTGATAGCCTGGTTGCATCATGCCAGTCTCCTGCCTATTAGGTGACTGTGACTACTGGGGAGGGGTCTGGCCCTGGGTGAGGAGCTTCAGGAGGAGGCTGAGGGGCCTCATGAAGGGGCCACACGTTGGCTGTGAATCAAGGTCAGGCGTCCTGCCCTGCTGCCCACTGCCCTCCCCACCCCTGACACCCACTTCTCTCTCGGGGCCCTGCAGCCTCAGCTGCACCAAGCCAGGATTGCATCATTCTTGGCTTTGTTCTCAGAGCAGCAGGTGCAGGAGTAGGGCCCGCCACCCGCCGTCCCCCCTTCCCTCTCATCTCCTTCCACTCCCTCCTGGGTAATCCCCCTCCTTCCTCCCTTCCTAGGTTCATGGCACCCCGGGAGTTGTCTGCCTTACCCGTGGCTCTTAGCTCTCTTTCCACCTTCTCCCTGTTCCCCAGGGAGCCCTGGAGGCTACCGAGGTAGAAGGAAGCAGGTTGGGGGGCAGGGATGAGCACCAGGCTGGAAACTGCCATTCTTCATCTCTAACTCCCAGCTGGCTGAAAGCAGGTGCCACCCGCAAAGGGAACACCTGGTTGTAGCCATGGTATGGCCTCCTAGAATTTGGGGACAAGGTCAGAAATCGTCACCTGCTGAGCTAAAGCTAATAATAATCAACATAAAATGAATTAATTCAATCCTCTGTAGAAGGAACTTTTTTGTTTTTTTTTTTTCTTTCTGAGATGGAGTCTCGCTCTGTCACCCAGGCTGGACTGCAGTGGCACAATCTTGGCTCACTGCAACCTCCACCTCCCAGGTTCAAGAACTTCTCTTGCCTCAACCTCCCTAGTAGCTGGGATCATAGGCATGTGCCACTATGCCCGGCTAATTTTTTGTAATTTTGGTGGAAATGGGGTTTTACCTTGTTGGCCAGGATGATCTTGAACTCCTGGCCTCAGGTCATCTGCTCGCCTCGGCCTCCCAAGGTGCTGGAATTACAGGCGTGAGCCACCGCACCTGGCCAGTGCTTAATTTTTATTGATCACTTCTGTGCCCACCAGTAGACCAAGCATTTTAGACTCACATTCTCATGTCATCTTTCAACAGCAATGTGAGGAGGTGCTGTTAGCGTGTCTGGTTCACAGATGAGGGAGCTGCAGCGCGGAGAGGTCAGAACACTTGCCCAAGACTACACGAATATTAAATGACAGGTCTGGGAGGTGAATCCTGGTCTGCCTCCCTCTTGAAGCCTCTGGAAGAGATGGTTGGAAAATTTGATGCTGGCCCGCCCGGAACATTTTTTTTAACCCCTAAAAGATTGTTTTTGGCCAAGACATTCATCAAGAGATAAGTATCTTATTTTAATTTTATCAAACAGAATAAATATCCATGGAAGTCTGGGCTACACACTGAGACCCCGTCTCTAAAAAAATAAAAAAATTAGCCAGACATGGTGGGATGCACTTGTAGTCCCTGCTATTCGGGAGGCTGAGGTGGGACGATTCTTTGAGCCTGGGAGGTTGAGGCAGCTGTGAGTGTTGATTGCACCACTGCACTCCAGCCTGGTCTCACATCAAATGTGCCCTGCCCCTCTCCACACTGCTGTACCTCTGAGGCAACATTGTTGCTGAAGGTTTTGGTCCCTGTGGGGTGTAGCAGAAGACAAGCACTAGGGGATCTAGTCTGCCAGGGAGGAGGGAGGACTGGGGTGCTGCCCTTGTGGACCCTGTAGACTGGCACAGAGACTGTGGGTGGTACTATCCTGTCCCTATTCAGGGGCTCTGCTTGTGAAGCTTCCGGCAGTGTTCACGACGTATTGATAAGACAGCATTGGGTTTAGCAATCTAGCCACCATGACTTTGGCTAGTAGGAGTTTACTCCTGAGGGCCAGATTAGCATCTGTGAGGACAAACAGTCCCTGAGCTCTTCAAAGCCCAACACCAGACCCTAGGCCTGGCCAAGCAACAGCTGTTTCAGAGGCCCAGCATGGGTGGCTGCCACCGCCACCACCTTCTCCTTGTTTTCACTTCCTCAGCACTGAAAGAGAACCTGAGGGAAACCAACTGGAGAGAATGGAGCCTGGCTTCCACAGCCAGGGCTATGCTGCACCACAGCCTGGGAGAGCGCGGCCCAGGGTGAGGGGCAGGCTTGCTGGCTGACACTCTTCTCTGTCTCCGGTCTCTTTAGCTCAAGACAGGCTCCGTCTGAACAGACAAAGGGCCCCATTGACCTCAAAGCCTTGTGACCCCACCCAAGTCTGTCCCTTCCTCCCCAGGCAGCCAGCAGGGTCCTTGAGTAGCAGACAGGAGCCACAAGGCCGCTGAGAGGGCATTGGTGGGGAAGCCAAAAGAGGCAGCAGCCAGCTGGTTGGGGAAAACTGGGAGTGTGTGGGCAGTGCCCACCAGATCCCCATCAGGGGCGGCCAGGGATGAAGGCTCCGGGTACTCCTGGCTGTAGTCCCAGGAGCAAAGCAGCAAATACCTTGCAGGGCCAAAGCATGGGAGGCTGGGGGAGTCCAACTTCAACCCCAAAATGGGCTGCCCGGAGCTCAGGGCCTCCCTGGCCCACATTCCTGTCTCCCTGCCCCCAACATGCCCCCCACACCCAGCCTATAAAGCCCCCTTTGTCTGAGCCACTGAGGATCTTAACTCTCCCCATCTCAGCTTCCCGCCCCCTCTCCCTCATCCTCTGGTGCCTAACAAAGAGGCCAGGGCTCAGTGAAAAGTGGTGAAGCCACCTTCATGCCAGCCTGGGCATTGGCCCAGGGGGTGTGGGCAGCCAGTCCCTGTACACCAAATGCCTCCACCCCACTGCTCACCTCAGGACAGGTTAATTCCCACCCCGGTCCACTGGGGACTGCGTACCCCTGCCCGGGGCAACGTGCCCACCTCAGGGCAGGTTAATTTCTACCCCTGTCCACTGGGGACCGCATATCCCTGCCCAGGGCAGCGTGCCCACCTCTCACGTGGCCATTTATGTGATGCCCCTCTCAGTTTGCCCTGCCTTGTCAGAGGCAGAACAGAGGGCAGTGGGTGGTCAGGAGCCACCCCGATGGAGGGTGTCAGAGGGCGAAGGTGTCTTTTTGCCATCTCCTTGGTCTTCACCAGAGCGGGTGGCCCCACTGCCCACACATTAGGTTCTTGAGTAGTATCTGGGGGTTCAGATCCCCCTTCTCTGGGAGTGGATCAACAGATCAGCCCCCTCCTCCTGCTTGGCAAGTGCCAGGAACATGGCTCACTGGGTGGGCAACAGGAATCCCCACCTCTTTTTCCCACACTCAGCCAAGGGCCTCAGAACACCTTCAGCTGTAGGCTGGGTGTTGGCAACAGCTCCCTGTTCCCACAGCGATCTCGAGGTGGGGGTGGCACAGTCTCCCTGCATCCCAGTGCTCTGGGTGTCTCTGGCCTGCTGTCAGTCACCCCCTGCAGCGGGTCGTCAGCCGGGTCGTCAGCCTGGTCTGGGCCATGGGATCAGCTCTGTTGCCAAGGTGCGGTGAGACCGCGGGCAAGCCCCTCTCTGGCCCCTGTAGCATGAGGTGGGGTCCTTCTGACTCCGATGAGCCTCAGGAATGAGGAAAGGGGCTTCCCTTGCAAGGGTCTCCTCTCCCCTAGCAGCGCCCCCAGGACTGGCAGAACAGGGGGTGCAGGAGCCGGCGAGCCCGGAATGTGCGCGGGTCGGGTGCGCGTTGTGTGTGTGTTCGAGTGTGTGCGTGCGTGCGATTGTGCAGTTGCGTGTGAGCGCGTGTGCTTGCCGGTGCGCGGTGCTGCCACGGGCCGGGCGGGGTGAGGAGGGGAGGGGGCGGGCTGAGGGGCGGGGCCGGCGGGGCGGGGCGGGGAGGGGGCTCGGGCGCTGACACCAGGCGCTCCTTGCTCTTGGCGGTCGCCGGGTGCAGCTGCCCGGACAGGGCGCATGGAGGGGCCGCCTCCGCCTGCGCCCCCCGGGGCCGGCGCGGCGAGGACGGCATAGCAGGGCCCAGCATGGAGCAGGTGAGCGGGCGCTGGGCGTGGGTGCGCTGCCGAGAGCGGAGGGAGGGCTGCGGGCGTTGTGACCCGGCGAGGTGGGCTCGTCGAGCGCCAGGGGCCGCCACCGAGGGAGGGGTTGGGGCAATGGAGCTCCGGTCGGGGCGGGGGCTCTGGGGGAGGGATGGGATTGATGTGACACAGAGCTCTCACACACACACACACACACACACACACTAGTACTCCCCTATCACTGACACCCAGGGAGGCGTGTGCAGAGGACACCTCTCTCCCCACCCCCTTTCCAGAAAGAGATCACCCACACTGAGAAACCCCCATTCCCACTTGGTAAGGGTACAGCCCCTGCTCCCTGAACCCAAGCCCAAGAAGGCTACAGGCTCTGCAGTACGAAGGAGTGGGTGGGCTCTGTGCCATATGACTACTGGTTCGTTGACCCCCAGTCCCTCCTGGTGGGACCTCTAGATACACTGGTCCCCTCCCCCTACACATCAAGGGGTTTCTTCCATCCCAGCTCCCCCCCTTTCCCGGTCGCAGCAGCTGCAGCAGCTGCTGCCACCATTTCATGTCAGTGAAAAGATGGGGTGGGCTAGGAGGTTTTCTCCAAATGCACCCCAAAGGCAGAGTTGCAGCCCCAGCCAGGTTTTAGGAGGTGGGTGATGCCTTCCTTTCACACAGGCTCCATCAGACTACACTGAGTGTGGGCTGGGCTCAGCGGGCGGGGATGAAGACCCGCTCTGGTCAGAGTTCTCATTCCCTCACGGATCTCAGCAAATCCCAGACAAGCCGGGCCAGTCCCCTTTGGTGAGCAAGGGGCTCTATCCTGACTTGCAGCCCCCTGATCTAAGACAGGCCAGCAGCCTGATGGGGGGCAGAGTGAGGGGGCTGCTCCAGGGGTTGCCTTACTCCCTTCCCAACCCCCACTTGGGGTGAGGTCTCGGGTGGGGTCTGGAGAGGTGGGATGGGTTTTCTGTCTGGGGTATGCCTTTCAGTGCTCAGCCGCCCTAACTCCCCTCTTTTCCTGGCCCAGGCTTTTTGGGGCTGTTCTGCTTAAAGCAGTGGCTGGGGGCCCTGGCTCTGAGACCCTCCCCTCCAGGCTGAGCACAGGCCCCCTGTCACTCTGGCAGAGGACCCGTGGGTGGCCTGTGATGGTGGTGAGGAGAGGGGTGAGGAGGAGTGGAGGGTGAGGAGTCAGGGGGAGATAGAGTCTGTGGAAGGGGTGACCCTAAGTTTTGGGGGGCTGGAGAGGGGCAGTGGGAGGCATAAAGTGCTCTGGGCATCCTCCCTGGGCTGGGCGTGAGTCTGGGGCGGGGCTGTGGCTGGTCCAGTTTCCAGGCCTGTTTGGCATCTTGGGCATTAATTTAAATGGCCAATGGCAGCTCCCCAGAGCACCAGGCCTGGCTGCTATTGTCATAACTGACTGAACACAAAAATAGTGGTAGGGCGGGGAGGGAGGGAAGAGTAGTAAATGCCACTGAATTGCTCACTGTAAAATGGCTAATTTTACGTTATGTGAATTTCACCTGGATTTTTTTTAAAAGGAGGGGCAGGGCTAGGGGCCACTACTACTTCCTGTCTAGAGAATCCTAAATGCATCTCACCAGGCCTGCAGCTCAGCCTGAGTTGTTCCTCCAAATAGCCCATCTGCCCATCACTGGCCTTCATCAGCCCTCTGGAACTGTTCTAGGAATCAGCCACTTCCCCTTTCCCAGAGGACAGACCAGAGCCTGCTCCCCTGTCGCCTCCCCTGGGAGGAGAAGCATCAAGGGGAGTCAGGACATTGGGCTTCTGCCCTTGGCTCCATTACAGAATCACTGGGAAGCCTTAGACATTCATCCTCTCTGGGCTGCTGTGAAATCTGCCAGCTATGCCGAGTGGTGGCTTCTTGGTCCTTTCTAGTCCTAGGACACCTCTGCCAAGCACAGCAGCTCAGCGTGTCCCCTGGACTGTGAGGTCTCTGCCCACAGACATGGACTTTGATGATCGGCACACTCTCCGAGGTGCCTAGGCTGATGTGGTTAACGCCCAGCTTTCTGGATGCGCCGGAAGCATGGTGTGTGTGGACTGCGTCTGAAATCAGAGCTTCTTTCATTGCACCAGGGGAAGCTCCTATTTTAAGTTTCCCATGTGCTGAGCCCTCTTGTAAAGCAAAGAATCCTTTTATAGTGTGTGAGCCGCCGATGTGTCTGTTTGGTATGTGTGGATTTTGGCATGGAGGGCTTCCTTAAAGGGGAGCATGCCTGGAATCTCTCACGGGGGCTGGAACTGCTGGGTGGGGTGAGTGCCAGGACTGAGGGGCTTGCCTCACTGTGGTCAGTCCCGCCCCTCTTTTCTCCTCATCTGACTCCCAACACTCCCGCCCAGGGCTGGCTCAGGGCCAGACAGAGGAGAGGGGAGCAGCTGCAGGGGGATTTCCAGAGCTTCGACGGGGAGGTGGGAGCCTCCTCTCTAATCCCTTCCCCTTCGCTTCCTCTCTCTTCCCTTCCTCTATGTTCCCCTTCTTTCCTCTTTGCTCCTTTCCTTCCTCCCTTCCAGAAGGGCAAAATGGAGATAGGGAGGAGGGTGGGTCCCATGTGCAGTGATGTGTAGGGACCAGGTGGGGCTAGGCAGGGCCTGGGAGCCTGGAGCAGAAGCAGGAAGAATTGAAAAGCCCTATGTAGAACCGCAGAATTTAGCATCCTGAGCTGGAATGAACTCCCTGGCCTGACCCTTCCCAGAGGGATCATTTGATAGAAAGAGCAACATCAGACTTCGGCTGGAATCCTGAATCCCAGCTGGGGGATCTTGGACAAGCTACTTAGCCTCTCTGGGCCTGTTTCCTCATTTACATAGCGGGGCCGATAATCCCCACCTTAGTGTTGTCATGGGGACTACATGAAATAATGTTTATAAAGAGCTTGGCACATAGTGGGTGCTCAACGTATTTTAATTCCTTTCCTCTCTGTCTTGGTGTTTGCAAGCCCCTGCTGAGCAACAGCCTGGTTTTTGTAAGGCATCTTTGAGCCTTGCGCACACTCACTTATACACATGGTCCATGCCACTGGCCTTCCCTGATGGGGTGTTACACAGTGAAGAGCCTGCTGGGCTGGGTTTCCCAAACCTGGTTTCCCTAAAGATGACCAGTTCAGAGTGGCAGGGGTAGATTTTCTGTCGGCCACCTCCTGCCCTGACATGGGGCCTCACTGGGCATGGATTGCTTACCCTGCTGCCAGCCCAGAGAAACCGCAGCCTCTTGCTCCCACCGTAGCCAGCTGTCCAGAGGTTTCCTGCGTAGGCCCCAGCTGCTTGGCAGATTACCAGAGCTCTTTGGCCCCAGCCTGGCCACGAGTCTTCAGCCTCCCTCCCCGAGGGGTGTTCAGGTGGGATTCTTCTCACAGGATTCCCAGGGGACCTGACACCAGGGATGAGTGGGAACTGGCATCATCTTGAGTGGACCATTGCCCTACCCTCCATCATTAAAGATGCTCAATGAGGTTCATTCTATGGGATGTCTGGGGCTGTGGCCAGTGCCTGCGCCCCACCTTCTCCCTCCTTTCTCTGACATTTGCTAGTAAGGGCTTTGAGGTCTAGGACAAACCCTGCCTGCCTCCCAAGACCCCTTCTTCCTCCCCTAGTCAGTGGAGGCTCCTTCTTGTTTTGCTCAACATTGTGCTTGCACCACCACCTCAGCACCATAGCAGGCACCCTTTGCTGTGTTTGTTGCCCTCCGTGGAATATGGGGACGGTTCCCTTCCCACCAGCCAACACAGCAGTTTGCATGGACTAGGTGCTCAATAATTTTTTTTTTTTTTTTTTTTTTTTTGAGAGGATATCCTGCTCTGTCACCCAGGCTGGACTGCAGCGGCATGATCCCGGCTCACTGCAGCCTCTGCCTCCAGGGTTCAAGTGATTCTCCTGCTTCAGCCTCCCAAGTAGCTGAGACTACAGGCACGTGCCACCATGCCCAGCTAATTTTTTGTTTTTGCTTTTTGTTTTTTTTGAAACAGAGTCTCGCTCTATCGCCCAGGCTGGAGTGCAGTGGCATGATCTCAGCTCACTGTAACCTCCATCTCCCTAGTTCAAGCGATTCTCCTGCCTCAGCCTCTTGAGTAGCTGGGATTACAGGCACACACCACCACACCCAACTAAGTTTTTGTATTTTTAGTAGAGATGGGATTTCACCATGTTGGCCAGGCTGGTCTTGAACTCTTGACCTCAAGTGATCTGCCCTCCTCGGCCTGCCAAAGTGCTGGGATTACAGATGTGAGCCACTGCACCTGGCCAATAAATATCTTTTGACTTGATTAAATGAGGCCCCTCTCCCTTTGGAGATACAAACTGGGGTGGGGATGTTGCCTGTAGGGGACAAGTAGAGGACCTGGGGGTTGAAGCCATGAAAGTGCAAGAACTGCTGTCCCCTCTAGCCCTGCCCTGCCGTCCTTCTCCACCAGGGGATGCTCTTTCCCCTTTGGTGGAAGGGCCTGAACTGGGGCCAGGTTTAGGTGCCCGTGCCCCATAACCCACCTTTCATACATTATGGTTTTTCCTTTTCAGCTCACCGAGTTTTTCAGATTCTTTGTCAAATGTGAGCCTCAAATCAGAGGCAGACCGAGAAGGCCTTATTGTTTTCATCTTACAGAGAGTGAAACTGAGGTTCTGAGAATGTACTTGTTCTCAAAAGTCATACAGCTTCCGGGGGCGGGGAGGGTGCAGCACGAACTTGAACCCAGGTCTTCAGACTCTTGATTCGGTGCTCTTTTGAGGACATCATAAACCCGGGTTCCTCCTCTGGAGCCCCAGACTCCAGATACTTTTTCCTCCAGTCCGCTCATCATGCCCTCCTTGCGTCCCCTCCGGCTCTCTCTCCTTAGCACCTGCTCCTCAACCCAACAGCCTGCTGACGTCTTCCCCACCCAAACAGACACCTGCCTTGTCCACACCCACCTGTGCCGCCCGCCTGTCCCTTCCTGTTAATGCTCAGTGGGCAGATTCCACTCCCTCCTCCCTGGGGCTCCTCCTCCCTGCATAGTCTGACCCCCACACCCACTGGCCCCCGAGGCTGCTGTCTCTGCCCCGCACAGTGCCGCCTTCTCTGGTTGCCTGCTTCCTCCCAGTCCTTGTTACCTCCTCCTTCTCTGCCTACTCCTAGCCCAGGGTTCTTCACTCTCCCTGGAGAATCTGAACCACACCCCTGGTCTCAGGGACTACCAGAGTCTCTAACTCAAGCCTCTCTTCCAGAAGATAGGACCCAGGGTTTAAGCAGCCTGTCACAATTCCACCAGCCTCATAGCCTGCTGGTTAAGTGTGTGGATCCTGAAGCCCAAATGCCTGGGTTCAAATCCTGTGTGGCCTTGGGTAAGATACTTGAGTTCTCTGGGCCTCATTTTCCTTATCCATAGAATGAGGATTGAGATCTGTTTCACAGGCCTTTGTGAGGCTTAACTGGGATCACACATACAAAGGACTTTGTGCCTGGCTTGTCCCCTCTCTCTGTGAACACCCTAGACAACCTGATATTCCAAGCCTTGGCCTTGCCCTGGACTCTTCCATTTCCTTCCTCCTGCTCACCAAGTCCCAGAGCCTCTGTTGTTTGTGGCTCCTGCCCCTTGCCTTGGTATATTTCTCCCAGAATCCCCTTGCCTGCCGCCCTCCATTCCTGTTCCCCTTACGTGCCATGGTGGCCATGGCAAAATCGCTGCTTCAGCTCCCTGCCCCAAACCAGGCTAGCCTGGAAGCACCTCTGGGCAGCCCTTTCACCATCACACCCCCGCCTGTGTTTCCTTCCTCATCCCTCCATGCTTCCTGCCCACAGGCACCCTCCACTTGGCCCCAGCCACAATGCCGATGCCGGAGCCTGCTCTCTCCTGCCTCCCTGGTTCACCCTAAGCATCCCTCTCCCTGGAGGGCCTTTTTCCCTACTCCCACCCTCCCCTGCCCCATCCACGAAGCCCAAGAAGCTCAAGGCACCTCCTGGGGAAGCCTCCTCTGCTTCTCCAGCCGAATGTGGAATGTGCTCCTGTGCTGGCGGTTCTTTAGAGTCACAATTGGAGAAGACCCAGGCCGCTCAAGGGAAGGATCTAGGCCTCACCTCTGTATTCCCAGGGTCAACTACCCCACCCCCTCGTCTCCTCTACCCCCTCACATAGTAGACCTTTGTGAATGAAGGATGGTGATTGGGCTGGGGAAGGAATTTGGAAAGAGGGGGAGTATGAGGAGGGTCCTCAATGAGGGAGACTCTCCCCATGTTGGGCTCTATGGCTCCAAACCCCAAAAAAGAGGGTACAGGAATACGGTGGGTGCTGGGGCGGATGGCAGGATGCATGAAGTGAGACCCGGAGTGTGGAGAGAGGAAGGGGAGCCGGAATGGAGAGGAAGGTGAGGAGGAAGAGCGGCTAGAGAAGATGGATGGGGTGGGCTGGGACAGGGTGGGGGTGCAGGTCAAGGTGCAGGAAGAGGTGGGAAGGGCAGCAGGGTGGGGAGAGAGCCGCACTTTCTGGGAAGTGGGAGCCGGTGGGGGAGGCTCTGCAGTGCATTGTGGAGGGAGGAATTCGCCTGGCCTGCCGGTCAGTGTGAGCTCATTTCCTCTCACCCCCTCCTGCAGGGTCTGAGGGCATCAGGCTCTGGAAAAAGTGAGCCAGGGGCACCCCAGGGCCACCACCCTCCCTCCTCCCCCATGGCCTCAGTTCAGTCTGATTTCAGATGCCAACCCTTCCCCCTCACAGAGAGAACCCTTTATCCTGGGAGGAAAGGACCTCTGAGCCAAGGTGGCAACAAGTGTTGGACCACTGGAGCTACAGGACAGAAAGAGGCAGGAACAGGGACCTGGTTGAAAGTTAAGCAAGAAAATCCAGGGAGTATGACAGATTACAGTTAGACAGCAGGAAGGACTTTCCAGAAGTGGAGGCTAATTCTGGCTGCACATGACCTTGATGAAAAGGGATGAGGAAGGGAGAGGAGTCATTTAACTGCCCCTCCATTATTATGAAACAGAATCCCTTTCTCTTGACCACCAGGGGATTTAAAATACATTAAATGAAGCATATGATCTAAAATCCAGTCAGAATCTCATTCCTCAGGTTCACAGGAGTAGGGATGGCCTAATTGTTGTCTGGGGCACCCCAACCCCTCTAAGACCTGAGTTCCCAACCCTGATCAAGGGTAAAAGGGTGGGGGTTGGGGCTGCTTGGCTCTCAGGGATCTCTTTGTCCAAGGAAGGTGGTAACTCCAGCAGGCAGAGCTGGCCTTCCCGCTTTCACTGCCTCCTCTCTCCAAGTCCTATTTTATCCTCTGCCTTCTTTTCTACATAATCTGGGGAAAGGAATATGGAAGCCACTTCAACTGCAAAAGGCATGGGAAAGAGGTAAGCATAAGCTGTAGGAAGTAAGAAGCAGGAAGAATGGGAGTTAGATAGTAGAAAGAATTTTTTTTTTTTTTTTTTTTTTTTTTTTTTTGAGACGGAGTCTCGCTCTGTCGCCCAAGCTGGAGTGCAGTGGCCGGATCTCAGCTCACTGCAAGCTCCGCCGCCCAAGTTTACGCCATTCTCCTGCCTCAGCCTCCCGAGTAGCTGGGACTACAGGCGCCTGCCACCTCGCCCGGCTAGTTTTTTGTATTTTTTTAGTAGAGACGGGGTTTCACCGTGTTAGCCAGGATGGTCTTGATCTCCTGACCTCGTGATCCGCCCGTCTCGGCCTCCCAAAGTGCTGGGATTACAGGCTTGAGCCACCGCGCCCGGCCGTAGAAAGAATTTTCTAGCTATTTTCTAGAAATGAAGGACAAGGCCAGGTGTGGTGGCTCACACCTATAATCCCAGCACTTTGGGAGGCTGAGGCAGGCGGATATCACTGGAGGTCAGGAGTTCGAGACCAGCCTGGCCATCCTGGTGAAACCCTATCTCTACCAAAATACAAAAGTTAGCTGGCGGTGTGGCATGGGCCTGTAGTCCCAGCTACTCGGGGAGGCTGAGGCAGGAGGATCGTTTGAACCTGGGAGGCGGAGGTTTCAGTGAGCCTAGATCTTGCCACTGTACGCCAGCCTGGGTGACAGAGTGAGACCCTGCCTCAAAAAAAAAAAAAAAAAAAAAGAAAGACAGACAGAAGGACTGTCCCTCCCTAGACTGTCAGGAGTTGGGCTGGAGGGGGTCCTTCTGGGGGACAAGGAAAGAAGCTGGCTGAGGACCAGAGCATCTCTTTAGGCCGAGGTCAGAGTGAAGCCAAGAAGGGTGGCTGTGGGGTGCTGGTGACTGGGAGCCTCTGCTGTCACTGCTGTTCACTGCATAGCAGGACTGTGGGCTGGCCCCATGGCCTGAGCCCCGAGACAGGCTGGGTGGGGGTCAGAAGGTCTGAGGCACCTGCCAGCCTCTTCTATCCTCGACTCCCCTGCCTCTCTGGGATCCTGGGCTGAGACTCTGGCTGGAAGGGGCTTACCCTACACTGAGGGGCACCCTGTCTCCCCGCCCCCTGCACTAAATCTGCCCTCGTGTCTCAATGTCTAGGGGTCTCTAAAGGGAAGAAGGCCTCTAAGCCTTTTTCTGTCTCCCCCTCTTTCTGATCCTGGGTCTCCTCATCTTTGTTTCTCACCTTTTCTGCCTCACTCTGCGCTGTCTCTATCTTATCTCTCCCTTTCTCATTCTTTCTGGGTCTCTGGATCTCTGTTTCTGACCATCTCTGGCTGGCTGTTTCTCTTTGCTTCCCTCTCCCTCCCTCCCTGTCCCTGTGCTAGTTCTGGGTTCGGTGCCCTTGTCCTCTTTCCTGGGCCTGGATGGCCCTCTATCTGGGCCGGTCCCTTGGAGGCCGGGAAGGCGTCTCCTGGAGACCGCCTCTCTCCCCAGGCTGGGTTCTGACGTTCAACTCTCAGGCAGCCCTCGTCCCTGCCTCAGCCCAGTTGCCGGTCTGTGGCCCTTGAGCGAGGCCACTGGCTCACCCCGAAGGGAGCGCGGGGTGGGTGGTGGGAAGGGGGAGGGGCGAGGGGGCGGACCCCGGGGGGGAGCCACACCGCGCTGGGCCCCGCCCCCGGCCCCGCCCCTCCCGGGTCCCTGCCGGCGCCCCCAGCAGTGCCCTGGCCACAGAGCCGCCGCTGCCACCCGATGAATGGAGTCGCCTTCTGCCTGGTCGGGATCCCGCCCCGCCCGGAGCCCCGGCCCCCACAGGTGAGGACGCTGGGCCAGGGAAGTGGGCGGGGCCGGTAGCTGCTGGGGAGCGGGCGGCCAGGCCGGGGTCGCTGCGACCCCGCTCGCCCTGCACAGCCTGGGGCGCACGGTGGGAGCGGGCACCGCGGGCACCGCTGCGGGGAGCTTCAGCTGGTGGCAGGCCCGGGAGGGGGCCCGAGCAAGAGCTGTCCGGGATAGAGGGGCGGGAAGGAGGAAGGTAGGCAAGGGGCCGGGACGGGCACGGGGCTGCCAGGGCAGGGGGCACAGACCCGGGTGGCGGTGCCAGGCCCCCAGCGGCTGGGCAGCGGGGGCGGGAGGCCCGCGGCTTTTGTCCGGGTTTGTCAGGCGGGGCGCCTGCCGCCGTTTCCTCTGCCCGAGTTTTCGTTTTCCGTTGGCGAGGCCCGGCACAGCTGGAGGGAGAGGGAGTGGGGGAGGGGGTTCCCGTAGCGGGACGTCCTCCCCCAAGGCGTCCGAACACCCCCTCCCCGCGCCACACTCGCCCCCTGCTGGGTCGGACTGCGGGACGGGTTGCCAGGCACGGTTCCGCCGCCCTCCTGGGTCCTGGGGAAGTTATAGACACAGGCCTGGGACCCCCGGCTCTGCCGGCGCGGCTGCCCTCCCCTTTGCACTCTCCGACCGGCTGTGGGTGGGTCAAAGCGCGGGGTGCCAGGGGCATTACTCAGCGCTGGGCTGCTCTGCTTGGGTTCTTTCATCTGCCAGCTGCTGAGTCTGGGGAGGGGCCAGCAGGGGCCTCCCGGCCCCATCCCCCATTAGGGTCATTCCCTTACCTCTGAGCCTGGCTGCCCGCCCTGCAGCAGCACCCCAGCAGGCCTCCCTGCTCCTAAGTTGAAGGGTTGAACACTGTCAGGTCAACAGTTTCCCTGAGCTCGGAAAAGAAATTCCCTGAAGTCCAGGTTGAGGTCAAGGCCTGGGCTGAGGCCTGTTCCTCTTTAGACAGGGCTGAAAGACTTGGGGACTCTCCTCCCCAGCTTTCCAGGCAGTGTTGAAGGTGGGATCTGCTGCTTGCAACTCTTTCAGAGACTGGTGTGTTCCTTGGTTGCTGGACGTGTTCAGTTCTCCCTCAATCTGCATCTCTCCCGGACTCCCTTCAGCCAAAGTGTGTTTCCTAATTATGAACTTGAAATTCAGGATGGACGGGGGGTGGGGGTGGAGGTCATTAAGCATGAGTCCCTTGGATTCAGTCCCCCACCAACAACACATACTTCATCTCTATCCCCTGCACCCCTCTCTGTCTCCACCCCAACCCTGAAGCCTAGCTGGGGGTGAGTGGCTTTTGATCCCATGTAGTTCTCCCCTCTGCCAGGGCAACAGACCCCGTTCCCCAAAGTGACGGCTCTCACTGCCATGTACTCATTGGCATGCGATTTGAATCTCGATTATATAACCAGTCATTTCACCTCCAAAGGCAGCCCAAAGGTCCCCAGCCCCAGTGTCTTCCACTTGCCCACAGTGTGGTTGGGTCCACCCCAAGGTGGCTGGGAATTCCAAGATCCTGCACCTGAGGCCCTGACCTCTTCTTGGGAACCGTGGGAGCAGTAAATCCTCTACATTCAATGCTGGATTCAAAGGCCTCAATAATAATAAACAGGAAGAATGGGAGTGGGCAGGGTAGGTGTTGGTGTCCCATTTCACAGAGAGGGTCTGAGCCTATGTAGTGAGGGTGCCCAGGCAAGAACCCAGGACGCTTGAAGGTAGTCAGGGCACAAGATGAAGCTTGGGGAGTAAAGCTATTAGGAAGGTGTCTGACTACAGCAATGGGTCAGGCTTGCGTGGATCCCAACCCAAGCAGAGAAGGACTGGATGGGGGGAAGAGACCCCGTGCTTGTGCCCCTCTCCTCGGGCTGACCTTGGGCTCATGGGGAAGAAGTGTAGCATTCTTGGCATGGATGGGAGTGGGAGTGAGGGAGGGTGCTCGTTCTGAGCAGAGCAGTGCAGGAGTGGGTAGTAGATTGCTTCATCCTTCATTGCAGGGATACTCAGAAGCACTTCTTGATGTGCAAGGTTAAAAGAGAGACTACAAAGCAGCAGTGTGGAAGAAGTTACAATGTGAGGGACTGCAGTTAGATACTCAGGAGAACTTCTAGGGAGGGGCTTGTGACCCGCAGCATCCCAGGCTAGCCATGCAGGGAAGTTTCCAGCAGTATAGTGGGTCAGGTGGATTCTTGTAAGTTGGATTCCAATGTAGAAATCTGGAGATGGTCATTGGAGATATCAAATATGCCAGCAAATATATTCAAATGAGCATTGGTGCCTGGAAACAAAAAATGTGTTTTTAAGGAAGGGGAGTTGCTTTCACAGTGTAGCTCATAGTTAATACACAGACAGCAAAAACTCCTGGCCAGGATTTATAAAAACTCCCTCATTTGATCCTCACAATACCACTAAGAGGTAGATACCATTATTATCCCCATTTTACAGTTGAGGACACTGAGGCACAGACAGCTAATATTGCAGCCCAAATCACACCCCCAGTGCCCTGTGGAGCCAGGGTAGGAACATGGCAGTCTGGCTCCAGGGTCTTGCTCTCACCCTCACTATCTGGCTTCTCAGGACCTGCTGTGTACCGCTGTCACTCCCACCCCAAATCTGTATCCATTCTGTACACAGCCCAAGATCAAGGTCAGCTTCTGGCTGGATTACAGCTTGGTTGCTTGTCTTCTGTTCTATTTCTTTACTCCTCCAATCTTTCCCACCCTGCCCCATGCTGGCCTATAGCACTCGGCCAGGGCTCAGTTCACTGGTGTTTTCCTTCCAAAGGAGCATCAAGCCCTGCTCTGTTGGCTGCAGGGGTTCAAAGGTGAGATATTGGCTTGGTCAGGGATTTGGACAAAGCCCGGTTTTAATGATCCTGCTCTCACCGTCTCGGGAGAGAGACATGAATAGGGCCTGTGGGAGCTGGTGCTGCCTTTCCCCTAGCACCCCGCACCCCCTTCAAACAACCCGCCTTTAGATCCAGGCCCCCCTGTTTCTTGTGAAATTGTGCCAGTTTGTCAGCAGGGCAGTACCAGTCTGCGCCAGGCAGGCATCTCCTCCCCGACTGCCTCAGTGGGACATCAGGCTGAGATGGCCTTGGGGCTGGACTTTGGGGAGATTTTAAAGCCCTTTTTGGGGTGGGGTGTATTTACCACCTGTCAGAGTGGGTGAGGACCAAAGGGGTCATCATGTCCAACTCTCTTAGGCTACAGTGGGGAAACAGACTGGGGAGTGCCCAAGGTCCCTCAGCCTTGGCAGATAAGGACCCATCTTCTGACTCCCAGCTCCCAGGCCATGCCTTTCCCTCTGTGGTTGGTTCTGTCCTTCGTGGCCCCCCTCAGTGCAGGGTTCTTGGACTGGGCTCCAAGAGGGAGAGGGGAGGGCAGGGAGGAGCGGGGATGAGTGGACAATGTGTCCTGTTCATCTCTGTGTCCCCAGTGGCCAGCACAGAGCCTGGCACAGAGCAGTTCTCCATAAATGTTTGTGAAGTGCAAACCAGGGAACAGCCCCGCCTGTGGCCTCCCAGGGCGCCCCATGCTCAGCTCTACCCCTGACACTGTGATGGTCCATCTCATATCCATCTACCCCACCAGACAGGAGTTATTTGAGGCCAAGAAAAATAATAATAGCAACTCCTTCCATAGTGCTTACCTCTATGTTGGTATATTACCATCACCCCACTTGACAGATTAAGAAACTGACACAGGCTGGGTACGGTGGCTCACACCTGTAATCCCAGCACTTTAGGAGGCTGAGGTGGGCAGATCACCTGAGGTCAAGAGTTCAAGACCAACCTGGCCAACATGGTGAAACCCCGTCTCTACTAAAAACACAAAAAATTAGCCGGGCGTGGTGATGCACGCCTGTACTTCCAGCTACTTGGGAGGCTGAGATAGGAGAATTGCCTGAACCAGGCAGGCAGAGGTTGCAGTGAGCCGAGATCGCGCCATTGCACTCCAGCCTGGGTGACAAGAGTGAAACTCCTCAAAAAAAAAAAAAAAAGAAAAAAGAAAAAGAAAAAAAAAAAAAAGAAACTGACACAAAGAGATACCATAGCTTCCAAAGGCCACCCAGCAAGTAAGTGGCAGAGCTGAAGAGTTGGCCATGTTCTTAACCCCATTCCAAGGGGCCCCAGAGGTGTCATGTTTGTCTCGGTGTCCACAGAGCCTGGCATATAGCAAGTCCTCAGATAATGTTTGTAGACCAAATGACTGAATTCACGAATAATGCTATTACGTTGGCCATGAAGTAAAAAGATTGAAAAAAAAAAAAAGAATTAATTCATGACTAATGGGACAGTGTGTATGGAAAAACCACAGACTTCTATAGCCTATCCCTTTGGAAGTGGGGGTGCTGGGGCCTTGGGAAGGTGGCTTGGAGGTCTATCACACTTTGTTTTCTCACAACAGTGCCTGAGCCAAACCTAGAGAGGAAGGGAAGGTCCACTCGCCCACACTGAAGCATGGCAGGGGTCACCAGGGGCTTCCCCAGTCTTTGGCTTCTCTTTGGCTCTCCCTCCCTCTCTTGTTCCCTCAGAGTTCTGAGGGGTCGGTGCTGAAGAAAGAGCACGTGGGAAAAAAAAACTACAGGTTGGAATCAAGAGGCCTGTTTATTTTTCACCTCTCTGGCCCTGAGATGTTCAGCTCAATGCATCACTTTGTGGTGGAAGATTCTGTCCTTTTGAAGTTAGAGGGTTAGACAAAGCCTGGTTTGGGGCAGGGCCTGTCCTAACTATCAATTCTCTAACTCTCACAGAAAGGGTGTTGGTGCCGGGCACAGAGGCTCACACCTGTAATCCCAGCACTTTGGGAAGCCAAGGTAGAAGGATTGCTTGGACTCAGGAGTTTGAGACCAGCCTGGGCGACATAGGGAGACCCAATACCTACAGAACATTTTTAAAAATTAACTGGGGCCGGGCGCGGTGGCTCAAGCCTGTAATCCCAGCACTTTGGGAGGCCGAGACGGGCGGATCACGAGGTCAGGAGATCGAGACCATCCTGGCTAACACAATGAAACCCCGTCTCCACTAAAAAAATACAAAAAAATTAGCCGGGCGTGGTGGCGGTGCCTGTAGTCCCAGCTACTCGGGAGGCAGGAGAATGGCGGGAACCCGGGAGGCGGAGCTTGCAGTGAGCCGAGATCGCGCCACTGCACTCCAGCCTGGGCGACAGAGCGAGACTCCGCCTCAAAAAAAAAAAAAAAAAAAAAAAAAAAATTAACTGGGCCCAGGAGCAGTGGCTGACACCTATAATCCCAGCACTTTGGGAGGCCAAGGCAGGTGAATCACCTGAGGTCAGGAATTTGAGACCAGCCTGGCCAACATGGTGAAACACTGTCTCTACTAAAAGTACAAAATTGGCTGGGCGAAGTGGCACACACCTGTAGTCCCACCTACTTGGGAGGCTGAGGCAGGATAATCGCTTGAACCCGGGAGAGGGAGATTGCAGTGGGCCAAGATCATGCCATTGCACTCCAGACTTAATGACAAGAGCAAAATGTAGTCTAAAACAAAAACAAAAACAAAAACAAAAAACCATAGCTGAGCATGTAGTCCCAGCTACTCAGGTAGTGGAGGTGGGAAAATCACTTGAGCTGGAGGGTTTGAGTCTGCAGTGAGCCGTGACTGCACCACTGCACTCCAGCCTGGGCAACATAATGAGACCCTGTCTCAAAAAACAAAACAAAACAAAACAAAGAAGAGCGAGAAGGGGGTGTTGGATTTCTGGCCACCTCCCTCCATTCCTAAACCTTAGGCCCAGGGACATCTGAAACCTCCTCAAAGCCCTGTGCACCTAGGCAGATGACCTCTTGCTCTCTGACCCCTCTGCTCCCCATTTGTTGGTTTGAATTAAGACTAGTCAGGAGGGCCAGGCGCGGTGGCTCAAGCCTGTAATCCCAGCACTTTGGGAGGCCGAGACGGGCGGATCACGAGGTCGGGAGATCGAGACCATCCTGGCTAACACGGTGAAACCCCGTCTCTACTAAAAAAATACAAAAAACTAGCCAGGCGAGGTGGCGGGCGCCTGTAGTCCCAGCTACTAGGGAGGCTGAGGCAGGAGAATGGCGGGAACCCGGGAGGCGGAGCTTGCAGTGAGCTGAGATCCGGCCACTGCACTCCAGCCTGGGAGACAGAGCGAGACTCCGTCTCAAAAAAAAAAAAAAGACTAGTCAGGAGACTGGGCGCGGTGGCTCATACCTGTAATCCCAGCACTTTGGGAGGCCGAGGCGGGCAGATCACGAGGTCAGGAGATCGAGACCATCCTGGCTGACATGGCAAAACCCCATCTCCACTAAAAGTACAAAAAATCAGGCCGGGCGCATTGGCTCAAGCCTGTAATCCCAGCACTTTGGGAGGCCGAGACGGGCGGATCACAAGGTCAGGAGATCGAGACCATCCTGGCTAACCCTGTGAAACCCCGTCTCTACTAAAAAATACAAAAAAACTAGCCGGGCGAGGTGGCAGGCGCCTGCAGTCCCAGCTACTCAGGAGGCTGAGGCAGGAGAATGGCATAAACCTGGGAGGCGGAGCTTGCAGTGAGCTGAGATCCGGCCACTGCACTCCAGCCTGGGTGACAGAGCGAGACTCCGTCTCAAAAAAAAAAAAAAAAAAAAAAAATCAGCCAGGTGTGGTGGCGGGCGCCTGTGGTCCCAGCTACTTGGGAGGCTGAGGCAGGAAAATGGCGTGAACCCGGGAGGTGGAGGTTTCAGTGAGCTGAAATCGCACCACTGCACTCCAGCCTGGGCAACAGAGCAAGACTCCATTTCAAAAAAAAATTAAAAAGAACTAGTTAGTCACTATCTGCAGGCCACACCTCATCTACTGAAAAAGGAGAGGAGCTGGCTAGAAAAAAAGAGGACCCCGAGGGAGATATGGTCCACCGTTTAATCTAGACAGGCCAATCACTGGAGCTATGAGGCCTGAGCCTGGCCTGACCCTCAGTTCGTTGGAAGGCAGGAGCATCCTCAGGTAGAGTGTATGGGCTTTGCCTGCCTTCAGCCTGCTGAGATCCAAATTTTAGATGTACTCCTTGTTCACTGTGTGCCTTTGGTCAAGTTGCTTCATTGTTTTAGCCTCGGTTTTCTTTTATTCTTTTGAGGCAGGGTCTCATTCTGTTGCTCAGGCTGGAGTGCAGTGGTGTGAGCTTGGTGCACTACAGCCTTGAACTCCTGGGATCAAGTGAGCCTCCCTCCTCAGCCTCCTGAGTAGTTGAGACTACAGGTGCATGCCACCATGCCCAGCTAAGTTTTCTATTTTTGTATTTTTTATAGAGACAGGGTTTTGCCATGTTGCCCAGACTGGTCTCAAACTCCTGGACTCAAGCAATCCCTGCACTTTGGCCTCCCAAAGTGTAGGGATTACAGGTGTCAGCCACCACACCTGGCTGGTTTTCTTATCCCTGAAATAATCCCTCAAAATTATGGAGAGGGCTAAATGAGGTAATATTGGTAAAGTGGCTGAGATTTAGTCATCTCAATTATTGGTAGCAACTATTATTAAAAAAACAATCAATGGATAGAAAGGAGAACAATGCACTTTTGGCTCAGTAAAAAGTACTGACCTTTACGGTCAGAGTAATCTAAAGAGAAAGTGATCTGCCTCTAGAGGTAATGAGGCCCCCATCACTGGAGGTGCAATGAGGTCCAGGCAAGCACAGGCTGGAGAATGATATGCACTAGAGAGAATTCAGGAAAGCCTTGGCACAGGAAACTTTCCGGGCCCTGCTTTGGCATCAGCACTATATGATAGGAAATTAGAGGAGCAGGTGAATCCTACTTCCTACTGTGAGGCACTGGGGAGAGCAGGCAGAGATGTCCCCAGCCTCTGGGAACGTCAGGGGTTGGCTGCTATGGCTGGGACTGTGAGGCTCTTCAGAGGATAGGTAGTCCTGAGAGGCTGCCTGGAGGAGGACTGCAAGGGTGGGTATGGTTCTGATAGGTGGGAAAAGGTGGGATTGTATTCTAGGCCCAGGAAGGGCTTGGTGGCTAAGGAACAGAGAGGGTCCTGGGACACTGGTCCTAAAGTTGGCCCCAGGGTTTGGTCATCATCCTTGTGCCTCAGCCTCCTGAGTAGCTGGGATTACAGGTGCACCACCATGCCTGGCTAATGTTTTTATTTTTGTAGAGACAAGGTTTCAGCATGTTGGCCAGGCTGGTCTCAAACTCCTGACCTCAGGTGATCCGCCTGCCTCAGCCTCCCGAAGTGCTGGGATTACCAGCTTGAGCCACCGCACCCAGCTGGGTTTCATCATTCTGGGTGCCCAAGGGGTTTGGGTGTATGGTGGTGGCGGTGGGGAAACTGGTAATTCCCTGTCCCGCCAACCCCCCAGCTTCTCCTGGAGGAGGAGCCAGGGCTACTCCCGGTGGCAAGGAGCCCGGGCCCGTAAGGAGCGGAACTGGGGAAAGAAAGACTTCTTATGCCCAGTGCATTTGGGGGCGTCCGGGGGTCGGGGAACAGTGGGGCCTTTGTCCCCAGCCGCCAGGAATCTGGCCGAGAGTTGGCCCTGGGTCTGGCTAGGCCCTCGGCAGGCAGGTCCTCTTTGCAGTGACCCTTTCAAAGCTCAGCCTGAATCCCTGGGAGGAGAGACAGCGTGGGGCGGGACATGGGGATGACTGAGACCCACAGGCTGAGGCCTGAGGGACAGAAACAGACCTGCCTTGGCCTCTCGGGGTGGGGAAGCTGGTGGGAGGTGTGTGGGCCGGAGGAATGTGGTGGGCTGCGGGACCGCATGGGAGCCATGTGGGAGGATAACCACTCAAGGGGCCTTAGCCCCAAGTTGGGGTCCACCTAGGGAGGGGCCGAGTTCATTCTGGCCCGAGAGTGTTTCTGTCTCCAATCTGACTTCTGTCTGGCTCTGTTTTCCTGCATCAACAGCTGCTTCTTCCTTTCTGATTTTCCCGAAAGTGTGAGAGCTTGGAAAGAATCGGGTGTGGGCGCCAGACTCAGAGCTCTTGGGAGGAGGGAGAGGTGGGGACCTGGGCAATCTAGAGCTTTTCCTGATCCTGAGAGTCCCCAAAGGCTGGAGGGAGAGGGTCCCCCGTAGAGTCTCCCTTATGCTCAAAGTGGAGGAACTCTGTATTGTTCCCGAAAAGGGACGGAAGGAGGAGGAAAGCTATCCAGAGAGGGGACGTCTTCCTTTGTTTCAGCTGGAGGAATATCAGAGGCCACCCTCCTTCCCTGTCTCTCCATTTGCCTCATAGGGAAACTGAGGCCTAAAGAAAGGACAGTCCAAGGGGATAGAGCACAGAAGAAAGGACCAGCAAGAGTGGAAGGAAGCCAGCCCTGTGCGGTTAGGACTGTAGGGACTATGGTGGCTCACGCCTGTAGTCCCAGCTACTCGGGAGGCTGAGGCAGGAGGATCGCTTGAGAGGATGCATGCCAGGTGGGAGGAGGAAGGGGCCTCGGGTTGTTGAGTTGTCATAAGAGGGTTGTAGAGAAGTGCCCAGAGTTCCTTCAGGTCTGACCTGCGGTGATTCCATGAAAAAAAGGAGAGGAAGGAATGATTCCTGCTGGTGAGTTCCCAAGATCCTAGTAGAAAGAGGGACCCCAGGCTTTTGGACTGAGCAATGCACAGGGGAGCCTTTTGCGGCCCAAGGGAGAATCTTGCCCCCGCTCTGATGCTGTTTCTACTTCTTGCCCCGGAACCCGATCTCTCTTTGGCCTCCAGGCACTCTCTGTACTAGGGAAGATTTTTGTTGTTGTTGTTTTTGAGACAGAGTCTCGCTCTGTCACCCAGACTGCAGTGCAATGGCACGATCTCGGCTCACTGCAACCTCTCCCAGGTTCAAGGGATTCTCCTGCCTCTGCCTCCTGAGTAGTTGGGATGACAGGCACCCACTTTTAGTAGAGATGGGCTTTCGCCATGTTGGTTAGGCTGGTCTTGAACTCCTGACCTCAGGCGATCTGCCTGCCTCAGCCTCCCAGAGTGTTGGGATTACAGGCATGAGCCACTGCGCCTGGCCTGGGAAGATTCTTATAAATCTTCCTTTCCTCTTCTGGAGGTGTGGCCCTGGGCTCCTCCCCAAGAGAGGCGGAGGAGGGGGCGGAGGCCCCAGGCTGCGATGGAGGCTGTCTGCGCACTGTATCTTGCAGTGGCATCGCAGAGCTGAACTTCATTAGCTCTAATGAAGCCTTGGCACTGTGCTTCTCCCACACAGCACCTAGATGTTTCAAGGAAGGCGAGGGGGACAACTGAGGTTGGGTCCAGAGCCCAGGAGATGGTGCGGTGGGCAGGGGGGATGTTTGCAAGAGGGGAGGGTAGGAGGCAGAAAATGGGGACCACACAACCAGGCCGGGGTTGCCAAAGTGAGAGAGAAACAGCTCCTCTTCCTTCCGCACTGGGACTTTTGTCTTCTCCAGTGGCCTAGAGGCCTAGGTACCCCCAGTGCTAGGGAAAGCCTTATCTGAGAGACGGGGTGTGGTCTGGGGATGCTGAGGATATTCCCAGGCCTGGCTTGCAGAGAGCGCCCCTCCTGCTGTCTCCCTAATTTCAGCCTGGAGCAGGAGAACGACCTGACCCCAGCATGGGAGGCCCAGGGCTCGGGAAAGTCCAGCATTGGGCCGGAGCCGAATGGAACCCACTGTCAGTGGTGATTGGTGCTTGCTTGCTCTCTGCGTTCCAGGCTTTCTCTTGGGACCTGGATGAATGAGACACAACCCTGCCCTCAAGGGCCTCCTTGTCTGCTTTTCCTACCGCCAGACAAAAAGTCTCCACAAAGATTGTATAACCATGAGTTCTAAGATTTGCATCCACCCGATCTACCAGTACCGAACACCCCTCAGGGGCCCCCTGCCAAAAATATTAATGTAAAAATGGCCCAGTCTGACTGGGGAGACGGACCTGCAGCCTACACAAGCTAGTGTCTTCACCATGGTAATCACTGGAGAGTGAATGTGGTCACAAAGGCGTTAACAGGAGTTTAAAGCTGGAGGCCGGAAGCTGGGTAGAATTGCCATAGGGATTGGTTAAAAACCAGTTGGTGATATGATTAATCTCCTTTCTTTCATCTCCTGTTTCCAAATCTATCATTAACCTGAGGATTCTATAGTGAAATCCTTTTTGATCAATTTTTCAAGTGCCGTCATAAGGGGGATGTATAATTACAGATGCAACAACTGAGACCTGGAGTGGGCAAATAACTTCACTCAAGGTCACCAAGCATCAAATTTCAAGCTGGGCCAGGCACGGTGGCTCACACCTGTAATCCCAGAGACTTGGGAGGCTTTGACAGGAGGATTGCTTGAAGCTAGGATTTTTTTTTTTTTTTTTGAGAGAGAGGGTTTTGCTCTGTCACCCAGGCTGAAGTGCAGTGGCACAATCAGGCACACGCTACCATGCTTGGCTAATTTTTTTGTAGCGGTGGGGGTCTCCGTATGTTGCCTAGGCTGGTCTTGAACTCCTGAGCTCAAGTGATTCTCCTGCCTTGGTTTCCCAAAGTGTTGGGATTACAGGCATGAGCCAGAGGTCAAGAATTTGAGACCAACATTGGCAACATAGCAAGACCCTGTCTCTAAAAAATTAGCCAGGTGTGGTGGTGCACACCTGTAGTCCTAGCTACTTGGGAGGCTGAGTTGGGAAGATTGCTTGAGCTCAGGAGTTCGAGGCTACAGTGAGCTATAATAGAACCGCTGTACTCCAGCCTGGGTAACAGAGCAAGACCCTATCCACCCTCACCCTCCCCAAAAAATTAAAGCTGGGTCTTTCAGAATCCTAGGTCTGCCATTGTTGTGACTGCTATATTCTCTGACAACAAAGAGCTGGGAGGACACCCCTCACCCAGGGAAGGTAGACCCTCTTCCCCACAGCTGAGCCCTGAAATCCAAGCAAAGGTTGGGATAACGAAGGGGTGGGGAGGACAGATGTAATGGGTGGTGGGTGCAGAGAGATGTAGATTAAGTTCTGCTTCTCTGTGTCTTCTGTGATTCAGTGTGGAGTCTGGGTTTGCTCGTGAGTGGCGTGGGGGACCCCAGGGTTCTGTCAATGAAATGGCTGAGCCCCTGCCTCCTCCAAAGATGCTCCAGCTCTCAGGGGAAGGCTTCACTGTGGGGAGATGAGGCTTACCAAAGCTTGAAAGATATTTGCTGGGGCTGGGCACAGTGGCTCACGCCTGTAATCCCAGCACTTTGAGAGGCCAAGGCAGGCAAATCACGAGGTCAAGAGATCGAGACCATCCTGGCCAACATGGTGAAACCCCATCTCTACTAAAAATACAAAAATTAGCTGGGCGTGGTGGCATGTGCCTGTAGTCCCAGCTACTCGGGGGGCTGAGTCAGGAGAATCACTTAAACCCGGGAGGTGAAGGTTGCAGTGAGCCAAGATTGCGCCACCGCACTCCAGCCTGGAGACAGAGTGAGACTCCGTCTCAAAGAAAAAAAAAATGTTTGCTGGGACAAGAAAGGGATGGAGGAGAAGAGAGAGAAGGGCATACCAGGCAGAGGGACCCAACATTACCTCAGGCAAGGAGGCATGAACCAGCCTGGCCTCTTAAGAGATTGATGAGTACAAGGCTCAGAGTACAGGGAGGAGGTCAGGTTGGCAAGGCCAATGAGACCAGATCCCGCTCCTTCCCTCCCCCATCAGGGCATATCCCTCATGCCATGCTAGGATCCTGACTTGCTCCCATAGCTACTTCGGAGCCACACAAGGGTCTGGGGCAGTGGAGGCAGCAGACCAGGTGAAAGAAGATGGGAGATGAAACTGGAGGTACAGTTGGAAGGGCAGGATAAGAGTGGAATATGTTGGCTGGGCACGGTCGCTTACGCCTGTAATCCCAGCACTTTGGGAGGCTGAGACTGGTGGATCATCTGAGGTCGGGAGTTCGAGACCAGCCTGACCAACATGAAGAAACTCCGTCTCTACTAAAAATACAAAATTAGCCAGGAGTGTTGGCTCATACCACCACAGTAGCTGTAATCCCAGCTACTCAGGAAGGCTGAGGCAGGAGAATCGCTTGAACCTGGGAGGCAGAGGTTGCAGTGAGCCGAGATCGCACTTTTGCACCCCAGCCTGGGCAACAAGAGCGAAACTCCGTGTCAAAATAAATAAATATAAAAATAAAAATACAAAAATTACCTGGGCGTAGTGGCAGGTGCCTGTAAATCCCAGCTACTTGGGAGACTGAAGCAGGAGAATCGCTTGAACCTGGGAGGTGGAGGTTGCAGTGAGCCGAGATTGCACCACAGCACTCCAGCCTGGGCGACAGAGTGAGACTCTGTCTAAAAAAAAAAAAGAAAGAATGAGAATATGTCACCCTCTCCCCCTTTCCAGAAACTTGCTGTGCCGTCTCTTTCCCTTGTCTAGAAGGGCCTTCTCTGCCTTTTCCATTTCTCCAACTCCTGTTCCTCTTTCAATGCCCAATTCAAATATCTTCTGTAAAACCTCCCTCCACCACTCAAATATATCGTGACTTCCTCCTCTGCGCACTAGACCTTGTGCCCCGCGAGGATAGGGACTTTGTCTCGTTCACTGCTCTATATCCAGCCTCTAGGCCAGGCCCTGTTAGAACGCTGCTGACTGATGAACTGAGTGTTCCCACAGCACTGGGCACTGCATTGTCCACCAATAATAATAACAATGGGAGTATTGGTTATAGCAAACATGTATTGCAGCCCTCAGAGCCAGACACTGCTGTGCTGAGCACTTTGCACACACCGTCTCTTTAATCTGTACAACAATCCCACGGGCGATGGATTATCTCTATTTAATATCTGTGGAAACAGAAGCTCCGGGAGGTTGGTAACTTGTCCAGTGACATACAGATAGGAAGTGGGCCTGAGTCAGGATTCAAACCAGCTTCCTCTGAATCCTGCTTAGGAACTTTTTTTTTTTGAGACCGAGTCTTGCTCTGTCGCCCAGTCTGGAGTGCGGTGCCACGATCTCTGCTCACTGCAACCTCTTCCTCCCGGGTTCAAGCGATTCTCCTGCCTCAGCCTCTTGAGTACCTGGGACTATAGGCACACGCCACTGCATCTGGCCACTTTTTGTGTTTTTGGTAGAGAAAAGGTTTCACCATGTTGGCCAAGCTCGTCCCTAACCCCTGGCTTCAAGTGCTCCTCCGACCTCGGCCTCCTAAAGTGCTGGGATTACAGGCATGAGCCACTGTGCCCAGGTTCTGCTTAGGAACTTTTAGACACTATGCCCTATAGCACCTTCATTTGTTGCATGTCTGTCTCTTTGGTTTTATAAAATCAGGGACTGCTTTTGTTAATTTTTGAAAATCCTCGGACTACGGAACTGATTTGTTAAGCAACTTCTACATGCCAGACACTCAACGTTGAGTCCTCTCCAGGACCCAGTTTACAGCTGAGGAGACTGAGGCATGGAGAGGGAAAGGACTTGACCAAGGTCATGCAGTTGGGACCCGAAACCTGGCCTCTGACTCATCTTCCCTTGTGTCACTGCCCCCCCCAGCCCAGTGCCAGGCCGTTGGTGGTACCCAGTGAACAGTCCTAGAATGAACGAAAGAGGAATCGGCTCTGAAGGTGACTGCTTTCTTTGGGGGCACACAAGGGGCCGGACGGGGGCCATGAACTGGGCCTCCAGCCCCTAAGCCCAGTGTGTGTCCCGCCGGGATTACTGATGAGGAGAGGGATCTAGAGGCCGGGACTGGGGATGTTGTAATTTCCAGGTGCTCAGCTGTCTGTCAGACCTGGGAGCTCCAAGGAGGAGAGGCTGACCTGGTTCCGGGGTGGTCAGGGATGGTGTCTGGGGCAGGCAGAGCCTTACCACGACCTTTAGAGGCCTCCGGAGGCTACACAGCATCAGTAGGATTTTGGCCACTGGTGACCAGAAGGGACCTCCAAGCCTGGGAAATGCAGCTGCCAGGGCTGCAGTGCGGATGGGCAGAGGCCCTGGGTTGTGCTGCAGGCTGGGCACTCACTGCCTTTTGCTGAGTGACCATTCAGCCTATGCTCCCAGCCCCACAGGGATCCACCAATCAGACCTGCCTGCTGCTGTGTATTTGCATCTCATTTGCGTGACAACACCCCTTGCTCTGTCCCCAAGTGTGCCTCCTCAGCTCATGCCCCATTCCCCATTTCAGGCCCCCTGTGCAGAGCTCCCATGGGAAGGGCAGAAAGGCCCACCTGGGCTGCCAGCCTGCTGCACTATTCATAGCTCAGGGCTGGCGTACTTCACATACTTGACGTTTCTCATGTCTGGCTGGCCCGAGGCCCCTCTGTTGTCTTCCCCTCCCTCCCCTCTTCTCTTTTTTCCCCTTCCCCTCCTCCCTCCTCTCAACCAATCTTCCTGAAATCTACAGATATCCAAGTCCCTTGTCATGGAAGAGCCCACATAGGGAAACTGAGGCCCCAGAGAGGGCGGGGCCTGGAGGGAGAAACCGGTGGTAATGAGGTGCATAATGAGGTGGCTGAGTCTGGGCTCTGCCCGTATTTTCATTCCCGAGCTGACATTAGCTGTGGTACCATGACAGATTCCTTAGCTTGCTAAGTTAGACAAGCATTTCAGAAAGTCAAGACCTGGAGGGTAAGGGTTGAGTCAAGGGAAAAAGGGGATGGGGAGGGGGCAGGCAGGCACTGTATTATAGTCCAGGGAGAGGGGAACTTGGATGCAGGGAGCAGGCCCTGAGTCTCAGGACAAGGGTGTGGCACATTGCAGAACCCACGAGGAGGGCTCGTGGCTGGAGTGTGGCCAGCTGGGGTGAGGGCACAGAGCTGCAAAGAGGATTGAAGCAGCTCCCCCTTTTCTCCCCACCCCTTTCTCCCCCACTCCTTTTTTTTGAGCTTGGATCTGGCTCCATCGCCCAGGCTGGAGTACAGTGGCACAATCATGGCTCACTGCAGCCTTGAACTCTTGGCTCAAGCAATCCTCCCACCTCAGCCTCCCAAGTAGCTGGGACTACAGGCGTGCCCCATGGCGCCTGGCTAATTTTTATTTTTATTTTTGTGGAGATGGGGTCTTACCATGTTGACCAGGCTGGTCTCAAACTCTTGGGCTCGAGGGATCCTCCTGCCTCTGTCTCCCCAAGTTCTGTGATTACAGGCACGAGCCACCGCGCCCGGCCCCCCTTTCTTCCTTATTCCAGCACCCCCGACTTCTGGATCTGGTTCCGTCTGAGGAAGGGGTGGGGATATAAAAAGACAAAGATCTGAAGCAGTCCCTGCCTCTACTAGACCCCTCCTGGGGACAGGGTTCTGGTTACCCCTAACTCTCTGAGGAAAGGCTCATTCATTCCTCAACATTCAGAAACAGTGTGCAGAGCACCCACCCTGGGCCAGGAGCCAGGGATCTGACCACCAGCGAAGCAGACATGGCCCTTGCCTTCCAGGACCCACAGCCCTGTGGGGAGATGTTGGTCAAAATAAGCTCATAAATAAACAGACACTGACAAGAGGGTGCACAGGTAACTGACCTGGTCTGGGGCCAGAGGAGGTGTGCCTGGGGAAGTGACATTTTTGCTAAGAGCAACAGGGTGGGTAGGAGTGAATCAGGGCATGGGTTGCATTCCAGAAGCAGCATGTGCAAAGGACCTGTGGCTGGAAAGGTGCCTGGTCTTCACAGGAGCTGGAAGGAGGCCAGGGTGGCCAGAGCATAGAGGAAGAGGGCGTGGTGGGTGTGGGGACCAAGGCGCGTCCCACAAGGCCTGGTGGTCATAATATTAAAATAATCAATCTGGACTGTCAGATACCAGAGAGGTGACCGCCACTTAGAGCAGGGCAATGGTGTGATGAAGTGAGCAGACTCCGGAGACATCTAGGAAGCAGAGTCTGCTCCAATGCGGGGATGGAGGGCTGGGGCCATAACACCTAATTCTTGGTTCTCAGCCACTTTGTCAGGCTGCTATCCCTGTCTTCATTTTATAGCTGAAGAAATAAGGAAAACTGAGTGACCTTGAGTGATGATCTTGAGGTCACACAGCCAGAAAAGGGTCAGGGCCAGTACCAATGGCAAGTGTGGTCTTTACTCTGTGTTAGCCTTCTTGATGCCGGGACAGTGGTCACTTTCTCACCAGCCTCCCTGTCCCCACGCCTCAGTGCCCCTGCAGGTCACCCCAGCATTCCCTGCCTAGCACCCGACCCAGTGGAGAGCCAGGAGTTCCAGGTGGTGGGTGCTGTGTGCCACCTTTATTTCCAGAGGTTGTTCTGCTGTTAAATGAGTTAGTGCATTTAACAGCAGCATGCCTGGAGTACAGTAAGCACTCAACAAGCACTCATGACTGTGTGGCTGTTATCCTGTCCCCGAATGTGGGGCCAGGCAGACTGGCAGGGGGAGGTGGGAGGAGGATCTGGAGCG
Organism: Macaca mulatta; assembly: GCF_049350105.2. Classification (NCBI taxonomy): domain Eukaryota; kingdom Metazoa; phylum Chordata; class Mammalia; order Primates; family Cercopithecidae; genus Macaca; species Macaca mulatta. The sequence goes on from NC_133421.1 coordinate 62,715,857, forward strand.
AGGATGATGCCATCTGTCCTCTTCTGACCAGAGAGCCCAGCCCAGGGGGCTCCCTCATGGCAGCGGCCCAGGGGAGGCTGTTTGTCCCTGCAGAGCCACTGTCCCTGCCACCTGTCCAGCTGCCTCTGGGCATCACAGACTGGATTAGGGAGTGGTTCAGTTCATAGGCAGGGCCACATGTGTGAAGGGGAAGGTAGGGGTAACCCAGGAGGGATGGGCAGGGCTGGGGTGAGGGGGTGGGTGGTTTCAGGGGTGGGGCTGAGAGCCTCTCCCTGCAGGGAGCCCCATGTGCTCCGGGGAGACTTTCGGAATCTGCTGAGACCTGCCCTGGGAGGGGACATGGTCTCAGCTTGACTGGGACCCATCTCTTGCCTGAAGGAAACCAATGTGTGCACCTGTTACCTCTGCCCAGGCTGTCAGACAACAGGAAGCACTCCTGGGGGGCGGGGGCAGGCGGAGTCACACCTAGAGCTCTCCCCTAGTCTCCTCTGAAGTGTGCTGTCCAGTGTGAGACCGGGGGATGGATCTGCTGGCCTTAGAGAAGAGCCATTGCAGGCATTCACTGCCTCTAGGAATGACTGCTCCAGTCTAGTCTGAAAAGGGGCTCTGGCCGCTCTCCTTGACCGAAGGGAGACCCTGAGATTCCACAGTTGCCCTGTCTTTCTGCAGGGGATTTTTCTCCTCTGTAGGAGATGGGGAGGGGAACATCCCAGGGCTGGTTGGAGCTGAGGGGCCTGGGGAGCGAGGTTGAGGGAATGAGGACCCCTCTGCTCGCTCTGGGTTGTCAAGGAGACGAGGCATGCCAGCACTGGGCCAGCAGGGGGCTCTGCTGCCCACGGGACCTGCCTATCCAGCAGCCGAGATAATCATCCTTCAGTGTGCCAGTGTGCGGGCTCATTTCCAGGAGTGCCTGCGAGGACCCGGCCGTGTCTCTGTGGGCATGCCCTTGTGTGTATGCTACAGGGGGGTGTGAGCGTGTGGCACGTTGGAACGGGCATGTGTGTGCTTGGTGGGTTTGAGGACTCCCACACTGAGTCAGGTTTCTGACAAGAAAACACTTCCAAGGTCCTGCTGGCAGCCTTGGAAGAGTTTGTGCATGACTGGGGATGGCAACCTCTGTGGATGGCAGGCCCCCATCAACGCCAAGGACCTGATGCGTACCAGGTTCAGGCTGGGCTTTTCCCCTGTTCAGGAACCTCTAGGGCTCCAAAGATGACAGTAGAGACTCTGAGGAGGTGTAGTGACGAGGAATGGCAGGGAAAGGTCTTCCAGGCAGGAGGTGTCCAGCTCCTGGGCAACCTCTGTGGGCAGAGCCTTCTCCTGGGCACCAAGGAGAGCCTGTTCATTTGTTTCATCTTTCAACTTTTTTTTTTTTTTTGAGATGGAATTTTGCTCTTGTCGTCCAGGCTGGAGTGCAATGGTGCGATCTCGGCTCACTGCAACCTCCACCTCCTGGGTTCAAGTGATTCTCCTGCCTCAGCCTCCAGAGTAGCTGGGACTACAGGCACCTGACACCATGCCCGGCTAATTTTTGTATTTTTAGTAGAGACGGGGTTTCACCATGTTGGCCAGGCTGGTCTCAAACTTCTGACCTCAGGTGATCCAACTGCCTTGGCCTTCCAAAATGCTGGGATTACAGGCCTGAGCCACTGTGGCTGGCCTTATGTTTTATTTTTTTGTGTGTTTGATTTCTGACTTGGCCTTTTTAAAAAAATTATAAAATGGCCAGGTGCAGTGGCTCACTCCTGTAATCCCAGCACTTTGGGAGGCTGAGATGGACAGATCACAAGGTCAGGAAATCAAGACCATTGTGGCTAACACAGTGAAACCCTGTCTCTACTAAAATATACAAAAAATTGACTGGGCGTGGTGGCGGGCACCTGTAGTCCCAGCTACTCGGGAGGCTGAGGCAGGAGAATGGCGTGAACCCAGAGGCAGAGCTTGCAGTAAGCGAGATCATGCCATAGCACTCCAGCCTGGGCAACAGAGCAAGAATCTGTCTCAAGAAAAAAAAAAAAAAAAAAAAAAAATATATATATATATATATATATATATATATATATATATATATATATATATATATAAAATATATATAATACAGCCGGGCGCTGTGGCTCATGCCTGTAATCCCAGCACTTTGGGAGGCTGAGGTGGGCAGATCATGAGATCAGGAGATTGAGACCATCCTGGCTAACACAGTGAAACCCCGTCTCTTCTAAAAATACAAAAAAAAAAAAAAAAAAAATTGCCGGGCATGGTGGCTCGCGCCTGTAGTCCCAGCTACTCAGGAGGCTGAGGTAGGAGAATTGCTTGAACCCGCGAGGCGGAGGTTGCAGTGAGCCAAGAGCACACCATTGCACTCCACACTCCAGCCTGAGCAACAAGAGCAAAACTCCATCTCAAAATATATATATATACAACAAAATGTATAATTTTAACAATTTTTAACTGTAAAGTGGCATTAAGTACATCCATATTATTGTGCTATCACCATAAATGGTGATATTCCACTATCACCGTAAGTGGAATAATATAATATTTATTCATTCATTCCTTTTTTTTTTTTTTGAGACAGGGTCTTGCTTTGTCACCCAGGCTGGAGTGCACTGGTATGATCACGGCTCACTGCAGCCTTGACCCCCTGGGCTCAAGCTGAGACCTCCCATCTCAGCTTCCTGAGTAGCTGGGACTATAGGTGCATGCTACCACTTTCTGCTACCTTTTTTTTTTTTTTTTTTTTTTGTAGAGACAGGGTTTCACCACGTTGTCCAGGCTGGCCCTGAACTCGTGACCTCAAGTGATTCTCTCACCTCAGCCTCCCAAAGTGCTGGGAATACAGGTGCTGGGATTACAGACGTGAGCCACCAAGCCCAGCCAGTATTAGTCCTTTTGTGTCTGGCTCATTTCACTTAGCATAATCTCTTTAAGGTTCATCCACATTGTAGCATGTGTCAAAATTTCTTTTTTTTTTTTTTAAATTTGAGACACGGTCTGGCTCCCCCAGACTGAGGTGTAGTGGCGCAATTTCAGTGCATTGTAACCTCCATCTCCTGTGCTCAAGCCATCCTCCCACCTCAGCCTCCCAAGTAGCTGGGACTACACGTGTTTGCCCCCACACATGGCTTTTTTTTTTTTTTTTGTAGAGATGGGGTTTCGCTATGTTGCCTGGGCTGGTCTTGAACTCCTGGGTTCAAGCAATCCTCCCGCCTCAGCCTCCCAAAGTTCTGGGATTACAGGTGTGAGCCACCCCGCCCAGCCTTCACTTATTTTAAAAGGCTAAATAATACAATTATGTATTGTTCATGTAATGTATGTATTCTATGTAATACAATAATACAGACGATTTCATTGTGTGGATATACCTCATTTTGTTTGTCCGTTCATCCGTAGATGGACACTTGGGTTGCTTCCATTTCTTGGCTGTTGTGAATAACACTGCTGTGAACACGAGTGTACAAACATCCCCTCATCCCTGTTTTCAGTTGTTTTGGATATATACCCAGAAATGGAATTACTGGATCATATGGTAATTCTGTGTTTAATTTTTTTATTTTTTATTTTTTGAGATGGAGTTTCCCTTTTGTTGCCCAGGCTGGAGTGCAATGGCACGATCTTGGCTCGCTGCAACCTCTGCCTCCCTGGTTCAAGCGACTCTCCTGCCTCAGCCTCCTGTCTATGTTTAATTTTTTGAGAAACTGTCATCCTGATTTCCATAGCAACTTCACCATTTTATTTATTTATTTTTAAATTTTATTTTATTTTTATTACTTTTTTAGAGAGGGAGTCTTGCTCTGTGGCCCAGGCTGAAGAGCAGTAGTGTGATCACAGCTCACTGCAGCCTCCAACTCCTGGGTTCAAGGGATCCTCCCACCTCAGCCTTCCAAGTAGCTGGGACTACAAGTGTGTACCATCACGCTTGGCCAATTTTGCGTTTTTTATAAAGATGGGGTTTCAATATGTTTCCCAGGCTGATCTTGCACTCCTGGCCTCCCAAACACTGGGATTACAGGTATGAGCCACTGTGCCTGGCCACAGCCACACCATTTTACATTCCCACAGCAATCCAATTTCTCCACATCCTAACCATTAATAAATAATTTTTGAGCTGGGCACGGTGGCTCACGCCTGTAATCCCAGCACTTTGTGAGGCCGAGGTGGGTGGATCACTTGAGGTCAGGAGTTCGAGATCAGCCTGGCCAACATGGTGAAACCCCATCTCTACCAAAAATACAAAATTTAGCTGGGTGTGGTGGCGCGTTCCTGTAATCCCAGCTACTCGGGAGGCTGAGGCAGGAGAATCGCTTGAACCCAGGAGGTGAAGGTTGCAGTGAGCCAAGATCTCACCACTTCACTCCAGCCTGGGCAACAGAGACACTGTCTAAAAAAAAAAAAGAAGTAATTTTTGAGAGCCCACTATGCACAAAGCTCTCTAGGAGGGCAAATCCACTCTGAAAACCCAACAGCCATTGTCCTTGGGGAGCTCTCAGTCTAAGAGGGAGACTCAGGCCAGGCCCTTGAGCATCCTCCTATCTGAGGGGAAAGCCACAGGCCATATCTTTTGGGAGACCCTAGACTGATGTGGGGCAAAAATCCCTTGTTTTCAAGAAGCACACAGTCTGATGGAGGAGGCACAGCTTATTCCCTTTGGGGAGTCTGCAGACAGGCCCAGAAACCAGAATGGAGACCCCAGAGACAGGCAGGGGGCTGCTGAGTGGGTAAATCAGGGGGTACAGAGGGATTGTGGTAAGCCTTGTCCCATGCCAGCCTGCTGTTGCCTGGGCAATGGCCCTGGTGTTTACTTTGTGGCTGGCTCTAGACGCACCCTTTTCTGTAAGTGCTCATTTCCCACCAAGAGGAAAGAGGCTCCTCTTTAGTCTCCCCTTCCTCTGTTGTCCCTGAGGGGTGAACTGGCCCTCCTGTGGCACTGGAGACCCTGCCAGCCTGGCACTTTTGCCATGCTCCTTGCCTGCTGGGAGGGGCCCCATCCTGGGGTCTCATGTTACCCATTCCTTCCCTACTCCCAGAGGGCCCACAAGGTAGTGCTCTGGGCTTGCCAAAGTTCAGCCAAGGAAGTGGGAGATCCTACTGAATCCTCCTTGCTTGGGAGGAACTGGGGCACGTCAGGAGCCTGTAGGAACCTGGGGCTGGCAGTGGGAGGTAGGGGTGATGCCGGGAAGGATGAGTTTGCCTGGGTCTGTGAGTGTCCGCATGTGTCACTGTGTCTTTGTGTATACATGGCTGTCTGCATGTCTGAATGTGAGTATGACTGTGATGACTATCCAAAAAGCCGTCAAAACAGCCTGCATTTATTAAATCCCTACTATGTGCTCTGAGCCTGTGCTAAGACTTTCTTTAATTTACTTAATCCTCCCAACAGCCTTTGAGGTGGAAATTCATGTCATTCCCATTTTATTGATGAGGAACCAAGACTTAAGGAGGTTAAGTAACTTGCCCAAAGTCTCACAGCTAGAAAGTGGTAGAGATGGGGCTCTGACTCAGCTTCCAGAGGATTCCAGATCCCATGTGTCAGCCCCTGAGCTGTGCTGCCACTGAAAGAACTTGGGGATTTTTTTTTTTTTTTTTTTTTTTTTTTGAGACAGGGTCTTGCTCTGTCACCCAGGCTGGAGTGCAGTGGCGTGAACACAGCTCACTGAATCCTTGACTTCGTGGGCTCAAGTGATCTTCCCACCTTAGCCTCCTGAGTAGCTGGGAACAGAAGTGCACGCCACCATCCCCAATTAATTTTTAAATTTTTTGTAGAGATGGGGTCTTGCCAAGTTGCCCAGCCTTTTTTTTTTTTTTTTTTTTTGAGACCGGGTCTCACATTGCAGCCTTGACCTCCCTGGGCTCAGGTGATCCTCCCCACCTCAGCCTCCCCAGTAGTTGAGACCACAGGCATGCACTACCACACCTGGCTAATTTTTATGTTTTTTGTAGAGACGGGGTTTCACCGTGTTGCCCAATCTGGTCTTGAACTCCTGGGCTCAAGCGATTCTCCTGCCTTGGCCTCCCAGAGTGCTGGGATTATAGGCATGAGTCATCATGCCCAGCCAGAATTTGAGGATTTTGTGATTTTTGGATTATCTCAGCCCACCTTCCTGATGGTGATGGGATGTCTGGAGTGACAAGTGCTTCCTCATCTTCCTTCCCAGGCTTCCGTGGCTCTGGCCTAGTTTGAGGGAGAGGGAGCATAGTCCATCCCAACCCCGGGCAAGGGTGGCCCTAGAGGGGAAGAGCACTGGGTCTGGGGAGACCCTGGGAACCACCCTCTACCCGTGGGCCAGACATAGCACCGGTGCGGGGTGCCCAGGTTCCCGGTGATGGGGGTTATGTGCACAATAAGGGCGCTGGGGAGACATAGGCTTGCTTGGCCGGCTCATCAACTTGGCCTGCTGGGGCTTGTCAGGCGGGAGTCTCTACCCAAGCAATGCTGGGAACCAGGCATCTGAATAGGGCAAAAGGGTGGAAGAGGCCCGAGGGGGCAGCCGCCCTTGACTGAGGAGACTGGAGCAGGGTTCAGAGGCCCGGGCGTGGGTGACTGGGGCATGTGTTGGTATCGCATTGCCTGCATGCCTGGGATGCACAGATCTGCGGTGGGATTTGCCCCGTCTGTATGCGAGGTTGTGGAGTGGTCATGGGTCTGCGTTCGTTGGTGTGCGACTGGGTACAGGACCAGATGGAACTTCAAACATGCTGGATGACTATCTTGGGGTGGGGTCATTGTTTGTCACCTGGCGGTTTGGGGCCCACATTCTGGGAAGAGCGCTGAGCAAGCTGGAGGAAGGAAAAGCAGGCAGAATCGACCCTGAGCCCCTCTCTCACTTCCTGAGCCACACGCCCTGCAACACGTCAGTTTCCTTCTTGCTCCTATCTGACCCCTGGGACTCAGGACGCTCTCCTCCCCTTCCCCAGTGCCTGGTTGCTTCTACTCCTCCAGTCCAGACCACCCTCTCCTGTGAGGGATAGCCTGGGAGGTGTCTGGCCCCACCCTCAAAAAACTGTCACCTCCCAGAGAGAAGAGGCCCCATGCACCTGAAAGCAGGGCTCCCTTGGTTTGTGGGGGTCTCCCTTGGTGGGGGTGAAGGCAGCCAGCTTTGGCCAGTCTAGAACTTGGGGATCCCTAAAGGTTTTAGGAGCTGGGACAATACTCATGACGCTCCAAGGTGTCTCAGCTCCTGGCGCACAGCAGGTACTCAAGATGTGGTTAAACAAGAGCGTAATGGAAAAAGATCTGGTAAGTGGTTAGAACCCTGGGATCCGGTCCCAGCTTAGTAAAAATGAGTCCTTGAACTAGTCACTTGTTCTCTTTGAGCCTCAGTTTTTAAAAAAAATTTTATTCTTATTTATTTATTTAGGGACAGGGTCTCACTCTGTCTCCCTGGCTGGAGTGCAATGGTGTGATCTCTGCTCATTGCAACCTCCACCTCCCAGGCTCAGGTGATCCTCCCACCTAAGCCTCCTGAGTAGCTGAAACTACAGACACGTGCCACCACACCTGGCTAATTTCTGTGTTTTTTGTAGAGATCGGGTTTCACCACGTTGCTCAGGCTGATCTCAAACTCCTGGGCTCAAGCGATCTGCCCACCTTGGCCTCCCAGTGCTGAGATTGCAGGCGTGACTCACCACGCCTGACCAAGCCTCAGTTTCTGTAACTGAAAAACGGATGTCAAAAAAAAAATCTCTGGTTATTTGATTCTTAGGGTAAGTGTCAAATGAGAACAAGTGAAAGTGCTTTCAAATAGTAAAAGACAATGATCTCTTGGAAGGAGTGAAGACTGGATGCCCTCCCTTTGGGGATGCAGCCTTCAAGCCCCTCACCAGGGACCCTCAGGAAGATGAGGTTGAATGGATTTTGCAAGCTGGTCAAACTAGAGGGGGATGGGAGGGGCAGCTCAGCAGGGTAATTTCTGATGCAGGGGGAGGAAGCTGGGCAGGGCGTGGGGGGAGGACTCACGCTAGGCAGGAAGGCTTGGAATAGAATCTCAGCTACGCCTGGTATTTCCCAGCCCTGGGCCCCCTCCCCCACCACCCTCTAGGGCCCACCCCACATTCCTTTCCCAGAGGAAATGGGGGAGGGAGCAGAGAGGCTCCCCAGGCCTGGAGGATCATTTATTCAAGCTTCATACAACCTTTGAGGCCCCACTGGGTGCACTCTCGCCCTGAAGTCCCCACAGAGGCAGCTGGGTGTGGAGGTGGTGGGGGTGGGGAAGGAAAGGTGTGTGGTTTGTGTTGGAGGAATCTGTTACCTCCTTGGTTGCGCCTTGCTGCCCTGCCAGGTTAGAGGGCAGGAAATGGACATTGTATATGGTTGATCCCTTCCAGGGTCTCTGCAATCTGAATACAGAAAACCCATGTTGCGTCTCCACTTCTCTCCTCCCTGCTGCCCCAGAACCCTCAGCGGTTTTGAATTCTGCAGAGGTGGATTCTTGATCTGGGCACACAGCAGTACCTGTTGGCCATCAGCGGCTCCATGGGGGATGACAGGGGAGAGTCACTCCATTTCCTTAGAACCAGGGACTGGACTAGCAGCAAGAGGAACGCAAGTTAGGCAGCTGGAAGGACTTACTGGCTGCTTGCTGGGAGGACAGGCCAGACTTGGAGCTGAAGACATCTGATTGCCCTCCGCTTGGGGCCCCAGAGTCTGACATGGCTGGGGACAGCTTGATGGTGGTTCCAGCTGGTCTAGGAGGGTCTGGCCTTTGGAGAGTATGACAGAGTCACAGGGCAGGCCAGGGCAGGAGTGGTCCCAACACGGAATCCTTAGTTTTCTAGCGATGGAAGTGGGGCGGGAGAGGGTGCTGATGGAGATAGCGTGTCCTGCTCTCCCTGGCTGCAGTCCTTTCCCGCTCTCCCCCTAAGCTCTCCTGACTCAGCTCGTGGCAGCCTCACTCTTCCCATCTGGCTTCCGCCAGGGTGGGGGTGGTGGGTCCAGCTCTTGCACGGAGGGGGAGCCCAGCAAATAGCAAACAGGAAACAGGAGAACAAAACCAGCTCCCTGGCTGACACAGGCAGCCGCCCCCACACGCCTCACCCTCACCCTTCCTCTCTCTTCCTTCTCCCTCCCTTGATCCGGACCTCCCTCGTGGTCTGCTCTGCTCCCTTCCCCCTCCCCTCCCACCTCTGTCCCTCAGGCTCCCTTCCCATCCCTTGCTCCTTCACCTTCTTTTTTTTTTTTTTTTTTTTTTTTTTTTTTTGAGACGGAGTCTCGCTCTGTAGCCCAGGCTGGAGTGCAGTGGCCAGATCTCAGCTCACTGCAAGCTCCGCCTCCCGGGTTCACGCCATTCTCCGGCCTCAGCCTCCCGAGTAGCTGGGACTACAGGCGCTGCCACCTCGCCCGGCTATTTCTGTATTTCTTAGTAGAGACGGGGTTTCACCGTGTTAGCCAGGATGGTCTCGATCTCCTGACCTCGTGATCCGCCCATCTCGGCCTCCCAAAGTGCTGGGATTACAGGCTTGAGCCACCGCGCCCGGCCAATGCTCCTTCACCTTCTGACACTTCGTTGTCTCCTCCCTTCCCCCCCTCTGCCCCCAGGCCCCTCCCCATCTCTGCCCCTCCATCTCCCACCCCCCACCCCCTTTCTGGATTTCCTACCTCCCCATTGGGCCACCCTCCTGGCAGGTTCTTGCTGGGGACAGTGGATGGTGGAATGGGGGGAAGGGGAGCTGCACCTGCTTGGTGCTTCCTTCTGGTAGTTGCCCCCAAAAGGCCCAACCTTTATGACACTTCCCATCTGGCTCCTCCTAGATTCGGGAGTGGGATTGGGCTGGAGCTGCCCCGCTTTCCTGGCTGCTGGCTAGGATTTGGGTGTAGGATAGAAGTTGGGATGAGGGGTCGTGGGGTTGGAGTCCCCATGCTGCCCTAACAAGCTGGGTGCTCTTGGACCTGTTTCCTTCCCTACAAATGAGGCCATAGTAATGGCCCCGGGCCACAGCAAATGACTGTAGTGATATTGTTGGTGAACAGTCAAGTGGGCTAGAAATGATAATGGTGGTTACACATCCACGAGCCAAGGCCTCTGCTAGCCCCACCTGGATGGGGCCTGGGAAGAGGGAGAGCCAGGAAGGGCGAGCAGGGCAGGGGCTAGCACAACATGGCGTTTCCTGTCTGGCTCACATGCCAGGGGGTGGAAGAGGGGCCAGCTTTGAGTGATCATCAGCTTGTGGTGCCCCTCTAGGTAGAGCTAATGGGTAGGGAGTCCTGGGGAGGAGGGTGGTTCCCACAGGGGTATTGGGGACTTCACCTGCACCTAAGGGTATGTGGCTGTCACTCTGTGCGGGGCAGTGTGTGTAGCACCTGAGGGGCTGTGGCATCTGTGCCTGGAGTGCCTGAGCTGTGCCGTGTGTGCGTGGCATCTGCCATGTTGTGGGGGTCCCTGTGGGGTATGTGTGGAGTGTGTGGGTGGGTAAATGTGGGTCTGGTATGCTTGCACATGCATCTGTCTGTGAGTGTGTGGACCGTATACACTTGGGCGGATGTCTGAGGTGTGTGTATACGATGTGGAAGAGTCCTGTGTGTGGGGGGGGGAGGATAGTATGTTTCTGGGGTATATGCACATAGGGTGAGTGTGTGTGGGAGGGTGGATGTGTGTTGTGCGGGTCTGTACAGAGTGGGTAGGGTGTGAAGCAGAGTGAGGGGCACCTGGAGCATGTGTGACTGTTTCTCTGGGTGCATGGGGCAGATGTGCGTGCGCGCGCGCGCGTGTGTGTGTGTGTGTGTGTGTGTGTGTGTGTGTGTGCTGGAAGGGTGCAAGGTGTGCGGGCTGGGGGAGAGTGCATGTCTGGGTCGAGGGCTGCCGTCTGCGTGTGAGGCTGCGAGGGTGTGGTCGTGTGGGGGACTGTGTAGTGCCCTGGCGTGTGGGGTGTGAGTGTGGGATCTGGGCGGCCGCGGACAGGGGCCGCCCCGGAGGGGGAGGCGTCAGCCCTGCGCGACTCGCGGGCGTGTCGGGGCTCGGGCGCCTTCAGCCGGGAGGCACGGGAGGCGCGGAGCCGCTCCAGCCGTCCTGCCGCCGTCCGCGCGGGCCGTCCATCCCTTCGGGGCCCCCGGGCCCAGGGCCCGCGGTTCCGGGGGGCGGGCGGGGACCCCCGGGGCCCGCCGGCCACCCGGGCGGTCGAGGACGCCGTCTACCGGGCACCTAGCAGCTGCCCCGGGCCCCCGCGCGGCGCACGCGGCTCCGGAAGCCCGGCCTGAGGCGTACTGGGGCCGGGGCGGTGGCCGGACCTGGGAGTCCCCGCCGGCCGCGGAGCTGGTGGGCAGCGCCGTGTGGCGCGTGGAGCGCGCGGGGGCCGGGGGCTGGCGCTGGGAGCGCGCCGTCGGTGTGGACTGCAGCGCCCCAGAACCGCGCTGTCTCTGGCTCCCCTGCCTCAGTCACAGCGACCGCCGCGCGCCCGGGCCGCGCCGGGCCAGGGTGAGCGCCGCGGGGCCGGGGCCGGGGCCGGGGCCGGGGCAGGACTTGTCGGGGTCTGAGTGGGACTGGGTCACCAACTCCCTGCGGCCTTTGAGCTGTGTGCGCCCTGCATTCCAGGACTGATGCCCCTGGAGCGGGGAGTGAGTGAGGCGCTTGAGAGACGGGGCTGAGGGTGGCAGGATTTGTGGCTTGGAGCTCTGCCAGGGCTTCTGGGATGACAACCCCCAGTTTGGTCGAGGCCTCCAGAGGGCTCAGCCCTCTCGGTTTCCAGGCAGTGGAAGGATGGAAGGGACCAGAGTGTTTGAAGAGACGCTGGGGCTTCTAGGAATCCCAGAGGGTGTGGGCGGGCAGGGACCCTGAGTCCGGGGCAGGCAGAGGCACCACTGAATGGAGCAGGGCACACGACCCAGCCCACCCCTGGTAGGGGACCTGGACACGGCACACGAGGGTTTCCTAGTGGGCAGAGGAGGCTGAGTGGCAGACGGGCCCCTGCGGGTAGTGAGTGCTCTCAGGGCTGACAGGGCTGGGCTGGGGGACTGCCGTGTTTCTGATATCCGAGATGGACCAGGCTGGTAGGGTGTGAGTCACAGTGGGCGCCATGCCCGGCCTGAACACTGCTCCCTGCAATGACCTCTTTATGCTCCCGGGGGGAGGAGCAGGGCTCCTGGGTTCTAGTTCCTGGTGCTGCCAACCCACCACGTGTCCACCTCTGCCTAATTTGTGGCCTAAGGCCGTCTGCCCTGCTGTCACCATCAGCTGATATTTTTGGACGTCTCTTTCTTTCCTGACATGAGGGTGGGAGTGTTTGGAAATAGATCCAGTCCAGGAGAATTTAATCAGCAATGTCCCTGTGTCCCCTGAGCGACTCCCTCTCAGTCCCCTTGTCTCTGTGCCTAAGTCAGAGAGGCAGAGCTGTGTGTGTGTGAGCTGTGCACCTTTCTAGTTGTTATCAACGGCTGCTTCTCTGTTTTTGCACCTATCACCTCCCCCACCTCAAGATGAGCACAAGACTCAGTTCTGTCCCAGGTCACAGGGGAGGAGAGGAAACATGCATGTAAAATAGCATGAAGGATTGAGGTTAAACCTAAGGAAGAACTTCCCACAGGGGTGATGCCAGCTGTGGCTCTTGTTGGGTGTCCTGATATCTCCTCTTCAAGCAGGGGTGTGGTAGCTGTGCCTGTGTGGTAGCTGACATTCTCAAGAGCCTAGTTGGAAGAGGTGGGAGGAAGGAGACTGGAAGGAAGGAACAGAGGAAAGGGAGAGGCAGAGATAAGGGAGGGAATGCTGGTAGTGATTGGTGAGGAGGGGACCTGGAGAGGAAGGCATGCCTCCTGCCCTGGATTACATGCAGGCCCTCCCAGGGAGCATCCCCCCGAGGCAGCCGGCAGCTCCAGGCAGGAAGTGTGCTGGGGGAGGGGGGGGGGGCGTGCGGGGACCTGTCCCAGTCACTTTTCGTCACTGGGGCAGCTGGTGGCTTGAACCTTAATCCAGGACAGTAGCAAAACAATGGGCCCTGCAAACAGCCTCAGCTCTGAGCCTGGGTGGGGGACAGGCAGGGGGCAGCCCACACGGGGGAGGAGCAGGGGCTTCTGGTAGGAGAGGGCAGTTGATGAGGGGACCCCCAGACCCTCTTCGCTCCCTGATCAGTTCCTTGCCAGGTCAGCAGAGATGGGAAATCCGGGGGATTTCAGACCTCAGCAGAATTCCCAGAGAATTTTCTCCTCTGGGCTCCCCAGGCCCCCATGGGGGTGCAGGGCACCGTGGGAGAGGCTAGGCTAAAGCTACAAGTGGAAGATGCTGGACTACCCCTGATGTCAGAACCCCTGCTGAGGCCTCTGGACTGGGGGTCTTCCAGCTTTTGCATGGCCCCTGTCTGGTAGGGGGCACTCATAGCCTCATCAGGGTAGTTTTCCAGACTGTATAGGATTAGAACAGTCTAGAATGGTCTGTCTCCCTTGCCTGGAGCGCCACTCAGCCTCTTGTATACTCCACCTGGCTCTATCCCCTGGGGCTGTATGAAGCAGGCCTATTGCCTATTGTCTGTGTCACATTTTTCTTTAATCTTCTGAGATTGGAGGATCTAGCCTCTTCCCCAGGCCTGCTCGACCACAGCCAGGCTCTCCTCTATGCGGAAATCCTTAGCAGAGGGCAGCTGTCTCCCTCCACTGTGTGCGTGGACAGGAGGGTGGATGGTCCATGAATGAACTTGGCATCAGGACATTTGAGTGGCAGATGTTTCTCCAGCTATGAGAAGGGGACAAAAGGGGATGTTGCTAGTGAAGTGGGAATTCCTCACTCCAGAACTAATGAGGAGTTGAGGGGAGTGAGGAGTGTTGGTGGTGGGGGCTTCTTGCCCTCTGAGGGGCTTGGACTAGGGACAACATAGAGGTTAGGCCATGTGATGTTACGGATTTAAGAGTCCTCTAGGTGGCCTCTTGGCTTTTCAAAGCCAGGCAGCTTCCCCGTGGCTCCCATCTTCCCCAGCTGGGCTCCATGAGCACCATCCATCTGATACCCTCCTGTCACCCGCCTTCCCTCTCTGTTTCCCAAAGGGCACCCTCTCTCAGGCACTATCTGTTTTGCTTCTTGCCCCAGAAACAGACCTGTGTGCCCCCTCCAAACTCTTGCCTTCAGACACCTCTGCCACATCATCTTGGAGAATCCCAAGAATTTTGGGAGGTCTGACAGGAGGCTTAGTGTCTCTGAAACTCCTGGCCTTTTTTTTTTTTTTTTTTAGACGGAGTCTTGCTCTGTCGCCCAGGCTGGAGTGCAGTGGTGCAATCTCAGTTCACTGCAACTTCCGCCTCCTGGGTTCAAGCGATTCTCCTGCCTCAACCTCTTAAGTAGCTGGGATTACAGGTGCCAGCCACCATGCCTGGCTAATTTTTGTATTTTTAGTAAAGACAGCATTTCACCCTGTTGGCCAGGCTGATCTCGATCTCCTGACCTCAGGTGATCCACCCGCCTTGGCCTCCCAAAGTGCTGGGATTAGGGGTGTGAGCCACCGGCCCAGCCACCCCCAGCCTTTCTGGTGAACCAGCCAGGCCTCTGGGCTGGGCTCTGGAGCCTCAGGAAGTCCCTTCAGGTGTCTGATGTCCAGTCCACTCCCTCTTGGTTCTTGGTCCCCCCTGTGTTCCTGCTGTTGTTCTTGAAGGATGGGTGGGTACCGGTCTGCTGTGCCTGTGTGTATCTGCATGTCTGTGATGCATGTGCATGCATCTGTATGTGCGTTGTGTGTGCAGGACTTTGATTCTCTGCAACTCTGTGCATATCTATGTGTCTACATAAGTGTGCACATATGTACTCATTTGTGTGTATCTGTGTGTCTGCACATTTGCACATGCTTGTCTGTATGTTTGTGGTATGTTCCATCTGCATGAGTGTATGTGGCTGTGGCTGTGGCTGTGTCTGCATAAGTATGTGTCTGTCTGGGAGTGCATGTATGTGTGCATGTGTGTGTGTGAGATTGTGCATGAGCTAAGACAACGACAGGCATTGTGCAGGAAGGCTATGTATCCAGGGTCCTGCACATAGTAGGTGCTCAGTGAACATTTGCTGAACTCAGCTGAACTGAACTGAATGAACTTGTTTTAGTGAGTTATTTTCCTGAAGGCAAAGACATTATGAGGGGACTGAGTGTAAAGGAAAGAAGGAAAAAGCTATTGGGCTGATGAAGGTGGGAGAGGAAGGAAGGGATGAGGAGGAGGTCAGGGGAGGGAGGGTGCCTGGCAACCCTAGGGCGAAAGACCCCTTTCGGTGCCCCTCCGGTCCTGTGGGCTGCAGGAGGCGGTGCAAACAGCCAGAAGTGTCAGCAACACGGGCGCTCAGCCTGGCCTCCCTGTCTCCCACAGCTGCCACTGGGCCCAAGAGATGGGTGCTCTCCTAGGCGCCCCTTCCCCTGGCAGGGGCCGAGGACGCTGCTGCTGCACAAAAGTCCCCAGGACGGCTTTGGCTTCACTCTGCGCCATTTCATCGTGTACCCGCCCGAGTCGGCCGTGCACTGCAGCCTGAAGGTATGCCTGGCTCGCCACTGCCCTGGCCTGGTCTGAGGAAGCTTTCATGGGGGAGGGAGACTCTTTTGTGCCAGTCCCCTTCATGGTCCTTTGACCCTCTCAGAGACGGGGTCCCTCCTGGGGTCCGGCCTGACTCCCTTCTGCCGTGGCCTGGGGAGGAGGACTGCAGGGAGGCAGTGCCAGCCCTGGCTGGGTGATTTGCACTGTGTGACCATGGACAAACACTTTAATCACTGTGGCCTGGGTCTTCTCAGGAGACCAGGAGGGGTGGCTGGTGCAGGGCAAGGACCTTGCAGGTGGGCAGCCAGGATGCTTACCTCACACCTCCAGATGCTTGTCTCTGGAAGGCGAACAGTTGTCTGGGAGTTCCTGGGACTCCTGATCTACCAACTGCTTCTGAGCTGGGGCTGCTTCTCTCCTCTCCAGCGTGAGCTCTCAGGGGCCCAGCACTCCTGTGGAAGCCCTCCCAGCACACCCCTGGTCCCTGCTGGCGACAGCTCAGTGCGCTGGAAAGAGACCCAGGCTGGGACACAGGAGCCCAGAGTTCCAGTCCTGGGACAACTCCTCACTCATTGTGAATTTGGGGCCGCCTCCCCATCTCCAGGCTCCATTTCTCGTGCTGGAACCTGAGGGCATTTATCACCTTGACCCCTCAGAGTCCTTCCTGCCCTAATGTAAACGTTGTGTTCTCTGAGTCCAGGAACCAGGGGTCCTGACCCCAATCCAAGGCTGTGAGCTGGGGAGGGGGGTTCCCTGACAGCGAAGCAGAAGTGTGGGAAGGAGACAGAAGGGGCCCCAGGGAGTAACCAGAGCTCCCCACTAGGGCTCTGCTCCCCTTCCCACTTCTTTTCCAGCAGGGAGGAAACACTGATTTTGGACTCAATGAACCCCTCTATCCACTTTCCCTAGGGCTGGGATCTGCCTGCACAGCTAGCTATTGGGGACTCTCCCTTGGTCCCACCTATCAGAGAACCAAACAGGGGACTTCACTGTCTGTGTTCGTGTGCTCGCATGTCTCTGTGCACCACATGCTGGCCATGGACACGCACGTGTGTATCTCTTTATGTGTGCATATAGTGTCCGCAAATACATGTCATGTGTACATGTAACTTGCAGCTCTCACATGCATGCCGGAAGCTCTGGGGCTCCTGCATAACTGTTCTCATTGGCTACAGCTGTGCTTAAGAACATACGTGGGTGCTGATGGTGTGTGGAGGGAGCACAGACCCCTCCTTCATGCCCAAGGACACTAGCCCCTTAGTTCTCCAGAAACCCCAGTACTTCCTTCACTCTTTCCCCAGAATGTCCCTCTTTCTGCCCCCAGCACCTTCTCTCAGGGGACCCTGCTGAAGGGTGACAGCCAGGGATAGGCTGCTTCTCCTTTCCAGAACCTGCCCAGGGCTGGGAGGGGCCTTTGGCCTGGAGGCGGGAGGAGGCTGTGTTCTCCCGTCCTTCATGCTGCCGCCTGGGAGCCTGCAGGGAGCTCAGCCGTCCAAATGCATCTGTCTGCCTCTGCCACCCGCTCGCAGTGCTGTCAGTTTGCATCAGCTGGAGTGCACCCCACATGGGAGGATGGGGGCAGAGTGCTTGCTCCCAAGAAGAGCCCAACAGCCTTCTTGTGACCCACCCTACCCTCACTGCCCTCACTGGGGTGCCACAGAGGCCTGGGTTCCAGCCCTGGCTCTGCCACTGAGTCTCTGAGTGGCCTTGAACACACCTTGCCCTGTGAGCTATACAATGGACACATGTGTGGAGAGAGTTAGAAGAGATGACGCTGAAGGTCCGATCCAGCTCTAAAATGCCACATCCAGCTGGCTGAGCCTGTTCCTCTGACCTCCATGCCCTCCTTCCTCGTTCCCTGCCCAAGTCTAGTGCCATCACCTACCAGGGTGATCCCAGAGGCCTCCCAATGGGTCCCCTTGATACCCTGCACCCGGGTGCCAGAATCCTCTCCCCTAACTGGCATTTTCACCTCCACTCTCTCCCACAAAAGAACTTCCATTGGCTCCCTCTTTCTGTTCTGTAAGCCTGAGTGCTTTAGCCTGAGTATTGTCACTTGCAGTTGTTGACTTTCTCCTTTAACTCAGCGATTCAGCCCTTGGTGTGCTGTGAGCGCTTATCCCTGCCAGCCAGCATCTGCATGCCCCGCCTCCCTCATCCACAGTGCCTTCTCCCCGCCACCCTCAGATGCCTTTGAGTCCCCTCCCCAGGAGGACTCTAATCAGGCCTCCCCTTGGCGTTCCCTGGAGCCGATAGCTGTAGTTTGCACTTGTCATGCGCCTATCTGTGACTGCCCGGGTCTTCTGTGTGTGTGAGCCTATGTGATGCCTCCCGCACTGGGCTGGGAGCTCCCCCAGGGAAGGGGTCTTGGGTCACTTGCTGGATTGTGGGTTCCCCGATGGTTAAGGTGCTGGGGTGGTGGGGTCGCATGTCACTGGGGAACTTGGCTTGGGACCTGGTGCCCCTTGGACACCCCTCCTGCACCCTCCCCTGCTGAGCTACTTGGGAGGAGATAAGGGGTGGCAGGAACCTGAAGGGGCCCTGCCCACTGGAGCTGGGCCACCCTGGCTGCTGAGGGCTGGACTGAGGCCAACACCCACCCCTCTGTTCCCTGCAGGAGGAAGAGAATGGAGGCCGTGGAGGAGGTAAGGGAGGACTGGTGGGCGCTGGACCTGCACGGGGACTCATCTTCCAGCTCCTGTCTCACCTTGTCCCTGCCAAGTCTGCCTGTCCTTTTCTGTGCCCCCTCCCTTGACTCCTGTTCCTGCCTTTGCTCCTGTCTGTGCCCTGGGTCTGGCCCCCTCTGGGCGCCTCTTCCTCTCTCTCTGTTCTCCCCCTTTCTTTTCTCACATTTGTCTCCCTTGGACATTTCCTTAACAGAAGTTTGCTGAGCTCAGCACACTATGGGCGGCACTCTGGGGAGCAGATGGGTGTCTGCACCTGGCCCCTGCCCTCAAGCTGCTCCCAGCCTAGAACAAGGCAGGGCAGGGCTACAGGGCCTGGGGGCTGGTGGTGGGAATGCTGAGCAAAGGCTGTCCTTGGAGGTGGAGATAGTAGAGTCCTGGTGGAAGTCAGGGGGCCCCAAGGTCTTTCTCTCCTACGATGTAAGCCTGACTCCCCTTGCTGTGGCCCTTGCTCCCCAGAGGCCCCTGGCAGACACCCAGGCTCCCAGGGTATTGAAAGGCAGAGTGCCTTCTCTGGCAGCCTTCCTGCTCCGACACTGGGGCTTCTGTTGGGCAGCCATAGGACACTCCTGCATCCCCATCCAGAGGCTGTGGTGGGGGAGGAGCCAGCTGGCCTAGAGCAGGCCCATTTCTCTGTTAGCTTAGAGTTAGCAGCACTTAGGAGCAGAGGAACTTTGTTGGGGTGCAATGCAATTTGTGCCCATCCTAGGGGCCTTGGACCTCTGCTTTGGAGCCCCTGAGCCTGGGGAAAGGAAGAGGTGAGGGATGTGAACATTAGGTGTCTTGCTGGGTCTGCGGGAGTGGGCATCCCTGCGAGGAGGGCATCTGACCCTGCCACGTGTCTTCAGAACTGTTATGGCCTCTTGTATGGCGCCCTTTCCTCTGTTTCATGACTTGTGTGTGCACCTGTGAATGTGAGAATCTGCCTCCCCCACTGGACAGGGAGCTCTGGAAGGACAAGGGCTGTGCTTGTTTATCCTTTTTTTGTTTGTTTTTTGAAATGGAGTCTGGCTCTATCAACCAGGCTGGAGTGTAGTGGTGCGATCTGGGCTCACTGCAACCTCCACCTCCCGGGTTCAAGCAATTCTCCTGCCTCAACCTCCTGAGTAGCTGAGGTTACAGGTGCCCACCACCGCACCCGGCTAATTTTTGTATTTTTTAGTAGAGACAGGGTTTCACCATGTTGGCCAGGCTGGTCTTGAACTCTTGACCTCATGATCTCTCTGTCTTAGTCTCCCAAAGTGCTGGGATTACAGGCGTGAGCCTTTTTTTTTCTTTTCTTTTTTTTTTTTTTTGAGACAGGGTCTTGCTCTGTCACCCAGACTGGAGTGCAGTGGCACAATCCTGGCTCACTGCAACCTCTCTCTCCCAGGTTCAAGTGTTTCTCCTGCCTCAGCCTCCTGAGTAGCTGGGATTACAGGCACGCGTACTACCACACCCAGCTAATTTTTGTATTTTTAGTAGAGACGGGGTTTCACCATATTGGCCAGGCTGGTCTCGAACTCCTGACCTCAAGTGATCCACTCGCCTTGGCCTCCCAAAGTGCTGGGATTATAGGCGTGAGCCACCGCGCCTGGCCTGTTCATCCTTTTTAGTGTAGTTTTAGCACATAAAGAGGACACAGGAGGTGTTTACGGTGTGTCCCCATAGGTTTTCATTCTCCCAGGTCTGTGTCCTCCTGTCGGGTTCTGTGCCTCCATGGGCCTGCCCAATGTCCCCGTGGATGTGTGGTCCTGTGCATGTTTGTGACCGGGCGAGTGCGATCATTCTCTGAGTGTGTGTCCCCTGTGTGTGTAGCTGTGCATGGGTGTGACCTTCAGCAGCCACCCCCAGCTAACCTGGCTGATGCCCACCAGGACCCTCCCCCCGGCACCGCCTGGAGCCCATGGACACCATCTTTGTCAAGAATGTGAAGGAAGACGGCCCTGCCCACAGGGCAGGGCTTCGCACAGGTGAGCTGCCCCAGTTACCTGGGCTCTACTTTCTGCCTTCTGGCTAGGATTTGATTCTCGGATCCAGGTGTTGGGGAGGCTCCTATCCCCAGTGTTAGCCATGCCTGGTACAGGGGTTCTCAGATGGGGCCTTTGATGCCCCTTGGTCACCAGTCGTGCACTCCTCGTCCTCAGGAGATCGACTGGTAAAGGTGAATGGGGAAAGCGTCATTGGGAAGACCTACTCTCAGGTCATAGCTCTGATCCAGAATAGGTGAGTGCCCCTGACCCTTTGTCCCATATTATCTCCCCGCCCCTTTGCCCTGGGGGTGCCCTGGAGACCAGAATCCCTTCCTCCTGGACCCTGTTCATTGGCCCAGCCTGACTCTCTGCCTGTCTCTGTAGCGATGACACTCTGGAGCTATCTATCATGCCCAAGGACGAGGACATCCTCCAGCTGGTGAGTCCGGCCCCTGCATCCTGAGAGGAGACCCCTGAGCCCTGGGGCAGCACCGGCTCCCCTGGGAGGCAGAGAAGGAAGTACTGGGAGGGCGCAGGCCGACATTGCCCAATTGGGGATGCCAAGCCCATCCCTGGGCTGGGGCTGGTTGTTGCTTCATTCGGAGCTGCTCTGTGCTGGGGGAGAGGGAGTCCTGGCCTTGGCAGGCAGGATTCCTGCCAGGGTATCTGGAAGGAGGGTGGCCCAACAGGCTTCGCCAGCCTGGCATGTTCTTGTCAGCTCCTAGTAGAGATGCCTGTTCCCTGCATCCTCTCCCCGCTTGGCCCTGAGTACTGCACCACGCAGTACCCAAGCAGCACACACAGGTACACAGCCACAGAGCACAGCCCCACAGTCCCACCCTCTGTATAGCACGAAGCACACCACAATACATACACAGCACCAGTCATGTGCCACAATAGAGACAACCACACAAGCACCCACTGCCACAGTTCACCCTCACACAGCGAAGTGCACCACAACACACACCCACAAACATTAAAACATGAAACACTCACCAGCCCCTTGGCTCCCTGCAGTACAAACAGCATAGTACCTCGCATACTCGGACCTCTCCACAACTACACACCCACGCCCCACTATCACAACATGTATGCCTGCAAACACCACAGCATCCTCCTGCCCATCTCAGCGCATGTGTCCACCCGTGTTACAGGACTCCAAATTTATACATTCGTCACCTCAGAATACCTAGAAGACAGCATGTAGCCTGCCACACAGAGAGCGTGGCCCAGACACTGCACGAAGCAGGCCCTGCACTCCCAAGCGTGCCCTTTCACACACACGCCCACACTTACACGCTGCCTCTTTGTGCCCGGAGCCCCGGGCGGTCCTCTCTGCCCAGTGCCCACCTCCCTGGTCTCATGGGTCCCAGCCAGATGGCGGCTTACTTGCCCCTGATGTCACTGTCCCCGGGGAGGCCCTGGGAGCCCCTGTGCTGGCTTCTGCTTTGGACGCACTCTCGTAATCACTGTAATCACAGTGCCATGCCTGGCACGATGCCCCTCTGGAAACCTCCACCCCTGACCTCGATTGTCCCCTTGCTCTTTCTGGGGAGAGGAAGGAAGGAAGGGGGGCTCTGAGATAGACTGTTCACCCCAAGTCTCAAGGCCCTTCCTGTACAGCTCCCCCAGGCTGAGGCGAGGCCAGCTATGGGGAAGTGACAGGGTGGGACCCTAGGATGTCCCCCACTCTCTCCAACTGGCAGGGGCAAGGAGTGGGAAGGGCAGCAGCCTCCAGTTCTTCTGCCCAGGCTGGGGTGGGCTGGCAGCCCCAGATGTCAGCATCTGGGGGCCTCCACTGGTCCCCGCATCTCCGCCAGCCGGAGGGTGGGGCCCAGGCATTCCTGTGGTTGGGAGCCAAGGCTGGAGGCCAATCGGGCCTCGGCAGCTGCTGACGCCACCACCGACGCGGCGAGGCCCCTCCACACCCATCCTCTCCTCCCTCCTCCTCCCGCCAGCCAGCCGAGAGAGAGCCGGGTGGGGGTGAGGGGGAGCCGCAGGGAGGGCAGACAGAGGGGGACCGGAGGCCCTGGCCAGGGCGACGCAGTGGTCACTGGGGGGGTTAGCCAGAGCTGGGGGCGGGCAGAGGCGGGCTGGGATGCTGCCGCCGCTGTGATGATGCCGGGAGCCTGGGGAGACGGCGGGATGGCAGGAGGGAGAGGTATGTGTGTGCCGGCCCCTGTGCCAGCTGGAGGGGCTGAGTGTGCGGGGGTGTGGTTTAGCTTGTCCTCATCACATGATGTTTGTGCCTGGGACTGGAGGTGTAGTTATTTGTGTGTGTTTCATTGTGTTTTACTGTGTGTGTGTGTGAGTGTGTCTCTGGGTGTGTATCTTCCGGTGTCTCCTCGTAGTTGGTGTGTGTGTCTGTTTGGTTTTACCCTCCCACCCTTTGGTTCTTTGGCCTGAGTTAGGCTCCTGGGCACCTCAGCAGGGGCCAGGCTGGGCCCAGGCCACAAGGCCGCTGTCCCTGGGAGCTGACTCCTTTTTTGGCTGGGCCTGGGCGCTGGCCCTGTCACTCCTTAGCAATGCAGCGTCAGCCTCAGCTCCCAGTGCCAAATTCCAGGCCCAGGGGTGGCAGAAGGTGGCTCAAGGCCCTTCCTTCAAGCCTGGCAGGAGGTGGGCAAATTCCTCCTCACCCCTGTGGCTCAGGAGCCAGCTCCCCATTCCCGGGGATGGAGGGGCAGCTGGGCTCTGCCAGCCTCTGCCCCACCCGGACACACCCCTAGCCGGCTTTCTTCTCTCATCTGCCACCTTGACTGGTCTCTGTGGGGTTTCCCGGCTCCACCCGAGGAGCTCTGGGCATTGGTGGACATAAGGCGCAGGCAGGCGGTGGAGGCCAGGACTGGGGGAGGACCCTAGGAAACAGATGCTGGAATGTTTGTGGCTAAGGCAGTCCTTGTCATAGTCTTAGCGAAATCCCACTTTTGCTGGAGTTTGCTCGTGTCTCAAAGGCTTCTTGCTTCTTCTTTGTTCTCTCCCTGGACATGCCCTTCCACCCCCACCCACTTATGCCGCCCCCTCGTTCTCCCCACCGCTTGGTCCTCTCCCTTCATTCCCCTCCTGGGCTCCTTGACCTCCTCGGGCTGCCATGCCCCTACCCCGTGGGACTTGTCTGGCCCTGTTCATCTGTCTGTGTCTCCGGCCAGGCCTACTCCCAGGATGCCTACCTGAAAGGGAACGAGCCGTATTCCGGAGAGGCCCGCAGCATCCCAGAGCCACCCCCCATCTGCTACCCCCGCAAGACCTACGCCCCTCCGGCCCGGGCCTCCACCAGGGCCACTATGGTGCCTGAGCCCACCTCAGCACTGCCCAGTGACCCCCGGAGTCCTGCTGCCTGGAGTGACCCGGGGCTCTGCGTGCCACCTGCTGCCCGTGCCCACCCAGACAACTCTTCCTTGGGGATGAGCCAGCCCCGCCCCAGCCCTGGTGCCTTCCCCCACCTCGCCTCGGAGCCCCGGACGCCCCGTGCCTTCCCGGAGCCTGGCAGCCGGGTGCCCCCCAGCAGACTGGAGTGCCAGCAGGCCTTGTCACACTGGCTGTCAAACCAGGTACCCCGCAGGGCAGGGGAGAGACGGTGCCCAGCCATGGCCCCCCGGGCCCGCAGCGCCTCCCAGGACCGGTTGGAGGAGGTGGCTGCCCCCCGCCCGTGGCCCTGCTCCACCTCCCAGGATGCCTTGAGCCAGCTGGGCCAGGAGGGCTGGCACCGAGCTCGCTCAGATGACTACTTGAGCCGGGCCACCCGTTCTGCCGAGGCACTGGGGCCGGGGGCCCTGGTGTCACCCCGCTTTGAGCGGTGTGGCTGGGCTTCCCAGCGTTCGTCTGCCCGCACCCCTGTCTGCCCAACTCGGGACCTGCCAGGGCGCCAGGCCCCGCCCCCGCCTGGCCTGCAGGGCCTGGATGACCTCGGGTACATCGGCTACCGGAGCTACAGCCCATCATTCCAGCGCCGGACCGGCCTCCTGCATGCACTCTCCTTCCGGGACTCACCCTTTGGGGGGCTGCCTACCTTCAACCTGGCCCAGTCACCTGCACCGTTCCCACCAGAGGCCTCTGAGCCACCCAGGGCTGTACGGCCGGAACCCAGCACCCGGGCCCTGGAGCCTCCTGTGGAGGATCGCCGCGATGAGGTGGTCCTGAGGCAGAAGCCCCCAACGGGCCGCAAGGTTCAGCTGACCCCCGCAAGACAGATGAACCTTGGATTTGGTGACGAGTCCCCAGAGCCAGAGGCCAATGGGCGAGGGGAACGCCTGGGCAGGAAGGTGGCCCCTTTGGCCGCCACTGAAGACTCTCTGGCTTCCATCCCCTTTATTGGTGAGTGATGGCACATGTGGCTGTCCTGGGGGACTTGGCTGTTGGCTTTCTGTGTCCTGCTGTACCCCATCTGCCTGTCTATCATGGGCAGAACTCGGCTGGGTGCTAGTGGGATCATCTTGTTTCTCTGTCAATTCATTCATCTGTTCATCCATCCATCCATCTATTCTTCCATCTTTCCTTCTGTTCTCTGTCATCCTTTCTTCTATCCTACTTCTCATTCATTTATCCTTCCAGCATCTTTCCATACACTCTTTTCTCCCTCTCTCCATCCATCCATCCATCCATCCATCCATCCATCCATCCATCCATCCATCCATCTATCCATCCATCATCTGTTCTTCCTTCCTTCTTTCCTTCCCCCTCCCTCCTTTGTTCATTCATTTGTTCCATCCATCCATTCATCCATCCATCCATCTATTCTTCCTTCTTTATTTTCTTCTCTCTCACCTTCTTTTGTTCATTCATTTGTTCCATCCTTTCTTCCACCCATTCATCCATCTTTCTTTCTTTCGACTCTTCCTTCCATCCTCCCTTTGTATCTTTCCCTCTTTGTCCCTTCCATCCACCCTCCATCCCTCCATCCACTCACCAGATATTTGTGTTAGGCCCTGTGTGTGGCTCCATGCTCTCCTGGACTGGATGGTCCAGCAGAGGGTGGTGGACAGGCAGGAACAATCCATTGGGATGGGCATGTGGTGAGACAGGGAGCTTAAGGAGAAGGGCTCGGAGAAGGGCTGTGGTGAGAATCTTGGAGAAAGGACATTTGGGCTAAGACTTGAAGGATGAGAAAGAGTTCATCAGGGGAAGAATATTCAAGGAGAGGAAATATAATATGCAAAGACCCTTAAGTGAGAGGCAGGACCCCCCTTCTGGGTTGTAAGGATCCTTTCAAGCCCAAGGGTCTCATCAGTCACTGGGGTTGGCTTTTGAAAGCATTGGGAACCCTCTAAGGCTTGCTTTGCCTTCGACTGGATGCAGGAGAGGGAGAGGCAAGAGAGTAGAGCAGCTGGGTGATGCCCAGGTTTCTGGCCAGGCTTGGAGATGGTGCCTCATCCCCGTGTTGGGAGTGAGAGGGGGAGAAAGTTCAGGACTGTTGAATATGAGATGCCCAGGAGGGAGCAGGATAGACGGGGCTAGGGAGAAAGAGCAAGATGCAGGGTAATGGAGAGGGATGGCGGGAAATGGGAGGTGAGCTCACCCTACCAGACAGTGAGAGGGCGGAGGCCTGGGGCAGGGGGAAGACACAGCCCTGGCTCCCCCAGCCAGCCTTCGGTAGAGCAGAGACACAGCCCCTTCTGTGAGTAAGGAAGGCTCTAGGCTGTGGCCAGGAGAGGCAGTCTCTTCTTCCAGAGCACACTCTGTCTGAGGGGGAGATGTAATCTCTCCCCTTGAGGAGCCCCAACTGATGGGGGAGCCCTTACCTTAGGAAGCTCTCAGTCTGATGGGGAAGACACTGCCCCTGCCCTCAGAAGGCTCTTGGTCTGAGAGGGGAGACACAGTTCATTCTTTCTGAGTGCCCTCAGTCTGATGGTGGAGACACTGTTCCTGCCCTCAAGAGGCTCCCAGTCTGATGGGGGAATATTGGCTCTGTCCTCAGGAGCCCGGTCTAAGGAGGGTGGCTCAGCCCCACTCCTGAAGGGAAGGATTCCATGGCCACAGTCTGGACAGTGGGCCAGTCACGCTTGGCAGTGGGCATGTTGCCAGCAGGACCCTTTGAGATGTGTTTGAGCCCGGAGGCGAGTGGCACAGGGGCTGGCAAGGCTGGGGTGGGGCAGGCAGGCTCCACTCTCTGCCGCCTTCACACCTCTCTCCCTTCACGTGCACAGATGAGCCCACCAGCCCCAGCATTGACCTCCAAGCCAAGCATGTCCCTGCCTCTGCTGTGGTCTCCAGTGCCATGAACTCGGCCCCCGTCCTGGGCACCAGCCCATCCTCCCCGACCTTCACCTTCACCCTCGGACGCCATTACTCGCAGGACTGCAGTGAGCACTCCCCACACCCCCAGCCCCACCCTCTCCCCCGCTGCCCAGTCCCAGGGATTTCTGTTGGGCCTGCTGCTTGATGTCTGGCCTCTTCCTCTGGTTTCTGCTCCTCCTGGGGCCCCTTGGGAGAGTCACCTCCTGCCCCTGCCCAGAAGGGAGGGATCTGGGAAGCCCCTGACCTGCTGCCCCACTGACCCTGAGGCCCGACATGGGTGGCTTTGCAGGTAGCATCAAGGCTGGCCGCCGCTCCTCCTACCTGCTGGCCATCACCACGGAGCGCTCCAAGTCCTGCGATGATGGGCTCAACACCTTCCGCGACGAGGGCCGAGTTCTGCGGTGAGGCGCTGTCTGGACATGGGGTGGGGTGGCCACAGCCACCCTGGCCAGCTGCTCTGGGGCAGGGCTCTTGGCCCTGGGGTCCTCTATGCAGGGGACAGTGTGCCTCCCCCACTGGAAGGCCTCTGTGCCTTGGGTTTTGGTGGGTGACGAGATAGTGAGGTCCCAGCTCTGCTGCCCACATCCCTCACCCTTGACCCTCGCTTCCCAGGCGCCTGCCAAACCGCATACCCAGCCTGCGGATGCTCCGGAGCTTCTTCACCGACGGGGTGAGCTGCAAGTGTGTGTGTGCACAGGAGCGAGGGTGCGGGGAGAGAGGGTGTTGGGGAGGTGGGGCCACAGCCTTGGCATGGGGGTTCCTGCTCCAGCTCCTGCCTTCCCCCTCCTCCCTGCACCCCTCACCCTTGTGTCCACCGTGGGACTCGCCCTCTTCTGTGGGCCCTAGCATCCCTGAATGACACCACGCAGCCCCACCCAGGGGCCTCTGTCTGGACTGCCTCTTTCCAGACCCATCCCCCATAGCCACATGACTCACTTCTCCACTGTCTTCACGGCTTTTTAGGTCTTCCCTGAAATTCCAGCCTCCACTGACATTTCACGCCTCCCTTCGCTACTCTATGTTTTCCTCCTCAGCACGCCTCATGTACAATTGGTGTTTCCCTTCCTCCCTGCCTGGCTTCCCAGCTAGAATAGAAGCTCCCCGAGCTTATATTTGGGGCTTCATTTGTTTCCTTCACTACCCTCAGTCAGTATTTGCATCGCGTCTTGTCTTCATGGGACGGGATCAGGGGTGGACACTGGAAAGGTGTGGCCGGAACACAGGGTTGAGATTGGTGGACAGGTGGAGTTCCCAGCCTCAGCACTTGGGGACGTAGGATCAGGCCTGTGATAGCCCCAGCTGTTTGTTTGTTTGTTTTGAGACAGAGTCTCACTCTGTTGCCCAGGCTGGAGTGCAACGGCATGATCTTTGCTCACTGCAACCTCCATCTCCCGGGTTCAAGCTATTCTCCTGCCTCAGCCTCCTGAGCAGCTGGGATTACAGACATGTTGCACCATGCCCGGGTAATTTTTGTATTTTTAGTGGAGACGGGGTTTCTCCATGTTGGCCAGGCTGGTCTCGAACTCCTGACCTCAGGTGATCCACCCACCTCCGCCTCCCAAAGTGCTGGGATTACAGGTGGGAGCCACTGCACCCAGCCTCAAGTGATCATCTCCCAAAATGCTGGGAGTACGGGCATAAGCCATCACACCTGGACGTATTGTTGTTTTTAAAATCATATATATATTTTTTATGCGTGATTTTTTTTTTTTTTAGATGGAATCTCACTCTATTGCCCAGGCTAGAGTGCAGTGGCACTATCTCAGCTCACTGCAACGTCTGCCTTCTGGGTTCAACCGATTCTTGTGCCTCAGCCTCCCAAGTAGCTGGGATTACAGGCATGCTCCACCACACCTGGCTAATTTTTGTGTTTGTAGTAGAGATGGGGTTTTACCATGTTGGCCAGGCTGGTCTTGAACTCCTGACCTCAAGTGATCTGCCCGCCTCAGCCTCCCAAAGTGCTGGGATTATAGGCATAAGCCACCATGCCCGCCGCACCTTTCCCCGGCTGTTTTTTATTATAGATGGACTGGAAAAGCCATCTTGATGTCAAGCCCTCTGTCTCATTGGTTGGTTGAACACCCCGGTGATGTTGGTACCTAGTTTATTTCTTATCACTTCTTCTGCTTACTTAACTCTCGCTTGACTTGCACCCTCTGCGGCTGGAGTCCTGTTGACACTGTCACTTCCTCTGTTTAACTCCTTGTGGACATGACTACCTGCTCCACTCACTCAGCCTTTGTTGATGTTCCCACTTCCCCTGTTTATTTAACTCCTCATTGACATGATCACTTCCTCCATTTCCTTAATTCTTCTAAGTCTATAAAGTTACAGGAGGCTCCGGATTGGCTCCTCTAGTGTGGTGAGGCATGTGGTCTGCTGGTAGGTCATAGCCTTTCCTCCTTTCTGGCTTCTCCTTTATGTATTTCTCATGACCTCAACACAAGTGGTCCAGAGAGGACAAGCAACGCCCATGAGGTCACACAGCACATCGGGGTGTAGCACAGACATATACCAGGCCTGTGCGGCTGCAAGTGGTCCATGGGGTTCCTGAGATGCTGGCATTGTGGGAGCCACCCTAAATTGTCCTCTGTTGTCTCCCTGCAGTCCTTGGATAGCTGGGGCACCTCTGAAGATGCTGACGCTCCTTCTAAGCGACACTCAACCTCTGACCTCTCAGATGCAACCTTCAGTGATATCAGGAGAGAAGGCTGGTTGTATTATAAGCAGATTCTCACCAAAAAGGGGAAGGTAAGATGGGTGGAGGAATGAGGTGGAAGCTGAACCCTCCAGCTTCTCCTAGGCCTACCCTGACAGCCTCTGGAGCCAGAAAGAACCAGTGTAGGTTGTGCCATTAAGGATGGAGGTTAGATGCTAGGAAGAACTTCCTGGCAGGGGGATTTGAAGAACTTATGTAAAAGAAGTTAACAAAAGAAGTGGATTTTGCTGTGGGATGGATCTGATAAAGTCGTACTTGGAATTCTGGCGAAATCATCCCATAGTGGCCCTGGCTTGACAGGCCATCCTGAAGATGGCCACTGGGGCTCATGGAAAACAAGGAGCAAGGCTGGGGTGATTTCCGTAGGAGAGCTAAGGCCCAAGAAGAAGGCGGGCAGGCCAGCAAAGGGCTTAGTGTTCATCCTAAGGGCAACCAAAACTTTTGGGGGCTTTTGCCAAGGGAGTTACAGCTTTAAAATGTCCATTTGGCTCTCTGGGAGTGAGTTAGGGAGGGGCCACGCTGGAGGCAAGAAGACCAGTTAGGAGCCACCATGGAGATCCAGGTGAGAGGCGAAGGGGGCTTCGGGGAGTAGATGGGGAGGGCCTGGGAGGGAGCCAGCAGGACCCTGAGAGGAGAAGGGCAGGGCCACTGGAACCAGGGGGCGCAAACCCTGGCCCAGGCTGCGCTGTGGGCTGGAGAAGTGGGAGGAGGGACCACTGCCTTCCCTCCCGGCGATTAGGATGAACCTGGGTTTGACTCTTGACTGCATCACCCATTGCTCTGAGAGCCTTGGTGAGTCACCTGGCCGTGACTCAGTGTCCTCGTCTGTAAGTGGAGCTAACAGTAATCCCTAGCTCATAAGCCTATTGCTAAGGATTAAATGAGATGATCTAAGTAAAGGGTTTACCCAGTGCCCGGCACTTGGAGCTGCTGTACTTCTGCTTACTGCTATTTGTTTTCCTTTTTTGAGATGAAGTCTCGCTGTGTTGCCCAGGCTGGAGTGCAGTGGCACGATTTCGGCTCACAGCAACCTCTGCATCCCAGGTTCAAGCAATTCTCCAGCTTCAGCCTCCAGCTTCAGGCACTCACCACCAAACCTGGCTATTTTTTTTTTTTTGGTATTTTTTTAGTAGAGACAGAGTTTCACCATGTAGGTCAGGCTGGTCTCGAACTCCTGATCTCAAATGATCTGTCTGTCTTGGCCTCCCAAAGTGCTGGGATTACAGGCATGAGCTACCGTACCTGGCCCACTTACTGCTATTTGAATTTTCTACCCTGCCTTCTGAGGTCTTGGGGGCCCCTGGAAAGAACATAAGCTTTGAAGCAGGCAGACTTTGAGTTCCTGTCCGGCCATATATCAAGCACATGGCTTTGGGCACCCCACTTACCTTCCCTGAGCCCCACTTTCTGATCTGTATGACGGGAACAATATTATCCTACCCCAAGGGCTGCTGTGGATTAAGTGAGGGTGAAGTCCAGGCAGGACTGGCGCTCCTCTGTGGAGAATGACTAAGGCCTCCCTGCTTGGGAGCCTCTGTGGAGGTTCTGGGGAGTTAGTGGTGAGGGAGCCAGGGCAGCCCTGCCCTCCTGGGGCTCCTGTCGCTCCTGTCAAGCAGAGAGAATGCATGTGGCATCATGGTTCCAACTGCTATGACACTGGGGTACAGGGGCGGGTGGGCCTGGGTAGGGAGGTGTCCAGAGACTGAGACACGAAAAGGATGAGAAGCCACAAAACTGGGAGACAATGGAGGGGCCTGACAGGGAAGATGTCTCCTTAGAAGGTCTTGGGGAGAGGTGGGAGAGGTGTGCTGCGAGCCAGGGTGAGAGGTGGAAGACGAGCTGGGGAACTGGGCACCTGCCCAGAGTGTGGGGCCTTGATACCCAGGAAGAGCCTGTCCAGGGTTTTATTGTTTTGTTTTGTTTTGTTTTGTTTTATTTTATTTATTTATTTTTTTTGAGACAGTCTCACTCTGTCGCCCAAGCTGGAGTGCAGTGGCCGGATCTCAGCTCACTGCAAGCCCTGCCTCCCGGGGTTTATGCCATTCTCCTGCCTTAGCCTCCCGAGTAGCTGGGACTACAGGTGCCTGCCACCACGCCTGGCTAGTTTTTTGTATTTTTTTAGTAGAGACAGGGTTTCACCGTGTTAGCCAGAATGGTCTCGATCTCCTGACCTCGTGATCCGCCCGTCTCGGCCTCCCAAAGTGCTGGGATTACAGGCTTGAGCCACCATGCCTGGCCTATTTCATTTTATTTTATCTATTTTTGAGACGGAGTTTCACTGTGTCACCCAGGCTGGAGTGCAGTGGTACGATCTCGGCTCACTGCAACCTCCGTCCCCCGGGTTCAAGCAATTCTCGAGCCTCAGCCTCCTGAGTAGGTAGGACTACAGGTGCCTGCTACCATGCCCGGCTAATTTTTGTAGTTTAGTAGAGACTGGGTTTCACTATGTTGGCCAGGCTGGTCTCGAACTCCTGACCTCAAGTGATCTGCCTGCCTCGGCCTCCCAAAGTGCTGGGATTACAGGCGTGAGCCACCACGCCTGGCTCTGTCTAGGGTTTTAAATGTGGGCTGGGGATGCCTGGAGACTGGGGTTGTGTCTGTGACAGGAGGAGCCAATCCCATTGCTGTTGTCCAGGTGAGTGAGTCTGGGGGCCCTGACCAAGGCGGTGGTGTGGGGCTGGGTGGAGCAGACCCTGTAGGGGAAGGAGGGCCAGGTCTTGCCAGCTGCTGGGAGGTACGAAAGGAGGAGGAGGTAATAAGGTTCCTGGATTCCTGGCTTGGGCTGAGGGAGGGTAGTGGGTGGTGGGACCCTCCCTGGCAATGGCACACTGGAGGAGCAGGTTTGGGGAGAGGAAGCCAAGGGGCTCCACTGGGGCTGTGTGAGTCTGAGGGCCCTGGGACAGACCCCAGTGGAGGTGTCCTGGAGACAAAGGCTCTGAGGGCATGGCACTAGAGGGAGGCCTGGCCTTTGTCTGTCAGCACCGACCAGTTACCTGTGCCTCTGTGCATGAGCTTGAAGGAAAAAGGCAAGAGACCCGGCTAAGCCTTGAGAGAAGTTGGGGGGGGGTGGGGGGGGCGGGGCAGGGGAGGCTGACAGAGACCAAAAAGAGCCAGCAAGTTGGCAGCGACACGTGGTGTGGGAGCCATGAGGCAGGGAGGGACCAGCCATGCGCACTGTGCGAGGAGAGCCACATGCGGGCCAGCCCTTCCAGTCTAACGTGAGCCACAGGAAGGGTCCTTGCGAACTTGGCTGGCTCCCCCTGCCGGGGAGCCTGACCCGTAGCTCCTGGGGGCCCTGAGCCCAGTTCAGGGACAGGAGCTGGCCCCTTACTGCTCACTGGCCAGTTCTAGAGGACCATGCCTCCACTCCCTTGCTGGCCAAAACCCGATGTCGCTCGCTCCCTTGGTGCTGTGGCTTGGACATTGGAGGAGAGTCTTCAAGTCAGCCTCAGGCCCTTCGTCCACCCAGGCCGTGGGCACCCTCTCCGTGCTCCCTTCCCGCCCCAGCCTCTTTCAGAGACATGGACTGTCAGACAGAGGAGGGAAAGGGACAGTGACTTGTCCCCGCAGCCTCGGCCCCAGCATGGGAGCTGCATGCAGCCTTGGTGACCAACTACCTTACTTATTTACCAACTGGAGACACTGAGGCCTGGGAGCGCGGTTGACTTGTCCCAGGTCATCCCGCTGGTTTAGCCTCAAAGAGGTACCCTTGTCACCACCTCACTGTCACATTAACTTTCTCCCTGGAGGGCTCTGCTCTCTCCTACTCTGAACGTCCCTGTCCCCGTCCAGCAGTTCTGTGATGAGCAGGGCTCACAGCTCAGGATCCACACGATGGTGGAGGCCAGATGTGGGCTATGCCCATCTGCCAGCCATGGGGTCTTCTTGCCTGGTTTGTTCGGAGGGCCAAGGCCTGTGCTGGATGTGGAGCCACCAGCCAGTGGAGAGGAGCTCTGGGTCTGATGGGAGATGGATCTCCTGCCCTCAGGGTGCTCCAAGGATCATTAATTCATTTATTCAGCAAATATTGATGAGCCCTTGCATGCAACTGTAGGCCCTGGGATATGGAAATGAGAGGACGGACAAGCTCCCTGTCCCCAGGATAGTCTGAGGCTGCAGTAAGCTCTTGGAAAGGATCAAGCTGATCAGAAGGGGGAGCTGCATTGAGGGAAAAATATGGTCAGAGAAGGCCTCGCTGAGGAGGTGATGTTGGTGATGCTGGAGCTCAGATCTGAAGGGGAAGAAGGAAGCAGTCACATATAGAAGTGAGGGAGGGGGGCTTAGGCAGAAGGAACAGCAAGCAGAGAGGCCCTGAGAAAGGAAAGGCTTGGCTCGCTCACCTGCAAGGGCCCCCTGGCTTGACATAGTGAGAAAGGTGTGAAGATGAATTTGAGGAGAGGCAGGGACAGACCACAGGAGACCTTAGATTTGATTCTGAGGGCAATGGGATCTCTTGAGAGGATCCTGAGCAGCGGAGAGATGTGATCTCCTTTTCATTCCAACATGATCGCTGCAGCTGCTGCTGGAGAATTATTGCAGGAGCAAGAGTGGAGACCGGGAAGGTCTGTGTGTCCTCCAGGCAAGAGGCGTTGATGGTGTGGACCGGGTGGTGGCAGGAAAGACAGAGACAGGATGTTTTGGAGGCAGAACAGTTGTGACTTCCTGATGGATGGGATGTCAAGGGCGAGGAAAAGGGAGGAGTCAAGAGTAGCTCCCAGGTTTCTGGGCAACTGGGGGGATTGACTGGGCTGGAAAAGATGGGGGTAGAGGGTGGAGAAGAGGTTTGATGGTAAGAAATCACATGGCCTGGCAAGTATTGTGCAAAGTGCCCATGGGATCCGCAAATGAAGACACTGAGCAGGGTGGGGGTCCCAGGCTGTGGCTGGGGGAGATGCTGGGCTCGGGAGTAGTCATCAGCAGATGGACCTGGTTTAAAGGCACGGCACAGATGACATCCTTGAGGGCGGTGTGCAGGGAGAGGAGAGGAGAGTCAGGACAAAGTTCTGGAGCTCCGCCTTCTTTGGGGCGGGGTCTGTTACCCTCAGCTCTGCTGACATTTTGGGCCAGATAATTCCTTGTTGGGGGAGGCTGTCCTGTGTATTGTGCAATGTTTAGCAGCGTCCCTCAGATGCCATAGCACACCCTGCAGCTTCCTCCACACAAATGTCCCCTGGGGACGAGTCTCCTGGCTGTTTAACTACAGGTGTAGAGGGTGGGGGAGGGGAAGTAGAAAAGACTAGGAAGGAGCCAGTGGGATTAGGAAGAAAGCCGGGAACGTGGGGTCTCAGGTGCTGAGACAGGATCTGGAGAGGGATGGAGGGGCTGGCTGTGTCAGATGCTGCTGAGGGGTTAAGACAAGTGGGGGAGAAGCAGCCACTGGCTTTGGCCACATGGCGGTTCAGGATGTCCCTGAGAGGAGCTTCTGGGCAAGTGAACTCTTGGGTGGGCGGCAGAAAAGTGGGGAGAACAACCGTCTGAGAATGCGGACAGCTTCTGAGCAGCTTTGCTGGGGTGGGGGGCAGCGTGGGGAGGGGCATGGGCTGGGAATGGCTTCCCGAGGATTTTAGGTATGGAGGGCCATGCTGGGTGTCTGAGCATTGCCACCACCCGGTGAGTGTTGATGCTGGTGTTTAGAGGGGGAAAGGGTTGGGGTCTGCTGGGGAGCTTGCAGGTGATGGGTAGGGATGTCCAGGCAGGTGAGGGGCTGAGAAAGCATTGGTGGGCTGTGGGCAGGAGGCTGCCCAGGTCCAGCCGGGTGGCGTAGGGGGCTCCTGGTAGGCAGTGTGGGGTCCATCCGCCGGCTGCCCTCTGTCTGCTACTCTGAGAGCGGTGGGCAGGACTGGCCTCTCACCACTCCTGTCTCCCCCAACCCCGTGTCTCCCTGCAGAAAGCGGGCAGCGGCCTGCGCCAGTGGAAGCGGGTGTACGCCGCGCTGCGGGCGCGCTCGCTCTCGCTGAGCAAGGAGCGGCGGGAGCCCGGGCCGGCGGCGGCGGGGGCTGCGGCGGCCGGCGCAGGTGAGGACGAGGCGGCGCCCGTCTGCATCGGCTCCTGCCTCGTGGACATCTCCTACAGCGAGACCAAGAGGAGGCACGTGTTCCGGCTGACCACCGCTGACTTCTGTGAATATCTCTTTCAGGCTGAGGACCGGGATGACATGCTGGGCTGGATCAGAGCGATCCGGGAGAACAGCAGGGCCGAGGGCGAGGTGAGGGCCCGGCCAGCCCGGCAGCCACAGAGGGCGGGTGGAGTGGCCTCTCACCTGCTGTGGAACTGGGATGCCCGCTCTGAGCCTCACTTCCCTCTGCTAGAACGGGGGTCTGACAGGAGTGCACCTCGCAATTGTGTCCCCCTAGGTTTCGGGGTGAGGAGGGTGCACGGGCAGGGCTCACGGAGGACCTGGTGTCCTCGGGTGCGGGGACTGGCAGTCACCATCCTGACCGACCCTAATGATGACAGGGATTATTATGACTGTGTTAGGATGGCCTTGAACAGGCTCTGGCGTGGAGTGGTCAGCTCCAGGCCAGTCTCAGCTTTTCTCAGGAGGCGAGGAAGGCGGGGGCCTCCTATGGAGTGTGTTAGGGCATGAGTATCCCGGCACCAGAACTGCACTGGGCTGGCCTATCTGCTGGCTTATCTGCAGGGGAATGAGCACATTGACCTTGTGAGGAGGCCGGGAGGCTTGGCCTTTGGCCACAGGTGGGCAGGGGTGGAGCCAATGGCCTCGGCAGGGATTTTGGGAGATTTTTTTTTTTTTTTTTTTTCCGAGACGGAGTCTCGCTCTGTCGCCCAGGCTGTGCAATGGCGTGATCTCGGCTCACTGCAACCTCTGCCTCCCAGGTTCAAATGATTCTCCTGCCTCAGCCTCTCGAGTAGCTGGGACTACAGGCACGTGCCACCATGCCCAGCTAATTTTTTTTAATAGAGACGGGGTTTCACTGTGTTAGTCAAGATGGTCTTGATCTCCTGACCTCATGATCCTCCCGCCTCAGCCTCCCAAAGTGCTGGGATTACAGGCATGAGCCACTGCGCCAGCCGAAGAATTTTTTTTTAATGGCGCCCCTTGCGGTCAGCCATAGCTGCACTCCAGGGGCCTGAGTAGGGATTCCTCCCTGTTTACTTATTTGGCCAGGAACCTGCACAGAAGTGCCTTGAGACACCCACACAAAGTCATGTGGCTGTCCCGGGCCTGGTATCTCTGCCAAGAGGGCAGTGGGCCTGGGCCTGCTCTGGCTGTGGGAGGGGGCGGTAGTGCATGGCCTCTTGCTGAGGACACATCCACCACGCTCTGCTCTCCCGGGAACAGCTTTCCCCACTGCAGGGAGGAAGGCACCTGGAATTTGGGCCTCTTCCTCTGGGGGCCTGGCTTGACTGTCCCCAACAAGGCGTGGTCAGGGTGGTCCCAAGTCACCATCACCATGGCAGTAGCAGCCCCTCCTGGGGGACCTCCTCCATGCCTGCTCAGCGTCTGCCAGGATGGTGGCGAGTGCTGCATGATTCTGCACCCGGCCCCGAGCCTTCCCTGTTAGCCCCCCATGTTTATTACCAAGGAGACTGAGGCTCAGAGAGGCTAAGAGGCTTCCCCAAGGCCTCAGCTGGTGAGAGGGTGCTGGGGAGTCCGGGCCTGGTCTTTCTCACTCCAGGGTCTGGGCTGTCCACCTGGCAGGTGGACGAGAGGGGAAGCAGGGCCAGGGATGAGCCCTGGGGTGGGCTGGCTGTGGGCACTGACGCGGTCCACTCTCTCCTCTCCTGCTTCAGGACCCCGGCTGTGCCAACCAAGCTCTGATCAGCAAGAAGCTTAATGATTACCGCAAAGTGAGGTGAGGCCCAGCCCTCGTGGAGCAGTCCCCTCCGTGGGGGTGGTAGGTGGCTGAAGGCAAAGGATGTCTTCCTGGCCCACCTCCAGGGCTGCCCTCTACTGGGGGAAGGGGGATCCAGGGTCTCCAGGCTGCAGTTAGGCATGGAGGCATTGCCTTAGGGTGGAAGGGAGGTCCTGAGGGGCGGGAGGCCAGGGTGGGTGGCCTGCTTGGCCACCCCAAATGAAGACCTCTCCTCTCCCCCTTTTTCCTGCACAGCCATAGCTCTGGGCCCAAAGCTGATTCCTCCCCCAAAGGCTCTCGTGGCCTGGGGGGCCTCAAGTCTGAGTTCCTCAAGCAGAGTGCGGCACGTGGCCTCAAGACTCAGGACCTGCCCGCAGGGAGCAAGGGTAGGAAGGTGGTCACTGAGACAGGGTGGTGTGTGGGGGCAGGGAGCATGGGGAGGGGAGGGCATGTGTGTGTGTTGGGCTGTGTCTACTTGTGTGTGCCTGAGTGTGTGCCAGGGTTACCCGCTATGTCTGTCTGGGTGTGCATGCCTGTGAGGGTCTGGGGGCTCTCAGGGTCTCGGGGTGGAAGGGCCTGGAGCCTGATTCCCCTCCCTGACATCCCTGCTGGGTGGTCCTCTAATCTCTGCTGGTGTCTCTTCAGGGATGAGAGGCCTACCCTTTCCAAGAGCAACCTTTCCCATATTCACTCACCTTTGACTGTTAGAAAGTTCTTACCTGGCTGGCCACGGTGGCTCACACCTGTAATCCCAGCACTTTGGGAGGCCAAGGCAGGTGGATCACCTGAGGTCAGGAGTTCAAGACCAGCCTGGCCAACATGGCAAAACCCCAACTCTACTAAAAATACAAAAAAATATCCGAGCGTGGTGGTGGGCACTTGTAATCCCAGCTACTTGGGAGGCCGAGACATGAGAAACACTTGAGCCTGGGAGGTGGAGGTTGCGGTGAGCCGAGATCACACTACTGCACTCCAGCCTGGGTGACAGAGTGAGACCCTGTCTCAAAAAAAAAAAAAAAAAAGAAGAAAGTTGTTCCCTTGGGCCAGCAGGTATGGTGGCTGACACCTATAATCCCAGCATTTTGGGAGGCTGAGGCTGGAGGATTGCTTGAGGCCAGGAGTTTGAGACCAGCCTGGGCAACATAGCAAAACCCTATCCCTAGAAAATATTTTATTTTTATTTTATTTATTTATTTAGAGATAGAGTGTCTTTCTGTCACTCAGGCTGGAGTGCAGTGGTATGATCTCAGCTCATTGCAACCTCCACCTCTTGGGTTCAAGCGATTCTTGTGCCTCAGCCCCCCTAGTAGCTGGGATTACAGGCATGCACCACCATGCCTGGCTAATTTTTGTATTTTTAGTAGAAACAGGGTTTTGCCATGTTGGCCAGGCTGGTCTTGAACTCCTGGCCTCATGTGATCCACCTGCCTCAGCCTCCCAAAGTGCTGGGATTAACAAGCATAAGCCACTGTGCCCAGCCAAAAAAAAATTTTTTTAATTAGCCAGGTATGGTGGTATGAGCTTATAGTCCCAGCCACTCAGGAGGCTGAGGAGGGAAGATTGCTTGAGCCCAGGAATTTGAGGCTGCAGTGAGCTATGATCATACCACTGCACTACACCCTGTCTCTAAAGAAATAAAGTTCTGGCCGGGCGCGGTGGCTCAAGCCTGTAATCCCAGCACTTTGGGAGGCCGAGATGGGCGGATCACGAGGTCAGGAGATCGAGACCATCCTGGCTAACACGGTGAAACCCCGTCTCTACTAAGAAATACAAAAAATAGCCGGGTGAGGTGGCAGCACCTGTAGTCCCAGCTACTCGGGAGGCTGAGGCCGGAGAATGGCGTGAACCCGGGAGGCAGAGCTTGCAGTGAGCTGAGATCCGGCCACTGCACTCCAGCCTGGGCTACAGAGCGAGACTCCGTCTCAAAAAAAAAAAAAAAAAAAAAAAAAAAAAAAAAGAAATAAAGTTCTACTGCTTCCACCTTACAGTTTTGGCCCATGAGGCCACACGGAAGTCCTTGCCTTGCTCTGGGCCTCTCCTTTGGGGTAAGCATCCTCCGTTTCAGGCCTTCTCTCTTGCCATACAGTGTCCCATTAGCCCTGGACATCTGGTTGCTTCTCTGAGGGAGTCCCCATACGTCCAAATGTGTGAATGTGGCAGTGAATGTGTATGACCCTCCTGGGCACCCTGGCTCACTCTGGCTCTCTCTGTCTCCCCCACTTCAGATGACAGTGCTGCAGCCCCCAAAACCCCCTGGGGCATCAACATCATAAAAAAAAATAAGAAGGCTGCGCCAAGGGCGTTTGGGGTCAGGCTGGAGGAGTGCCAGCCAGCCACGGAGAACCAGGTGGGTCTCTGCCACACACCAGGGCAGGCCCGGCAGGGGGAGACCGAGGCACAGAGGGTCACAGCAGAAAGGGACATGGAACCAGCTCTCCACCTCATTGTACAAACACAGCTGGGAAAACAGCCTAGAGACGGGAAGGCCCCCGCCTGCCCCGGGCCTCCTAGGGAGGGAGCAGCAGGGCTGAGGCTGAGCCCGGCTCCTTCTCAGACCATGGCGAGGCTTTGGTGTCATTTCTCATTCCCAGACTGGAGGCAGCAAGGGCCTTTTGTTCCCCCCAAGGGTTCCTGGCAGCAGCTCTGGCCCTTGCACTGTCCCCATCTTGGCCTCCCCAGCTCCTCTGGCCCCTGTCCCACCTAACACCCCTCTGCTGTGTCCCCAGCGCGTCCCCTTAATCGTGGCTGCATGCTGTCGCATTGTGGAGGCACGAGGGCTGGAGTCCACAGGCATTTACCGAGTACCCGGCAACAATGCAGTGGTGTCCAGCCTGCAGGAGCAACTCAACCGAGGGCCTGGTGACATCAACCTGCAGGATGAGGTGGGTGAAGCTGGGGGGTCTGTGGAAGGGGGGCCGAGATGGTGTGTGGGTGGTGCTCCACTTGGAGAGTTCTGTGGTCTATTGTGTTGCATGCATTGTGCCCTGTGACATGCCTGGCATTGGTCCAGAACACCAAGATGGGCAAGATGGGACCTGCCCCTGCTGGCCAGCCCAGGGATGGGCATCACCCCAGGCTGAAGCTGAACAAGTAAATGCAGTCATGGCCTGGGGAGCTCTGAGGCAGAGGCTCACAGACAGCAGTTTTGTCTGGGTGTTTAGGATGAGTAGAGTTAAACAAAAGCGGGTGAAAGCCAGGTAAGGGCATCAGGCAGCAGAACGGCTTGCGCAGTGGTGTAGGTGCAGAAAGTTTGCCAGGAGTCAACCAGCTTTCTCTGTAGGGGGCAGAGAGTATACATTTTCTGCTGTAGTTTGCTCTGTTGCCTTTCCCCCTTCTCTTCCTCCTCCTCCTCTTCCTAATACTTTAACAATGTAAAAACCATATGTAGCTCAAGGGCCATCCAAAAGCAGGCTCTGGCTGGATATTGCCTACAGACCATGGTTTACAAAGTGCCGGCTTAGAAAAAGGGGAATCTATGATGTTTTCTAGAATGGCCAGCAATTTGGGTGGCTGCAACATGGAAAGAGAAGTGGCTGATCAGGCGAGATGAGACCAGCCTGTGAAGGGATCTGCACTCACACTTAAGTGTTTCCAGCAGGGCCGGCGATTCTCAAATAGTGTTCCCCAGAGTCCTAGGGTTCCCCAGAGGGGCCTTGGGAGGCCAGGGGCAGGTCAGGACCCCCTATCCTTGCTAGAGCAACCCTGCCTTGCCCTATCTGTTGTACTGGGTTTTCATGTACAATTTTATTTGCCCAAAGGGGCTCTGGTAAAAAAGATATTTTGGAAAACCATGCATGTGAGCAGCGATGTCCCATGAGTCACACACGTGAAGGCTCATGGAATCCACGAGTCTTCCTGTCCTTGGAGAATGAGGAGCTGAGACAAGTGTATGTGAAATTGCAGACAAGAGAAAAAGATGATCTCTCATCAGGGACCACACTGTGATGAGGAAGGAGAGGGTGCTCAGGCTGGAGCAGGTGGTGGCTTGAGAGTTTGAGTGTTGGAGGAAGGAATAGGAGGGGGCAGGTGGACAGGAAGGCTGTTGGGTGTGAGACTATGGCATTTTCCAAAACCCCAGTGAGGGCCGGGGAGGGTTTGAGGGTTAGGACAGAGAGTGGATCTACCTCCTGGGCTTGGAGGTGGGGAGGGTGAGGCCCCGGGGGGAGAGAGAGGGCATTTGATGGCTTCACTGAAGGCTTCGACCTTGATCTGATGGACAGTAGGGAGCTTTTGATGGTTCTTAAGCTGGGGAGGCATCATGAGAGCAAAGTTCAAGAAAGAGTAATGCTGCTGCTCATGCCCGATGGATACAAATGGAGAGGGCAGGGGCCTGGGGAGAAGTCACTGATCTATG
The DNA here is from genome assembly GCF_049350105.2 of Macaca mulatta. Lineage (NCBI taxonomy): Eukaryota > Metazoa > Chordata > Mammalia > Primates > Cercopithecidae > Macaca > Macaca mulatta. Next base: position 62,757,032 of record NC_133421.1, read on the forward strand.
GAAGCGCTAAGGGTCAGGAGGACTTGGTGGTCCTGGGGGAAGGGGTTGGGAGCAACCCTAAGAGTTGGCTGCAAGAGAGGGAGGAAGGAGGGGCGAGGAAGAGCCGCATATTTGAGCTGGGGCTGGTGGTATCTTCCCCTGGCAGAAACCAGAGAATAGGGCAGCGTGAGGAGAGGCGGAAGGGAGGGGCCGTCTCAGGGAGTGGCTCCATTGGATTTGGGGTGTGGAAAGTCCCCTGCATGGGGTGAGGACATAAACAGGTACTAGGCTGAGCATGGACTAGAGAGTGGCATGGGTCCTGCTGCAGCTGGGGTATGGGATAACCAAGGGTGGGCAGCAGAACAGCAGGGGCCACGCTGAGTGGGGCAGAAGGAGAGGGCCGCCTGTGAGGCTGGGGTGAGGGCAGACACTTCACTCTGGAGGAGCCAAGAAGCACTGGCCAGGGCCTTGGGTTTGGCAGCTGGGAGATGAGAGGAGCCCACACCTGAGGGCCAGGAGGTAACGGAGTCGGGTGGGCAGGAGCCGCACTGGGTGTGTGTGGGTGTGTGGGCAGCTTGGCCTCAGCCAGGGACGAGGAGGCCATGCTGGCAGGCAGCTGGTCCAAGCCAGGGCCAGATGGGGGCGTGCCAGGTGTGCTGGGTGTGTTGTTTTGTCTTGGGTATCATTGCATCATTTGTTGTGGGTGGTGCTGGGAGTAAGTGTAGCGGGGGACGAATCTAACCCCTGGTGAGCCTGCAGGAAGTGTATTTTTTATGGGATTGTCTGGCGTTAAGCTAAGGATCCATTGTATTGAGTGTGTGTACTGCTGTGTTGTGTCTCTTTGTTGGGGGTATTAGGTCGCTTTCTGGGCCTGAGTTATTCTGAGCCGTTCCCAGTGAGGCGGCTGTGCCTGACTTGGTTGCATTGTGGGGTGATGGTGCCCCCTGGTGGACAGAAGGGACAACGACCCGGCCGTTCGTTCTTGCACTCAACAACCATTTATTTTGGAGTAGGGTTTCTCAACCTCAGTGGACATTTTGGGAAGAACAATTATTTGTTGTGTGGGGTTTCCCTGTGCATTGGAGGAAATTTGGCATCATCCCTGGCCTCTATCTACTAGACACAAGTGGCACCTCCCAGTTGGGAAAATCAAAATGGCTCCAGACATTGTCAAATGTCCTCTGGGGGTGGAGTGGGAGTTTTGGGGACAAAATTGCCTCCTTCTGTTAGAACTACTGATTTAGGGCCATGTAAGTACCAGGTTAACTGTCCTAGCTAGGTGATAGGAGCACAGTGGGAAATGAGACAGATGGGATCCTGGCTCCTCCTGGAGCTTACAGTCCTGCCGGGGAGACAGACATGGACACGGAAACAAAAGCAGAAAATAATGACAAACTGGGTTAAGTGCCACGAAGGAAACAAAGTCAGGGCTGGGGTGCAGGTAACAGGGCAGTGGTGAAGGTGGCTGCTTTAGCTATGAGGGTCAGAGAAGGCCTTTCTGAAGAGCGACTTTTAGGCGTGGATGAGGAGCCAGTCATGTGGAGGCAGGGAGGAAAGTTCTGGTTGAGAGAACCAGCACATGCAGAGGGCCCAAGACAGGAAGGAGCCGGCATGAATGACTGCTGTGTCACACATGCTTAAACGGTGCCCAGTGGAGGCGGCAACTGCCACTCACTGTGTCCCCACAGTGCCTGGGACTTTCTGTGGATGGGGAGGTGATGGAGCCCACAGGCTGGCAGGAGCAAGGAGGGGCTGGGGCCAAGTGTGAGTGTGGGCACAGGACCTCACTGGGGTCTCAGTTCTGCTTCCACTACCCTGATGAGTAGAAAGCTTGGTCTAAGTGGGTCCCAGGGAGGGCCTGGTGGGCTTGATTGGGCTCTGGGGTGAATGATCATGAAGGCATGGGCATCGGGCTGGGCCTGCCTGTGGCCTGACATCTGACCCCTCCCCCAGCGCTGGCAAGACCTCAATGTGATCAGCAGCCTGCTCAAGTCCTTCTTCCGAAAGCTGCCCGAGCCTCTTTTCACTGATGGTGAGTAGGAGGTGAAAGTGGGGGTGGGGAGGGGACATCAGTCTGTGCCGCACCCTGACCCCTACTTTTAGATTTGGTTTGTTGGTTTTACTCTTTTTTTGGAGACAGTGTTGCTGTGTTGCCCAGGCTGCAGTGCAGTGGCGCAGTCTCCGCTCATTGCAGCCTCAAGTTACTGGGCTCAAGCGATGCTCCCACCTCAGCCTCCTGAGTAGCTGGGACAACAGGTGAACACCACCACACCCAGCTAATTTAAAAGTTTTTTTTTTTTTTTTTTAAGAGATGGGGGTGTTTCTCACTATGTTGCTCAGACTGGGCTTGAACTCCTAGGCCTGGGCTCAAGCAATCCTCCTGCCTGCACCAGCCTCCCAAAATGCAGGGATTATAGGCATGAGCCACCACACTGGCTTTTTTTAAAAAGAAAAAAAAAAAAACAAAAAACACTAAAGCATGTAAAAAAAAAAAAACATAGATTGTACAGATGTGAATAAAGAAAACAGCACAGGACGCTGTGAATCTCCTGCTCCCTTTCACGGGAGGTTGTGGCTAACACTTTCTGAGCATTAGTGTGTGCCAAGCACAACTCCCTACAGCAACTCCATGAGGAAGGTGCTATTGTCTTCCTTCTACAGATGAGGAAACCGAGGCTCAGAGAGGTTTAATGCCTTGCCCAAGGTCACACAGGTTATAAATGGCAGAGCCAGGATTCCACTGCAGGCATCGGGCTCCAGAGCTAAGCTTTGGCCGTTTGCTGAGCTGCTTATTCACAGTCTGTTGTGTTTCTCTCCTGGCCCTCTTCTTGTATGCGTGGCGGAGATACACACATGCATGCGTGGAGTTTGGAGTTGGGTGGGTTCAGGGGTGTGCTGGCAAATGTTTAACATCTATCTCTGGGGGAAAAAAACCCTAATGCCTAGCGTTTTCCAGCTTCCATGGTGCAAATACCCCTACCATGGTTTATTTTGAGCCACCAACGTGATGTCACCAACATGGAATTGGGAAGGGAGTCACACGGTCGCTCTCAGGAGCCAGTGTGAGCGGGCTCCAGCACACCACTGGTTGAGTTGTTTTTAACAAAAGCGAGTTGTAATTCTGAGATTCATTCGTGTTAGTGCAGAGCGCTCTGCCTCATTCTTGTTTTAAATCAGTCACATAGAATTTCATGGCTTGAATAGACTACAATTTCTTTAAGTACTCCTCTATTGATGGATATTTAGGTTATCTTCCAATGTTTGCTATTACACAACCTGTTGCAATGGCTTTCCTTGAATAAGTCTTTGCACGCCTGGATCTGTGCTCTCCAAGGAGATTCTTAGATGTATAATTGCTCGATCAAAGTCCTGGTGAATCTTTCTGAGAGCTAACATCAATTGCATTCTGAGAAAGAGGCCCTGGTTTAGACTCCCACTAACAATGTAGGAGTCTGTCTCTCCACATCCCTATTAGCATTGGATATTATAACTATTATTGTTATTTAAAGGCCAGGCACGGTGGCTTACCTCTGTAATCCCAGCACTTTGGAAGACTGAGGTGGGTAGATCACCTGAGGTCAGGAGTTCAAGACCAGCCTGACTGTGTTGAAACCCCGTCTCTACTAAAAATACAAAAATTAGCTGGGTGTGGTGTTGGGCACCTGTAGTCCCAGCTACTAGGGAGGCTGAGACAGGAGAATTGCTTGAACCTGGGAGGCAGAGGTTGCAGTGAGCCAAGATTATACCACTCCACTTCAGCCTAGGTGACAGAGCAAGACTCCATCTCAAAATAAATAAATAAATAAAATAAAGTAAAAATAAAAATACTATTGTTTGACACAGGATCTCGCTCTGTTGCCCAGACTGGAATGCAGTGGCGCAATCATGGCTAACTGCAGCCTCAACCTCCTGGGGTCAAGTGATCCTCCCATCTCAGCCTCCTGAGTAGCTGGGACTGCAGGTTTGCACCACCACACTCAGCTAATTAAAAAAACTTTTTTTTTGGTAGAGGCAGGGTCTCACTACGTTGCTCAGGCTGGTCTTCAGCTCCTGGTCTAAAGTGATCCTCCCGCCTCGGCCTCCCAAAGTGCTGGGATTATAGGCATGAGCCACCTCACCCAGACAGCTTTGAATATTTTTTTTTTTTTTTTTTTGAGACGGAGTCTTGCTCTGTCACCCAGGCTGGAGTGCTGTGGCCGGATCTCAGCTCACTGCAAGCTCCGCCTCCCGGGTTCCCGCCATTCTCCTGCCTCAGCCTCCCGAGTAGCTAGGACTACAGGCGCCCGCCACCTCGCCCGGCTAGTTTTTTGTATTTTTTAGTAGAGACGGGGTTTCACCGTGTTAGCCAGGATGGTCTCGATCTCCTGACCTTGTGATCCGCCCGTCTCGGCCTCCCAAAGTGCTGGGATTACAGGCTTGAGCCACCGCGCCCGGCAGCTTTGAATATTACTAATATTTTAAACTTTTGCTAATCAGATAAGGGAAATGGTATCTCATTATTGTTTTTATTTTCATTGCCTTCATTACTAGGGAGATTAAATCTTTTTTCATTACTATACTGGCTGTTTCTATTTTCTCTGCAATCGCTTGATCAGACCGTGTGCCCATTTTTCTGTTGGGTTATCTTTTTCTCATGTTGATTGTGGGAGACAAGCTCTTTGTGTATTACACATATTAACCCTTTGTTAGTTTTTGCAAATATTTGCTTTGGCCTGCCATTTGCCTTTTCACTTTGCAGTATGGAAACTGAAAACACATTTTTCTTTTCTTTTTGAGACGGAGTTTCACTCTTGTCACCTGGGCTGGATGCAATGGTGCGATCTCAGCTCACTGCAACCTCTGCCTCCTGGGTTCAAGCGATTCTTCTGCCTCAGTCTCCCAAATAGCTGGGATTACAGGTGCCCACCATCACGCCCAGCTAATTTTTGTATTTTTAGTAGAAACGGGGTTTCACCATGTTGGCCAGGCTGGTCTCGAACTCCTGACCTCAGGTGATCTACCCTCCTTGACCTCCCAAAGTGCTGGGATTATAGGCGTGAGCCACCACGCCCTGCCTAACAATTTTTAATTTTATTTTTATTTAATTTTATTTATTTTTTGAGATCTTACTCTGTCACCCAGGCTGGAGTGCAGTAGTGCGATCTCGGCTCACTGCAACCTCTGCCTCCCGGGTTCAAGCCATTCTCCTGTCTCAGCCTCCCTAGTAGACAGACGCCTACCACTACACCCAGCTAATTTTTATATTTTTAGTAAAGATGGGGTTTTGCCACATTGGCCAGGCTGGTCTTTAATCCCTGACCTCAAGTGATCAGCTGATGCGCCTCGGCCTTCCAAAGTGCTGGGATTACAGACATGAGCCACTGTGCCTGGCTGAAAACAATTGTTTAAAATGTGACCAAAGCTGTTCATCTTTTCTTCATGGATTCTGCATCTCATGTTTAGGATGGCCTTAGGATTACGAAAATATTTTATTTTTTCCCCAGTGCTTTTATAATTTTCACGTTTGACTCTGCCGTGTGACTGCTTTTGTGTATTGTGAGCTAGAAATGATCCCCCCCAGACGGTAGCCATTTGTCCCGGGGACATCTTTTGAGGCCCCCATCCTTCCCCCCGATTGGAAGTGCTGCCTTTATCATATAGTAAATATCCACATGGCCCGCTTCCCCCCTTTCTAGGCTTAACATTGCTCTGCCTTTTCTGCTGTGCCAGCCGGCTTCCGCTGTGCCATCCGTTCGGGATGTTTCAGTCTCTGGTGGGGCAGATCCTCCCACACTACTCTTTCTTTAAAAACGATTCCTGGCTTTCTTTGTGCATTAGCTCATCCAGATGAATTTCAGAACAGGCTTATCATCTTCCAGTTTTCAAAGGTCCCCGTGGACTTGTTCTGAAGGGAGTTGGGGGAATCCTTGGTGGAGGCTGTCTGAAGCCCCTCCTCCTCTCCAGGTGTCCTTCTCTTCTGACCTGCTATACCTTGGTGTCCATGTCCTGGCGATGGGGGCAGGGACCCCTTTTCTGGGGTCAGCATGCAGCTCAGATCGTATCGCCTCCCAAATGAACACACCTGGGCCTCCCCAGGTCAGATGCACACCCAAGTGCAGCTGTGGTGGGTACAGCTGTGGTGGGTGTATTCACATATGCAAGAGGCTGTGGAGCCCCCAACTGGAGTTCAAAACACAGCCCTTCCAGCAGGGCCCTTGGCCCGGAGAACAGGGGAAGGCGCTGCCACCACCTCTCTAAAGAGTCTCCGCTGTGTTCTAGACAAATACAACGACTTCATCGAGGCCAACCGCATTGAGGACGCGCGGGAGCGGATGAGGACACTGCGGAAGCTGGTAAGGAGAGAGAGGTGCTGCCAGGCATGAGGTGGGGTGGCTGCCCGAGCACGTCTCTCCCAGGAGGTGGGGAGTCCGGTGCTGCCTACGACCCCTGTGGTCTTGGAGAAGCCCTGCTCCACTCCGGACCTCAGTTTCCCCATCCATACAAGAGAACGGGGGGTTAGAGGGTAGATCCCAGACTCCCTGAAGCATGGTAGTAGGAACTCTTTGGGGCATGGTGGTGACGGGGGACAGGAAAAGGCCCTCATAGCCTGTCCCCATGCCCCTCTTCTCTCCTACTCAGATCCGGGATCTCCCAGGACACTACTATGAAACGCTCAAATTCCTTGTGGGCCATCTCAAGACCATCGCTGACCACTCTGAGAAAAACAAGGTGGGTAGGGGTCCTGCATGGAGTCTAGGGGAGGCAAGCACAGGACTTACTGTGTGGGGACCCTGAGCACGCGCTGAGCTCCTGCAGGTCCAATAACTCAGGCCCCTCTAGGCACGCCCTCTTCCTATGACTGCTCCATCCCCACCCTGCTCCTACATACTGGCCAGTGCTTTCCCCCAGAGAGCCATCTCCTGAGTTTCTGAGAGCTTTCCAGAGGCAGGGAACCCTGGCCCCCATATCCGATGCACTGACATCCTCTGACTTAGCTCAAGTCCCTTGCATTGCATTTGCCTCATCAAACCTCTTATGCCTTCTGGTTCTGCAGTGGCGAAAATGAGGCTCCAGAGTGATAGGATTATTTTTTGTTTGGAGATGAAGTCTCCCTCTGCCGCTCAGGCTGGAGTGCCGTGGCGCAATCTCCGCTCATGGCATCCCTCGCCTCCCGGGTTCAAGCGATTCTCCTGCCTCAGTTTCCCAAGTAGCTGGGATTACAGGCACCTGGAAGTGATTGGATTTTTTCCCCAGGCCTAAAATAACCCCTGGGACCTCCAACATGTTTCCTGCTGCAGGGTCTCCCACTGCTGGCACTGACCACTCAGGGGTGCCCTGTATAGGTGTGCAGGTTGAGCACTGCTCATGGCTGCTGGGCCTGGGAATGAATGGGGCTGAAATCTGGCCTGTGCTCTACTCATCAAGCATCTCCATGCCCATACAAGGGGGTGTCCACCCTCTAAGCTGGGGACTGGTGAAGATGTAGTTGGGGACAGAGGCCTCGGGCCCAGAGTGAGGGAAGACTGAGTTCAGGATGTTGACCATGACCTGCTTTCCCTGCTGCCCAGATGGAACCCCGGAACCTGGCCCTGGTCTTTGGGCCGACACTGGTGAGGACCTCCGAGGACAACATGACAGACATGGTGACCCACATGCCTGACCGCTACAAGATCGTGGAGACACTGATCCAGCACGTAAGCCCCTGTTCTGAGGGTCGCCCGGCAGCCCCTGGGGCCCAGGCCGTGTTCCTCTGAACCCCTCGCTCTTGCTCAGCCCCTCACTCTTGCTCGAGCCCCAGGAAGGGCTTGGCAGCTTTAGACCATGCTGCTAGGGTGGTATATACTCCTCCAAAGTCATGGGCTGCATTTCAAGGCAAGACAGGAGTGGATCCTGGAATCCCTGCTGCCCTGGGACGTTGGGTCCCCAGCCGGAGAGTCAAGAGGCCCCCGAGCATCCAAGATGCCTGGGAGAGGCAGAGGAGGAGGAAGGGCAGGGAAGGTGCTGTTGATGGAGGGCGGAAGGGGCAGCTTCAGAAGGTGGCCCCTGCAGAGGCGTCCTGGCAGACACGAACAGACGGGAGCCAAGGTCTCACCTGACATCAGGAGGCCCTGGCTCTAGTGACTTTCCCTGCTGGCCCCACTGAGGTTTCGGGGAGATAGTGGTGATGTCCATGGTAACGAGGGGTGGATGGGATAGGGCACAGGGCCTCGGCCTGAGGCGGGATCCTGCACCAGTGCTTGGCATGTCCTGGGCTGGCCACTTCCCTTCTCATGACTTCCTGGATGCCAACAACCCTGTTCCTGTAGGTTCTTGTTACTGGGCATGGGCGGAGGAGAACCCAGAGTGGCCAGCAGAGGGCGCAGGAGGCCTTGGTCTTCCAGAGCCCACCCCTAAGGCAGTACTGCCGCCTTCTGGGGCACACGTGGATGTTATTATGAATCATATAGATTTTCCATTTCCAATTCTTGTTACAGTCCACAAAGGATGGGAACAGAGCCCCTCCTGCCAGGGGAAATAAGACTGGCAGCTGGTCAGAGGAAGGGAAGCCTTAGCCCCAAGTCCCCTAGACACTTTAGGGAAGGAAAGCTGGGCCCTATTACCCTCATTTTACAGAGGAGGAAACAGGCTCAGAGAGGCAAAGCGACTTGCTCATGGTCACACAGCTAATAAGTGGCAGCCCAAGATTTCAAGCCAGGTCTGTCTTACCAAAGCCTGTGCTTTCCTCTCCCCATCAACCCAAAGGGCAGACTCCCGGGTCCCTCCTTGAGCTGGCCTGGGAGGGAGGGAAGGGGCCAGGGACAGGAGATGAGGCGGTGTGCAGCTGAGCCATGCTAACAGTCTTGCCTGCCCATCTCCCTCCTTCACTGCATGCTCAGGGCTCCGAGCCACGGGAGGGAGGATCCCAGCTTTCTGCATCCGGACACTGGGAACACCACTCCAGAGCTGTCTGGGAGGCCAGGGCCGCCCCATAGTATCAGGATTCCTGATGAGGACTTGGGAAAGCTTAGCTCTCCAGGGCACCAGGGAGCCCTGGAACCTCCTGTGAGGGTGTGTTTTGGGGGCAGCAGCAGTGAAGAGTGGGTGTCTGGCCCTGTGCTCCTGGAAGCCTGAGGCCTGAGGTCAGCTGAGGTGTCAGGAACTACAGCCTTCAGGGAGGAAGGAGGCCAAAGCCCCAAGATGGGAGTCTCTGCTCTGGGCAGGGTGGAGAAGGTGGAGTTTGTCTCATTTAGCACTGACGCTAGTGCCTGGCACACAGTGGACACTCAGTGTTTGTAGAGTAAATAAATGAATGAGTAAATTGCTAATTGAGGTTATGTCAGGCTGGGCTTTTCTTCCTCTTTCTCTCTTTCTCTCTTTTCTCTTTCTGTTTTTTTTGTTTGTTTGTTTGTTTGTTTTTTGACAGAGTCTCACTCTGTCGCCCATGCTGGAGTGCAGTGGCGCAAATATGGCCCACTTCCAGGCTCAGGCGATCCTACCGTCTCAGCCTCCTGATAGCTGGGAGTAGAGATGTGCACCACCACACCACCTGGCTAATTTTTGTATTTTTTTTGTAGAGATGAGGTCTTATTATGTTGCCAGGGCTGGTCTTGAACTCCTGGACTCAAGCGGTCCTCCCATCTCGGCCTTCCAAAGTGCTGGGATTATAGATGTGAGCCGCCGCGCCCGGCCAGGCTGGGCTTTTCTACTCAGAGATTCATTCCCGAGAACTAACTGAGCTGGTGGTCTTCCCTTCGCTGCCTCCTTGGCATTTGAACGTAATGAGCCCTGGATGATTGTCGAGGGAATGAGCCACCCACTCTGCAAGCCCTGAAAGCCTGCGCACCCACGTGTGCCGCCTCTGTCTAGCCTGGAGGCTCCATAGCCAGGGCAGTGCTGCTGTCACTTGGGGCACCCAGACCAGTCTTCAGGTCGGAAAGAGGGTGGCAACCGGGGGGTAAAGAGGAACAGCAACTTGCCCAGGGCCACACAGGAAGATAGTGGCAGAGCAGAGAGGAGAGCAAACCCCGGTGTCCGACCTCACAGCGGGTAAGTTGCCAGCAGCCCCTGCCTGTGTTTACGAAGTCCAGTGGAACCCAAACAAAGATCAGCCCAGGGCATTTGCTCAGGGACTCACTCAGCAAAGGCAGCGATACCTAATGTTTCTCAGCCTCAGCACTAGTAACCTCTGAGGTCCAGATAAGTCTTTATTGTGGGAGGCTGTTCTGTGTGTTATAGAACATTGAGCAGCATCGCTGGCTTCTACCTGCTAGATGCTGGGAATGTCACCCTAGTTGTCACAATTAAAAGTGTCTCCAGACATTGCCAAATGCCCCCTGGGGTGGGGGGATTGATGGCGGTGGCTCTGGGGCCAGCCTGCTCCTATGTGCTGTGTGGCCTTGGACAAGTTCCTTACCTGCTGTGCTTCAGTCTCCACATCTGTAAGGTAGAGATGACAGTTTGTTTACTTCACGTCGTTGTGAATGTCTGCTAAAGCACTCGCCGCGGCGCCTGGTAGGTCCTAAGTGTTGTGTGAGAATTGACTGTCATCCTCTTCGTCGTGGTCATTATTCCACACCAGAGACAGATCCCCGTGCTGGGAACACGGAGATGAATGGGAGCCTGCTCAGAAGGAATGGGATGAATGGGAGCCTGCTCAGAAGGAATATTACCAGTAAAAGCTGCGTCTCTTTGTGCTCTGGGCTATGCCCAAGGAAGCCCCAGAGAAGGACCCACCCTGGCCCTGGGTGTGGGGCTGGGGTCGTAGTCAGGGAGTTCTTGAACTATCTTAGAGCACCATGATGAGAACTTAGCCAGGCAGAGCAGGGAGAAAGGGTATCCCAGGCGGAAAGAACAGCACGTGCAGAAGCAGGGTGGCAGGAACTAGTGTGGATTCCTCTTGAGAGCCGTGGCCACCCGGGCGCTTCCTGTAGACGCCGTGGTTTGCAGAGTACTTCTGGGCATCTTCAAACGCGAGTTAAAGGCTGGCTTCTTTGGGCCGATCCTCAGGCTCCCGCTGGTCAGCCTGTCTCTGGAAGCTGCACTTTTGAATAACGGTAGCTCACATCTATTATACATTAACAATGTGCTGCACTCAGTGTTTTCCATACAGTATTTCATCTCAGTCCTCCTCAGGCCTAGAAGGAGGGGCTCACATCATGCCCGTTTTAGAGATAAGTAAATAGACTTACAGAGGGAAAGTCACTTGGCTAAGGTGAACTTGAACCAAGACGACTGACTCCAGAGCTTCCATTTTTCTTTTTCTTTTCCTTTTTTTTTTTTTTTGAGACAGAGCCTCACTCTGTCGCTCAGGCTAGAGTGCAACGGCGCAGTCTCCACTCACTGCAGCCTCTGGCTCCTGGGCTCAAGTGATCCTCCCACCTCAGCACCCCCAAGTAGCTGGGATTACAGGCGCACGCCACCACACCGGGCTAATTTTTGTATTTTTAGTAGAGCTGGGGTTTCACCATGTTGGCCAGGCTGGTCTTGAACTCCTGACCTCAGCTGATGCACCTGCCTCAGCCTCCCAAAGTGCTGGGACTACAGGTGTGAGCCACTGCGCCCTGCCAGAGCTTGCATTTTTCTTATCTTCCTTCGCTGTCTTCTCTTGTATCTCTTTCTTGTTTCCCTTCTGGCCTTCCTGTGCTGTTTTAGTTAATCACATGTCAGATCTAAGCGATAATAACCGAGGCTCATGGCGCATGCTCAGGCAAGTCCCCTTGTTTCCCCTCTGCTCTCCCCTCCCCCAGGTGCCCACTCTTTGTTTTTTTTTTTTTTTGAGACGGAGTCTCACTCTGTTGCCCAGGCTGGAGTGCGGTGGCGCCATCTCGGCTCACTGCAAGCTCCGCCTCCCGGATTCACGCCATTCTCCTGCCTCAGCCGCCTGAGTAGCTGGGACTACAGGCGCCTGCCACCATGCCCGGCTAATTTTTTGTATTTTTAGTAGAGACAGGGTTTCATCGTGTTAGCCAGGATGGTCTCGATCTCCTGACCTCGTGATCCACCGGCCTCGGCCTCCCAAAGTGCTGGGATTACAGGCGTGAGCCACCGCGCCCGGCCGGTGCCCACTTTTAATAGGCTAGTATGTGTCCTTCCAGGACGCCTTCCACTTATTGTAAATGCATGGCTATCCTTAATGTATATAATATTCTTTGTGTGTTTTAAGTCTACATAAATGAGATTGTAAATTGCCTATTCTTGTTCTTGCATAGGTGTTGAGGCGGGTAAAGGGTAATTATCTTAATTTTTTATTTTTGAGATGGAGTTTCACTCTTGTTGCCCAGCCTGGAGTGCAGTGGTGCAACCTCAGCTCACTGCAACCTCTGCCTCCCTGGTTCAAGCGATTACCCCGCCTCACCCTCCTGAGTAGCTGGTATTACAGGGGCGCACAACCATGCCCGGCTACTTTTTGTATTTTTAGTAGTGATGGGGTTTCACCATGTTGGCCAGGCTGGTCTCAAACTCCTGACTTCAGGTGATCTGCCCGCCTCGGCCTCCCAAAGTGCTGGGATTACAGGCGTGAGTCACTGCACCCAGCCTGTCACTGTCAATTTCTAATGCTTATCAGTTTCTGTGTCTTCCTTCCACCACATCTAAAAGCCAAAAGTGGTGGGGTGTAGTGGCTCACGCTTGTAATCACAAAATCTACAATTTTTTTTTTTTTTAATTAGCTGTGCAAGGTGGCACATGCCTGTAGTCCCAGCTATTCAGGAGGCTGAGGTGGGAGAATCTCTTGAGCCCAGGAGTTCAAGGGTACAGTGAGCTAGGATCATGTCACACCATTCCAGCCTGGATAACAGCGAGAGACCCTGTCTCAAAAGTAAACAAATAAATAAAGTAAAAGCCAAAAGTGTCTTAGTTATTTCTTGGGGCTTGCCGAAGTTCATCTCTTTACTTGCTCAAGTATTCAGTTAAGAGAGTCTTTGTGTAGTAAACTTCCTGATGTCTCAGGATACCTTTATTTCAAGGCCAGGTGCGGTGGCTCCAGAAAGCAGGAGGTTCACTTAAGTGGTGATTAAAACAATCTGTGGTACGCCTGTAATCCCAGCACTTTGGGAGGTGGAGGTGGGCGGGTCATTTGAGGTCAGGAGTTGAGACCAGCCTGGCCAACATGATGAAACCCCATCTCTACTAAAAATACAAAAATTATCCAGGTGTGGTGGCGTGTACCTGTAATCCCAGCTCCTCAGGAGGCTGAAGCCAGAGGATCGCTTGAACACAGGAGGCAGAGGTTGCAGTGAACCAAGATTGACCACTGCACTCCAGCCTGGGTTGCAGAGTGAGATTCTGTTAAAAAACAAAAACAAAAAAAGAATAGCTTTATTTTAGACTCAAATTTAAATGAGAATTTAGCAGGGTATAAAATTCTAGGTTCCTTCAACACATCGAAACTTACTTTCTTGTCTTCTTGTGTCTTGCTGCTGAAAGTTCCAAGTACCTGTGATACGTGTTCATTTATAAGCAATCTGGCTTTTTTTTTTTTCCAGAAAACTTAGAATTTTATCTTCAAGATTCTCAAATTTTACAAAATTAAGTGTGGGGATCTTTATTTTCTCTCTTGTTTGGCCTTTATGAGAAAGCTCTCGCCTCCTGCCCCTCAGGAAAACTCCAGCACCTTTCTCCTAGCATTTTCCTTTTCTGGGCTGGGTATGTGACACCCCTGTTGTCAGTGTGGCACCCATGGGTGGCAGGTGGCATGGGGCATGCTTGGCTGTTACAGCCATGGACCTGGCCAACACTAAGAGCACCGGTGCCTCCCTGCCCCCTGGCTCGCTGTGAGGAGTGTACCACAGGGGTGTGCCCAGGACAGTGTTCAGAGAAAAGTAAAAGTGAAGCTCTCCCTGAGCCTATCTCCGGTCTGAGGTCGCCCTTCCCACTCCCGGCCTTGTTTCCTCCCACACTGGGGTCCCACCTTTTCTCTCCCCTAGGGTTTTTTACAGTCTGTGGAGTCAGGTTTTAGGGTCCGTCAAGCTCCCTCTGAGCCCACTTTTGCAGCCCCGCCAGCCTGGGGTTTGTGGAGAGAGAGGCGCCCCTTGCCGCCTGAGCGGGTCCTCTGGAAGGAGCAGGTGGAGGAGACTCTTCTTTCCCACGCTGATTTCATCCCTTCCTTTTGTCTTCTCTGCAGTCAGACTGGTTCTTCAGTGACGAAGAGGACAAGGGAGAGAGAGTAAGTGATGCGGGCCAGGCTGGTATGGGGGCTGGTCTGGGGTAAGCCCCAGTCCTTGGGGGTGGGGTGGGCAGTGAGACTTAAGCTGGGGAAGGTGCCTGTCCTTGAGGCTTCCCCAGTCTGATGGAGCAAACACAGACCCACTCCTCAGGAGCCCGTAGTCTGATAGAGAGGCACAAAGCTTGCCTTCAGGAGTCCCCAGTCTAACTGGGGGAGATGCAGACCTTGCTCAGAGGGAACCCAGTTCAGGAATAAAGTCAGTTCCGCCCTCCAGGCTACTGGGAAGGACATAGGTTGGAGGAGTTCTAGTCTGGTGTGGGAGACACAGCTCCTGCCCCCAGCTGAAGGGGCCACTCTGGCCTTCATGGTTCCGAGGTATTGAGGAAGGTGCAGAACTATCTAATAGGGGACATATAGGAATCATCCTCGGCTGATGAGGGAGACGGTCCCTGCCCCAGTGAGCCCGGTCTGATGGAGGAGACACGGGCTCCGTCATCAGGACACCCCCCTCTGGGGGGTCGGCAGCGCAGCATCCGAGGGCATGCCAGCTGACCCCTCCTCCTGTTCGCAGACCCCTGTGGGCGACAAGGAGCCTCAGGCAGTGCCCAACATTGAGTACCTCCTGCCCAACATTGGCAGGACAGTGCCCCCTGGCGACCCGGGGTCAGGTGAGCGCAGGGGCCTGGGAGTGGGGAGGTGGGAGGGTGGACACTACATTCCTGCGGGCCCCAGATGCCTGGCCAGATGCCCAGCTTCCCTGCGCCACCCCAGCGGCCCCCCCGCCCCGCCAGCCACCATGGAGATGGAGCTGTTGGGGGCCTTCTCCCTCCCTGGGGAAGTCCAGCTCGCCCCGTGCCCGCCTCCTGTCTGCGCAGCTGCCCCGCCCCGGGCAGGGTCGGAGCTTTGTTCACCCTCTCTCACTGGTTTCTTTCCTCAGCCTTTAATTTCTCACGGGCTGGCTGTGTCCTTCTGGGCATGTTCCTCTTTTTAATTTTTCTTCCTTTTCTCCTCGCACCCTCGCCTCTCCCTCCTCCTCTCCCCGTGCTCTCCTCCCACCCTTTCCTCTTCTCCTCCCCGTCCCCTCCTCCAGCGGACCTGTTGGAGATTTAAAGGGTACAGTGCGGTGTTGCGGCCTCGGTCACTAACAGTGGCGGGTGATTATAAGAAGGCTGGGTGGGCACAGAGGCAGGCAGAATGTCCCAGGCTGTGAGGAGCCCACGCTGACATGCCAGTTACCCCTGCTTGTTATCAACTTACCCCAGCAGTCCACGCCCCTCCCATCCTAAAGCGCCTTCTCAGGAGGAAGGAGGCACTCACTGGGCCCAGGGCCCTCCCCGTTGCCTGGACGCCTGGGCATCGGATTGCTGCCCTCCTGCAGTGCCACAGACGCTGCGGCCTCTCTGTGCCAAGTGTCACCACTGCTGGTCATCCGGGTTGGGGACCCAGGCTCTCTGGAGACCAGCGATGCCACGCCCAGAAGCTTCTCTTTATCTGTAACTCCTGCCTCAGTCACCCCAATGGGCCGCCTCTTCCTGCTTAAGAAACCGGGGCCCTAAGTCATGTTTGCAAGGCCTGCGGCCCTCTCGTGGCAGAGAACAGATGATTTACGTCCTCAGAGACAGATGAGGGCCACTCCCTTTGTGGCTGCAGCCACTGACTCCTCCCCCTGCCATGGTTGTCCCTCCCTTTAGTTTTAGCATTTCTGTTGTCTCTGACAGAGGCACACAGGAGCTCCCTAGTCACCAGGGGCAGGCTCAGGAGGGGGCAGGAGACATGGGGACGGGACGGCAGAGAGGGGCCCTGTGTCTCTTCTAATCACCCGCCACCCCCCGTGCCCTGTGTGTCGTGTGTGGTCCTCCATCTTGCTTTTCTCACCTTGTGCAGGGGGAGGGGTCTGGAGAGGGGGCATCTAACTTGCCTGCCAGAGAGTGTGGATTAACCGCACCTGCCCACTACCCTGTGGGACCCCGGGAGGCCCTTGGACCAATCTGCTCCCTCTCTAGCCTTGGAGAGGACCTGCCAGGACATGTTTCTGGTTCCTTCTCCACCCCAGTGATATTAAGGGAGTGGGACCCAAGTCCCATAGAAACCATGCTTTTAGTCTGCTTCGTAACTCTGGTTGTAACTGGGGACCCTGCCCATGAGGGCAGGGTGACCCCAGGTCCGGAGGTGGAACCTATCAAGGCCCTAATCACCAGCCCACTCCACCTCCTGCATCCCACCCACTTCATTTCTGCCCTTTTATCCATTATTCACGTGGTCCCTCTTCTTTCTCATGTGCTTGGGGGTGGATGTAGGGCACCCACCTCTCCGTGCACTGTGTGGTCTCCATTTCTCCAGAGCACCTGTGATTTGCTGTGTTTCACTGTGGTGGTTTCCATGGACTGCATCTGATATTTGGCATTTTCTCTCCAGTGCTTCAGAGTAACAGGGACGGGAGGGGAAGGGAAGAGGAACCAGGCTCAAAGACAATGCCCCCTTGCCCTTAGCCATCAGTAAATGAGGGGCCAGTGGCTGGCAGCCTGATGTCACTTCCTGCCTCTAGAGGAAGTGGCAATTAACATTTTCTGCTCCATCCCTCTCCCATAGAAAATGACATCAGAGGTCCACCATACTCCTAGGGCCTGGGGAGATCTTATGTTTCAGAATTCCCTGGTTTCTGAAGCCTTTGAGGAGAGGGAATTGTGTGCATAAGACTCAGCTTTCTTTTTCCCTGATGCAACTTTCATTTTTTTTTCTGTCTTTCACCAACAGATTCTACCACCTGTAGTTCAGCCAAGTCCAAGGTACGTGTGAAGGCAATTCTGAAGGCTTGATCCCTGTACAAGCCAGCCCACTTTGGTTTTTGTTCAAGGGAATTGATGGAATGGCAATTGGACCATGGGGAAAGTTGATGGTCCCTGGGAGGGAAGGCGGGAGGTACTGAGTGCCAAGCTGCTTACCTTGGCAGTGTTTGGTGAGGCATCTGCTGTAGTAGAAGGACCTGGCCTGGGAGTTACGTGCCTAGGAGGCAATGTGGCTCAGTGGTTAGAAGCACAGACTCTGGAGTCAGACAGTCCTGGGTTTGAGTTCTGGCTCCACCATTTAGTAGTTTGGGACACTGGGCAAGTTACTTAACCACTTTCTGATCCTCAGCTTCCTCATCTGTAAAATGGGGATATCAGTAAATCTGTGGGGTGCTATAATAAATAAAACAGATATCCTTTAAGGTCTTTGGAGAGCCTAAAGCAAGCAGAAGGAAATAAAGAGAGGAGCAGAAATCCATGACATTGAAAACAGTTGGAAGAAAGCAATGAAACCAAAAGCTGGTTCTTTGAAAAAAAATGAAATCGATAAACCTCTAGCCAGACTGACAGAATAAAAAGAAAGATGGCACAGATTATCAATATCAGGAATGAAAGAGGGACATCACTACAGACCCCTAAGTTATTTATTTTTTTTTGAGATGGAGTCTCGCTCTGTCACCCAGGCTGGAGTGTAGTGGCACCATCTTGGCTCACTGCAAGCTCCACCTCCCTGGTTCACACCATTCTCCTGCCTCAGCCTCCCGAGTAGCTGGGACTACAGGCGCGCACCATCATGTCCGGCTAATTTTTTGTATTTTTAGTAGAGACGGGATTTCACCAGGTTAGCCAAGATGGTCTCGATCTCCTGACCTCATGATCTGCCCGCCTCGGCCTCCTGAAGTGCTGGGATTACAGGCGTGAGCCACCACGCCCGGCTACAGACCTCTACATTATTGAATTTATGGGCATAAAGTTGCCCATAAATTGAATAACTTAGATGAAATAGACCAATTCTTTGAAAGATTCAGACTGCCAAAACTCACTTAAGAAAAAAATAGATAACCTGAATAGTCCTATACCTCCTAGGGAAATTGAATATGTAATTTAAAACTCCCCAACAATGAAAACTTCAGGACCAGATGGTTTCACTGTTAAATTCTACCAAATATTTAAGGAATTTTTAAAATTTTTAAACAATTTACTTTAATAATTTTAAAATATTCTGAATATAAAATAGTATAATTTTAAATATTGATATATTTAAATAGTTATTTAAATAATTGAATTATTTAAATATTATTTAAACAGTTATTTAAGAAATAATACCAATTCTCCACTATCTCTTTTGGAAGATAAAAGAGGGTGCCTGGGCACCGTGGTTCACGCCTGTAATCCCAGTACTTTGGGAGGCTGAGGCCGGATCTTGAGATCAAGAGTTAAAGACCAGCCTGGCCAACATGGTAAAACCCCGTCTCTACTAAAAATACAAAAAAAATTAGCTGGGCGTGGTGGCATGCACCTGTAATCCCAGCTACTCAGGAGGCTGAGGCGCGATAATTGCTCGAACCTGGGAAGAGGAGGTTGCAGTGAGCCGAGATCATGCCACCACACTCCAGCCTGGGCGACAGAGCGAGACACCGTCTCAAAAAAAGAAAGGAAAATAGAAGAGGAAGAAACACTTTCCAACTCATTTATGAGGCCAGCATTACCCTGATACCAAAACCTGACAATGCTTTTGAAAAAGATAGGGCTAATACGTCTACTCTATATCAGTACTGTGCTGGGTACTGAAAATATAAATAATGAGCCAAACAGATAGGTTCCTGCCCTCACGAAGCTTATCTTCTAGTGAGAGACAGACACTAAGCTAATGAACAAATAGACTATCTGTCTGGCAGGTTTGGAGGCACAGTGGAGGCGGAAACCAGATGGAATGAGCTAATAAACTGAGGGAGGGAAGAGAGCATGCATAGACCACTCTTGTGAGAAGTCCAACTGTGAAGAGATGTTTACAGAACAAAAATGGGAAAATATGTGGCTTGAGGGAAGCTTTCATTAAACGATGAAAGTAGCCAGGCATAGTGGCTCACACCTGTAATCCCAACACATTTGGAGGCCGAGGCAGGAGGATCCCTTGAGCCCAGGAGTCCGAGACCAGCCTGGACAACATAGTGAGACCTCAACTCTACAAAAAATGCAAAAATTAACCAGGCATGGTAGGGCATGCCTGTAGTCCCAGTTACTTGGGAGGCTGAAGCAGGAGGATCATGTCAGCCTAGGAGGAGGTTGAGGCTGCAGTGATGAGCCATGATCATGCCACTGCACTCCAGCCTGGGCAACAGAGCAAGACCCTGTCTCAAAAACAAACAAACAAAAAAAGATGAAAGCACATATTTACTTGCCAATGGGAATGATTCAGGTGAGAGAGAGAGAGAGAGACAGAGAGAGAGAAGAAGAGCTGGACCCAGAGCCCATGAAGCAGCAGCAGCCTGTGCTCCTAGCAGATGCATCCCCGGGTGTAGTAGGAAGAGAGGGAGGTGGCAGGGGGCACACTAGCAGGCAGTGTTGGCAGCAGGTCGTTGGGGTCACCCCCAGCTGATGGCTCTTTCCTCAGCGAAGTGGAAGGTGAGGACCTCTGCTAGGCGTGAAGGTGTCACGGAAAGTCTGAGCAGAGTGAAGGAAGTCTGAGACAGGTCCCATGAAGTAAGGCACATTTCCTGAAGGGGCTGAGGAGGTGCGGCCCCTTCTCAAGAGCCAGCACTTTGCCCAGCAGTCATGCCCCGCCCCTTTGGGCCTGGCTTCTCCATACTCCCCGGAGAGCCCCTTCTGAGCCCCTTCTGGCCAAAAGATATCCTCATTTGCTTCCTGTGACCCCACTCTGTCTCCAGTGGTCTCAACACTGACCTCCCCAGAGCTCACAAGCCACCGCCTCCTTGAAGCCACCTGGCTTGAAATTCCTTCCTCTGGAGACGCTAGCAGTTACTGCTTCCCAGTCTGGGCCTGCCTGACTCCTGCATTAGCCTGGGAACTCCTGCAGGAGGCCTTCTTCTCAATCATAGGGCCTTGAACAATAGAACGTGCTTTTCAGAGAGTACTTCTTTACTGTAAACTGACTCGGAGACTTCACTGTGACCTAGTGAGTTCATCACAATCACTAGTGTGAGATGAAAGAGGAGGGAGTGCACATTTACTGAGCACCTACTAGGTGCCAGCCAGTATGCAGAGAACTTTTCACAAACATCAGTTTCATTTCATTTTTACGAAAGACCCTTGAGTTTTGTACCATCCCCATTTTACAGATGGGGAAGCCAAGGCTCACAGAACTTAAGTAACTAGAAGTTTGGGCATATTCTTGGGCCTCAGGGAGGGGAGCTGGTTAGGTGGCCTCCTTCCTTGGTGGTGCTCTGGCGTCTGAGTTCTAATCGTCTGCTCTCAGGCTCTGAGTGTTTCTTGATTTTCTGGCACAGGGACTGGCTCTGTCCTGAGCCTGAGCTGAGACCAGCCGGCCAAGCCTCTAAGAAATGAAGGCACGGACCAGGCTGCCGGCCTATTAAGTACAGCGATAGGAATAACTGTTGCAGGACAGGGACATTCAGTTGTGTGTGCCGCAGTGGTCTCAGTCTCATCTACTGGGGAGACCAGGAATCGGAGTCAGGGAAGCAGGAGGCACCAGGCATCTGAGAGCCTGCAGCCTCCTGTCCCGGCTGTAGGGAAGGGGCTGCCTCTGGCACCAGGGCCTGGCCTCCCGCCGGGCTGTGAGCTCTGCGGGTGGGCACGAACCCTGCAAGTGCTGGACTCTCACGACTGCCAGCCTCTGTGTCTTTTGCCTGACTCTAAAACCCAGGTCAGTGATGGTCAAACTGTGTTCCCTGGAGCCACCATGGGGTCATGACCACCAACAGGTGTATGAGGGGACCAAGCGTGCAGGGATCGAAGCTCCCACGGCCTCCATCTGAGCCACTCTTGGTTCTGTCTCACATCGTTGGGTTTCTAGGGAGGATTCGATTTAGGGTGCTCCCAAGCTCATCAAAAACCATTGTTCTAGATGTGACAGCCCTGTCTCTAGACTCTCCCGGCTGTGTCCAGGACACCCAGGCGGTGTCGGTGCCCCAAGTTACAGCCACATCTGATCCTGCCTCCCTGTGTGGATGGTTTAGGCTATCCTGGGTAGGAGTGTGGGCAGGCACACCTGGCAGTCTCCCAGCTCCATGGCGGGTGGAGTGGAGCTGTTCAGTACTCAGAAGGCTCCCTTATCATCTTTTTTTTTTTTTTTTTTTTTGAGACAGGTCTTGGTCTGTCACCCAGGCTGGAATGCAGTGGCCCGAACACAGCTCACTGCAGCCTCTAACTCCTGTGTTCAAGTGCTCCTCCTGCCTCAACTTCCTTAGTAGCTGGGACTACAGGCACACACCACCACTCCTGCCTAATTTTTTTGTATTTTTTGTGGAAATGGGGTCTTGCTTCTTTGCACAGGCTGTTCTTGAATTCCTGGCTTCAATGGATCCTCCTGCCTCGGCCTCCCAAAGTGCTGAGACTACAGGCATGAGCCACTGCACACCACTCTCCTTATCATCTTAATTCCAAGTTCTTGGGGAAGGGGACCACTTTTGTCTTCTCTGGTGGTCCCTTGCCTACTGCTTAGCTTTCTTTACGGCCTGCAATAACCCCTGAGCATCCTACTGTACAGG
This sequence comes from Macaca mulatta, assembly GCF_049350105.2. Lineage (NCBI taxonomy): Eukaryota > Metazoa > Chordata > Mammalia > Primates > Cercopithecidae > Macaca > Macaca mulatta. The sequence continues at coordinate 62,778,607 of NC_133421.1, forward strand.
GAGAAGTCTAGCTCCTGACCAGGCTCAGTCTGATTTCCCTGGCCCTGCCTTATTCAAGTTCCTCAAATTCCTTGACCCCAACCCTTGCTCCATAAGAAACCTCTCCATGACCCTGACCCTGAGGGGGAATTGACCGTGAACATTTTTGCATTGACAACAGATACTGGAATGCAGGGATTCCCCATCTACTTCAGGCCCCTTCAAGAATCAGAGGAGGCCAAGCATGGTGGCTCATGCCTGTAATCCCAGCACTTTGGGAGGCCAGGGTGGGGAGATCACTTGAGGTCAGGAATTCGAGACCAGTCCGGCCAACATGGCGAAACACCATCTCTACTAAAAATACAAAATTAGCTGGGGGTGGTGTTGCACGCCTGTAATCCCAGCTACTCGGAAGGCTGAGGCAGGAGAATCGCTTGAACTGGGGAGGCAGAAGTTGCAGTGAGCCAAGATTGCACCATTGCACTCCCAGCCTGGGCAATAGAGCGAGACTCTGTCTCAAAAAAAAAAAAAAAAAAAGAAAAAAGAAAAAAGAAAAGAGGGAAGTTATGCACTCTTGCTCCAGAAAGACACCTATCTATACAAATCCTGTGGCAAGTTCAAGTTTATGGACCCCCAAAGCCTACCCAGGGACTCCAGCTAAGAGCGCCTTCTCCAGAGTATTCCTGCTGGTAATTAGCTTGTTTGGCAGAAGGTGGCAGTCCAGTCATCATCAATAATGCCTTTGGTCATCGCTGATTCCTAAGTTTAAAGTATTCAACAATATGAGTAATTACAATTTATTGAGCATTTGCTGTGTTACTGTGCTCAGAATTTAATCCTCACAAATGCCCTGAGTTAGAGATAGAATTGTCCTTATTTTGCAGTTGAGGAAACAGAGGCCAGAGGTGCTTCTGTAACTTGCCCCAGGTCTCACAACCAGCAAGTCGCCTGCTCCAGAGCCTCTATCTCTGAGACAGAACCTGTTAGGAGATGAGGCCTGCCCTGGGTGACCCTGCCCGGCTGTGAGATCAGAGCTTGAGGGCAGGGTGGGTATAAAGTCAGCTCAGGCCGCTGTAACAAAATGCCATAGCTAGGTGCCTCAGACAACAGAAATTGATTTTTCTCAGAGCTCTACAGGTTAGAAGTCCAAGATCACGGTGCCAGTGTGGCTCATTTCTGGTGAGGGTTCCCTGCCTGTCTTGTCTTGTAGACGGTAGATGGCCACCTTCTCACACTGTGTCCTTACAAGGCAAGGCAGAGAGAAGAGAGCGCGAGTGACTGAGAGAGCCCAAGCCCTCTGGTGTCCCTTCTAATAAGGGCACCAATCCCATCAAAAGGTCCCACCTTCACCTAAACCTAATTATCTCTCAAAGGCTCCACCTCCAAACTGGGGTTAGGGCTTCCACATGTGAGTTTGGGAGGTACACAATTTAGTCCATAGCAGTGAGTGAAAGCAGTTGATGACTGGCTGGCGGAACTGGGCTCATTTCTGTCTGGGTCTCTGAGCACTGCACTGGCCAGGTTTGTAAGTCCACTCCACAGCTATGCGCCTGACACCTGGCAGATGCCTGGTGTGTGCCAAATGAATACACTGGACAAAAGAAAAAATGTTGTGGGTGCGGTGGCTGATGCCTGTAATCCCAGCACTTTGGAAAGCCAAGGTGGGAGGATCACTTGAGGTCAGGAGTTTAAAACCAGCCTGGCCAACATAGTGAAACCCCATGTCTACTAAAAATACAAAAATTAGCCAGGTGTGGTGGTGCGTGCCTGTAATCCCAGCTACTTGAGAGGCTGAGTGATGAGAATTGCTTGAACCTGGGAAGCAGAGGTTGCAGTGAACCGAGATTGCGCCACCTGCACTCCAGCCTGGGTGACAGAGGGAGACTCTGTCTCAAAATAATAATAACAATAATAATAATAATAATGCTCGGCCGGGCGCGGTGGCTCAAGCCTGTAATCCCAGCACTTTGGGAGGCCGAGACGGGCGGATCACGAGGTCAGGAGATCGAGACCATCCTGGCTAACACAATGAAACCCCGTCTCTACTAAAAATACAAAAAAATTAGCCGGGCGAGGTGGCGGGCGCCTGTAGTCCCAGCTACTCGGGAGGCTGAGGCAGGAGAATGGCGTAAACCCGGGAGGCGGAGCTTGCAGTGAGCCGAGATAGCGCCACTGCACTCCAGCCTGGGCGACAGAGCGAGACTCCGTCTCAAAAAAAAAAAAAAAAAAAAAAAAAAAAAAAAAAATAATAATAATAATAATAATGCTCTAGCCTGGTGCAAGGGTACCCTGTAAGCTCTGCATGGAGCCCCTGCCAGCACATGCACACCTCTGTTGACAGGCACCACCATCATAAGATTGCTGTGACAGGGAGAAAGTTCATTATAGTGACCTACATCAGGTCCTTGTCACTTCCTTCCATTGCTCCTGCTGGCCCCCTGCTTTCCTGCAGTATATCCTGGATTAACTCCCTGCTCTCTCTGTGAATCTGCTGACCTCTGCATTCCTTGGAAGAGAACTCAGTCTGACCTTGTTGCTTCTGGAACCAGCTGGGATGAGACGGTAGTTTGATCAGATGATCCTAGCGGCCTCAAGTCTCTCAGAGAGCACTGGCCAGGAAAGAAAGCAGTATTGGCCACCATATGCCCTAGGCTAATCCTAGCAGTGCAGCCACATTGCACAACTCCAGGGGGTGCCTTCTGGAGTTGTGCATTGTGGGCAACCATGGCCCAGGAGCCACATGCCTGTGACTCCTGAGTCCCTGACATGCTCTGGTTTTCTCAGAACTAATTAATGTGAGAGAGAGGACAGTGGCTGCAGTGGTCACAAGAGGCATCTGGGTCTCCATTCATTATTACACCATGGCTGAAACAAGAGGTGGTCTGTGAGGAGGAGCTGAAGGACAGCATGACCTTGTCATGTCATTCCAGCCCAAGATAGGAACCAGTCCCAGCATCTGCTTCTACAAGACTTCCTGTGTTAAGGGTACTCCACTCACCAATTGTTAGTTCATTTAATGTTTATTAAACACCTGTTATGTGCCATGCAGAAACAACCAAGTCACTGCCTTTGCTCTCAAGGAGCTCAGAGTTCAATGAGGCTGATGTGAGAAGAGCGAGGAGCACAGTGAGACGACAGGAACATAGAGAAGTGATCTCCCATCTCAGGCAAAGGGAGGGCTGGGAGGTTGCTGTACAGAGGAAGCCATGTTTGAGCTGGGCCTTGTAGGGTGAGTAGGAGCTCATGCAGCAAATAGGGCAAGGGGACATTAGGGGCTGGCAGCAATGTAACAGTGTAGGTCACATCAAAGGAAGGGTTGGTAGTGCTATATTTCCACGTGACGGCTGTGTTGGGGTTGGGGGCAGGGCAGGGCAGTGGGCTGCGAAAGTTGGGGCTAGGTTGTGAAGAGCCCCATGTGCTGAACTGGGGAACGTGTGCTTTATCCTGGTGGGTGCTGGGGCATGCAAGCTTCTGAGCAAAGCTGGGTGAGGATCAGATTCCTGCTTCAGAATGGTGGCTCTGGAGGGGGGACCTGGGCTGGGGCAAGGGTGGAGGCAGGGAAACCCTATTAGGAGGGGCAGGAGGGCCCAAGAGAGGGCAGAATGAGGGCCTGCCGGGGGAGGAGGAGGAGGGGGAGGAGGAGGAGGGGGAGGAGGAGGAGGGGGAGGAGGAGGGGGAGGAGGAGGAGGAGTTGTTGTTGTTGGCTTTGGGAGCCATTTCAGAAGAATCCAGGACTTGGCTGTGGGTGGAGGGGAGAGGGAGGGGTCAAAAGACCGCCCTAAGGTGAGGAATGTGAATGGAGGCAGTTTGGGGCGGGGGTAGGTAGGATGCTGTGGTTCCAGATAGGTGAGTTTTAAGAGCCTACAGACACCAGGTAGAAGTGGATTCTCAATGGGAGGAAGAGTTCCGGAGCTCAAGAGAGTGTTGTGTTGGACAGGGAGGTCTGGATAGCAGTGCTACTTGGGAATGGTATTTTCTAGGGAACACAAACAGAGAAGGCAAAGGTGCCAAGAACAGAGTCCTGGGAACACTGAGTCTTAGTGGGAAGCGGTGGGCAAGAAGAGCCTCCCAAGAGGCAGAGGAGAGGCCAGAAGGGCGGATGAAAACCAGCTTCCAGAAGGCCATGGCCGGCAGCATGGACCCTCCTGGGAAAGTGTAAAAGGCCAAGACCCCAAAACACCACAGGGTGTAGCAGTGAGAGCTGGTTCAGGTGAGAACAGCGGCATGAAGTTGCCCAACTTAGGGTTGGAAATCAGTTTGAGGGCAGCTCCAATCTAAACCATGACACCATACGCGATCTTTCAGCCACTTGCAGGGGCAGAGCTGTCGGCGGGATTGACCTGGGATTGGGGATTGGCGGGGTGGGGGGAGCGGGTGGGGTCCGGCGGAAAAGGGAGCACGTGAACTTGGGCGGGTTACCCTGGAGAGGCCTGTAGATGCTGGTCAGGTGGGAAGGCAGGTTTCCAGGTGGCGGCAGGTGGAGAGGTGGGGGACTTGCGGTCAGAGAGCGCCCCTGCCGGGGATCTGGGGACCAGCATGCAGGAAGCTCTGGTGATGACACCCCAGGAGCGTGTGTGAAACGGACTCAGGCTGCCAAGCTTTATTCACTGTGGAGAGACCATCATCACCAGAGCCAAGTCTAAAGGATTTAGCCAGGGCTGCATACGGAAAACAGAATGGAAGGGGGCTTTGGCAGACCAGCCCAGCCCACAGGAAAGAGCTGAGAGCCTGGATTTGGGCCAGCGGGAGTGCTGAGCCGGCTGCAGGATGGGGCGCGGGGGTAGTCTCTGGACAGAGGGGGCACGGGGCTGCAGGAGGAGTGTTTTATGATGCAACCGTGGGTGCTGGCCTTGGCTGGGCCCTGTGGCGACTGGGTGCCGTGGCGTGGAGGCGGATAGGGAAAAGAGCGGGGTCGGCAGGGCACCGAGTCCGGGCGCACCCCCGCATCCTGACTTGTCTCCCGCACAGGGTTCGTGGGCCCCCAAGAAGGAGCCGTACGCCCGGGAGATGCTGGCGATCTCCTTCATCTCGGCGGTCAACCGCAAGCGCAAGAAGCGGCGGGAGGCGCGGGGGCTGGGCAGCAGCACCGACGACGACTCGGAGCAGGAGGCGCACAAGCCTGGGGCAGGGGCCACAGCGCCGGGGGCTCAGGAGCGGCCGCAGGGGCCGCTGCCTGGCGCCGTCGCCCCCGAGGCCCCCGGACGCCTCAGCTCCCCGGCGGCGCCGGAGGAGCGGCCGCCCGCGGACACGCGCTCCATTGTTTCGGGCTACTCCACCCTGTCCACCATGGACCGCAGCGTGTGCTCGGGCGCCAGCGGTCGGCGGGCAGGCGCGGGGGACGAGGCGGACGACGAGCGCAGCGAGCTGAGCCACGTGGAGACGGACACTGAGGGCGTGGCGGGCGCGGGGCCTGGGGGACGCTTGACGCGCCGGCCGTCCTTCAGCTCGCACCACCTCATGCCCTGCGACACCCTGGCGCGCCGCCGCCTGGCCCGGGGCCGCCCAGACGGCGAGGGCGCGAGCCGGGGCGGTCCCCGCGTCCCGGAGCCGCCCGGCTCGGCGTCGTCCAGCAGCCAGGAGTCGTTGCGGCCCCCGGCGGCGGCGCTGGCCTCGCGGCCCTCGCGCATGGAGGCGCTGCGGCTGCGGCTTCGCGGCACGGCAGACGACATGCTCGCCGTGCGCCTGCGGCGGCCGCTGTCACCCGAGACCCGGAGGCGCCGGAGCAGCTGGCGCCGCCACACGGTGGTGGTGCAGAGCCCGCTGACCGACCTCAACTTCAACGAGTGGAAGGAGCTGGGCGGAGGGGGACCCCCGGAGCCTGCGGGCGCGCGGGCGCACAGTGACAACAAGGACTCCGGACTCAGCAGCCTGGAATCCACCAAGGCACGGGCCCCGTCGTCCGCGGCCTCGCTGCCGCCCGCGCCCGGGGACCAGGGGGCCCTGCAGAGCCAGCCCTCGCGCCGCTCGGCCGCCTCCCGCCTGCATCAGTGTCTGTGATCCCCACCTCCCGCGCCGGTCGGGCCCCACCCCTCCCCAGAGCCCCTTGGGATCCAGGAGGCTCCTCCAGCCTGCACCTCCCCTTCTGTGGCCCCTGGGTGCACGGTGGGGGTGGAGGGCGCAGCAGGCCGAGTCCCTAGTTGGTGTGCTGGAACTGGCAGGGGGCGGGCAGAGGAGAAGGCTGGAACTGGACTCAGAGTGAATGGAAGAGGGTTCCAGAGGTAATGAGCGGGAGCGGAGAGGGCGTGAGCTGCTGGGGTCTGTGTCCCTGCACACATGCGCCTGATGGGTCCTTCTGAACCTTTCTGTGGCTGCACTTGGGGACCCTTGTGGACCATGGCGTGTGGCTAGGGAACCCCCAAGTTTCAGACTAAAGGAAAGATCCTGGGTGATGCTGGCTTTTTGCTTCTTTCCTCTGCCCTCCCACCTCAGCTTGTAAGTGGGGATGTGTGTTTGTCTGGGGGGAGGAGGTGTAGGATGCGTATGTCCACGGAGGGAGGGGTTTGTGTGTGCGAGTGTGTGCAGTCATTGTCCCAAGGTGTTTCCAGTAGCGACTTCTGTCCCCCTACCCTCACCCTGGTCCCCACTTCGCCCCCCAGGGCTCCCTGCCTTTGGTGCACACAGGATCCTGCCCCACCCCCTTGTCAGAGCTGGAGAAGGGGATTGGGGCCACTCCAAGGAAGCAGGACTGAAACCCTCACCAGGGTTACTCCCCAACATCCTTTTGCCTGAGTCACCCCCTAAGCGCTTTAACCACGGGCAGCTGCCTGTTCCCCAGTTTTGGGGGGTCCAGGGTCCCCCTTTCTGGTACCTCCCTTACCCCTCTTTTTCTTCTTCCATCTGTGCCTGTTCCTTCCACAGCCCAGGCACATAGAAGCCCACCTTCTTCCCCTTAGGAGGGGGATAGTCACCACCCCTGGTGTCTCTGTCACTCACACACTGATTTATGGGGTCTGAGCTGGGCTGTTCCTGCAGGATGGACAGGACCCAGCGCCCTCTTCTCCCCACAGGTTGTAAATAGATTTCCAATCACCAGGCCAGCCCCCACACACCCTCACTCATTCCAGGGAAGCCCAGGTAGGTGGTGAACCCGCTGCCACGTCTATCAGTCCTCTTGTTTTATGCAAAGATTTACTGTAAAGTAGATTTCTTTCTCTCCCTCCCCCATCCTTTTATTGTAAATATTGTCTCTAAATGTGTAACATATTATAAAGAATTTATAAGGATTTTTAAAGATGTTTTGCTCATTTACAAAAGTGTTGTAACAGTGTTGGACAAAGCCTTCCACCCCACGTCCGCATGGCTCCTTTCACTGTGTCCTTGACACACCTCTCTGGCAACAACTAAAATTTCCTGCTTCTGAAAAGTCCTGTCTTAAAAGTACAGTCTATATCTTGGAAATAAATGGCCTTCCTCAAGGCACCAGTCAGCCGTCTCACTTGTTTTGGAGGGAGAGGGCCAGAGTGGGGCTGGGATACAGGCGAGGTACCTGGCCCAGGGAAGGAGGGCGATGGGGACTGGACCAAGTGGTGGCAGGGCGGAGGCAAACTTCTTCCTGGTGACCTTTTTGTAAGTGTCCTGGGGGACTGGTCAATGATACAGAGACAGATATGAGTTGGAAGAGTGGGTGGCCCTCATTGCTGTGGGAGGTTTCCAGGCACCTGCTCTCTATTCCTACAGAGCCCAGGCAGCTGCACAGGCACCTTCTCAGGCCTACCTGGAGCTTCACAATGGTTCCAGCAGTCTTGCCCCACAGACAGGAGGCCTGGGCCAGCTGTCCTAGGCACTCCAGGCTCAGATGATATTGCAAAAGGACAGAATGGGTTTTGCCCATTGTCCCCCTTTTTTTTTGAGACGGAGTCTTGCTCTGTCGCCCAGGCTGGAGTGCAGTGGCCCGATCTCGGCTCACTGCAAGCTCCGCCTCCCAGGTTCACGCCATTCTCCTGCCTCAGCCTCCCGAGCAGCTGGGACTACATACAGGCGTCTGCCACCACACCGGCTAATTTTTTGTATTTTTAGTAGAGATGGGGTTTCACCGTGTTAGCCAAGATGGTCTCGATCTCCTGACCTCGTGATCCGCCCACCTCGGCCTCCCAGAGTGCTGGGATTACAGGCTTGAGCCACCGCACCCAGCCCCATTGTCCTCTTAACATGTGTAAGCTTACAACATGGGTTGGGCGTCCTTCTGTGCGGGCGGTGGCTTTGTAGTCGCCCCAGCCAGTTTACAGGCTGCCTCTGCTAAGCCTTGCAGCCTTCTGTAGGAAGGCCAGGTGACAGTCGTTAAAGGGAATCTAGGGAGGTTTGGGGTGGTGGCTCACGCCTGTAATCCCAGCACTTTGGGATGCCAAGGCGGGATCCCAGGAATTCAAGACCAGCCTGGGCAACATAGTATAGTCCCTCCTCCTCCTCTGTTAAATATATATATATTTAAATCTGTATATATATATAAAGATCATCTAGGGAGGAGCTCAGGAGCTGGGAAGAGCTCAGTTGCTCACTGAATCCTATGCCCCACCCTCCAAAGTTGTTTCTGTTGGGCAAATGAGCTTATAGCATTGTAGGCTCTGCACCAGCTGCAAGGGCTTTACACATCTTGTGGTTTTTTTTTTTTTTTTTTTTTTTTTTTTTTTTTTTTTGGAGACGGAGTTTTGCTCTTGTTGCCCAGGCTGGATCTAGGTTCACTGCAACCTCCACCTCCCAGGTTCAAGTGATTCTGGTGCCTCAGCCTCCTGAGTAGCTGGGATTACGGGCATGTGCCACCACACCAGGCCAATTTTGTATTTTTAGTAGAGACAGGATTTCTCCATGTTAGTCAAGTTGGTCTGGAACTCTCGACCTCAGGTGATCCACACGCCTCAGCCTCCCGAAGTGCTGGGATTACAGGCACGAGCCACCACGCCCGGCCATCACCTCTTAAATCAGTCCTCCAACACTCTTGAGCACACCACCATTGTTTTCTGCATTTTATATATGAGGAAACAGAGGCACGCAGCAGTGACATAACTTGCCAAGCCCAAGGTCACATAGCTAGTATGCTGTGGAACCATGATAAGTTTAAGACCAGAGAAAGGACACAGAGATGGGGTAACAAGCCCACTGAGCCGCCTTCTCCAGACTGTAGTAGACTTTGAGAGAGAATGGATGAAAACCCTGTGCTCTCCTTCAAAAATAAAGTAGGAATAGGTCTGGCACAGTGGCTCATGCCTGTAATCCCAGCACTTTGGTAGGCTGAGGCAGGGAGCTCCTGAGGCTAGAAGGTCGAGACCAACCTGGCCAGCATGGTGGAATCCCTTCTCTATTAAAAATACAAAAATTAGCTGGGTGTGGTGGCACATGCCTGTAATCCCAGCTACTTGGGAAAGCTACTCGGGAGGCTGAGGCAGGAGAATCGCTTTAACCTCGTAGGTGAAGGTTGCAGTGAGCTGAGATTGTGCCACTGCACTCCAGCCTGGGTGATAGAGTGAGATTTTTGTCTTAATAAAATAAATAAATAAATAAATAAGAGGAATGAAGATATCTCTAGATTTATTTTTATTATTTTATTTATTTATTGTTGAGACAGGGTCTTGCTCCATTGTCCAGGCTGGAGTGAAGTGGTGTGATCACAGCTCACTGCAGCCTCGACCTCCTGGGCACAAGTGAGCCTCCTGCCTCAGCCTCCTGTGTAGCTGGGACCACTGGCATATGCTACCACACTCGGCTATTTTTTTTTTTTTTAGTAGAGATCTTGTTATGTTGCCTAGGCTGGTCTTGAACTCCTAGGTTCAAGCAATCCTCCTGTCTTGGTCTCCCAAAGTGCTGGGATTACAGGTATGAATCACTGTGACCGGCCTATTTATTTATTTGAGACAGGGTCTCGCTCTGTCACCCAGGCTGGAGTGCAGTGGCGATTGAAGTTCACTGTAGCCTGGACCTTGTGGGCTCCAGCAATTCTCCCACCTCAGCCTCCCAAGTCGCTGGAATTGCAGGTGCGTGCCACCATACCCAGCTAATTTTTAAACTTTTGTAGAGACAGGGTCTTCCTATGTTGCCCAAGCTGGTCTCAAACTCTTGGGCAACCCTCCTGCCTCAGGCTCCCAAAGTACTAGGATTATAGGTGTGAGCTGCCATACCCCCACTGATAGCTCTAGATTTTAAAAAACAGAGAATTTATCACTAGCAGACATATCATGTAAGAAATACTCTAAAGGCAGCCTTCAGATTGAAACGCAAGTACACTAGATGGTAATTTAAGTCCATGCAAATGAATAAAGAACACCGTAAGGATAACCACATAGGCATTATGAAACACAGTATAGGCCGGGCTTGGTGGCTCACACCTGTAATCCCAGCACTTTGGGAGGCCAAGGCAGGTGGACACTTGAGGTCAGGAGTTCAAGACCAGCTTGACTAATACAGTGAAACCCTGTCTCTACTAAAAATACAACATTAGCTGGGTGTGGTGGTGGGCACCTGTAATCCCAGCTACTTGGGAGACTGAGGCAGGAGAATCACTTGAACCTGGGAGGTGGAGGTTGAAGTGAGCTAAGATAGTGCCACTGCATTCCAGCCTGGGCGACAAAGCAAGACTCTGTCTCAACAAAAAAAAAAAAAAGAAAGAAAGAAAGAAAGATAGTATAAACATTTTTGTTGTAATTATTTTCCTTTTTGTCTTTAACCCTGTCTTTAAAAGATAACTACATAAAGCAATAATTACAAAACTGTGTTGACATATAAAGGTATAATTTGTATGGCAATAATGGCATGAAGGACTGGAGAGGAATGGAATGGAGCTATATTGGAGCAAATTTTTTTTTTTTGTTTTGTGTTTTTTTTTTTAGACGGAGTTTCACTCTTGTCACCCAGGCTGGAGTACAATGGCACGAACCTCCGCCTCCCAGGTTCAAGTGATTCTCCTGCCTCAGCCTCCTGAGTAGCTGGGATTACAGGCACCTGCCACCACGCCCAGCTAATTTTTGTATTTTTAGTAGAGACAGGGTCTAGCCATGTTGGCCAGGCTGGTCTTGAACTCCTGACCTTGGGTGATCCACCTGCCTCAGCCTCCCAAAGTGCTGGAATTACAGGTGTTAGCCACCACGCCTGGCTTAGAGCAAAGTTTTTAAACACTATTAAAATTAGGTTACTATTAAGGTGAACTAGATTGTTGTAAGTTGACATGCTAATTGTAATCCCTAGGGCAACCATTAAAAATAACTCAAAAAATTGTAAAATGAAACAAAACAAAAACAGAATTAAATAGATGATATATTAGAAAATATTGGCCAGCCGTTGTGGCTTATGCCTGTAATCCTAGGACTTCGGGAAGTTGAGGCAGGAGGATCACTTGAGACCAGCCTTGGCAATCTAGCAAGATCCATCTCTATAAAAAATTTTAAAAGTTAGCCGGGCATGGTGGCACATGCCTGTAGTTCCAGCTACTTGGGAGGCTGATGTGGGATGATCCATTGAGCCCAGGAGATGAGACACTGTATCAAAAAAAGGAAAAAATATATTTATTTTACACTCAAGAAGGCAGAATCAGGCTGGGGGCAGTGGCTCATGCCTGTAATCTCAGCACTTTGGGAGGCCGAGGTGGGAAGATCACCAGAGGTCAGGAGTTTGAGACCAGCCTGGCCAACATGGCAAAATTCCGCCTCCACCAAAAATACAAAAATTAGCTGGGTGTGGCGGTGTGTGCCTGTAATCCCAGCTACTTGGGAGGCTGAGATGTGTGGATCACCTGATGTCAGGAGTTCAAGACCAGCCTGACCAACATGGTAAAACCCCATCTCTGCTAAAACTACAAAAATTAGCCAGGCGTGGTGGCGTGCACTGTAGTCCCAGCTACTCGGGAGGCTGAGACAGGAGCTCCTAATTGCTTGAACCTGGGAGGTAGAGGTTGCAGTGAGCCGAGATTGCGCCACTACATTCGAGCCTAGGCGACAGAAGAAGACTCTGTCTCAAAAAAAAAAAAAAAAAAAAAAATTGTTACTAAAGATACAATATCTTTTGTAATGATGAAAGAGCAAGTTTATGAGGAAGATAAAATGATTATAAACATATACACTACTAACAACAGAGCCCAAAATACATGAAGCAAAAACTAATAAAACTGAAGAGAACTGAACTGAATTAGACCATTCAATACAGTAGTTGGAGACCTCAATACCCCACTTTCAATAATGGATGAAACAGTGAGGCAGAAGATCAACAAGGAAGTCGAAGCCTTGAACAACGTTGTAAACCAAGACCTGAAAGACATTGAAACACTCCACACAGCAGCAGGACACACATTCTTCTCAAGTACGCATGATGTACTCTTCAGGATAGACTATATACTAGGCCTTAAAATAAGCCTCAATAAATGGAAAAGGATTGAAATTATATAAAGACTGTTCTCCAACTGCAATGGAATTAAATTAGAAAATGACGACCGAGGAAATTAACAAATATGTAGTTTTTCTTTTCCCGAGGCAGGTCTTGCTCTGTCCCCCAGGCTGGAGTGCAGTGGTGTGATCTCAGCTCACTGCAGCCTTTGCCTCCCAGGTTCAAGTGATTCTCCTGCCTCAGCCTCTTGAGTAGCTGGGACTACAGGAGTGTATCACCATACCCGGCTAATTTTTGTATTTTTAATAGAGATGTGGTTTCACCATGTTGGCCAGGCTGGTCTCGAAATCCTGACCTCCAGTGATCTGCCTGCCTTGGCCTCCCAAAGTGCTGGGATTACAGGTGTGAGACACCATGCCTGGCTAGGAATATGTAGAAATTTAAAAACACTCCTAAATAATCAGTGAGTCAAAGATGAAATCACAGGGGAAATTAGAAAATATCTTGAGATGAATGGAAACTAACACACAACATAACATAATTTACAGGATGCAAAAGCAAGTGCTTAGAGAGACATTTATAACTATATCAATATTAGAAAAGAAGAAAGATTTCTAATTAATAACCTAAACTTCCACCTTAAGAAACTAGAAAAAGAAGAGCAAACTAAACCAAAAGCAAGTCAAAGGAAGGAAATAATAAAGATAAGAGTAAACATAAATGAAATAGAAAATAGAAAAAAATAGAGAAAGTCAGTAAAACCAAAAGTTTTTTCTTGTAAAAAATCAACAAATTGACAACTGTTTAGCTAGACTGACCAAGGAAAAAAAAAAAAGAGAAGAGTCAAATTAATACCTCAGGCATGAAAAGGGAGCTATCAATACTTACAAAAAGTAGAGGTGGGCCAGCGGTGGCTCTCGCCTGTAATTCCAGCACTTTGGGAGGGTGAGGTGGGCGGATCATTTGAGGTCAGGAGTTCAAGACCAGCCTGGCCAACATGTGAAACCCCGTCTCTACTAAAAATACAAAAATTAGCCAGGCATGGTGGTGGGCGCCTGTAATCCCACCTACTTAGGAGGCTGAGGCAGGAGAATCGCTTGAACTTGGGAGGCAGAGGTTGCAATGAGCCGGGATGGCCTAACTGCACTCTGCCTAGAAGACAGAGCAAGAGTCCATCTCAAAAAAAAAAAAAAAAAAAAAAAAAGTAAAGGGATAATAAGGGAACACTGTGAACAACTGCTGCACGCCAGCAAGTTAAATAAATAGAAGAAATGAAAAAATTCCTAGAAAGACATAAATTACAAAAACTAACTTAAGAAGGAGAACTCATAAATAATCTGAACAGACTTAGAATGTGGAAAAAGATTTAATTAGTCATTCAAAAACTTTCAACAAAGAAAATTCCAGACCCAGATGGCTTCACTGGTGATTTCTACCAAATATTTAAAGAAAAATTAATACAAATCCCTTACAAACTCTCTAAAAAAAAAAAAAAAAAGAGGAAGGAACCATGAGGCCAGTATTACCCTGATACCAAAGCTAGAAAAAGGTATCACAAGAAAACTACAGACCAACATCCCTTGTGACTGTAGAAACAAAAGTCCTCCACAAGCTACCAGCGAAACGGTTGGGTGTGATGACTCATACCTGTAATCCCAGCACTTTGGGAGGCCAAGGCAGGCGGATCACTTATGGCCAGGAGTTGGAGACCAGCCTGGCCAACATGGCAAACCCTGTCTCTACTACTAATAAAAATACAAAAATTAGCTGGGTGTGGTGGCGCACACCTGTAATCCCAGCTACTCTGGTGGCTAGGACAGAAGAATTGCCTGAACTCGGGAGGCAGAGGTTGCAATGAGCCAAGATTGCACCATTGCACTCCAGCATGGTAGACAGAGCGAGCCTCTGTCTCAACACGACAACAACAAAAAGACACCAGCAAACCAAATCAAGAAATATATAAAAAGGATTATACACCATGACCAAGTGGGATTTATCTCCCAGGAATACAAGGTTGGTTTAATATTTGAAAATCAATCGATGAAACACACAAAATTGAGAGAATAAAGAATAAAAATTACATGATCATCTCAATAGATGCTGAAAAAGTAAGACAAAATCCAACACTCTTTTATGATTATAAAATTCAACAAACTAGGAATAGAAGGAAACTTCCTCAACCTGATAAACATACCTATGAAAAATCTGTAGCTAGGCCAGGCAGGGTGGCTCATGCCTATAATCCTAGCACTTTGGGAGGTTGAAGTGGGTAGATTGCTTGAGCCCAGGAGTTTGAGATCAGCCTGGGCAACATGGTGAAAGCCCGTCTCTACAAAAAATACAAAAACTAGCCAGGCATGGTGGTTCACACCTGTAGTCCCAGCTGCTTGGGAGGCTGAAGTGGGAGGATTGCTTGAGCACAGGAGATCGAGGCTGCAGTGAGCCATGATTGAGCTACTGCACTCCAGTCAGGGTGACAGAGGGAGACCCTGTCTAAAAACAAACAAACAAACAAAAACAAACTACAGCTAATATTGTATTTCATGCTGTTAATTAACAGACTGAGAGCTTTCCCTCTAAGATCAGGAAAGAGACAAGATGTCCACTCTTACCACTTCTATTCAACATTCTATTGGAAGTTTTAGCCCAGGCAATTAGGCAAGAAAAAGAAATAAAAGCCATCCACTTTGGAAAGGAAGATGTAAAACTATCTCTATTTGCAGATGACATGAGATCGTATGTAGAAAATTCTAAGGAATCCACTAAATAGGAAATTCCAAGGGGCCTCAAATAGTGAAAACAAAATTTAAAACAAAGTAGAAGTACTTACATTTCCCAATATCAAAACTTACTACAAAGCTGCAGTAATCTAAACAGTGTGGTACTGGCATAAGACTAGCTATATAGACCTATGGAAAAGAATTAAGAGTCCAGAAATAAACCCAAACATTTATGATCAACTGATAATATATATTTTTTACATCCATGATACACACTGGATGTCAATTTGATTTTTCACAATGTTACCAAGACCATTCAATGGGGCAGATGATAATCTTCTTTAAAAAAATGGTGCTGCTGGCCGGGCGCGGTGGCTCAAGCCTGTAATCC
Organism: Macaca mulatta; assembly: GCF_049350105.2. Classification (NCBI taxonomy): domain Eukaryota; kingdom Metazoa; phylum Chordata; class Mammalia; order Primates; family Cercopithecidae; genus Macaca; species Macaca mulatta. The sequence continues at coordinate 62,794,000 of NC_133421.1, forward strand.
CAGCACTTTGGGAGGCTGAGACGGGTGGATCACGAGGTCAGGAGATCGAGACCATCCTGGCTAACCCGGTGAAACCCCGTCTCTACTAAAAAATACAAAAAAAAAAAAAACTAGCCGGGCAAGGTGGCGGGCGCCTGTAGTCCCAGCTGCTCGGGAGGCTGAGGCAGGAGAATGGCGTGAACCCGGGAGGCGGAGCTTGCAGTGAGCTGAGATCCGGCCACTGCACTCCAGCCTGGGCGACAGAGCGAGACTCCGTCTCAAAAAAAAAAAAAAAAAATGGTGCTGGGACAACTGGATACCACATGTACAGGAATGAAATTGGACTACTACCTCACTCTGTCTACAAAAATTAACTCAAAATAGATCATAGACTTTAACACAAAATCTAAAACTCTTAGAAAAAAACATAAGGCAAATTTTCACGGCCTTGAATGTGACAGTGGATTCTTAGATTTGGCACCAAAAGCATGAACAATGGAAGAAAAAAAACAGAAAAATTTAAAACTTCTGTACATCACAGGACATCATCAAGAATGTGAAAAAAGGCCAGGCCGGTGGCTCACACCTATAATCCCAGCACTTTGGAGGGCTGAGGCAGGCAGATCCCTTGAGCCCGGGAGTTCAAGACCAGCCTGGCCAACATGGTGAAACCCCGTCTCTACTGTCTCTACTAAAAATACAAAAATTATCTGGGCATGGTGGCAGGTGCCTGTAATCCCAGCACTTTTGGATGGTGAGTTCAAGACCACCCTGGGCAATACAGCAGGAACCCCCTCTCTACCAAAAATTTTTTTCTCTTTTTTTTTTTTTTCTTTTTTGAGATGGAGTCTTGCTCTGTTGCCAAGGCTGGAAAGTGACATGATCTCGGTTCCTTGCAAACTTCACCTCCTGGGCTAGAGTGATTCTCCTGCCTCAGCCTTCTAAGTACAGGCGCCCACCACCACGCCTGGCTAATTTTTGTATTTTTAGTAGAGACGGGGTTTCACTATGTTGGCCAGGCTGGTCTCAAACTCCTGACCTCAAGCGATCTGCCCACCTCAGCCTCCCAAAGTGCTAGAATTATAGGTGTGAGCCACCATGCCCAGCCAAAAAAATTTTTTTTAATTAGTGAGGTATGGTGGTGTATGCCTGTAGTCCCAGCTACTTGGGAGGCTGAGGTGGGAGGATCTTCTAGCTGCAACACCAAAAGCACAAGCTATAACAGAAAAAAAGTTGGTAGATTGGACTTCATAAAAATTAAAAACTGTGTGTGTCAAAGGATACTATTAGAAAAGTGAAAAGACAATCAACCATTGGATGGAAGAAAAAAAGTGGGTTTTTTTTGTTTGTTTTTTGTTTTGTTTTGATTTTTCCTGAGACAGGGACTCACTTTATGGCTCCAGTTGGAATGCAGTGATATGATCATGGTTTACTGCAACCTCAACCTCCTGGGCTCAAGTGATCCTCCTGAGCTGGGATTATAGGCATGCACCACCACACGCAGTGGAAGAAACATTTACAAATCATATATTTCACAAGGGACTCATATCTAGAATATATAAAGAACAATAGAAATTCAGCAATAAAAAGACAACCCAATTTAAATAAAAAATGAGCAAAGGATCTGAAGACATTTATCCAAAGAAGATATGCCAATAGCTATTAAATACATGAAAAGATTTTCTTTTTTTTTTTGAGATGGAATCTCACTCTGTCGCCCAGGCTGGAGTGCAGTGGTGCGATCTTGGCTCACTGCAAGCTCCACCTCCTGGGTTCACGCCATTCTCTTGCCTCAGCCTCCCAAGTAGCTGGGACTACAGATGCGTGCCACTACGCCCAGCTAATTTTTTTGTATTTTTAGTAGAGATGGGGTTTCACCATTAGCCAGGATGGTCTCAATCTCCTGACCTCATGATCCGCTTGCCTCAGCCTCCCAAAGTGCCAGGATTACAGACGTGAGCCTCCGCGCCCAGCCAAGATTTTCAACATCAGTAGTCATCAGGGGAATACAAATCAAAACCACAGCGAGCTACCTCTTCATACACATTAGGGTGGCTGGAGTAAAAAGACAGACAATAACAAGTGTTGACAAGAATATGGAGAAATTAGAATGCTTATGACATGGCTGGTGGGGCAGCCACTTTGGAAAACCATTTGGCAGTTCCTCAAAATATTAAACCTAGAGTTACTGTAAAACCCAGCAATTCTATTCCTTAGGATATACTCAAGAGAGCTGAAACATATGTCAACACACACAAAAAAACTTCTACACAAATGTTCATGTACTAACAACCTAAATATCCATCAACTGATGAATAGATAAGTAAAATATGATATATCCATACAAGAAAAAATTATTCAGTCTAGGTGTGGTGACTCACGCCTGTAATCCCAGCACTTTGGAAGGCCGAGGTGGGTGAATCACTTGAGGTCAAAAGTTCAAGAGCAGCCTGACCGATATGGTGACACCCCTTCTCCACTAAAACTAGCCAGGCATGCTGGCACACACCTGTAGTCCCAGCTACTCAGGAGGGTGAGATAGGAGCCTCGCTGGAGCCCGGGAGGCAGAGGTTGCAGTGAGCCGAGATCACGCCATTGCACTCCAGCCTAGGCGACAGAGAGACTCTGTCTCAAAAAAAAAAGAAAAAAGAAAAAAGAATGAAATACTGCGGTAGGAGGTGGGACTCGACTCCAGAGTCAACTCTTGGACACTGGACCAAATTGAGAACTAGCTAAAACAAGGATAGAGTGGAAGTAGTTCTCCATAAGACACGTCTACCAGTGCAGCATTTCAGTTTACCATTGCCGCGGCAATAGCCAGAAGTTACCACTCCTTTCCATGGCAATGGCCCAATGACCCAAAAGTTACCAAACTTTTCCTAGAAATTTCTGCATAATCTACCCCTTAATTTGCATACAATTAAAAGTGGGTATAACTATGAGTGCACACCTGCTACTCTGAGCACACTGCCTGTGGGGTAGCCCTGCTCCGCAGGGAACAGCACCTCTGCTGCTGTGCACTGGTGCTTCAATAAAAGCTGCTGTCTAACACCACCGGCTCACCCTTGAATTCTTTCCCGGACAAAACCCACAATCCTCCTCTGCTAAACCCCAATTTGGGGATTTGCCTTCCCTGCATCAGTACTGATACATGCTACAACATAGATGAATTTTGAAAACATTATGCTAGAAAGAAGATTGTCACAAAAGACGACATGATGTATAATTCCATTTGTGGGAAGTATGGGCAATCCATACAGACAGAAAGTAAATTACTAATTCCCTAGGGCTGTGGGTTGGGGTGAGGAGGTAGGTGGCAGAGAGGAGGGTGCAGGAATGGCGAATGACTGTCAAGTGGTCAGGGTTCGGGGAGTTGAAATAATCTAAAGTTAGATTGTGGTGATGGTCACGCATATCTGTGAATATACTAAAAATCACTGAACTGTAGACTTTAAATGGGTGCATTTTGTGGCATGTGAAATAAATCTCAATAAAGCCGTAACAGGCCAAGCATGGTGACTCATGTCTGTAATCCCAGCACTTTGGGAGGTGGAAGTGGGAGGATCACTTGAGCCCAGTAGTTTGAGACCAGCCTGGGCAACATAGTGAGAACTTGGCTTTACAAAAAACTAAAACTGACCAGGCATGGTTGCACATACCTGTAGTCCTAGCTACTCTGGAGGCTGAGGTGGGAGGTCTGCTTGAATCCAGGAGGTCGAGGCTGCAGTGAGCCAAGATAGTATCACTACATTCTAACCCTGGTGACAGAACAAGACCCTGTCTTGAAAAAAATAAATAATTTTTAAAAGCCATAACAGGCCGGTCGTGGTGGGTCATGCCTGTAATCCCAGCACTTTGGGAGGCTGAGGAGGGTGGATCATGTGAGGTTAGGAGTTCAAGATAGCCTGGCCCACATGGCGAAACCTCTACTAAAAATACAAAAATTAGCTGGGTGTGGTAGTATGTGCCTGTAGTCCCAGCTACTCAAGAGGCTAAGGCAGGAAAATTGCTTGAATCTAGGAGGTGGAGGTTGCAGTGAGCTGAGATTGTGCCACTGCACTCCAGCCTGGGCAACAGAGTGAGAGTCTGTCAAAAAAAAAAAAAAAAAGCCAAACAAACAATAACAAACTGTACTCTAAAACTTGCTCTAGGCCAGACATGCTGGCTCACGCCTATAATCCCAACACTCTGGGAGGCCAAGGCAGGAGGATCACTTGAGTCCAGGAGTTGAAGATAAGCCTTGGCAACTCTGTCTCTACAAAAATTGAAAAATTCACCAGGGGTTGTGACTTGCACCTGTAGTCCCAGTAACTCAGGAGACTGAGGCCAGAGGATCGCTTGTGCTCAGGAGTTTGAGGTTGCAGTGAGCTATGATGGTGCCAGTGCACTCCAGTGTGGGTGACAGAGCAAGACCTTGTCTCAAAAAAGTAAAATAGGGTAAATAAAATACAATAAAACTTGCTCTGCCTATCCAGTGGGTTTTTTTCTTTTTTTCTTTTTCTTTTTTTTTCTTTTTGAGACCGAGTTTCTCTCTTCTTGCCCAGGCTGGAGTGCAGTGGTACGATCTCAGCTCACCGCAATCTCCGCCTTCCAGTTTCAAGCAATTCTCCTGCCTCAGCCTCCCGAGTAGCTGGTACTACAGGCGCGTGCCACCACACCTAGCTACTTTTTTGTATTTTTAGTAGAGACAGGGTTTCACCATGTTGGCCAGGATGGTCTCGATCTCTTGACCTCATGATCCACCCACCTCGGCCTCCCAAAGTGCTGGGATTACAGGCATGAGCCACCGCGCCCGGCCTCCAGTGGGGTTTGATATATTTCATAGGAAACATTTCTTTGGGAAAACTCCAAATCTATGAGGGCTTAGGTGAAAGGAATAAAGATGTTTCCCTGCCCTTCTAGAATGGACATGGAGAGGCAGCATGATTGTCACCCTGAACTAAAGCACAGGCTGGGAGTTTGAGTGAAGATTTCTGGAACGATGACAAAGGGGAGGGGAGGGAGGGATCCCTCTGCTAGGTGTGCCATTACGAGTGGTATCAGTCAGTCAGCACCAGTGAGCTTTGAGGGAGCCTGTTCTCAGTTAAGGGGCACAGATGCCACTAGGACCAGGTCCCCAAACTGTGGATCGTGCTCTGTCACTCTGTGAGCTCAGAGACCACTTAAGCCCAGAGAGGATTGCAGACAGTGAAGGAGAGACGCCGAGGGCTTCCCTGACCACTATGCGTCAAGTAGCCCCTGCCTCCTCTCCATCGGGAGCCTGAGCTCTGAAGGCAGTCAGATCGTGCTCAAATCTTGGCCAGAGCCAGCCTTCCCCACCGATAGCACGGAGGTAATAATATCTATTGTCTGGGTTGTTAGAGGATTAATGGACTCTCCATAAATGTTAGCAATTAGTATTATAAAACATTAATAAAGCATGGCTACTGGGAGGGGTAAGTTCCGGATTTATTTTTCATTTTTGAGACAGGGTCTCGCTCTGTCACCCAGGCTGGAGTACAGTGGCACGATCATGGTTCACTGCAGCGTCAACTTCCCCAGCTCAAACGATCCTCCCACCTCAGCCTCCCGAGTAGCTGAGATACAGGTACCCACCACCACATCTGGCTAATTCTTGTATTTTTTTTGTAGAGATGGGGTTTTACCATGTTGCCCAGGCTGGTCTCCAACCCCTGAGCTCAAGCAATCTGCCCTCCTCGGCCTCCAAAGTGCTACGATTACAGGCATGAGCCACCTCGCCCAGCCAAGTCCCGGATTTCAATTCTGGCTCCATCACTCCAACGCTACAAAGTCTCTGAGACACATTTTCCCCTTCCCTCAGACATTGGGGTGTTAGGCTTGAGTGAGTCCAGGCAGCTGTCATCTGCACCTGGTCCTAAATTATCACTCTGCATTCACTCCTGCCTCTCCATCTCCTTTCTACAAGGCAGCCAGAGGTAACGATTTTATTTATTTATTTATTTATTTATTTATTTATTTTTGAGAGAGAGTCTCACTCTGTCTCCCAGGCTGGAGTGCAGTGGTATGATCTTGGTTCACTGCAATCTCTGCCTTGCAGGTTCAAGCTGATTCTCCTGCCTCAGCCTCCCGAGTAGCTGGGATTACAGGTGCGCACCACCACACCCAGTACATTTTTGTATTTTTAGTAGAGGTGAGGTTTTAACCATGTTGGCCATGCTGGTCCTGCACTCCTGGCCTCAAGTGATGATCCACCTGCTTTGGCCTTCCAAAGTGCTGGGATTACAGGTGTGAGCCACCACGCCTGTCCTACTGTATTGTATTGTGTTGTGTTGTGTTGTGTTGTGTTGTGTTGTATTGTATTGTATTGTATTGTATTGTATTGTATTGTAGACAGGGCGTCCCTCTGTCACCCACACTGGAGTGCAATGGTGCCATCATAGCTCACTGCAACTTCGAACTCCTGGCCCAAGCAATCCTCCCGCCTCAGCTTCCCCAGTAGCTGGAACTGCAGGTGCATGCCACTCTGAGATAACTTTCTTTTTATTTTCTTTTTTTTTGAGACAGAGTCTCATTCTTGTCGCCCAGGCTGGAGTGCAATGCCATGATCTCGGCTCATTGCAACCTCTGCCCCCCGGGTTCAAGTGATTCTCCTGCCTCAGCTTCCCCAGTAGCTGGGATTACAGGTGCCCACCAACATGCCCAGCTAATTTTTGTATTTTTAGTAGACACGGGGTTTCACCATGTTGGCCAGGCTGGTCTCGAGCTCCTGACCTTGTGATCTGCCCACCTCAGCCTCCCAAAGTGCTGGGATTACAGGCATGAGCCACCGCACCCAGCCCACTCTGAGACCACTTCTGAAACATGTCAGTTCATGACACTTTCTTACTTTAAACCCTCCTATTGTTTTCCATGGCACCTTCCTTACGGCAGCCCATAAGGCCTCACATGAGGAGGCTTCTGCCCACCACGCTGCACTTTCCCCTCTTCACTCTTCTTGGATTTCCTTCATTTTCCAGAACGCACTGGTTATGTCCCACCCAGGGCCTTGTGCCTGGGACCCTCAGCCACCAGCGCCCCCAAAGCCCACTCCTCACCCATAAGGTCTCCCCTCAAATGTGACCGACCCTGCTACTCCCTGCCACACCTGTTGCAGGCCTCTTTCCTGTGCGCTCCCAGCGCCTGCCTTGGTTGAGCTCAGGTGTCTGTGTTCTGTCTGCTGGCTGTCCTGGTGGCTCCCCTGCCAGACAGAGCCCCAGCCCCAAGGAGTGGATGAGCAGCGCCTCACAAGGAGTGCATCCTGGATAGGCATCTGGCGGGAGAATGAGTGCCAGCCTCCTTCCAGGCTTGCAGCGGATGGTTCCACTTGTTACTTGATCTTGAACTGTCATGAGTGCAGTGATTCTGGGAGAGGGGGTTTTTGGCTCCTCTCCCAGTTTTTGGGGAATAGGATGGCAGAGAGAAGGCAAGATCTGCTGACATTCTAAAAAGGACATAGGGATGGGCTCCGGGCAGGCTGGGGACTGGCTTTCTGTGAGTCTCAAGGGTTGCTGGGCTTCGATGGGTGGGTGACTCATGGAGGGGCATTCCCTGCAGACAGAAGGCAGGTTGCTGCCCTCTGTCTCTAAAGAGGTCTTTAGGAGAAGAAAGCGCAACTGGGGTCCCTGCAGTAACTGGAAGATTGTGGCTCCAGGACACGGTCATTACCTTCAGGGATGGAAGTGAAGTGATGCTGAGCAGGGAGAAGAGATTCAGTAACATGCCAGCCCTCAGTCACACAGAACAGCTGGAGGGGCAGCCTGGGGGACTCTTAGAACATGCTGGAACAGTGGCACAGCCTTCAGAATTCCAGGAAAGCCTGTAAAGCCCAATCAGGACCCGTGGCCCACTCCGTGGTGCTCTGTGTAGCAGGTGCTGCTTTGCTGTGGCTGTTTGCGCATATGTGTGTACATACCTAAAGCACAGAGGTGTCAAATGTATTTTGTATTGTTACTGCTTTACAGGTTTGAAAGCTGCAGCATCTAGAAAAGATGGGTTTGGTCGGGCTCGGTGGCTCACACCTGTAATCCCAGCACTTTGGAAGGCCAAGGTGGGCAGATCACTTGAGCTCAGGAGTTCAAGACCAGCCTGGGCAACATGGCGAAATCTCGTCTCTACAAAAAATACAAAAAATGTAGCCAAGTGTGGTGGCAGGCACCTGTAGTTCCAGCTACTTGGGAGGCTGAGGTGGGAGGATTACCTGAGCCCAGGGAAGTTGAGGCTATAGTGAGCTGTAATCATGCACTCCAGCCTGAGTGACAGAGGGAAACCCTGTCTAAAAAAAAAAAAAAAAAAGAAAAGAAAAGAAAGAAAGAAGGCCGGGCACGGTGGCTCAAGCCTGTAATCCCAGCACTTTGGGAGGCCGAGACAGGCGGATCACGAGGTCAGGAGATCAAGACCATCCTAGCTAACACGGTGAAACCCCGTCTCTACTAAAAAATACAAAAGACTAGCTGGGCGAGGTGGTGGGCGCCTGTAGTCCCAGCTACTTGGGAGGCTGAGGCAGGAGAATGGTGTGAACCCGGGAGGCGGAGCTTGCAGTGAGCTGAGATCCGGCCACTGCACTCCAGCCTGGGTGACAGAGCAAGACTCTGTCTCAAAAAAAAAAAAAAAAAAAAAAAAAGAAAGAAAAGATGGGTGGACCCCAACAAGGGTCATCTCACTCAAAGGGCAGGAGGCTGAGACCCAATGCAAGGGACTGCTGGAGGGCTGATGACCTCGGTTTTTGGGGTAACCACGAGCTTTGGTGTCAGGCAGAGCTGGATTCAAACTTACTGGTTTGTCTACAACTTACCAGTTGTATGACTCTGGGTAAGATGCCCAACATCTCTGAGCTTTGTCTCGCCCGAGTAGGAAGTGCTGGTAGCTACCTCACCAACGGCTGTGAGGGTTAGGCAGGGCACCTCCTAGAATGCCAAGCCAAGAGCTGTTTTTGTTTGTTTTGTTTTTGTTTTTTGAGACAGGGTCTCGCTCTCTCATCCAGGTTGGAGTGCAGTGGTGCGATCTTGGCTCACTGCAACCTCCACCTCCTGGGTTCAAGAGATTCTCATGCCTCAGCCACCCGAGTAGCTGGGATTACAGGTGTGTACACCACCCCACCTGGCTAATCCCAGGGGCCCTGTTCTGTCCTCCCCCTCATGCTCTGCCAGCTGAAGACCAATGGCTGCCAGGGATTCCCCACCTGCCACCCCACCCATCTCAGCACCTTCCAGATCCTCCAGGGTGAAGCAGAGAAATAATGAGACATCAGCCTATAGGAAGGAGATCCAGGAGAGGAAAAAGAAACAAGTTTTATTAAAGCCCCAAACACTTGGCTAGAAAAACTGAAAAGGAAAGAGAGCAGGGAGGTGGGAAGAAGAAAAAAGGACATTAAAAAAGAGAGACAGAGAAAACACAGCAACCCTTTTCCATTTAGAAATTGTCAAGTTACACCGACAGAGGTCACAGAATATCCACAGAAGCCATCACTGCTACACCAACATGGGCCCTACAGGGTGGACGGGGCAGGGTGTGGAGCTGGGGCTCACCCCAGGGGACCCCCTGGGGACCCCACTCAGAGCCTCAGGCCTGAGGCTCCTGGGGAAACAGCATATTGTGGAAGGGGCAGGAGAGAAACCCCCCATGCGAGTAACACAGCACAGTGGGCGGGGGCTGAGAGGACCAGGTACAGGGGTCCCCTGAGACATCTTAGTTTTCTCTTGGTCAAGCACACACTGATGGACAGAGCAGCGAGGCGCATGCGGCTGGGGGCACTGGCGTGCTGCAGGCTGTGAGAGGGCCAGCGGGGACGGGGGCTTGGGAAGGGAGCCGGAGCCAGTGGTGCAGGGATGATGAACACACGCACACAGAGGCACACCCACACACCTGGGTCTGCACCAGCACACACACGTGCACACACACACTCGCAGACACAGATCACATGCACCTCCATGTACGTGTCTCTGTCCACATGTACGTGGCCCACACACAAGACTCTGGCGCTAGGCATGTCTGCACACACATTACACATGTTCTCACACACAAAGCTCCTCTCACGCTAACATGCAGGTAGGCACGTGCCAATGCCCAAACAGGTTACATGCACCTATGTGCCCATGCCTTCCGCCACACACGTGCTCGGCCATTCCTGTGGGTGCAGGCCCCCTGTGTCTGCACACACGGTGCATGGGCTCACGCCAGCACACACACAGGCTGCACGCGATTCCACACGGATGCCTCCCAGCCCATAAATGTGCAGGAACCAAAGGGAAAGAAAGATGCAAATCCCACTGGACTTCACCCGAGCGGGTGGGGCGGGGCACATGGCTCCCTCCTTCTGCCCCTTCGTGGATGGACACTGTCCCCCCCACCTCCCCCACAAAGGGACATTCAACTCAGGACAATGACGGTGGGGCACACATTCCAGTCACAGGGCTGAGGGTGGGAGCTGGGGGCAAGCGAAGTAGCAAGCAGAGAGTAATGGAGTGGAGGGAGGAGGGGGCACCACTCCCCCCTCCCCTCCCAAGTCAGGGGGTCTCTGTACAGCCAAATCAAACCAGACCGTTTCACTGGGACCACAGAAGCCAGGCCGACGCGCCCGCCCCCAGCCCCCTCCCCCGCCAAAACAGTGGCCAGGGAGAGAGTGCCGTGGTTTTCTTTTCTTTTTCTTTTTTAAATATTTATATATATTTATATTACGTATATTATATATATAATATGTAAATATATTTTTAAAACAATATAAAATGTTAAGACACTTCACTTAAATGTAAAGAGTTGCCTGCAATTAAAAGTAATTGCATCATTTATGAGGTCCTTTTTTTTTTTTCTATTTTCCAGGGTTTTTTTTTTTTTTTCAGGAGGGATTTTTTTTTCCTCTTTTGTTATTTTTCAAAAAGGCTTGCTCGCCTTGTTACAAAAATGATCCAAAGCTAGAAAACAAGGATGAACCAACAAAGGCAAAAACGAAAAAAGAAATGAAGAAACACAACCCCAGTTTCCCCTCCCCCCAAACCTTCAACAGCTCCTGGCTCTCCCCAAGTGCAGCCTTTCCCCAGCCAGGCCCCAGGGGTTGGGGGGCTCTGCCTCTTGCGCAGCTCCTCCTTTCTGTGCTTGCTGGGGGGACTGATTCGAGTCCCCCTCCCCTGTGCTTGCTTCACTTTGTGCTCCAAGTGGGACACCTGCTGCCGGGGACCCCACTCCTCCTCCTCCTCTTCTCCCATCCTCTCCCTACTGGCTCCTCACTGTGCCCTCTGGGCGGCCAGGAGTGAGAACCAAAATTGGCCTCTCTCTGCCTCCCCAGGACCCGGCCAAAAGCAAGGTGGCACTGCCAACTGCCTCTGCAGGGCAGGCAGGGCATCCACAGGCCAGGGGCGCTGGCTGGACGGTCAGGCCTCAGGGACCTTCAGACATCTCACCAGGGTCACCAGAGCCCCATTGAAAAACTACTTCTCATCCTTTCCCGGAAAACCCTCAAATCGCCAAGAGGATGACTGAAGGTCAAGTCACCCCACCTCGGGGTCCCAGGTGTGTTCACTGCTCCCCATCAAGCCCCTCTCGACCCTCCCATTTCCCTCAAACCAGACCCTTCCCCCAACTGCAGGCCACAAAACCTGGTTTTCTAGGCCCCTCATTCTTCCCCACCCCACCCCCATTAAATAAGTTAATGCCATTTAAAGTGCTAAATCAGGAAACTAAAAGTACCAAATACCCGTCCGGGCCGCCCTCTCCCAAGGCAGTGTCCCCGATGTCCAGCTGTCCGTGCAACCCACCCTCCACAGCCAGCAGACCAAAGGGCTTCTGTCCTCCACTCCCCACAGGACGGCGAGGCCCAGGAGGCCAGCGCCTCCCCAGGGACGCAGACTCCATGGCCTCACACCCACCCTGAGGCCTCTCAAGCTCCGGCCTAGTCTCCAGCCTGTCCGTCTCTACTCCAGGCCCAGTGGGGTGTGAGTGGGAGGAGGCAGAGCAGCCACAGAGGAGGTCGCAGTCTTGTCCGAGCTTGGACAGGGAGTGGGGCGTCTCCAAGGCCAGTCTCCCTGCACCCCGCTCTCCAGCCTGGTATATGGGTTGGTCCGATGTCCCCGCGTTCCTCCAGGAAAGTACCGAGAAACGGGAGAGGGGTCTCCCACTGCTCCAAGTCTCCGTGGCTCAGAGTTTGTTTGGAGTATTCTTGGGAAGTGAGGGAAGGCGGGAAGGGGGTGCAGGAGCTTCGGGATGGACTGAGGGGAAAGAGTGGTGAAAGAGAAGAGGGAGAGACGTGACAGGGGCGGCCAGTGAGAGGCCAGCTGAGAACAGATCAAGGAAGGTGGTGTGTTTGGTTTTTAGTTTTACTGTTTAAAAAAAAGATAATTAAAAGTGAATCATTAAAAAAAAAACCAAAAACACCAACAGAGGATGGGTAGAGGGAGCTGAGGGCCACACCCTCCTCTGCAGGGCGCACCCCTCAGGGGGTCTGGAGAGTAGGGTGGGGTGGAGATGAAGGGAAGAGAGGGGAGAAATGGCAGGAGTAAGGGAGGGGGACAGGCAGGGCAGCGGGGTGAGGGGCTTCTAGAAGGAGATGGAAGAATTCCTTGCCCCAAAGGAAGTCAATACAGGGATAGAGGTTCTGGAAGCCGAGGGCTTTTCTGAGACTGGGCTCGAGGTCTCATTCGACCCGCTCATCTCTTTAGATGGTTTAGTGGCCTGGAACAAAAACAGGGGTCAGGGGTCAGAGAGCAGAAGGGAGCGCCTCCATGCTGGCCCCCAGCTGAAGTTTTAAAAGTGGAAAATCTCCACAAATCCAAGGAAATTAACCGCAAAAGGAAGAAGCCAGAGGGGCATCTGGAGAGAGAGGTCCCTTGAATGGGGGGGGGGGGCGGGGGCAGAAAAGGCGGGGAGGGGGCACGAGGTTGGACAAAGGGCCTAGGTGGTCAGAGCAGGAGGGCAGGCCCACAGTTACTGAGAGCAGAGAGAGAAGCAGAGAGTGACCAGAGAAGCACAGGAGAGGCCGCGCCCAGGACGGGCAGACGGGGAAGTGGGGATGGGGAAGGGTAGGGGAGGGGAGGAAGAAGAAGTGAAACGTTAGCTGGGACAGGGGCACATGCCCTGCGGGGGAGCGGGGGCAGGGTGGGGAAAGGCTCCTAGTCCCAACTGGCCTGTCATACAGCCAGAGCCCCTTCCAGCCTCATCCTGGTGGCAACAGAGGAGGGGGCTTATCCCCCCGGTGGGGAATAAACACTTCAAGCACGCCCACCTCCACCACCACCACCTGGAAATCTGGGAAGAAGGTGCTACCGCACCAGGCTCCCGCTCAGTGCAGGAAGCCCCACTGCGCACCCTGCAAGCGCTTGTCGCCCCAGTTGGTAACAGGAGGCTACTTCCTCATGACTCGTCCTGCCCTCACTGGTCAGTTCTAGTGGTCAGAACTGACCCCTCATCCTCGTCCCACCTTTGGTGTCTCCACCGGTCCTGGAGGCTTGTCCTCTGGAGCTGCGGTCTCCAAAGTGCAGTTTGAGAGCTACATGCATTACCTCATCACTTCCAGGGGACACCTTGTGGCATGCATCATGAATGCAGATTCCTGGGCTCCCCTCCAGAATCCATCTCTTGTGTGGGCTCATGCATGTGCATTTTAAGCAGGCGCCCCAGGGGCCTCTGCTGCACACTTACCTTTGAGATCCACTGGGTTAAGGCTACGCAGACCCGGGTTTCTCTCTGTAATTGTAATCACTGTCCCTCCTGGCCTTGCTTAGCTACTAGTGTGAGAACTGAATCACCCAGATTTAAAAAAGATCCAAAAGATAAGACAGGGTGCTGTGGCGAGTCACCAGAGACCACCCTGAGGTTAGGTCTGGGCAGGGTCGTTCACTTCCCTGTACTATCACCCTGCTGCTAGGGGATTTTCTCAGATGCCTTGCAGCGGAGAAACTGGAGAAGCTAGAGTCTAAAGCAAGCCCTGTCTCCAGCAGCCTGCCTGGCTCACAGTGAAGAACCAACGCTGGCTGCAATCACCATTTCTCCTTTACAGGTGCACAGATGGTTGGTTCTGCGATACACCTGGGTTTTGCTCACCACAGTGTAGTCTGTCATCTACATTTCCCTTTTATGAGAATCAAAACCAGGGCCAGGTGTGGTGGCTCACACCTGTAATCCCAGCACTTTAGGAGGCTGAGGCAGGAGGATTGTTTGAGCCCAGGAAGTCAAGACCGGCCTGGGCAACATGGCGAGACCTCATCTCTACTAAAAATAAAAATAAAATTTTAATAGCTGAGTGTGATGTTGTGTGCCAGTGGAGGCTGAGGTGGGAGGATGGCCTGAGCCCAGGAGGTGGAAGTGGCAGTGAGCCGTGATTGCACCACTGCATTCCAGCCTGGGTGACAGAATAGGCCCTGTTTTTTTTTTTTTTTTTTTTGGTTTTGTTATTTATTTATTTATTTAAGTTAAAGCGGAAGTTCCCCATTTGAGCTTTCTTTTTCTTTTCTTCCTTGCTTTTTTTTTTTTTTTTTTTTTTTTGGAGACAGATTTTTGCTCTTGTTGCCCAGGCGGGAGTGCAATGGCGCGATCTTGGCTCATAGCAACTTCTGCCTCCCGGGTTCAAGTAATTCTCCTGCCTCAGCCTCCCGAGTAGCTGAAATTACAGGCATGTGCCACCACGCCTGGCTAATTTTGTATTTTTAGTAAGATAAGGTTTCTCCATGTTGGTCAGGCTGGTTTCGAACTCCCGACCTTAGGTGATCCGCCCACCTCGGCCTCCCAAAGGGTTGGGACTACAGGCATGAGCCATCACGCCCAGCCTTGTTTGGGTTTTCTAACCCCTCTCCTCTGCTCATCCATTACTCAAGGGAGTTCTAGGGGGTCCAGGGAGGGCCCAGCCACAGGGTCGTCAGACTCACGCAGTCCTCAGCATGTGTCAGGCATAGCCCCTGCCCTCTCTGTGCCCCCAGTACCTGGGCCTGGAGACAAATTCATCTAAAGGGAACCAGAGGCTCTCTGACCATTGTGTCACTTACCTTGGGCTCAGTCCTGCCTCTCCTCTGCTCTAGCCTTTCCCATTTAAAGTTCTTTCCCCCAAAGCCAGATGGGAGAGGAGCACTGTCCAGTTTCCCCTGATATCGCTTCACACCTCACTATGTCCCCTGGCAAGGTGCTGATTCTCCCCGGCTGTCCTTTTCCCTCTGAACTGATCTTCTAGGTAAAAGCTGCTTTTTCTGCTCCTGTCCCTTCAACATTTTTCAAGAGCCTCGTTCTATTTCAAGCTTTGGTCTTTGGAACACGTCTTCCGGCACCACCACCTGGCTCCTATATTCAGGCAGGTGACGTGCCCTCACCTAGTCGAGGTCCCTCTTCTCCCCACAACAGCCAGTGCAAGACCTTTAGACATCCAGCTTCACCAGTTTATGGGGATGCCTCATCCCTGTCCCGCTTCTTCATGGAGACCACTTCTGCAAGCATGTGCTTTCTAAAATCCTCTCGGGCCATCTTCCCTCCCAGGAGACTCTGGCCACACCGTCCACAATCCACTCTCCTGAAGTTGAGGGAGCACATCCAGCTGTGCCCGGTGACCCCAGCCTGTGCCGCTAACCCTTCTCAGGTGACACAGCTGCTATCTCTGAAGATTCCTGTCATTTCCTTTCACCCATCATCCTCCCCTGCTGGTTCCAATTATGTCCAGAGAAGCAGAACTTTGTCACCTTTGTGGCAAGGCAGAAACCTCACACATGTCCAGTTTTCAGCTGGGGGAGGCATGGAGCACTGAGCTGGTCCCAGAGGGCAGCACCCTGCACACCTCCCTCTTGTCTGGGGATCAGAGCCGGCCGCCTGCTCTCGCTGGGTCCATGCTCCCCAGGCCCTTCACACTCAGACGCCCAGATGTCAAGACAAGTGTGGAACCTCTTGACTCTACAGACCTCTCTGGCTCCACCTCCAGGGCCATTCCCAGGGCCACCCTCCCTAGCCCCCACGCCCTCCTTCCTTGCTAAGCCCTGCATGGATTAGGAGAAGCTGGGCTTTCCCCAGCCCAAAGTGGGGGGTGTGGGGATCATGACAAAATCTATGGCAACTGGAGAAATTCCTTTCTCCTTGCCAGTGACTGATTTAGGAATGGGCAGTGAGATAAGAGGTGTGGTCTGTTGGGGGCTTCTGGGAACGATTCTCTGGCTTCTAAAAACAGCTGTGTGAGGCCGGGCTCAGGCCTATAATCCCAGCACTTTGGGAGGCCTAGGCGGGTAGATCACTTGACGTCAGGAGTTTGAGACCAGCCTGGCCAACACAGTGAAACCCCAACTCTACCAAAAAATACGAAAATTAACCAGGCATGGTGGCACACGCCTTTAGTCCCAGCTACTTGGGAGGCTGAGGCAGGAGGATGGCTTGAACCACAGAGGTGGAGGTTGCAGTGAGTTGAGATCACACCACTGCACTCCAGCCTGGGCGACAGCCTGGGCGACTCTATCTCAAAAAAAATTTTTAAATAAATAAATAAATAAAAACAGCTGTGTGAAGCTGGGCATGGTGGCTCATGCCTATAATCCCAGCACTTTGGGAAGCTTAGGTGGGTGGACCACCTGTAGTCAGGAGTTTGAGACCAGCCTGAGCAACGTGACGAAACCCCATCTGTACCAAAAATACACAAAATTAGTGAGGCGTGGTGGTGCCACCTGCCGTCCAGCTACTTGGAAAGCTGAGATGGGAGGATCGATTGAGCCTGGGGAGGTCAAGGCTGCAGTGAGCAGAGATTATGTCACTGCATTCCAGCCTGGGCGACAGAGTAACTGTCTCAAAAATAATAATAATAAAATAAGGCCAGGCACAGTGGTTCACGCCTGTAATCCCAGCACTTTGGGAAGCTGAGGTGCATGGATCACAAAGTCGGGAGTTCAAGATCAGCCTGGCCAACATGGTGAAACCCCATCTTTACTAAAAATACAAAAATTAGCCAGGTGCAATGGTAGGCACCAGTAATCCCAGCTACTTGGGAGACTGAAGCAGGAGAACTGCTTGAACCCAGGAGGCGGAGGTTGCAGTCAGCCGAAATCGTGCTACTGCACTCCAGCCTGCATGACAGAGTGAGACTCCGTCTCGAAAAAATATATTATTATAATAATAATAAAATAGGCCAGGTGTGGTGGCTCACACCTGTAATCCCAGCACTTTGGGAGGCTGGGGCGAGCAAATCACAAGGTCAGGAGTTCGAGAATAGCCAGAACAGCCTGACCAACATGGTGAAACCCTGTCTCTACTAAAAATACAAAAATTAGCCAGGCATGGTGGTGGGCACCTGTAATCTCAGCTACTTAGGAGGCTGAGGTAGGAGAATTGCTTGAATCCAGGAGGCAGAGGTTGCAGTGGGCCAAGGTTGCGTCATTGCACTGCAGCCTGGGTGACAGAGTAAGACTCTGTCTCAAAAAAATAAAATAAAATAAAATAATAATAATAATAATAAAATAATAAAAATGACAACGGGACCAAATGCAAAGAAACTTGGGTCCTGATATCCTCAAGCTGCTGAATTCACCAACCCTGGAGCCTCCCTGCTTCCAGCCTTCTTGGTTACAGTTACCTTTCTTTATTGTTTAAGCCATGTTGAATCAGGGTTCCTGTTCCTTGCAGCTGAAAGCATTCTCACTGACACACGTGAAGCCCAGCGTTGCTTTATTGCTCTATTCAACCTTTGTTTTTTGTTAACGTATCACCTTCTAGAATTCTCGTCACAAGCGCGATCTCATCAAGGCTTGCTCACACCCATGAGGTTATGCTCCCTGGCAGGGCAACAGAATCCAGTACTAAGACAACAGAATTTGTAGCAGGTGGACTTGGGTTTAAGTCCCAGCTCTGCCACTTTTTAACTGTGTGACCTTAATTCCATATCTTTCTGGGCCCTCATGTCCTCACCTGCAAACGGATAACAGACCTCACAGCACCAGATGCACACCAGGAGATGATGCCAACTGGGTGTAAGACCCAGCACCCAACACTCTCAGTAAACATGCAACAAATGGTAACCATTATAGCCATTGCCATTTTAACCTTTCAGATTTGCTTTGTCTGTTTCCATCTGCATTGGGCCTGATCAGTGGCAAATTCATTCGCTCATTCACTCAACAAATATTTACTGAGTGCCTACGTATGCCAAGCACTATTCTAGGTGCTGTGGGGATGCAGCCGTGACAACACAGATTTACCTTAAGGTATAAAAGTTGTAAACTTGGTACCTAACAGGTATGCTATCTGTCTTTCACTTGCCTCTCCATGCCCCAGAACCAATTATGGGGGGTCTCAGTATGTTGCCCAGGCTGGTCTCAAACTCCTGGCCTCAAGTGATCCTCCTGTCTTAGCCTCCCAAAGTGTTGGGGGGTAGAGTTCCTTCCCTTCTCTCTCCCTCCTGGGAGCTGTGTCACAGGCAGCAGCTGTGCCCTCCACAGCACAGCTCTGCTACTCCTGCCCTCTGGTACTCGCTAAACACCTGCCCCACTGCCCTTCCCCCAGGGAGTCACAGCCTCCTGCTCTGAGATGTCCATGGGTACCTTGGCATCCCTTGTTTTCTCCCTGAATCCTCTGCTGTGGTCCTTTCATTAAAGTCTCTTCATTTGGGGCTGGGCGTGGTGGCTCATGCCTGTAATTCCAGCACTTTGGGAGGTGGACCCCTTGAGGTCAGGAGTTCGAGACCAGCCTGGCCAACTTGGTGAAACTCCACCTCTACCAAAAACACAAAAATTAGCCGGGCGTGGTGACACACACTGGTAATCCCAGCTACTCAGGAGGCTGAAGCAGGAGAATCACTTGAACCCGGGAGATGGGGGTTGCTGTGAGCCGAGATCATGCCACTGGACTCCAGCCTGGGCAACAGAGCGAGACTCCATCTCAAAAAAAAAAAAAAAAAAAAAAGAGCCTCTTCGTTTGAGCCATCTGAGAAGATAAGCAGGTGTTCAGCAGATTTCTTAGCCCTAATAGAAGAGGGGGTGTCCATAGCTTCAGGTCTACACCAAGCCCTTGATCCTTGCATGCCTGGGAACCTGGCTCCTGTTCCTCCCTGGGATCCTAAGCACAACATTCACAGGCTTCCCCTCAGTCACTTCCTCTGACTACTCTGTGGGGTCATGCACTGCTGCAATGCACCTCCATCTTAGAACTTTCTTACTCCCAATTTCTGTGTCCCTGATCCCGGCACTTCTAGTCTGCTCTACCTCAACATTGTCAAAGACAGCTTAGACTCACGGGACGAGGGAAAGGCCTTGGGCGCTGCCCCTCTCCCTCCCCCTGCCCACCGCCGTAAAGCTCACCGTGGTTTTCTTTTTTTTTTTTTTTTTGAGACTGAGTCTGGCTCTGTCGCCGTGGTTTTCTTTTTTTTTTTTTTTTTGAGACTGAGTCTGGCTCTGTCGCCCAGGCTGGAGTGCAGTGGCCGGATCTCAGCTCACTGCAAGCTCCGCCTCCCGGGTTTACGCCATTCTCCTGCCTCAGCCTCCGGAGTAGCTGGGACCACAGGCGCCCGCCACCTCGCCCGGCTAGTTTTTTGTATTTTTTAGTAGAGACGGGGTTTCACCGTGTTAGCCAGGATGGTCTCGATCTCCTGACCTTGTGATCCGCCCGTCTCAGCCTCCCAAAGTGCTGGGATTACAGGCTTGAGCCACCGTGCCCGGCTTCACCGTGGTTTTCTAAGCTCTCACCTGTACCTGGCATTATGTGAGCTCAGGACCAGGTTGGGTACTTCTGTCCCCATTGTACAGGCAAAAGAAGGGCCTGAGAGGACAGAGGGCTTTGACCAAGCCCACAGGCTGAGCTGGTGTGAAGCATGTCCCACCAGTGACCCGCGTGGCTGGAGCACACCGAGGGTGTGGGGTGGAGGGGCAGGGTGAGCTGAGGCTACTGTGAAGGGCCCTGGGTCGTACATGAAGGATTTGGTTTTATCATCCACCAGGGGCCGGGGCAGGGATTTTAAGCTGGAAGGGGTGTGTGTGTGTGTATGTGTGAGAGACACACACAGAGACAATCAAATCAGCATTTTACAAAGTTCCCTCCCCACTCCCAGGTCTTGGGAAATCAGTTACAGGTGACAGAAGTCGCAAGGAGCTCTTAGAAGACCATGCATGCTGGTAATGAGACAGCGATGGTTTTCCCCTGGTTCTCTATACTTCACTGTTGAAAATTTCCACAGGGAGGCCGGGTGCGGCGGCTCACACCTGTAATCCCAGCAGTTTGGGAGGCTGAGGCGGGCGGATCACGAGGTCAGGAATTTGAGACCAGCCTGGCCAACACAGTGAAACCCCATCTCTACTAAAAATACAAAAATTTAGCTGGGCGTGGCGGTGGGTGCCTGTAATCCCAGCTACTCGGGAGACTGAGACAGGAGAATCGCTTGAACCCAGGAAGGAGAGGTTGCAGTGAGCCGAGATCGCGCCATTGCACTCCAGCCTGGGTGACAGTGAGAGACTCTGTCTCAAAAAATAAATAAATAAAATAAAATAAAATAAAATTTCCACCAGGAAACATGTATTACTTTACCAGAAAGAAGCCATGTTTGTAAGAAAGGCTACTGGAGCACTGGAAGTGAGACAGGGACACAAAGGGGCTTGGGAAGGCTGGGTGTGGGCGACCCTTCCTGAGGGGGACAGCAGCTGGGGCAGCCTAGTACAGGCTGGGGTGGCAGGATCGGGGGAGCATTGTGTCTGGATGCACACTTGCGAGGAGCCTGGGGACGCCCGGGGAAGCGTGTGTGGGTGACTGGAGCTCAGAATGGAGATGCGGGTGGGGGCAGGGACTAAGCAGTGCCTGGTGCCTGAGGAGAGGAAGGCATGGTGTGAGAAGAGGCTGAGGAGTGTGGCACAGGAAAGGGAAGCGGCAGGCAAAGGAGAATCGCCCAGGCAGGGTGCAATGGCTCACGCCTATAATCCCAGCACTTTGGGAGGCCAAGGTGGGAGGATCACCTGAGCTCAGGAGTTTGAGACCAGCCTGGCCAACATGGTGAAACCCCGTCTGTACTAAAAATACAAAAATTAGCTAGTGTGGTTAGGTAGCCTGTAGTCCCAGCTGCTTGGGAGGCTGAGGCACAAGAATCACTTGAACCCAGGAGGCGGAGGCTGCAGTGAGCAGAGATCACACCATTGGACTCCAGCCTGGGTGACAGAGCAAGACTCCGTCTCAAAAAAGAGAGAGTTGCCCAGAAAGGAGCCCGGAGGCTGGAGAGAGGATTCTGTGGAACAGAGGGTCTGCACAGCCCTATGCAGGTGTGGGGGGTCTACAAGGCCACATGCTGCAGAGCAGTGGGGGAGCGGGGTGGAAAGAGCCCATGTGGACGCCACTGGAGACCCAGGCAAGCCCGGAGATGGAGTGGAGGCTGAGCCATAAAGGCATGAGGCTGACACCACAGCCGAGGAGCTGGGCTCTGGGGAGCGAGGAACTAGGGTGAGAAACAGTGGAGCATAATTAGAGCCAAGGGAGGGGCCTGCTGGAGAGGCTGAAGCACTTTGTGGTGGGGAGGGAGGCAGTCTGGACTTGTGTCCTGCCCCCCACTTACCAGCCATGTGGCCTTGGGTTAAGCCTCAGTTTCCCCACCTACCATAGGGGGGTAAAAGACCTTCCTCAGTGTGGTGAGTGTGAGATGAGATAATGCGTGTGCCTGGCCCCAGTGAAAGCTCTGTCAATGTCAGCTGCTCTGCTAGGCACCCAGGAGGGTCCAGCCTGGACAGGACAAGGGGAACTCATCCCTGGCAGTGGCAGGAAAAAGAACAGGAAGTGAGGCTCACAGAATGTCTGGGAGCCATGAGGAGGCAGTTGGGGAGCTGTGGATAGGCTGCGAGGGGCCGGAGGGATGCTTTTTGAGAGATTCTCCTGGGAGCCAGTAGGGAGGCAGGGCCTTGGGTGTCCAGGGCCTGGGTCCCTCGGTCCCAATCCTGGCTGTGATGCCACCTTGCTGTGCACCTTTGGGAGGCCCCTCTCCTTCTCTGAGCTGTCCCCTCATCTGAAAAAGAGATGGACTCACCCACCTGTAACCTCTTGCCTCTGAGTCTAGAACCTTCTCTAACATCTTGCCTCTGAGTCTAGAACCTTCTTTAAGTGAGAGCATCTGGACACATCACAGCCCCCACCCTCACACCCAGAACGGGCCTGTCATACGGGAGCTGCTCATAAATATTCACTGAATCAAACGAGCGCACTAAGGGTCTCTCACAATATCTAGGTCCAGGAGCCACCCTGCAGCCTCTGACCAGGCCACATGGGCAATAAACACCCACGGGTGAGGTGTGTCCACGCTCCACACAGCCCCCGCGCCTGCTCATTAGATCTGAAAGAGATTGCGGCACCCCTGCAATTCCTGCTGCAGCCCTACCCTTTCCGAGGGCCAAAGTGCCTCACCCTGTCCCCACCCCACCTTGCAAAGACAGGAGGTGACTCCACTGAAACCCAAACACAAGGCTGAAAAGCAGATGCAAAGTTGGCTTCTCCCTTGGTTAGGGGTGGCCTAAGAGCTAAGAGGGAGGCTGAGGTGAGAGTGGGGCCCTGAATAGCAGGTGGAGCCCTGGGAAGAGGGATAGGAAAGCAGAGAGAGAAACAGAATGGCAGGAAGCAGGGGGCCGCAAAATCCCCCTTCTGCACCCCAGGGTAGGCCAGGGACCCAGACGTTGGGGCTGCTGGAGTCACAAACCCGCTCCCTCGCCCCTCCTCCAGGAGCCAGCGGTGGCAGCTGGAGACGAGTCTTCTCTGTCTGAGTGAGGGAACACCTGAGAAGGGAGGTGCCTGGTTGAGAACTCATGTGCTAACCCAGATCCAAAGCTCCGGGATCGGGAGGAGGAGGGAGAAGGCTCAGGGGGTGGGTGGGGCAGTCCTGGCAGGGAAGTCTGTCTGGGCAGAGGTTGGGAAAGCTGGTCACGGGAGCAGGGGCAGGAGATGCCCAGCTGGGCAGGGGCACGGCATGCAGCAGAGCGGGCCTGGGTGGCCCCCACGGTCCCTGCCCTCACCTGCTGCTGGGCCTGGATCCGCATGTACTCGGCCCTCTGCTTGCCATGTTTGCTTTTGTCGGGGCTGCCCACCTGGCCCTGGGCAGCCTTCAGCCGAGAGGCCCCCGGAGTCACCACCTTCATGGGCGGTACGCTGCCTCCGCCACTCTGCAAGAAGAGGAACAGGGTTGCAGTTGCCGGGTGCACGTGGGGTGAATCACACAGGAACCCTAGCACTGGGTGGGGTTTCGGGGCTAGGACCTCCCCAGTGGGACCTTTTGAGACCTGGAGACCCCTCTCTGGCTCCACATCCCAGTCCAGAACCCAGGTCTACTCTCTGAGTCCCCACTGATGGTCTCCCTGCAGCAGACGGATGGGGCCCCAGTCAGGTTCCCAACAGCTCTTGAGGGAGAGCTCTTCAGTGGCTTCCCTGAGTAGCCCAGAGGCAGGTGATGTCCTCCTTGGGGAGCCTCTGCTAAAGTGAGGGTCCCCAGCAGCAACCCCACTCCCGGCAAGGGGCACCATCTGGACCTGGGTGCCGGCGAGGGGCTCTCTATAATGGCACACAGAGCAGAGAGGCAGCCCCAGGCCCACATTCTCCTCCTAAGGGGAGGATAGAGGTGAGGTCTCCCTAGGGATGGGCAAGCTTGGCTCCCATGAACCTCCCCAAGTACCAGGCCTGCCCACGGGGCACTGGGGATCCAGAGGCGCAAGCAGAGAGATGACAGAGACAGAGAGTCAGAGACAGGAGGGGGAGGGGAGCGTGGAGAGGGAAGGTGGGGAGAGAACTTTATTTGTTGGTTTACAGATACGGAGCAGAAGGGGAGAGGCCCTGGTTCTTGCCAAGGCTGGGGATTGGCCGACCCCTGGGTAGGCCGGCTTCCCGGCCTCCCTCGGACTCTGCCTGCAAACCCTGCTCTGACACCAGGCTCCCAGGAGAGTGATAAGAGCTGAGAGAAGGCTGGTGGGAGGAGGGGGCTGGCCTGGCATTCCTGCTGCCCCCTACTCCGTCCAACTCTGGAAATGGAGGAGGAAGGCAGCAGGGAAGGATGAAGAGGGGGCAGCCACCTGGGGGCCGAGGGGTAGGGGTGGGGGGCTGCCAGGGGACCCCACGGCAGGGCCTGTGCCCATGTTGCTCAGGGTGGCTTCCAGCTCCCGGAGCGTCTCCTCCAGGCTGTCCATCCGCTGGGCAGTGGTGCCCCACGTGGCGCAGCCTGAGTTGGCAGTAGCCTGGCCCTGGTGCTCCCTACTGCAGCTTTGGGCATCGTGTCCAGAGTCCTTGAGGATCTCCTCTGGGTAGGTGTCAGCAGTAGAGGTCTCCGGAGTCCCATCCTGGGCTGGTCCCTGAGGACAGGGTACCCTGGCTCCTCCATCCTCTAGGCTGCAGCCTCCTCTGCCCAGTCTCTTCAGAGCTGCCCCCTCCTTCCAGGGCATGAAGCTGCTCCTCAGCCCAGGAGTCTCTCCCACTACCCCTGGCGGGACCTGTGGGCCATCCCAGCCCCTCCCGCTGTCAGCCAGGGTCCGTGGTCTTGGGGTGGGAGCTGTCCTGGGTCCCAGTTCCTCAAGTCTGGCCTCTGGCGGGCTAGGAGGGCTGGGGGCACACTCTGTCAAGATGATCCTTGGGACGCAGAAAGCCCTGGGACCTGGGGCAGCCTGCGGGGAGAAGGAAGATGAGGAAGAGTATGATTCCTACAACCAAACCCCAAGCTAAAATGGGGGTTACAGTTAGGTGAGCCTAGCCGCTTTCTTTTACAGATGGGGAAACTGAGGCAGGGAGGGTCCTGACAGAGGCTACCCAGTAAATTGGAGGCAAAATTGGGACCAGAATTCAGGTCTTTCCCATCATACCCCACGGCCTCCTACTTTCCAGTAAAGGTGCCAGTTTGGCCAGGGCAGGCACACGTTTATTTCACACCACCCATGTGAGCCTCCGGGAGCCGGTCTCAGGGTTGCTCCCATGAGTGTGCCCATCTGTGCAATGACTCCACAACAAGGTGGGGCCGGTGGAGGATGAAGCGAGCTCGCGGGGCATGTTGTGAGTGCTTCATAAATATTAGTTATTTGTTGAAATGAATGGAATGATGGAAACCTTCGGCCCCGTGTGGGCAGAGACCACATGTCAGCCTCTGGCATCTCAAACCAGAGACTTCTGGCCAACCCTAGCTTTGTGTGCTCTCCCCAAGAGCTTCACAGCTGGAAGGGGTGGGGCTTGCCCCCTGCCAAATCCTCTGCTGCACACACACTCGGGCAAAGCTCCCTTGGGTACCTGCTCCGGTGCCAGCATCCCTGGCCCTGGCCTTGGTGAGGGCACAGAGGGAAGCCCCAAGTACCATTCCCCGACGTGAGTGAATCCTGGTCTAACTCTGAGCACCAGGCTTGTGCCAGGTGCCATCACATCCTTCCTCACCTTCAGTGCCTACCTTAACCCGTGAAGTGACTGCTGCTCTCACCAGGGCGAGGGAGGTTACATGCTTCACCCAAGGCCACCCACAGCTAGTTAGTGGCAGAGCCTGGATTTGAACCCAGATAGTCTGACTCCAAGGCCAGTGCTCCTTCCACTAAAGGGAGCCGTGGGGAGACGGGAGGGGGCAGCAGGGACCCCCAACCACCCCCTCCCAAAGGAACCCACCCAGCCTTGCCACCTGCTTACCTGGAAGCGGGGGGTGCTGACTGGGGAGGCAGAGAGGGCGACCTCATGCTCGCCCGGCTCCACAGCCCGATGCTGCCGCAGGATGCAGAGGGTCAGCCAGGGGCAAAAGGCCTTGTCCACTGGGCCCCTGAGGATGGGCTCCCAGAGCCAGAAAGGGGCAGGGCTTGGATGGGAGGGGCCAAAGTGCCAAGGGCACGGCCAGTCCAGGAGGCGCCCCTTCCATAGAGCTCGTCCTAGAGGTTCCTCACACTGCTCTGTGCCCATCCCCTGCCCAGCAGAAGGCACTGCCCACTATCTGATGTCCCTCTGCTCCTCCCCTACCAGGAAACCAAAGCACCACCAGGCCTCCAGCCAGGCCAGAAATCAGGTGGCCATCAGCACTGAGCCCGCTGTGCGGCAGGGAGCCCCAGACAGGCAATGTGCGCACATGGGAGGCTCTCCTTCCCCAGAGCGGAGCCCCCCTGCCTTAACCTGACCTGGCAGCGAGAGAGATTCCCAGACCTTCCCCCTCCCCTCCTCCCCAAACACAGTCCCCAGGGGTGGGGTGCAGACAGCAGGTTCACCCCCAAATTCCCAGGAAAGAATAAAGAGGAAATAAGTGCAGCAGGACAGCAGCAAGGACTGAAGTTAGAGAGGAGGAAGAACTTCCCAATGCCAAAAGAACCAGCAGCCAAGGAATGGCACGGCTTTCTTCCATCCCAGGCTCTCTGTCCAAGAGAGCAACGTGGGCCATGGGCTGGTGAGGCTGTAGAAGAGCCTACCCCTGTGGCGTCCTGGCCCCCAGCGCAAGGCATAGATTCTAGTGGGAAAAATAGAGCCCTCCCTGGCACAGGCAGCAGAGCAGCGAAGATGGAGGTGGGGGCTAGGCAAGGGCTCAGGACAAGGTCAGATTTTGAGTTGGACCCAAAGTCATCCTGTGAGCAAGATCCAAACTCCAATCTTGGTCCAAGACCACACTCAGCCTTCAGGCCAGACCTAAGCTCAGACTGCGAACCAGAACAAAATACTCAGGCTTCCATCAGCAAGCCCGTGAGAAAATGCAGACCATTTTCTCAAGGGGCCACCAGACACCCAGGCTGCTGGAGTCTGGGGGAGCCCCCCAGCAGGCAGCAGGGAGGAAGGGTTATGCGCCTGTCCTTGGAGTGGGGGAGGGGTGAGTCCACGTGTAACGCTGTGGCAGTGGCTGTGGCGGTGGCGGGACTCGGGACGGTGACTGGCGTTTTAGCGGGTTAGCGTGGGAGGTGAGGAGAGGAAGCTGTGGGGGCACAGGCAGAGAGAGAGCTGGGAGAAGTGGGAGCAGCCCCGTTACCTTCCGTGTAGGGCCTGGGGCTGAGCCCCCGGGGGGCCCCAGGTCCTGGGGGGACAGCAAGGTGGGGATCAGCTGGCGGCGGGGCGTGGGGGGAAGGGAAGACACTGAGGTTCTCTCAAACACCTGGGGAGCAGAAGGTGGGGGCAGGTTTGGAGGAGGGGATACCAGGGAGGACGGGGGTGCTGGCCTGTGGCCTCGGCATCCTTGAGGAGTGTGGCCTGGGATGGCGTCGGCCCCCAGCCTCACCCCATGGTCCCTTGCCATGGCCGCCGGCCCTCTCTGCCCTCATCTGGTCACCTCCAGAGGCCCCGCACTGGGGCTGGGGGTGGCTGAGAACGCTTAAGTGTGGTGACTGACACCGCTGGGAGAGTCGAGGCATGGGGCATGAGAGTCTCAGAGTTCTGTCCTCAGAATACTCAAGTATGGGGTCTCAAGCATGAGCTGATCTCGGAACACTCGGGGATGGGGGTCTCCAAACTTGGTGATCTCCGAATCTTAGGATATGGGGTTTTCAGAGTGCAGGAGGTCTGGGGATACTTGGGGGGACTCAGAGACTACAATTAAAAGACTCAAATCTGTAAGGAGAGAAGACTTTAGACCCCCACCCCTCATTTCACAGTGGAGAAGAAATGGAGGCAAAAGCCTGAGGTCTGAACAGCCAGCACTCCACAGGGAGCCCGAGAGCCCATCTTCTGTCTCATCCTGTCACCTGGCCTGGGGGCAGCCTGGCAGGGAAGGGGGCCTGGCTGAGACCTTGGGGGCCAGGTGTGCCCTGACCTACCTCTAGCTCTGCAATGATGCGATCCTCGTCATCCTCGTCCTTGATGGCCGAGGCCATGATGGGTGGTGTGGAGGCCGGGCGGGCCACCTCCGACACAGCCCGGCGCAGCTTCACCTGGGGCTTCTGCACCTCCAACTCCTCGGACTCGGCCTTCTGCAAAGCCCGGGACCCCTGTCAAGGCCAGGCTCTGCCCGGCTTCAGCACCAGCTCACCTCCCAGGCCCCATGGTGTCCCTCAACGGACAGGGGCCTAGCATGGAATTAAGGCAAATACACATATCCGGAATCCCAAACTAGCAGGACAAAGTTGCCACCGGCTACCCCCTCCTTCCTTCCATGTTCTCTGAGAAAGGGGTCTCTTTCCCACCCCAGAGGGTCTCCAGAAGTCATCTGAGGATTCATCCTAACTCAGTCCCCCGGCCCTCTGTCTGAGGTGGGAGTGGTACCTTGATGAAGGCCGAGTCCTTCTTGCTGGTGACCACCACCTCTCCAGTGCGTGTGGTGGTCAGGCCGTGGGAGGAGGGGAAGCTCCGGCGGGGAGGGGGCGGCGGGGGTGACTTGGAGGGCTTCTCTGTGCGGTATCGGGGCACTGTCAACTCATCTGCAGGCACCAAGGGGCCGGGGGTCAGCGGGCCTGCAACCCTGGAGTCAGTGCACTACATTTAACTTGAAGGGGATAAACCTTGCTTCCTCCTCCAGGGAGGACCTGGAGGAAGTGAGAAGAAAGCCTGGGGGCAAGAACACAGGGCCCCCTCCTTCTCTTATCTCCTCCTGCACGCCAGCCCCAAGCCCTGTCCCTCTCCTGACAGCACTCTTGCTACTCCAAGTGTGGTCTGTGGACCAGCAGTACTGGCAGCGCCTGGAAGCTTGTCAGAACTGCAGCTCAGGCCCCACTCCTGGGCTGCTAAATCAGGATCTGGTTGAACAGATCCTGGGGTGATGGACGCACATTCAAGTTAGAGAGGCGCTGCTCTAACGACCTCTTTCCCATTGCCCCTCACCCTTGCCCTGGCTCAGCTCTCCATCTCTCCTCCAGGGATCCTGGCCCCTCCCACTGGGCTCTCCTTTCCCCCAATTAGTCCTCCAGCCCTGTTTCCAGGGTAACCTGCAGAGAGGTCACTCTAACCATGACATTCCCCTGCCTTTGATCTTGCAGTGGCTCCCCATCACCCCAAACCATGTCCAAGCTCCTTAGGCCAGCACCTCTGCACCTACCAGGCTTTCAGCCTCAGCTCTGCCTGCTGCTCCCCAGGTTGGACCCTGTTCAGGCCACACCACACACACACACACCTCCAGGCGTTTGCACGCACTGTTCCCTCACCCTGGAGTACCCTCTCTCACTGGCTGGGGAAGTGCCCACTCATTTGCAAGACTTCAGTGAAAAGTCACCTCTTCAGGGAAGCCTTCCTGCCCTCCTAGGGCCTCCACCAGGACTGCACAGTGCCAGCATTCACCTCTGCTACTACCTTTAACATCTGCATTCTATTTCTGGTTTACATACTAGGCATGGCCCGGCACAGATTACTTAATCATTTTGAGCCTATGTCCTCCTCTGTAAAATGGGAATAACTACCGTATCTGCCTCCTGGGCTTGTTATAAAACTGTAAGGATGAATACATTAAAAACAATGGAACAGTTCTTATCACAGAGCAAGTGCTTGATACACACAAATGTCAGTGTTATTTCCCCCACTAAATTCTGAGCTCTTTGAAAGCAAGCCCTGTCTTATTTCCATATCTCTAGCACCTAGCCCACAGTAGGTGCTTAACAAATATACATTGCAGGAATGAATAAAATGAAGGAATGATGACTGCCACTTCTGGTCTGGATTTCTGCCTACCCCGGGACCGTGACTCAGGCTGGGGACCATGGGAACTGTGTCAGTATCAGCGTTGGAACCCACCCTCAACACAGCCTGGTTTGTGGCATGCACCCAGCCAAGTCGTGGAGGCGGATGACTCTGCCTGGACTTGCTTGTCCTCCCTGCCTGGTCCTCTCAGCGGCTCCCTTCCCAGGACAGTGGGAAAAGCCGGGATGGAATCCAGCTCACCCTGTCCTTCTGGGTCCCAGTCTCCCTTTAGTGGCCGCTGATGTCCCAGGGCCTCCCTTGTCTGGCAGCCCAGCCACAATGATCTTGAGTCCCCAGTGCCTCCCCCATCAGCCTGAGCTCCCGAGGAGGGCACTCCCCGACACTGGGCTCCTCACCAGCCCTACTACTCCCCATACCTGAGCCCCTCCTCCCGCTGGGCTCCGTTCGGGGGGCTGCCTTCTGGCCGTGGGGGGCCTTGGGGGGCTTGTGGTCTGGAGTGGGAGCTGGGCCTGGATGGGCCTTGCTGGCACAGTCGAGGTCAGGGATGGCCTTGAGCAGCTCTGCTTGTGTCTCTTCCAGCAGCCGGTTGATGTCCTTGGCACTATACTGGGTCAGGGCTGCCCGCTTCTCCTCCCAGTCTCGCTCTGCAGCCTTAAGAGGGAGCCAGGAGTCAGGACCAAGGAAGCTCTCCCGCTCCAGGAACTCTGGGGCCTCAGCCTCCTCCCCCAAGCCACAGAGGCAAGGAATAGAAAAGGAAGCCTCATATTTGATCCCACCTCCAGGAAAACTCTTTGACTTCTTGTGGGTATGACATGGCATCCCCATGGGTAGGAATGCCATCCTCATTATATACTACATTCATGATAAACTTAGATCTATTTCTGGGCATTCTATTATTTCACTGACTACATAGTCTATTCTTGGGCAAACATCATAATGCTTTGATTATTGTAGCTTCATAATATGCTTTCTGTCTAGAAGGGCTAATGTCACCCTCATTATGCCTGTTAGACTTCCATTAGGGCACTGGCCCTCCTCCACCAAGGAAAAAGACCCATATGACTGGCACTCCCCACCCTAGGAAGGATGGTCGTAAGAATGTGTGAACCTGGCTCACGGCCCCACCCACAATCCCTGGCCCCAGCACCTCAACAGACACAGCCTTGTCCACACTTCTCTTGCCAGGAGTGTCCAAGCCTTTGGTGGGGTTGCTCCCCTTAGGGGTAAGAGAGGCTCCTTCAGCTGGTCCGCTCAGCTCATGCAGGTTCAGCGGGGGGCTGGGGGGTGGCATTTCGAAGTCCACGCTCTTGTTGAAGTCAGTCTCTGCCGTCACCTTCTTTGGGGACTGACTCAGGAGATTGTTGGGGGGTGGCCACACACCCTCATCCACTTGCCTGGGGTTGGGAGAGTTGGGAGCAGCTGTGAGGCCAGCATGTGATGACCCTTCTGCGGGAAGGCTGGCCTAAGGGAGAAGGGGTGGGAGGCAGCATCCTGGGATGCTGCAGGAGAGGTGGGAGGGCCTGGGGAGGAGTGACTGCCCCTGGTATAAGAGGAAGCCAGGTCTACAGCATGCAGGGGTCACAAGGCAGAGCTGAGATGCCAGTTCAGTCAGTGAACCTTTGGGGGAGCTGGGGTGAGGGTTCAGTCTGACCTATGGGTCTGGGCCCAGTGTGTGACCCCATGGGAAATCAGAGGTCAGGGACAGAATGACCTTCGGATCTGGGCCAGTGTGTCCGTGACCCCGCGGCAGCGCTTGAGGAGCCCATCCAGGCGCTGGGGCTCCTCCTTCAGGAACTTCACCGCCTCCACCTCCACGCGCAGCACCACCCGCATCTTGCTCTGCAGGCCCGGGAAGTGAGCTTCGGAGACAGGAAGGTATGAGCCGGGGCCAGAGAGAGCACCGCAGACTGGGAGGAGGGGATGGTGGCTGGAATATGGCAGACTCCCCCGCCCTGGACAACATGCTGCATTCGCAGGCCCCAGACCCACCCTTGAGCTCCGTCAGCGTCTCCCCGAGCTGCTTCAGCAGCAGTGCCTTCTCCTCCAGCTCGGGGCCAGGAACCAACCGGTGGTTGTGGGACACGTCCCTCTGGATCTTCTCCACCGATTTCTCCAGGTCACTGCAGCCACAGAGAGACCCTCTCAGCTCTTCTGGCCTGAGATGCCAGCCCAGCCCCCTGAAATTGGGCAGCTGGAAAGAAATCAGGCCACCAGTCGGATCAAAAGTAAAAGCAGGAGGCTGGGCGTGGTGGCTCATGCTCGTAATCCCAGTACTTTGGGAGGCTGAGGCAGGCAGATCTCTTGAGCCCAGGAGTTCAAGACCGGCCTGGGCAACATAGGGAGACCTCGTCTCTGCAAAAAAAATAAAATAATTAGCTGGGTGTAGTGGCAGGTGCCTGTAATCCCAGCTACTGGGGAGGCTAAGGCAGGGGGATCGCTTGAGTCTGGGAGGATGAGGCTGCAGTGAGCCGTGATTGTGCCACTGCACTCTAGCCTAAGTGACAGAGGGAGACCTTGTCTCAAAAACAAACAAACATAAAAGTCAGCCACCAACCACATGCTCAAGTAAAATCTGCAATGCCAAATCTCAGAGATGAGGAGACTTCAGAAGCTCTCCCTAAGAGGTGCCCTGCACCATCTGTCCCCCTTGGAAGCTCTGATCCTCAGCAATATCCGCCCCAGCATCTCTCATTGTAACTTGCATCCCCTGATTCTATTCTGCCAAGGAAGCAGAGAGAACTTGGTTGCCTTTCAGAGAACCAGAGGCAGAGCACGTGCCCCTGGGGAGGTCTCTTGTTTCGGGGGAAACTGCCATGTTCATTGCCCTTCTCCCAAATGATCCAGCCACACAGTCTCTTTCCTGAGAGCCAAAGCTGCTTTAGATTTTCAGCTAGTGTATGCTGAACTTGTGTCATTTAAGACCCTATATTCTTCTAAACTGTAAATCAGATCAGGTCATCACTCCTGCCATTGAACCCTAAATGGATCCCATCATCCTGAGGCTAACATCCAAACTTTTCAGTACAGCCAAGAAGGGCAGGAAGATGGTAGTTGAAAACTTGGTTCTAGAGTCAGACTGATCTAAGCTCCAATCCTAGCTCTGCCCTTGCCAGAGGAGAGATCTTGGGCAAGTTACCTAATATCTCTGGACTTCAACCTCCTCGACCAAAAAATAGGGATGGTAAGAGTTCCCCGCTAGGTGTGGTGGTTCATGCCTATAACCCCAGCACTTTGGGAGGCCGAGGCGGGCAGATCACCTGAGGTCAGGAGTTCGAGACCAGCTAGCCAATATGGCGAAACCCCGTCTCTACTAAATATACA
Source organism: Macaca mulatta (assembly GCF_049350105.2). Classification (NCBI taxonomy): domain Eukaryota; kingdom Metazoa; phylum Chordata; class Mammalia; order Primates; family Cercopithecidae; genus Macaca; species Macaca mulatta. The sequence goes on from NC_133421.1 coordinate 62,826,736, forward strand.
AAAATTTGCCGGCCATGGTGGCATGTGGCTGTAATCCCAGCTACTTGGGAGGCTGAGGCAGGAGAATCACTTGAACCCAGGACGGGAGGTCGCAGTGGGCCGAGATCGTGCCACTGCACTCCAGCCTGGGCAACAGAGTGGGACTTTGTCTCAAAAAAAAGAAAAAATAAAAGAGTTCCCCCTTCATGGGGGCCATCAGGTGGATTGGATGAGCTAATGCAGGCGGCAAGGGCTCAGTGCCTGGGAGCTGCTCTTGTTTTCCGTGCCGCTGTACCCCTCGTCCCATCTGGCTTCTGCTTAGAACCCTTCAGAACTGCTCTGAGGTGCTACATGTGCTGCCCTCTCTGGCTCTTTATAATGCTGTTTTCTCTGCCTAGAATATTCCATTCACTCATACACATACACGCACACACACGTGCTAACTCCCACTGATCCTCAGGTCTCAATGGGAAGCTCTCCTCCAGCCCTTCCCCTTGTGGTTGCTGGGTCTGCTTCCTGCCCTCCAAACCGCTGAAGCTCCTGTTGGCTGGGTTGTGCAGCCTTCTGGACTACTAACCCCAGGCAAGGACCATGTCTTCCAGATTCATCTCTGGTTTCTAGCACCTGGCATGGTGCCTGGTGCAGAGTAGATTTCTGGGAAATAATGTGGAATGAATGAACAAGGGAGAGAAGGAACTGTTGCCCAGGTAGGTCATCTCAGTTCTGTACTTGAGTCGCTGACATCTCTGACCCAAATGAGGAACTTTATATACATTCCTGTCAAATCCCATCCGTTGGATTTCAGCTCAATCTAGGTGCAAACAACTTTTGAATTTCAGTTCTATTATCCAACAGATTTGCTCCCGCTTAAAGCTCTGTGTCATCAGCAAATCTTACCAGCACACCTTACCCATCTTCATCCAACTAACAGATGAAAAGACAGACTGGGTTGGAGTCAAGGGCAAAAGCTTGTGACTTAGCAGCACTACCAGTTAAACAGCTATCCTGTATTATGCACTTACTGTATGCCAGGTGCCACACTCAGGCCTTGGCTTTCATTACTTTGATTAATCCTCAAAACAAATCCTGGAGGTGGGAACAGTTATCATCTCCAGCTTACACACAGACAAACAGTGGCTCAGAGCCTAGACTACACATCCCAGCCTGCCTTGCAGTGATAAGTGGCCATTTAACTGAAGTCTACCCAATGGAAGATGAGTGGAAGGGGCACATGCTGCTTCCAGACCTGGCCCACAAAAACCTCCTGTGTAAGATCCTCCATGCTCCTTTTTCTTTTTTTGTAAGTTGGAACTCTCTGGGTGATCTTGGAAAACACATGTTGAAGACAGCAGAATCTCCATCAGCCTGAGTCCCTGAATGACTGCATGGAGAAGAGAGCCACCCGCCTAACACACCCAATACTGTTCCATGAGAAAGATATGTTTATTACTTTTGAATTATTAAACAATTTGGGAGCTTATTTGTTATAGCAAGCTACCCTAATTAATTAGCTATCCTAACTAAGACTCTGTCATTAAAAAAAAAAAAAAAGGAAAAAAAGATATTCAAAGAGATTAACTAGTTAGTCCAAGGTCATACAGCCATTTTGTGGCAGAGCAGGATCTATTCACATCTGACATCAGCCATTGGTTCTGCTGCATCTCATTCCCACACTACACCAACATCACCCATGCTGCCCCCAATCCATACACTGCCCTAGCCCAGCCCTCGCCCTACCACATGGGAAAGAACAACTCCCCTGCTCATATGTGTGATACCTGACTGGTCCAAGCTGTGCCAGTTTTATAAAATGGTCACTCCCAAACATCACTCAGAAGAGGAAGAGACTGTCATGTAAAGGACTCAAATAAGGATTGTAAACTAGTTCAACCATTATGGAAAACAGTGTGGCGATTCCTCAAGGATCTAGAACTAGATGTACCATATGACCCAGCCATCCCATTACTGGGTATATACCCAAAGGATTATAAATCATGCTGCTATAAAGACACATGCACACGTATGTTTATTGCGGTACTATTCACAATAGCAAAGACTTGGAATCAACCCAAATGTCCATCAGTGACAGACTGGATTAAGAAAATGTGGCACATATACACCATGGAATACTATGCAGCCATAAAAAAGGATGAGTTTGTGTCCTTTGTAGGGACATGGATGCAGCTGGAAACCATCATTCTTAGCAAACTATCACAAGAACAGAAAACCAAACACCGCATGTTCTCACTCATAGGTGGGAACTGAACAATGAGATCACTTGGACTCAGGAAGGGGAACATCACTCACCGGGGCCTATCATGGGGAGGGAGGAGGGGGGAGGGGGGAGGGGGGAGGGATTGCATTGGGAGTTATACCTGATGTAAATGATGAGTTGATGGGTGCTGACGAGTTGATGGGTGCAGCACACCAACACGGCACAAGTATACATATGTAACAAACCTGCACGTTATGTACATGTACCCTAGAACTTAAAGTATAATAATAATAATAATTTAAAAAAAAAAAAGGACTCAAATAAGACTTCAGGAGATGACAACACTGCAACTCTCAGGCAGGAGGGACTAGGCCTCCCCACTTGATTTTCTCATCATCCAATCTGCCAAAGTTGTGCGGCCTCTAACCTGGGCAAGTTCTGCAAATGAGTCCCAGGCCAGCTAGTCTAGACACTGGATGAAAAAGTGGCTAGGCTTTCCAAACCCAGATTTAGTCCTGGAGGGGTCAACAGGGAAGAGTCAAAATGGAACCAGCTAAATAATTAATGGGGCCCAATGCAAAATGAAAATGTCGCCTCTAGTTTAAAAATTATTAAGAATTTCAAGATGGCAACAGCAGAGCATTATACCAAGCATGGGGCCCTTCCAAGCGTGGGGCCCTGAATGACTGCACAGGTGGCATACCTACAAAGCTCGCCCTGGGTTAGGCAAAGGTGGAGTCCAGGACCTAAAAGGTTTTAGTCAGCAGAGGCTGCACCTAAAGGCAATGCCCAGACAGACCTTAAGTGCTGGGCTAGATGAACAGGTGAGTGAGTCAAGTTGAATGAAACAGAACCAGTTTTAACTTCCAGCAAGTTGCCAGGAAAGAGGAAGGGGCATAGCAAATTGGAGCAAGAGTAAGTGTGCAGGGGTTATGGCCAGAGTGTGGGATAGGGAGGCTGCAGGGTTAAAGCCTGGGAAGGCTATGGGAGCTGGGCAGGGAGGGCCTTCATGGCGAAGTTGGAGCCCAGTATCTGCCCAACCCAGTAGAGGCAGGAGCCCTCTTTCAGGAGGATGGAGAATCCTGCCAGAAACAGTACTGCAGGTCCCAAGCTCTCTGAATAATGGGTTTGATAATGGGGCAGGGGGTGTGGAGTCTGTGTTCCTGGAGAACCAAGGTTCTCAGGAAGCCAAGGACCAAACACTTATAATGACAGTGGCATAAATCTGTCCTTTCGTATCTTCTAGCTCTGTGCTTTTAGATCTCCTTTAATTTTCCTTTAATGTCTCAGTAAAATTCCTTTTGAATATTCCAACCCCCCTCCTCTGGGCTGAATGAAAAGGGACAAGGAAAGGATAGAAAATCTGGAGAAATGGAATTCCCTGGGTGAAGAGAGATGGTACCTGCCAATCTGCTTGGAGATCTGGCTGGAGTCATCACTAAGTTATCACACCTAGAGTGATGGGGTGGCTGCTCCTGGCTTATGTCCCCTTGGGGAGGCCCCTTACCCTATTTCAGCTACATGGTGTCATGGGAATTGTTGCCTTGGGTCTTGCTGAAATGCACATGTACCACTAGGCTATGTGAGCCCCAGACTGAGGAGCAGCGACCTATCTCAAGGAGCCCCTAGCAAGAGGCTCATTTATGACTTAGTGAGGAAGCTGGGCTCCAAGGAGCAGCCTCTCCTGGCTCCCGGAGTCCCCAACCAGTACAACTCAACCCCTTGTTGAAAAGAGAGGTGAAAAGCTTAATGCTGGGTACAGATGAGGACACTGGGACACACAGAGGGGCAGGAACTGCCCTGATCACTCAGCACCTCAGGGCTGGCACTGGACTCCAGGTCCCCTAGTGCCTTGTGTCGCCAAGAGGGGGTCCACAGGAAGGAGCAGGGCCTCTTGTCTCAGATCCCTATCACTGGCGAGGGAAAGCAGGGTGGGGGGTTCTTACTCCCTGAATGGACAGTGAAAGGCAGCATCTCCCTTCCAAGGTGCCAGACAATGGAATGGTTGGCCAGACAGCCATTTGTTAAATTTGGATCAGAAGACTGTCTTCTGTTAACCCCTCCATGCCTAAGCATGTGGAGGCGGAGTGTTCACGATTCCTCCTTCCTTCTGAAAACACTTCAGCCCTGTTCCAGCTGCACTAGGAAGGAAGGTGGGTTTTCCTTGGCTATATCTGGACTCAGAGATCAGGGAATCAGATCTCCAATGGTGGCTGGTCAGCGCCAGGCTGGAGCAGTGGCGGCACCTAAACGCTCCACCTGAACGCACTACCCGAGGGTCACTTTGCACGGGTCACAGGCCAGAATGAAAGTAGGCAGAGGGCAGAGGGAAATCAGGCAGCTGGCCAGATGACAGTGAAGCTGCAGGCCACAGGAAGCCTGAGTGTGGATCATTATGAAGCAAGACCATAGCAAAGCAGGCATCAAGCCAGAAAAAAGAAATCAGGAATAATGCCAGCCGATCAAAGGTTTGTGGGTCACACAGAAATCAGGCCAGAGAAGGAAATCAGGCTTCAGAACAGACCAACGCCACCTGTGACTCGAGGGAAGGGAGCTGCGCCTCCCAGGGAAACCAGGTGGCAGGTACTCCGACCGCACCCCCACCTCTCCCTCCCCCGCGGGCCCAGCCTCACTTGAGCTGCTGGGTAATAAGTTCCTCGTCGTTGAGATAGCGCAGCCGCTCCTCCTCCACCAGGGTGCGCTGCCGCTGCAGCGGGTCCTCCTGCCGCCTCGCCGCCTCCGACACGCGCATGCTCAGCTCTGCCTCCGTGCGCTTCAGCAGCGCGCGCACCGACTCCTGGTTCTGTAGCTGCGGGACGCACGGACGGATGGACCCGGGTGGGGGGAGCGGAGGCGCGCGGCAGGGGAAGGGACGGGAGAAGGCGGGAAGAGGATTGCCCAATCCAGGGCGGGGCTCGGCAGAAGATGCAGCTGCTTGGCTCCACCTCAGGCAGCAGCGAAGGGGTGGGATGGCGAAGGGCAGGGGCAGAGGGCTAAGTTCTAGGGAAGGCAGGAGGAGAACGGATGGGGATCGTGGAGGGGGGAGCGTTTAAATGGGCCATGCAAAGGGGCAGCTGCATGGCTGTGGCCGCAAGCAGCAGTGACGGGGTGGTTATTGCGGGGGAGGAGGGCAAGGTTAAGTTCTGGGGAATATGAGGCAGGAAAAGGGGTTGGGAATATTTGCGCGACAGGGTGTGGCCCTATGTAGGTCCCTGCCGACAGTGCGGCCGCATGGTTGTGGCTTCCATCATCCCGGAATGGGGACGGGACTGGAATGAAGGACTTAAGCGCTGGCGTTTGATAGAGTTTCCACGGCTGGGACAGGAAGACTAAGTTAACCATTGATCCAACCCAGTTCCAAGCCTGAATGGCGGGGGTGGGCGAGATCTTATCCTTTGCCCAGATGGCAATTCTCTGCCCCCTCCCCAGCCTGTCTCTGCTCATTATCCTCACCTGACGGGCCCTGGGCCCGCTTGAGGAGCGGACACGGCGGTGCCAAGCTCCTGACAGGTGGGACCATCTGCCAGGCAGGGCCGGGGGAGACTGTCAGGGCTCAGGAGGGAGGAGCTGAGGGGACTTGGGGGAAGGGCTCTGGCTGACTTAGGGAAAGGGTTGCAGGGCAGGAAGGAACTGGAACTGCCCCGAGGGATACTGACGAAGGAGGGGCTCAGTAGGTGACTGGGGCTCCAAGAGGGCGATGGGGACTCAGGGAAGGAAAAGGAGGGCTCAATGAGGGGGATACGGGCGAGGGGTAGGGCCTTGGTGAGGAAGCGGAGGTTCAGCGAGGGGGCAGAAGCTCAAGAAAGGGGAAGGGGAGAAAGGGTTCGGAGAGAGACCAGTGAGTGGCGAAGGACTCGGGCGTGGGAGCTCTGGGAAAAGGATGAGGTAGTAGGGGATGGGACAGGATTTGTGGCAAGGGGCTTCGACCAGTAGGTGAGCGTTGGTGGGGCGATGCCCGGGACGGGGCGGTACCTGGAGCTTGCGCAACTGCTGGAGCTGGCCGCGCAAGTCACTGGCGCTGTTCTGCAGGCCTCGCAGGTGAAGCTGCATCTGTAGCCGACTAACGGCGGTAGGCTGCCCTGCAGGGGTGCTGCTGGCCGAGGGCGGGGGCGGGCCGGACACAGGGGTGGCCCCGCTGCTCCGGCCGCCTGACCCACAGGCTGCAGAGGACCACGAGGATAGGAGAAAGTGAACAAACTGTGAGCCTGGGAAGGACTGGGCTGGGACAGCGTCCTCCCTACTCTCCACCACATAGCCAGAGAACCCCGTGGCTCTGACTACCTGCCCCAAGTGGCCAGCCCTAAGGGTGGGGACCAAAGTGCCAGGGCAAAGACCTCTTGGGCTAAGGCTAGTGATGTAGCTATTGCTTAATCCCCACTTTATAGATTAGGAAGCAGCCTCTGAGAGAACAAGGATGGGGGAGGGGGAGGGTCACTCACGTGCTGAGGGGGTAGCTGCTCCGTTGGAGCCTTCAATCTTCTCACTGTGGCACAGGGAAAAAAGCCATTAGGGGGTCCAAGCCAGCCCCAGACCTCCAGAGCTGGGTGGGACCTTAGATGTCATCTCCTCCAGCTCTCTGATGTCAGGATAGAGTCCCAGAGAAGGGAAGGGATTCACCCAAGGTCACCCAGTGAGACACTGGCAGAGCTGATGCCCATTTCCCCTTCCTCCTGCTCCACCCCCAGGCCCTGGCAGTGGTGTTGGGAGAGGGGCCTCACCTGGGGGTCTCAGGCTCAGAGCCTCGAAGTAAGGCGCTCTGCACCAGGCCTGTGAGGCTGGCAATCTGCTTCTCCATAGCCTCCATGCGCTCCCTGGGGAGGAAGGGGGTCTGGGCAACCTCGCCTCTGAGCATAGGGTCTCTCCTGCCCAGCCCCCCATTCCTAAATTGGTAACCAGAAGAAACACCGTCCCATCCCTGGCTACCAAAACACAGACAACCCAAAGGGCCCCAAGCCTAAGGATCAGGTCCAAAGCCTCCCATCTCACCTTTCACTCCCTCCCTAAAGGCTGCACGCTGATCTCTCCATGCCTGGCAATGCTTTCCCCTGCCTGCTCTGCCTTTCTCCTGACCCCCTCCCAAAAACATTCCACAGACCCCAGGAGCCCCGAGGAACCCCTCCTTCCACACCACCCAAGGGAAGTGGAGGTATGTTGAGTGTCTCCCCACTAGACCAGGACAGGAACTGGGTTTGCCCAGCTTGGCACTGACAGTAGCGTGTGCAGTGCCTGGCACACAGGCCACGTAAGAGCTGTGTGAAGGCCAATGGCTTCTCACTGCTCAGCAGCGCTGCCTGAGGGCGCAGGTTACCTACTGCCCTGGTTACCTCCTCCAGCCCTGCACCCTTAGGAGGGGACTGAGCGATGGGCAGGGGCTCCTCAGCCTGGAGGCTAGGTACCCGAATGTGCTCCTTTCCCCGTGGCCATTTCTCAATAGCACCCTCCTCCCCAGTGGACTTCAGCTGTCCCGGTGCTGGACAGCTCTCACTGCTGCAAACTCTTAAGCTGGAAAGCCACTAAAAGTGGTTCAGCCCCTCAATTTTACAGTTGGGGAAACTGAAGCTTAGAAAATGGATGCAAACACAAGTCTCCAGAGTCCTCGTCTGGGGACCTCTCAACTACCCCCTTGAGTCTTGCGGATGGGAGGAAAATGACAAGCTGGTCTTTCCAATGCCCTCCCTGCCACATCCAAGATGCTTTCTGGCCACCCTTCAAGACTACTCAAGGTCTCCAAAGGACTCCGGGATCTCAGTCCAGGACACACACCTGCCACGGACTCTGCCGTGCACCCTCTCCGCAGCGCACCCCCCACCCCCAGTCCCTGAAGCCTGATTAACGTCCCTCACCTGGTCTCCGTGTCCTTGGCTGGCACTGGCGGCCCGAACCCCACCAGCGAGCGCTCCCCAGGCCCAGGGAAGAGCTCCGAAGGGGGAGCTCCGGCTGTCGAGGCGCTCCCCGCGCTGCGGGTCTTCCCTCCAGGACTCTCGGCGAAGACGGACGAGGAGCCCGAGTCCTTGCGGAAGGACTGGCGCACTGGCGAGCCGCGGCTGGGCGGCCCCGAGTAGGGGCTGTGCGGCGGCGGGGGGCCTCCGGGGGGCCCTGCCACGTCGGCCAGCTTCTGCGGTGACGAGGGCGGCAGGCGGAAGCCGTAGCCGTCGCCGTACAGCGGGCCGCCGCCGCCGCCCGCAGCCTTGTACAGGGAGTCCTCCAGATCGGACTGCAGAGCGGCGGCCGAGTAGGTGCTTAGCGAGCGCACCGAGCCGCGCTTGTAGAGGCCGCCAGCTCCCGGGTAGGCGAACGGGTCGCCGGCTGCCGCGGCCAGGCTCAGACGGCCCTCGTGCAGTAACCCGTAGGGGTCTGCATAGAGACCCTCGCCCTTCACCAGCACCATGCCGCCCGCCTTGCCCGCCAGGTCCTCGTCCGGCTTCACGTCGCGCCGCTCCAGGATGGCGCTGGGGCTGGGGCTGACGCCCTGGGCGGGCGGGGCGCCTCCCAGCCTTTCGGCCGCGTGGTGCACCGGGCTGCCGGCATACGAGGGCGGCCGCCCCCCGGCGTACGAGAGACGCGAGCGCGACGGCGAGCCGGACTGCAGCCCCGATGGCAGCCCCGACGGCAGCCCGGGCGGCGGCGAGCCGGACGCCAGGTGCGGCGCTGGCGACAGATTGTTGAGGCGCCGCGTGGGCGACGACTCCCGCGACGCGTACACCATCTCTCTCTGCGCAGAAGACAGCCCGGAACCCCACGGGGCTGGTCACCAAAGACACCCCTGCCCCTTGCTTGAGCAGCCAGCATCTCCTCCCTGACGCTTAGGAAGTCCCTTCAGGTCTCAGCCCTCCCTCCATCCTGCTGCGTCTAGGGCCCCTTTCCCATCAGGGTTTCCAGCATGGCGGAAAAGGTGGCTGATGAAGAGGCACCAAGGGGTAACCTTCAGCTCAGCTACCGTGAGGGGTGGGAAGTAGAAGGGGAAGCGGTGGCTCCAGCTCCTGAGAGAGGCCTTAGAATATCTGGAGGCAAATTAGCAAAATCCCAAGTGGACAGGCCCGGAATGGAGAGGAAAGTAGCAGGTGGGAGAGGGGCTCTTCCCTAACCCTTCAGCCTCTATGCTCCCTTCTCCAAAACTGGCCCTGGTTCCCGATGACAACTTCCCAGACCCTGCTCCCCTGGACCCCATGTGCCCAGCCTCCCCAATGCCCTGGGCATGCCCAGCCATACCCGGAGGTCCCCGTTGGTGAGGTGTGAGCCAGGGAAGGCAGCGTAGAGGGGCTCCTTCCTATAGATCTTGATTATACTGCGGTCCTGGATGTCCCTGGGAGAGGCGGGGGGACGGGGGTCACCACCCATCTCCCAGCCGTGCACAATGAGAAGGGGTGGCTTCTCCAGGCCAAGAGAAGAGGGGTGGCCAGAGGCACCGGGAGCCCCAACTCTTTCCTAAATCCTTCGCTCAGGCTGCCTGCCACAAGCACACACGCCCAGCAGCCTCCACCCCGGCCTCGTCCTGGTCTCAGGCGCCATTTTCAGGTTAGCTCAAAGCAAAGGGAACCAGCGGGGGTGGATGATTTAGAGAGGGGGTGGGGCTGAGATGGCCCAGGAAGGGGGCGGGGCGGTAGGGCTCTGGGAGGGGGGGGGGAAAGGCTGAGATCGGGTCAGGAAGGAGCTGGGGAAGGGCCGGCGGGGTCCAGCACCCGGCAGAGGAGGAGTGTGGGAAAGCCCTCCCGCATCCCCCTGGGGCTACGCCCACCGGACGTCCTCCAGCTCGTAGAAGACGTTGCGAGCCTCGTCTTTGATGAGGATGGCGGTATTGGGCGACTTAAGCATGCCCATGGTGAGCTTCTGCGGGAACATATGCGCGATGAGTGCGTGCAGCGTGTCCAGGCTGCTGACCTCGTGCGTGATGTGCACGCGCCGAGTCTCCTCCCCGAACTGCAGGAACAGCACCCCTGCGAAGGAGACACCGCTCTCGCTGTCACTGCCGCCGTCTCCACGCCGCCTTCCAGGAGAACGCGGGGAGCTTTCGGGAGCTGCGCCAGCCCCGCAGCGGCAGGGTCTGAGGCCAGACGCCGCCCCCGAGTGCAGGTGCACCCAGGCACCTCTCATGCTGCCGGCGGGGGCGCCAGGCCGGGTCTCCAGCCTCTCAAGGCACTCACTGGACTCCAGGCAGTTGGAGGAATTTGGACAAGAAAATGGAAGTAGGGGTAGGAGCAGGTGGGACGGAAACTGAGAGGAAGTGAGCTGATGGAGAGAGAGGTTGGAGAGAGTTAGAGAAGGGAGATGGGAGAGAAGGGAGGGATGAAAGAAACGGACAGAAAAGGAAGCAGGAGGGAGAGAGGAGGCTTGGAGGAAAAGGGGTTGGGTGGGGATGCTGAGGGCAAGAGAGAAATGGAGAGAGCTGGGGTTGCTGAGGGAGAGAGAGCAGAGCTTGAGGCGAGCTGGCATGCTGCAGGGGAGGAGGGGGCTCCAGAGAGTGAAGAGCAGAGGGAGGAGCCTGTGCCGGGAGGGAGGGTGGACCGAGCGGGCAGTACCTGGGGAGCGCAGCTTGGTCTGGCTGGCCGAGCGGGAGAGAGGCAGGCTCTGTCGGAAGCGGTTCATCCTGCTGAAACCCAGGGGCAGCTCGGCCTCCGACATGGTCTCCAGCGACTCGGCCGAGGCGTAGGACAGCTTTGCTGCCTGGTCTGCCAGCCCGGGCTGGGCTCCCTGAGTGTGGCGTGAGCTGCGGGTCTGCAGGGGCCGGGCAGGGCGAGAGGAATCAAGGATGAGCACCCCCTGTCACTGCCCATATCCAGGCCTGGGAAGGTCCTGCCAGCCAGTGACACCCAAACAGATTACAGACTCCTGGCATGGCCACAAGAGAGTTCCCCAGTCTCTCCCAGCCTTGGCCTCCCTGGGACACCTGGCAGGTAAGGAGTGGGCAAAGGACCCAGGCACCCTGGGAAGACAGACAAGAGGCCATGTGAGTGGGAGCCATGGGCACGGCTGCTATTTCAGGCTTCCGAAGAACAACAACAACACCAATTTGTTACCGAGGTGAGCAGCAGAATAGTTGAGCAAATTGGGGCATTAGTTCCAGACATTAATTAAGTGGCGGGTTTGTGAGCAGATAATTTATTCTTCATGGAGTTCAGAGGGTGGGGGTGGGGTGGGAAGCAGGGCCCAGGGAGAAAGCAAAGAGAGCTGGGACCCCAGGATCCCAGCTTTGAGGGGATGCAGACCCTGACAGAGCTGGACAGAGGGAATGTCCTTGATTTAGGGTGACTGAGAAAACTATCCCAAACTTCTCAAAGCCAGCTGGACCTGGATTTGAGACGACCTGCCCAGTGCCCACAATGCACATGTTAAGTCTGATGTGACACACATGCACACATGACACATGTGCCAGGCCTCAGCCCCTCCTTGCAAGGCACATGCTGCCACACAGCCAGCCAACCTCCCCCAGGACCCTCTGAGAGACAGCAGCCACTTCTCTGAAGCTGTAGCTGAGGCTGATATCTGGCTGGGGGTAGGGAAGGATGTCACAGGATAGCTTGATGGCTCTCTCCGTGGGGGAGGAGGAGTCAGGATTATTTCAACCACACTTTAAGAGCCTACTTTTGGCTGAAACCTGGGGATGTCACTCAGGACCACAGCCCCTGACATTCTGCCCTAGTCCCTGGGCAAGAAATCTGGTGGTTGTACAGAAACTGGTACAAGGAGTGAGATAATGAATCTGATCTACATCTTTCCATGTTATGTGCATTATATACACATATGTATTACATATACATATACTGTCAAGAAATAATGTTGCCCAATTACATTTTTTTGTAAAACAAATTGTCTATTTTTAACAACAAATCACTCAAAACCATTAACACTGGTTATCTCAGGGTTGACAGTTTCCTTTTTTGACTTTATAGATTTCTCTACAAAACTGTGTGAATAGATTCCTTTTATAATTAAAAAAAGACAACAATAAAATATCTCTAAAAAGGAATGATTTATTTTCCTCTTCAGCTCCCTCTCTTCCCAATTCCTGATTTACCCCTAATTAATCTCCATCTTCATATTAACTCAATTTAATATTCCAATTGGATTAGCACTCTTAAAGGGAGAGCATCTTCTTCTGATGGGCGAGTATGCCCAGCTGTCCCCAAGGTGGCCTTGAGGGTTTGGGGACCATAATAGATCAGATGTGAGGATCAGGAAGCTTCCCCTCTCAAGCACAATGCCTTGACCACTGGGCGGGCGCGGGTCTTGGCAGGAGGAAGGCAGCACAGAAACGGGCCCGGGGGCAGCAGGGAGGGGCCACTTGTGCTTGTGACCGAGAGGCTATGGCTCAGCTCTAGGCTGACCACCAGTGCCAGCCCACACCCCTCTGTCTCACCTTCATCCCAGCTGAAGGGCGGGGAGCTCTGCAGCAGTGTGGGGAACCAGGTCTGGTCTGGTGGTCATGGGGTTGCCTGGCAACTAAAAGGTCAGTGGTTGCCAGGCTGGTGCGGATGAGGGGCTACAGAATTCAGGCAGCATGAGGCAGCCAGCAATGATGAAGAGTAGGGGGTGGCCATGGTGCCGGGGGGACACCAGTGAGGTGCCAGTAAGGAGGTGGAACAGGGGTCCAAATGAAGGGAGGCAGGGCAGGGATCCTGGGGGTTGCTGCCTGCCAAGAAGGCAGAAACCCTGCAAGAAGAGATGCTCCACCACTTCCTAGCCCCATGGGCACCTTTCCATTCTCACAGCCTGTACAGAAAACCCTCTCGAGAGGAGGGAAAACCTGCTGCCACTTCTCTCCATCCTTGGGCTGAGACGATAGGGCAGAGGAAAGTGAAACATCCAGAAGGACTTCCCCACCATAAGGAAGATGGCAGAAGAACAAAACAGTGAGTCAAGCAGAGCTCTCCAAAGATAGGACAGGGGTTGCCATGGGAGGTAGAGAGCGCCTATCACCAGGGTGTTTCAGGGAGTGCTCGTGGATCTGAGATTCCCAGAGGTTGTCCATAGACTAGGAAAGAGTCACTTGGGAGCTTTTTAAAATACCCTTTCCAGGACCCCATATTCACTGAACCAGAATCTCTGGGGATTGGAGCCTGAGGTTCGAGATTTTTGACAAGTTCCTAAGGCGATTCTGATTTCTAGGTTTGAGAATCAAGGCAGAGTCCATGATTCAGTAGCTAATGAGGTGAGCTACCATGTAGGGCTCACCAGGAGCCAGGCACTGCCAGGAACATGCATCCCCTCTTTTTTTCTCTTTCTTTTCTTTCCTTTCTTTCTTTTCTTTCTTTTTTTTTTTTTTTTTCCTGAGATACAGCCTTGCTCTGTCACCCAGGCTGGAGTGCAGTGGTGCGAACATAGCTCACTGCAGCCTCAATCTCCCAAATTCAAGTGATCCTCCCACCTCAGCCTCTCTCCTCAGCCAACAACTTCTCACTACATTGCCCAGGCTGGTGTCGAACTCCTGGGCTCAAGCGTTCCACATGCCTCGGCCTCCAAAAGTGCTGGGATTACAGGCATGACCCAGCACATCCGGCCTCTTTTTCCTGTCTTTACAACAATTTTATGATGCAGACATTGTCATTCCACTCTACAGAGGAGAAACCATGGCTGACAGGATATGTAACTTGCCCCAGGTCACCAAGCTAGTTAGCAGCACACTGGATGGAATTCACCACTAAGCAGCCTGGCTCTGGGGTCCATGCACTGAACCACTACCCTCAACTGCCTCCTCCAAAGAGGCTATGCTTGACACTGTGACTTTGACTCCATGATTCTCTGATTCAAGGACTTCTTGCAGTGCTAGGAAGAATGCATGCAAGTAAGACACCTGGGGAGTCTGGATGGGATGCCTCCCACCCCCTGTCATGATGCCTGTGACTTGGGAGGCCAGAGACTCCAGGAGGCAAGCAGGTGCCTGAGGCTGCTCCCCCAGGGGTCAGCAGGATACCCTGGGAAGGGCAGACAGCTGTCTCAGCTTGGAAAGGCCAGAGCTCAGGAGGAGGCAGGAAGGTACCTATCCCTGAGCTTAGCCCTCCACTTAGACAAAAGGGTTGAGGGTGTAGGACTAAGAGTCTCCTGCCTAGCACTGACCAGCCCCCATGGTGGAGAGAAAGAAAAGGAAGAGGGACCCATCACAGTTACAGGGCCTCCCTGGGAGGTGAGATATGAATTCAAAGAAGAGGGCCCACAACAAGGGTCTAGGTCCCTAACTCAGAGCCAGCAGTCTCTCCAGGCTAGGGAAAATGTATGCCATTCCAAAATGCCCCTCAGGGGCTAGGGATGCCTGGGGACTGAGAATTTCTAGCCCAGACCCCCAGCAAGGGTGGCCCAAACTCCCACTCCATCCCCAAGCCCCTGACAGGCGAACCCAGACTCTCCCAAAGCAGCAGCCACAGCCTGCAGCCTCAAGGCCCACCGCCCATACCAGAAGGTGCCCGTGCAGACACGCACCCCAGTGCAAAGCCTGTGCAAGGGAGAGGCAGGGGCAGGGGAGGGAGAGCACATGCAGTTGTCATGGGAGCAGAGGCATCACACACTGACCTTGAAACTCCAGTAGTTTGGCTGCTGATGGAAATAAGAGAAGAGATGGTTATGAGGGGGCCCAGGAGGGGAAAAGAGGGGCAGGGGCAGGTTAGAGACCCTTGGAACTCAGCACTCAGCCCTAGGACAAGGGCCCGCCACCCTCCCAGGAGCAGGAAGGAAGTCATGCTTGATACATCCATTCTCTACTGAGACCTGGAACACCATGGTATACCCAGGATGGCCCCAAGCAGGCGCTACAGCGACTCCTCCCAGAGTTACCGGTGGGAAAAGGCACACAGGATGGTGATAGAGCAAACCCATGAGGCAGTCACAAGAGAGGCAGTGACAAAGCTGAGCTGTGGGGTCAGAGAAATGGCAGGCCAGGGAACAGTGCTTGGAAGAGGTGGCATTTGAGATGGGTCTGGAAAAACCAGCAGCTGGAGACTGGGAGGAGAGGCCTGCTGGGCAGGGGGGTATGGCGTGGGCAAGTGCCCAGGGGCAAACAAGTGGAGACGGAGTTGAGGGAAGTCGCTAGTCCACATTGGCTGGGGTGCAGCTGGGAAAGTAGCAGATTAGGCTGCAAAGGGTGGGGAGTGGGAGGCTGAGGCCAGATGATGAGTGGCCATAACTGCTGAGAGAAAGTATTTAGACTTCTGGGTGAACAAGCAGAAAGTGTCTGAATGGAGCAGAGTGGAATCAGAACTAGACCCTGGGGCAGGAGTGGATCGGGTGGATCAGGGTGAATGGAGCAGGGGTCGGAGGAGGGGGGCTAGGGGCCAAGGCCAAGAGAGAGAGGCCTATACAGCATAATGGATCTAGTTTACAGAGCAGAGCAGCCAGATGCCAGGAACCTCACTCACTGGGCAATCAATGGCTGGGGAGCTGGGGGCAGTGAAGGGAGTTGGGGAGACTGGGGACAGTGGCTGGCTGGGATTGAGGAGTGCTCCTCGCATCCCTCTTAGCATCCCTAGAATGGGAAGCTGGAGAGTCCCCCTCATTTGCAGTAACCGAGGGTTGCCCTACCTTCCCTAGAGACCAGAAGGCCCTTCCAGATGGCTTAGTACAAGGAAGGAGCAGCCCTGGGGCTGGGTTGGTTCTTGGCAAAGCCGAGGCACCCTGCTGACCGGTGCCAGCCTCAGCAGGGAGATGGAGGCAGCAGATGGCCTGGCCCGGGGGTGCCTGGCACGAGCAGACAACATCCCCAGGCCTTAGAGCCACTGGCAGAGGAGAGGGACATCCAGGGCGCCCCTGGGGGAAGAAACACCATGCCAGGGTGTCCTGGGCCACCTGAATGCTTTCCTGGCAGGGAGGAGTTGGAAGGGGCTGAGTCGAGGGACACTCTGGCTGGAGGCTTTACCTAAGGCAGACTTTTGGGGTAGGGGTGACACTGGGCTGGGGCTGGGACCAAGAGGGTTATTTGCCAGGACCCCCTCCTAAGCCATCATCCCCATCCTTCCCCCAACATTCGCTCTGGAAAACAAACAAACAACAACAAACAAACAAACAGTCACATACCAGACAGCAGAAGGGGACAACAAAGTCTGTAGTCTGTGTCCCAGCCAATGCCTGGAATCATCTCTGGACTGAGGCCACCCCCAGTGGTGCTAGGGGATGCCCACAGGTACTGAGGGTAGGGGAGACCAGGGGCCAAGTAACAGGCTCCAGCAGCAGCTGACTGTGGCCTGGGGAACAGGAGGGGTAGCAAAGGGAGTGGACACGTGGGGGCAGGCAGAGGGCACCGGAAGGTTTTGAGGACAGTCACATCTGTAGACCCAGCGGTGATGGCCTGCTCTGCAGAGAAGGCCTCGAGTCCCTCACCCACCACTACTATGACACCAGGCACGGGTGGCACACACATGGGCCACCCATAGCTCCCCGAAACATGCAGGCTCACTCATAGCTGAGCCCAGACTCTCAGACACATCTTCTGATAAGGACATCTCCACAGACACCCAGAGCGACACACACACACACCCCCCTACTGAGAGAGGGGCTCCCCAGTCAGAAACAGCCCTGGAAACAAACAGAAACTCAGAGACAGAGACATTCACACATAGACCGCCCCCACTCATACACAAACGTGTTCCCCTCCCTCCAGGCCCCTGCCTCGCTTACACACTCTCACAAGCACCACAGCCAGTCACAGAGGACAAGAGGTGCTGATAGCATTCACACTCACCCTCAAAACACTGCAGCCACAGAAACAGAGACACGGTGCCCACCCACAGTGAGACACGAACCCCGGCTATCGAAACACACACAAAGCAATGCACACACCACGCGCACACACACACACACACACACGGCCTCAGAGCCACCCATGTACAAAGAGAAAGCCCCTGATCAGGGTGCCACTGTCCCATGCCTATCATGTTCCAGATATCATGAGTCAGGGAGGTGACCTCTGATGCAAAATAGATAGATGTCCTGTCTCCCACCCTGCCACCAGTGTCAACACATCAGACTCAGGGTACCCTGTTCGGATGACTGGGGCCCACCTCGTTGTCCTGGGAGAGAGATAAGGACAGGGCCTAGCCACAGCCACACTGGCTATGGCCTCCATGTGGGCCTGCCCCAGGGTCCCAAGGCTGTGCACATCCATGGGGCAGTCACCTGGAAGGGACATATCACTAGCAGCAGCCAAGGGAGAGGACTGAGTGGCATCAGTGCCATAGGAAAGACCAGTCAATCCCCTCAAAGGATATAGATGGAAGAGGGGCTGCGATTGTGCTGGTCACTTGGATGCATGAGAGATGTTGAGATCAAAATATGGAGCTTCAGGTTCTGATCTGTAGAGTACGTGAGTGAATCCTGCCCCTCCATCATCTGTCCTCCCTCTGGAAAGTGGGAAGAATGATCCTCTTTCATGTTGGCCCCACCAGGAACGAACCAGGGGTGGCCCCACCCCACAGTCTCCTGGCAACTCAGTGTCTCTGGTGAGATAAACTGAGGTGGGGGAGGCCTCCGGGGATATCGCCCATCCCCTTCTCTATCTCTTTCCAGGATTTTAACCCATGACTTTTAACGCATGACAGACTAGGGTGACTGAGAGCAAACGGCTCCTGCCCTGTTCTCTAAGGTGGGACATTCCTAGTCACTCTCCTTCCAACTTCCAGCACCCTTTACCTCCTCACCCCTTTCCAGGGTATCTGTTCCTCCTGCTGTGCCCAGTAGTACCTGGTGGATAGCAGGCGCTCAACAAGTATGTAACGATGAATGAATGTCAATAAAATAGGACCGAGCCATGAGTGGAGGGTGGGATCTCTGAATGCTCAGGTCTGGCACCACTCCCTCCATCTCCTGGCACCCAGCACTGCTCAGCCTTCTGGGCCTTTTCCCTGGGAATTTCCCAACACCAGAAACCCCCCAGTTAGGAGGGCAGAGGGCAAGGAGGGTCAGGAGAGGTCTGGCTGTCCACTCCAAGCCAAATCTTCCAATGCCAAAGCTGCCCCCCTCTGCCATAGTCAGGAAGGGGGTCTCACCTTCCCAAAAGACAGTGAAAGGGGGAAATAAATAAAGGAGTGAGTAGGAGAGACCCCAGCAGGGGCAACCACTTGTGGGGAGGAATCTTAAAAGGAGCTGGGGCAAAATGAGAGGTGTTCTAAGAGGGTAAGATGGAAGCATAGGACCCTAGGGACCAGGCTTTGAGAAACGGGGGAGGGGAGCGTCTCTCAAGGCCCCAGGAAGTCAGGCCAGGGAGTCCTCAAACTCCTGGTGAGAAGAGGAAACAGCTTCTTCCCTCTGGAAGCTAAGGAGTTAACTCCCTTCCTCTCTCCTCCATCCTAGCCACTGGTAGCCGGGTTCCTACTTCCCCTGCTGCCGGTCTTTCCCTCCTCAGCCCTCATGCCCTGGGAGTGGAGGGGCTAGGGCCCCTGGGGAGGCTTGGCCCAGCCAGCTGAGGTCTCTTTCCTCCCCTGGGCAGGCATCCCCAGCAGGCTCAGTGAGCGCATGACCCCTTCTTGACCTCAAGCCCCGACCACGCATCTTCCAAGGAGGGAGAGCAACCCACGGGTCCGCACCGTCTCCTTAATCCCCTGGCTCTGCTGCACCGGTGCACACACCCACCTCTCAACTCCCATGAACACGAGTCCGTGTAAACACTCGTCCCCCCGGCTGGGGCTAAGCCATTCGCCCCCCCTCGGGCGCCTGCCCCCACCGCGATGTATATGCACGACCCTCTCCTCCAGATGTGCGGATGACACCCTCATCTCCTTCCCAATGCAGTGTGTGTGTGGGTGGGTGCGGGGGGTGCTGTGGGACTCTGGGGGCGAGGGCGCACCCCGGGAAGGTCATGACTTTCCGAGGTTGGGGGAGGGGGCGCCAGCCTGATTTTGGAGTGGGGGCCGGCCCACGCCGAAGGCACCTAATGCAGTGGGGGAGGGGAGGAGGCGTTTCTCAGGGATCGGGAACCTGCAATGGCCTGGGCGTCCCCCACCCCTGGATGGCTCTCGGTGCCGCGGAGCGGGCCCCCATCTTCGTGTCCCCGCCCCTCGCCCAACCCGAGGCGGCGATCCCGGCCCCCACAGCCGCTCCCCCTTACCTGCGGCCACAGGTGTACGCGCGGGGTCCCCAGCCCCAGGTCCTGCGTCCGGCGGGGGAGGGAGGGCCCCTACTCCCACCCGCCCGGGCTCTTCTCTCCCCTGGCCGCCTCCGCAGCCGCGGCCGCCGCCGCCGGTGCCCTTTGCTGCAATGCGAGAGCCGCCGCGGCCGCCGCCGTGCCGGCCCGGGCCCCGGTCGCCCCGGTAACCGCGACTCCACCTGGCGCTGCGCGGCGCGCCGCCGTGCACATCCCCTCTCGCGGCCCCCTCCCCCGGCGCGGCCCCGCCGGCGCAGCCCCGCAGAGGAGCGGCGGAGGCTGGTGGCTGCGTCGCCGCGGTCACCCGATACGCCGGCCCGGCGCCCGGGACTCGGGTTGCAGCAGGAGGGAGGGAGGTTAGACAGCCTGGTGGAAGCCGGGGGAGGGGCTGTGGCTTGGAGTCCAACCTCTGGTCCCCTCCCAGGATCCTCTTCACTGCCCCCATCCCTAAAGGTCCCGCCTGGTGGAGGGTCAGGGAGAGGACAGTGTTCTGCCTCCTGCTCAACCTTCAGAGCTCACAGCTTCTCCCCAGCGGGGTCTTCGCTGTGCACCTTTGGCCTTTAACTCTCCCGTGACTTAATCCCTAGCCAAGTCTGGGAGACCTAGTATGCCTAAGTTTCCTAGATGGCCTCTGATTCTGCCCTGCTGTGTGGTTGTGGCCTTTCCAAAGTCTTTGGTCCTGCACTTGACAAAAGGGAACCTCAGACTCAGCCTTAGGGGCAGGGAGTGTGATAAGCACCAAGTGATGACAAGATCCTATGCACAGACACTTTCCTGGTTAATTACAGAGCCCCAGGAGAAGGTCTGCTCAAGCGCTCCCCTTTCCCCCATCAGAGCAGATCCCAGATGTGGACAGGCCAAGATCCCCAGCCCCCTAGCCCCCTGACTTGGGACAACTGAGCTCACCCAGTCCAGCCTCACTCCTGTCCATCATCCAACCCCTATCACAGCCCCAAGACGCTCCATCTGGGGAGGACCTCTGGGCAGCCAAGGCACCCCAACCCTGCCTGTGCATATCACATCCTCCTCTGTCCTATCACCATCCCTGTCCTAGCCCCACTTTGGTCTCCACCATGCACTTGGCCATTCAGGACAAGTCTGTCCCACTTGCCATCCAGCCTTGGGGGCAGACACATTCCTATTCCCCAAAGTTCAGCCAAGATGGGGCTTGGGAACTGGGAAAGAAATTGGGCTGAATGCCCTGTGAGTGATGCCAAGCATGCCAATCTGTTACTAGACTTGAGTTACACTCGGCTAAAACATCCTCCCTCTGAAGGCCTGTCATTTCCTTGGTGGTCACAATTTTCTTTCTCTTCATTCTCCTTGAAAAAGCCAAGCGTTTTTGTCCTCTGGGGGAAGCAGGGTGTGTAAGGACCTAAGCACTCTGCTTCCACTGGATTCCCTGCCACTATCCCTCCTCTGCCTCCTACAGCTGAACATCCTCAAGTCAAGTCCTCCCCTGGGCTGTCCCCTCCCCATTGCAACTCTGATGCTTATTTTGGGCCTCAGATGCCTATTTTTCTCCCATAGCAATGTCCAGGCCTAGCCGGGAGCCCAGGCCCCTAGTATCCTGCCTACATGTGCCCCTGTCTAAGCTAAGATCTATCTTCCCATAACGGACATCAAAGCTTGATGAGGAAGAGGGGAATAAGTTCAGAACAGATGACTTGATACCCAAGTCTTCTTAAAAATTAGAGACTAAGCCATGAACTTAGCAAGAAGGGTGAGAGAGAGACTTCATGCAGAACTTCCTGATGGTGGGACATCTGGGGAAGGCTGGATCTGCTCAGAAACGAAGGGGAGGGTGTGGAGAGGGGAATAAGATGGTCCTCAGTGGGAGGAGGGCATAAAACCCACAGGGCAAGGTCAGGGGATTTCTGTTTAAAGGAGAAAGGGATACAAAAACTTTTTTAAAAATCCTGAGTATGTTCCCTCAAAAAATTCCTTCTCCAAAGTCAACCAGGCTTGGGGAGGTAGTGACAGGGAATTAGACATCGGGCAGATGTGAGTATGGGGCATAGAAGTCTCCTGAAAGTAGGGGCTCCTACACCAAAGACAAAAGGTTGCTAAATAAAAATCCTGAACGCCCCCCCTCCAAAAAAAAGTCCTCCCCAAAGCCAAACTCCACCATGGGCTTGGGAGGTGGGGTGGAGGTGGGTGACTCACCTGGGCCGGCTGGCCAGCCCCGGAGGGGGCGGAGTCGCCATGGAGGTGGGAGCAGAGGGAGCTGAGGAGGCACACGGGGTCCACGGTCCAGCCGCCAACCTGTGTGTGCGAAGCGGGGGACACCCCATTAGGGGAAGCGGGCAGGAGCCGCTGGGGTACTGTGACTGGGAGGGAAGGGCATTCCTGGGGTAAGCCTTGGCACAGAGCTCATACTGCAGAGGGGTCTAGCGACACTGGCAAGTCCTTTCCTTAGGTTGGGTATCTCTCTAACTAGAGCCCTGCTCTGTTTCTGGATGTCTGCCTTTTCTGTTAGACCCGGGGCTTCCCTGAGCCCAGGGCAGGGCCTTCCCTATCAGACATTCCTGAAATCCTCATCTCCACTTTATTTTTTTTGAGACAGGTTCTCACTCTGTCTCCCAGGCTGGAGTGCAGTGGCACGATCCCGGCTCACTGCAGGCTTAACCTCCTGGGCTCAAGTGATCCTCCCACCTCAGCCTCCTGAGTAGCAAGGACTACAGGGACGAACCACCATGCCCAGCTAATTAAAAAAAAAAATTATTTTTAAGAGACAGCCGTGTTGCTTAGGCTGGTCTCAAACTCCTGGGCTTAAGAAATCAACCTGCTTCAGCCTCCCAAAGTGCTAGAATTACAGGCATGAGCCACTGTGCCTGGCCTCGTGTCCAATTCTTGGATGCCCCTCTGCACACTGGCAAGGAAGCTGCTTCTTACCATCTCCCCTTCCCCAGCTCTCGTCCCCTCCTCACTGAAGGTGTCACACCTACCTCACAGAAATAGGAACCGCTGGGCAGGAGAAGCCTTCCCCCAGTTGTTTCTATCCCACAGCATATCTTTCTTTTCTGTATCTTAGTGGAAGTGACTCCACCTGCTTCATTCCCCAAGACCACCCCACACCTAAGACCATCCTTCCAGATTCCTCTAGGACCTGTTTCCCATGGCCTTCTTTCCCCTTGGCATCCTCAGATTCATTCCTCCCTCATTCTCTCATTCATTCCACAAACACTGCCTGAGCTGGCACCATGCTTAGGCACCGAGCATTCCATTGCAAGTGAATGGGCCATAGATCCTACCCACTTACACTCTAAGTGGGGAAACGAATGAGTGAAAGAAGAAAGGAATGAATTTGAGGGTGGCTGGGCTTTGATTCATTTCCTAAGTATTTACTGAGTTCCACACTCTGTGCTGGTGAACATGCTAGAACATAGGAGGCCCTTAGACATACCTTCTCTCCCAGGCCTGCTGCCCCTGGAAGTTCCACCCAGCTGTTTTCATCCTTTTCCTGGCCCAATCTCCCCAAAGTAAGTCTGTAGCTGGGGCTCCTGATCCTTTACCAACCCCAGTCTTCCTAACCCCTGAAATTGACCATTACTTTACCACACCACAAGACACAAGCTCTCAATACCCTCTGCGCCCACAGATCCCTGTCAGTCGCAATGTCTGTTTCTCTCTCCCCATCCTTTTGGATGTCTGAAGGGCTGGTCACCCTCCTGCTGGCCCCTTGTCCAGGCGCCTTTTTTCCCCTGGGACTTCCTCATGGATGTAGAACATTCCTGGTCCCCTTTCCCCAAACATCATGGGCTTTCTCTCTTCTTAGACCCCATTCCTCCCTGATGGCCACTCAGCCTCCCAGGTCCACTTCGTATCTGCTGTGACCGTGCTCAACTCTCTCCTCCTGAAGCTGCGGCCTCTCTGGAGTCCTGAGTGGTGCATTTGGTGCCTTAAGAGCATCCCCAAGAATGCCCTACCCACTACTCAAACCCGTCTCCATATATTCCTCTCCCCCACCCCCAAACATTTCCCTCCAACCCTCCTATTTCTCTCCAAGGCACCAACATCTCCCTGTCGCCCAGGTGTTTCTGTCATTGCCTTCTAGGCCCAGGCAGCTTAGCCTTAGACCTACACTTGGTCTTCTTCCAACCCCCATCTGTCCATCCTTTCCCCTTCATCATCCCTGATACACTCTTCCTCTTCTCCTTCCCCTCCTCCAGCCCCGCTTCTCCCCTCCTATTCACCATCCAAAAGCAACCACAGCCATCCTAGCCACCACCATCTGCCCCACTTTTTCAGCCCCCACACATCCCACTACTTCCCACCTGAGCCTTCTTGCCAGCCAGTTGGACCTCTGGGCCAGTTCCCAAATCAACTCAGGCCTATGCCCATGCCACACCCCCCACCACTCCTAAAACAACATTCTTTTCCTCTAGGCCTATGCAAATGCTTTTCATCTTTCTAAGCCCAGTTTAGATACCTCCTCCTGCAGGAAGCTTTCCCTGATCAGGCCTGCCTATGATCTTCCCTCCTCTAAACCGCCTCCCAACTGACTGTTCCCCTCCCCAGCTAGATGACAAATGCCCCTGCCCTTCTCCTCAAGCCAGTGCACACAGCAGGAACCCAATGAGAGGGGCTCCCTGAGGGTGAGGGCCACATCTGCATCTTCAACTCTCTCTAATCCTGATCTGCATCCTGCTCCCAGAAGGACTTTGGAGCTGGGAAAAGGCAAAAGCCAGACAGAACTGGAAGTGGCACTAGGGGGCAGATAAGGTACCAGAAATGTGCCAATGTGTCTTGTTCCCTGCAGTGAGGATGGGAGTGGAGACACTCCTCCCTATCCTCAATTACATCCAGTAGAACCCGGAAAAGGGAGACAGGGACTGACGCAACCCCAGGTTTGACTGAAAGGCTGCTGATGGGATGTGCATCCCTCCCCTCAGTCCCTTTACCCAGGGGGACAATGGCTGAGTCTCAGAAGCCAATATGCATCAACCATGCAGGCGCCTCACCAATGCAGAACTGTACACAGGCTGCTAGACCCAGAAAGCATGTTCTTACAGACAAGAAGCTCATACTTGGGTGGAGAGATGCACTCAGGACCCCGAGGTTCTGGGGGAGGTTTAAAAAGGAACCATCCCACCCGCTATAGAAGGAGACAGGTCCTGGTCCAGAGAGAGGTGCTGTGTCTCCTCTCTAAGCCCTACTGATGGCAGGAGAGATACCCAGGCACAGAGAGAGGAGGCCTCCAGCTCCAAGTCACCCAGCAAGCCATGGGGTGGAACAGGGAGGAAAGAGGTCAAAGGCTCCAGTTCTGGGCTCCATTCCTGCAGGCTGCAGGGACTGGGGACACATCGGACGCAGCTCACTAAGGCTCTCAAGGCCCGATCCTCTCTTAGAGTCCATATCACAGAGCTGCCAACGACCCTGGCCAGCATTTCATCTGCACCACAGGATGGACTCTCTCGGGCACAGAACAAGTCCCCAAGGCTATCCTCCTCTCCTTTCCTCCCAGAAGAGTTCTGCCCAAACAGCCTGAGTTAAAGAGGCTGGGCTCTCTCTGCCCCATCACATGCTCTCAATTTCCGGACTGCAGGCAGAGGTCTGGAGGCCAAGCCCCCACCCCTTTCCTTCCCAGGCTCCAGAAAAGGCCAACCGGAGCAACTGCCCCGAGGGACAGCTCCCCAACTCCTCCCCTTCTCTCTCTGCTCCAGATACCTCCCAGAGTTGGAATGAGCCTGGGGGCATGGAGCACGGGGTCAGACCCCCTCCCCTGCCCGCTGGCCGCGGCCGCAGCCGCAGCCGGGAGCCCACTCACCTGCTCTCGCATCCTGTCCTGCTGGCCTCGCAGGGCCAGGGCGTGCTGCGGGTATTTGCTCTTCAGGTGGTCCATGAAAGCATCACGCTTGCGGTCGGCGTCCGCCTTCTGGAGCCCGCTGAGCGCCTCCAGACTCTGGGCCGCGATCACCGTGTGCCGCCGCTCGGACGTGTGCACCAGCCCCACGTTGGAGAAGCGCCGGCCCCCGCTGCCCCCGCCGCCCCCGCCCCCCAGGGTCCGGTACTCCCGCGGGTACTCCGCATCGTCCGCAGACAGCATGGGGGGGCTGCTCCGCTCCGGATCTGCGAGAGGTGAGAGGGGCATGGCGGGGTCACAGCGCGCCCGGCCTGGGGCTGCCCATCTCCCACCGGGGGTCCCTGCGGGGAAGGGCGGGGCCTGGGACTAAGGAGAGTGGAGAGGCGTCTGGCGCGAGGCAGAGGCTGCCTGGCACCCCACTAGGGACTGAAGGGGGAGGTGGGTGAATGGCGTGGAAAGTGAGCCCACGGCCCCCAGGGAGGGGTGAGGAACAAGGGCTGGATACTTCCTGTTCCTCCGTGGCTTTGGAGCGATAATGACCGCGGGGAGAGTACCGCCCTTTGAGGCCAAGGGGAGGGGGCTTGGATGAAAGGGGTAGAAGGTATCCTGAGACCCTCTCCAGCCACACAACCCCCTCTCCTCCTAAAGCTGGTGTCAGCAGGTGAAGGAAGAAGGGTTGCTTTTTAGATGCTCCCTAAAAGACGTGAAAAGGAGCTCGTAGTCTTCCTTCGAGGTTGGGTAGGGGGAGCCCTGCCTCCTCCCTCAGACTAGCATATGTCCAGGACATACTTATTCTCAAGGCTGGGGCCGGCTGGAAAAAGGGCCAGGGCGGGAGGGAACACATGGGGAGAATGAAGGCAAAAATCGCTCTGAGGTTTCCCATGGAGATGGAAGCCCAGGGTCTGGGGCAGTGGGACCCCTTTTCCCTTCCCTCCCCAGAGACAGACAGATAGACAGACAGGAGAGGCTGGGCACAGAGAGGACAGTGAGAGATGGATTTGGAACAAACTTAAAGGAGAAAGGAAGCAGACAGAACAGCTGAAGTCCTTCCCAGGGACTTTCCCCCCACCTCTCCCCTCCCTTCTTCAGTCTCTCCTCCTGACACAGACACAAGCTTAAGACCCATAAGAGACGTACAGCGGACAAAGGACAGCACAGAAGCGAAAGAAAGAGAAGGCCGGGGGTTGAGGTCCCACGTAGAACTCTGAATCCCCTTCCCAAATGCCCACCAGCCCTGAGGTCACCCTGCTGGCCCGCACTCTCCAGCCTCAACGACCAGTGGCCAGGGGTTCCAGAGGTCACCCATGCCCTTGGGGGTGGAAGAAGTTGCTGGGGGCCTACCTCAGCCATATTCCTGGGCATAAAGCATAGATTTGTGCCCCTCAGAAGTCAGTCCACAGGGAGACAAGCACAGCCTCTCATGCACACACCAGCCCCACAATCCACCAGCCCCAAAGCAGCACTCCAAGTGTGGCCTTGGACTGGGGTATGAGGCGCTGCAGCAGACACATGCACTCCTGCCCGCTGTGTGGCCTGACTCACAGGGCTCCTCCAAGGGCAGACCAAGGCAACAGGGGACCCGGCTGGAAATGCTGGAAACCAGCCAGGTTTGCCACAAGCCTCCTCCTGCCAAGCATCCACTGTCAGGAGGTCTGTGGACAGCTGCCAGGTCTGCCACCCCCTGCCCAGCCACAGAGGAAAGAGGAGATTCAGCCAGGTTTCAAGAAAAGCCACCTGCCCCCAACACACACACACACACACACACACACACACACACACACCCCTCCCTGGGTGTGTTGGGGTGTGTCCATCAGGGGCACAGAGTCTGCGAGAACCCAGCACCTTGCACCGAACCAAGGGAAGAAGGGCTCCCATGGGCATGAGAGCCGCAGCTCACCAGGGGCCGACCACCTGCCTCATGGCTGCGTGCCTCCCTACACCCCATCAGGAGGGTGTTATCATGGTCCCCATTTCAGAAACGGCTACCAAGACTCAGAGAAGTCCACTGACAAGCCCAAAGCAACACTGAATGGTAGAGGTCTGATTTGATTTCAATATTTGTTACGTATGTGCCACCACACTCTCTGCGATGACTCTTTCTTGAGTGAACACTGACAGCACCACATGGCATGTGTGGACTTCCTCACTGACCTGCTGCTATCCCCATGATGGCCCTGGATCTGGGGTGGTCCCTCTCACCGTGGTCACCATCCTCTGTTGTGCTCCCCAAACTAAGGTCCAAGTACATGAGAGATGACTTTGGGAAGAACATTATTTTATGTCTTCTCTTCCTTCCTTCCTTTTTCTTTTTTTGGGGGGACAGGGTCTCACTCTGGCACTCAGCTTGAAGTGCAATGATGTGATCATAGCTCACTGCAGCTTCAAGTTCCTGGGTTCAAGAGATCCTCCCACTTCAGCCTCCCAAGCAGCTGGAACTACAGGTGCATGCCACCACGCCCAGTGAATTTTTTCCTTTTTTTAGAGATGGGGTCTTGCTATGTTGCCCAGGCTGGTCTCAACCTCCTGGGCTCAAGTGATTCTGCCACCTTGGCCTCCCGAAGTGCTGAGATTAAAAGTGTGAGCCACAGACCGGGCACAGTGACTCATGCCTGTAATTCCAGCACTTTGGGAGGCCGAGGCAGGTGGATCACGAGGTCAGGAGTTTGAAACCAGCCTGACCAACATAGTGAAACCCCGTCTCTACTAAAAATACAAAAAATTAGCTGGGCGTGATAGCGGATGCCTATAATCTCAGCCACTTGGAAGGCTGAGGCAGGAGAATTGCTTGAACCTGGGAGGCAGAAGTTGCAGTGAGTCGAGGTTGTGCCACTGTACTCCAACCTGGGAGACAGTGTGAGACTCTGCCTAAAAAAAAAAAAAAAAGTGTGAGCCACCACACCCAGCTCTTTTTTTTTTTTTAATACCTTTATTTTTCATAAGGATTAGAAAAAGCCCCAACTATAAGGTCAAACCAGTTATTTCATGGATATAGTTCCTTGGGATAGCAGTGAAATAAAGTTTCCTTTTAAGTAAATTTGAAGTTCAAAGTGGGCTAACAAAAAGATATATATATATATATATAAAAATTTTTTTTTTTTTGAGATGGAGTCTCACTCTGTCGTCCAGGCTGGAGTGCAGTGGCTGGATCTCAGCTCACTGCAAGCTCCACCTCCCAGGTTTACGCCATTCTCCTGCCTCAGCCTCCCAAGTAGCTGGGACTACAGGCACCCGCCACCACGCCTGGCTAGTTTTTTGTATTTTTTTTAGTAGAGATGGGGTTTCACCGTGTTAGCCAGGATGGTCTCGATTTCCTGACCTCATGATCCGCCCGTCTCAGCCTCCCAAAGTGCTGGGATTACAAGCTTGAGCCGCCGCGCCCAGCCACAAAAATATATATTGCATTAGTACAGTACAAAAGGTTTCCTGATATGATGGCCATTTGTGAAACAACCCCTGACTAAGTGAGACTGGGGACACTGGGGCCATCTTCCCAAGGGCCCAGTCCCTGCCCTTGAAGTACTTGTGGCCAGAAGTGTGGCTGAAGGAGAGTGGCCTGAATAATGCCTCCAGGAGAAGGCTGGGGGTTCCCTGGGCACTGGAGAAATAGTTCCAACCAAAGTCAGAGGGTTGCCTCCAGTAACCCCTGACCTTCCTCCTCCTCCACTCACCCTCAACACCAGCCAGAGGTCTGCAGCCCATTGGGTACAAGTGAGAAGGAGGGGACCTTCTGAGGCCAAGAGCCTTCCCTTTGCCCAGGCCTTGTAGATTCTGCCATGGCATTGCTGCTGGAATCCAGCTCCACAGTTCAGGCCTAGTCCTGCCTGAGCCAGAAGGACCCCTCCCCTTTATGCCAGAGAGCCAGGCTCCTCTGCCCTCCTAGGGCTCAGGACAACATTGGGACAGGTCTCCAATTATCATCTCCCAGCTGCTTCCTTCCTGGAGCCAAAAGAGCTCCTCATCCCCTCTCTTACCCCCTCTTTATGCCAGCACCTCCTTCCCTACCTCCTGGGGGATCTCAGTGTGTCTGGAGTGGAGCAAACAGTGTACCAGTCTGAGATGGGTGGTGACTGTGGAGTGGGAGGGTCCCCAGGTCACCCAGTTTTCCCAGGCAGATTATGGCAGGGAGGGGTCCCAGCTCCCAGCTGCTGGAGCAGGCAGAGGGTAGGGCATGGAGCTCACAGCTGCACTTTATGACTGCAGTCCCACAAATCTAACAGTTGGCAGTGGGGAGGGGCTGCTGAGCAGCCTGCACAGACAGGGGAGCAGGGACTACCCCTCACTGCCTCCTCCAGGCCGCCACTCAGCCCTCAGGTGCTCTGGCATTGGGGCCATTGGGGTGAGGTGGGCAGGAGCTAGATACTAAGGGGTGGCAGAAAGAGGGGAGGGGGTAGAAGAGATGATCTGCTCTCTCTGAGGGGCGGTGGCAAGGAGGAGCTTTGATGTGAAAAGCTTTAGAATCCGTTTAAGAACCTTTGAGATCCTTGGCTTTTATATAACAAAAAAAGTAAACTGAGGCTCAGGGAGAAGGGAGTGCCTGGGTAGCCTAGCTGTCCTGGCTTCCTACTTTGTATTGATTTAACTTCTTTCTGCAGGGCCCCAGCTGAGCTGGGAGGATGAACCTGGGCTTCTGGTTGAGGGTGGGGGAACATCCTGTCCTTAGGAGAGGGAAGTCAGTGACCAGCCTTCTGGGGGGCTCTGAAGACTCAGGAATGATTTTAACTCTTTCAGCAGGCTAGGCACTTGAAATCAGAACGTTGGGAGAGAAAAACCCAGGCCAGAGACACCCTGGGTGTCTTAGCAACTTTTCTGAGATCCCAGGCTATCCGTTTATTTATTTTTGAGACAGGGTCTCACTCTGTTGCCCAGGCTGGAGTGCAGTGGCGAGATTATGGCTAAGTGCAGCCTCGACCTCCTGGCTTCAAGCTATCCTCCAGTCTCAGTCTCTTGAGTAGCTGGGACTACAGGCACGTGCCACCATGCCCAACTTATTTTGGGGGTCTGTTTTGTTTTGTAGAGATGGGGTTTTGCCATGTTGCCCAGGCTGGTCTCCACCTCCTGAGCTCAAGCCATCCACCCACCTCAGCCTCCCAAAGTGCTGGGATTACAGGCATGAGCCACCACACCCAGCCTCATTAATTTAGGTATTTATTCAGTCTACAAATCTCTTCCCTTTCAGAGCCTAAGAACCTAATTTTTAAATGGGGATGTTAATGTCTAAACTCTGCCTTTGGGCACAGAGTGAGAGGCTGGCAAGACAATGGTGGAGAAAGCCGATTGTTTTCTTTTTTTTTTTTTTTTTTGAGACGGAGTCTCGCTCTGTCGCCCAGGCTGGAGTGCAGTGGCGCTATCTCGGCTCACTGCAAGCTCCGCCTCCCGGGTTTACGCCATTCTCCTGCCTCAGCCTCCCGAGTAGCTGGGACTACAGGCGCCCGCCACCTCGCCCGGCTAATTTTTTTGTATTTTTAGTAGAGACGGGGTTTCATTGTGTTAGCCAGGATGGTCTCCATCTCCTGACCTCGTGATCCGCCCGTCTCGGCCTCCCAAAGTGCTGGGATTACAGGCTTGAGCCACCGCGCCTGGCCCGGTTGTTTTCTTTTCTTTTTTTTTTTTTTTTTTTTGAGACGGAGTTTCATTCTATGGCCCAGGCTGGAGTACAATGGTGTGATCTTGGCTCACTGCAACCTCTGCCACCTGGGTTCAAGCCATTCTCCTGCCTCAGCCTTCCGAGTAGCTGGGATTACAGGCGCCCACCACCATGCCCAGCTAATTTTTGTATTTTTAGTAGAGACAGGGTTTCACCATGTCGGCCAGGCTGGTCTCTGACGCCTGACCTCAGGTGATCCACCCACCTCTGCCTCCCAAAGTGCAGGGATTACAGGCGTGAGCCACCGCGCGGGGCGAAAGTAGGTTGTTTTCAATGAAAGACATTCCTGAACGGCAATGGGCTTGTTGGGCCGTAGCAGCCTGACCTCCCTGTTACCCCATGCCTGTTCCAGCCACCAGCAAGTCCTCGGAGTGGCCCTGATTTTCCTTGAACCTGAGCAGCCCAGGGAAAAGACACAGGGATCGATTCCAATCTAGCAAGCAGATCCAGGCACCGGCCAGCCCTGCACAGATCAATGCATCCTGTTCCAGGCAGGAAGGGCGTGAGAGACCCAGGCAGGGGTCTTAAGCAGGGCTGGGTTCTCCTGGGAGAGGGATGGGGGATTGCGATAGAGAGAGACGGAGACAGGGAACTCTGGGGGAAGGGAAGCAAGCCTAGGGTACCCTGGGGGAGGGGTGTCGGGCTGAAGGTTCCCCGCAACCCAGGGATGGGGTTGGGGAAGCCAGAGACATAAGGGAGGGGCTCAGGGCTTCTCTTTTCTCCAAGGAACCTCAGTGTGCAAGGCTGACTAAATTTTTTGAGTCTGAGATTCAAGCCACAAGGAAGATGCCGAGAACTGGCGAAATCCAGAATCTGAATGAGGGGAAAGGCAGGGTGAGGAAGGCGGGTTCTGCCACCCTGGGCTCAGCCTGCCCGGCCTGGGAAACGTGGAAGGTGAAAGTGGCCTGAGGCTGGGGTGGCCGGGAAGTGGCGGGCGCCCCCCAGTGGCCGGCTGGGAGGACGGCACAGGTGCTTGGGAAGAGTGAGGTTGTCATTTGTTCGAACAATCCGAATTCCACGTTTATTTATGAGCCTCATTTATTTTTATCCTCCACCACATTCTTTATATGAGATCACTGTAACTCATTAGGAGAATTAAGATCCCAACATCTTAGTGACACCATGTCATAAGCCACCAAGCCAGTCCCCAACTGGCATCTTTATCCCAGATGTAACCCTCTACTCTGTCCTCTGGCCACCCCTGGGCAACATGCACACATGACGTCATCTGCAGAGGAGGAGAACAGGGAGAGGAGAGGAGAGGGAGGGAGAAGGAAGGAGAGAGGCAAAGGGACAAAGTAGAGGAAGAGCGAAGCCAGCCACCAGCTCAGGAAAGGGAGAAGAGGATTCTCTGGGGCCCCTGACATGAGTCCTCCCCAGGCCCAAGATCAAGATCTGGAAATCAGGTCCCTGTAACCCTCTCTGTGGAGATCAGGAGGCTGGACAAAACCCCTCCCTTGGGGACCTGAGAGGCTGTCACATGTGTGCCCCTGACCCACTGTCTGGGCAGGGGTAGGAGCTGGGGTATAGCCCTGGTGGGAAGGGAGGGCAGGAAGCGCTCAGGGTGAAGACACCAGCTCACAAGCCCACAGGACATGGGGCTATGCAGGGCAGCAGGAGAGAAGTGTGAAGACAGCTGGAAGGGTGGAGGACCTACCTTAGGCCACACCCATGCACACACACAAACACATGAGGCAGCATGAGGCTCCCCCAGTCCCTCCTCTGCAGCCAATGCTACAGGAGCCCAAGTCACCCAGGAGGAGCCCCGAGGCACTGCCACCTTCGATTGTGCCTGACAACTCCATCCTGCTGGTGCCTGCTGCAGTCGGGAAGTACACTGTGTGCTTGGAGGTTTGAGGCCAGAGGACAAAGGTCAACCAGGACCAGATATGTCTCAAGCTTGACAGAGGCTCTGGGAACCCGGATCAGGGGAGGGGATCCTTTGCTTCCCCGGCTAGTGAAGGAATCGGCCTCCCTGTCCCTGGGTTTCCCTGGCTCTGCCTTCCTCATGTGCCCATACCCCTCAGCCTCTGCTGGCTGGCTGGCTGTGGGTCCTTGGAGCAGAAGCCCATCTGTGTCTGTTTTCTAAAACCATCTTTTCCGCCCCATACCACAGCAACCAAAGTCATTTTCCGGGCAATTGCCTTTCTGTAAACATTCCTGTGTAATATCCCCCCAAATTGCTAATACCCAGCGCCCTGTTGAGTCTCCCTGTCACTCCAACTACAGCCTCGGAGATGGGGGCGTGTGATGGGGGAAGGGCGATAGGGGGAAAGAGGCAGCTGGACTGAGGATTGGAGACAGGGGGCTCCTGCCTAGCTCCTGGCACGGGGGAGGGGGGGTGGCCAGAAACTCTGCACCTCCCCACAGTGATCTCCACTCCCTGCCAGCCCAGCACCACCCCCTGAATGTCAGGCTCCACTTCAGGAAGAGTCTGCCTGGACTAGGAGGGAAGACAAAGAGGAAGGGGGAAGGGAGCCCACTGGACAGAAGGCCTGAGACAGGGCCTGTGAGAAGGAGCTGACTTGAAGGCATGGAGGAGATGGCTAGAAAATAAAGACTCCTGGTGACTGGGGCAGGGCACTAGGGACACGGGGCAAGGCCAGGCAAGTTGTCTCCAAGGAACACCAGCTCCCCTCCCCACCAAGGGTGACAAGGAGGACAGAGAAGAGGGTCGAGGCCAGGGGGGATTGAGGCCATCCTCCCAGCGTGGGCCCTGCTCACTTCCTGGGCACTGTAGTGGACAGGGGTGGGGGAAGATGGACAAGGCAAGAGGTGTCAGGTGGTTCTTGGCAGGTGACACACCTGTTGCCCCCCCCCCCCCCCACCTCCCAGCCCTGATCTATAAAGCCACCATGGAGAAGGGTCTGGAGCAGGCTGATTTTTCTCACCATACAGCAAGGGAAACTGAGGCTCAGGGAGGTTGAGTGACCTAACCTGAGTCACCACATGGACTCCCTTCCCCAGGGGTGGGGGTAAGAAGGGGGACTAGGACTGTGGCCTATGACCCTGTGGTTCTTCCATCCCCCTGCCCGGGGAATCCCACCACCCGCTTCCCAAGCTCCACAGAAGCTGGGCATCCAGGTGGGATGGGGGATGATGGAGCCCTGGAGGACTTTGGGGACCTGAGAGGCTGTCACATGTGTGCCCCTGACCCACTGTCTGGGCAGGGGTAGGAGCTGGGGTATAGCCCTGGTGGGAAGGGAGGGCAGGAATCGCTCAGGGTGAAGACACCAGCTCACAAGCCCACAGGACATGGGGCTACGAAGGGAGGCTGGGGAGGGTGTGGGGTATTGCCAGTCACAGCTTTGTGCAGGCAGAAAAACACAAACCAATTTGTGCAGATTTGAAACCTACTGAAGGTCACTTAGTTGGTAAATGAGTTGGAATCTAATGAAAGGACCTCTTCCAGGCTGGGGGAAGGCACTGACACCTGCCTAGGAAGAGCGGTGAGGCTGGGGGCCTGGGCCCTGGCTGCTACTGGTGGAGCTGCTGGGGCTTTCCATGGGAAGAGCAGATTTGAGGGGGTCAAGCTCCCTGTGAGTGGGCGCCCGGGGAGTGGGGGGGGCATCAGATCCTTCCCCGGCCCAGCTCTTCCATCCCAGGCTGACGGCGTCCACTTGCACAGAACGGGGCACTCCCACAGCAGGACCCTCTCCTCCCTTAGACTGGGGCCTCCTGACGGCAGAGGGGCCATTCCACCCAGAAGGGCAGAATTGGGTGGGGTGAGGAGGCCCACCAACCACATCAGGAGTGGGGTGGGGTTCTGGGGACTCTCAAGGATCCCAGGCTTGGCCTCGGTGCCACCTCCACCAACTGCACTGGCTCTGCGTGACTGTGGAGTCCTTGCTTCCTTCTGCTTGTAGTTGTCCCTTCCCCAGGGCCCCAGGCCACACAGCACAGCAGCTCTCAGACCCTGGCAGTGAGGTGGGGCCTCCCCTCAGCTCTCATCTCTCAGGAAGCGGTGGCCCCCTCCTTACCCGTCACTGTGATGGGGAAACCACAGTGCTCTCTTTCCAGCCAGATGCCTTTCCCAGGCAGGAAACCAAGGCCCAGAGAATAAGCCTGACCCAATCTGTAGGAGCTGAAGGCAGAGCCCAAAGTGGAACCCAGGGGTCCTGGCCCTCAGGGACAAGGATTTTTCCATTCCACGATGCCACTTTCCAGAAAGCAGCTGCCTGGGGAGCCCCTCCCTAGGCCACGGGCCCCAGGAGGACAGACTAACAACCTCCTTAGGAAGGATCAGCAGCAAGACAGAAACACCGCAGCAGGCTGGCCGCCAGGGAGATAAGCTGGGGCCCACGGCCCAGTGATGCCCCCAGCCCAGGGGGATGCTCTCCACACAGAAATCAGGGTCCCCGCAGGGCATCCCAGCTGCACATTCAGACAGGACTCCCCGTCCTTGCAAAATGTGCAAGTCAGCCCCTTGCCCAGAATTCCAGAGATACAATCCCCCTTCTTCCCCCCGTCCCTCCTCTCTCACAGACAGCAGGCAAAGCTGTGACATTACCAAAAACCACTGCATCCACTGACTAGTTATGTGCCCTTGAGTAGGTCAGGGGACGCTCAGAGCCTCAGTCCTCTCATTTGCTTTTTTTTTTTTTTTTTTTTTAAAAAAAAAAAAAGAAGAAGAAGAAGCAGCAGCAGAAGAAACAGAAGCTAATAACAGGCAACAGGCATGCAGACTGCAGACCCCGGGTGAGCGAAGTCAGTTCCTTCTGATCTACCCCGGAGCCCGATTTCCTTCCACCCACTGTCGCAGTTCTATCAGACCCAGGACTGTGGGGCTGTGATTTTTGGCTTCTAATGAAAATCTGGCTAATTGGCTTCCCCGGGAAGGAAGGGGACAGAGATATGGAGGACAGCATGTCACCCCCAGTCTGAAGCTGGAGCTGGAAAGGCTGGGAACAGCCCTGGCATGTGCCCACGCGGCACTATGTTAACCAGCTAACTCCTGTGTGGCAACTCCGCTGCTCACGCTCCCAGGGAAGGTGTCCTGTCAGCTCCACATCTCCTTGGAGAAACAGCCAAGGGGAACACAGGCCAAGTGGGAGGGGAGGAGGGAACACTGGAGGGTGGAAAGGGAGGGGGGCCGGTGCCTGTCCTCAGCTCTGCCATCATTCTGAGGAGCCTGCCAGAGCGCCTTCTCCCCAAGGGGCACTCCAGCCTGAGTGCTATGCCCCTCTGTGTGTGAAAGGGATCTTTCCCCCACCCTGCAGCTACCTCTGGCTGAAAGCATGCCCAGGGGGAAGCATCTTGTTTCCAGGGGAAGAGACTCCAATCTGTTGGAAGTGAGTGGTAGAAGCCCCACCCACCACCCTGCCTCCCCATAGGGAAGCATTTTCAACACCAAGTACTCATCAACGGGCTCATCAGTATTGGGCAGGAGACTCAGTCTTGCCCAGATGTTCTTGATATACTTCTCAGAGACACCACCTTTCATGGGGAGAGGCTCTCCCTAGGAGGCCTTGTCCCAGCCCCATGACCCTAGCACTCAGACAGCTCCCTCGGCCGCTAGAAACAGCAGGGTTCCTCCAGGTTCCCAGCACACCCTCAGTCAGACACATCGCCCAGGCACACACATCTGCTCACTCATGCTTCTATGTCAAACCTGTGCACCTCGCCTAGCTGCCCAGTACTTGCTCACTGACATGGGTCCAGCCACAGCCTACCTCACCTGCACCCTCCACCTGACCTCAGGTGATCCACCTGCCTCGGCCTCCCAAAGTGCTGGGCGTACAGGCGTGAGCCACTGCGCCCAGCCATGATAACCACTCCTGAACACCCACACATATTCATGACACTCTACATGCAGGGGTCTACATACCTGGGCCCACCAGGGTGCCCCACTCTGCCACCTTAGATGCCACGTGGACAGGGTGCCATGCCAGTCCACGCAGCTCATGCAGGGCATCTGGGGCCCGCTAAAGTGCCAGGTAGATGCATCTCCAGCTTGAGGTGAAAGACAGCGGGGACTTGCCCATCCTAAGTCCCTCATGGAGGCGACATCTTCAGCTCCTTTTCCTCTTTGCTAGGTTCGGGGCTCCCTTGCTGAGGTGTTTACACAATGTCTTAAAATAGAGGAGTCGGCCCAGTAACCTCAAGGCCACCCCACTCTGACCAATGCTTAGCCAACGGGATGATGGTCATGAGTGAGACCCTCCTCTGGGAGCTGGGTGCCTCCAGCCCTCATCCCACCTCTATAGGTGCTCAACGCCTCCACCAGGGCGAGGGGGGCCGGAGGGCCTTTGCCCAGCTTCCAGCTCTGCTGATGGGGAAGGACAGAACTGCTGGGACCCAAGGCTTAGCTCTCACCTCATGGGTTAATTTATCCGCCACCCTGCAAGCTAGCTAAGAACAAACAGCCGAATCTGCAGTCCATGATTCTCTCTCCCTAGGGACACCCCGTTAGTATCCCAAGAGACTCTGGAGGATGGGGCGAAGGCAGCCTGGTTCAGTTTGGAGAAGGTGGGAGACTTGGCAAGTCTCCTGCTTGGCCTCTGGATCCAGGCAGTCTTTGGAAGCCAGGGCCTGGTCAGATACCAGGGGCATCTTGTGGAAGTTCTCTTTGTTGTCTAACCTGAGCCCTCCCATCAGAGCAGCATCTGGGAAGGTGGAGCACAGGCTTCAAGGCAGGGGAAAAATAAACTGTCTCCCCTTCTGCGAAAGACACAAAGACTCCCATCCTCCCTTCTCCAATCCACACATCCATCTTGAGTGACGAGGTTTAAACACAGCATCGCGCTCGCTGGAACCCCTGGGAAATATGGACCAGCCATGAAATGATACCCACTCTTTTTCTTGAGACAGTCCCGCTCTGTCGCCCAGGCTGGAGTGCAGTGGTGCAATCTCGGCTCACTGCAAACCCCTCCTCCCAGGTTCAAGCAATTCTCCTGCCTCAGCTTCCTGAGTCGCTGGGACTACAGGCCCGTGCCACCACACCCGGCTAATTTTTGTATTCTTAGAGACAAGGTTTCACTATGTTAGCCAGGCTGGTCTCAAACTCCTGACCTCAGGTTATCTGCCCACCTTGGCCTCCCTAAGTGCTGGGATTACAGGCGTGAGCCACCGTGCCCAGCCATTATAACAACCCTTGAACACCCACACATATTCATGATCTGAAAGGGCTCGTGCAGCCATCATCCTCTTCATTCTCACAGTCACCTTGTGAGGTTGCAAACCGCTTATTTTACAGGTGAAGAAACTGAGGCTCAGGAAGGAGTGACTTGTCCAAGGTCAGAGTTAAGTGGAAGAGGCTGGTCTCAACTGCGGGAGTGCTTAGCCCAGGTCCTTCTTCTTTCCCCTACCCCCTGTTGCCCCTGAGGAAGATACTGATTCTGCCACCAGGTCATCTGTGAGTACTCATCTAAGCCATTCAGCCAGAGTCCCACAGGTCCCCTCTGTCCGTCCTACACCCTAAGAAGAGAACACTGAAACAATCCTCCTTCCCAGCTAATCTTGGGCGCCATCTACCCAGTCCTTTTAGGGAGAGTCTATTCCCCAGGGCTGGAGGAGAGGGAGGAAGCAGAGCCACCCCCAGATCACAGAAACCCAGGCTGGAAGTGGGGGTCCCACAGTCCTGAAAGACCTTCTGGGGGACCCACCTTTCCACAGACCTCCTCGCAGCCTTCTTGTACCTGCGCTGGATATGAAGCCCTCCCAGCCCCTACCACAGGCTGTGCAGAGACAGAACTGCAAATCAGGAGCTCCAGCCAGTCAGGTCTTGGATACTTCCAGGAATGGAGAACTCATTACATCCAAAGCACCAATCATCTTGTGGGGTTTCTCCTTCCTTAAAATGAGCCACAGTCTGTGCCCATGGCCCTCAGGGGAACCTGGGGGAAGGTCATGACCTCTCCCTTTGGAGCAGAGTGGAGGCTCCTGAACCAGAACCTTCTGTCATGAGCCCTCAGGTCTTTCCTGTGTGGCCCAGCCCCGCTGGCCATCTGTACTGCCCTTTGTTGGGTAAGCCCTGTGTCACCACCTCTCTTGGCTGGTGGCCTTCAGAACTGCTCTAATGAGGTCTGAGCAGCACAGGTGACTCCTGTCTGCTTCTGTTACTAAAGTGTCTTCGCAAGTGCCCCTCCTGCCCACACAGCACGTGTGCCAGGAAAAACAAATGCTCAGGGCCTAAGAGCCCTGTTCCAGGGCCAGAACATACCTTCCTCGCCCCCTGCTCCTAACTCTCAGGCCTCCCCCGGCCTTAGACCTCAGGGGCCAGCCTGACTCCTGCCTCCTGGGAGGGGTGAAGTTCCTGGCCCAGTCGGCTGAAACTGCTCCTTCCAGTCACTTCCATTCACCTTCTGGTGCCTGGCCTTGCTAATGTCACTCAAGGGGTCTGGTCTGAATCTCAGCATCTCCCAGCAACTATGTTCCTCAGAGCCCCAGCTCTAGACACCAAAGGGTGTGCCCAGGAGTCTGAGTGGGCAGCCTGCTCTGCCTGGAATTCTCGGGCTAGTGGCCTGAGGCCCAGGATGCCCCTGTCTGGCAGCCAGTCACTCTGAGAACTGGAAAACCACAAGCCCACATGATAATATCTGAGGCATATTAACCACACAGTGCTTCCTCCTTGCTAACCTACTTCCTCCTCCCTGCTCTGCTGCCAGAGGGCCCCAGGCTTGGAAGGAAAGGCTCCCTCACCCTCAGCTGCTTCCCTGCAAGTGCCCCATGTCTGCATCCCATGCTCGCACAGTGGCTAATTCTGGTGTCTCATCAGACAGTAATTATGGGGGAATCAGCAGTGCCGTCATCTCT
The DNA here is from genome assembly GCF_049350105.2 of Macaca mulatta. Lineage (NCBI taxonomy): Eukaryota > Metazoa > Chordata > Mammalia > Primates > Cercopithecidae > Macaca > Macaca mulatta. The sequence goes on from NC_133421.1 coordinate 62,866,193, forward strand.
GCAGCTCAGCACCTGTCACCACGCCACCATCCCCAGGCTGCTGGGATGGGACCGGAAGCTGAGGGAGGAGGGGTGTGCTGGGGTGAGGGGCATCTGCACCTTTCCTGCTTCTGCAGTCCTCACTTCCCCGCCCTGCCTCCCCAAGGTGAGCAGTGCACTTCAACCAGGTGGTTACCAGCCACACAAGTGCTCCCTGTTACCCGGGGCAGGTACTGAAAGCAGGTGCCATGTGTCCCATGTATGCATCCCCATGGCCAAACAGAACAGGCAGAAGGACACAGCAAGTCAAGGCTCAAATCTCACCTTGGGCACTTGCCATGCGTGTGACCTTGAACAAATCATTTCAGTCCTCCAGGCCTCAGTTTCCCCAATGGCAAAATGGAGAAAACAGCACCTCCCTTGTGAAGACGGGAAGAAATAAGGTGTGTAATAGCACAGTGCCTGGCACATGTGTGGTCATGTAGTCATTCAACAAGCAATTCATACACAGTTACTTTAATGTGTTAGGCAATATGGGGATGCCAAGATGAATGAGATGATTTAGCAAGGATCACACTGTGGCTACACTGAGGCACAGGCTTTTTTTTTTTTTGTCGGGAGGCAGGGATGGCTAATGGTATTTTGTTTTATTTCTTTGAATTTTAATACCTCTAAGGAGCACAGGAAGTGAGGTAAGGAAGGGCGGGCTGCAGAGGCAGGAAGGCACCCCTCTCCTCACCACAGTCCCCACTATTCCCTATCATCCTCATGCATCGCTTCCCTCATTTGCTGCCCCTGAAGGTACTGAGTTTGCTGCCCCCACAAGCAAAAGTAGGCTAATGGGCTTAGTTATGTCCAGAACTGGTGACTGTTCAAGAAAGGTTACATTAGGAGCCACCAGAGGTTTGACAGTGCTCCGGGAGATCGGAGGGGCGAGCCCAGAGGCGGTTGTGGGGAAGGGCATTTCAGGGAGGAGCAGGAATGGGAGGTGATGAAGAGGAGCCCAGCCGCGGAGGCAAAGGACCACAGGGGAAGAGGCCAGACCCAAGGGAGCTGCTGGGGCCCCCACCTGGCTGCAGCACGGACTCCTCAGGAGGAACAGGGTGGGGGAGGAAGGTGATGAATCTTAGCATGAATTCTCCACGGCGTTGGGCCAGAGGAGTCCTGCTGCCGGAGTGCAGAGGGAGGCAAAGGTGCACCAGGGAATGGGGTGAGACCCACACAAAGCTTCAGGTGAAGGCGGGGGGTGGGGTGCGGGGGGTGGAAGGGAGGGTGTAGGGCTGAGGCTACCCTGCTAGAGACTGGGACTCTCTCTCTGACCTCAGGCATGCTACTTAACCCCTCAGGTCTGTCTGTCTCTTCTCCCACAAAACAGTCAGCAGCAGTGAGCTCACAGGACAGTTGTGAGGATGAAATGAACTAACGCGTGTACAGTGCACAACCCAGCATCTGGCTCCGAGGAAGCACCCGATAAATACTGGCCATCAGTATTTTCATTATTACCAGTGATGATTTTTCTTCTCAAAACTCAGCAATGACTAAATGAGCCCCATCCCCTGAAAGCCCACAGAGGGAGCACAGGTCTCTTCTAACCAAAACCAGAGTCAACAGTGAGGGACTGACCCCGGTGTCCACTACCATGGTGGCCTCCTCCCGACTCCCACCCCCTACACCCTCAACAGGCATTTCAATAATCCTTCACAGCACTCTTTCAAAACCCATCCACGTCTTATTCCACTCTGGCTGATAAAGCCAGGACAGGGGCTGCTTCACCTTTTTGCAGAGGTAGAAAGTAAGTCTTGTAAGGTACTGAGCTCCCCATCACTGGGGGTATTCCAGAAAAGGGTGGGTGAAAGAGACGAACATTCGGATCTCAGAGGCCCTTGCGCTGGCCCCCTCTGCCTGGTTCACTGCCCGAGCCCACCCTGCAGGCTGAGCCTTGGCCCCTCTGCTGTTTGTGTGGAGAAGCGGGGTAACTCACGCGAGCAAGGAGGGAAGAAAGGGCTCCAATTTCAAGTCTCTCCTCGTTCTCCTGGCTTCTCCCGGCAGCAACCGAGGATGGGGGAGGGAGGGGAGCAGTGTCGTTGCTCTTTTAGGAAAACGGTAATTTTAATTAAGAGGCAGACAAACGAGCGCTCTGCAGATTGTCTCAGAGCAAAGTTATTAAAAAGCCATCAAGGCGGCGGCAGCCACAGTGGCAAGGAGAGCTGCCTCCCCCAGCTGCCCACCTAGATTGTGGCTGAATAGCAGTTCAGAGAACTGGAGAAGGGCTGGAGGACATGGGACCTGAAAATAGCCCCTCTCCTAAGAAGGTAGGGCAGCACCCAGACAGGACCCAGGTGCAGCCTGCCCAACCCTGGGCAGTAGGTGGGGATGCAAAGGGTACCTGCAATTAGGCAGCCCCTGCTGTGGGCCAAGTCTGGGCCCATCACTTCTTTTTCTTTACTCTTCTCAACAATGCTGCCTGGGAGGTGTTCTTGTACCACTTTATAGGCACAAACACTGAGGCTCAGAGAGGGAAAGTGGCTCGTCCAGGTTCACACACTTAGGAAATGGCTGAAGTGGGGGTTTGAACCCAGGGCAGGCTGACTCTCAAGTCCAATGCTCCAGGCTGCTGGTCCTGGGCCCAGATTTGGGGGCAGGGATGGCTTCCCCCGCCCATACACCCTCCTCCAGCTGGGCTCTTTGATGTCCTCTGAAGCAGCCTCAGGAGCAACCTAATAATGTAATGTTACCCTTAGTCATCAAGGTCACCAGGGACTTGGAGGCCAAGTAACTGCTTGCTTGGCAGGGTCACATTATGAGGGGACACTCCACAGGGACATAAAGTTACAAAAGAGCTGCCAGCAGGGGGAGCAGGGGCAGATAGACAGAGGACAGGCCCCCACAGCCAAGAAATCTTCCAACTCTTCAACCTCTACTTGCTCAACACTTAAGCAAAGCATCCAGGAACCTATCTGCCTTGGTTGCTGTTAGACTCTGAGCCTAGTCCAGTGCCTGGCACAGGGAAAGTGTTCAATAAGTCTTCTCCCCCTCCACCCCCAAGACAGAGTCTTGCTCTGTTACCTAGGCTGGAGTGCAGTGGCACAATCTCAGCTCACAGCAACCTCTGCTTCCTGGATTCAAGCAATTCTCCCGCCTCAGCTTCCTGAGTAGCTGGGATTACAGGTGCCCGCCACCACACCAGGCTAATTTTTGTATTTTTAGTAGAGACAGGGTTTCACCATGTTGGCCAGGCCGGTCTCGAACTCCTGACCTCGTGATCCGCCCGCCTCGGCCTCCCAAAGCGCTGGGATTACAGGCGTGAGCCACCACACCTGGCCTTCAGTAAGTCTTTATTGAATAAATGGATAAATGGATGAACAAGCAAACAATTGAATAAATGAAACGAGATCACAAATTTGCATGTGACTGTAAGCTAAACAAAACGGTCCCATCTTCTCCCATCCCCCACCCTCTGGACATCGCTGGAACATGGACATCCTCCCATAAGAGGTGCCCCTTGCTCCTGATCCCTCTCCGCAGACCACAAGCCCCCTCGGCAGAGGATTCCCGCCTCTTCTTTTCACCCCAGCCCCAGCTTACATGGTGGCTTTGCAGCCTGCACACACATGTACATGCACGCGTGCTTGTACACGCACACTCACTGACATGCACACACGTGCACATACAGACATGTTCTCTACCAGCCAAAGTGCCCTCCCCAGAGTCAGGTATCTGCTGCCCCCTCCCCTGGCAAAGGCTGGGCCCACCAGGGATAGCCCCCTCCCCATTTCTGGCCCTCCAGGCTGGGGAGGAGCATCTGACTACAGAGAGCTGGCGGGAGGGGGAATCATGGGGGGCCTCCCTCCTCCTGGCTTACTAACCTGGAGACTTTAAACAGAGGGAACAGAGTCCTGGAGGCTTCCCTCCCGCCGCACGCTGGAGCCCTGGGTGAGGGACAGGAAAGGAGGAAAGTCGTGAATGAATGCCCAGAAAGGCCCGGCTGCAGCAGAGGAGCTGGAGAGAGGAGGGGTCGGGGCAGGGGCTCCCAAAGTGGGCCGGGGTAGGGGCAGGGCCATGGGCCATGGGCCATGAGGTTGGGGGAGGTGAAGCAGGTACAGAGCAAGGCAGAGCCTTAGGAGCTCTCCCTTTGGGGCCCTCCAGGGCAGACAGGATAGAGATTGGGTGTCATAGGAAGAGCAGGGACTGAGGGGGTAGAGACACTGGTGCGAGACAGACAGGGGGACGAACAGCAGGACAACACAGAAAACATGGGGTCCCCAGAACTGGGTTCCCAGGACAGACAGCCAACAAGCCACGCCTGGTTCTCCTCCCAGAAACAGGGGGAGATGCTTTACTGGGGTGCTCAACCTAGACCCCAAATGATAGCCCACCTGCCTCCCTCATGCAAGGTTATGCCATTCTGGAAGGTTGATGGCTTCAGGGTCAGAGAGGCTTGCCATAATTGTCCCGGTGACAACCCTCTCCCCAGCCTAAGAGACCCCTATCTGCTCCACTCCCCACTAACCCTGAGATAGCCCCGCTTCCCCTGCCTGCGTTAGAGACAGGCATTTCCCACCCAAAAGGCACTCATAGGTTCACACTGTGCCAGGAGCACAGACCTGCCTGAAGTCCTTCACTTAGCTACTGCCTCCACGCCCCCAACCCTCAACCTGCCACGGCAGGTCCCCTGCAGCTGTCCACCATGCCCCACCCTGCAGGGAAGTTCTTTCTAAACCTACTCCACCTCCCTCATGCTGCAATACTGATTAGCCTTTTACCCTGGGGCATGCAGCAGTAAGACCTTTCTTGCCTGGAGACACTGTGGCCCACACCCACTCAGGCACAGCCCTCCCTTGGCTGGCTCAGACCCATCCATACCCACAACACGTCTGGCTACAAGTATTCTCAGAGCCCCCTGCCAATCTCATGGTTCCAATTTTCCCACCGATTACCTAAAACGTCGACATCCCAGGGAGAAACAGCTGCTGGGACACGGACTGGGAGAAAATATTAAGAATGCTCACTAATGTGTCTAGCCCCAGAGGGCTTCCTGGATGAGGCAGTGGGAGGCACAGAAGTGAAGGCTCAGGAGCTCCAGCTTCCTTCTTACCACCAGCCCTTAGTGGCAGCTCCAGGGGCCCAGCCCCAGACAGGCTGAGTTGAGGATCTGGGTCTTAGAAAAATCTAAAGAGGTTTCTTATGTATGCCCTTTCCTCAGTGGAGGGTGGACCCTATTCAATCATTCAGTCAGACACAGGAAGAGGAGGAAGATAAAGATGTGACTATTTATTGAATGTCTACTATGTGCCAGGAACTCTGCCTAAATTACCTCATATAATCCTACTACCCACTCTGTGAGGAAGCCACTGTTATGCCCTCGATCTACAGGGACGGAAACTGAGCTTCAGAGAGTGAAGCAACTTGCCCCAAACCACACAGCGAATGACTGTCAGGGCTGCAATTGCAGCCCAGAGCTGTCTGACTGCAGACCCTGAGCTCTTGACCCAGGAGCTAAACTGTCTCCTATCCACCCTCCCCAGTCGTTGGCTGTCTTCCTTTTGGTGGCCTCTGGGAAGTTCTGCCTAAAGTCTAACCTCTTTCTATTGGATGCTCCAGCAGAAATTATCTCCTATGGGCAGCAAGGTAGAAGAGAAGATTTCTCTTCTGTCTCTGTCCCGTCCTAAGAGTGGGAGGCAGACTGTTCTAACCCAAGGCTGCCAGTGGACCAGGATTGCCGTGAGCCATCAGGTTGAGGAGACAGGCGGGTCCGGGATTTCCTGAGCTTCATCTTTAGGTGACATCTGCCTCTCTAAGAGCCCCTTCCTGCCCCTCCCACTTCCAGGAGAGAAGAAGCTCCAGGAAGCCCCGCACAAGCCCCTTCTCGTTTTACCAACCAGAAGTTCTCATAGTGCCCAGGTAGAAGAGAGCCCAGAAGTTCTGGGGTGGACAAAGTGAGAGTCTGCGGCAGTCCCCACAGCCCTCGCCTTTCCACAGAGCCCTAACTTTCCATGTATAAGGGGGCTGGGGACAAGAATGGGGAACTCATCAGGCCAGCCTGGTCACTGGGTGGGGTGGAACAGGCAGGGGACAGCCCAAGAGAGAAGACAGCAAGGCCCATCCCAAGGGCTTCAAGGAGCCATGGAAGGCCTTCCCAACAAGCTGGAGTCGTTCATTCTTCCCATAAGAAGCAGAGGCTGGTGCCTGGAGTGATGTCTGCTCCGTATGCAATTATCATGCATCCTAGGGGTGAGGGGAGACTGCAGAACACGTGCCCTGGCGATCTCCCCAGCTCTGCACAAACAGAAACAGCTAGGCTCTTTCTGCGGGGTCTCTGGGTCTGGGGTCTCTCTATAAGCTGAGTCTGGGGGCCCCTCTGTAGGTCCCTGGGTCTGGGGTCTCCAGCATGCTCTGCCAGCTGGAATGGAAAAGAAGCCAGTGCCCTGGAATGCGTGTATTTGCAGAGGTGAGAAAACCCAACTCCCTTCCAGTCTTGGTTTACTCCATACCAGGACATGCAGGCAACCGAGGCAGGTGGCCGAGGCTACCGGGAGCCAGGATAAGGCTGTGGGGGAGCTGAGCCACCAGCTTGAAGTGCCTTGTGGAAGAAAACCCGAACTGGATTATTGTCCCCGAATGGAATGGAGTGTGGCACAGCCAGTTCTGCTGGGGTGGGAGGAAAACAGTGAGTTTAGAATTCAGAGGACAGCTGAATCCTCTAGCCACTCCCTTCTCCATCCCCTGGGCTGGGAGGGCAGATGTAGGCAAGGTGTGCCTTCAGAACAGGAGGGGTGCTGTCTGTAAGGCATGAGTGTGTGTGTGTGTGTGTGTGTGTGTGTGTGTGTGTGTGTGTGTGTGTGTGTACATGTGTACATGTGTACATGTGTATGTATTCCAATATTCTCTTGGGCCAAATCTCCATTTTTTTTTCTTAGCTGAAGCTGGGAAACAGTCTTCCCACCCTCCAGGTGGCAAAGCAATATTATCCAAGGGAGAGGAGGTAGAGAGAGCCTGGGAGCACTGGAAGGGAGCTTGAAGGTCCTCTAGTCCCACCCTCTTTTCTTATACCAAGGACACTGAAGACCAGAGAGGGCAACTAAATTGCCAAGGTCACACAGCAGTAGGGGAGACAGGCAAGTTGACTCCAGCCCAACGCTTGTTCTTTACAACTTACCTCTTTGCCCTAAGGAACAGAGGAGCAGCTTCTCTCTGTCTCCTCCTCTTCTCCCTCTCCCGCAGCACTGGATCCCTCTCCAGCAGGGCCCCCTGCACTCTGGCAACCACACCAGCCACACTCCTCAGGATGCCCAAAGGTCATGTGAAAGGTCATGCTGAGCAGTCCCCTGCACCTAGGTCCAACACTAGTCTACGGGTGCTCACAGACCACTGTCATTGAGGTGAAAGATGCAAAAATACCACCAGAGGCTCCCATCCTGGAGTGGCCACATGCTGGGAGGTTTATCTTCCTATCTAACCTTGATTCCTCCTACTACAGCGTGGGCCTGCTTCCTCTCAAGCTGTCCTATGCAGAGATGGAGGCAGGGGGAGAAAAGCAGGTTTCCAGCCTCCACACCCTTCTGTTTGCCCACCCCCAGCAGACAGGATGAGGGCAGGGTGTCCCTGGGTGGCTGGGCCCCAAGCCCAGTGCATGCGTGGGGCCCGAAGGGTGGGATGAGGGAGCAGCAGCCTGGGTATGGGGGAAACAGCTTTTCTAGGAATTGCCCCTCCAAGTCCTCATCCTCTGCAAAATCCTAACTAAGTCTCAGGCTTAGACTTCTCTAAGGATTATTATCTTCTCTGGGTTCAGAGATGTCTGTCACCTATCCCATCATAATTGATTGTTTATTATCCCAACAATAAATTGATTGTTTATTATATGTCCGGCACTGCGGGATGTTTTCATCTGTTGTTTCATTTAATCTTCACAAAAATTCCAGGATCAGAAACGAATCTGTCCCCTGGGATGGTCCTTCCTTAAGACTAAGTCTAACCTTGATCTCTCCTGCTGCATTTCCCCTGGCCCGGTCCTCCTTGGTGGCATTTTTGTTCCTGTCTTCAGAGACTCTTCTCATGACTCAGTGACCTACATGATCTTCTCCAGGCTATCAACCTTTACCCAGCCCTGCCCCAGGAGTGGGGAGATATGTAAGTAAAAGGAACCAAGGCATGCAAGGAGGCTCTGGGGGAGGTCCCCAAGAGGTCAGGTGGGGCTGCTGGAGGTAGGGGCAGGACTAGGGTGGCAGGTTCTCCTCCCTCATAATGTCCATGACGCCTGGAGGGGGTCTGGGCCCCACCTTCTGTGTGGTAGCTAAGAGGGCCCAGAGAGGCAATGAATGACCTAGTCCTTCTCAGTAACCATCTCTGAGGCTCAGGTTTCAGCACACACATCCCTAGAGCCCAGGTGAATGGGCAAAAGTAGGCAGGGGCACAAGGGCAGGACTTGCCATGGGTTGAGCCTGGGAGGTGAAGCCAGAGGAGGAGCTCTGACACCTGGCTAAGCTCCCGGCAGAGGGCTAGCAGGCCCTGGGAGGGTGCACAGCCTCAAGCCCCTCTGCCTGCTGCAGGGTCAGGCCTCCGTGGGGTTTTGCACCCCCTATTCTAGCCACAGGCAACTTTGGTGAATTCACCCACCACATGGCTTCTCTGTTTTGACCTTTTGCAGCAGGAGTGCTGAGGGCAGGGGTCTCCTCCACTACAGTCATCCCCCCACCCTGCCCCCAGCATGGCTGGAACATAGGGGCCAGACTCACCTCCCCAGGGAATGTTCAGGCCCAGCTTTCACCCCTCTGGGAAATCGGAGCAGCAAAAGCATGGGCCAATGGGCAAGGGGAGTTGGAATGGTGGGTGGGACTCTGGGCCGGGTGTGGGCGGCACCCTCCCCCTTCAAGCAGGCACCATTAATATATGCAAAGCATATGCAAATCACCCAGAAGAGAGACACAACACCGCTGGAATGTCACAAGAGACCTTGGAGATCAGCCAGCCCACGCCCCCTCATTTCACAGGTGAGGAAAGAGGCCCGCGCTGGGAAGGGACTTGCTCAAGGTCACGCAGACATCTGGGCACTGAGGAAGGATAAGAATGAGCTCTCTCGACTTAGTGCAGTGCTTTTTCCACCAGGGTCTTGTCTTTCTGCTGGGGGGTTTACAACATGGCAAAGGGGCCCCAGGGAGTGGATGGGGCTCCAGGCAGGCCCATCAGAGACATGGGTGGGAGATGGAGCCGAGAGGCTTCCTGGATGCCTCCCTTACCGCCTCTGCACCTGGAGACGGTCTGGTGGGTGTGAGGGGCAGTGCAAGGGCAGCATAGCACCTGGGGGGCCAATGGGTGGAGGGGCGGGAGGCCGGAGGTAGGCAAGGAGAAATCCGAGGGGCAGGGGAGAAGAGCAGGGAACCTGGGGTGTTTGAGGCAGGGGAGGAAGAGCCCAATGTCAGGGCAAGGTGCCCGCTGTGGTGTGGGGAGGGGGATGGCGCCCTCAACACACACACACACACACACACACACACATCCCTAAGTGCTCAGCAGCCCTTCCTGGACTCTGACAATTATGGCACCTGACAGACCATAATAGTTAACCCAGGCCCATCCCTTCTGAGGCCACTTCCCCGCCCCCAACTTGGCTTCTCAACCTTCCAGACAGTCCTCGAAAGCAGGGCCAGAGCTGGGGAAAGGAAGGGGCGGCAGACAATGGGAGGGGCGGTCAGAGGGAGGAAGGGGGAGGCAGAAGAAGAGACAGGGAGACAGGGTTAGAGAGAGAGACAGCAGGAAGGGCAGCACAGGAGAAATTGAGGGGCAGGGAGCGGCAGGGGAGGAATGGGGAGACGGAATGGCACAGAGGAGAGATGGGGGAGGGGCGAAGACTGAGGGCATCCAGGGGAGCACTCTGGAGCCCAGGTATCGGGTAGAGGAACCCTGACCCCGAGGTTCTAGGCTGCTTGGCAGGAGTTAGGGACCATGCCCCTGCCCCTCTGCCCACCTCCCCAGAAACTCCCCTGGTTGCCAGGAACTCAGTCCTCCCTCCTTCACTGCCTCCCTCCCTTCCTCCCTCGGGGCAGGCACTGCTTCCCAGCCAAATCCGAAGCCTTCATCTCCGCTTCTCAGAGCTTGGAATGAAAGAAGGGGAAGCGAGTACAGCCCTCAAACCCGCTGACGGCCAGATTTTTATTATCTTTGCTCCAATGGGCCCTAGGAAGCCAATGAGGTATTCTTCAAAGAGCATCTGAGTGCCTCATTGAAGCCTGCACCTGCACCTGCACCAGCCCACCCACAGCAGGCAGCCAGGACTTGGGGGGCACAACCTGTCCCCCAACCCCCCACAAGTCCTAGAGTCCAGAGCCTCGGCTACCAGGAGCCTTACCCTCAGCAGCTTGTATCCAAGCAGGGGTCCCTAGGTCAGGAAACCAGGCTTAAAGCTAGACTTAAGTCTGCTGGGCCTCTGAGGCAGTCTCTGTCCCTCTCTGGGCCTCAAGGACATAAATGAAGGAAGAAAACAGATCTCCTTGCCAGGGCTTGGAGGAGATAAATGCTTGGGATTCCTCGAAAGAGCAGCTTTTATGGCACGCCCTGGATCCTTCCCCTGAACTCCCTGCCTGCCCAACACCCACAGGCCCCTTTGCAGGAGCGCCCCCCACCACATCTGCCTCTTCATGTGCCCGGGCCGCTACCCAGTGTGACAGACGCCATGAACTGTTCTTCCTTGAGCCCCAAACTCAGCTCCCTCCGTTCCAATCCTCAACACTGTCTCCCTTCTTTCCCCAAAACCTAACCTGGGGTGGGGGTGGGGGCTCAACAAACTGGGTACTTCAAAGAGCCCAGCCCCCTCCCTCCCAAGCACTTCCAGGGCTGGGGTTTTGGCAGAGAATGCCAAGGTTGGCATGGGCAGACGGCAGCCATGCCACCCCCACCCTCTAGCTCTGACCACACTGTCGATGCCCACAGCCAAAGAAGGAATCAATGGTTCTAATTAAACCCTTTTTCCAGGGTGGGTCCCTGGCGAGAGAGGGAAGAGGGAGAGAGACAGGGAAGAGGGAGAGAGAGAGAGAGAGAGAGACACAGAGAGAGCGAGAGCGCATCAGAGAGGCCCTGCATCCCAGCGCCCAACCCAGTACTCTGCACATCTTTAAGATGCCAGGAACCCAGCAGGGATCAGGCCACGAAGACCCCAGACCCTCTGCATTAGGCAAGGAGGCAAGTAGAGGGGCAGGGGAAAGCCTAAGGTGGGGGTAGCTCTTTGAGAGCCTCATTCTAGCGACCCTTCCCCTAGTGGAGTATCCCCCTCCACTCAGCACTCCCCAAGGACCACAGTTGCCTTTTGCAGATAGAGCTCCAGGGCACAGAGAATGGGAGCCAGAAGGGGGATTTGTGCCTCCATCCCAGCCCTGAGGGTCATCACAGAGAACCAGCCATCGTGGAAAGGGCGGAAGGAGCAAGAATTGTTGTGGGGGGGACTGGACAAAGACCCTCTTGTCCCCAAGGCAGGATGGCAGGAAGCCAGGGCAAAGCCTTTGCACTTGCTGCCAATGGTGCCTGGGTGCCAGGCAGTCTGGGTGGGGATGGCAGGGTGGGGGGTAGTGGTGGTGGATCTTATTATTGGAATCCCTCCCCTTATGCCCAGAGCCCTCACCCCATCCCTTGCTTCTACCCCAGACTACTAGCTAAGTCTCAGTCCCCAGCAACTCTCAGCTTGCCTGGAGAACTCCTTCCTGTGTGAATGTTCCTTTCCGTGTCCCTGACACCTGTACGGAGTGGCCCATCACCAACCAGAACCAGCAAAACCCCTCAAATGCACCATAGCTGCTCCCCACATACAACCACACCAGAAATCACCACCATCATAGCTGCCACCAGTGGTGACAGCCTCACAATCTCCATCAAATGCATCATCAATTTTTTAAAGACCAACAAGAGGGAAAGGGACGGGAATAAGATAAACTGAGGCACAGAATTAGACAGCAAAGCAGTTGGCTCAAGGTCACGCAGACCAAGATACCAAGAGTCGGGAAGAAGGTATCCTGACGACCCCCAAAAAGTGCTCAAACCCCACCCAAAGGAACATTCAGGCCCACAAACCTGGAAGTCTGATCAGCTTCCCTCACTCCCAAGCCTCACCTGTTTCTCCCTTCCCCAAAACAGACAGCAGATCCTCCATCTCCTTTTGAAAGGCTGCTGCCAGAAACCCCCAACCCCAGCTCGGGGAGCCCACTTTCCTTAAAGTTGGGGTGCTGCAGGACCTCCTTGTCCCACAACATTTGAGGAGAGGGGCTGGGAAGATTCCCCTCCTTGCACACTTCCCCGCGCCTGCTCACCTGGCTCCCCTCGGCCCCCAGGGTCCCTCGGTCCAGCCTCCTCCCTGGGAGAGCGGGCTCTGCCCTCCGCCGTCCTCTCCCACCAGGCCAGGGCAAAGCGCCGGAGGCACTGCCAGGGCTGCATGGGGAGGCGTGGGGCTGGGGGGCGCGCACCAGCAGCCTCACACGCCCCGCCGGGCCCTGACAGCCGAGCTGCGGAGGCACCCGGCCTGTCCCCTCTGCTTCCACCAGCATCCTGCTGCCCCCACCGACAGGACTCGGAGCTGGCCCGGGAGCTTCTGACGTAGCAGGGGGGTGCGTGGGAGGGGAGGGTGGGCCACGGTGGTGCGTCCCCTTCCCAGCCCCACCCTCCACCCCTCAGCCGCCTGCAGTCCCTATCTTCTCACTCACCCTAGATGCCCTCCCCAGCTGGGGGCGCCCTCCCCTGCCCTCTGGCCTCTGCGGGGGGAGGGGTTAAGATTAAATAGCCCCTCCCTAAACCCCTCCCTCTCGTGGCCCTCCCTACTCGCTGGTAGAGCGGGGAGCTGGTCCCCAGTTTCTGCAACTGCTGCTGAGGCTCAGAGGTCTCCAGGGCTAGGGCCTCGAGGTGCGGGGAGCTGGGGTGTGTGGAATACTGGCTTGTATCCTGGCAACGCGGCCAACCCCAGAACTCACTCATCCCCTTCCGTCCCTGAGGGCTGGCGCAAAGGGCCCACCACCACCATCCTAGCCCGTGCACCCCATTCTGGGAGCTGAGGGAGGGAGGCCTTTGATGCACCCCTCACTTCTCCATTCCCTTCCCCTCCCCCTGCATCCTCCTCTTCCCTCACCTCGGATGGACGCTCCCCTCCCCCTACCCTGCTCAACATCCATCCCCCTTCTTCTTCTCCTCCCCCCTCCCCCCTCCATACAAGCCCCTTTACAGTTGAACCCCTCTGGCCCCCACCCCGGGGCGTCGTGAGGCCCTCCCCACCCTGCCCCCTCCTCCGGTCCCAGCACTCCTCTCGCCTGGGTCCTTCTCCCAAGCCCAGCGCACAGCGGTCCCCTGCCCCCCACACACCTGCACCCCAGCATCCCTCGCCCCGCCGGCCACCGCCTCCCCGGCCCGGCCGCCGCCCCCGCCCCCGGCCGAGGGGGAAAACACACAAAGAAAACAGAAATACCTTCCACTTAAGCATGGAGGCACATTAGGGAGGAGAGAGACAGGGACATGCCTTGGGACGGAGCGTTCCCCATCGGGCGGGGGCGCGGGGGGCGGGGGCCCCGGGCCGGCCTGCCTGGCGCTCGCCCTCTCGCTGCCTCGCGGGCTCCTCGCTCGGCCCCAGCCCCGGGGCGCGGTGCCAGGCGGGCGGGCCGGGGGCGCGGGCCCCGCCGGGGTGGACCAGCTGGGAGGGCGCCGGCGGCCGGGCGTGTGGGTGCGCGCGCGCGCGGGCGTGTCACCGAGTGTGCGAGTGCGAGTGTGTATGTGTGTGTGTGAGTGTGTGTGCGCGCGCGCGGGCCGGCGCGGGTGTGTCACTCTGGGCGGGCGCGCGCGCGCGCGGCGCGGGCGCGCGCGTGTGGCCGGAACGTACAAAGGGCCGCCCGGGGCGGAGGAGGCGGGGGAGGGGAGGGGGCACTGCGCCTTCTCGCTCCCTCCAGCAGCACGGCGGGATCCCGCAGCGCGCGGCCGGGGCCGGGCGCGAGGCACGCTCAGTCTCCTCCCCGCGCCACCTGCTTCTCCCACCCCAAGTAGTGTTCGCACCACGATGGAGACAAATACGTTGACCAGGGACCGGGAACACTTGGAGGATGGAGGACTCCTGGGTCTCCAAGCCTGGGCGCGCCTAGGGATGGAAAGGCTCTCGGGGCTGGGTGGGGAGGCGGGGCGGCGAGACTGGGGGCTCCCTTCAGCCAAGGTGACCTCGGAAACCAACAGCCGCCCCATTCCGGGAGCGCCTAGATCCTCCTCTGCTTCTGCCGCGCGACCCCTCACCCCACCGCGCCTAGAAGCGGCTCAGTCAGAGGGTCTGGGCTCCCCGGCGCCCCCTGCTGGGCCGCCTCCTGGCCCCGGCTCCGGGTTGCGGCCCCTCCTGCAGGCGTGCGCGGGAACTGCAGGCGCGCGTGCTAGCAGGGAAGTGGTCTGCGCCCCTCCGGCCAGTGAGACCCCATGGCAGGACGCTCCAGCGACGGTCCCTGCTCACGCCTCGCTTGGCGGCGCCACTGCCGCCTCTACCGCCGCCGGCAGAGCACTAGCTCGGCTCCACCCTGCTGTCCCCCGCCCCTCCGCGTCCCACCTTCGTTGGCCTACCTGTTGGCTCCGCAGACTTCTCCAGCGCTGACCCAGACCCAGACCCAGGCCCGCACAGACACCTCGTGCTCCAGCGGCCCCCTCCCTCCCTCGCTCCGATGCTCTGACCAGTCCCTTCTCTCTCAAGCTTTCTTGGGGAGGAGAAGGTGGGCTGAGTCCCCTGTCCCTTTTATTTACTTCTGGCGTTTCCAAAAGCAGTTTAGGTGAGCAAGAGAGGGAACAGAGTACTTCTATTCACTATGGACCATCAGGCAGAGTGGCAGGCAGGCAGAGAGCCCAGGAGAGGAGACCCCACCCCAAGTGGCCCAAATGACAAACCGGTTTCCCCACTTCCTGGTCTACCCAGTTGCAACCTTAATCTGGGCTCTCCCAATTTCCTGTCCACCCCCCCGGCCTGCCCCTGAGCCAACTACATGCCCAGCTAGGGACAAGGTCCCAGATTCCTCTTAGAGATCAATAACCAATTGCAGTAACTCAGATGCCAGGGCCAGGACCAGAGGAGAGGCCCTTCCCAGCTCCAGCGGCACAGATCAGGAAGACAGCCAAGAGCTGTGTCCTTGGACACACAGTCTGGGCACACGACCCCAGCGGCCGGCACCCTGACTTCTTCCCTCCTGGGCCAACTGCCTCTCCCTCTGCCAACTGGATGGTGCCCATCTTTTGGCCTCTGAGAGCACAGTGGGCATCCATCCAGCGCCCTGCCTGGCTGCCTGCCCAGGATGGGCATGGGAGGCAGCAGGCTCTGTGTGGGGGAGGCTGAGGGGAGGCAGGGGTAGCTTCCCCTCAGCACATGGACACCACCTCCCAGGCGGCTGGGAGCCCAGAGCTCTGGCACACGTCGCTCCTCCATTCAGACTCCCCACCCACCCACTGCACAGGACTCCTGCCCTTCACCTCCCCCCAACTCAGATTCCCCGCAAGGAACAAGATTTCTTCCCTCCCCCACTTTGTGCCTAAGGGGAAGAAAATCAGCAGGTGCTCTACCCATAATTTAACCCTTTCAACAGCCTGACAGAAGTGAGCATTTTCAACCCCCTATCGGAGAGATACAGCCAATTGCCCAATGTAAGAGCAGCAAAGTTGAAATTCAAACCCACATCTGCCTTACGCCAAAGCTCCCCGCCTGTCTTCTATCACCATCATCTCATAACCCTGTGGGCCGCCACAGCAGGGACAACCCCTGGGACACAAAGTCTCATAACCATACAGTTGTTCGAAGAGAACTGGGATCAGGAATGTGGCTGAGAGTTAAGATGTATAGCCATGCCATAATCGGGAAGGAGACAGGGATCTGGTCCTGTTGTGGGGAGAGTGACCTGAGGCATTACCTCTAGTTGACCATTGAAAAGATGCTTGTGCCATCGAGTGGAGATTTGCCTGCCCAACCCCACTGGCTTGGGGTGGAGTGGGAAATGTTCTGTGATGCAGCCCCCAGGGATTGGGAGCAGTTCCAAAGATGTCAGCAGAATGAAACATCCATTTTTACCCACCCTAAGGTGAGCTCGCTCATCATGAAGGCCACCTCCATAGTGAGGCGCTTAAATCAGATATATGTAATATTTTTAATTTGTATAGCTCACCTTTTAATGATGAATCCTTAGCATTTCTGATCATCCTCACAGCTGTCAGCTCATTTGAGACCCTTATCCCCTCTCCTCCCCAAAGATGCTTTGTCCACACCCACCCCACCCAGCTGACTCCATGGGTCCCCCAGAGGGGTGAGAAGGGATACAGCTCCCTGAATAGAACCCAAGGTCCCAAGGCTGAAAGTGGAGCCACAGAACATATGGCCTGGCACCATCACCCCTCATTGACCCCAAGAAAAATAGGTGGCTTTCCCTCCTCCCACCAGGTCTCAAAAGGAGGGGTTCCTGGTGGAGAGAGAAGGCTGGGGACACCATCTCCACTGATCAG
Organism: Macaca mulatta; assembly: GCF_049350105.2. NCBI lineage: Eukaryota > Metazoa > Chordata > Mammalia > Primates > Cercopithecidae > Macaca > Macaca mulatta. The sequence goes on from NC_133421.1 coordinate 62,882,639, forward strand.
GGCGAAAGCAACACAGGTATTACTTCAGCTGAGAGACGAGAATTGCTCCTGTAAGCTGGCATGGTGCCCAGGCACAACCAATTTGCCAGCTGCCTCCACCTGAGATGCCTCAGGTGCCACCCCGCCCCCGCTCTCATTCCTCAACAGGTAACTTCCCTCTGGTCCCCCTCCCCTGTGCCTCTGGCAGTGTATTTGGTTGGGAGAGGGCAGCTGGCATGTTTGGGGCTTGGAATAGCAGATCCTAACCACTCACCTTGCCTCCCCAAACATCCCACCCAGTCCTCACCTGTTCCTGGGAGTCTGCAAGAGACAGGTTATGGGGGTGCACCCCAGAGGAGAGAATTCTCAGCCTTGCCTCTCCTTCCCCAAGATGCAATAGGAACAGGGATTGCATCTGGAGAAACATCTGGGCAAGTAAAGGGAGGTGGGCCTTGGGATGGGCAGAGAGGGGTGTCTGGGCCTCTAGGAGAAGGTACAGGGTGATGTGGAAATAATGGCTGGGACACCCCAAACTGCTCACTCTGCTGTTTTGGAGCACCCCCAGCGCAGTATCCTTGAGAAAGCCCCCGGTCCATGGGGCTCTTGTCTGGCCAGGCATTTCAGGAGACCCCAAGGAACCATCCACATTCCACTAAGGGGGGGCCTGCAGACAGTGAGGGCCTGGGGACCTGGTCCTATTCTGGAGCAAGTAAACAAGGGCAGTGACGTGGCACCTGGGGCACAAGGGGGTGGGGGAGGAGCCAAGGAGGAAGAGGGTGCTTCCCCCTGCCCCAGGCCTGCATCTGGGGGTTTCTGAACACAGCCTGGTCTTCCAGAGCCCCTAAGCCTCCCTTCTCACATTCCTCACCCTCCTGTTCCTCCTCCCACTCCATAGGAGAGGAGGGAGTGGCAGTAAATTTCTAAAGACCATCCCCCCTTCCCTGCTTGTTATTGTAATGAATGCTAATGATGCTCCCTAATTGATACCCTCATTAGCACATCAAACCCGCTTTCTGAAGAATGGAGAGAGAAAGTGGAGTCAGGTTCTCTGGGGTCGGAGCTGTAGCCAGCCTCCTCCAGAGAACCTTATCCTGATGCTTCTGGCAGGGAGGGACCGGTGTAGGGGCTTGGAGTGAAAAGCCAAGGTGTTCCCCTCCCAGTGGGAATTTCCTGAGCACAAGGCTCTCTTCCCTGTCTGATGGCAATGGTTCCATCTGTCCCATCAGACCGGGAGCTCCTTGAGTCAGGCACCTTGCTCCCCTCATTAAGCCAGGGCTCCCCCTATGGTAGGGCAGTGGCTCTCAAAGTAATTGGAAAAGCCCAATCGCCTGGAGGGCGTGTTAAACCAGGGATTGCTGCCCGCCCTCCAAGGTCTCAGATTCAACAGATTTGAGGAGGGGCCTGAGAATTCGCATTTCTTTTTTCTTTTCTTTTCCTTTCTTTTCTTTATCTTTTTTTTTTTTTTTTTTTTTTGAGATGGAGTCTCACTCTGTCACCCAGGCTGGAGTGCAGTGGCTCGATCTCGGCTCACTGCAACATCTGCCTCCTGGGCTCAAGTCATACTCCTGCCTCAGCCTCCCGAGTAGCTGGGATTACAGGCAACCGCCACAACGCCCAGCTAATGTTTGTATTTTTAGTAAAGACTGGGTTTCACCATGTTGGGCAGACTGGTCTTGAACTCCTGACCTCAGATGATCCTTCCTCGGCATCCCAAAGTGCTGGGATTACAGACGTGCCCCACCCCGACAATTATTTTATTTATTTATTTATTTATTTATTTATTTATTTTAAGATGGAGTTTCACTTTTGTTGCCCAAGCTGGAGACTGGAACTGGATCCCGGATCCCCTACTGTGTGCCAGGTCCATGCTCTGTGATGCTGATGCCAGTGGATCTCCCTTCTCTGTAAGAGGAAAGAATAATGGCAAGGGAGAGGGTTCCTAGCACCCATCTCACTCTGGGTGACCTCCCAGGGCCTAAGTGGAGAGAGGGGCTTGTGGCTACAGTCCATGAGCATGCGTGCAGCTCCCCACCTCTTCCCTTCCCACTTGGTCCCCTAGGCATAAGAATTGTTGGGGTGGGGCCAGGCGCAGTGGCTCACCCCTGTAATCCCAGCACTTTGGGAAGCCGAGGCAGGAGGATCACCTGAGGTCAGAAGTTCAAGACCAGACTGGCTAACATGGTGAAACTCTGTTTCTACTAAAAATACAACAAATTAGCTGGGCGTGGTGTCAGGTGCCTGTAATCCCAGATGCTTGGGAGACTGAGGCAGGAGAATCACTTGAAACCGGGAGGCAGATGTTGCAGTGAGCTGAGATCGCGCCATTGTACTCCAGCTTGGGCAACAAAAGTGAAACTCCACCTCAAAAAAAAAATTAAAAAGTATTGTCGGGGTGGGGCTGGGTGCGGTGGCTCACGCCTGTAATCGCAGCATTTTGGGAGGCCGAGGCAGGTGGATCACCTGAGATCAGGAGTTGAGACCAGCCTGGCCAACATGGCAAAACCCTGTCTCTACTAAAAATACAAATATTAGCCAGGCATGGTGGCGTGCACCTGTAAGCCCAGCTACTCGGGAGGCTGAGGCATGAGAATCACTTGAACCTAGGAGGCGGAGGTTACAATGAGCCAAGATCACATCACTGCACTCCAGCCTGGGCGACAGACCATGACTGTTTCTCAAAAAACAAACAAACCAAAAAAGAATTGCCTGGGTGGGTGGGTGAGTGAACTGCAACCTTAGTGCTATAGTTGGGGGAGGAGGGAGAGAGGAGACTGGAGCTGCAGTGGAGAGATGGAGGACCAGGGGATGGGGCAAACAGAAGTGGGATGAAGAGAAGGTGAGATGTGCAGAAAAACGGAAGAAAAGGGAAGAAGAGGGGAAGCAGAGGGGAGGGGAGGAAAGAGAGAAGAAGAGAGGGAGAGATGTAAGGAGAAATGGAAAGAGTGAAAGAAGGCCTAGGACAGGGAAAGGGAAAAAAGAAGAAAGATGAGGCCAGGGCAGGGAGGAGGAGAAGGAAGGTACAGTCTGTATCTCTCCTTAAGAGGACATATTATGAGCCACTAAGGCCCAGGTACACTATAAGCCCAACTCCTGCAGGGCCACACCCAGCTTGACTTTAAGGCTCTAGATTCCACCATCTGATTCACATGTCTTGGGGAAAAAAATGGAAGCCTCCTCCCACCTCCAGCTAGCTGCTCTCCCAGGCCTACCAACCAGCCTTAGAAGACTGTGGTAGAAGGTGCGGGGAATGGAGCCAGTACTATCCTGATCTGTTTTACCCCTGCTAGCACCTAGTAACCACCTCCTTGCCTTCCAAGGTTATAGTACTCCCCTACTTAATGATGAAAGTAGGAAGAATTCTCACGCATTGCTGATGGGAATGTGAAATGGTTGAGCAGCTATGGAAAGCAGTTTGGCAGTTCTTTAAACATAGAACGACCCTATGATCCAACAGCCCAAATGTCCTTCAGTGGACGAATGGATACACAAATTGTGGTATATCCATACAATGGAATACTATTCATCCATAAAAAGGAATGAAGTACTAATACATGCTTCAACATGGATGAACCTCAAAAACATCATGCTGGCTGGGCACTGTGGCTCAGGCCATAATCCCGGTGCTATGAGAGACCAAGGCAGGAGAATTCCTTGAGGCCAGCCTGGGCAATGTGGCAAACCCCTATCTTTACAAAAAAATCTCCAACCCTCACCAAAACATCATGCTAAGTGAGAGAAACCAGTCATTAAAAGTCATATATTGTATGATTCTATTTATATGAAATATTCAGAATAGATAAATCCACAGAGATTTGCCTGGAGAGATGGGAGAACAGGCAGCAACTGTTAATGGGTATGAGGTTTCCATTTGGGGTGACGAAAGCGTGTTGGAACTATATAGAGTTGATTGTTGCAAAGTATTATGAAAGCACTAGCTGGGCGTGGTGGCTCACGTCTGTAATCCCAGCACTTTGGGAGGCCGAGGAGGGCAGATCACCCGAGGTCAGGAGTTCGAGACAGCCTGACCAACGTGGAGAAACCCCATCTCTACTAAAAATACAAAATTAGCCAGGTGTGGTGGTGTATGCCTGTTATCCCAGCTACTCTGGAGGCTGAGGCACGAGAATCGGTTGAACCCAGGAGGTGGAAGTTGCGGTGAGCCAAGGTCACGCCATTTCACTCCAGCCTGGGCAACAAGAGTAAAACTCCGTCCCCCAAAAAACAAAAAAAACACACACAAAAAAACAAAGCTCTAAATGCCACTGAGTTTTTCACTTTATAATGGTTACTTTTATTAATATACTATGTAAATCTTGCCTCAAAAAAACAAAGTAATAATGAAAGTAGGAGTCTGCCAGGGAATTCAATGAGCAGAATCATCTGAAAAGTTCAGCCTATCTTCTTTGGAACAAGAGCTTGTGCCCACATGAGTCACAGGCTTTCCCGGTGTGCTGGAACACTGGACACTGCTCCAAGGACTCTCGGAAGATACTCGTAGGGCCTTGGGATGTTTTCTGGCCCCAGGCTGCTCCCCGAAGCCTCTTCCTCTGCCTGGCCCTCACTCCATGGAGGCTTCCCTTTCAGGTTCCTGCCTCCCAAGCAGGTGGCAGACAGGTGATCTGTGCTTTGCATCTTCAGCTAACATCGTGCCATCTGCCCCAGTGGCAGGTCCACCCCTCCTTGATCCTTTGCTCCAAACATAGCTTTCAAAGCCCTTTGGTTTTCTTTACCACAGATTTTCTTTTCTTTTGTAAGTGCAGTGGCACGATCTTGGCTCACTGCAACCTCTGCCTCCCGAGTTCAAGTGATTCTCCTGCCTCAGCCTCCTGAGTAACCGGGATTACAGGCATGTGCCACCATGCCCAGTTAATTTTTGTATTTTTAGTAGAGATAAGGTTTTGCCATGTTGGCCAGGCTGGTCTTGAACTCCTGACCTCAGGTGATCTGCCTACCTCGGCCTCCCAAAGTGCTGGGATTACAGGCCTAACACAGATTGTTTTAATCACCCCATAGGTGAACCTCCGGCTCTCTGGAATCTCACATTCCCCACAGCGCTCTCCCCACGTGCCAGGCCCTGGGCTGCCTGCTCAGGGTGCGGCAGAGTGGGGAGGAGTTCCAGGGTGAATCAGGCTGTTCACTGCTCCTTCCTGCTCCAAAGCTTCCTATAGCCCCTTCTGCTCAAAGATCTTCAATGGCTCCCCATTCTCACACCAATGGATTATAGGAATCTGAACCCTTTGAGGTCTTAACAAAAGTTTTGCATTCACTGTAAATAAATAAACATATGTTCCCATCTACAAGAAATGAGTGGGCCTCTTTGACCTCTGCAGCCCATCCAAGGACCCCTAGGGCAGAGCTACTCAAAGTGTGGTCCACAGACCAGTGCCAGCCACTGGTTCGCAAGAAAACAGAAATGGAGAGCAAGCATTGAGAAACCTTTATAGTGATTGCCTGTACATCTAGGCACATGACCAGTTTTACTGTATTTTACAAAAATATGGGTATACAGGCCGGGCGCGGTGGCTCAAGCCTGTAATCCCAGCACTTTGGGAGGCCGAGGCGGGCGGATCACGAGGTCAGGAGATCGAGACCATCCTGGCTAACACAATGAAACCCCGTCTCCACTAAAAATACAAAAAAAAAAATAGCCGGGCGTGGTGGCGGCGCCTGTAGTCCCAGCTACTCGGGAGGCTGAGGCAGGAGAATGGCGGGAACCCGGGAGGCGGAGCTTGCAGTGAGCCGAGATCGCGCCACTGCACTCCAGCCTGGGCGACAGAGCGAGACTCCGCCTCAAAAAAAAAAAAAAAAAAAAATGGGTATACAATCAATTGGAAATTTTTTTAAAAGGCAGGGGTGGTCCTTCATTACAGAGTTTGAGAAGCACTACCCTAAGGACCCTTTCACCTTTGGTGAGAATGCTGACCTACTCGATAAACTCAGACTGGCATTCCAGGTCCTCCACGACCCCCTCCTCTAATCTTTCCAGCCTTATTTCTGGCTGCCTCCTGCAACACAACACACACACACACACACACACACACACACACACACAAAATCTTCCCTTCACACTCCATGTCTTTGCCCATACTGTTCCCCTCCATGGGGTTGTCCTTTCCTTCCTCTGCACCTGTTGACACCTGACTCTGGCCTCAAAGCCCAGCTCAAATTCCATTTCCTCAGTAAAGCCTTTCCAAATTCCAGCCCCTTCCTTCCTTACACACATAAGCAAACACACAAACATATTCTAGCTGAACTTCGCACTCCCCTGGGCTTTCCTAACACCTTTGTAGCTTTCTTTGTGGCCGTCTGTCTCCTAGCCAAGACAGAGCTGTGGTCCTCTCTGCCGGTGCCTCCTGGCCTCTCCCTCTCTGGGGTGTCCAGCACCTCACTGCATGGATTCCAGGTATTGCTGTCCTGATTTGTACCCCACTCCCCTGGCCTCTCCTGTGGCTGCTCCTCTGTGTCTACCCATCTTCTGTGCTGGCCCCTCTGAGCTCCCCTCAGCAAGGGCTCCATCCCACTCCCTGCCCCACTCCTGACTTCACCTCATCACCTGGGAGATCCAACCCTCTCAGCAATAACTGCTGGTATATGACTGGGGCCAAAAATTAACGACATCTTGACATGTTAAGAACTATAAAAAGGCTGGGTGTGGTGGCTCATACCTGTAATCACAACACTTTGGGAGGCCGAGGTAGGCGGCTCATGAGGTCGAGAGATCCAGACCATCCTGGCCAACATGGTGAAACCTCATCTCTATTAAAAATACAAAAATTAGGCCGGGCGCGGTGGCTCAAGCCTGTAATCCCAGCACTTTGGGAGGCCGAGACAGGCGGATCACGAGGTCAGGAGATCGAGACCATCCTGGCTAACACGGTGAAACCCCGTCTCTACTAAAAAATACAAAAAACTAGCCGGGCGAGGTGGCGGGCGCCTGTAGTCCCAGCTACTCGGGAGGCTGAGGCAGGAGAATGGTCTAAACCCGGGAGGCGGAGCTTGCAGTGAGCTGAGATCCGGCCACTGCACCCCAGCCTGGGCGACAGAGCAAGACTCTGTCTCAAAAAAAAAAAAAAAAAAAAAAATACAAAAATTAGCTGGGCATGGTAGCACACACCTGTAGCCCCAGCTACTCAGGAGGTTGAGGCGGGGGAATCGCTTGAACCCGAGAGGCGGAGGTTGCAGTGAGCCGAGATTGTGAGATGCACCACTGCACTCCAGCCTGGCAACAGAGTGAGACACTGTATCAAATAAAAAAAAAAAAAAAAAAAAGAAAGAAGGAAAGTAAAAAAAAATACATTTTGCTTATTTTTAATTTAATTTTATTTTTTGGAGACAGAGTGTTGCTCTGTTGCCCAGGCTGGAGTACAATGTCTCGATCTTGGCTCACTGCAACCTCCACCTCCTAGGTTCAAGTGATTCTCTTGCCTCAACCTCCTGAGTAACTGGGATTACAGGCGCCCACCACCACGCCCAACTAATTTTTGTATTTTTAGTACAGATGGAGTTTCGCCATGTTGGCCAGGCTGGTCTCGAACTCCTGCTCTCAGGTGATCCGCCTGCCTCGGCCTCCCAAAGTGCTGGAATTACACGCATGAGGCACCACGCTGGGCCCATAAGTGTTTCAAATGAATCATTATTTCTAGTTTTGCCCTGATTAGCGGATCCACAGCAACCAATCTTCCTCGATTTGGCCACATTTTTCTATTTGTGCTTCAGCTGGAGAAACGGAGGCAGAGAAGGGCCTCCATAGAATCCAAAGTTGGGCCTGAAAGCAGGAAGAAGCTCAGCTTCACCGGTAATTCTAGCACTTGGGGAAGACGAAGCTGGAGGATTTCTTGAGCCCAGAAGTTTAAGACCAGCCTGGGCAACATAGTGAAACCCCGTCTCTAAAAAGTAAAAATTAAAAAAAAAAAATTAGCCAGGTGTGGTGGTGCATACCCGTAATCCCAGCTACTCAAGGGGCTGAGACAGTAAGGTCACTTGAGCCCAGGGGGTGGACACTGCAGTGAGCCATGAATGCACCACTGCACTCCAGCCTGGCCAATAGAGTAAGACCTTGTCGCAAAAAAAAAAAAAAAAAAAAAAAAAAAAAAAAAAAAAAAAAAGAAGAGGAAGAAGAAGAAGGAGGAGGAGGAGGAACAAGAATAATAATAATAAGAAGAAGTAGTTTGGCTTCATCAGAGTTAAAAATGCCTCAAGAATTGTGCCCACCGGCCGGGCGCGGTGGCTCAAGCCTGTAATCCCAGCACTTTGGGAGGCCGAGACGGGCGGATCACGAGATCAGGAGATCGAGACCATCCTGGCTAATACGGTGAAACCCCGTCTCTATCAAAAAAATACAAAAAACTAGCCGGGCGAGGTGGCAGGCGCCTGTAGTCCCAGCTACTTGGGAGGCTGAGGCAGGAGAATGGCGTGAACCCGGGAGGCGGAGCTTGCAGTGAGCTGAGATCCGGCCACTGCACTCCAGCCTGGGCGACAGAGGAGACTCCGTCTCAAAAAAAAAAAAAAAAAAAAAAGAATTGTGCCCACCTTGAGAAACAGAGGGAAGGAGGGCATATTTCATCTGAAAAGGGAGAAACTAAAATAATGATCACCGTGTGTGTGAGGGAGGAGACAAGCCAGGGAACGCTCTAGGGGCTTCATGTCAGCAAGAGAGACTGAAATTAGCTCTAAGTGTGAACCTCCTGGCAGTGCAGGATGGATGATGAAGGCCTGGCACCAGGGGGAGGATGCTGGGTGACTCCCTATTCAGAGATCATTCAACCAGGATTAAGGGTGGAGGCCCAGCCAGGCCTGCTGGGAGGCAGAGGACCACAGCAGGTGACCACTTAAGCTGCCATGCAAGGGCAGAGCCTCGCTGACAGGGAGAGGCTGAGAAACAGATTATTATTATTATTATTATTATTATTATTATTATTATTATTTTGAGACGGAGTCTCGCTCTGTTGCCCAGGCTGGAGTGCAGTGGTGTGATCTCAGTTGACTGCAAGCTCCGCCTCCCGGGTTCACCCCATTCTCCTGCCTCAGCCTCCCGAGTAGCTGGGACTACAGGCATGCGCCACCACGACTGGCTAATTTTTTTGTATTTTTAGTAGAGACGGGGTTTCAACGTGTTAGCCAGGATGGTCTCGATCTCCTGACCTCGTGATCCACCTGCCTCGGCCTCCCAAAGTGCTGGGATTATAGGCATGAGCCACTGTGCCTGGTGAGAAGCAGATTATTAAGGCAGGGTCCAGAGCTTTAGAGTCTTCAAAGCAACCCCATAATCAAGGCTTCAAGGAGGCAAGCCAGGATTACGAATAACCCGTTTTCCTGTTGAGAAAACTGAAGCCCAGAGAAGTTAAGAAACTTGTTTGAGGCCTCACAGGTGAGCCAGGACTTGAGCCCAGACCCTCAGTCCTTAAGTCCAGTGAGATGACCCCCACTGCCCTGCCTCTTGGGGCCAGAAGCTTCCCAGATAGGACCCAGGCCTCCTTTCTTGGTGGCTCTATCAACTTCCCTAGGCCTTCTGCACCCCCACATCCCCATGCCACCCTCTCCGCCAACACCCCAGCCACACAGCCCCAGAACAGGGCGGGGACCGCTGGGAGAGGCTACAAATCCCTCTCCTAACAACTGAACTGAGGGAGGAAGGAGGTGGGAACAGGTCCCAAACTTCCATCTCACTTGTCCTCGCCCGTCTCCGTCTCAGACTCTCGTGATAGGAAAGTAGGCCAGTTTGGAATATGTCACGGATATTTTCAACAACCCCATCTGTACTATAGCTTCGCACACAGCCTACCGGGGTGGAGCCAGAGGCTTCCTGCCGGATGAGGAATACACCTGCTACCTCTGGGGCTCAGAGCCCAGATGGGGGCTGGGGACGTACACAGGGGACTCTGGAGGGCCAGGCATCCAGCAGTCAGGATAGGGCGGGACAGGAGACCAGTCATGTCTGTCCTCTTCCCAGAGCAGCAGGAGCAGAACAGCTGGGACCTACGGACACCATTCCGCTGCCCTGCGACAGTGTGCCCTGCCAGCCTGGGGGTGGGGCACTGAGGAAGGAGCAATCAGTCCTCAGGGAAAGGGATCTGGAAAAGCTTTATAGGAGAGGTGGCTGAAATCTGAGTTAGGCCTTGAAAGCAAAGCAGGATTTTGCTGAGTGGTAAAGAGGAGGAGGGTGTTCCCGGCCAAGGGAGAATGTTGGGAAAGCTGGGGTCAGCGCGCTGGGGTCAGCGCGCAGGAGCCGGTATGGCTCAGGGGTAGAGGGCTGCCCAGGGAGCGGCAGCAGGAGAGGCTGGGACGGGGCAGGCTAGTGTTGGAGGAGCTGTGAATGGTGGATGCCCAGCTAAGGAGCTTCGGGTGGGCCCTGCAGGTGCCCACGGAGGCTTTTAAGTGACATGATTCAGGAAGAACATGTAGCTATGGGCAGGGAGGAGTCACCCTGGGAAAGGCAGGGATGCAGAGGTTGAGTAAGTGTCTCTTCTGGACACCAGCCACCCTGACCACATCCTTCTCCAGTTCACTAGCAGGGTAACCTCTCCTGACTGGGGAGAGAGGCCAATGTAAGAAACAAATTCCTTGTGGAAGTTTTAGTGACAGCCAGGCGAGGTGGCTCACGTCTGTGATCCCACCACTCTGGGAGGCCGAGGCAGGCAGATGACTTGAGCCCAGGAATTTGAGAACAGCCTGGACAACATAGCAAAATCCCGTCTCTACAAAATAAAATGCAAGAATTAGCCAGGCATGGTGGTTCCAGCTACTCGGGAGGCTGAGGTGGGAGTATCACTTCAGCCCAGGAGGCCAAGACTGCAGTGAACCATGATCATACCACTGCACTCCAGCCTGACCCACAGAGCAAGACCCTGTTTAAAAATAAAAAAAGAGAGAGAGAGAGGGAGAGGTGTTAGAGACTTACTAGCTCAAGGGGACCAAGGTCAGGTCAGGGATGCATTTCAGGGGATTCTCCTGGAAAGGCTGGCCCAGGGGACACCCACATGCTTTTGTTTACTAAGCACCACCTGCTATAGGCACTTGGCAGCATGGCCTTATGTAACCTCATAACAAGCCCAAGTGGTGCATATGCTTCCCTCCTTTCTATTGATGTGGAAATAGAAGCTCAGGAAGTTCAGGTTCCATCCCCAAGGCCCCACAGCTTGTAAGTGGCATAAGAATTTGGGTCCATGTGTCTCCCAGAGCCCAGTACATCCCCTTCATCTCTTACCACCTCCCAGAGCAGAGCCATGACTCCCTTCCTAAGAAGGGCCCCAACCTTTACCCCCTCTCACTGTCTCTACCCAGATCCAGGGCTTCAGGGCCCCATGGCAACCCTACAACCCCAACTACACTCAGATAAAGAAACTGAGGCTGAGCAATGGCTCATACCTGTAACCCCAGCACTTTGGGAGGCCAAGGCGGGCAGATCACTTGAAGCCAGGAGTTCAAGACCAGTCTGGCCAACATAGTGAGACCCTATCTCTCCTAAAAATACAAAAATTAGCCAAGTGTGGTGGTGCCTGTAATCCCAGCTACTTGGGAGGCTGAGGCAGGAGAATCACTTGAGTCCAGGAGGTGGACACTGCAGTGAGCTGATATCATGCCACTGTCCAGCCTGGGTGACAGAGTGAGACTCTGTCTCCAAGACAAAACAAAACAAAAGAAACAGGTCCAGAAGCATCAAGTGAGTTGCCCGACGACACAAGTTAATTTGTGATGTAGGCAGAATTCAGAGCCAGATCCCTTCTCACACCTACCCACTCTGCCTTACAGCCCTGTATCTCTGGCAGTTTATTTGGTCAGGAGGGGGCAACTGGCATGTTTGAGAGCACTCAGCCTCTGTGTTTCCCAGTTTCTTCATCTGTAAAATGGGCCTGGGAGGGTTAGTGAGAGTGCACAGATACAAGCCACTCAGCACAGTGCCTGGTATGCACTTGACACTCAACAAATATTTATTGAGCACCTACTAGGAGCAGCGTCATCTTTCAGTGGTTGGGGCGCAACCAGAAACAGAAACAATCTCCTGCTCTCCCAAAGTGGACGTGAAGATGAGGATTGAGAGAATGGGCTAGAGGCACAGGGAACGTGCCCCATAAATGCTCCCACTAAGTCCCACCTTCTGGCTGTGGGAGCTTGAGCAAGTCTCTCTGGCGTGTCTACGTGTGGATCTAGAAATTGGGAAGAAGGCGGGAGAAGCTCCCCAGTGTGTAGCCGCTATGGATTACTGTCACCGCCAGCCTCCATGGTGAGCAGTCCTGCTCCAACCCTGTGAGACCAGCACAGCCCTTCCCAGCCCTGCTCTGTTTTCAGCCACATCTGGGTCAGGCAGACGGATGCACCCTTTGCCTCCTGTCCCCTCCCTTCCAGGACCCACAGCTGTGTTCCTTGTCCTGTTGGAGACTCAGAGCTGCCCAGCCCCCGTCCAGGTCCTGCCCTGAACTGGATGCAAGCATCCTGTCGGAGGCCGTAAGGGGCTGGTGTTCAAAGGTGTTCAAGGGACACCTTTGAGGACCTGACGCTGCCCTGAGCATCGGGCTCGAGCTCCTTACTTCCAAGGGGTGGGCTGCGCTTCTGGCCAAAATCAAGGAGCTCCTCATAGAAGGACAAGGAAATCTAGGTCTAGCTCTAGGAACATAAAATAATCATACTTGGGGTCATTCTTAAGCACTCAGGATATTATTCTATTTAATTCAATCTGCGTGTATAAAACTCCATTTTAGAGTTGATAAAAGCGAGGCTCAGAAAAGTGAAGTGACTTGCCTGTGGCATCCAAAGCCCCTCTCTTCTTTACCTCCAGGCTGATGGAAACACTTGGCCCTGAGTCCCTGGACTGTGTGTCCAACTTCCAGGCCGCAGCTGGATTCCAGTCCCCAAGTGTAACCAGAGGCAGGGGAGCTGGGACCCCAGGACTGGGGAGAAAGAGTCTGGCACCTCCCCATGGCTGTTGTGGCTCACATTGTCCCTTCCAGGAACAGCTGCTGCTTAGTCTCCTTCACCCCCAATCTCAGGGTCAGGAAGTGGGGCCACTATTGGGAGGTGGGATCAGGCCCTTCCTAGTTCCCCAGTGCTGCTTCCAAAACATCATTCTGTCATTTTTCTTGCAAAAGCCTCTGCTCTATCCATCTGTGCCACCCTCACTGTGCCACCCACAGTGGCCTTGTCCATTGAGCCCGCAGTACTGCCTCTCATTTGTTGAAGCCTTTTGACATTCCAATTCCTAGCATATCCTGGGTAACTTCAAAGTCTCAGCCCCTCAGTGCCGTGACCTTCACATGCCTGATCACTTTCCACTGTATCCACAGCCTTGTTCCCATCTAGACACTGTTACCATCTGTATGTGCTCATGTTTTCCTCTCTGGAGCATCGTCTACTCCCTTTATTCAACGATTCGTCATACAACTGTTCTTCAACCTCCCATTAACTGATCCAGAGGTGCAGTCCCTGTCCATCAGCTCCCTTCTGCCTCCACTCCTTTTTTTTTTTTTTTTTTTTTTTAAATGAGGCAGGGTCTCACTCTGTCACCCAGACTGGAGTGCAGTGGTGAGGTCTTGGCTCACCACAACCGCCGCCTCGTAGGCTCAAGTGATTCTCCTGTCTCAGCTTCCCAAGTAGCTGGAATTACAGGCATGCACCACTACCATCTGGATAATTTTTTTTTTTTTTTTTTTGAGACAGAGTCTCGCTCTGTCGCCCAGGCTGGAGTGCAGTGGCCAGATCCCAGCTCACTGCAAGCTCCGCCTCCCGGGTTCACGCCATTCTCCTGCCTCAGCCTCCGGAGTAGCTGGGACTACAGGCACCCGCCACCTCGCCCGGCTAGTTTTTTGTATTTTTTAGTAGAGACGGGGTTTCACTGTGTTAGTCAGGATGGTCTCGATCTCCTGACCTCGTGATCCGCCCGTCTCGGCCTCCCAAAGTGCTGGGATTACAGGCTTGAGCCACCGCGCCCGGCACATCTGGATAATTTTTGTATTTTTAATAGAGACAGGGTTTCACCATGTTGGCCAGGCTGTTCTCGAACTCCTGACCTCAAATGATCCACCCACCTCAGCCTCCCAAAGTGCTGGGATTACAGGCGTGAGCCACTGCGCCCAGCCCACTCTCTTCTCTTGTCAGCCCAGAGTCCCTGATTTGTCAGATCATCTTGACTCCCCACCCTCTGTCTTTTGGGGTTACACTTCTCTGACAAAACCCGAACATTTGGACTTCTGATTTGAGATGGCTACCCTGAGCCCGCATGTGTGCCCCTTCATCCTGGACAATCCCTTTGAAATGACACACAAAAAAATATCCTGGGGTTTTAAAACAGATTCGATTATGCTGATAGCACAACCTAACAAAGAAGGAATCCATGACACCATAGAGGGCTCCACTAAGAGTGTGGATTTTCCCCAAAGAGCCCTAGATTTGCATCTCAGCATGGGAATAAGGCAGGGATGTCCACCCTCTTCATCCCTAGTCAGCACTGTAGTTCAACCAGTGCAAGAAAGGGAAAAAGACATCAGATTTGAAAAGCAGCAGCAAAATGATCATTATTCACAGATGACATGAATTTCTATGTAGAAAATCTGATGGAATTTGTTAAGTGGCTATTAGAACTAATAAGTAAGTTTAACAAGATTGTAGGAGATAAGATCAATATATAAAAATCGATTACATTTCTATATACTAGCAAGTGAACTATTGGAAATTGAAATTAAAAAAAAAAAAAGAAACCCTGTATAGTAACATCCAAAAAATATGAAATATTTAGGGATAAGTCTGACAAAGGATATACAAGACTTGACACCAGAAACTATGAAATTTGCTTAGAGGAATTAAAGACCTGAATATCATCCCTAGTCAGCACTGTAGTTCAGCCAATGCAAGAAAGGGAAAAAGGCATCAGATTTGAAAGGCAGCAGCAAAATGATCATTATTCACAGATGGCATGAATTTCTACACAGAAAATCTGATGGAAGCTGGGTGCAGTGGCTCACGCCTGTAATATCAGCACTTTGGGAGGCCAAAGCGGGTGGATCATCTGAGGTTAGGAGTTCAAGACCAGCCTGGCCAACATGCTGAAACCCCATTTCTACCAAAAATACAAAAATTAGCAGGGAGTGGTGGCAGGCACCTGTAATCCCAGCTACTCGGGAGGCCAAGGCAGGAGAATGGCTTGAACCCGGGAGGCAGAGGTTGCAGTGAGCCAAGATTGCGCCATTGCACTCCAGCCTAGGTGACAGAGCGAGACTCTGTCAACATATAAAAATCGATTATATTTCTATATACTAGAAGGTGAACTATTGGAAATTGAAATTAAAAAAAAAAAAAACCTGTATAGTAGCATCCAAAACATATGAACTATTTAGGGATAAGTCTGACAAAGGATATACAAGACTTGATACCAGAAACTATGAAACTTGCTTAGAGGAATTAAAGACCTGAATAAATAGAGAAATATACCATGCTCATGAATCAGAAGACTTAATACTGTCAAGATGTCAACTCTGGCCGGGTGCAGTGGCTCATGCTTGTAATCCCAGCACTTTGGGAGGCTGAGGTGGGCAGATCACGAGGTCAGGAGATCAAGACCATCCTGGCTAACACAGTGAAACCCCGTTTCAACTAAAAATACAAAAAATTAGCTGGGTGTGGTGGCGGGCACCTGTAGTCCCAGCTACTCGGGAGTCTGAGGCAGGAGAATGTCGTGAACCTGGGAGGTGGAGCTTGCAGTGAGCCGAGATCCCCCCACTGCACTCCAGCCTGGGCAACAGAGCAAGACTCCATCTAAAAAAAAAAAAAAAGATGTGAACTCTTCCCAAACTGATCCATAAATTCAACACAAGCCCAGTCAAACTTCCAGCAGATTTTTTGTTTAGAAATTGACAAGCTAATTCTAAAATTCTTATAAAAATGCAGGGACTGAGACCAAGCACAGTGCTCATGCCTGTAATCCCAGCACCTTGGGAGGCCGAGACGGGCGGATCGCCTGAAGTCAGAAGTTCAAGACAAGTCTGGGCAACATGGTGAAACCCCTTCTCTACTAAAAATACAAAACTTAGCCAGAACGGTGGCACACGCCTGTAATCCCAACTACTTAGGAGTCTGAGGCATGAGAATCACTTGAACCCGGGAGGTAGAGGTTGCAGTGAGCCAAGATCACACCACTGCACTCCAGCCTGGGCGACAGAGTGAGACTGTGTTGGAGGAAAGGAAGAAAGGAAGAAAGGAAGAAAGGAAGAAAGACAGACAGACAGAAAGAAAGAAAGAAAGAAAGAAAGAAAGAAAGAAAGAAAGAAAGAAAGAAAGAAAGAAAGAAAGAAAGAAGGAAAGAAGGAAAGAAAGGAAAGAAAGGAAGAAAGAAAGAAGGAAGGAAGGAAGGAGAAAGAAGGAAGGAAGGAAGGAAAGGCAGGCAGGCACAAGGGATTCAGAATAATCAAAACAATTTTGGAAAAGAAGGGGACAAATTGAAGGACTTCTACTACTTCAAGATGATTGTAAAGCGACAGCACAATCAAGACAGTGTCATATTGGCATCAAGATGGGCAAATAGATCAAGGCTTGTAAACGGATCCATGTATATAAGTTCAACCAAATTTCAACAAAGATGTAAAGGCAATCTAGTGGAAGAAAGATAGTATTTTTGCCAGGTACAGTGGCTCACGCCTGTGATCCTAGCATTTTGGGAGGCCAAGGCAGTTGGGTCACTCGAGTTCAGGAGTTTGAGCCCAGCCTAGGCAACATGGTGAAACCCTGTCTCTACCAAAAATACAAAAATTAGCCAGTCATGGTAGCATGCGCCTGTGGTCCCAGCTACTTGGGAGGCTGAGGTGAGAGGATTGTTTGAGCCCAGGAAGTAGACTGCAGTGAGCCGTGGTCATGCTGCTGCACTCCAGCATGGACAACAGAGCGAGATCCCGTCTCAAATAAAATATAAATAGACAGTAAGTCAGCTGGTTGTTGTGGCATGCACCTGTAGTCCTAGCTACTTGGGAGGCTGAAGCAAGAGGATTACTTGAGCCCAGAAGTTCAAGACTGCAGTGAGCTACGATCATGCCACTGCACAGCTTGGGTGAGAGAACAAAACCTTGCCTTAAAAAAAAAAAAGGAAAAGAAAAAAGAAAAGGCTGGGTGCGGTGGGTCACGCTTGTAATCCCAGCACTTTGGGAGGCCGAGGTGGGCACATAACCTGAAGTCAGGAGTTCAAGACCAGCCTGGCCAACATGGTAAAATGCTATCTCTACAAAAACACAAAAATTAGCCAGGCATGATGGTGGGTGACTGCAATCCCAGCTACTTGGGAGGCTGAGGCAGGAGAATCACTTGGGATACAGAGGTTTCAGTGGGCCAAGATCACGCCACTGCACTGCAGCCTGGGCAATAGAGAAAGACTCGGTCTCAAGAAAGAAAGAAAAGAAAGAAAGAGAGAAAGAGAGAAAGAGAGAAAGAGAGAAAGAGAGAAAGAAAGAAAGAAAGAAAGAAAGAAAGAAAGAAAGAAAGAAAGAAAGAAAGAAAGAAAGAAAGAAAGAAAGAAAGAAAGAAAGAGAAAGAAAGAAGGAAGGAAAGAGAGAGAGAAAGAAGGAAAGAGAGAGAGAGGGAGGGAGGGAGGGAGGAAGGAGAGAGAAAAGAAAAGAAGGAAAGAAAGAAGGAAAGAAGGAAAGAAGGAAGGAAGGAAGGAAAGAAAGAAAGAAAGAAAAACAAACAAACAAACAAACAAACAAACAAACAAAGAGGAAGAGAATAAAAAAGCAAGCCAGACTGGGAAAGAGTATTTGCAAGCATATATGGATAAAGGACTTTTATCCAGGATACAAAAAGAACTCTAAAATCCCAATAATAAGAAAACAACCCGTTATTTAAAATGGCCATACGGAGCCAGGTGCAATGGCTCACACCTGTAATTCCAGCACTTGGGGAGGCCGAGGCAGGTGGATCACCCGAGGTCAAGAGTTTAAGACTAGCCTGGCCAACATGGCGACACCCGGTCTTTACTAAAAATACAAAAATTAGCTGGGCGTGGTGGTGTGTGCCTGTAGTTCCAGATACTTTGGAGGCCGAGGCAGGAGAATCGCTTGAACCTGGGAGGCAGAGGTTGCAGTGAGCCGAGATCGTGCCACTGCACTACAGTCTGGGTGACAGAGCGAAACTCCTTCTCAAATAAATAAATAAATAAATAGGTACAAGTTCCAGGCATGGTAACTTGCACCTGTAATCCCAGCATTTTGGGAGGCCAAGGCAGAAGGATTTCTTGAGCCCAGAAGTTAGAGACGAGTCTAACAACATAATGAAACCCTGTCTCTACAAAAAAAATGTTTAAGCTGGACACGGTGGCTCACACCTGTAATCCTAGCACTTTGGGAGGCTGAGACAGGTGGATCACCTGAGGTCAGGAGTTCGAGACCAGCCTGGTCAACATGGTGAAACCCTGTCTCTACTTAAAAAAAAATACAAAAATTAGCCAGGCGTGGTGGCGGGCACCTATAATCCCAGCTACTGGGGAGGCTGAGGCAGGAGAATTGCTTGAACCTGAGAGGCAGATGTTGCAGTGAGCTGAGATCACTCCACTGCACTCCAGCCTGGGCGACAGAGCAACACTCTGTCTCAAAAAAAAAAAAGTTTAAAAACTAGCTGACCATTGTGGCTCATGCCTGTAGTCACCGCTACTTGAGAGGCTGATGTGGGAGGATCCCTTGAGCCACAGAAGTCAAGGCTGCAGTGAGCCACGTTTGCACCACTGCACTCCAGTCTGGGCAACAGAGCAAGACCCTGTTTCAGGGGAAAAAAAAAAAAAAAGCACAAGGTTTTGGATACTTCAACAAAGAAGAAGATATGCAGATGGATATAGAAAGATGCCCATCACTAGTCATTAGAGAAATGCAAATTATGGTTTCACAATGAGATAATTGCTATTGGAACAGCACAGTATCAAGTGCTGCTGAAAATGAGGAGAAAATGAAACTCATACACTGCTGGTGGGTATGTAACATGGTATTACCACTTTGGAAATTAGTTTAGCGGTGGTTTTTTGTTTTGTTTTGTTTTGTTTTTTTGAGACAGAGTCTCGCTCTGTTGCCCAAGCTAGAGTGCAGTGACGTGATCTTGGTTCACTGTAACCTCCACTTCCTGTCTTCAAGCCATTCTGCCTCAGCTTCCCGAGTAGCTGGGACCACAGGTGCCTGCCACCATGCCTGGCTAATTTGTTTTGCTTTGTTTTGAGACAGAGTCTTGCTCTGTCGCCCAGGCTGGAGTGCAGTGGTGCAATTTCAGTTCACTGCAACCTCTGCCTCCTGGGTTCAAGTGATTCTCCTGCCTCAGCCTCCTGAGTAGCTGGGATTACAGGCGTGCACCACCACGCCCAGTTAATTTTTGTATTTTTAGTAGAGACGGGGTTTCACCATGTTGACCAGGTTGGTCACAAACTCTTGACCTCAAGTGATCCCCACACCTCGGCCTCCCGAAGTGCTAGGATTACAAGTGTGAGCCACTGCGCCCGGACACATAATAAAAAAGTATTACGCTGGATGAAAGAAGACAAATGAAAAAAAGAGTATCTACTGTATGACTGCATTCAGAAAATGCAAACTAATCTATAGGGATGGAAAACAGATCAATGGTTGCCTAGAGATGAGGGGAGGGGGTGGAGAGTGGGGGGAGCAAAAGGGCATGGGGAAACTTTCGGGGTGATAAATATGTTCATTATCTTGACTTGATGGCTTTGAGGATATGTCCATATGTGAAAACTTATCAAATTGTACATTTTAAATATGTGTAGTTTATTGTATTATCAATTGTTCATAATAAAGCTATAAAAAGGTAAATAAAAAGAAGCAAGAATCAAATAAAAGAGTTAATCTAAGAAAAGAAATGAGATATAAATACTACAAAAAGAGCAAAATCATCACTACATGCAGATTACATTATTATCTAGTTAGAAAAGTCAAAGATTCAACTGAAGCCATTTAGATCACACCAGCAGGTTCAGTAAAATGGCCAGTTAAAAGAAAAATGTACAAAAATCAATAGTTTTATTTTTTACCAAGAAAAACCAATTTTAAAATGTTAGAAAAAATTATCTAATTCATGATAGCAATTGAAGCTATGAAATACCCAGGAATAAACTTTACCCAGGATATACAAGAAGACCTGAATAGCAAGATCTATGCCATCTTCTCAAAATGGAAGAACACTCTGGAAAAGCTCTCATTTTCCCCAAGATTACTCTATAAATTCAATGCAGCTCCAGTTTAAATTTCCAGTGGAATTATTTAACCAAAACTAGAAAAGATAATTCTAAAATTCATCTGGAAGAGTAAATGGATACTGACAACAACAACAACAACAAAGTAGTTAAAAATAAGGATAATTGACCAGGTGGGAATTACTTCCATTACCACTAATCCAAATGTACCATAAAACAATTATTATTACAGCAAGCATAGGATTTATTTTCCTATTTCACAAATATTTATGAAATAACCAAGTAAATGAATAGGCAAACATAACAATAGAACACGTTGTACAGAAACAGTTTCCAAAACATTTTTCATGTAGTGAATATTTTAGTATAAAGGCTTTTCATGTATTTATATTATTTTTATTTTTTATTTTTCCGAGATAGAGTCTCATTCTGTCGCTCAGGCTGGAGTGCAGTGGCGTGATCTCTGATCACTGAAACCTCTGACTCCTGGGTTCAAGTGATTCTCCTGCTTCAGCCTCCCAAGAAGATGGGATTACAGGTGCCCACCACCACGCCCGGCTAATTTTGGTATTTTTAGTAGAGATGGGGTTTCACCATGTTGGCCAGGCTGGTCTTGAACTCCTGACCTCAAGTGATCTGCCCACCTCGGCCTCCAAAAGTGCTGGGATTACAGGCATGAGCCATCTGTATTTAATGTATTTCTATTAAATATGTCCTGGATATCCATGAGTCCCTCAAAAGCAACATGTCCCAAATTGACCTACCTTCCTATTCATGCCCCTCTTCCTACTCCACAGTTCCAGACAATCACTCAGCCAGGAAAAGTAGTCACCCTGGATCCCTCCTTTCCCTCCCACTCACTCTCTCATTCAGTTTTACCTTTTAAGATACTTCTCAATCTCCACCTCCCACCACATGGAAATTTAGCACATGATAAAAACAGCGTTTCAAACTAGCAAGGAAAAGAATCCATGCTGGAACAAGTGGCTATCCATCTATGAAAAATAAATACTTAAGTCAGATCTATACATAAAAATGAATTCCAGATGGATTAACTAAGTATATAAAGAACTAAACTACAAAAGCACCAGGAAGAAATACAGGAGGGTTTGGGTTTTTTGTTTTTTGGGTTTTTTGTTTTGTTTTGTTTTGTTTTAATCAGACAGTGCCAGAAGAAGAACATTTTTTGTAATTTGGGGATAAGAAGGACTTTCATAAGACATGAAATTCATAAACTATAATGAAAAATATCAAAATATTTGATTACAGTAAAAGACACCATAAAGTTAAAAAAGTGAATGCTAGGCGGGGGGCGGTGGCTCACGCCTGTAATCCCAGCACTCTGGGAGGCTGAGGCGGGCAGATCACCTGAGGTTAGGAGTTCCAGACCAGCCTGGCCAACGTGGTAAAACCCTGTCTCTACTAAAAATATAAAAATTAGCCCGGCATGATGGAACATGCCTGTAATCCCAGCTACTCAGGAGGCTGAGGCAGGAGAATCACTTGAACCCGGGAGTCGGAGGTTGCAGTGAGCCAAGATCGTGCCACTGCACTCCAGCCTGGGCAACAAAAGTGAAACTCCGTCTCAAAAACAAAAACAAAGTGACTGCTAAAGTGGGAGTTTTGCAGTATTTAAAGCACAGATAGAGTTACCTGCTAATTATTATCCCTGATATACAAAAGGATCCTGCAGATCAGTAAGAAAAGGTCAGAAAATCCAACAGGACAGAGGGCAAAGGTAACGACAAGACAATTTATGTTTTTTGTTTTTTTTGAGACAGAGTCTCAGTGTGTTGCCCAGGTGTTGCGGTGGTGTGATCATAGCTCACGGCAGCCTTAATCTCCTGTACTCAACCTCTCAAGTAGCTAGAACTACAAGTGCACACCACCAAGCCTAGCTAATTTTTTGTATTTTTATTTTTTGTAGAAACAGGGTCTCGCTATATTGCCCAGGCTGGCCTCGTATTCCTGGACTCAAGCAACCTTCCCACCTCAGCCTCCCAAAATGTTGGAATTACAGGCATGAGCCACTGCACCTGGTAGAGATATATTTTGGTCCATTAATTTGGTAAAAAATTAATGCAATTGATAATGTTTGGTGTTCACCTGAGCGCAGATACAAGGGAACTCTCAAACATTGTTGGCGAATATACAAAATAGTACGACAGTTTGGGAGGCAATTGATCTGTACTCACCAAAATGTTAAACAAACCCTTTGAGAAAGCTACTCCTTTTTAGTAAAAATCTGTGGTTTTAGCCTTCCCAGCACCCATTATCCCTTCAGAATTCCGGCAACTGCCCTTCGCTTTTGCAGATTGTCTGCAAAACCACTTCTCTCCTACTGTCTGGCAAGCGGTTTGCTGGGGCTGGCTCCGCCTCCCAGTTGCAGGGGTGAGTTCTGTGACTTAGACTTGCCCAATCAGTGTATCCATCCCCCACCTCAAGCAAACTGATTGGTTTAGGGCAGGGCATGTGATCTAAGTGAGAGCCAATCTCCCAGAGAAGAAGAGCAGTTGGCGTGTGGCGTCTTGACTTTCCATGCAAGAGTTGATCTGAGAGTGAAGCCAAAACAAAGGAAATCTAAGTGCTGGTGAGAGATTATGAAGGCGAAATTTGGGCACCTGAACCCAGCTATACTTGAAGTCAGTTGTCCCTAGGAATTGAGTGATATGAGCCAGTAAAACACCCTCCATGACCAGGCACAGTGGCTCACACCTGTAATCCCAGCACTTTGGGAGGCCAAGGTGGGCGGATTATTTGAGGTCAGGAGTTCGAAACCAACCTGGCCAACATGGTGAAACCCCCGTCTCTACTAAAAATACAAAAATTAGCCGGGTGTGGTGGCACGGGCCTGTAATCCCAGCACTTTGGGAGGCCGAGGCAGGAGGAACGCTTGAGGCCAGGGGTTTGAAACCAGCCCGAGCAACTTGGTGAAATCTCATATCTACAAAATATACAAAAACTAGCCTGGCATGGAGGAGTGTACCTGTAGTCCCAGCTACTCAGGAGGCTGAGGTGGGAGGATCACTTGAGCCCAGGAGGTAGAGGATGCAGTGAGCTGAGATCACACCCTTGCATTGCAGCCTGGGCAACAGAGAAGATCCTGTCTCAAAAATAATAAATAAATAAATAATAAAATACTTGAGGGGGAAAACGTTTCTTAGAACCATGTGGAAATACTACTTATTTTTTGTTTCGTTGTTTGTTTGTTTGTTTTTGAGACAGAGTCTAGCTCTGTTGCCCAGGCTGGAGTGTAGTGGCACAATCTCGGCTCACTGCAACCTCCACCTTCCGGGTTCAAGGAATTCTCCTGCCTCAGCCTTCCGAGTAGCTGGGATTACAGACATGCGCCACCACGCCCGGCTAATTTTTGTATTTTTAGTAGAGACGGGGGTTCCACCATATTGGCCAGGCTGGTCTCGAACTCCTGACCTCATGATCCACTCACCTCGGCCTCTCAAAGTGCTGGGATTACAGGTGTAAGCCACCGCACCCGAGCTTTGTTTTTAATTTAAAAAATAGACCAAGACCCCCAGTGGATACCTGAAACTGTAGATAGTACCAAATCATATATGTACTATGTTTTTTCCTGTACATACCTATGACAAAGTTTAATTTTAAAATTATGCACAAGAGACCGAGCACAGTGGCTCACGCCTGTAATCCCACACTTTGGGAGGCCAAGACTGGTGGATCACCTGAAGTCAGGAGTTCAAGACCAGCCTGGCCAACATGGTGAAACTCCGTCTCTACTAAAAATACAAAAATTAGCCGGGCATGGTGGCACATGCCTGTAGTCCCACCTTCTCGGGAGGCTGAGGCAGGAGAATCACTTGAACCCAGGAGGCAGAAGCTGCAGTGAGCCGAGATTGCGCCACTGCACTCCAGCCTGGGTGACAGAACAAGACTCCGTCTCAAAAAAAAAAAAAAAAAGGCACAAGAAGAGATTTACAACAATTAATAAAACAGCACAATTGTAACAATATACTTATTGTATTCCACCTACCTATTCTCAGACTTCGACCGACCTTGGGTAACTAAAACTATAGAAAGTGAAACTGTGGATAAGCCGGAACTACTGTATGTCTATGCATATGAAAAAGTCTGGAAGTACAGACAGACACACACACCCCACAGCCTCACACACACACGTGCGTGCGCGCGCACACACACTATTAGCAGTAGTTATCCCTAAGGGAGTGGCAATGGGAACCAAAGGGATCCACCATTGTGTGTGTGTTTTTTGTTTTGTTGCTTTTTTTTTTTTTTTTTTTTTTTTTGAGACAGAGTCTCTGTCACCTAGGCTGCAGTGCAGTGGTGCAATCTCAGCTCACTGCAACCTCCTCCTCCCAGATTCAAACGATTCTCGTGCCTCAGCCTCCCATGTAGCTGGGATTACAGGTATTAGCCACCACACCTGGCTAATTTTTTTATTTTTAGTAGAGATGGGGTTTCGCCATGTTAGACAGGCTGGTCTCAAACTCCTGACCTCAAGTGATTTGCCCGCCTCAGCCTCCCAAAGTGCTGGGATTACAGGCATGAGTCACTGCACCCAGCCCCAAAGGAATCCACTTTTAAACCTATACACCTCTTTATGATTTGAATTTTTCTTTTCTTTTTTTTTTTTTTTTTTTTTTTTTTGAGACGGAGTCTCACGCTGTTGCCCAGGCTGGAGTGCAGTGGCGCGATCTTGGCTCACTGCAAGCTCCGCCTCCCGGGTTCCCGCCATTCTCCTGCCTCAGCCTCCTGAGTAGCTGGGACTACAGGCGCCCGCCACCGCGCCCGGCTAATTTTTTTTTTTTTTTTTGTATTTTTAGTAGAGACGGGGTTTCACTGTGGTCTCGATCTCCTGACCTTGTGATCCGCCCGCCTCGGCCTCCCAAAGTGCTGGGATTACAGGCTTGAGCCACCGCGCCCGGCCTTCTTTTCTTTTTTTGTAGAGATGGGATCTTGCTTGAACTCTGGGCCTCAAGTGATCCTCCCACCTCAGCCTCCCAAAGTACTCGGATTACAGGCATGAGCTACCACGCCCAGCCTGAATTTTTCTAAAGAGCATTGAATCATTCATTCAACAAATATTTAAATAGGACCTGTCTTGACCAATCACTGTTCTAGGTTAAGGCCATAGCATTAAACAAAACGGACAAAAATCCTTGCTTTCATGATGGGAGGGGGCATCAATGTATTTTAAAAATGTTATCTAGGCGGGATGCAGTGGCTCACACCTGTAAACCCAACAATTTGGGAGACTGAGGCAAGTGGATCACTTGAGGTCAGGAGTTCGAGACCAGCCTGGCCAACATGGCAAAACCCCATCTCTACTAAAAATACAAAAAAATTAGCTGGGCGTGCTGGCTTATACCTGTAGTCCAGCTACTTGGGAGGCTGAGGCAGGAGAATCACTTGGAGTCAGCAGGCGGAGGTTGCAGTGAGCCAAGATCACACCAGTGCACTCCAGCCTGGGTGACAGAGTAAGACTCCGACTCAAAAATAAATAAAATAAAATAATATGTTAAAAATTGATGAATCCAACTCTTGGCTTTTATCGTGCCTGCATCCAGGCAGCTGAGCATCACTAGAGAAAAGCACATAGCTGAGAAGACTGGTACCAAAGAAAATGGTGGTCCTCAATGTTATATGAAACCTGAACGTGGCTTGACAATCCTGGCTATGCTTCAGTGATTAACTCCCTTCCTGCTCTTCAAAGTGACAACTTCCAACATCTCCCCTTCTCCTTCCTTAAACTGTTTAAAAGAGTGATTGCTGGAGCCAGGCCCGGTGGCTCACACCTGTAATCTCAGCACTTTGGGAGGCCAAGGCAGGTGTATCATGAGGTCAGGAGTTCGAAACCAGCCTGGCCCAGATGGTGAAACCTCATCTCTGCTAAAAATACAAAAATTAGCCGGGTGCGGTGGTGGGTGCCTGTAATCCCAGCTATTCAGGAGGCTGAGGCAGGAGAAGCGCTTTAACCCGGGAGGCGGAGGTTGCAGTGAGCCGAGATCGCACCACTGCGCTCTAGCCTGGGCGACAGAGCAAGACTCCTTCTCAAAAAAAAAAAAAGGGGGGGGGGAGTGATTGCAATTGTCATTAGGACAGTTCATCAGTCTTCTGTGTCTCTGCCTTCTGGGCACAAAGCACGATGCAATTTCCCTTCAAGTTAGGAATGGCCACGCAACTTGGTTTGGTCAATGAAAGTTGGACAGAAGTGATATGTGTTACTTCCAGGTCAATGCTTTTCTTAAAAAATTCAGTAGTTTTGGGGGTGCAAGTGGTTTTTGGTTACACGGATGATTTATATAGTGGTGAAGTCTGAGATTTTAGTGGACCCCTCAACTGAGTAGTATACATTGTACCCAACACATAGTTTTTTTATCCCTCACCCGGCCCCCACCCATTCTGCTTCTGAGTCTCCAAAATCCATTTTATCATTTCTTTTTCTTTTTTTGAGACGGAGTCTCCCTCTGTCGCCCAGGCTGGAGTGCAGTGGCGTGATCTTGGTTCACTGCAACCTCTACCTCCTGGGTTCAAGTAATTCTCCTGCCTCAGCCTCCCAAGTACCTGGGATTACAGGCACCCACCAACAAGCCCGGCTAATTTTTATATTTTTAGTAGATACGGGGTTTTGCCACGTTGGCCAGGCTGGTCTCAAACTCCTGGCCTCAAGCAATCCACCCACCTCGGCCTCCCAAGGCACTTGGATTACAGGCATGAGCCTCCTTGCCTGGCCTCTTTATTTGTTTATTTATCTATTTTTATTTCTGTTTTTGCACCACAATTCTAAGAAACTTTCAGATAGGCCGATGGAGAGAGTCTCCAAGCCAAGATTGCCCGTTACAGGAGTTCAAGTCCCACAGGAATGGGCCAGCCCTTGTTCCCTGCCATGCTCAGTACTGGCCAGGACCAGCCCTGGCAAGCATGACCTCAATGCAAACACAGTGAAGGACGCCTGGGCAGCAGCCAGGGCTGTCAGTCCACTCTGCCCCATGTGGCAGGTTCCCTTGAAGGAAATCCGAGCGGCACATTTCAATGACCACCAGAG
This sequence comes from Macaca mulatta, assembly GCF_049350105.2. Taxonomy (NCBI): domain Eukaryota; kingdom Metazoa; phylum Chordata; class Mammalia; order Primates; family Cercopithecidae; genus Macaca; species Macaca mulatta. The sequence goes on from NC_133421.1 coordinate 62,909,809, forward strand.
TTGCTTTAACCTAGGGGTCAGCCAACTGCAGCCCAAATCCAACCTGCTGCCAACCTGGGGCCAATCCAACCGGCTGCCTGGTTTTGTAAACAAGTATTTGTGGGAACACAGCCGCACCCTTTTGTTTACATGTTGTCTCTGCCTAGTGCTGTACTACAATGGCAGCGTTGAGTAGTTGCGACAGAGATTATAGTCTCTGTTGTCTATGACAATAGCTGTGACCTACAACGCCTAAAATACTTTCCAGCTGGCCCTTTACAGGAAAAGTTTGCCGATTCCTACTTCAATCCACTGAGACTTGGGGGTTGTTTATTGTCACGGCCAAACCTAGCCGATTCTTACCAATGTCAGTATCTAAATTTGTCTTCATTTCTTTTTTTTTTTTTTTAATTGAGACAGAGTTTCGCTCTGTCACCCAGGCTGGAGTGCAGTGGTGCAATCTCAGCTCACTGCAACCTCCGCCTCCTGGGTTCAAGTGATTCTCCTGCCTCAGCCTCCCAAGTAGCTGGGATTATAGCCTCCCAAGTAGCTGGGATTACCATGCCCAGCTAGTGTTTGTATTTTTAGTAGAGGCGGGGTTTTACCATATTGGCCCGGCTGGTCTCGAACTCCTGACCTCAGGTGATCCACACACCCCCCGGCCTCTCAAAGTGCTGGGATTACAGGCGTGAGCCACCAGGCCCGGCCTATTTGTCTTCATTTCTTCATCTCCTACTTTATAACCCACTCCACCTGGTGCCACCTCACTTACTCCATTCAAACTACTCTTCCTTAGGCTGTGGCATACGTGTTTTAGTCCTTACCTAATAGGACCTCTCAGCAGCAGAGAGCAGTTACCCATTTTCCTCTTTACAAAAACACTCTCTTCCCAGCTTCTAGGATACTGTACTTTGTTTTCTGTTTTTAGTTTTTGTTTTGAGACAGAGTCTCACTCTGTCGCCCAGGCTGGAGTGCAGTGGCGTACTCTTGCCTCACTGCAACCTCCACCTCCCAGGTTCAAGTGATTCTCCCGTCTCACCCTCCTGAGTAGCTGGGATTATAGACGTGCGCCACCACACCTGGCTAATTTTTGTATTTTTAGTAGAGATGGGGTTTCGCCATATTGGCCAGACTAGTCTCGAACTCCTGACCTCATGATCCACCTGACTCGGCCTCCCAAAGGGCTGGGATTGCAGGCATGAGCCACCGCGCCCGGCCATGATACTGTACCTTCTTGGTTTCCTTCTCTCAACGTCTTTGACTACCTCTTCTCAGTCTCCTTGGCTCAACCCAACTATGAAATGTTCCTCAGTTTTTCGTCCTAGGCCTGTTTCTTTTTTTTTTTTTTTTTTTTTTTTTGAGACTGAGTTTTGCTCTGTCTCCCAAGCTGGAGTGCAGTGGCGCGATCTCGGCTCACTGCAAGCTCCGCCTCCTGGGTTAACGCCATTCTCCTGCCTCAGCCTCCCGAGTAGCTGGGACTACAGGCGCCCGCCACCGCGCCCAGCTCATTTTTTGTATTTTTAGTAGAGACGGGGTTTCACTGTGGTCTCGATCTCCTGACCTTGTGATCCGCCCGCCTCAGCCTCCCAAAGTGCTGGGATTACAGGCGTGAGCCACCGCGCCCAGCTCCTAGGCCTGTTTCTATCCTCACTCCCTAACTCTCCCATTGCCTGAATTACCACCCATATTTTAGCAGGTCCCAATTAATATCTCCAGCTCAGATATAAATTCTAGTCCTATATATTGAATCGGATACCAGGACTTTCTCCACTAGGCTGTCAACTAGTCCAAAACTGATCTCATTATCTTTCCCCTTAGTTCTGTTTCTCCTCCTGAGTTTTTAAAATAAATAGGGGTGCCATCCACCAAACCTCTTAAACCAGAAATAGGAGAGTCTTCCTTGATTCTTTACTCTTTCACTCTATACCCTAAAGCAGGAGTCGGGCCACACAGCAGGAGGTGAGCGGCTGGCCTGCATCCCCGCCTGAGCTCCGCCCCCTGTCAAATCACCAGCGACATTAGATTCTCATAGGAACAGAAAGCCTATTGTGACTGCGCATGCGAGGGATCTAGTTTGCGTGCTCCTTATGAGAATCTAAGTGATGCCTGATGATCTGAGGTGGAACAGTTCCATTCCAAAACCACCCCCCATCGCTTCTCAGCCTTCTGGCTAAGATCAAGTGTAAAACCAGCTCCCACACCATCATCTGTGGAAAAACTGTCTTCCACAAAACCGGTTCCTAGTGCCAAAAAGGTTGGAGACCACTACTCTAAAGGCAATCACGAAGTTTTGCTTTTTTTTTTTTTTTTTTTTTTCTTTTTGAGACAGAGTCTCACTCTGTTGCCCAGGCTGGAGTGCAATGACACGATCTCAGCTCACTGCAACCTCCACCTCCTGGGTTCAGGCAATTCTCCTGCCTCAGCCTCCCAAGTAGCTGGGATTACAGGCACATGCCACCACACCTGGCTAACTTTTTGTATTTTTGTAGAGTAGTGGGTTTCATCATGTTGGTCAGGCTGGTCTCGAACTCCTGACCTCAAGTGATCTGCTTGCCTCGGCCTCCCAAAGTGCTAGGATTACAGGTGTGAGCCACTGTGCCTGGTCACAATCACTAAGTTCTATTTTTCCTACCTCCCAAATATCTAATTTGTTCACATCTCCTTATCTTCACCACCATGAATCTAATATAGGATGCCAGTTTCACTCACCTGGACAACTGCTCCACTCTCTTAACCTGCTTCTGTGCGTGTGTTCTTCCAGTCAGATCTTCATATGCAACCAGAGACCTTTGCAAATACAGGAACAAATAAACAAATAGAATATGGTAAATTAAACCCAACTCTATTAGTATTTACATGAAATTTAAAGGGGCTAAATCCTCTAATTAAAAGAAAAAAATGTCAGATTGCATTAGATAATCCAATTATATGCAGTTTACAAGAGCCACATCTTCAATATAAATTCAGCAGTTTTGGGGGTGCAAGTGGTCAATATAAGGATACAGAAGGCTTACAATTAAAGGATGAGGCCTGGGTGTGGTGGCTCATGCCCATAATCCCAGCACTGTGGGAGGCCAAGTCAGGCAGATCGCTTTGAGCTCAGGAGTTGAAGACCAACCTAGGCAACATGGCAAAACCCCATCTCTACAAAAAATAAATAAATAAGTAAATACTATAATTAAAAGATGAAAAAAAGATATAATGCAAGCGCTAACCAACATAAAGTTGTTGTAGCTATATTAATATCAGACAAAGTAATCTTTAGGGCAAGAAGTATTACTAAAAACAAAGAGGGAACTGGGCCAGGTGGCTCATGCCTGTAATCCCAGCACTTTGGGAGGCCAAGGCGGGTGGATTGCCTGAGCTCAGGAGTTTGTGACCAGCTTGGGCAACATGGTGAAACCCCATCTCTACTAAAACTACAAAAAAATTAGCCAGGTGTGGTGGCGCACTCCTGTAATCCCAGCTGCTTGGGAGACTGAGACATGAGAATCACTTGAACCCAGGAGGTGGATGTTGCAGTGAGCCAAGATCACGCCATTGCACTCCAGTCTGGGTGACAGAGTGAGGCTCTGTTTAAAAAAACAAACAACAAAGAAAAGAAAAACAAAAACAAAGAGGGACATTTCATGATCATAAAAGGGTCAATTCAACAGGAAAATATAACAGTTCTAAATACTCATCTGATAATATAACCTCAAAATACATAAAGCAAAAATGGACAGAATTCATGAACAGGCCAGGCGTGTTGGCTCATGCCTGTAATCCCAATGCTTTAAGAGGTCAAGGTGCCAGGATCTCTTGAGATCAGGAGTTCAAGACCAGCCCAAGCAACATAGTGAGAACCTCATCTCTACAAAAAACTAAAACTAAAAATAGGTAGGCGTGGTAGCATGCACCTGTAATCCCAGCTACTCAAGAGGCTGAGATGGGAGGATCCCTGGAGCCCAGGAATTCAGAGCTGTAGTGAGCCATGGTCATGCCACTGCTTTCCAGCCTGAGTGACAGAGCAAGAACCTAACTAAAAAAAAAAAAAAAAAAAAAAAAAAAAAAAAAAATTGAAGAAGAAATAGGCAAACCCCCAAAATTCCCAGTCATAGTTGGAGATTTTTGACACAGCTCTCCCAGTAACTATTAGACAAGTAGATTTTTTAAAAGTCAGTAGAGGATTTGAACAATGTAATTAAACAAATTTCCCTAACTGACATTTATAGGATATTATTTTAAAAACCAGGAGGAAACCAACAACTACAGAAGGCACATGCTTCTCAAGTACCAATTTTGACACTTAACAAAATTGACCATATGCTGGGCCATAAAGCAAGTGTTAACGAATTTCCAATTCCTGAAATCATGTGTAGTATGTTCTCTGGACTCAGTGAAGTTGAGCTGGAAGTCAATAACTAAAAGATAACTAGAGAATTCTCCCCAAATGTTCCGAAATTAATTAATACGCCTCTAAATAGGTCGTGGGGGTCAAAGAAGAAACATCATGGAAGTTATAAAGTATTTTGAACTGAATGATAATGGAATATTGCCCCAAACATGCTTAAGGAGAAATGTATAGACTTAAATACATCGAAGAACAAAAATCAATGATTTAAGCATCCATTAAAAGAAATTTTTACAAGAAGAGCATTTAACACTCCCCTTCCCCCAAAAGTAGAAGGAACAAAATGTTTTTTGTTGTTGTTGTTTTGTTTTGTTTTTAGACGGAGTTTCGTTCTTGTTGCCCAGGCTGGAGTGCAATGGCACGATCTCAGCTCACGGCAACCTCTGCCTCCTGGGTTCAAGCAATTCTCCTGCCTCAGCATCTCGAGTAGCTGGGATTACAGGCATGCGCCACCACGCCCAGCTAATTTTGTATTTTTAGTAGAGACGGGGTTTCTCCATGTTGATCAGGCTAGTCTCGATCTCCCGACCTCAGGTGATCCACCCGCCTCGGCCTCCCAAAGTGCTAGGATTACAGGTGTGAGCCACTGTGCCCAGCCTGGAACAAAATGTTAAAGAGAAGAGAAGAAATCAATAAAATAGGAAACAAATATAGAATGGAGAAAGTCAACAAAGACAAATACTGGTTCTTTGGAAAGATCTCTAAAATTAAAAAAGACCTCTAAAAGTAATAAATAGCAGGAAAGATCAAGGTAAAAAGAGAAGGAGGGAAAGAGATCACAAGTAACAAATATTAGAAATAAAAGCCCGGGTGCGGTGGCTCACCCCTGTAATCTCAGCACTTTGGGAAGCCAAGGCGTGGATTACCTGAGGTCACGAGTTCGAGACCAGCCTGGCCAACGTGGCGAAACCCCATCTCTATTAAAAATACAAAAAAATTAGCTGTGTGTGGTGGCGGGCATCTGTAATCTCAGCTACTAGGAAGGCTGAGGCAGGAGAATTGCTTGAACCCAGGAGGTGGAGTTTGCAGTGAGCCAAGATCGCGCCATTGTACTCCAGCCTGGGTGATAGAGAGAGACTCTGTCGCAAAAAAAAAAAAAAAAAGAAAGAAAGAGTAAGAAATAAAAAGGGAAACATTACTATAGACTCTACAGATGTCAAAAAGATAATAGCAGGATATTATAAACAACTTTACATCGGCATTTGAAAATTGAGATAATATGGGCAAATTCCTTAAGAGAAAACACAGTGTCATAAGAATATTTACAAATTTTGGCTGGGCGCAGTGGCTCAAGCCTGTAATCCCTGCACTTTGGGAGGCCGAGACGGGCGGATCGCGAGGTCAGGAGATCGAGACCATCCTGACTAACACAGTGAAACCCTGTCTTTACTAAAAAATACAAAACACTAGCCGAGCGAGGTGGCGGGCGCCTGCGGTCCCAGCTACTCGGGAGACTGAGGCACGAGAATGGCGTAAACCCCGGAGGCGGAGCTTGCAGTGAGCTGAGATCTGGCCACCACACTCCAGCCTGGGCGACAGAGTGAGACTCTGTCTCAAAAAAAAAAGAAAGAAAAAAAAAAATTTATAAGAATTTTCTGATTTTTGAGATCACAATACGCCTATATCTGTTAAAGAAGTTGAAGGCCGGGCGAGGTGGCTCACACCTGTAATCCCAGCACTTTGGGAGGCCAAGGCGGATGGATCACAAGGTCAGGAGTTCAAGACCAATCTGGCCAACATGGTGAAACCTTGTCTCTACTAAAAATACAAAAATTAGCCAGGCGTAGTGTCAGGTGCCTGTAATCCCAGCTACACGGGAGGCTGAGGCAGAGAACTGCTCGAACCCAGGAGGCGGAGGTTGCAATGAGCTGAGATCACGTCACTGCACTCCAGCCTGAACAACAATATGAGACTCTGTCTCAAAAAAAAAAAAAAAAAAAAAAAGAAGTTGAATTAATTTAAAATCTTCCCGGCTGGGCAAGGTGGCTAACGTCTGTAATCCCAGCACTTTGGGAGGCCAAGGCGAGCGGATTACCTGAGGTCAGGGGTTCGAGACCGGCCTGGCCAACATGGTGAAACCCCCGTCTCTACTAAAAATACAAAAATTATCTGGGCGTGGTGGCACAGGCCTGTAATCCCAGCTACTCAGGAGGTTGAGGCAGGAGAATTGCTTGACCTGGGAGGCAAAGGTTTCAGTGAGCCGGGATCGTGCCACTGCACTCCAGCCTGGCTGACAGAATGAGACTCTGTCTCAAAAAAATAAATAAACAAAATAAAATAAAATCTTCCCACAGAGAAAACTTCAAGCCCAGGCGGGTCCACTGAGGCAATTCTTCCAAACATGTAAGGAAGAAATAATACCATCTTATACAAACTCAGAGAATAGAGAAAAAAGGAACACTTCCCAATTCATTTTCTGAGACTTGCATAACTGTAATACCAAAAGCTGACAAGGATAGTACAAAGAAAGGAAAGTCACAGGCCAGGATCTCTCATAAATATATATACAAAATCCTACACAAAATATAGCAAATCAGGCTGGGCACAGTGGCTCATGCCTATAATCACAGCGCTTTAGGAGGCCAACGCGGATGGATTGCTTGAGGTCAGGAATTTGAGACCAGCCTGGCCAACATGATGAAACCCCGTCTATTCTAAAATATAAAAATTAGCTGGGTGTGGTGGTGGGCACCTGTAATCTCAGCTACTAGGGAGGCCAAGGCAGGAGAATTGCTTCAACCCAGGAGGTGGAGGTTGCAGTGAGCTGCGATCACACCATTGTACTCCAGCCTGGGCAACAGAGCAAGACTCTGTCTCAAAAAAAAAAAAAAAAAAAAAAAAAAAAGGCAACAACAAACAAAGCCAGGCGCAGTGGCTCATGCCTGTAATCCCAACACTTTGGGAGGCCTAGGTGGACGGATCACCTGAAGTTGGGAATTTGAGACCAGCCTAACCAACATGGAGAAACCCCATCTCTACTAAAAATATAAAATTAGCTGGGTGTGGTGGTGCGTGCCTGTAATCCCAGCTACTAGGGAGGCTGAGGCAGGAGAATCGCTTGAACCCAGGAGGCAGAGGTTGCAGTGAGCTGAGATTGCACCATTGCACTCCAGCCTAGGCAACAAGAGCAAAAACTCCATCCAAAAAATAAATAAATATATGTGTGTGTGTGTGTGTATGTGTGTGTGTGTATATATATACACACACATGTGTATATATATATATCGCAAACCAAATTCAGCAATACATTTATTTTTAACTTTTATATTTTGAAGTTTTTTCAATTGTTACTATTATTTTGGAGGCAAGGTCTTACTCTATTACTCAGGCTGGAGTGCAGTGGTGCGATCGCCCCTCACTGCAGCCTTGACCTCCTGGACTCAGGTAATCCTCCCACTTCAGCTTCCCTAGTAGCTGGGACTATACAAGTATGTCACCACACCTGGCCAATTTTTTTATTTTTTAGAGAGACAGTGTCTCTCTATGTTGCCCAGAATGGTCTCAAACTCCTGGGCTCAAGCAAGCCTCCAGCCTTGGCTAATTTTTATATTTTTTGCAGAGACAAGGTCTCACTATGTTGTCCATGGTGGTCTCGAACTCCTGAGCTCAAGTGATCCACCCATCTTGGCCTCTCAAAGTGCTGGAATTACAGATGTGAGCCACTGTGCCCAGTATACATTTTTTAAAAAGATAACACATAATAATGACCAAATGCAGTTTTGTGCAGTAAGGCAAAGTAAATTTAATATACCAAAAAATGTAACTAATCACATTAACAAAATAAAGTAAAAAATCTAAACAACTACTTCAATAGTTGCAGAAAAAGCATTTGGCAAAATTTAATCATTATTCATGATTTTTGAAAACTAGAATAAAAAACACTTTCCTCTATTTGATGGAAGGTATCTCAAAAAAAAAAAAAAAAAAAAAAACCCACAATTGACGTTGTATTTAATGGTACAATATTGAGAGCTTTGCTGCTAATACTAGAAACAAATAAATAAGGATGTCTATTCTAATTGCTTCTATTCAACATTATCCTAGCTAGCTCAATAAAGAAATAAAACCACTTACAAGCATAAAGTCTGAAAAATAAGTCTGTATTTGTACAACAAGGTTATATACAGAGAAAATCCTGAAGAATCTACAAAAACTATTATATTACAATCAATGAGTGAAGTTAGCAACAACATTGTCAACATACCAAAAAGTCAATTGCATTTCTATCAGCAACAAATAATTGAAAAATCAAATTTTAGAAACACCATTGGCAATAATATCAAAAAACATAAAACACTAATAGTTTTATGAAATATATGCAAGACCTCTATTATAAAAATACAAAAATGTTGCTTGAAGAAATAAAAGACAACTTAAACACATAGAGAGATGCATCATGTTCATAGAGTAGACTCGATATTGTTAAGATGTCATGTCTCTCCATGTTGATCTATAGATTCAATGCCATCACAATCAAAATCTCAGCAGGTTTTTAAAATAGAAATGGACAAGCTGATTCCATCATTTATATGGAAATACAGAAGACCTAGAATAGACAAAACAATTTTGAAAAAGAAGAACAAACTTGAAAAACTTACACTATTGGATTTTAAGACTCACTACAAAGCTATAGTAATCAAGATAACATAGTATTGGTGTAGCATAAAATACATCAGTGGAAAAGCGTGTTCATAAACAAACCCATATATATAATAATTCATTTTTGACAAAAGAGTCAAGGTTCTTCAGTGGGGAAATGAAAGTGCCGACAAGTGGAGAGACTTCAACTCTCACCTTACACCATTCACAAAGATTAATTCAAGGTAGATCATGGACCTAAATGTAAAAAGCTGAAACTATAAATCTCCTGGAAGAAAACATAAGATTTTGCAGCCTTGGAGTAGACAAAGATTTCTTAGGATAAAAATGTACCAACCATAAAAGAAAACAAAATGATCAATTGGACATCCTTAAAATTAAAAACTCCATTCATCAAATAATACCTTTGTAAAATGAAAAGGTAAGATATCGAATGAGAGAAAATAATCACCTGCATATATGTGATACAGGACTTATATACAGAAGAAATGAATAACTTCCACAACTCAATAATGGACAAATAATCTAATTTTTTTTTAAAGGCAAAAGACATGGCAGGGTGCAGTGGCTCATGCTTGTAATCCCAGCACTTTGAGAAGCCGAGGTGGGAGGATTGCTTGAGCCCAGGAGTTCGAGACCAGCCTGGGCAACATGGCAAAACTCCATCTCTACAAAAAACACAAAAATTAGTCAGGTGTGGTGGTGCGAGCCTGTGTTCCCAGCTGCTCAGGAGGCTAAGGTGGGAGGATCTCTTGGGCCCAGGAGGTAAAGGCTGCACTGAGCCATGATTGTGCCACTGCACTCCAGCCTTGGCGACAAAGCAAGAAGACCCTGTCTCAAAAAAAATTAGTTAAAGTTAAAAAAGACTTGAAGAGACATTTCACAAAAGAAGATATTTGTGGCCGGGGGCAGTGGCTCACGCCTGTAATCCCAGCACTTTGGGAGGCCGAGGCAGGCAGATCACTTGAGGTCAGGAGTTCAAGACCAGCCTGGACAACATGGTGAAACCCAGTCTCTACTAAAAATACAAAAAGTACCCAGTGTGATAGTGGGCACCTGTCATCCCAGCTACTCGGGATGCCAAGGCAACAAAATCGCTTGATCCTGGGAGGCGGAGGTTTCAGTGAGCTGAGATTATGCCACTGCACTCCAGCCTGGCCGACAGAGAACAAAGACTCCATCTCAAAAACAATAATAATAATAACAACTAGCCGGGCGTGGTGGTTCATGCCTGTAATCCCAGCATTTTGGGAGGCTGAGGCGGGCGGATCATGAGGTCAGGAGTTCGAGACCAGCCTGACCAACATGGTGAAACCCTGTCTGTTACTAAAAATACAAAAATTAGCTGGGCATGGTGGCACGTGCCTGTAATCTCAGCTACTCGGGAGGCTGAGGCCACCAGAATTGCTCGAACCTGGGAGGCGGACGTTGCAGTGAACTGAGATCACGCCGCTGCACTCCAGCCCGGGCGACAGAGTGAGACTCCGTCTCTAATAATAATAATAACAACAACTAAAACAACAACATGCTCATCAGAATGGTTAAAACTAAAGTCTGAAAATGCTACTACATGTTGAGAAGATGTGGACAACCAAAATTCTCTGACATGTATTATAAAATAGTACAACCACTTTGAAAAACAGTTTGGCAATAAAGATGCACCTACCCTATGACTCAGCAATTCCACTCTTAGGTTTTACCCAAAAGAAATGAAAACACGGCCGGGCGCGGTGGCTCAAGCCTGTAATCCCAGCACTTTGGGAGGCCAAGACGGGCGGATCACAAGGTCAGGAGATCGAGACCATCCTGGTTAACACGGTGAAACCCCGTCTCTACTAAAAAATACAAAAAACTAGCCGGGCGAGGTGGCGGGCGCCTGTAGTCCCAGCTACTCGGGAGGCTGAGCCAGGAGAATGGCGTAAACCCGGGAGGCGGAGCTTGCAGTGAGCTGAGATCTGGCCACTGCACTCCAGCCTGGGCAACAGAGCTAGACACCGACTCAGAAAAAAAAAAAAAAAAAAAAGCCGGGCGCGGTGGCTCAAGCCTGTAATCCCAGCACTTTGGGAGGCCGAGGCGGGCGGATCACGAGGTCGGGAGATCGAGACCATCCTGGCTGACACGGTGAAACCCCGTCTCTACTAAAAAAATACAAAAAAAAAAAAAACTAGCCGGGCGAGGTGGCGGGCGCCTGTAGTCCCAGCTACTGGGGAGGCTGAGGCAGGAGAATTGCGTGAACCCGGGAGGCGGAGCCTGCAGTGAGCTGAGATCCGGCCACTGCACTCCAGCCTGGGCAGCAGAGCGAGACTCCGTCTCAAAAAAAAAAAAAAAAAAAAGAAATGAAAACACATGTTCACACAAAGACTTGTACAAGAATGTTTTTGGGTTTTGTTGTTGTTGTTGCTGTTGTTTTTTGAGACAGAGTCTCGCTCTGTCGCCCAGGCTGGAATGCAGTGGCGTGATCTCGGCTCACTGCAACCTCTGCCTCCTAGGTTCAATCCATTTTCTCGCCTCAGCCTCCCAAGTAGCTGGGATTACCGGTGCCCACCACCCCACCCAGCTAATTTTTGTATTTTTAGTAGAGATGGGTTTCACCATGCTGGCCAGGCTGGTCTCAAACTCCTTACCTCAGGTGATCTGCCCTCCTTGGCCTCCCAAAGTGTTGGGATTACAGGTGTGAGCCACCACACTGGGACAAGAGTGTTTATAGCATTTATATTCATAATAAGTTCAAACTGGAAACAACACAAAAGTCCATCAACATGTGATTGAATAAATAAGTTGTAATACATGCGTATCATGGGAAACCACTCACCAATAAAAAAGGAACTTACTATAGATGCATGCAAGAACGTGATAAATTGCGAAAGTCTTATGATTAGGTTTTTTAAAAAGCCAGACACAAAAGAGTACATATTGAATAATTTCATTTATATAAAGTTCTAGAATAGGGAAAATTTAATCTATGGAATAGAAATAAGAAGAGTGGTTGCCCCTGGAGATTTCCTGGAAAGAGGCATGAGGGAACTTATTGGGGTGATGAAAATGTTTGATATATTAATTGAGGTAGTGGGTTCGTAAAAGCCATTTACTGGAAAATCTGTGCATTTTATTGTATATAAATTAGACATCAATAAAAAAATTGAATCGTGTATAAGTAGCACATCAATTATATCCAATTATACATATCTATATATATAAAACAATTGTTTAATAAAAATTATAGTTAGCATCATACTTAATAATAAAATACTAAATGTTCTCTGAGTTTGGGAATAAGACAAGAAAGTCCACTTTCACCACTTTTATTCAACATCATATTGGTTTTTGTTTTTTTGTTGTTGTTGTTGTTTTCTGAGAAGGAGTCTTGCTCAGTGGCCCAGGCTGGATTACAGTGGCGTGATCTCGGCTCACTGCAAGCTCTGCCTCAGCTTCCCGAGTTACTGGGACTACAGGCGCCCACCAACAGGCCCGGCTAATTTTTTTTTATTTTTAGTAGAGACGGGGTTTCACCATGTTAGCCAGGATGGTCTGAATCTCCTGACCTCGTGATCCATCCGCCTTGGCCTCCCAAAGTGCTGTCGATTACAGATGTGAGCCACCGCACCTGGCCTCAACATCTTATTGGTTTTAACCAGTGCAATTAGGTAAGAAAAGGATATGAAGACTGGAAAGGAAAAAGCTAAACTATAATTATTTAGACAACATGATTTTGTATATAGAAAATCCAGTAGAATCTGTGGATAAACTGTTAGAAATAATAAGTAGTTAGTGGCCGGGCACAGTGGCTCATGCCTCGAATCCTAGCACTTTGGAAGGCTGAGGCAGGAGGATCACCCAAGGTCAGGAGTGCCAACATGGCAAAACCCCGTTTCTACTAAAAATACAAAAATTAGCTGGGCATGGTGGCGCACTGTAATCCCAGCTACTTGAGAGACTGAGGCAGGAGAATTGCTTGAACCCGGGAGATGGAAATTGCAGTGAGCCAAGATTGGAGATCCACTGTACTCCAACCTGGATGACAGAGCGGACTCCATCTCAATACAAAAATAAAAATAAGTAGTTTGCACAAGAATGGGCAAATAGACTACTACTGGTACAGAATAGAGTACAGAAACAGGCCTACAGATACATCATCACCTAATTTACATCAAAGACCCATCTGCAATTCAGTGGGGAAATGATCTTTCCAATAAATAGTGTTAGAGCAATTGGATATCCACAGAGAAAAAAACTGAGTCTTGGCTCTCTCATTTCAAGCTTACACTCAGATTAATTTGAGATGCATAACAGACTTCAGTGCAAGAGATAAAAACAATAAATCTTCTAGAAAAATTATGGAAGGATATTTTCATGGCCTTGGGGTAGGCGAAGATTTCTTGATCAGGACACAATAAGCATTAGCCATAAAGTAAAAGATTGATATATTTGACTTCATTAAAATAAACAACCTCTGTTCATCAAAAGATACCATAAAGACGAAAAATCAAATCACAGAATACATAAACAACTCCTATTAACTAATTTTAAAAAGTAAAACAATCTAATTTTTTTAAAATAGGCAAAACAGTTGAACACATTTCACAAAAGAGATATCCAAATACCCAACAAATACATAAGTACTCAAATCACCAGGTATCAGGAAAATGCAAATTGCAGCCACAATGAGACACCTATTCTGCACATGGACAAGTATGGCTAAAATGTGAAAAACTGAAAATTTATGATGGGAGTGCAAATTGGTGTCATTCTTCTGGAAAACTCTTTGACAACTTCTGTGAAAGATAAACATAAGCTTACCTTATTATCTAGCAACTCTAAGGTAAGTACACAAGAAACATAAACGTATAGTTCCAGCAAAAATCATGTATAGCCAAGAACTAGAACAAACCTGATGTCCATCAATAGTACAATGGATAAATAAATTGTGTTGTAGTCACACAACGGAATTCCATACAGCATTGAAAATGGGCCGGGCCTAGTGGCTCATGCCTGTAATCCCAGCACTTTGGGAGGCTGAGGCAGGAGGTTTGCTTGAGCCCAGGAGCTGGAGACAAGCCTGGACAATATAGTGTGAAGCCATCACTACCAAAAAAATTAGCTGGGCATGGTGGCACATGCCTATGGTTCCAGCTACTCTGGAGTCTGAGGTGGGACAGTCACTTGAGCCCAGGAGTTCGATAGCATCCTGGGCAACATGACAAAACTGCAACCTGGTCTGTACCCAAAAAAATACATAAATTAACTAGTCCCAGCTACTCAGGCAGCTGAGGTGGGAGGACTGCTTGACCCTGGGAGGTTGAGGCTGCAGTGAGCTGCCATCACCACTGCACTCCAACTTGGGCAACAGAGTGAGACCTTGTCTCAAAATAATTATAATACATTCAACAATATGGATGAATCTTACAGACATAATTGTTGAGTGAAAGAAACCAGATATAAAAGAGTATGTACTATATAATAATTCCATTTCTATGACGTTCAATAACAGGCAAAAAAAAAAAAAAAAAAGAAAAGAAAACCCATAAATAAGCAAAAAAACAAAATAAAATTATGATGGGCCAGATGCAGTGGCTCACACCTGTAATCCCAGCACTTGGGAGGCTAAGGCCAGCCTGGCCAACATGGTGAAATCTCGTCCCTACTAAAAATATAGAATTTGGCCAGGTGTGGTGGCACACACCTGTAATTCCAGCTACTTGGGAGACTGAGGCAGGAGAATCACCTGAGCCCGGGAGGTTGAGATTGCAGTGAGCCAAGATCATGACACTACACTCCAGCCTGGGCTACGGAGCCAGACATAACAACAAAACCCTGTTTTAAAAGAAGACAGAAACAGTTACCTGTAGGGACAGGTTTGGGATGGGGGTGCCTTCTGGAGATGGAAAATGTTCTATGCTGGGTGGGGTGGCTCACGCCTATAATCCCAGTATTTTGTGAGGCTGAGGCTGGCTGATCGATTAAGCCCAAGAGTTCAAGACAAGCCTGGCCAACATGGCAAAACCCCATCTCTACTAAAAATACAAAAAATTAGCTGGGTGTGGTTGCACACACCTGTAATCCCAGCTACTCAGGAGACTGAGGCAAGAGAATTGCTTGAACCCAGGAGGCAGAGGTTGCAATGAGCCAAGGTCGTGCCATTGCACTCCAGCCTAGGCAACAGAGCAAGACCCTGTCTCAAAAACTAAAAAGAGAGAGAAAAAAAAGTTCTGCATTGTGAATCTGAGAAAGGTTATATCATATACTTATGGGAAAATTTATTAAGTTATTACATAAGATTTGTGTCCTTTGCTTATGCATATTATACCTAAACAAGATAAGAGTAAGATTTGTGTCCTTTGCTTATGCATATTATACCTAAACAAGATAAGAGTCCTTTAAATTCATTTTGGCATGGCCTATCCTCTATTAACATAGCCACTCCAACATTCTTTTTTTTTTTTTTTGAGACAGACTTCGCCTCTTGTTGCCCAGGCTGGAATTCAATGGCCTGATCTCAGCTCACCACAACCTCCACCTCCCAAGTTCAAGTGATTCTCCTGCCTTAGCCTCCTGAGTAACTGGGATTACAGGCATGCGCCACCATGCCCGGCTAATTTTGTATTTTTAGTAGAGATGGGGTTTCTCCATGTTAGTCAGGCTGGTCTCGACTCCAGACCTCAGGCGATCCACCTGCCTTGGCCTCCCAAAGTGCTGGGATTACAGGCTTGAGCCATCGTGCCCTGGCCTCCAGCATTCCTTTGATTAGTGTTAGCATATTCTTGTACTTTCTACCTATTTGTGCCTTTTTTTTTTTTAAACTTCCTTTTTTGAGATAGAGTCTCACTCCCATCACCCAGGCTAGAGTTCAGTGGAATGATCTTGGCTCACTGCAACCTCAAATTGCAAGACTCAGCTTCCCGAGTAGCTGGTACTATCGGAACTTGCCATCACTCCTGGCTGATTTTTTGTATTTTTAGTAAAGATGGGTTTTCACCGTGTTGCCCAGGCTGGTCTCGAACTCCTGGGTTCAAGCAATCTGCCTGCCTCAGCCTCCCAAACTACTGGGATTTCAGGCACAAGACACCATGCCTGGCCTTGTGTCTTTATTTTTAAAGTGGGCTTCTTGTAGATAGCATATAGATGGGTGTTGCTTTTTCATCTGCCTTTTAATTGGGTTGTCTAGATTATGTATATCTATTGTAATTATTGATTTGATTGAGTTTAAATCTACCATCTTGGTTGCACAACTGTATAAATGTATTAAGTATCATTAAACTGTTTATTTAAAGTCTACCATCTTGCTGTTTTTTGTTTGGTTTTGTTTTGTTTTTCAAGACGGAGTCTTGCTGTGTCACCAGGCTGGAGTGCAGTGGCACGATCTCGGCTCACTACAAACTCCACCTCCAGGATTCAAGTGATTCTCACGCCTCAGCCTCCCAAGTAGCTGGGATTATAGGCGCCTACCACCACGCCCAGCTAATTTTTGTATTTTTAGTAGAGACGGGGTTTCACCGTGTTGGCCAGGCTGGTTTCGAAGCCCGACCTCAGGTGATCCGCCCACTGTAGCCTCCCAAAGTGCTGGGATTACAGGTGTGAGCTACCGTACCTGGCTCTTTTTTTTTTTTTTTTTTTCGAGACGGAGTCTGGCTCTGTTGCCCAGGCCGGAGTGCAGTGGTGCAATCTCGGCTCACTGCAAACTCTGCCCCCTGAGTTCACGCCATTCTCCTGCCTCAGCCTCCCAAGCAGCTGGGACCACAGGTGCCCGCCACCATGCCCAGCTAAATTTTTTGTATTTTTAGTAGAGACAGGGTTTTACGAGGTTAGCCAGGATGGTCCCGATCTCCTGACCTCTTGATCTGCCCTCCTCGGCCTCCCAAAGTGCTGGGATTACAGGCATGAGCCACTGTGCCTGGCCTTTCTTTTTTTTTTTTTTTTTTTGAGACACAGTTTCACTCTGTCCCCTAGGCTGGAGTACAGTGGCTTGATCTCAGCTCACTGCTACCTCTGCCTCCTGGGTTCAAGTGATCCTCCTGCCTCAGCCTCCTGAGTATTTGGAATTACAGGCATGCTCCACCACGCCTGGCTAATTGTTGCATTTTTAGTAGAGATGGGGTTTCACCATATTTGCCAGGCTGGTCTTGAACTCCTGAGCTCAAGTGATCCACCTACCTCAGCCCCCCAAAGTGCTGGGATTATAGGCGTGAACTGCCGTGTCTGGCCTAGATTGATTGACTGATTAATATTTATTTATTTATTTATTTATTTATTTATTTATTTATTTATTTTTGAGACAGAATCTTGCTCTGTTGCCCAGGCACCGGGCGTGGCCTCGATTTATTTTCTTTTTTTTTTTTTTTTTTTTTTGAGACTGAGTCTGGCTCTGTCACCCAGGCTGGAGTGCAGTGGCCGGATCTCAGCTCACTGCAAGCTCCGCCTCCCGGGTTTACGCCATTCTCCTGCCTCAGCCTCCGGAGTAGCTGGGACCACAGGCGCCCACCAACCTCACCCGGCTAGTTTTTTGTATTTTTTAGTAGAGACAGGGTTTCACCGTGTTAGCCAGGATGGTCTCGATCTCCTGACCTTGTGATCCGCCCGTCTCAGCCTCCCAAAGTGCTGGGATTACAGGCTTGAGCCACCGCGCCCGCATTCGATTTATTTTCTAACAACAATTCTTGCCGGGCGCGGTAGCTCAAGCCTGTAATTCCAGCAATTTGGGAGACCGAGGCAGGTAGATCATGAGGTCGGGAGTTGGAGACCATCCTGGCTAACACAGTAAAACCCTGTCTCTACTAAAAATTCAAAAAATTAGCCAGGCGTGGTGGCGGGCACCTGTAGTCCCAGCTACTTGAGAGGCTGAGGCAGGAGAATGGTGTGAACCCAGGAGGCAGAGGTTGCAGTGAGCTGTGATCATGCCACTGCACTCCAGCCTGGGCAACAGAGCAAGAATCCGTCTCAAAACAAATAAACAAACAAACAAACAAAAACAATTCTTGAGCTTTGTTCCGGGATGAAGTGAAGTTACTTTGCAATAGTTTGGTCCCTTTGAGGCTTATTTTTAAACTTTGTTAGGCGGGACCAGAACAGAGTTTAGTCTAGGGCTAATTTTGCCCCATTACTGAGTCAATACCCTTCTGAGTACTATCGGATGCCCTGTTAATTATAATGTCTTGTCTCTCTTGCTAGCAGGACCATAACCAATTCCTGGCCTTGTGTGAGTCTGGGAATCATTCTCTCTCCTCCATTGGGTAGTCTTGACCTGGCCTCAGGCAGTTTCCTCACACACGTGCACTGATTAGTACTCGGCTGAAGATTCAAGTGGGATCCCCTGCAAATTTTCAGGATTCTCTTTCTCGGTGAGGCATTTTTTTTTCTTCTTCTTTTTTTAAGACAGAGTGTTTCGCTCTTGTTGTCCAGGCTGGAGTGCAATGGCACGGTCTCAGCTCACCTCAACCTCCGCGCCCCCAGGTTCAAACGACTCTCCTGCCTCAGCCTCTCGAGTAGCTGGGATTACAGGAACCCGCTATCACACCCGGCTAATTTTTTGTAGTTTTAGTAGACGGGGTTTCACCATGTTGGCCAGGTTGTTCTCCAAGTCCTAACCTCAGGTGATCCGCCCGCCTCGGCCTCCCAATGGCTGAGACTGCAGGTGTGAGCCACTGCGCCTAGCCCTCTGTGCAGAACTCTTTTCTAATAATACCTTACCCTCTTGTCTCCCAACCTCACCTCCTCGACTCAGGTAGACCATCAGACTCTGCCTGAGTTACTCCGCCCTGTACTGCGACTGGAAACTCACTCCAGGTAATAGGTTTGAACAATTGTAGGAGCTTTGTTTCTCTTCTGTCAGGGATCACTGGGCTGTGCTGCCTGATGTCCGCTATCTGAACCCCATTGTTCTGAACACTGTGCCTGGTTTTTTCAGTTGTTTCTGGTGGGAGAATAAATCCATTCCCGTTACTCCATCTTAGACAGAAGCAGAAGCTCAGCTCAGGCTGGAGTGCAGTGGTGCAATCTCGGCTCCCTGAAACCTTAATTTCCTGACCTCTAGGGCTCAAGCAATCTGCCCACTTTAGCCTCCCAAGTATATGGGACTATAGGCACGTGTGCCACCACACCCAACTAATTTTTGTATTTTTTGGTAGAGATGGGGTTTCGCCATGTTGCTCAGGCTGGATGTGAAATTTTTAAAAAATTGATTGTCAATTTCCAACTGGGTACTGTAGCTCACTCCTGTAATCCAAGCACTTTGGGAGGCCAAGGTGGAAGGGTCACCTGGGGCCAGGAGTTCAAGACCAGCCTGGACAACACTTCGAGATCCTGTCACTACAAACATAAATAATTTAAAACATTAGCTGGATGTGGCGGTGGCATGTGCCTATAGTCCCAACTACCACAGCCTTGAACTGCTGAGCTCAAGTGATCCTCTTGCCTCAGCCTCCCGAGCAGCTGGGATTACAAGCGCCTGCCACTACGCCCAGCCAATTTTTGTATTGTTAGCAGAGACGGGTTTTTTCTCCATGTTGGCCAGGCTGGTCTGAAACTCCTGACCTCAGGTGATCTGTCCACCTTGGCCTCCCAAAGTGCTGGGATTACAGGCGTGAGCCACCAGGCCCGGCCATTTTTGTTTTTGTTTTTGTTTTTGAGTTGGGGTCTCGCTCTGTCCCCCAGGCCTGAGTGCAGTGGCACGATGTGTAACCACCGCCTCCTGGGTTCAAGCGATTCTCATGCCTCGGCCTCCAGAGTAGCTGGGACTACAGGCGCCCGCCACCACACCCAGCTAATTTATTTTTCTTTTATGACTAATGACTATTTGACGATATATAATCGAGAGGGTTGCATTTGAGTTGCTGGGTTTTTTCTGTTTCCTTAGTTTTCCTTTTTCCTTTCTCTGGAAGTGTGGCAGCCATGGACATGCACCACCCACACCTCTCTTCGAGACAGAATTTGCCATAATAGAATTTGCCATAACACTTGCTAGATCAACTGCTGTGTTTGAACTGAGGACGCATATTCCCTGGGCAACACCATTTACTGAGCACAATTGGGGAAGGGGGGAGCAGGTGTTAGGATCTGGACATTTCTGCCCAGTGGGGTCTCCTCAGGTGAGCAATCTCAGCTCTGAAGCTCTGGCTGAGGCAGGAGGATCGCTTGAGCCTGGGAAGCGGAGGTTGCAGTGAACCAAGATGGCGCCATTGCACCCCAGCCTGGGTAACAGAGTGAGATCCTATCTCAAAAAAAAAAAAGAAAAGAGAAAAAGGAAGGAAGGAAGGAGGGAGGGAGGGAAGGAAGGAGGAAAGAAGGACAGAAGGAAGGAAGGAAGGAAGGAAGGAAGGAAGGAAGGAAGGAAGGAAGGAAGGAAGGAAGGAAGGAAGGAAGGAAGGAAGGAAGACAGGAAGACAGGAAGGAAGGAAACTTAGTTCTCCTCTCCTTAAATGTGGGCTGGACTTAGGGACTCATTTCTAATGAATAGAATAGAATAGAATAGAATAGATGCCAGGTGCGGTAGCTCATGCCTGTAATCCCAGCACTTTGGGAGGCCAAGGCAGGAGGATCACTTTAGTGCAGGAGTTCCAGACCAGCCTGGGTAACGTAGTGAGACCCTGTCTCTGTATAAAAAATAGTAATAATAGGATAAAATTAAAATTAAAAAATGCTTTTAAAAATAGCCAGGTATAGTGGCTCACGCTTGTAATCTCAGGACTTTGGGGGGCTGAGGCAGTCTGATCACTTGAGCTCTTTTTTATTTATATATATATTATATTTTTTATTATATATTTATTACATATATGTAATAATAAATATTAAATAATATTAAATAAATATTAAATAATAAATAAATAATAAAATAATGCAGCAGAAGTAATGCTGTATAACTTTCGAGACAAGGTCAGAAAAGACATTGAAGCTCCACATTGCTCTGTTTCTCTGAGGTCACTCATTCTGGGGGAAGCCAGCTACCATGCTATGGAAACCTTCAAGCAGCTCTGTGGAGACGTCCGTGTGGCAAGGACTTGATGCTTCCTGTCAACCATCAGCACTAACTTAGCAGACATGGAAGAATCCCGTTGGAAACAGATTCTCCAGCCCAGGCAGGCCATTGAATAACTGTACCACAGAGGACATCTTGACTGAAACTTCATGAGAGACCCTAGCCCAGCTAAGTCACTCTGGATCCTGACCCAATGAAACCGTTTTTCATGTGAGATAATAAATGTTTATTATTTTGTGGGTTTTTTTTTTTTTTTTTTTTTGACAGGATCTCACTGTCACCCAGGCTGGAGGGCAGTGGCACGATCTCAGCTCATTGCACCCTCCACCTCCCAGGCTCAAGTCATTCTCCTGCCTCAGTCTCTCAAGTAGCTAGGATTACAGGTGCACACCACCATGCTCGGCTGATTCTTAATTTTTTGTAGAATTGAGGTCTCACAATTTTGTCCAGGCTGGTCTCTAACTCCTGGCCTCAAGCAATCCTCCTACCTTGGCCTCCCAAAGTGTTGGGATTACAGGCATGAGCCTCGGCACCTGGCCATAAATGTTCATTATTTTAAGCCACTCAGTTTTGGGGGCAATATGTTACCCTCATATAAATAGCTAATACAGGGGCTGAGGGCTATCTATCCTGGATTTCTGTATTTGAGCAACTGGATAGATGACAGGACCATTTTCTACAGCAGAGAAGTCTGGGAGAAGGAAAGGGTTAGAAAAGTAATCACAATACCGTTTGAGTCATCGTTGATTTTGAAGTGCCCTTAAAAAATTTTTTTTAAAGATAGGGGTCCCACGATGTTACCCAGCCTGGCCTTGAACTAACTCCTGGTCTCCCAAAGTGCTGGGATCACAGGCATGAGCCACCATGCCCAACCTAAACTTTTTTTTTTTTTTTTTCATTTTTCAAACAGATGGGATCCTGCTGTGTTACCCAGGGTGGACTCGAACTCCTGGCCTCCCAAAGTGCTGGGATTCCAAGTGTGAGCCCCTAAGCCTGGCTTGAGGTGACTTTTAGACATCTGAGTGGAGATATCAAGTAGCTGTTAGTTCTGAGTCTCTGGGCTGCAGAAATAATCAGGAATCCCCAGTCTTTAAAGTCACAGACACCCAGAGAGAAAAGATGAGTGATCCTGGGTCCAAGCCCTGGGGCCCTCCAAAATTTAGAGGTAGGACAGAGGAGAAGGAACTAGCAAAGGAGACTAAGAAAGAATGGCCAGCAGGGCGGGAGGATTCCAGAAGATGGTGGCAGGTAAAGCCAGGAGAAGAGAGGGTTTCAAGAAGGAAAGAATGATTCCTTAAGGGACTGCCAGTAGAGCAAGAAGTTCAGAGGAGCAACTCTTCCCTGTCGATGGTGGCTTCAGAGAAACCAGACTTAATAATAAGCATATCAGGCTGGGCACAGAGGCTCACGCCTGCAATCCCAGCACTTTGGGAGGCCAAGGCTGGTGGATTACAAGGTCAGGAGTTCGAGACCACCCTGGCCAATATGGTGAAACCCCGTCTCTACTGAAAAATACAAAAAAATTTGTTGGGTGTGGTGGCACATGCCTGTAATCCCAGATACTCAGGAGGCTGAGGCAAGAGAATTGCTTGAACCTGGGAAGCAGAGGTTGCAGTGAGCCAAGATCATGCCACTGCACTCCAGCCTGGGCAACAGAGCAAGACTCCATCTCAAAATAATAATAATAATAATCACACCAGTTACCACTCCTTGAGCGCCTACCAAATTACCAAAAGCCTGTCATTTTAATAGATTTTCTTATTGAATCATCACGGGAATTCCATGTAGTAAATATTATTATCCCTCTTTGAGGGGGACTAAGGGACAGAGAGATTAACTCACTAGTTCAAGATCATACCGTTTGTGGAATGGCAGAAGCTGGGATGAAACTCAGGTATGTGGGGCACCAAAAACTGTGATTGTGACCACAAAGGGCAGCTGGAATTCAAGTGGCTTGCCTGTTTTTCTGCATCTCACCATCCACGGGTTTCCTAAGGTTTTTGTGCCAGACTCTGGGGAACCTAAGTGAATGTGGGCCCAACAGACCCAACAGATGGGTGTTCACCAGAGAGTGAGCCAAGAAGGAGGGGTGGGGACAGACAGAGGTCCCTATAGAAGTGAAGACAAGCGGCCGGGCATGGTGGCTCAAGCCTGTAATCCCAGCACTTTGGGAGGCCGAGACGGGCGGATCACGAGGTCAGGAGATCGAGACCATCCTGGCTAATATGGTGAAACCCCGTCTCTACTAAAAATACAAAAAACTAGCCGGGCGAGGTGGTGGGCGCCTGTAGTCCCAGCTACTCGGGAGGCTGAGGCAGGAGAATGGCGTAAACCTGGGAGGCGGAGCTTGCAGTGAGCTGAGATCCGGCCACTGCACTCCAGCCTGGGCGACAAAGCGAGACTCCGTCTCAAAAAAAAAAAAAAAAAAAATTAAAAAATTAAAAAATTAAAAAATAAATAAAAAAGAAGTGAAGACAAGCAACACAAGGCCAAAAGACCGTGTCTTTCTTCCTTTTTTTTTTTCAATAGAGTCTTGCTCTGTTGCCCAGGCTGGAGTGCAGTGACACAATCTTGGTTCATTGCAACCTCTGCCTCCCAGGTTCAAGCAATTCTCATGCCTCAGCCTCCAGAGTAGCTGGGACTACAGGTGCGTGCCACCATGCTGGGCTAATTTTTTTTTTTTTTTTTAATTTTTTGAGATGGAGTCTTGCTCTTGTTGCCCAGACTGGAGTGCAATAGTGCAAACTCGGCTCACTGCAACCTCCGCCTCCTGGGTTTAAGCGATTCTCCTGCTTCAGCTTCCCGAATAGCTGGGATTACAGGCGCCTGCCACCATACCCGGCTAATTTTTGTATTTGTGTGTGTGTGTGTGTGTGACAGAGTCTCACTCTGTTGCCCAGGCTGGAGTGCAGTGGCGTGATCTCGACTCACTGCAAGCTCCGCCTCCTGGGTTCACGCCATTCTCCTGCCTCAGCCTCCTGTGTAGCTGGGACTGCAGGCGCCCACCACTGCGCCCGGCTAATTTTTTGTATTTTTAGTAGAGACGAGGTTTCACCGTGTTAGCCAGGATGGTCTCGATCTCCTGAACTTATGATCTGCCCGTCTCGGCCTCCCAAAGTGCTGGGATTACAGGCGTGAGCCCCCGCGCCCGGCCAATTTTTATATTTTTAATAGAGATGGAGTTTTGCCATGTTGCCCAGACTGGACTCAAACTCCTGGCCTCAGGTGATCCACCTTCCCCAGCTTCCCAAAATGCTGGGATTACAGGCATGGGCCACCATGCCCGGCCATGTGTCTTTTGCCTTTAAAGGAGCAGCTTGCAAATCATATTCAAAGCAGTATGCATATGAGATGTAAATTGCATCAGAAATGAGCATCTGGTATTTTTGAGTCAATAGCTCAGGCACTTTTGGGTGAGCCCTCCCCAGCTTTCTCCCAGGGTTGCCTGGGATCAGGATCCCTTGCAAGACCTGTTAACTAAATTTGAGATGTAGCATGTGCCTCTGCCAAACCCAGCTCTGGATAGAAAGGGGAGTGCTGCTGACCATGTCAAGGTGGGTCCTTTATTCTCGCATTTGTCTGATAAATACTTGTAAAGCACCTGCTGAGCGAAAGGTGCTCAGGCAGATGCAGTAAACAAGCAGGAAAGTCATTATTTCTAATTTCCAGAAACATACCCTCTACTTGGGGAAATAAATAATTACAGTAAAGACTCCAGTATTGTCTAGAGTCTAGACCAGGCTTTCTCAACCTCAGTGCAATTGATATTTGGAGTTGGGTAATTCTTTGTTGAAGGGGGTTTTCTGGAGCATCATAAGATATTTAATAGCATCCCTGAGCTCTACCCGTTAGATACCATTAGCAACTCCTGAGTTGTGACAACCAAAAATGTTCCCAGACATTGCCAAATATGGGGAGGGAGGGCAAAATTCCCCCGGCTAAGAACCGCTGCTCAAGACCCTAAGGCTATGAGCTTTTCAGGTGAGTCAACAGACCCAGCGGGCTGAGGACTTGCCTTCAAGGATGCATGTTGTTCCATATTTTTGTATTTTAACACTATGGAAGGCTCTCCTCTCAAATTTATCATGTAATTCTTTTCCTTGAAGCCCAGACCTGCCCCCCAACCCCAGCATGTGCTATAATTCAGTCCAGGCTCTGGAGATGCTTGAGGACCAATCAATGTCGCCCCCAGATGGAATGGCCCCAGCCTGCAGAGCCCGTCAGGTCTGCAGTCTGCTCTTTCTGCTCTTCAGCGTCTCTCCCTCCTCTTTCCTTGTCATCCAGTTGGCCCTGTGGGACTGCCCGTTATATTCCTATCTCCGCTGGCCCCCTTTCCCTTTGATTGGCAGATTCCAGGAGTTAAGGAACTCAGTTTTGCAGATCAGTGTTTTTCTAACTGTGCCCCGCCAAGCACTGGGAATCCCCAGGGCGCTCTCAGAAGCCCCCGTGGGATGGGGTGGGGTGGGAGGAGGAGGAGGAGGAGCTTCCGGGAGACTGGAGGAGTGGACCCGGCAGGTCGCCCTGCCCCCGCCCTCAGTGGCCCCACAGCGGCTTGGCTGTTCTTGGTTTTGTTTCTCTCCGCTTCTGCATGATATCCTTTGGACAAAAAGTCCCAAGTGTACAAAAAGTCCCGAAAGGCGTTGGCAAACCACTGACCTAGATGGAGGGAATTATGAGGAGCAGAGGGCCCCCTCTTAGAAAATGCCTGCTTCAGTGCAGGGTTTGGTGGTGTCGGCTGTTTGGAGGCCCTTTAAGCTTCCCAACTCCTTGTTACTGGGGTGGATGGTGGGGTGCCGGCAGGAGGGCAACCCTTTACCTAGCGGCTCATTGCTCTATGGACGTGGGCAGAGAATGAACAGGATTGGGAGACTGACCTCTCGGTTTCCACATCAGACCACAAGGCACAAATCCCAGGACGTGAAGATCCCTAACACTGCCTCCCCTCTGGCCTCCAAATAGCAGAACAGAGAGTAATCGCACTGCAGTGGCAGTGGAAGGAACTGAAGCTAGACGCCGGGAAGAACTTCCCAACTTGGCACCTGGGGGAGGAGCAGCTGGGAGCAAATGTGGAACTGTCTGGGGTAGGAGGAGGTCCCATTTGCAGGCTGAGGGATAATCACATACACCCTCCCCCTCACACCCCCTTCCTCTGCTCCTGCCCCAGCCAGGGCTGACTCCAGAAATTCTGCACGGATAAACCTCCAGGTCCTGAAACTCAGCAAGGGGTGGGGAGAGTGAGACTTGGGGCCAGGCCCCCTCTGTTGCTAAGAAGCCCTTTCTGGGTGGGCGCGGAGGCTCATACCTGTAATCCCAGCACTTTGAGAGGCCCAGGCAGGCAGATCACTTGAGGTCAGGAGTTCAAGACCAGCCTGAACAACATGGTGAAACCCCATCTCTACTATATATATATATATATACACACACAAAAATTAGCTAGCGTAGTGGCACGCCTGTAATCCCAGCTACTCGGGAGGCTGAGGCACAAGAATTGCTTGAACCCAGGAGGCAGAGGTTGCATTGAGCTGAGATTGCGCCACTACACTCCAGCCTGGGCGACAGAGAGAGACTCCATCTCAAAAAAAAAAAAAAAAAGAATCCCTTTCTGTCTGACCCCCACCAGACAGCAGCAGAATTGTGTGGGGAGCTTGTTCCCGAGGGACCTGGGGGATGGAGCGGGCTCTGCCTTCTCCCTCCGACCTCCAGGCCCCACTGAGCCCTCTGGACACAAGCACAATCAGGCATTTCATGCCTGGCAAGGGTCAGAATGAAAGGCCTGTGTCTGTCTGCTCCCCCCTCCACCCTTTCTCCATCTTCAGATGATTCCATCTGCCCTTGGGCCAGAGTCTCATCTTTCTCCCTCCTTTCCCCCTCCTGCCCACTGAGTTATTTACAAATATCTGGGAACAGAAGGAATTTCTTCAATGCTCTATAGTGCCTGCCACTGACTCAGGTCTCTAACATGCTGGGGGGTGGCAAGGGGAAAGATGCTCATAGTCCTCCCCTGTCACCCACAGGAACCCAAAGAGCTCAATACGCTGGGCGCAGTGGCTCACGCCTGTAATTCCAGTAATTTGGGAGGCTAAGGTGGGAGGGTCACCTGAGGTCAGGAGTTCAAGACCAGCCTGGCCAACATAATGAAACCTGTCTACAAAAATTAGCCAGGCGTGGTGGTACGTGCTTGTAATCCCAGCTACTTGGGATGCTGAGGCAGGAGAATCACTTGAACTCGGGAAGTGGAGGTTGCAGTGAGCTGAGATAGCACCACTGCACTCCAGCCTGGGCAACAGAGCGAGACTCCATCTAAAAAAAAAAAAAAAGAGCTTGGCCTCCAGGCACGGTATAATCCCAGCACTTTGGGAGGCCAAGGCGGGCAGATCACTTGAGATCAGGAGTTTGAGACCACTCTGGCCAAGGTGGTGAAACCCTGTCTCTACTAAAAATACAAAAATTAGCTGGGCATGGTGGTGGGTGCCTGTAATCCCAGCTACTCAGGAGGCTGAGGCAGAGAATTGCTTGAACCTGGGAGGTAGAGGTTGCAGTGAGCTGAGATGGCACCACTGCACTCCAGCCTGGGCGACAAAGTGAGACTCCGTCTCAAAAAAAAAAAAGGGGGCTCAATGGCTCCCCAAGGTCACACTGTGGCAGCCCATTTTCTCTTTCCCACTCTGTTCTCCTACGTGGTTTGTCCCGGGTACTGGGTGAACCAGGAAGAGGATGAGTTACCGCCGCTTCCCCATGGAGTCAAAGGGCTTCTTCCTCCTGGAAAATCCCCGGACACGGAAGTGACTAAGACCTAGTGGAGCTGCTGAACCTAAAAAATAAGTTCAAATTCGGGGCCCCTCCTTCCGATAGCCGAGTGGCCCAAGGAAGGGAAGCTGTCTGTGCAGCTGGGGGCTGATCTCCAGCATGTTCTCCCCAAGCCCACCTCCTGTCACCCCACCCCAATGCTGAAGCCCAGACAAGCAGCCAGGAACTGGCGTCACCATCCCCAGTCCCGCAGACACTCGTCCCACCGCCACCACCCGTGAGCAACCATTCCGGGGCCTGACATTCTGTCGGCTTCACACCACCTCCCGGAGCCCCAGCCAGAAGCACTTCCTGGATAAAATATTAAACATGCAAATCTGAGACAGAGCCTTAACGAGCGACAGACTGCACGACCACAGCCTGGCAAACGAGACGCACGACGTCCGGGGGTGGGGGGGTGAGAGGTATATATAGATATAGACTTTGGATCTATCTGTGCAACGTGTGTGTAAGGCAGAGAACAGCAGGGATGGAAAAGTACCGCAGCAGCCTCCAGCTGGGGTGGCCTGAGGTGGCGGCAGGAGGCTGGCCGGGAGGGAGGGTCGGGAGGAGCCCCAGAGCCAGGCTCAGAGTGGGGGATGACAAAAGTCCTTTGTGCTTGGATTCTGTGCAGGGGGGGCCAGACACGCTGGGCAGGGGAATGGGCATTGGTTTTGAGAAGGAAGTTGGTTAGAGGCAAGGCCTCCGGGTGGAAGAAAAGAAGAGGAGACAGAGGAGAGGCATAGACCTGTGTGGCAGGAGAGGAGGTGTCCAGAGGGAGAGCACCTCCATTCACATGGGGCAGGGTGTCACCACACTGGCCCAGGTGTCATGGAGCTGACGTGGAATTGGGTCAGTAAAGTTCCTGCCTTGACTCAGGTCAGCATGAATTTGATGATGGTGCTTCTCAAACTTAAACATGTGCCGGAATCCTCTAGGATCTTATTGACAAATGCAGATTCCAATTAGAGAGGCCTGGAGTGGGGCCTAAGAGTTTGCATTGCTAGCAAGTCTCAGGTGATGCCAGTGCTGCTGGCCTCCTGGCCCCTATCAAGTGGCGAGGGACTACAAGGAACTAGAGCAACACAGAGCTCCCTTTGGCTGAGGCGAACACAGGACCAACAAGAGTCCAGAGTGGGCTCAGAGGCTGAGCCTAAAGGCGCCCGGCCTAAAGGGAGGTCCCCAGTGCTGATCAAGATGGTGTCTGTCCACAGTATCCAGCCTGTCATGGAATTAGAACTATAGGACACCTAACTTGGCCCAAACCAACACAGAAGCCAGCCCAGAGTGTCAGGGAACCTGTAGCAGCCCACACTGGGAAAGGGCTCACAGGGCCTGGAGTGACATGGAGGCCAGGGGGGTGGGACTGATTGATAGGGCGCCCACGTTGCTTTAGGGAATCACAGAGCCTACAGGGATTAGACTGAAGTGGTGCCTATTTTGGTCCAGAGTGACATGGAACCCACAGTGGCCACATGGGTCTGGACTGACTTGGAACTCAGAAAGGACTAACAGAGGTGACGGCCACGTTGGCTCAGGGTGACATAGAGCTCATCAGGACTTGGACCAACTGGACCAACTGGACCAACCAAGGGCCTATCATAGAGCCCCAGACGTGACGGGGCCTCTCCGTGCAAGCTCCAGGTTGCAGAACACAAGGGAGGGGCCGGAGGAGGCTGGGAGAGGGGAGGAGGCTGGGGAGCAAGGCTGCTCTGTGAGCCTGCCTGCCGTGGGCTGAGTGCTACTTGGCTGGGCCCCAGAAAGGAGGTGCTGCTGCTGCAAGGCTCAGATGGAGGAGGAAGTGGAAAACTAGAGGCAGGGTGGGCGCAAGTCTGGGGTGGGGAGAGCACGTCCTCCCCCAAAGAGGCTTGGCATGGGGGCTGGCCCACTGCCCTATCCGGATCCTGGCATTTACACTCCCCACTCCCATTATACAAGGGCGGTGCAGTGGGTTATGGGGCTGGGACTTATGGACCTCAGATCAAGCAGCATTCAGCGCTGGGGGAACAGACAAACCGAAGTCTCCCTGACTGCAGCACTCAGGGTCCAGAGGAGGAAGGATTCTCCCTTCTGGCACTGGAGGTCCTTTTGATGCAGCCAGGTCCCTAGGCAGAGTGCCCTGGCCCTATTGTGTCCTTGTCCAGAGGAATGCAGAAAACAATGCAGGTGGCCGGGCGCGGTGGCTCAAGCCTGTAATCCCAGCACTTTGGGAGGCCGAGGCGGGCGGATCACGAGGTCAGGAGATCGAGGCCATCCTGGCTAACACGGTGAAACCCCGTCTCTACTAAAAAATACAAAAAACTAGCCGGGCGAGGTGGCGGCGCCTGTAGTCCCAGCTACTCGGGAGGCTGAGGCAGGAGAATGGCGTAAACCCGGGAGGCGGAGCTTGCAGTGAGCTGAGATCCGGCCACCGCACTCCAGCCTGGGCAACAGAGCCAGACTCCGTCTCAAAAAAATTAAAAAATTAAAAAAAAAAAAAAAAGAAAACAATGCAGGCTGCCCCTTCCCGCATCCCTGGCAAGATCTAGAAATAGGTGCCCACACCTTCGTTTTAACCAAACCCAGCCCTCCCTCCCACTTCTGGTCAGATGCCTCTCAGTCTTTGTCCCTACCAAGGGGAGAAGCCCCTCAGAGGCTACCTACAGCTTCTCTTTATGCCAAGGTTAATGTAGAGGAGGAAGCTAATTTTTTGTATTTTTGGTAGAGACAGGGTTTCACTGTGTTAGCCAGGATGGTCTCGATCTCCTGACCTTGTGATCCGCCTACCTCGGCCTCCCAAAGTGCTGGAATTACAGGCATGAGCCACTGCGCCTGGCCTTTTTTTTTTTTTTTAAAGAGACATGATCTCCCTATGTTGCCCAGGCTGGAGTGCAGTAGTTATTCACAAGCTGGAGTGCAGCCGTTATTCACAGGTGCTATCATTGTGCACTTCAGTCTCGAACTCCTGGGCTCAAGTGATCCTCCTGCCTCAGTCTCCTGAGTACTTGGGGTTACAGGTGTGTGCCACCTTGCCCAGCCTTTTTTTTTTTCTTTTTCTTTGATTGCTAAGAAATATTGCTACAGCAGGTCTCGTGGTACCAGGCAGGAAAGATGCCAGCCTTTTTTCCAATGAAGAAGAGACATTTTTTATGACCAAAATCCCAGACACCTGTTTCATGCAGCAGCTGGTCCCCCACTTAACTAGCCCCAGGCCAGGACACCAACACCTCCCCCTCTCTATGTGCCTCCCCACCCCATATGCCTGGTCCCTGTGTGATAAGATTCTCCCCTACTTTCTCTTCTTTGTCCCCCTTCCACCAGGGCAGGTGTTGAGAAGGGGCTAAGGGGCTCCCAGGTGCAAGGGTACCTTTCCCAGCCCTCTCCCCCTTCCCCTTCTCTACTCCTACCATCACTCCCCATCCAGCCTGGTACTGCTGAAGAATCCATGCCTAACTCCACTCCGGCCCACACATCTCCAAGCTGACCCAGTTTCTGTTTCAAGGTAGGGGGAACACATGTTACACACTCCTAGACATAGAGCTGTGCAGAGCCAAGAGATGCACACGCATGCATGTGGGATAGACAAATGCAGGGGATGGCACACTCGAGGCCGGTGCACACACATGCATATCCAGAGACTCCTTCCTGACTCATGAAGAAACCCAAGGCTCACCCCCAGCAAACACACACACAGAGCTCCCCGTTCACAGGGCCACACAGGCACACATGGACAGATATACAGGCCCTTATAAGCCATAGGCATGATTACCACAGGGGTTCCCTACTCTCTATCCAGCTCCTGCTCCCAGGTCCCCACCCTCTGGGCCACAAAAACAGCAAAGGCAGCCCTGCTGCCACACTGCCAGGGCCATGGGATCAAGGATCACGGCATCCCTGGGAATGGATCCCCAATCTCCCCTCCTCCCTCCATAAGCTCCTGCCTTATGGAACCGCGGTGCTTATTTCCCCGAGACAGGTCTCTCTGTGGGAGGGACCAAGGGTGGAGGACACTTCATTTCCCTACTTCCCTTCTGGTTTTTTTGTTTGTTTGTTTTGAGACTGTCGCCCAGGCTAGATTGAAGTGGAGTGATCTCAGTTCACTGCAACCTCCACCTCCCGGGTTCAAGTGATTCTCCTGCCTCAGCCTTCCGAGTAGCTGGGACTATAGGAGCACACCACCATGCCTGGCTAATTTTTGTATTTTTAGTAAAGGCAGGGTTTCGCCATGTTGGCCAGGCTGGTCTCGAACTCCTGACCTCAGGTGATCCACCCACCTCGGCCTCTCAAAGTGGTGGAATTACAGGCATGAGCCACTGCACCCAGCCTTTTTTTTTTTTTTTTTTTTTTTTTTTTTTTGAGATAAGGTCTCACTCTGTCACCCAGGCTGCAGT
This sequence comes from Macaca mulatta, assembly GCF_049350105.2. Lineage (NCBI taxonomy): Eukaryota > Metazoa > Chordata > Mammalia > Primates > Cercopithecidae > Macaca > Macaca mulatta. The sequence continues at coordinate 62,941,901 of NC_133421.1, forward strand.
GCAGTGGTGCAATCATAGCTCACTGCAGCCTCAAATTCCTGGGCTAAAGTGATCCTCTTGTCTCAGCCTCCTGAGTAGCTCGGACAATAGGCACATGCCACTGTGCCTGGCTAATTTTTTAATATATTTATTTACTTTTAATTTTGGAGACAGGGTCTCTCTCTGTCTCTCAGGGTGGAGTGTAGTGGCACAATCACAGCTCACTGAAGCCCTGACCTCCCAGGCTCAAGCAATCCTCTCACCTCAGACTCCCGAGCATCTGGGACTACAGGTATGCATCACCACACCCGGCTAATTTTTTATTTTTAATTTTTTGTAGATGGGGGACTCACTATGTTGCCCAGGCTGGTCTCGAACTCCTGGCCTTAAGCAATCCTCCCTCCTTGGCCTCCCAGAATGTTAGGATTACAGGTGTGAGCCACCACACCCAGCCCCTCTTCTTCTTCTTCTTTTGTTTTTGTTTTTTTGTTTTTTGAGACGGAGTCTCACCCTGTCATCCAGGCTAGAGGACAATGGCATAATCTCGGCTCACTGCAACCTCCACCTCCTGGGTTCAAGCGATTCTCCTGCCTCAGCCTCCCGAATAGCTGGGACTATAGGCGCCTGCCACCACGCCCACCTAATTTTTGTATTTTTAGTAGAGACATGGTTTCACTATGTTGGCCAGGCTGGTCTTAAACTCCTGACCTCAAGTGACCCACTCGCCTCGGCCTCCCAAAATGCTGGGATTACAGGCATGAGCCACCGTGCCTGGCCTGTCTCCAGGCTCTTATGTCAGGTATATGTGCATGTGTGTTCATGTGTATGCATGTGCATAGGAGCAGGAGTCTGAGCCTGTTTGGGAACACGCTTGTCCCTCCCTGTCCACCTGAGTTCTGGGGCCCAGCACCTGCCCTCCACAGAGGCCTTCCTCTCTTCTTTCTAGTGTCCCCAACCCCTCCCTCTATCCTAACACACTATAATCATGCTGGATCCTGGGTTCGTTCTAGAGCCTTCCTCATCTCTGCACTTCCTCATCCAAGTTCCTCAAAAGAGATGCATGAGCTGGATCCACTTCTTTCCCTCCCATTTCCTCCCCACTCCCCACCGGCTCTCTAGGCTCGCTAGAGTCACTGGTGACCTCCCACTTGCCAAGGCCAGTGGATCTTCCTCATCCTGTATCTGATCTTTTTTTTTTTTTTTTTTTAAAGACAGGGTCTCACTCTGCCACCCAGGCTGGAGTACAGTGGTGCAATCACAGCTCACTTCAACCTCCACCTCCCCCGGCTCAAGTGATCCTCCCACCTTGGCCTCTTGAGTAGCTGGGACTATGGCTACTCCACCACACCGGTTAATTTTTGTATTTTTAGTAGAGACGGGGTTTCACCATCTTGCCCAGGCTGGTCTCAAACTCCTGACCTCAAGTGATCCACCCACCTCAGCCTCCCAAAGTGCTGGGATTGCAGGCGTGAGCCACTGTGAGTGGCCTTATCCCATCTTTGTGTGACATTCCACCCTGTTTTCCTCCTTTCTTGATACTCTCCTCCTTTGGTTCTTGGATGAGTTAGGGTAAGTTGTGTTCGTTAGGCCAATATTATTATGTTTTAATTTTCCATTGTATTAATTAGGCTAATTATTTTTTCATTAGTTAGGTTAATTCTCTGTATTATTTGGGCTATGCTAAACTGTTTAACTTAGGCTAAGTTGTACCAGTTAGGCTAAATTCCTAGAACAAAGAGATCCAAAAAAAGATGATGGCTTGAAGAATATAAAATTTGCTTCTTTCCTGTGTTGCAGGTGAACACTCTAGGTCAGCAGGCAGCTCTCACGGCCATTGGGGACCAGGTTCCTTCCATGTGCTGCTGTGCTGCCCCCTAGGGCCCTGCCAGTGACTCAGGACCGAAGCTGAGTGACCGCCATGCCGGGTTCCAGCCAGCAGAAAGGGCAAGGGAGTGTGGGGCGGGCAGGCCCAGGGTCTTAAAGGCCAGGCTGGGAGATGCACACACCCCTTCCCCTTTGCAGCCCAGTGGTGGGAATGAAATCACATAGTTGTACCTGACTGCAAAGGGGCTGGGAAATGTGCCTACCCAGGCAGCACGGGGAGCACAGATTTGGGTGGACAATGAGCAGGGGTCACCAGAGCCCCCAGAGCCTCCCTCTCTGTCCCTCTTCTCTCCCCTCTCTCTCCCCACTCTCTCCCTGGCCATTTCTCCCCAGCCCCCGCCATTTTTTTTGGAGACAGAACCTCCCTCTTTTGCCTACCACAGGTTGGAGTGCAGTGGCGCGATCATGGCTCCGCTTCCTTGACCTCCTGGGCTCAAGTGAGCCTCCCACCTCAGCCTCTCCAAGAGCTGGGACAACAGGCATGAACCACCACGCCCGGCAAATTTTTTTTTTTTTTTTTTTAATTTTTAGTAGAGACAAAATCTGACTATGTTGACCAGACTGGTCTCGAACTCCTGGGCTCAAGTGATCCGCCCTCCTTGCCCTCCCAAAGTGCTAAGATTACAGGCATGAGCCGCCGTGGCACTTGGCCCCCTTTGTAAATGTCCCCTAGGACTCTGTTCTTGGCCCTTTTCTCACCTCACACACAAGCCCTGGCCATTCCCATCCAATCCTGTCTGATGCCCTAAAGCCTCCCTACCTCCAGCCCAGGCCTCTCTCAGCCACAAACCCACACAGGCACCAGGGCCAAATCTGGGACTCAAGCCACACTCCTCCTCTGCCTCACCCCACATCCAATCTGTCACTAAAGCTGGTGAGTCTACCTTGTAAAGGCCCCCCCCTCACCAAGACTGTCCTCTCCTTCTCCCCGCTGACCCCAAATGGATTCTCACAGCCTCCACCCCTGCCTCCCTGTCTCTGCCCTCCCCCAAGCACTCCACACCAGCCTCCCATGAATCATGAAATGTGAGTATTCACCCTGCCTGGTCCTGAGCCCTCTTTTCTTCTGTCACAGTCTGATTGGGTCACCCTTCAGGGGCTCCCTCTTGTCTTCAGGATCAACTCCTTACCTGAACATTTAAGACCTTTTGTGATCTGACCTTGGTCTGCTTCATCTCTTGTCACATGTACCCTGTGCTCCAGCCACTCAAACCTTGGCACTTTTGTATGTGCTCTGCCCCAGTGCCTCTGGGTCTTCACTTCAGGGATTCCTATATCATTTAAGACTCAATTCAGAGAGCTCCTTCTCTGAGAAGCCCTCTCTGACGCCCTGGTGCTCTTCCCCCATGCTCCACTGTTCCCTCAACCTCACCAGTCTCCACCTCTATGCCTGTCTTGTCCTGCTTGCTCACTTACCTCTCTCTCCTGCTAGGTGGTGAGCTTAGGGAGAGCAATATGAGGTTTTAGTCATTTCTTATCTCCAAGTCCTTAGCCCATTGTTGGACACCGTTAACACTTAATGCTTGAGAAATGTTAGCTCCAGCTGGGCGTGGTGGCTCACGCCTGTGATCCCAGCACTTTGGGAGGCCGAGGCGGGTGGATCGTGAGGTCAGGAGACCAAGACCATCCTGGCTAACACGGTGAAACCCTGTCTGTACCGAAAATACAAAAAATTAGCCAGGCGTGGTGGTGGGTGCCTGTAGTCCCAGCTACTTGGGAGGTTGAGGCAGGAGAATGGCATGAACCCGGGAGGCAGAGCTTGCAGTGAGCCGAGACTGCACCACTGCATTCCAGCCTGGGCAACAGAGCGAGACTCTGTCTCAAAAAAAAAAAAAGAGAAATGTTGGCTCCTTTCTCATCTCCTTTAAAACTGTGACACAAAGGCCGGGCACAGAACCTCACGCCTATAATCCCAGCACTTTGAGAGGCCAAAGCAGGTGGATCACCGGAGGTCAGGAGTTCGAGACCAGCCTGGTCAGCATGGCAAAATCCCGTCTCTACCAAAAATACAAAAATTAGCCAGACTTGGTGGCTCACACCTGTAATTCCAGCTACTCGGGAGGCTGAGGCAGGAGAATAGCATGAACCCGGGAGGCAGAAGTTGCAATGAGCAAGGCCGGGCGCGGTGGCTCAAGCCTGTAATCCCAGCACTTTGGGAGGCCGAGACGGGCGGATCATGAGGTCAGGAGATCGAGACCATCCTGGCTAACACGGTGAAACCCCGTCTCTACTAAAAAATACAAAAAACTAGCCGGGCAAGGTGGCGGGCGTCTATAGTCTCAGCTACTTGGGAGGCTGAGGCAGGAGAATGGCGTGAACCCGGGAGGCGGAGCTTGCAGTGAGCCGAGATCGCGCCACTGCACTCCAGCCTGGGCGACAGAGCGAGACTCCGTCTCCAAAAAAAAAAAAAAAAAAGAAGTTGCAATGAGCTGAGATCACGCCACTGCACTCCAGCCTGCGCAACAGAGCGAGACTCCGTCTCAAACAAACAAACAAACAAACAACAACAACAAAAACTGTAACACACAGCTTTATACATAAAACTAAAATCTGGAAACAGCCCAAACATCCATCAACAGGAAAACATATACATTGCAGAATATTCATTCAATCAAATACTATACACGGTGATAAAATGAGTTAACTACAGCTTCATGCAACAGCATGAATGAATCCCATATGCATAATGTTGAACAAAAGAAGCCAGACCCAAAAACGTACCTTCCATTCTTATAGCGTCAAAAACAAGCCGAACGGATCTTGGGTGACAGAGGCCGGCATGGTGGTCATCTCCGGTTCGGGAGGTTAACTGGGAGCAGGCCCCACACAGCCTCCCAAAGGCTGGAAGTGTTGCTTATCTAGGTCTGGGTGGTGATCACACAGGTAATGTACATGTGTAATGATCATCGAGCTGAAATTTTGGTGCATTTTAGAGTAGGTAACTTCACCTCTATTTTTTTTTTTTTTTTTTTTTTTGAGACGGAGTCTCGCTCTGTCGCCCAGGCTGGAGTGCAGTGGCGCGATCTCGGCTCACTGCAAGCTCCGCCTCCTGGGTTTACGCCATTCTCCTGCCTCAGCCTCCTGAGTAGCTGGGACTACAGGCGCCCGCCACCGCGCCCGGCTAATTTTTTGTATTTTTAGTAGAGACGGGGTTTCACCGTGGTCTCGATCTCCTGACCTTGTGATCCGCCCGCCTCGGCCTCCCAAAGTGCTGGGATTACAGGCGTGAGCCACCGCGCCCGGCCCTCTATTTGTTTAAGTGCTCTGATTTTGTAATAAATCATCATGGAAGCTGGGTACAGTGGCTCATGCCTATAATCCCAGCACTTTGGGAGGCTGAGTCAGGAGGATCCCTTGAGATCAGAAGTTCAAGATCAGCCTGAGCAACATAATGAGACCCCCATCTCTACAAAAAATAAACAGAGCTCATGCCTGTAATCCCAGCACTTTGGGAGGCTGAGGCGGGAGGATCACTTGAGGTCAGGAGTTCTAAACCAGTCTGGCCAACATGGCAAAACCCTGTCTCTACTAAAAAAATAGCAAAAAAAAAAAAAAAAAAATAGCCAGGCATGGTGGTGCACGCCTATAGTCCCAGCTTCTCAGGAGGCTGAGGCAGGAGAATCGCTTGAGCCTGGGAGGTGGAGGTTGCAGTGAGCCGAGATCGTGCCACTGCACTCCAGGCTGGGTGACAGAGCGAGATTCCATCTCAAAAAAAAAAAAAAAAAATTGGCCGGGCACGGTGGCTCACACCTGTAATCCCAGCTCTTTGGGAGGCTGAGGTGGATCGATCACAAGGTCAGGAGTTCGAGACCAGCCTGGCTAACAGGGTTAAACCCCGCCTCCTCTAAAAATACAAAAATTAGGCCGGGCGCGGTGGCTCAAGCCTGTAATCCCAGCACTTTGGGAGGCCGAGACGAGCGGATCACGAGGTCAGGAGATCGAGACCATCCTGGCTGACACGGTGAAACCTTGTCTCTCCTAAAAAATACAAAAAACTAGCCGGGCGAGGTGGCGGGCGCCTGTAGTCCCAGCTACGCGGGAGGCTGAGGCAGGAGAATGGCGTGAACCTGGGAGGCGGAGCTTGCAGTGAGCTGAGATCCAGCCACTGTACTCCAGCCTGGGCGGCAGAGTCAGAACCTGTTTCAAAAAAAAAAAAAAAAATCATCATGGTTGGCAAGTCTGCATCTGAGAGGCACTTTCTGTTACAGAGTCCCCTGATTTTAGATGATGACACTGAGACCCAGAGAGGGTAAAACGCTCAACATTCAGCTCGAGTCGTTCAAGCACATCTGTGGAGAGTCCACACCCTAAGGATGGGACTGCATGTCCTGCTTTCCCCATACCACTCTAGGGACCTTGGGGGCGGGCTCTGTGTCTTTGTGTCTCTGGAACAGAGCTCTGGGACCTCTATATATTGATGGGGGCTACTCCCACCCCATAACCGGTTGCTGCTGGGTGGTGAAACATGGCAGCAGTGTGGTCATTTAGAGCACAAACTCAAAGGACACAATTCTGTAGCTGTATGGGCTTAACCTCTGTGAACCTCAGTTTTCTCATCTGCAAAATGGGACTAATAGTACCACAGGTGGGCGCGGTGGCTCACGCCTGTAATCCCAGCACATTGGGAGGCCAAGGTGGGTGGATCATTTGAGGTCGGGAGTTCAAGACCAGCCTGGCCAACATAGTGAAACCCCATCTCTACTAAAAAATACAAAAATTAGCCAGGCATGGTGGCCCACGCCTGTAGTCCCAGCTACTCGGGAGGTTGAGGCACGAGAATCACTTGAACCCAGAAGGTGGAGGTCGCAGTGAGCCAAGATTGCACCACTGCATTCCAGCCTGAGCGACAGAGTAAGACTCTGTCTCAAAAATAAATAAATAAATAAATAAATAAATAAATAAATAAATAAATAAATAAATAAAAGTATCTACCTCATATTGTGTCCTGAGGATTACATGAGCAGCTAAGCATAATTTAGCAAGGCCTGGTTCCAAGGAAATGCCATTATAGTGCTTGCTATGATAACCACTCAGCAGGAAACTCAGTCAAACAGACCAGAGCCACTTTGCTCCTCCATTGGCTGTGTGACCTCAGGCAAGTTAATTAACCTCTCTGAGTCCCATTTCCTCATCTGCTAAACAAATAATACTTATCTATTGTTATGAAAGTAAAATAATGCCTGCAAAACACCTGACACCTGCTTCAGTTCCTTGTGTGCAGAGACCACGTCTTGCACGTCAATCCCCTCAGGCTCTAGCACAGGGCTCTCACTCCTTGGCTTGGGAGAACGAATCCCTTCCCCAGCCACCCTTCTCTGGCTTGCCGTCCTCTTTCTGGTGCTAGCGGACAGCAGCATCTAGTGGACAAGCTCTGGAACTGCATGCTGGCCAAGGGCGACTCGCCAAGCTGCTGTGCAGTCATTTAAGGCTTTTTAAAAATGCTTTGGACAAGGGTGGAGGGGTCAGGAGGAACGGAGGTGGGGTGAAATGCATTGGACAAGTATTCATTAGGTGCCTGCTGGGTGCAAGGTACTGATCCAGGACCTTAAAAAATGAAGCAAGAGATACAAGATGACTGTAGAAGGACATAAGAAAAATCACAAATAATTATAACTTTGTCATCAATACCCTAGCTGTTTATCTTAGAGAAAATATGAACACAGCATAGGGGAGCTTGGCACATTGGACAGTGTCTTCCTAGGAAGTGTTCTTTGTTTTTGTTTTTGAGACAGGGTCTCCTGTTGTCACCCAGGCTGGAGTGCAGTGGAGTGGTCACAGCTCACTGCAGCCTTGATCTCCCTGAAGTGGCTGAGCAATTGTCCCACTTCAGCCTCCAGAGGAGTTGGGACCACAGGTGCATGCCACCACACCCAGCTTGTTTTTTGTTTTTGTTTGTTTTTGGTAGCATCAGGGTCTCCCTATGTTGCCCAGGCTGGCTCAAACTCCTGGGCTCAAATGATTCTCCCCGCCTTGGCCTCCCAAAGTGCTGGGATTACAGACACAAGCCACCTTGCCAGCCTTCTCAGGAAGTTTTTACAATTGCAGGAGTGATTTTTTTGAAGTAGTTGTTACATGTCAATGACTCTCAGTTAAGACCAAGGCAATAAAATGAAAGCTTAGGTCAGGAAGGTTCTGCCTGGAGTTCCCTGACCCAGGTTCTCGATAGAGACAGGGGATCAGGAGTGTCTGGCCCCAAAACTGCACTCGCCCTCCACACTCCACGGTCCCTTCCTACCAGACACAGAAGAGTGAAGAGGGTCTAGAGGTGTCATGGAGCACATCTAACTGGGGGAATAAAAAAAGACATGGGAGAGATGACATGTTGCTTTGAAGAACGAAGGTAAAGAAAGCAGGGAGGGGTGTGCTGGGCGTGCTGGGGAAGGAAGTGCATTCTAGCCTGGTAGACCAGGTATATCTCCACTGGTATAATATAGCGAAGTAATGGGAACCAAGTTGGATGAGGAAGCGGGGGGTGGCGCGCGGGGGGTTAAGGCCAAATCACAGAGGGCTCCAAATGACAGACCAAGGAGGCTGCATTTAATACAATCAGGGGACCCACGGAGTAAGAAGGTAAACTGATCTGAGGGGATCAGAGAAAAACCAGACATCCAGAAACTATTAATAGTTAGGTGGCTACTGTCATAGTCCAGCCTAGAGGTAGGGGACACCGCACCATGATGGAGTGGAGATCACAGACACAAGAGATCCTTGGGAGGGGAGAAGCAGGGGAAGGCTTGGAAATAGATAGCTGTGGGTCAAATGGGAGGACCCAGCTGAGAATTCAAGGTGCTGAGTCCAGGGGAGCTGTAACCAGAATGTGGACTTGACCAGGGAGACTGCTGTGGGCAGGGAGCTGTGGGCAGGGAGCTGTGGGCAGGGACCAGGAGCTTGGTCTTTGACAGGGGCATATGAGTTGCCATTGTCCCTGTGGAGATGTGGGACCAAGGCTCAGGAGGGGTGCTGGAGGGAGAGGAGGCAGGGACAGTCAAGTGGGAGTCATTTACCCATATAGGTGCAAGCTGATGACCTGGGGGAGGAAAACAGAATCCTACGGGGAGATGGGGAGGAGGACAGGCGCCACCGGACTTCGTTGGACTCGGTCTTTTTAAAGCTTCGGGGAGGGGGGGGCAAAAGGAGGAGGAGATGGAAGAAGACAGAGGCGGGACCTTTGGGGAGAGAGACGCTTGTGAGTGTCCAGCAGTGTCACAGGCTGTCTAGGAGAAGTCCAGGAGTGGTGGCGGGGAGGCAACTGTTGAATTTGAGGTTGGGGGCTGTCCTGGCTGACCTTGGCAAAAGCGGTTTCAGGGGCAGAAGTTAGGCTGCAAAGGTCTAAGAGGTGACAGGCAGAGGGGCTAGAGGCGGCTGATGCTTGCGGGAGGAGGGAGGAGACGGTAAACAGGGCTGGGCTAGGGGGAGGTGAGCGAGTGCTTACTCTTGGGATCCGGCCAGACACTGAAGAGGAGGGCGGAGACCCCAAGGCACACGGAGAGGAGACCGTCTGAGACCCTTTGAGACAGAAGGAAAACATGTGACGCTGTAAGGGCTTAGAGACCCAGACAGAAATAAGACTGTGACAACCACATCCCTGACAAACCAAGGCGGTGGCCACCAGCCCTAGAGGACACGGGACTGGAAGAGGGGAGGGGTAGAAGCAGCGGCTGAGGACACCTGGGAGGGAGAGCAGACTTCCTCAGACCCTCTTGGGCTCCAGTGTATTGGCATGGGAGAGGGAGTCCCAGATCCCCAGGAGCTCAGAGCCTGGGGAAAGCCAGGGATTCCCCTTTCCCCAGGCTGCTCCTACTGTGGCCCCCGCTTGGAAGTGCGCTGTTTCCTGTTCCAACCCCAAACACCCAGTACCTGTTTGCTTCCCCCAAAAAGTCTAGGCAAGTTTCTTTATTTTCTGGGACTCAGTTTCTGGGGTGGGCTGAATGGTGGAACCCAGAAAGATGTGTCCAGGTCCTAATCCCCAGCCCCACTCCCCTAGAGCCTATGAATATGACTTCATTTGGAAAAAGGGTCTCTGTAAACGTAGCTTAATTAAAGATGTCAAGACAAGATCATCCTGGATTGTCTGGTGGGCCCTAAAGCCAATGACAAGTATCCTCGTGACAGGAGAAGGGAGGGCCATACAGTGGGAGAATGGGAACTCTGCAGCCACAAGCCAAGGAACACGTGGGGCCACAGAAGCTGGAAGAGGCATGGAGGGGGCCCTTCCCGAGAGCCTCGGGAGGGAGTTTAGCCCTGCAACGCCTTGGTTTTGGACCTCTGGCCCCAGTAAATGGAAGAGAAGAAATATCTGGGTTTGTTGTTGTTGTTGTTTTCTGAGGTGGAGTCTCACTCTGTTGCCAGGCTGGAGTGCAGTGGTATGATCTCAGCTCACTGCAACCTCCGACTCCCGGGTTCAAGCGATTCTCCTGCCTCAGCCTCCGGAGTAGCTGGTGTTACAGGCACGAGCCACCATGCCCAGCTAATTTTTGTATTTTTAGTAGAGACGGGGTTTCACCATGTTGGCCAGGATTGTCTCGATCTCCTGACCTTGTGATCTGCCCGCCTTGGCCTCCCAAAATGCTGGGATTACAGACGTGAGCCACCACACCCGGAGGCTTAAATATCTGTCTTTTAAGCCACCAAGTTTGTTGTGATTCGTTATGGCAGCCCTGGGAACTAATGTAGTTCCCTATTCTGTAAAATAACTAGAATTAAATCTTATTTGGCTAAAAGGCGTGTTTTTTAACTCGCTGCCCCGCCCCCTTCCAGGTCCAGTGGTAACCCTTTCACTTGCAGGGTGGAGGTGGGGGAGTAAAGGTGGGGGTAGGGGAGTAAGGGTGGGGGCAGGTGGTGCAGGGATGAAAGAAGCTAAATTGACAGCATCTCCCCCTGCCCCGGAGGAGGAAAGTCCAAAAAGAGTATTTCATGCCCACCAGCCCTTCCTCCTTCACCCTGAGCTCACGCCATCGTCCCGTGCCCGGCTCCAGGCAGGCGGGTGGGGCCCACACTGACCCAGAGCGCATTACTAAAACCAAGGGGCCTTTGAAAACCAGGGAGTCTGCTTTCCAGACTTCTCCTAACAGCTCCCCTCTTCACGGCGATTCTCTCCCCACCCCTCGTGTCTGCCTTCTTCCCGTTCTCCATTCTTTGGGGGGCAAAATAAGATGGAGACCCCCGAAGCACAGGGTGGAAGGCACTCGCCCACCCCTCCTTCCTCCTCCCACAACACAGCTGGAGGGGGAGGGGAGGTCAGCAGGGTTCACAGAGGCCAGATGTTAAGGAAAAAGAGAGAAGTGCCCACCCCACGCCCACCCACCCCACCCCCACCCTCACCCCCAGGGAAAGAAAAATGAAAGGAGACAGTTTTTAAAACAAACAAAACTTTTATGGTCCAAAACAGTTTTTCTCAAGAATCTGCTCTATGCAAACAGTAACAACTTTTTACAAAGCATTTTCACAGAAAAGGAGACAAGTCCTTCCCCAGCGTGGGAACTGTTCCTCTCTCACCTCGTTTTCGGGGGGAAGAGGGGGCGCTATTCACTAGTGCGGGGCAGAAGGGGCACTGGGTCCCTCAGTTGTTCGGCAGATTTAAAAGCCCCAGCTTCCCTTCACACCTCAACTTGCCATCTGCCTAAGACCTAACCTCCCCTGACCTCACCTGGGTGGAGGAGAAAACGCTTCCAACCCTCTCTGACTCAAGATCCTCCTAGCTGGAGGGTATGGCAGAGGGCGTGATCCAGGCCTATCTCACCCCTCCCCTGGAAAACAGAACCTCTGACCCCAAACCTAATCCCCGGCCCTGCCCCCTTCGGATCCATCAGATCTCTGACAACTCCCGCAATGCCTGAGGCTGGGACATGTTGCGGGGGAAGCTTAAGGTACCTCAGCGCAGATCCCATCCAGACTCAAACTTTGTCCTTTCAAACCCCAGGGGACTCTTGCAGTTAGGCCAAGAGTCCTTTCATTTACCACCTCTGCAAAGTGCAGCTTGTTTTGTTTCCACTCTTTAAGGGGGCTGAGTTTGGGTGTCCAAGAATGGACTCGGGCCTGCCTTCCACCTCCACCTCCTCTCATCCATAAATCGGTGGAGGCCCTCGAAAGGCGACTTGTTTGGTCTGATTTTATTGATTTCTTCCACCTTCTATTACTTTCCCTGGGACAGTGTCTTGCCCCTTCCCCAGGCAAAGTAAGCACTTTTCTGGAGAGGAGGTCCCTCAGCCCTACCCGTCCTAAGGAAAGTAAGTTGGGGGAGAGGGCTGATTAATCAAGGTTGGGGGGAATCTTTCTCACCGGCCAGACCTTACACTCGGAAAGCAAACAGGGAAAAAGATGGGAACTCCAAAACTGGACAAAAGGGAAAGGTCGGCGGCTGAGACTGAAGATCTCACCAATTAGGGGTCACCTGCACTTGAGGGGGCCTAGAAAGGGGACAGGAAGGGGGTGATCTACCTCTTACCCAAGCTCCCTCACCCATTGAAGGCTCCAACGGTGCTTGGAGCGTTAGGGAAGGCCTGAGGGGAGCAAAGGGTTAAAGGCCTGGACAGTGGGGGTGGGGGATGCCCCCAGGGAGCTGCCAATCATCTCCCCACCCCCACCGCAGCCCCCGCACCCCAGGCTCGCCCACAAACACAGTAACAACCGTTTTGTCCATCACCGAGGTCTCTCTCCTCTTTTTTTGGGGGGGTGGGGGCTGTCTTTGAGCGGTGGCCTCCTTTGCTCCCACTGGGGTGCAGGCCCTGCCTCCAACGGTCCGAGATGGAAGGGGGCAGGGATTGGAATCTATGTCATCAGCCTTTCTTGCTTAAGCCTTCTCCCGACTCCAGCCCTGGGTTTCTTTGCAAAGGATGAGGGGGAGGGACTGTCACCCCGAACACTTAGGTGCTTGAAGATCACTGTCATTTAGGTTCCTCTGCCCACAGCTCCTAAAATGTAAAGGAAGGGGACAAATGTGAGAAACGGGGCTCTCTCCTCAAGCCCGCGGTTTGGCCATGGTCCCAACTTTTCCCCTTTGGCAGAAGTCCCACGGTCAGCTTTCATCCATGTTGATCCCCCAGAATTTGAGGCCAGGGGGCTCAGGGACAGCGGGACCCCCCATCTGCCACCTCCACAGCGGGTGGGCGGGCGGGGGCTTAGAGTCTCCCTGGAGGCGAAGCGAGGATGCCGGCTTTAGGTCTCCGTCTTCCCCGACCACCAGGGCCGGGGGGCAGGGGAAGCAGTTGAGGAGGCTGAAGGTGCTCGTGGTGGGGAGCGTCGGTGCAGGGCGGCGGGGCTGCGCGGTGCGCGCAGGGGGCGCCGGCCGCCGGCGTTTCTTGGCGGCTCCCCGAGCCGACCCTTTCGCAGGCGGCCGCTCTGGCCCCCGGCGCAAACTCGGGGTATCCAAGGCGAAGCCCTTCGCGTAACACCAAAGTTTCGATCGGCGGATCAGACGATCGAAATGTTCCTGGCGGAGATCTCCAGGTGCGGCCGGAGCCGGGCTGGCCGTCGAGGGGCTGGCCGCTGGAGCCTCGGGGGCGGCCGGCTGGGGGTTTCCATCGACTTCGGCAGGCTGGCCGGGCAGGAATGGCCCCGGCGCCGCCCCGGGACCCGCGGGATCGGTGGAGAGGCCCGCAGGTGGCGACGGAGGTTGGGAACTGGGCTCATGAGGCGGGCTGGCGGCTGGGCCACGCTGAGGCTCGAGACCCGGGGCCGGGAGAGGCAGGGCCGAGGCGAAGCCGGTCGTAGATTCCCGAGGGCGCGGGGGCGCTGGGCAGCGGCCCGGAGGTGCACAGGAGCGAACGCCGAAGTGCGGGAAACCGCCTCCGCCCTCTTCCTCTTCTCCGCGGCGGGGGCACGCTGCAACGTCCGCATCCTCGCTGGACGCGGTGTTAGGAACGCTGGGCCGCCCGGTCGGTGCCCAGAGGTGCTTCAGGCCATCCGGGGCCCAGCCGCCAGGGCGCAGGGGGGCGTGAGGGCCCCGCAGCACGGGAGACCGCGCCGCCAGCTCCCCAGGCCCCGGGCCCAGAGAGGACGCCCGGGGCTTGGCAAGGGCGCAGAAGGCGAGGGCACGCAGGCACAGCGGAGAGAATTCCTGGGTCCCCCGACACGGCTTCCGGGGCGTGGGAGAGCAGGGCGACCCTCGCGGGGACGCCGGCACTGCCAGGCGGGGTGCGGGGCAGAGGGTCTCCATGGAGCAGCCTGAGGGGTGCCCACTGAGGGGGTCCAGGTCCCAGCGGCGGGATGCCCTGGCTGCCCGAAGAGCCCACGGGCGAGGGGAACATCGCCCCCCGTCGACGGGGAGGTCTCTGCTCACGGGCGCCCCCGGCCCGCTACCCAGGGCCGCAGAGCTCGGGCTCCCTCTTCGCTCTCCTCACGCGGCCCTCCCGGCAGCCGGACTCCTGGGTCCCTGTGAGTCCCAGCGGGGTCGGCCGCCCTTCTGCCGCCGCGTCCCCTTCGCAGCCCCGGCGGGAGACCCTCTCGAGTCGCCCGAAGCGCAGAGGCAGGGGAAACAAAGCGGCCTGCGGCCGCGGGAGGCGGGAAGGACCCCGGGCCCGGCACCCGGTGCCCGGGCCCAGGCGGCGGGGAGGGCGCCTTCCGCCTGCTCGGTTTCTTTCTTCCCCGCTGGCTCCCGGAGACCGCGTTATAGAGAACTGCCCCCTCGCTGCCCCAATACCAGCGCCGGGGCCGCGAGCCCGCCGCTGATTGGGCCGCACCGCCCGTGACGTTAGCCCGGACCCCACCCCTCCGGCGGCGCCGCCCCCGTCCCCATTCCGCACACAGACACACACACGTGGACCCGGCGCGGCGGCGGCTGGGAGGGAGCGCGGGAGGGAGCGTGCGCGGGTGGGATCGCTAGGGGCCAGATGCGCCGCCGCACGTGGCCCAGTGGCGTCCTGGGATTTCGTCGTCGGAAAGCAACTTGTTTTTTCCCGAGCAGTCTGGGTTTTGCATCTGTAAAATGGGACGCTTCATATCTGCCCTCTTGGGACTAAAAGAGCTATGTGAATCAACGTAGATGAATATCAGAAATAATGTTTAGGGGAAAGATGAAATGAGGCAATGGTTGTTTACAAGCTTTGCACAGCAGGGATTCTAGCGGGCCGTGAATGGCCCTTAAAACAGTACGTGGCACACAGCAGGCTCAAAAAATGCTGTAATGTATAAGTAGTTAAGAACTCAGTAGTTATATGCAAGATGAACAAAGAAAAAAATAAATTTGGAAGGGTGGGAGTGTTATTACACCCATGGAAGCCGATAAATAGGCTGTCTCAGTACCTATTTCCATTTCTCTGATGCAGTATCTAAATACTCCGCCTCAACTAAATTCAGAGTGCTGGCTCTGCAACCCCTGACCCCCAATCCCAGGATGCTCCGCTCTGAGGCTTGATCTGCCAAACAGGTTGAAGAGGCCACAGGAGGGCACGCACAGACCCTCACTCTCATATCCCCCAAGGAAAATAAAGAAAAAGTGAATTTCGGCCGGGCGCGGTGGCTCACGCCTGTAATCCCAGCACTTTGGGAGGCCGAGGCGGGCGGATCACAAGGTCAGGAGATCGAGACCACGGTGAAACCCCGTCTCTACTAAAAATACAAAAAATTAGCCGGGCGCGGTTGTGGGCGCCTGTAGTCCCAGCTACTCGGGAGGCTGAGGCAGGAGAATGGCGTGAACCCGGGAGGCGGAGCTTGCAGTGAGCCGAGATCGCGCCACTGCACTCCAGCCTGGGCGACAGAGCGAGACTCCGTCTCAAAAAAAAAAAAGAAAGAAAAGAAAAAGTGAATTTCCAGTACAAATTCTGCAGCACACACGCCCACCCTGTTCTATCCCCTTAACCTTCTTTAGTTTCTGCATAGCTTACTGTTACATAAAAGTCTGTAAATGGATTTATTCTTTAGTGTCTGTCTCTCCCATTAGTCTGGAAATGAGTTGATGAGAACTTCATCTTGATTGGTGGTGCATCCCCACTGCCTAGAACAATGGCCAAGATATAATAGGTGCTCAATCAATATGTGTGAATGAATGAATGAGCAAGTGAGTGAATAAATGATTCCCAGGGATATTTCTCTCTTGAGAAAAATCAGGTTATTGGAATACTGCCATTTCCTATCTATGGAAATACAAGAATTGGTATGATAGCTTGGGGTAAAAGTGTGGAAGAATGCTGGGGGTGGCTCCAGATAGAAATATCTTATTCTGGGGCCAGGACAAGAAAGGGTTTCAGAAAGGGGACAAATGATGCAGCTTGCCTCTGGGCCCTTCTAGAGGTGACAACAGAGGTGTAGTTTCCCTATGTGTCATCAAATAACATCTGGAAGGACAGGGGTAAGGAGGGTCTGCCTCCCCCACCTGCAGACTCCAGAGGTAAAGTCCCTAGATGGGGCGAGGGTTTGAGGAAGGAGGAGGTGTGGTGTTCCATTGCCCAAAACACTCACCCTCTAACATCTCCTGCAGAAGAGCTCTCCAGGGCAGTTGTCATGAGGGGGGATCCTGGGGTCCTGCCAAGTCATGAAGCTGAGCTGGGTCTAGACTCCAAGGCTCATAACTGCTCGAAAAGCCCACCTCTACACACACGCACACACGCACACATACACAAGGAAAGTTCTGGAAGGATGATCTTCATGGCTGTCTCTTCTGCAGGACAGTGCTGAGGACTCATCCCAAACAGCAGTTCCTGCTTGCACTCCTGTGCCTAGCACAGTGTCGACACAAGGAGAGAATGCCCGAGAAAATGATCAGTATGAATAAATGAGTGAATATTACATAACAGTGCAGATCAATGACCTCTTCTTTCTCTGCCTCCAAAAGCTGCCAGCTCCCCCTTCCGAACCATGTGAGTTTGGGGGCTTTATTGAGGGGTCATTACGATTGTGAGTCCTTCTCTCTGCCTCCACTTTCCCTACTTCCCCTTGCCCTCATCAGGCACCCCAGAATATGGACCCAGGGATGGAATCACTCTACAAACGGTAGAATACTGTGAGTGCCTCTCCAGCTGAAAGGACCAGCTGAAAGGAGATCATCAAACCACCCTTGATGGCCTGGATGGGGCAGGGTGGCGCTGTGCAACCCTGGGCAGGTCATCTAGACACTCAATGTCCTTATCAGTGAAAAGGAGACAACAGTGGCTTCCTCACATTGTTGGGAGGGTTGAAACATGATGTGAGCAGTCACCAGAACTCACGTCGGCAGGCCCAGCTGCTGCAATTACCATTGCCTCCAGTAGAGGACTCTCGACCCCATCCTCAGCCTGCAACGAGAGAGGCAACACCCTTCTCAGGAATCTCTCCTATAGGAGAAAAAGAGGGACAAGGCTGGATGCCGGGTCCCATCTAACACCTCCAGAGTGAGGGCTAGAAAGGGCACCTCTGGATCCAGAAGCCAGCACTTCCCTTTCCTTGGCCCATCTGGGTCTCACCTGGGGCAGTAAGGACTGTGTTCAAGGATTTGGGAGCAGGAGGCCTGCCGGGTTGCCCTTTTTGGGGAACTGCACCCCAGGCGTCCAACCCCATAGAAACTTCTGTAGTACTTACTGCATGCTCACTTAATCCCCATAACGGCCTATGAAATAGACTTTTTTTTTTTTTGTATTTTTTTTTTTTTTAGTAGAGACGGGGTTTCACCATGTGTGCCAGGCTGGTCTCGAACTCCTGACCTTGTGATCCACCCGCCTCGGCCTCCCAAAGTGCAGGGATTACAGGCATGAGCCACCACGCCCGGCCGACTTTTTTTTTTTTTTTTTTAAAACAGCGTCTTGCTTTGTCACCCAGACTGGAGTGCAGTGGCGCGATCTCCGCTCACTGTAACCTCTGCCTCCCGGGGTTCAAGCAATTCTCCTGTCTCAGCCTCCCGAGAAACTGGGAGAACAGGCGCGCGCAACCACGCCCAGCTAATTTTTGTATTTTTAGTAGAGATGGGGTTTCACCACGTTGGCCAGGATGGTCTTGATCTCTTGACCTCATGATCTGCCCACCTCGGCCTCCCAAAGTGGTGGGATTACAGGTGTGAGCCACCGCGCCCAGCTGACAGTATTTTTAAAAATGAACATACCACACATAACCCATTTTGAGTGTCCAATTCAATGATTTTTAGTAAATTTACAGTTATGCAACCATCATCATAATCCAGTTTTGGGGTTTTCTTTGAGACAGAGTTTCACTTTGTCTTCCAGGCTGGAGTGCAGTGGCACAATCTCAGCTCACTGCAGCCTTCACCTCCCGGATTCCAGCAATTGTCCTGCCTCAACCTCCCAAGTAGCTGGGGCTACAGGCACCCACCACCACGCCCAGCTAATTTTTTTTTTTTTTTTGAGACGGGGTCTCACTCTGTTGCCCAGGCTGGAGTGCTCTATCTCAGCTCGCTGCAACCTCTGCCTCTCAGATTCAAGTGATTCTCGTGCCTCAGCCTCCCAAGTAACTGGGATTACAGGCGGATGCTACCACGCCCGGCTAATTTTTGTATTTTCAGTAGAGACAGGATTTCACCCTGTTGGCCAGGCTGGTCTCGAACTCCTGACCTCAGGTGATCTGCCCACCTCAGCCTCCCAAAGTGCTGGAATTATAGGCATGAGCCACCGTGCCCAGCCCCATAATCCAGTTTTAGAACATTGCTTATAAGACTCCTCCTCCCGGCTGGGCCCGGTGACTCACGCCTGTAATCCTAGCACTTTGGGAGGCCGAGGAGGTCAGATCACGAGGTCAGGTGATTGAGACCATCCTGGCTAACACGGTGAAATCCTGTCTCTACTAGAAATACAGAAAATTAGCGGGGCGTGGTGGCGGGCGCCTGTAGTCCCAGCTACTCAGGAGGCTGAGGCAGGAGAATGGCGTGAACCTGGGAGGCAGAGTTTGCAGTGAGTGGAGATTGCACCACTGCACTCCAACCTGGGCGATAGAGCAAGACTCCGTCTCAGGAAAAAAAAAAAAAAAAAAAGACTCCTCCTCCCCACTTGTAGCTCTCCCTTCCCATCCCCAGCCCTGGGTGACTAATCTACTCTCTGTCTCCACAGAGTTCCCTTTTTTGGATATTTTATATAAATGGAATCTTGCAGTATGTGGTCTTTTGCATCTGGCGTCACAAAAGCATAATGTTTTTGAGGTTTACCTGTGTTGTAGCATGTATTGGTAGTCTGTTCCTTTTTTTTTTTTTTTTTTTTTCTTTTGAGACAGAGTTTCGCTCTTGTTGCCCAGGCTGGAGTGCAATGGCGCAATCTCAGTTTACTGCAACCTCCGCCGCCTGGGCTCAAGTGATTCTCCTGCCTCAACCGCCCTGGTACCTGGGATTACAGGCACCTGCCACCACGCCCGGCAAATTTTGTAGTTTTAGTAGAGACGGGGTTTCTCCATGTTGGTCAGGCTGGTCTCGAACTTCCAACCTCAGGTGATTCGCCCACCTTGGCCTCCCAAAGTGCTGGGATTACAGGGATGAGCCACTGCACCCAGCCTGTTCCTTTTTATTGCTGAGTAGTAGTCCGTTGTAGGGATATGCCACATTTTGTTTATCCAATCACATTTGGGTGGTTTTCACTTTTTGGCTATCATCTATAATGCTGTTATGAACATTTGCTATACAATTATTTTGTGAATATACATTTTTATTTCTCCTAAGTAGACATTTAAGGGTGGAACTGCTGGGTCATATTCTACATTTATGGTTAACTTTTTTTTTTTTTTTGGAGATGGGGTCTCACTGTCTCACTCAGGCTGGAGTGCAGTGGCACAATCATGGCTCACTGCAGCCTTGACCTCCTGGGCTCAAGAGATCCTCCTGCCTCAGCCTCCAGTGTGGCTGAGACCACAGGCCTGAGCCACCATGCCCAGCTAATTTCTTCTTAAATTTTTTTTGTGAGACAAGATCTGGCTATATTCCCCAAGCTGGTCTCAAACCCCTCAGCTCAAGGGATCCTCCTGCCTTAGCCTCACAAAGTGCTGGGATTACAGGCATAAGTCACCATGCCCAGCTGTGTTTAACTCTTAAAAGCTGCCAAGGTTGGGCATGGTAGCTCACACCTGTAGTCCCAGCACTTTGGAAGGCCAAGGCAGGCTGATGGCTTGAGGCCAGGAGTTTAAGACCAGCCTGGGCAACATGGCAAAATCCTATCTCTACAAAATACAAAAATTAGCCGGGAGTGGTGGCATGTGCCTGTAGTCTCAGCTACTCAGGAGGCTGAGGTTGGGGGATTGCTTGAGCCAGCAGGTCAAGGCTGCAGTGAGCCACATTCACGCCACTCTGTGCCTGGGTGACAGAGTGAGACCCTGTGTCAAAAAACAAACAAACAAAAACCCTAAAAACTGCAAAGCTGTTTTCCAAACGGGCTATACCATTTTACATTCCTATTAATATCCATGATATAGGCTGGGCACAGTGGCTTACGCCTGTAATCCCAGCACTGTAGGAGGCTGAGTTGGGCGGATCACCTGAGGTCAGGAGTTCGAGACCAGAGTGGCCATCATGGCGAAACCCCATCTCTACTAAAAAAATTTAAAAATAGGCCGGATGCAGTGGCTCACACCTGTAATCTCAGCACTTTGGAAGGCCAAGGCAGGCAGATCACAAGATCAAGAGATCAAGACCATCTGGCCAACATGCTGAAACCCCGTCTCTACTAAAAATACAAAAATTAGCTGGGCATGGTGGCAGGAGTCTGTAATCCCAGCTACTCGGGAGGCTGAGGCAGGAGAATCGCTTGAACCCAGTAGGGGGAGGTTGCAGTAAGCCAAGATTGTGCCACTGCACTCCAGTCTGGCGACAGAGTGAGACTCCGTCTGTAAATAAATAAATAAATAAATGGAGACTCCGTCTGTAAATAAATAAATAAATAAATAAATAAATAAATTAGCTGGGCGTGGTGGTGCACGCCTGTAATCCCAGCTGCCCAGATTCTCTGGAGGCTGAGACACAAGAATCGCTTGAATCCGGGAGGCAGAGGTTGCGGTGAGCCAAGATTGTGAGACTGTACTCCATCCTGAGTAACAGAACAAGACTCTGTCTCAAAAAATAAATTAATTAAAAATCCATGATATAAATTGGGACATTGAGGGAGAGAAGTGACTTGCCCAAGTTACACTGCTAGCAAGTGGCAGAGCCAGAACCCAAACCCAAGTAGTTGGGTCCTGAGTTCACTCTGGTAACCACGAGGCTACCCGGAAACAATGAATCCAGGAGGGAAGCCATTTCTCTACCCTGCTACACCCGGCCACCATCATTTTAACCTTTCTTGCTCCCAGAATTCCCTAAGTCAGCAGGTCTGCATCACCCCCTAGCATAAACCGCATGTTCCTCTGCCTCCTCTGGGAATTTGCATCCAGGGTTAATAGTTTAAGTTCTGGACTCAGATGGGTCCCTTCACATTCCAGACTCATCATTTTACTAGCTTTGTGACTTTGGGGCAATTTCTTAACCTCAGGAAGCTTTAGTTTCCTTATTTGTAGAACAAGACTAGCATCTTTCCTCATGCAATTAAAAAGGTATTATATGATGGAAAATTTCAAACCTACACAAAAGTAAATAAATATAATTAACCTCTGAGTACCCAATATCCAGCTTCAACACTTACCAACTCTAGTCAATTTTGTTTCATTCTTACCCACCCACTTCCTCACTTAAAAAAAAAAAAAAATCAAGTTGGCCAATATGATGGCTCACGCCTATAATGCCAGCATTTTGGGAGGCCGAGGCTGGCAGATCGTTAGAGCCAGGAGTTTGAGACCAGCCTGGGCAACACGGCGAAACCCCATCTCTACCAAAACAAACAACTACAACACATAAATTAGCTAGTCCCAGCTACTCAGGCAACTGAGGTGGAAGGATCCTTTGAGCCTGGGAGGTTCAGGCTGCAGTGACCTGCAATCACCACTGCACTCCAGCCTGGGTGACAGAGCGAGACCCTGTCTCAAAAAACAACAACACAATTTTATTTAGGTATGATTTATGTAATAAAATGCACATTTTAAGTGTACAGTTCAAATAGTTCAAAGTGTACAGTTCAAATGGTTTTGCCAAAGTATTCCTTTGTTGCCCATGTTACCACCACAATTAAGATAGAACAATGGCCAGGCATGGTGGCTCATGCCTGTAATCAATCCCAGCACTTTGGGAGGCCGAAGCAGGTGGATCACTTGAGGTCAGGAGTTCGAGACCAGCCTGGCCAACATGGTGAAACCCCATGTCTACTAAAAATACAAAAAAATTAGCTGGGTGTGGTGGCTCATGCCTGTAATTCCAGCTACTTGGAAGGCTGAGGTGGGAGAATGACTTGAACCTGGTAGGCAGAGATTGTAACGAACTGAGATCGTGCTACTGCACTCCAGTCTGGGTGACAGAACAAGACACCGGTCTAAAAAAAAAAAAAAAAAAAAAAAAAAAAAAAAAAGCTGCGCAGTTGCTCATGCCTATAATTCCAGCACTTTGGGAAGCCAAGGCAGGTGGATCACTTGAGGTCAGGAGTTCAAGACCAGCCTGGCCAACATGGTGAAACCCCGCCTCTACTAAAAATACAAAAAAAAAAAAAAAAAGCCAAGCGTGGTGGTGTATGCCTGTAGTCCCAGCTACTCGGGAGGCTGAGGTGGGAGAATTGCTTGAACCTGTGAGGCGGAGATTGCAGTGAGCCGAGATGACACTGCTGCACTCCAGCCTGGGCAACAGAGCAAGACTCTGTCTAAAAAAAAAAAAAAAGATATAAAATTATAAGATATAGAACAAACCCCATATTATTTTGTTTTGCTTTGTTTTGTTTTTCTGAGACAGGTCTTGCTCTGTTGCCCAGGCTGGAGTGCAGTGATGCAATCTCGGCTCACTGCAACCTCTGCCTTCTGGGTTCAAGCAATTCTCATGCCTCAGCTACCCAAGTAGCTGGGACTACAGACGTGTGCCATCACGCACAGCTAATTTTTGTATTTTTTGTAGATATAGGGTTTCACTATGTTGCCCAGGCTGGTCTCAAACTCCTGGGTTCAAACAATCCTCCCTCCTAGGCCTCCCAAACTGTTGGGATTATAGGCGTGAACCACTGTGCCCAACCTAGAACAAACCCCATGTTATTTTTAGGCAAATCCAAGACATCACATAATTTCATTCCTAAATATTTCAATACATATTTCTATAAGGACCCTTTAAAAGTAAACATAAACCCAACATTATTATCAAACCTAAAAAGAATTAACAATTGGCCAGGCATGGTGGCTTGTGCCTATAATCCCAGCACTTTGGAAGGCCGAGATGGGTGGATAACCCAAGGTCAGGAGTTCGAGACCAGCCTGACCAATATGGTGAACGCCTGTCTCTACTAAAAATAAAAAAAAAAAATTAGCCAGGTGTGGTGGCACGTGCCTGTAGTCCTGGAAACTCAGGAGAATGAGACGGGAGAATTGCTTGAACCTGGAAGGCAGAGGGTGCAATGAGCTGAGATCACACCACTGCACTCCAGCCTGGGTGACAGAGTGGAATTCCATGTCAAAAAAAAAAAAAAAAAGAATTAACAATCGGCCGGGCGCGGTGGCTCACGCCTGTAATCCCAGCACTTTGGGAGGCCGAGGCGGGCGGATCACAAGGTCAGGAGATCGAGACCACGGTGAAACCCCGTCTCTACTAAAAATACAAAAAAAAAATTAGCCGGGCGCGGTTGTGGGCACCTGTAGTCCCAGCTACTCGGGAGGCTGAGGCAGGAGAATGGCGTGAACCCGGGAGGCGGAGCTTGCAGTGAGCCGAGATCGCGCCACTGCACTCCAGCCTGGGCGACAGAGCGAGACTCCGTCTCAAAAAAAAAAAAAAAAAAAAAAAAAAAAAAAAAAAAGAATTAACAATCACACTTTAACTTCATCAAATAGCCAGTCAGTGTTCAAATTTCTAATTATCTTATAATATTTTTTCTTTACAATTTTTAGTTTATTTGAATTAGGAGCCAAGGAAGGATTTCAAATGGTTAATATGTCTCTCTTTTGATCTATAAATTCCCCCTTTATCTCTCTCTCTCTTTTTTTTTCCCCCTCTTTGCAATTTAGTCATTGGAGATACTATGATTGTCTTCCAGACTTCCCATAGTCTGGAATTTACTGACTGCATTCCCCACGGTGAGGTTTAACCAAACAACATTTAGTGAACAATATTTATTAAGGACCTATTATGTATAGGATTGTCAAATTTAGCACAGGGTTGGGCGTGCTGGCTCACACCTGTAATCTCAGCACTTTGGGAGGCGAAGGCAGGTGATCACTTGAGTCCAGCAGTTTGAGACCAGCCTGGCCGACATGATGAAACCCCGTCTCTACTAAAAATACAAAAATTAGCTAGGTGTGGTGGCGGGTGCCTGAAATCTCAGCTTACAAGAGAGGAGGCTCTTGTAAGGGAGGCTGAGAGGCAAGAGAATCACTTGAACCCACAAGGCGGAAGTTGCGGTGAGCTGCAATCGCACCACTGCACTCCAGGCAGGGAAACAGAGAAAAATTCGGTCTCAAAAAAAAAAAAAAAATTAGGACAAAATACACAGAACATATTTATTTATACTAAAACAGTAGGCCGGGCGCGGTGGCTCACGCCTGTAATCCCAGATCCCAGGCCGAGGTGGGCGGATCATGAAGTCAGGAGATCGAGACCATCCTGGCTAACACAGTGAAACCCCGTCTCTACTAAAAATACAAAAAATTAGCCAGGCCTGATGGTGGGTGCCTGTAGTCCCAGCTACTCGGGAGGCTGAGGCAGGCGAATGGCGTGAACCCGAGAGGTGGAGCTTGCAGTGAGCCGAGATCACGCCATTGCACTCCAGCATGGGTGACAAAGCAAGACTGTCTTGGGGAAAAAAAAAAAAAAATTTTTTAAATGAGAAACTCACATATTAATACTTGGTGCATAGAAGTTCATGATCAATGTAAGTGCCTTTGGCAGTAGCTCAGACTGCCTTTTCCCTTTCCCCTCCGTTCTTCCCTTGTCCCATCCCTCTCCACATTCACCCAGGAATTATTCCAGACTTGCCTCCTCCTGCAGTACTTCCTCCATGTGACCATAGTTAATGCATTCATTTATTTACCCCGCAGTTACTGAGCACCTACCATGTAGCAAGCCCCAGGCCAGGTCCTGTGGACTCAGAGATGCTGGAGACACAGTCTGGTGGGGGAGATAAGACATTACAAGCTGATCTAAGAAGTAGCAATAGAGGGATGATCGTGGTCCTGGAATCTTAGAGGAAGATGACCCTAGAGGAAGAGGAAGGATGTCTTTTCAGAGAACGTAATCTTCCTCCTAGGTCTACAGGCTGAACAGGAGTATACAAAGGAGGCAGGGCTGGGCATGGTGGCTCACACCTATAATCCCAGCACTTTGGGAGGCCGAGGCAGATGGATCACCTGAGGTTACCTCAGATCACCTGAGACCAGCCTGGCCCACATGGTGAAACATCATCTTTACTAAAACTACAAAAATTAGCCATGTGTAGGCTGGGCACAGTGGTTCACGCCTGTAATCCCAGCACTTTGGGAGGCTGAGGCAGGCGAATCACGAGGTCAGGAGATCAAGACCATCCTGGCTAACACGGTGAAACCCCGTCTCTACTAAAAACACAAAAAATTAGCGGGGCGCCTGTAGTCCCAGCTACTCAGGAGGCTGAGGCAGGAGAATGGCGTGAACCCGGGAGGCGGAGCTTGCAGTGAGTCAAGATTGAGTCACTGCACTCCAGCCTGGGCGACAGAGCAAGACTCCATTTCAAAAAAAAAAAAAAAATTAGCCATGTGTGGTGGTGCATGCCTGTAGTCCCAGCTACTCAGGAGGCTGAGGCAGGAGAATCACTTTGAACCTGGGAGATGGGGGTTGTGGTGAGCCGAGATTGCACCACT
The DNA here is from genome assembly GCF_049350105.2 of Macaca mulatta. Taxonomy (NCBI): domain Eukaryota; kingdom Metazoa; phylum Chordata; class Mammalia; order Primates; family Cercopithecidae; genus Macaca; species Macaca mulatta. The sequence goes on from NC_133421.1 coordinate 62,967,542, forward strand.
GCACTCCAGCCTGGGTGACAGAATGAGAGACTCCATCTCAACAAAAAGAAAAAGAAAAAAAAAAAAAACAAAGGAGGCAGCAGAGAAGAGAGAATTCCACCTGCAGAGGAGTATGAGCAAGGAACCAAGGCAAGCAAGTGCCTGCCCCACGTGCTGCCAACTTCCAGCCATCAGCGTACTGCCCCCCTGTTAAGTAGTGGGGTGCCCTGGCCTTGGCCTTTCTCATCCACCTTCCTAGAGTCATCTTGGCTCCCTTGCACAGCCAATCACTCTCCCCATCAGGAGGTCTCTCCCATTAAAAAGCTAAATCTTCCTTGACCCCAGAGGCTACAGCCCTATCCCTTTCTTCCCTTCACAGCCAAGCTCCCCCAAGAGCTGTCTACGCATGTAGTCTTCCTTTTCTCACTTCCCACTTGCTCCCCAACCCGCTTCCATCTGCTTCCACCCTCGCCCGCCACCGGAATAGCTCCTGCTGTGGTCTCGGTGGCCTCCATCTCATCGAAACTGGCAGGCACTTGTCAGCCTCCCTGACCTCTCGGGGCAGGCCGCTTGGCTGGCCACTTCCTCCTCCGAGACAATCCCAGTCCCCTTCCTTCTGGGCACCGAGCTCCCTTGCTGTCCTCCTGCCTCGGGGGCTGCTCCCTCTTGCTCTTCAGTGCAGGCTCACTCTCCCCTTTTCAGCCCAAAGTGTCGGGGCTCCTCAAGAGTTTGTCCAGAACTCTCTTCTCTCTCTGGACACTCTTCCCTGCTCACTTTGCAGTCAGCATCAGAGCCCTGGGGTTCAGCCTGGCCCTCCCCTCTCAGGTCTGGCCCAGATACCACACTGCACTCTCAGTCCACCTCAGACATTTCAAAAGCCCCTCAGACTCAGCCATCCCAAACCATCAGCACCCACTCCACCCCCTCTTGCCAGGAAACCTATCCTGAGGTGTGGCTCCCCCATCCATTCACTTCCACAGCCAGAAACCCAGGCCTCATCCCGACACCTCTGGCCCTCCAAGTCAATGCCTCCGCAAGCCTCATCATTGCACCCCACAGTCATCTTTCCAAAGCCACAAATCTGACTGTTACGCCCCTACTCAAAACCTTTTATCTTTTTCTTTTTTCTTTCCTTTTTTTTTTCTTTTTTTTTTTTTTGAGACAGCGTCTCACCTTCACCCAGGCTGGAGTGCAGTGGCATGATCACAGCTCACTGTAGCCTCAACTTCCTGGGCTCAAGTGATCCTCCCACCTCAGCCTCCCAAGTAGCTAGGACTACAGGTATGTGCCACCACACCCAGCTAATTTTTAAAAGTTTTTGTGGGGCCGGGCCCGGTGGCTCACGCCTGTAATCCCAACACTCTGGGAGGCCGAGGCGGGCAGATTAACTGAAGTCGGGAGTTCGAGACCAGCCTGACCAACATGGAGAAACCCCGTCTCCATTAAAAATACAAAATTAGCCAGGCGTGGTGGCAGGTCCCTATAATCCCAGCTACTCGAGAGGCTGAGGCAGGAGAATCGCTTAAACCTGGGAGCAGAGGTTGCTGTGAGCCAAGATCACGTTATTGCATTCCAGCCTGTGCAACAAGGGCAAACTCTTGTCTCAAAAAAAATTTAAAAAAAAGTTTTTGTAGAGTCAGGGTCTCGCCATGTTGCCCAGTCTGGTCTTGGGCCAGGTGGTGAGCAACTGTGGTCCCAGCTACTTGAGAGGCCAAGGTGGGAGGATTGCTTGAGCCCAGGAGTCTGCGATCCATCCCTACAAAAAAACAAAAATTTGTTAATGGTTTCCTACTGCTTTCCAGAGAAAGACTAAACTTTTTTTTTTTTTTTTTTTGAGATGGTGTCTCACTCTGTTGCCCAGGCTGGAGTGCAGTGGCACAATCTCGGCTCACTGCAACCTCTGTTTCCCGGATTCAAATGATTCTCCTGCCTCAGCCTCCTGAGTAACTGGGATTACAGTTGTGAGCCACCACGCCCAGTTAATTTTTGCATTTTTAGTAGAGAAGAGGTTTCACTATGTTGGCCAGGCTGGTCTCAAACTCCTGACTTCAAGTGATCTGCCCACCTTGGCCTCCCAAGGTGCTGGGATTACAGGCGTGAGCCATCATGCCCAGCCTAAAAGACTAAACTCTTTTTTTTTTTTTTTTTTTTTTTTGAGACGGAGTCTCGCTCTGTCGCCCAGGCTGGAGTGCAGTGGCACTATCTCGGCTCACTGCCAGCTCCGCCTCCCGGGTTTACGCCATTCTCCTGCCTCAGCCTCCCGAGTAGCTGGGACTACAGGCGCCCCCCACCTCGCCCGGCTAATTTTTTTGTATTTTTAGTAGAGACGGGGTTTCACCATGTTAGCCAGGATGGTCTCGATCTCCTGACCTTGTGATCCGCCCGTCTCGGCCTCCCAAAGTGCTGGGATTACAGGCTTGAGCCACCGCGCCCGGCCAAGACTGAACTCTTAATTAGGCTCATAGGTAGTGTTACTTAACTCTAGCAACCCCACACACAGGTCTTCTTGGGGAAGGGGACAGTTCCCTCGCCTCTTCCTTCAGCCACTCATGTCTTCTTTAGGCCTAAAGCAATAAGCTCCTTCCTCTCTCTCCCTAAGCACTTGCTGTTCCTTCAGACTGTAAACTTTCCCCCCACATTGCTTCTCCTGGCCAATGCCTGCTCCTACTCAGAGCTCCACTGAGTCATCCCTTCCTCTGAGAAAACCTCTCTTTGCCCTTCCAGATGATGCCCAGGTCAGTTTCCACAGTATCCCCACTTCAAGAGCTGTGAATATTTCCTTCAGAGATTTCCATTGGCCAGGTGCGGTGGCTCACGCCTGTAACCCCAGCACTTTGGGAGGCCAAGGCGGGCAGATCACCTGAAGTCAGGAGTTCGAGACCAGCTTGGCCAACACAGTGAAACCTGGTCTCTACTAAAAATACAAAAATTAGCTGGGTGTGGTGGCACATGCCTGTAGTCTCAGCTACTCAGGAGGCGGAGGCAGGAGAATCACTATCACTTGAATCCAAGAGACGGAGGTTGCAGTGAGCTGAGATGGTGCTATTGTACTCCAACTTGGGCAACAGAGCAAGACTCCGTCTCAAAAAAACCAAAGAAGGTAAGATTTCCATCTGCTAATGACTATTCATCTATTAGTGTATCTGATTATCTACCTCTCCTCCCTCTCCTCTGCCACTCTGTTTCATGGGGACAGGGACCACATTGAATTTTGCAGTAGCTTAGCGATTGGCACAGAGTTGACAATCAAATACTTTTTTTTTTTTTTTGAGACAGAGACTCGCTTTGTCGCCCAGGCTGGAGTGCAGTGGCGCACAGTAAGCTCCGCCTTCCAGGTTCATGCCATTCTCCTGCCTCAGCCTCCTGAGTAGCTGGGACTACAGGCCCCGCCACCACACCTGGGTTTTGTTTTATTTTTTTTTCTGTATTTTTAGTAGAGACAGAGTTTCACTGTGTTAGCCAGGATGGTCTCGATCTCCTGATCTCGTGATCCACCCGCCTCAGCCTCCCAAAGTGCTGGGATTACAGGTGCGAGCCACCGCGCCCAGCCACCAAATACTTTTTTTTTTTTTTTTAAGAGACAGAGTCTCCATCTGTCTTCTAGGCTAGAGTACAGTGGCATGATCATAGCTCACTGCAATCTCAAACACTGGGCCTCAAGCAATCCTCCCACCTCAGCCTCCCAAAGCGCTGGGATTACAGGCATGAGCCATTGCTGACAGCCAACATTTGCTAAAAGTGATTTGAAGTTTTCATGGAAGTTTACCCTTAAATACTTCAGGAAGTTTTCTTATTACAATATTATGATCATAGGCTGGGTGCAGTGGCCACACCTATAATCCGAGTACTTTGGAAGGCCGAGGTGGGGGGATCACCTGAGGCCAAGAGTTCGAGAATAGCCTGGCCAACATGGTGAAACCCTGTCTCTACTAAAAATACAAAAACTAGCCAGGCATAGTGGCACGCCTGTAATCCCAGCTACTCAGGAGGCCGAGGCGGGAGAATAGCTTGAACGCGGGAAGCGGAGGCTGCAGTGAGCCAAGATCTCTCCACTGCACTCCAGCCTGGGCAGCATAGCGAGACTCACTCTAAAAAAAGAAAAGAAAAATATATATATATATATAAAAAAAAGATCATACCTCAGAAAATTACCCATTCCTTGATATCATCTAATATGTAGCCCATATTCAAATTTACCAACTTGTCCTCCAAAATGCTTTTTTTGTATTTGATTTGTTCCAACCAAGGTCTTTATTTATTTATTTATTTATTGGGACTGGGTCTTGCTTTGTCGCCCAGGTTTCTGGCACAATCAGAGTTCACAGCAACCTCAACCTCCAGGCCTCAGCCTCCTGAGTAGCTGGGATCACAGATGTGTGCCACCATACCCAACTAATTTATTTATTTATTTTTTATTTTTTAATTATACTTTAAGTTCTAGGGTACATGTGCACAATGTGCAGGTTTGTTACATATGTCGTGTTGGTGTGCTGCACCCATTAACTCATCATTTACATTAGGTATATCTTATTTATTTATTTATTTATTTTGGTAGAGATAGGGTCTTGCTATGTTGCCCAGGCTTGTCTTGAACTCCTGGGCTCAAGCAATTCTCCTGCCTGGGTCTCCAAAAGTGCTGGGATTACAGGCATGAACCACTGTGCCCAGCCCCAACCAAAATCTAAATATAGCCTGCACTGCTTTTCGCTGTCTCTTTTTTTTTTTTTTTTTTGAGACGGAGTCTTGCTCTGTCGCCCAGGCTGGAGTGCAGTGGCCGGGTCTCAGCTCACTGCAAGCTCCGCCTCCCGGGTTCACGCCATTCTCCTGCCTCAGCCTCCGGAGTAGCTGGGACTACAGGCGCCCGCCACCTCGCCCGGCTAGTTTTTTGTATTTTTAGTAGAGACGGGGTTTCACCATGTTAGCCAGGATGGTCTCGATCTCCTGACCTTGTGATCCGCCCGTCTCGGCCTCCCAAAGTGCTGGGATTACAGGCTTGAGCCACCGCGCCCGGCCCTCGCTGTCTCTTAAGTCTCATTTAAATCTAGAATAACTTTTTCCCCCTTTGCCATTGACTGGGTGAACTGCTAAAGTATTTTAAGTAAATTACAGACATCATGTCCCACCTTCTAGATTTCTCTGATTGCTTCCTCGTGGTGTTGTTTATCCCGTATTTTCTGTAAACTGGAAATTAGATCTCCAGGCTTGATTAGCTTCAGGTTGACTATGCTGACAAAAACACTTTGTGGGTGAAGCTTCCTCCAACATATTGTGTTCCCTCGGGGTGTCCCTGATGCCTGAGCTTCACTGTTAGTGATATAATATTGATCAGTTGTTCCCCTTGGCGACAGCCAATCCCTCTATCAATAAATTGCATTTTTTGGCTGGGCAGGGTGGCTCACGCCTATAATCCCAGCACTTTGAGAGGCTGAGGCGGGTGGATCACTTGAGGTCAGGAGTTCGAGACCAGCCTGGCCAACATGGTGAAACCTCATCTCTACCAAAAATCCAAAAATCAGCTGGGCATGGTGGCATGCACCTGTAGTCCTAGCTACTCGGGAGGCTGAGGCAGGAGAATCTCTTAAACCTGGGAGGTGGAGGTTCGCAGTGAGCTGAGATTGTGCCACCGCACTCCACCCTGGGCGACAGAGTGAGACTCTGTCTCTTAAAAAAAATAAATGAATAGAAGAAAACTCCTATTTTACAGATGAGGAAAACAGAGGTTCTGCCTCGTTCAGTCACTCGCCCCAGAAAGCAGCAAGAGATGGTTAAGACCTAAAGGATGGCAGTGGCCACAGGAACGGACAAGTTTTTGAAGAAGAATCAGCAGCATCTGCAAACAACTGGCTGTGTGTGGGAGGGAAACCAGAAGCCCTGGCAGAAGCAGAGACTTCCCTCACATCTCGGGTGGGACACAGGGAGACAGAGCAACTTGGGGGGAAGGTAATGAGCTCGGGCTCCAGGCTTCCCAGATGTCTCCAAACCGCTCTCTAGGGAAATGGTGTTTATAACATGACAATGTCTGTAATTTGGCTTCCGGCATGACTTGATAATTAGCTTAAGTTATCCCTCATTGGCATTTTATTCAAAGCAAGGACACTCTTCCATTCATTCTGATGAGGCCTGCCTTCTGTGAGTGTTCCAGGGTAAGTGTGAACTGAGAGCTCTGCCTCTGTCTCTTTTGACTGAAGTGGGCTGGAGACTGAAGTCGGGGGTGGTTGAAGTGTCTGCTCACTGGGTTCAAGTCTGTCTCTGGGGCCTGAGGGTATGGGCTCCCCCTCGGACGGCGGGTGGGGGTGCTGAGACCTGCACATTCAAGGCCTAGCAGGAGTTTGGCCCAGAGATTGGTTTCCAGGAGGTGCGTGGAGGAGGCAGTGACCAGGAAGACAGGGGATTGATAGATCCCTTGGGAGGCAGGGCGGAGGACTGCAACCAAGATGCTTCAGGCTGCACAAGGCTGTGCTCAGGGCAAATGGGAACGCTTTGGCGTTAGGACGCATTGACCAGGTAGATGCTGTGGGACTGACTGGCTGATTCAGAGAAGGAGTGAAGAAGACAGAGCTGAGAAGGCCCCCATGTCTTTGTCTCTGGAGAAAGTGGAGGCTAGTAGCTGAGGCGGGACCTAGAAGAGGAAGGGCGGGTCTGGGGTGGGGAGATGCGGAGCTTAGTTTTGGACTCAGGGAGTGGCCAGGGGAGATCTGGAAAAGGAGGCCTGGGACTGGAGAGGTGAGGACCAGGTCACAGGCACACAAGTCAAGGTTAAAGCCACAGACATGGATAAACTCTTCCAGGGGAAGCCAAGCGGATCCAGAAATGGGCCCCGTGGGAGGGGCAGGGCAAAAGGACCCTCGTGAAGGTGGCTGGGAAAGGAAGAGTGAGACTCGAGGGCAAGGGAAAGGGAGTATTCAGAGGAGGATGGTCATGGGGACCAAATGCCATGCACAGGGTAGGCAGGACAGTGTTTGAGGAGCTACTGACCTTAGTGATTCTGAAGCCTTAGGAGACTCCAGCTCCTCAGCAAAAACAGAGAAACAAGAGGACTCACTTGGAGTCAGAGCCCTGTGGGCCAAGAAGCAGAAAGTATAATACGATTGTCTCTCAGCCCGGAATAAGCACAGGAAACAGCACCCACTGGGTGCTACCAGTGTAGCCACAGAGAGTGACCCCTGCTAGCCTCTGGCTACTTGCTCCTCAGAACAGATCAGGAGGGCATCAGATTGGCACAGCTTGGGCCATATGTCCACATCTTGGCTGCCCAGGGCTTGAAGATGGAGGCTCAGAATTCCTTCCTTCAGTTCTTTCTGTGAATATTTACTGAGAACCTAGAATGCGCCAGGCACAGTTCTAGGCCCTGGAATACAGCAGCGAAATCCACAAACATCCCTGTCTTCATGGCACTCACACCCGAGGGGAAAGAATGGCAACAACCCACAGACACAAATGTGGAACTAATGTAAAAGCTGAAGGACAAAGGGAAAGTATAAGGAAGATGGGGAGTATGGGGGCAGCAGGGGAACAGGGTGCAGTTTTTTGGTTTGTTTTTTCTTTTGAGACGGAGTTTTGCTCTCTTGTTGCCCAGGCTGGAGTGCAATGGCGTGACCTTGGCTCACTGAAACCTCCGCCTCCCGAGTTCAAGAGATTCTCCTGCCCCAGCCTCCCAAGTAGTTGGGATTACAGGTGCCTGCCACCACGCCCAGCTAATTTCTTTGTATTGTTAGTAGAGACGGGGTTTCACCATGTTGGCCAGGCTGGTCTTAAACTCCTGACCTCAGGTGATCCGCCCACCTCAGCCTCCCAAAGTGCTGGGATTACAGGGATGAGCCACTGCGCCCCGCCCAGGGTGCAGTTTTAAATCAGGTGGTCCTGTAGGACTTGGTGGCTCACACCTGTAATCCCAGCACTTTGGGAGGCTGACGTGGGTAGATCGTTTGAGCCCAGGAGTTCAAGACCAGCTGGGCAATATGGTGAACCCCGTCTCTACAAAAAATGCAAAAATTAGCCTGGCATGGTGGCGCATGCCCGTAGTCCCAACTACTCAGGGGGCTGAGCTGGAAGGATCACCTCAGCCCAGGGAGGTCAAGGCTGCAGTGAGCCGAGACTGTGCCACTGCACTCAAGTGTGGGTGACAGAGTAAGACCCTGTCTCAAAAAAATTAATTCACTAAAAATTAGTAAATAAATAGGATGGTCCAGAAAAGCCTAATCGAGAAGGGAGGAGCATGCCAGGAAGCAGCAAGGAAGCTGGTAACCAGAGGATGGGGGTTGGGATGGAATGGAGAAGAGGCTGGAGGGATTGGGACAGTAGGTTGCATAGGACCCTGTAGTCCCCTGGAAGGACTTGGGCTTCTCTTTGGTTTTTGGTTTTTGGCAGAGTCTCGCTCTGTTGCCCAGGTTAGAGGGCAGTGGTATGATCTTGGGCCATTGCAACCTCTATCTCTGAGGTTCAAGGGATCCTCCTGCCTCAGCCTCCCGAGTAGCTGGGATTATAGGTGTGTGCTACCACGCCCAGCTAATTTTTTAATATTTTTAATAGAGACAGGGTTTCATCGTGTTGCCCAGGCTAGTCTCGAACTCCTGACCTCAAGTGATCTGCCTGCCTCGACCTCCCAAACTGCTGGGATTACAGGCGTGAGCCACAGTGCCTAGACCTCAGGCTTCCTTTTGAATACCATGAGAACACCTGGGGGACTCTGAGCCCAGAGGTGACCTGATCATCTTACAGCTTAATAGGATCACTCTGGCCACTGTGTAGGGAATAAATGGCAGGGCCAAGGATGGAGGCAGGGAGACCAGTTAGGAGGTGACTACAGTAATCCAGGGGAGAAAATGACGGGGGAGATGGTGGCAAGTCATCACATTCTGCACATATTTTGAAGGTAGAGCAGACAGGATTTGCTGACAGAATGGATGTGGGAGAGGAGTCAGGAATGATTCTAAGGTTTTCAGCCTGAACAATAAGAAAGATGGAATTGCCGGCCGGGCGCGGTGGCTCAAGCCTGTAATCCCAGCACTTTGGGAGGCCGAGACGGGCGGATCACGAGGTCAGGAGATCGAGACCATCCTGGCTAACACGGTGAAACCCCGTCTCTACTAAAAAATACAAAAAACTAGCCGGGCGAGGTGGCTGGCGCCTGTAGTCCCAGCTACTCGGGAGGCTGAGGCAGGAGAATAGCGTAAACCCGGGAGGCGGAGCTTGCTGTGAGCTGAGATCCGGCCACTGCACTCCAGTCTGGGGGACAGAGCGAGACTCCGTCTCAAAAAAAAAAAAAAAAAAAAAAAAAAAAAAAAAAAAAAAGAAAGAAAGATGGAATTGCCATCAGTTGAGAAGGAAAAGGCTGTGGATGAAGTGGTGGGTGTAGGATGGGAGGGGGGAAACAAGGGTAGACCCAGGGTTCCAGGACAGATCACCCAATGGGGCACTCCCCTGACCTAGGGAGGGGGACACCGGACAGCCACAACCTCCAGCAAATGCCCAGGACAGGTGGTTCCTGGTGAACTGCGGCAGAGCAATTCCAGCAGGGTGAGGAGGAACCAGAGAGCTAAGTGTGCTGCACACGTGCAGGCTGTCCTTGGTCTCCTGACTTATGAAGCAGAGCAGAGGGATCTGGGAGACACAGAGGGTGATGGCCTGAGCCCATGTGGAGGCTGCCAGGAAGAGGCAGGAGAGGGAGAGAGTGCAGATCAGGATAAAGAGTCTCCACACGGGGGAGGAGACATGGATCCCAGCCAAGGCTTGGCTGCAAAAGCACAGGGTCAGGCTCAAGGCACTGAGGGCCTGGACCAGCGTCAGGGAACAGGGGGAAAGGATCCAGAGACATTTGCACAGCAGAGATGGCCAGGAAGCTGCTGGAGAGTAGGAGGAGTCAGGCGCAACTCCAGGATTTTGAATCCCAACTTCTGCTAGCATCCTGAAGGCCTCTGTCCCCCTCTAAGTCCAGGCTTACCAAGGCCTGCTGCACCCTGGAGTCCTCAGTTCTCTGAGCACTGCCCCATACCTGATTCTAAATCCACACCGCTGCTTTCTCTGCTTTCGTTGCAGCCCACAGTCAGAGGACACTGTTTGCTTGCTGTTCCCAATGCCCTCTGGCCCCTCTATCCTACAGCCGGGTGGTATGGCTCCTTCTCCTGCCCTCCACCAAAGCCCCCATCTCAGCAATGACTTTGCTTTCTGTCTCAGAGAAAAACACAGTGCTGAGCGGGGGAAGCTGAGCACAAAAGAGAACCTCTTAGGAGGTTCTAGAAGCAGTGACACTTACCTACTGTGACCTACAGTGATAGAAATCAGATCAGTGCTGTCTGGGGCCAAGGGACTGATTGCAATGGGATAGGAAGAAACTTTCCAAAGAGATGGAAATGTTCTATATCTCTAGGGGGTGGTGGTTGCACAGCTGTATACACTGGTCAAACGTTATCACCTGTACATTGAAAATGTGTGCATTTTATTATATGTAAATTATACCATAATAAAGTTTATTTTATTTTATTTTATTTTGAGACAGAATTTCACTCTTGTTACCCAGGCTGGAGTGCGATGGTGTGATCTTGGTTCACTGCAACCTCTGCCTCCCGGGTTCAAACGACTCTCCTGCCTCAGCCTCCCGAGTAGCTGGGATTACAGGTGCACGCCACCATACCCGGCTAATTTTTATATTTTTAGTAGACACGGAGTTTCGTCATATTGGTCAGGCTGGTCCCGAACTCCTGACCTCAGGTGATTCACCCACCTTGGCCTCCCAAAGTGCTGGGATTACAGGCGTGAGCCACCGAGTCCAGCCTAATAAAGTTGATTTTAAAAATAGGGAACTAAATATTTTTTTAAGACAGGGTCTCACCCTGTCACCCAGGCTGGAGTGCAGCAGTAGGATCATGACTCACTGCAGACTTGACCTCCCAGGTTCAAGAGATCCCCCCACCTCAGCCTCCCAAGTAGCTGGGACTACAAGTACCCACCACCATGCCCAGCTAATTTTTAAATTTTTTGTAGAGACAGGGTCTCATCATGTTGCCCAGGCTGGTCTCAAACTCCTGGGCTCAAGTGATTCCTCCTGCCTTGTGCTCTCAAAGTACCTGGCCTAAAAAAAGACAGAGTATTGCTCTGTTGCCTAGGCTGGAGTGCAGTGGCACGATCTCAGCTCACTACAACTTCCGCCTCCCAAGTTCAAGCAATTCTTGTGCCTTAGCCTCCCAAGTATCTGGGATTACAGAGGTGCACCACCACACCCAGCTAATTTTTGTATTTTTTAGTAGAGACAAGTAGAGGGTTTCACCATGTTGGCCAGGCTGGTCTCGAACTCCTGGCCTCAAGTGATCCACCTGCCTTGGCCTCCAAAAGAACTGAGATTACAGGTATGAACCACCATGCTTGACCTTAAAAAATTTTTTTAGGGCTGGGCACGGTGGGTGGCTCACGCCTGTAATCCCAGCACTTTCGGAGGCCGAGGCCGGCAGATCACAAGGTCAGGAGACCAGCCTGGCCAATATGGTGAAACCCTGTCTCAACTAAAAATACAAAAATTAGCCAGACATGGTGGCAGGTGCCTGTAGTCCCAGTTACTCAGGAAGCTGAGGCAGGAGGATCACTTGAACCTGGGAGGCAGAGGTTGCAGAGAGCTGAGATCTCATCACCGCACTCCAGCCTGGGCGACAGAGCGAGACTCCGTCTCGGAAAAAAAAAAAAAGTTTTTAAAGAGAAAATAACAGTCTATCAAGCAGAAAAATCCTGTACACACACACACACACACACTCATCTCACACATACACACACACACACACACACACGCCAATCTGTCCACATCCTTTGCTTCCGCCCTTCTCTCTGGCACGGCAGAGCACCTCATCTTGTCCATGAAAGCTATCACACCTGAGACTGTTCCCCCTAAAAAGAACTCATGCCACCCTTCCTCTGACCTTGCATCCATCTCCCCTGCTGTCCTCCCAGCCCAGCCCCTAGGAAGGATGGGTTATATTCCCCTTCACCATGCTGGATCAGTCACCCCTCTTTGAGACACCTGCCTTACAGGGACACTCCCTCTCTTCTTTTTTTTTTTTTTTTTTCTTTTTGAGACGGAGTCTTGCTCTGTCACCCAGGCTGGAGTGCAGTGGCCGGATCTCAGCTCACTGCAAGCTCCTCCTCTCGGGTTCACGCCATTCTCCTGCCTCAGCCTCCCGAGTAGCTGGGACTACAGGCACCCGCCACTTCGCCCGGCTAGTTTTTTGTATTTTTTAGTAAAGACGGGGTTTCACCGTATTAGCCAGGATGGTCTCGATCTCCTGACCTCGTGATCCGCCTGTCTCGGCCTCCCAAAGTGCTGGGATTACAGGCTTGAGCCACCGCGCCTGGCCACTCCCTCTCTTCTTTCTGTCTTCTCTCAGGTTCCTAGGACCCCATTTGCTTGTATCCAGTGATGGAGGGAGAGTTTCAGACTCTCCCTCCATGTCTGGATACTCCTTCTCATGCTCCCAGCCCGGTTCCTCTCCCTCTTCAGTGCTGGCATTCCCTGGGCCGCTGGGCCTGGCCTTCTGCTTTCCGCTCTGCACCTGCACAGCCTCCCATCATGATCTCACCTGCTCCAGGGCTTCAGTTACCATCTATTGCTGACAATGCTCAAAGACACCTCTGAATTTTTTTCAGAGTATCAAGAATATGGCAGAAGAGGTAGACACAGGATATATGACATAGGCTTCAGAAGCAGTTTCTAATTTTTAATATGATACCTACACTCAACCCCCTTCTGGGACAGTCCACTGGACCTCAGGCTCAGCAAGCCCCAAACTGAACTCATCAGCCCTTTGCCAGCCCTGCTCTTCCTCCCTTCCTCAGGATTCCAGCTTCAGGCAGAAACCTGGTAGTCATCCTCTTACTCTATGACTGCCAATTGTCAATTATCCCCTTCCCTTGATTTCACCCTCTAAAACTCCCCCTTCTCCAATCCCACGGACACTCCCAGAGAGGTTCGAGCATTCATTCATTCAATAAGTGTTAGCTGAGCACCTACTCTGTGCCAGACACTGATCCCGATGCTCAAACACAACACATAAAAATCAGTGCCCTACAGAGCTTCCCTTCTAGCACTTGCAGTAACTTCAAAAGTGGCTCCATCTTTCATTCTAACCCCTCTAACTGCCTACTCTTCTGTGGCCACAGCAAAAGTCACCAATGTGCATCTGCTCAGCATCTTCCATGTGACCTCATCCTCGTGGGATCAAGCCTGGGCCATGTGTGAGGTGTCCTGATCCCCTTCCTCCTGTCTTCTCTCATCTTCCCTTCCTCCCCCACCAAATACTTGTACCCTCTAAACATGGTGGACTCCCTCTGCGGTGGTCCATCCCCAGATATAAGGCATATTGTACTGTCTGTCTGGCAGCCTTCCCCTCAACCCCAAGCACCTGCAGGACCACAACTGCTCTTATCCTTCCTGCAGTATCAGTGCCTGGCCCATTATCTGGCACACAGATGGGGTCAGCAAATGGTAACTGATTACACAGATGACAGTGAATTAACAGTAGTGTCACACAGATAGAGTCTTGGGGAACAGGGAAACATGAGTTCTCAATTAGCCCCAGAACACCTCCCTGATTGATAATTTAGAGCCTTGGACACCTAGTTAAAAGCAGGGTGCCAGCTGGGCACGGTGGCTTACACCTGTAATCCTAGCACTTTGGGAGGCTGAGGCAGGAGGATTGCCTGAGCTGAGTCAAGATCAGCCCAGGCAAGGCGTGGTGGTTTATGCCTGTAATCCCAGCACTTTGGGAGGCCAAGGTGGGCAGATCACGGAGTCAGGAGTTGAAGACCAGCATGGCCAACATGGTGAAACCCCATTTCTACTAAAAAAAAAAAAAAAAAAAAAAAAAAAAAAAAAATTAGCCAGGGCTGGGCATGGTGGCTCATGCACTTTGGGAGGCCAAGGCAGGCGGATCACCTGAGGTCGGGAGTTTGAGAACAGTCTGACCAACATGGAGAAACCCCATCTCTACTAAAAATACAAAATTAGCCAGGCGTGGTGGCACATGCCTGTAATCCCAGCTACTCAGGAAGTTGAGGCAGGAGAATCGCTTGAACCTGGGAGGTGGAGGTTGCAGTGAGCTGAGATCATGCCATTGCACTGCAGCCTGGGCAACAAGAGTGAAACTCTGTCTCAAAAAAAAAAAAAAAGTGAGGTGCAAATCCTACTTTTGCACCCACTGCTCTTTCCTCGCCCTAGAAATTTCCACAGGAGCACAGTCATCAACCTACAGAATGTTAACACCAAGGGGACTTTCAAGATCTGGTCACCTGACCAAACACCAGAGAGGGTGACTGCTTTGCCCAAGGTCACGCTGCTGGTTAGGGGTAGGGCTGGGACTAGAGTCCGAGTAGCTCTGTAAAATGGCAACAAGAATAGAACCTATCTCAGTCTTGTTGCAGGGAGTATATTACATGCTTAGCACATTGCTTGGCACATAATAAACTCTCACCGAATGGGGAGCTGTTGCTGTTATTGTTGCTACTGTCATCATCTACATCATGGGTGTCCAGCCTTGCCTCCAAGTTCCTTGCCTCCTGATCCTCCCATCCCCCTAGTGCTATTCTCCACTATTTCCTCCCTTTCCTCCCAATCCATGATTTCCTCCCTTCTCGCCTCCCAATTCATGTTTGACCCACTGCAGTCAGCCTCCACCACCACCAGTGCCTGGAACCTTCCAGGCTAAGGTCACCAGGGACCTCCTCCTTGTAGAACCCTTCCCTCCCTCGACCTCTCAATGGCATGTGACCCTAGCATTGCTTCCTCCTTAAATGTCCTTGACTTCTATAACATAAACTCTCCTGCTGCTCAGGACATCCGGCTCTCCCTCTCACCCTCTCTGCTGACCCAGACACAAATAGTCAACTGCCTACTGGGCATCACCACCTCTTGTGCCATAGGCACCCAACGTCAGCACATCCAAAGCAGTTTGTTACCAGCTCCATCTACCCACCCTGCTCCTGGGTTCTATTGTTCAGTGCACAGACGGACCCCATCCACCAAATACCTTAGACTGCACCAGGCAAGACTGAGGGGGGGACTCCCAGAGGTACAGCCTAGGGGATGGATTTGGTGGATGGGGTTCATCTGAACATCCTTCTTAACATCCTACCTTTTTTGTTTGTTTGTTTGTTTGTGTGTTTGAGATGGAGTCTTGCTCTGTCGCCCAGGCTAGAGTGCAATGGCGCAATCTTGGCTCACTGCAACCTCCGCCTCCTGGGTTCAAGCAATTCTCCTGCCTCAGCCTCTCGAGTAGCTGGAATTACAGGCATGCGCCACCATGCCCTGCTAATTATTATTTTTTTCTTGAGACAGAGTTTCACTCTTGTCATCCAGGGAGTGCAGCGGCACGATCTTGGCTCACTACAACCTTTGCCTCCAGTTTTCAAGCAATTCTCTGCCTCAGCCTTCTCAGTAGCTGGGATTACAGGTGCCTGTCACCATGCCCAGCTAATTTTTGTATTTTTAGTAGAGACGGGGTTTCACCATCTTGGCCAGGCTGGTCTTGAACTCTTCACCTCGTGATCCACCCGCCTCACCCTCCCAAAGTGCTGGGATTACAGGCGTTAGCCACCACGCCTGGCCACCTCTGCGCCTTTGAACATGCTGTTCCCCTTGCCTGGAATGCTCTTCTGCCCCTTAACTGCCTGCAAACTCTCCCTCACCCACTTAGTCCCAGTTCAGGCCTTCCCTGACCCCATAAACTCAGCTACTTCCTCCCTGCAGTATCAGCACCATTCATAGCACTGTCATAGCCCTTTTCACCCTGAAGTTAATAATTCCCTATGTCTATCACCCTCACTAGCTATCTGTGTACCTCCCATGTGTCTCCATGTATCTGTTAATACTTTCTTATGTCTATCATCCCCAGGTACTATCTGTGTATCTCCCATGGCCAGCCCATAATGATTCAGTGAGTTTCTGCTGAAAGACCAAATAATTAAACTTTTTCAACTTCTGTCCTGATGGTAACTATAAGAGGAGGGATGAAGATTAGGCTGTAAGGCCGGGCATGGTGGCTCACACCTGTAATCCCAGCACTTTGGGAGGCTGAAGCAGAGGGATCACGAGGTCAGGAGATGGAGACTATCCTGGCTAACACGGTGAAACCCCGTCTGTACTAAAAATACAAAAAATTAGCCAGGCGTGGTGGCACGAGCCTGTGGTCCCAGCTACTCGGGAGGCTGAGGCAGAAGAATCTCTTGAACCCAGAAGGTGGAGGTTGCAGTGGGCCGAGATCACATCACTGCACTCCAGCCTGGGTGCCAGAGCAAGACTCTGTCTCAAAAAAAAAAAAAAAAAAAAAAAAAAAAAAAGATTAGGCTGTAAGAGGAACTGGTAAAGTGGAACATAGCAGGGCAAATGTGCTAGTCATGTGTCATCGCTTACCCTGGAAATTTCCCCAGGAGCAGAGTCATCAACTTATAGAATGTTACCACAAAGGGGACTTTCAAGATCTGGTCACCTGACCAAATACCAGAGAGGGTGACTGCTTTGTCCAAGGTCACACTGCTGGTTAGGGGCAGGGCTGGGACTAGGGTTCATGCAGCTCTGGAAAAGGTTTGGGTAGATACTACCTCATCCCACGAACTTGTTCCCTTCCTACCCATCCTATCTCCCTAAAGGAGGTCCCTGATGCTCTAACATGGTCAGGGAACTGCCTGGGCTCACTCACAGCTCTTGAAGCACTTGCTAGGACCTTGGCCAGGTGGAGTTACCAAAATCCTGTAGACTGGGGTAAGGCAGGGGTGGGGGGGAATCCAACTATCACCATTTTAGCGATTGGCAAACTGAGGCTGCTAGCTAATGGCAGAGGGCAAGATTTGGTATTAAGCACTGTGTTCTTCCTGTAGAAAGACCTGAAAAGCCCAAACTCCCACATATGCAGAGTCACTATTTACAATAATCATGACTGCTGACTTCCTAATGTCAGGGAAATCCCCTCACTCCCACCAGTTCCTCCTGAAACTGAGCCTCCCTCCATCTCGCACAGGGTGACTTAGGAAACAAACTGTACACCCATCCTCCTAAGCCACCCAGGCCTACTGGATAGATCGCCTCCGAGTCATACCCTTTAATGGGGAAATCACCCTTCTTTGTGCCGGGCACTTGACATCGTCACTGCTCATATCAGCCCTGAGGTTGGTACTACAGTCTGCGATGGGGAAACTGAGGGTCGCAGATAAGTCACTACTAATCCATGGTCAAAGCAAGAAAGTGGCAGGGTTGGGACTCGAACTTAGGTCTGCCTGACTCTAGTGGGTCCCCGCTCGGGCAGGAGGCCCTCCCACCTGAAGCCTTTAGCTGGCTGGACTACCTGGGGGAAAGTGACTTAACCTCTTCGAACACCCCCAAGGTCAGAAGCTTTGGTTTTAGGGGAGAAAATGGTGTGCAAACCAGACGCGAAGGAAACGCAAACCCTCGGGCGTTGGCGCAGCCTCTTCCCCGCGCCCGGGTCTGTCTAATGGCCCAGAGGGAGAGGTCGTACCCCCGACCCCTGGCACCTGTGAAACCAAGCGCCCGGTCGGCTGGCAGAAACGAAACCTCAACATCCTCCAGCCTCCCCCGCTTGATTCCCGGAACCGGCGAGCCAGGCTTCGCGGAAACTTGCCCCGCGGCAGCCGCCTCGGGCCCCGGGACCGCCCCGACCGCAGCCCGCAGCTCCGGGCCGGGAGGTGCGGGCCGGCGCGGTCGGGCCCGAGCAGCAGCGCGACGCGCGCTTCCGCCCCGCTCGGCTCCGGCGGCGGCCGCGGCGGCCCCACAATCCCCTTCTGGCTCCGGGGACGGGCGGGGCGGGGCGAGCGGGCGGAAATAATTTTCTGTTTGGTCGTCTCTGCCCCAGTCCCTTCGCCGCGGGACGCGCGAGACGGGAGAAGATGCGGGAGGCGGGAAGCAGGGGCGGGAGCGCGCGGCCCCGGCACGCATAGGGCGGCGGAGAGGGCACGAGCAGGGATTGAGCACCTACTGTGTGCCTTCACGCCTTACAAAAGGATTTTCGTTCGGTGTTCGGTACAGCCCCTGTCCAGGGGTACTAACGCCCCATTTACAGAGGGACAAGCCGGATTTCGGAAAGGGGAAGTCACTCGCCGAAAGTCCCACCGCCAGGGTCTGCGTGACACCCCAAAGCAGTGCTCAGTTAGTCCGGGGAGAGCGCGGTGAACTTGAACCACTTGTTGGCGGGTTCCTGCTCTTGCTTGTTTTTTGCGGATCGGCACATAGTGGGCGCTCAGGAAAATAAATGATGGAAGCTTGAGATTGAACTTGACAGCTCGACCCTGGGTACTCGCCACGAATCCAGCCCAGCCCGCGGGGCACCGGGTTTCTCCAGAACTAGCAGGGAGCATTTGCGGATGGGCCGGTAGAGGAGGCTCGGACATCCCAGCTCCGCACCCGCTCTCGACCAACGCGTGGTGGCGGAACCCCTGTCGTAGCGGGGCACATAATGGGTTCAAGTCCCGACTCTGCCAATTTCAGGCTGAGTGACTTTGGGCGAGTCACTTCTTCCCGTCGAAACCTCAGTTGCTCCATTCACAAAATGGGAGATATGAACACCCACCCTAAAAGGGTGTGGGTAGGATTAAACGAAACAATGTTCCTAAAACGCTAAACTTACAAGTGTTGTCTCCCGTCCAACCCATAAACTTAGGCGACAAACCCGGCGCGGGGTGACCTGAGACAAAGGCTTCCCAGTCCCCGTCTCCAGGTCGTCCACCCCTAGGGCGTAGGCACCTTTTAGTAACCCCCGTCCGGCGAAACCCGAAACTGCGGCCACCTTGGCAGCGGTGGGTCCCAAAAGCAAATATTCAAATATTCTGAAACTCGTGCATGATTTAAGACTGACATTTTTAAGTTTAACATTCTTGCAGTTTTATTCTTGCTAGTAAAGGTAATTCGTTAGAAACCCCTAAGTGCAGTTTCTCCTCTGTGTCTTGTTTAACTTTTCGTGTTAGCGAAATTTACAAATTTGACCAAGGAACCGGAGCGCGGCAGTCCTCGCCGGGATCCCGGCCATCGCAATAATCTGGCTCTCAGCCCCTACTCCCAGGCACGGAGGTCAAAGAGACCGGCTTCCCCTACACCGCCCTGTGTAGATGTAGCCTCTTCGTCCCGGCAGCCCTCCGAGATTCCCTGTGTCCACCGGAGCGCGGGGAGGTGAGGGGCTGCAGCCCAGAACTCAGCTTCCCCGACCTCCCCACAATCCCGCCTCTCCGGAATTAAGGGAGTAAATCCCTCACGCCAAAGACCAGGTCAAGGACAAGTTCTTCCCCGCCCTACTCCCCCCTCCTGGGCGGGGATTCACCTCCCTTCCCGGATGAAAGGTACTAAAGAGCCGACGGGGGGCCGCGGCGGGCCCCAGGCCCTTGATGTTCCGGTTGAACAGGTGCTGGTGAAAAGGAGGCGGACCCGGCGGAAGAGTCTGCCAGGGGGCAGTGCACCGAAGGGGGGGCGACCTCCTCCACCGCCAGTCCCCCGGCCCGTCTTCCCTTCTCCTCTCTGTTTGCCCCTCCCCCGCAGGAAGCGTTCCCGGCCTCGAGGTCTTTGAAGTGTCGTTGAAGCCCCCAGGGCTGCCTTCTCCCCTACGCCACCCGAACTCCCGCTGTGGGGGGCGGGTGACCTTTAGTCCCAAGAGCGTCGCCCCCCTTTAGGAAGTTTTTGGGGGGTCAGATCTCACCCCCCTCTTGCCCACACAGGTCTTGGGAAGAAGCGTTTGGGCCGACGCCCCTCACTTCTCTCCCAGACCCAACTGCAGGGACTTTAGTCCTCTGGAGTGCTGCGTATGAGTTACGCTGTGTGTCTGTGCGCGTGCCTAGAGGTCAAGTGTAACTGGTGTTCGTGAGCACCTCGTGGTTGCGGGTCTCTAACTCTCGTGGGTCTCTAAGCGCGCGCGCGGGGCTGGAGCGGAGGTTCGTGTCTCTGGGAGGGTCAGTGGTGTGACTGAAGCTGGGAGTTAGCTCGTGTCTGTGCGGTGCCTCGGTGTGTGTCTCTGGGGCTCCGAGTCCCTGTGCGTGCGTGTGTGGCTGTGAACCGACAGGAAGCTCCCCGAGGGCAGGAATATGTTTTGCTCTCTACTTGATCCCAGCGACTGGCAACGAGCGTTTAATAAATATCTGTTGAATGAATTAGTGTCTGCGTGTGACAGCGTCTACCCTCCAGAGTGGCCTCCGGAAAAAGGGCCCGAGGGCGGCCATCCAAAAAGACCCCCAGACACGGGGTGGGGCGGGGGCGAACGGCCCGCGTCGCTCCCATTCCTCCTAGCGCCCCTTCCCCCGGTCTCCACCCCCAAGTTTCCCTGGGGCTGAAGAACCCACCCAGAGACGAAGACTTGGCGGAGGGGGCTGGAGACTCGGGGACCCGGGGCCCGAGACGGGAGGGCGGGCAGAGGGAGGGCTAGGGAGCGACGACCCAGAGCCCTAAGACGAAAAATAAAGCAGGCAAAGCAGCACGGAGCGAACGAGCGAAAAGCTCCCTACCAAGCCAGGCTTTGTTCCCTGAACCTAAGACTTTACCCGGCGGCTGGCGGCGGGCGGGCCGGGAGCGAGCGAGCGGAGGCGCGCGGCCATGGCTGCCGCGGCCGGGCAGGGGGGCCGGGGGGGCGGCGCGTGAGCGGGTGGCGCGGGGCGGCGCGGGGCGGGCGGGCGCCCGCGATGTGCCACTCGGCGCCTCCCCCGCCGGGCCCGGGCTGCGCGGCGGCGGGGCGGCCTTAGGAGCCCGGCGAGCGGCGCGGAGGGGGCGAGCCCGGCGTGCGAGTCTCATTGTTGTGGGGGGGGCCCGTCGGGGCATGAGGGCGAGAGCACGGCGGGGGGGGCGGCCAGACAGAGCGAGCGAGGAGGAGGAGGAGGAGGACGCGGAGGAGGAGGAAGGAGGAGGCAAAGAAAAGAAGCGGCGGCGGCGGAGGAAGAGGAGGAGGGGGCGAGGAGGCGCGCGGCCCCCCGCTCCCTCCCTCCCCCCTGACCCCCGACCCCCGCCGGCCGGCCCCCCGCCCCAGCCCCGGAGGGAGCTCATGGGAGTATGAAGGAGATGGTAGGAGGCTGCTGCGTATGTTCGGACGAGAGGGGCTGGGCCGAGAACCCGCTGGTCTACTGCGATGGGCACGCGTGCAGCGTGGCCGTCCACCAAGGTATGGGGGTGGCCCGCGGGGGGCGGCGGGACCCTGGGGGCGGCGTGCGTGGGGCGCCCCCGGCCGCGCCCTCCGGAGACCTCCCGGGGCTCGCGTGCCCCTCCCCCACCCCACCTGAAGGGAAGGGAGGCGTGGGGGGGCTCCCCCCGCCCGGTCCTGGAAGACCGGGTCAGGCATTGTTTTCTTGCCTATTGTTCCAGTTCCGCGCCCCCCACCCCAAGTTGAGGGAGTTTGGGGAGAGTCTAGGGAGCAATGAGTGAACTCCCCGCGCCCCACCCCGCCGGTGTCGGGGCTGCCCGGGGAATGTTTACCTGCGAGGTGTCCCCTCCCGCCGGGTTATTTTGGTCCCGGCTCCCGGAGGAAGAGGTCAAGGGGGGGCGTCATCCCCCCTCGCTTCCGGATAATGGGAGGAGCGGACTTGGAAAGGGAAGAGAAGGGTCCCAGGGGAGAAGGGACTCCGAAAATCCGCCGGGGAAGAGCTAACGACAGGAGAGAGGTTGTGCAGGGGGCCGGAATCGAGAAGAGGGAGGCTTGGAGTTTCCCCCAGCAGCACATGGTTCGGGAGTTAACTCCTTGAGGAATCTTGCCGAGGGCGCAGGCTGGCATCTCCCGCCTGCCTGGCACAGGCAGCCGGGCCCCCCCTTCCTGGGACATCCCTGAATGCTGTGGCCCGGGGCTCTTCCCGCCACGCTCCTCTGGGTTCCCAGCACCGCACCTGCCCTCGGCCTTGACTTTTAACCTGACTCTGTGATACTTAGAAGTAGAAGATGAGGTCCCTAGACCCCCTACTTCTCCGCCTCGTCCCTCACTGGCCCTTTAAGAAATCCCCCCGCCCACAACAACAAAACGTGTTTGACGGTCGTGACTGTTGTCCCCTCTGGTTTTCTCTGTTCCTGATGCTGATGGCTGGTCCGGGGAAGGAGCTGGGAAACAAGTCCAGAAAGGGCGTGGGGGGAGGATCTTCTAGAAGTTTAAGGTCAAAGACTCAGACTTCCCGTCCTGTTTGGAGTGCTAGATTGTGTGGTTGAAGGCTGGTGTTGTGCGGTTGGGCAGTCCTGCTGTTAAGTGAGTGACCCCCAGACTGGGGAGCAGCCCCCATTACTGGAACTGGCTCTAGTTCTTTGGAGTCACCGCCTTCCCCCAGTTACCCTGGGAAAAAGCCACTGGCTGACAGCTTTGCTCAGCGACTGTCCTCCCCCCCCCTCAGCTTGCTATGGCATCGTTCAGGTGCCAACGGGACCCTGGTTCTGCCGGAAATGTGAATCTCAGGAGCGAGCAGCCAGGGTGGTGAGTTCCAGACTGCCCCGCTCCACTCCCCGGCCCCTCCCACACACCTGAGCGTCTCTGGTTGAGCTAGGGGACTCTGAGGCCAGGCTGGGGTGGGACTTAGCTCTGTCACACAGACTTCCTGTTTCCTGCACACCTACCTCCAACCCCTCCTCTGCCTCACGCTCATCCCTCCCTCTGCCCCATCTCAGGCATGGGGCTTTGGTTTTTGTCTGTTTGAACTTTTTTATTATGGGAAGTTTCCTACTCATATGAAAGTAGAGGAAAAACTATAATGAATCTCATGTTCCCTTCCTCATCTTCAACAGTTACCAACTCACGGCCAATCCTGTTTCCACTGTAGCCCCATCCATCCCCCGCTAGAGCTTAGCATTTCAGCCTGGGACCCCTTGAATGTGTTCAGAGAGGGCCCAGCTCAGCAGATCCCCCAACCCCTGTGCACCCTTGCATTGGCAGAGGTGTGAGCTGTGCCCACACAAAGACGGGGCATTGAAGAGGACTGATAATGGAGGTGAGGAGGGCTCATCTGCTGAGGTCAGCAAGGCCCCCTGAGCAGGGTCTGGGAAGGCGGGAGTGGACTGGGTTGGGGTGGAGGCCGGGTTTTCTTTCCCTGGCTGGCGCTGGAATCTGATGGGAAGGCTGTGGAGGAGGGAATGGTCTGCAGCGTGGGGTCATGAGGGGTGGAGTCTCCAGCTTGCCATCTGCAGCTGAGGCCACCTCCACACTGCCCCAGGCTGGGCACACGTGGTGTGTGCCCTCTACATCCCCGAGGTGCAATTTGCCAACGTGCTCACCATGGAGCCCATCGTGCTGCAGTACGTGCCTCATGATCGCTTCAACAAGGTCGGCAACCCCCGCTGTGTCCCCTACCAGTTCCCTCCTATCCATGGGTTCCTCCAACGCTCTCTTCATCCAGTGTAATTTGATTCTGTCCGACCAGCACTGAAAGGGAACTTGGGAGGTGGGTAGGTACCTACCAGTGAACCACCCTTCTGTTGACAGACACACTCGTGCTCTGGCACTCAGGTGAAATAGTAGGCTCCTCTGCAGTAGTTCTGCCAGAGGGTAGACCTTCGCAGGTACTTCATTCATTCCTTTGCTGGACACATTTTATTAAGTGCCTACTATGCGCCAGACCTGGTGCAAGGTAGCTGGAACATGCTGTTCTGTGCTGATCAAGACAGGTGTGCTACCCGCTCAATGGAATGCAAGTTCTTGTATGCAAAGACCATAAATATCAGTAAAAAGACAAAGTAAATGCAATTTGTGATAAGTGCTGTGAAGAAAATAAGACATTAAAATAAAGACCTGGTGGGGGCTTACTTTAGACCAGATGGTAAAGGAAGGAGACATTTAGGCTGAGACCTGGGGCATGAGAAGGAGCCAGCTTCCAGGAGGGTGAGGGCCCTAGGTTCCAGGCAGAAGAAGGCCTGCGCAGAAGCGCAGAGGTGGGCATAAGCTCCCCAGTGAGCAAGACAGACACAGGCCTTGGCCTTTCAGAGCTCACCATCCCAGGACTGTGCTACCCAGCATAGTAGCCGTTGGCCATACATGGCTACATAAATTAATCAAAATTAAATGCAGGCCGGGTATGGTGGCTCATACCTGTAATCCCAGCACTTTGGGAGGCTGAGGGGTGTGGATCATCTGAGGTCAGGAGTTTGAGACAAGCCTGGCCAATATGATGAGACCCCATCTCTAGAAAAATACAAAAATTAGCTGGGCATGGTGGTGGGCACCTGCAGTCCCAGCTACTCGGGAGGTTGAGGCAGGAGAATCCCTTGAACCCAGGAGGCGGAAGAGGTTGCAATGAGCTGAGATCGTGCCACTGCACTCCAGCCTGGGCGACAGAGGGAGACTCTTGTCTCAAATAAATAAATCAATGAAAATAAACAAGAATTAAATACAATTTAGAATCTAGTTCCTCAGTCACACTAGCCATAGTTCAAGTGCTAATAGCCCATGTGACTGGTGGCATTTGTCTTGGACAGCGTAGACCATAGAGCGTTTTCATCACTGCAGACAGTTCTGTGGGATAGCACTGATCTAAGACTGTGGAGAGCAAATGGAATGAAAGGGGTGGCCTAAGGACCATCAGTAGGACAGGGGCTCCCTGGAGGAGGAGACGATTGTGCTGTGTCCTGCAGACCTGTTACATCTGTGAGGAGCAGGGCCGGGAGAGCAAGGCGGCCTCAGGAGCCTGCATGACCTGTAACCGCCATGGATGTCGACAAGCTTTCCACGTCACCTGGTGAGACCCCCGTCCCACCCCCCGCCCCCGGGGTTGTTCTGGATGGCCACTGATCAGGCTCATTCTAGCTGCTGTCTTTTTGATGGTGGTGGCAATGCTTTCTTTGGATGGTCTTGGCTTCACCTCAGCAGGGGGCCAGGAGGGTGGGAGGAAGGTGGCTCATCTGATATGTGGCCTCAGCCGTCTCAGGCTGCCCTCTCTGGTTAGTGCCCAAATGGCAGGCTTGCTGTGTGAGGAAGAAGTGCTGGAGGTGGACAACGTCAAGTACTGTGGCTACTGCAAATACCACTTCAGCAAGATGGTGAGTCCCCGCGGCCAGTGCATGAGAGGGTCAGTCAGCTGTGGTTAGATGGTTAGAGGGCATGGGCTTTGGGCCAGGCCAGTACCTGGTGCTAGGAGGACAGAGAGGGAAAGAACCCAGTCCCTGCCCAAGAGGAGCTCTTCATTAGATGAAGAATAAAGTATAGCTTCAAGTGTGTGGATCAGAGCTGGACCAAGCAGTCTGTCCCAAAAGACAAAGCTCAGACTCTGCCTGTCGGAGTCTAGGAGGCTTTAAGGAAGAGGTAGCATTTAAGCTGAGTGGAGGTGGAAATCAAAATAAGAGCCAACATTTGTGTGGGAGGCAGCATTTACTATGCCTCCGCCTTAGGACAAAGTTCTTGCTGTGTGTTATTTTGCATGGTCCTCCCACCCACCCTAAGAACTAGGTGTACTATATTTTCCCCATTTTACAGATGAGTAAACTAAGGCTCACTGAGGTTATATAACTTATCTTGCAGCTGGTAGATGGGATTTAGAACGGGCAGCCTAATTTGAAAACTCTCGGGAGCCTGCCAAACAGAGAAACGAGTCCCAGGCAGAGGGACTAGTGTGGACAAAGTCCTGAGAGGAGGAAGGGCATGGGTGAGCGGCAGGAGAATGGGGTGTTTGGTGGGGAAGAGGCAGGAGATGAGGTGAGAAAGCAGGGCCAGAGCTGGGCTTGTCTCTGCCCCAGGCTTCAGGCCTGGGGCCCAGGGGGAGGCTGGAAAGGGTGCTACTCTGTGTTTGTGGAGAGACTTGTGTGTCCCAGAAGCCGTGAGGTGTTCCGGAGCAGTTGGCTGCAGCTTGGATCTACCCCCTAGCCACAGGCTTGTCAGGCCTGTAAGCGGGAGAGTAACATGATCAGATTTGTTTTTTAGGAAGATTACCCTGGCAGCCGCTGTGAGGCTGGATCAGAAGGGCTGAGGCTGGTGGCCGGGAGACAGCTGTGAGAAGGGGGATGGAGGGGTGAGGCTGGATGCTAGAACCATTTCTAGGGAGACTTGCCTAATCGTGGGAGTGGCTGAGAAGTAGGAGTTGGGGGTGACATTTAGGATCTAGGCTCTAGACACTGAGTAAATGGAGCTTGAATACCTGGGGGTACCATGAACAAGGGGTGCAGCTGGCTTCTGTAGGGGGAACACATGTCCTAATTTGCCCCAGACAGTCCCAGTTTATACCTGTTGCCCTGGTGTAATTATTAATAGTTCCCCTGTTTCATTTTTCAAAGTGTCCAGGTTTGGATCATAAGTTACATGGTCACCTTGGTTTCAGGGTTTGATGATAACTTAGGACAAGGAAATGAGCTTGGTTTGGTTTGCAGGAGGCGCCATGTAGAGACATTTAGATTTGGTGGATGTCAGACTCCTGGGCAGGGTGTAGTGGCAGCTCCAGGCTTATAAGGCTGGGGCTATAATCCCAGGGTGTCCACAAGGATAGATCAGGTGGGCCACGAAAGAGGGGGCCTTGCAGGGTATGGGGCTCTGCAGGTAGGAGCTATGTCCAACACTGGGGAGCTGCCAGGTCAGACAAGGCCTGAAATTAACCCTTGGGCTTGGCAGTTGGGAGGTAGTTGGTGACCTTAGAGGGAGCAGCTACAAGCCCGGGGAGGGTGAAGCCGTCAGGCTGGGTCTGTAGTGAAGGGAATGGGGGAGGCAGGCCCTGGCTGGGAGGAGAGGCAGCATGAGGGTTGTTTGGGTTGTGTTGATGTTTACTTCCCCGCTTTCTTCAAGTTAAGGGCAGCATATCCTTTGGGACAGGAGCAACCACTGTGTTTGGTGGAGGGGAGGGGCCAGGAAAAAGGAGAAGGGGGTGATAGCTGAGCCAAGTGTCTAGAGGGGGGATCGGACGTGGAGTGCAGGGGAGCACTGGCTCCCCATGAGGGTCCCCTGCACACCCTCTGCTCCAGGGAAGGAGGTAGAAACGTGCCGTGGCTCAGTCAGCCAAGAGGGCACCATGGAGAGAGTGAAAGACCCGGGCCTCAGTGGTTGACTCTTGACATCAGACGAGCCAGCTGGGATGCTCTAGGGTTTTCAGGCTGGGGAACGCCCTTCTGCTGAGCATCATAGAGGGCATGAGGTCCTCTTAGTGACAGACGGGGCACATGGGACTGACCCCCAGGATCAGGATCCTCTAACCTTCTGGAAGTGTTCCCTAAGCCTGTGAAAGGAGGGTTTGCAATTTCTCTCAAATCTCTCCCCCAGAAGACATCCCGGCACAGCAGCGGGGGAGGCGGAGGAGGCACTGGAGGAGGAGGCGGCAGCGGCGGCAGCATGGGGGGAGGTGGCAGTGGTTTCATCTCTGGGAGGAGAAGCCGGTCAGCCTCACCATCCACGCAGCAGGAGAAGCACCCCACCCACCACGAGAGGGGCCAGAAGAAGGTAGAAGCCCCTCCCTCGCCTGTCGTCACTCCCACATGGGGACTCAGAGACTCACAAACATGGCTCAAGAAGCCATCATGAGGTGCCCTTAAGGTCTTGGCCCTGCCTTCTTCCTTCCTCTGAGGCCACTGAAGGCAGGAGGGGGCTGAAGTGAAACGGGGGTGACGTGGGAACTTGGCTTCCCTGTGGCTGTATTAGTGGTTCCTCTGGGTCCTCCCCATGACATCACAGTGTCCCCCAAGCCCCAGACACATGGCTCTGCACGTTGCACATGTCTCCGCAGTCCAGCCATGTGCCGCCTAGTGTGTAAGTGCTAATGCCTGCGTTCCCTCGCACCACATAGCACAGCGTGCCCTGCTCCTGTCCGTCTGTGCAGCTGTGTCCCAGGTGGACACCCTTGCAGGTGTGTGTTCACGCGCGTGGTGCTCTGTGGCACTGGCGTGATAATGGGACAGGCTATTTTTAGCAGGCGGGGCCGGGGGAAGGGCTGTTGGCTCTCATAGGAACTTGCCTGAGTTGATCCTTCCCAGCCCATTATCCTGCCCTCCTCAGGGAGAGATGATGCCCACAAAACCCCATCCTGAGAGGGTGTCAGCTCCCCATACCCACATGTCACGTTTATCCTCGCCCAGACAGCCCCCCCGGCACAGTATCTAGTCACCTCTTCCTCTCCAGAGTCGAAAGGACAAAGAACGCCTTAAGCAGAAGCACAAGAAGCGGCCTGAATCGCCCCCCAGCATCCTCACCCCGCCCGTGGTCCCCACTGCTGACAAGGTACTGCTGCCCACGTTCAGGAGGGATGGCGCGTGGGTCTGGGGTGGCAGAGGGAGGGAGGCGAGGGGCGAGAGGTTGGTGAGCCAGGGACTTGGGTACCCTCCCCATAGCTTCAAGTTAATGCCACTCCCCTCCCACCCCACACCCTCTACTCTCTTCCAGCCTAGAAGGGGCCACCAATCACTGACCAACCATGGGATTGGGGGTTTGGGGTGCTGGATGCCAGATGTTCCCATCTGCCTCTGTCCAGAGGGCCTCAGCCCTGGGCTCTTGTCTGCAGAGAGTGGGGGATGGCACTCAGGCCTGCTCTCCAAGTTCTAGGGCCCATATCCCCAGAGATGAGTAGAGGACATCCCCTACACCCCATCAGGAGGACACCCAAAGCTTGTCACCCAACCCAAATCCCACTCCGTGCAGGTTGGAGGGGCTGAAAGTTCTGACCAACGTGTCATGGGGGGCAGGCCCCTGGACAGTACCCCCAAACTCCCACTCATCCCCCCCATTTCCAGCAGGGCATGGTATATCAGGCCTGTCTCCAGAAATGGGCAGCATCTGGATGAGCCATAGGCAGGCCCTACCCTAGGCCAGGGAATTACTAA
Source organism: Macaca mulatta (assembly GCF_049350105.2). Taxonomy (NCBI): domain Eukaryota; kingdom Metazoa; phylum Chordata; class Mammalia; order Primates; family Cercopithecidae; genus Macaca; species Macaca mulatta. Next base: position 62,996,226 of record NC_133421.1, read on the forward strand.
TCCAAGCTGGAACAGCCCTCCCTGCTCCCTACAACCTGCCTTCCCCATGGGAGGAGAACCCAGGAGGGTGCGGGGAGCTGGAGAAATTGCTCCCTCCTGTCACCATTATTGCCCATTCACCTCCACCCTACCTCAGACGGTTGGCAGAGCTCTGGGCACCTTAGCAGGAGGCTCAGGTATCAGGTTTCCAGGATGATGTTGCTGTGGCAACTGCCCCAGTAAACTTCTCCCTTCCCTGCTTCCCAGGGCTCACCTGGAGAGCTTGTCATTCATGCCCTCTGACCTTTCCAGGGCCCTGCAGGCAGGTGGCAAGAAATGGCCAGGGATCTGGGAGTTTCTCCAGTAACTGGATGTCCCTTGGACATAACAGAGAACTCCGCCCATCCCCCTCCACTCGACCCAGCACTTCAGCTACCCTTCCCCCCCCCCCCCCCGCCCCTCTCTTCCCTTGCTCTCAGAACCACATCTGGCTCCCTTCAGAACTCCAGCTGTTGAAAAGAACAAAGAGGAAGACAGAGACCAGGACTCTGCCTGGGAGGGGCAGGGCAGGGTGGCTCTTGTTTCCGGTCCAGCCTCCATTCAGCATTTATCTGTTCAGCACAATTGACTGAATACCTGGTCGCTACCAGGAGGAAAAGGGCCGTCCCTGGCAGCAGCCTGAAGCACGAATGAACTCACGGCATGCCAGGCTGTGTTCTGGAACCAGGAGATGGAAGGGCATATGGAGATTAGTCCATTTAATACTCAATCCAATTAGGTTGGAAATTTACCAACCCCATTTAATATAATATATGAAGACAATGGGGCACAGAGAGGTTAAGTAATTTGCCTAAAAGCACACAGCTAGTAAAGTGGTAGAGCTGAGATTCCAACGCAGTCTGGCTCGAAGGCTTGGGCTCTTCACCTGCTGCCATCGGAAGTCTCATCATTTATTGACCCCATATGATGTATCTGGCATCATGCTGCTTCCAACTCACCACATATGCATAGTGCTCCCCGTAAGGACACTGATACTCATTAAGGTTGAGACTTTGCACAGTATAACATGGCGGAGAGGTCAGGTGCAGTGGCTCATGCCTGTAGTCCCAGCACTTTGGGAGTCTGAGGCAGGTGGATCTCCTGAGGTCAGGAGTTCGAGACCAGCCTGGCCAACATGGTGAAACCCTGCCTCTACTAAAAATACAAAAAATTAGCAGGGTGTGGTGGCCGGTGCCTGTAATCCCAGCTATTTGGGAGGCTGAGGCAGGAAAATCACTTGAACCCGGGAGGTGATTGAAGGTTGCAGTGAGCCAAGATCGCACCATTGCACTCCATCCTGGGCAATAAGAGTGAAACTCTATCTCAAAAAATAAAAATAAGAAAAAAAAACATAGCAGTAAAGGGCAGAGCCTGCCAGGCTCATACCCTGCTCTGCCCGACTTAGAGCCCACGCTCCTTCAACCACCACCCTGCCACTCTCCTTGGTTTCTGGTGCCTCAGACACAGGACAGAACATTTCAGTGCAGAGTAGCAGCTGTTGACATGTGGTCATGTGTGCCCAGTTCTCTGGAAATAAGGGGACAGAGTGCCTTGTTCCACCTGAGGTATTTAGGGAGGCTTCAGGGAAGAGGGACTTCTAAGCTGGATTTTAAAGGATGAGAAATTTCCCAGGAAGAGTAAGGATAGGCTCTCCTGGCAGACGCTTAGTGTGTGCAATCTCAGGTTGTCTAGGAAGAGCATGGGGTGGTTAGAGAATGGGTGGAAAGCCAGGGGGCTGAAGTTTGGAGTAGTAGCTGGAGGGCTCCAGGATGGCACCAGAGAAGTCCATTCTCCTGTGGGTCCTCTTCTCTGCCTCGCCACTTCCAGCATAGGTCCAGCTGCCTTAGGCGCCCTAAGTATTCAGTGAATGAATGGACCAATGAGTAAATCTCTTCAGACTCTGGGACTGTTTTCATCTCCCCCTCAGCTTCCATCTTCCCTGCCTAAGGTGAAAGACAGACGCCTTCTTGGGTTCAGTGAATTCCCCTCTGCCTCACACCCAGGAGTGCCACAGCTGCCTCCTCATATCCCTGCCTAGGGGCTCCCAGCCACTCCCTGCCCGGAAGTCCTTCATGAAACTAGCTGTGGGCTCTCCCAGTTGAGCGAGGTCCTGTGCCCCCCTGCTTCACTCCCACATCAGGATCAGCACAGGCCCAGGCAGCCGGTGTCGAACCTTCCTCTCTCCTCTCCTTCAGGTCTCCTCCTCAGCTTCCTCTTCCTCCCACCATGAGGCCAGCACGCAGGAGACCTCTGAGAGCAGCAGGGACTCAAAGGGGAAAAAGTCTTCCAGCCATAGCCTGAGTCATAAGGGGAAGAAACTGAGCAGTGGGAAAGGTGTGAGCAGTTTTACCTCTGCCTCCTCCTCTTCCTCCTCCTCTTCCTCCTCCTCTGGGGGGCCCTTCCAGCCTGCAGGTGAGTGTGAGCATCCGGGAGGAAGCTGGGAGCAGGGACAGCCTTTCATCCTGAGCTTTTCTGGCGAGGGACTTTGCTTATTGGTTGTGCATCTCATTTACTTCTACATCGGTTCAGGATAAAGATGGGGAATCCCCTCCTCTCCAACCCTGCCCCTAAACCCTTCCTTCTTGAGCCAGAACTCTCCTCCTCCACCAACCCATAACAGTATTCCTTATCCCCTACATTTGTGCTGCAAGGTACAATTTTTCAAGCACCCCGTAAACATTATCTCCTATAATCGCTACAGTCATCTGGTGAGGCCAGTAGGGTGCGAGTTACTCTCCATTTTAGTACAGGTGGGAAAGCTGGAGGGGTCGGGGGTACTTATCCCAGGACACAGACAGTAGCAGAGCTGAGACAGGAAACCAGGCGTCCCCATTCCTGGACCAGAGCTCTCTCCCTCCAGTACACGTGGGAGTGGGAGGGAGTGCAGGGATCTGGGGTCCAGCTGTAACCATTTTCCCTCTGTGCACAGTCTCGTCCCTGCAGAGCTCCCCTGACTTCTCTGCATTCCCCAAGCTGGAGCAGCCAGAGGAGGACAAGTACTCCAAGCCCACAGCCCCCGCCCCTTCAGCCCCTCCTTCTCCCTCAGCCCCCGAGCCCCCCAAGGCTGACCTTTTTGAGCAGAAGGTGGTCTTCTCTGGCTTTGGGCCCATCATGCGCTTCTCCACCACCACCTCCAGCTCAGGCCGGGCCCGGGCGCCCTCCCCTGGGGACTATAAATCTCCCCACGTCACGGGGTCTGGGGCCTCGGCAGGCACCCACAAGCGGATGCCCTCACTGAGTGCCACCCCTGTGCCTGCTGATGAGACCCCTGAGACAGGCCTGAAGGAGAAGAAGCACAAAGCCAGCAAGAGGAGCCGCCACGGGCCAGGCCGTCCCAAGGGCAGTCGGAACAAGGAGGGCACTGGGGGCCCAGCTGCCCCATCCTTGCCCAGTGCCCAGCTGGCTGGCTTTACCGCCACTGCTGCCTCACCCTTCTCTGGAGGCTCCCTGGTCAGCTCTGGCCTGGGAGGTCTGGCCTCCCGAAACTTTGGGCCTTCTGGGAGCTTGCCCAGCCTGAGCCTGGAGTCCCCCTTACTAGGGGCAGGTTAGTGACCCCTGGGGACAGAGGGCATTTCAGGGCCCAGCCAGTCTAGTGAGGAACAGAGCTTACACATGCACTTAGAAGGAAATGGGATGGATACTCCTCCAAAAGACAGAGCACAGACAGTCACCTTCAGGACATCCCCCTCTGCATGCCTGGAGTGGAAAGGACTGGGGGCAGATTGTCAGAAGGTTTTACCAAGTTTTGGGAGGGAGATTATAAAAGCTAGGAATTCCCTAGCCCTGGGCAAGGCAGTTTAACAAGCAGGCACAGCAAGCAGATGTCACCAAGGCAAGAAGTGACATCTTTGCAGCAAGAGGGTTAGACTGGATGTGTAGCCAGAATCAGGGAGCACTGGAGCTGGGGAGGGGCTGTCACAGCCCTGGCTGAGCAGGAGTCTGGGGTGGAGGGTAACCGTGTGCTTCCCTCTGTCCTCCTTGTGCCTGCAGGCATCTACACCAGTAATAAGGACCCCATCTCCCACAGTGGCGGGATGCTACGGGCCGTCTGCAGCACCCCTCTCTCCTCCAGCCTCCTGGGGCCCCCAGGGACCTCGGCCCTGCCCCGCCTCAGCCGCTCCCCATTCACCAGCACCCTCCCCTCCTCCTCTGCTTCTATCTCCACCACTCAGGTGAGACCTGACTCCCGGGCTCCTCCTTCTCTGGGCAGGTTGGGGACAGACTGACAGAGGACCCTAGCCTTCTGTGGGAATTGGAGCAACTGGGCTGAGTTGCCACCAGACCTCCCTCCGGGCTCTGGTCCCCTCTGCTCCCCAGCACACCCGGCCCCGTGCACCCCGGTACACACAGTTGTGCCCTAGATCCAAGAATAACTGCCAGGGGATTCTACCTCCCTCCCTTAGGTGTTTTCTCTGGCTGGCTCTACCTTTAGCCTCCCTTCTACCCACATCTTTGGAACCCCCATGGGTGCCGTTAACCCCCTCCTCGCCCAAGCTGAGAGCAGCCACACAGGTATGTGAATATCTGACCCCCTCTCCCCTTTCTTCCCAAAGGTCTGACACCCATCACCTGCATGTGACCCCAGAAAGAATGGGAGAGCTTTCTGGCTGCCCCCTCCCTCTGGCCATTGCCCTCCCTGCAAAAACAAACAGGCCGGGTGTGGTGGCTCACGCCTGTAATCCCAGCACTTTGGGAGGCTGAGGCGGGTGGATCATCTGAGATCAGGAGTTCGAGACCAGCCTGGCCAACATGGTGAAACCCCGTCTCTACTAAAAATACAAAAACTAACTGGGTGTGGTGGTGGGTGCCTGTAATCCCAGCTACTCAGGAGGCTGAGGCAGGAGAATTGCTTGAACCTGGGAGGCGGAGGTTGCAGTGAGCGGAGATCAGGAAACTCTTATCGCCCAGGCTCAAAACAAAACCCCAGCGTGGTGGCTCCCGCCTGTAATCCCAGCTACTCAGGAGACTAGCCTGGGCAACATAGGGAGAACCCGTCTCTTAAAAAAAAAAAAATCCACACACAGCAAACCAGGGTACACTTTCACGTTAGAACCCAGCGACAAGGCAGGTCAGGGCAGTTACTGCTCCATCTCACAGAAGAAAAAGACAGAGATGGAAGACTTGCTCAAGGCAGGGAATGGCAGAGCCAAAGCTTAGAGTCTGTTCTCCTGACTCCAAGCCCAGCGCTTTCACCGGTGTAGCGTGACTCCCGCTTGGCATCGGAGTGTGTCCTTGGGATCAGCCCTTATAGAGGTCTCAACCTCTCCGGGTATTTAGGAGTTAAGGGGGCGGGCCACAAACTCCCCGCCCTCTCCCTGGAGAGTCAGCCCAGCCCCAGAGAGCTGATTGGTGCAGGGAGACCACCTGTCAGGCTGGGAGGCGGGGACTACAGCCAGGCTGCCGACTCAGGTAAGCCTTAAAGGGGACAAATATGATTCCACGTTTAAGAACGGCAGGGATTCTGTAGCCCAAGGAAGAGTTTTGCCTCCTAATTAGGGATCTGATGAATGTAAAAAGTCATACAGAGCTAATTATGATAATAGCTGCAGTCATTAAGGGCTTGCTACATGCCAGCTAAACCCTTCAGGTAAACACTTCACATTTATTACCTTCTTTTAATCTTAGTAACAGTCACTTCAGAGAGGCTGGTTAGGAGCCCAAGGTCACAAAAGTTGGTGTCAGGTTTAAATTAAATCCAGGTCTGTCTTGACCTCAAATTTCTATAATTCTGAAGATCCCAGGAAAGGAATTGGGCGGTGGATCTGAAAGAAGCCAGACAGTGGAGCCTTCAGCCCAGAGGAGGAAAAGAGAGCAGATGCCCGGGGTTTGCCTCCCAGGGGCAGGGTTTCCAAGCCAGGGCCCTCAGCGCTGGCCTTGAACTGCCAGTCTGGTGTTGGGGATTCCTGGGGAAGGGGATCTGCGGCGAGGTCCCAATCCCATATCCACCTCGGGGGCGGGAACCCTGAGGCAGCGACCACTCCTCCCCGCTGATCCCAGCCTTCCCTTCTTCCAAGAGCCAGACCTGGAGGACTGCAGCTTCCGGTGTCGGGGGACCTCCCCTCAGGAGAGTCTGTCTTCCATGTGAGGGAAGGGGCGGCCTGGAGGAGGGGCTGGGGGCAGGAGGGACACACGAGGGAAGAGGGGCGGAGAGACCGGCGCGGGCTGGAACCCCTGGGGGGTACGGGGGAAGGGCCGGAGGAGCCTGGAGTGGTCGGATCCACTGAGCCCAGGTTCCTTCTGGCCGCAGGTCCCCCATCAGCAGCCTCCCCGCACTCTTCGACCAGACAGCCTCTGCACCCTGTGGGGGCGGCCAGTTAGACCCGGCGGCCCCAGGGACGACTAACATGGAGCAGCTTCTGGAGAAGCAGGGCGACGGGGAGGCCGGCGTCAACAGTGAGGAGGGGTGGCGCCGGTCGGGACGCCTGCCCTAGGGCCCCAGTAGTCATCTTTCTCCCCGAAGTCCCCAAGCTTCTTTAAGGTTCCGCCCCTAGGCCCCGCCCCAGCCTTGACTCTCGGCCACCCTGGGCCTCACCTCCCATCCCTGCCAGGCCACAGTACCGGCCCTGGCCCCTCTGCGCCCTGCCTTTGGCGCTTGTGGCCTCCGGGCCCCGACCTTACCAAACCGCAACTTCCGCTCTTCTCTCCTGACCCCTATGGCCTCGACCCCAGCCTCAGGCTCTGCCCCAGGTCCTCACACCTGTGGCTCCCCAACTCCCGCCTCTCTTCTCAGAGCTCACCTGTGTCCCTCATTAGGCTGGCGCCTCCTTTTTAAGGGCTGAGCCCTGGCTCCCCTCCAGGCCCCGCCCCCGGCCCCCTGGCCCCGCCTCCGCCCGTCCTCGCCCCGCCCTCAGGTTCCTCGCTCTCTCCGCAGTCGTGGAGATGCTGAAGGCGCTGCACGCGCTGCAGAAGGAGAACCAGCGGCTGCAAGAGCAGATCCTGAGCCTGACGGCCAAAAAGGAGCGGCTGCAGATTCTCAACGTGCAGCTCTCTGTGCCCTTCCCTGCCCTGCCTGCTGCCCTGCCTGCCGCCAACGGCCCTGTCCCTGGGCCCTATGGCCTGCCTCCCCAAGGTGAGGGGATCCCGCCCAGCCTGGGAGAGAGGCTCCTGCCCTGCAGTCCGAACTGTCCCTGACTGCGGCCTGTGACATCCCTCTCACAGCCGGCAGCAGCGATTCCTTGAGCACCAGCAAGAGCCCTCCGGGAAAGAGCAGCCTCGGCCTGGACAACTCGCTGTCCACTTCTTCTGAGGTGGGCGCTACAAGGAGCGGGGCAGGAAGGAGGGGGAGACTCAAGGCTCTCCTGGTCCCATCTCTTCCCCGCAGCTATTGGAGGCTGGGCAGTGAAGTGACTGACTGAGCAATTGATTGATCCATTCAGTCCTCCCTTAATCAAGTAATATTTATGAGGTGCCCACTTAGTGCCAGGCATTGGCTAAGCAATCAGTGAGCAAAACGGGCACAGTGCTGCTTCTGAAGATAGGCTACCCCAAGCGAAGAAGGAGTAATTACAAACTGGGAGACATGTTAGGGTGGAGAGAAATTGAGGGCTGTGAGAGAGAGAACGGGGGAGGGCTGCTTCTGTGGATAGAAAGTGGCTAGGGAAGGCCTCTTTGAGAAGTATTTGTGAAGGGTTTATTATAGCGCCTCACACAGAATAATTCCTGTGTAATTGGTGGCGGTTGGAATAGCAGTTGCTATTGCATTGTGGTTATTACTGGAATCCAACAAACTGGGTTCTTGTTCTCTCTGCCATTTGTTAACTGTGTGACTTGGGCAATAATAATCAAAATAATAACCAGCATTAATTGCACACTTGCCCTTTGTCATGCCCTGTGCTGAGATTTTTTAAAGCATTCATTTAGTCTTCATAGTTAGCCTGTGGAATAGGTACTACTATTACTCTCCAGCTTATGAGTGAGTAAACTAAGACAGGTTGAACCCAAGGTCACCCAAGCCATTGAATTGTGGACATAGGATTTGAACCTGAGCCTTTCACTTCAGCTGTAGTGCTTTTGCCTGCAGAGTTACTTAACCTGTGCAAGAATCAATGGCTTCACGCATAAAATGAGAATAGCAAGATAGCACAGGTCAAGCCCTCAGCTCAGGATCTGGTTCACCAGATGGTCACCACCATCATCATTATCCATTGTTAAATGAGGATGACGAGGGGCGCTGGGCTCTCAGGAAGGAGTCAGGAAACATGATTTGTGAAGACAATTTGGACTCTTAGCTCTCATTCCCAGACCTTGCTTCTTCCAGGGTGCCTGGGGGTGAAGTGGGGGTTGCTGTGCTCTGAGAATGCTGGTGGGTGCTGGGCCAGGGGCCAGAAAAGTCATGCTGGCCCTCTGACCCCTCCCTTCCCCCTCCCTCCCCAGGACCCACACTCAGGCTGCCCGAGCCGCAGCAGCTCGTCGCTGTCCTTCCACAGCACGCCCCCACCGCTGCCCCTGCTCCAGCAGAGCCCTGCCACTCTGCCCCTGGCCCTGCCTGGGGCCCCTGCCCCGCTCCCGCCCCAGCCACAGAACGGGTTGGGCCGGGCACCCGGGGCAGCAGGGCTGGGGGCCATGCCCATGGCTGAGGGGCTGTTGGGGGGGCTGGCAGGCAGTGGGGGCCTGCCCCTCAATGGGCTCCTTGGGGGGTTGAATGGGGCTGCTGCCCCCAACCCCGCAAGCTTGAGCCAGGCTGGCGGGGCCCCCACGCTGCAGCTGCCAGGCTGTCTCAACAGGTGAGGGAGAGCTCAGCCCTGGGAAAGGGAACAGGGTGGGGGGCTGGCTCTGGGAAGGGAGGGATTCTCCCCAAAACACCCACAATCCCTAAAAGGACAAATGGCCTCTCGTCTCACAGGGTATATAATCCTACTCACTTCTTGGCCTCTAGGGACTCCACAGACTGTTAGACATGAGTGTCCTCTGAACGGTAGCTCCCTAGGGACAAAAGAATTGTTGACTTCCTCTCCTTCACTCTAGGATTTCCTTCTGGGACAGTTCTTCCAAATCAGAACTGTATCCCTCCCACTGCACCCTATGAGCACCGTGTTCTAAGATCACACATCGCTGCCTTGCTTCCCCTGGGTCTGAGGGAGTCTGGGGGCTTGGGAGTGGGAGCAGGAGTGTTTCCCTGGCCCTCCCCCATGGTCTGTGTGTTGTCTGCTCCCCCACCCCACTCCACCCCCACCTCAGCCTTACCGAGCAGCAGAGACACCTCCTTCAGCAGCAAGAGCAGCAGCTCCAGCAACTCCAGCAGCTCCTGGCCTCCCCGCAGCTGACCCCGGTAATGCCCCTCCCTTCCCTGCCTCAGGGGCCCCTTGGTCTGCCTGGAAGGGCTCATCTCAGAGGATCAGGGCCAGCCAGGAGAGGGCAGGAGCAGAGAGAGGTGGGGGAAGCTCCAGGCTGGGCCTGTGAGACTGGGGTTGGGCCCTGTGGAGCATCCATGGGAGGAAGGGGGATAAGATCACGCCCAGGGTCCCCTGGGCATTGAGAAAGGGCTGCTGTAATAGCCCCAGGTCCGCATCCTGGTGATAGACTCTGGAGGGCAGCAAGTCCTCAGTTATTGAGCATTTCAGTCCCAGCCCCAAAGACATTCAGGGGAAACTCCAGGGTCTAAGTGGCTGAGCAGGTGACACCACCCTCAACCATAGTATCTTCTTTGGGTCTGTCTCCTGTTGGGTCAGCTGAAACTACCTTTGGAGAAAAGGGGTTTTACTTTTTAAAGATGAGGGAAGCAGCCGGGCGTGGTGGCTCACACCTGTAATCCAAGCACGGGAGACTGAGGCAGGCAGATCGCTTGAGCTCAGGAGTTTGAGATCAGCCTGGGCAACTTGGCGAAACTGCATCTCTACAAAAAATGAACTGGGTGTGGTGGCACGCGCCTGTAGTCCCAGCTACTCAGGAGGCTGAGGCAGGAGAATCGCTTGAACCTGGGAGATGGAGGCTGCAGTAAGCTGAGATGGCGCCAATATACTCCAGCGTGGGTGACAGAATGAGACCCTGTCTCAAAAACAAAACAGGGAGTTGAAAAAATAAGAAAAATAAACATTTTAATATAAAGAAACATTAGACAGGAAACCAGTTCAGCTGGCTGCCTGTAGGGACCAGATGGGAGCAGGAGGAGTAAGTTCTTAAGGTAAACTTTGATATATTATTTTGGTTTTTGGGACATTAAGAAGGCTTTGCCTATTCAAAGCAAAAATAAATGAATCTTAAATGATAGAAGCAAACAAAACAAAAGAGAAAGGGAATTGAAAATTTTTTTTTTTTTTTTTTGAGGCGGAGTCTCGCTCTGTCGCCCAGGCTGGAGTGCAGTGGCCGGATCTCGGCTCACTGCAAGCTCCGCCTCCCGGATTTACGCCATTCTCCTGCCTCAGCCTCCTGAGTAGCTGGGACTACAGGCGCCCGCCACCTCGCCCGGCTAGTTTTTTTGTATTTTTTAGTAGAGACGGGGTTTCACTGTGTTAGCCAGGATGGTCACGATCTCCTGACCTCGTGATCCGCCCGTCTCGGCCTCCCAAAGTGCTGGGATTACAGGCTTGAGCCACCGCGCCCGGCCCGAAAATTTTGTTTTTTTTTGAGACAGAGTTTCACTCTTGTTGCCCAGGCTGGAGTGCAATGGTATGATCTCGGCTCACTGCAACCTCTGCCTCGTGGGTTCAAGAGATTCTCTCACCTCAGCCTCCCGAGTAGCTGGGATTACAGGCGCATGCCACCATGCCCAGCTAATTTTTGTATCTTTAGTAGAGATGGGGTTTCACCATGTTGGCCAGGCTGATCTCAAACTCCTGACCTCAAGTGATCCACCAGCCTCAGCCTCCCAAAGTGCTGGGATTACAGGCGTGAGCCACAGTGTCCAGTGAATTGAAAACTATTGACCTAGTCAGTAGTTTTGGCAAAACCCCGTCTCTACTAAAAATACAAAAATTAGCCAGATCTGGTGGCAGGCCCCTGTAATCCAGCTACCTGGGAGGCTGAGGCAGGAGAATCACTTCAACCCAGGAGGTGGCGGTTGCAGTGAGCCAATATCGCACCACTACTCCAGCCTGGGTGACAGAGCAAGACTCCGTCTCAAAAAAAAAAAAAAAAAGAAAACTATTGACCCAGTTTAGTGTTTTTCAACTTGGGGGCATCTGTGGTTGTCTTAGGAGCTGAGGGGTGATTCTGTGGGCAGGGCCAGAGATGGTAAATGCCCTGCTGTTGGCTGGCAGTGCTGCAGCTGACAAATGCCAATGGCATGCAACCATTTTCTTGTCTAGATGGGGAGACCGAGGCTAAGTGGGAAATTCGAGACAGTACCTTGACTGTCTCTCAGGCCTCCTGCCTCCTGGTTCCAGTGTGATGGGGTGGGGCCCAGCCAGGTAGGGCAGGCAGGCAGCAGGTTAGAGACCCCCAGGACTGTTGGCCAACAAGCAGTCTGGCCCCCTTGCAGGAACACCAGACTGTTGTCTACCAGATGATCCAGCAGATCCAGCAGAAACGGGAGCTGCAGCGCCTGCAGATGGCTGGGGGCTCCCAGCTGCCCATGGCCAGCCTGCTGGCAGGAAGCTCCACCCCGCTGCTGTCTGCGGGCACCCCTGGCCTGCTGCCCACGGCGTCTGCTCCACCCCTGCTGCCCGCTGGAGCCCTAGTGGCTCCCTCGCTTGGCAACAACACAAGTCTCATGGCTGCAGCAGCTGCAGCTGCAGCAGTGGCAGCAGCAGGCGGACCTCCAGTCCTCACTGCCCAGACCAACCCCTTCCTCAGCCTGTCGGGAGCAGACGGCAGTGGCGGTGGCCCCAAAGGAGGGGTGAGTAAGGGGCCCGGGGCCTTTCTGCCTCCCCTCTGAGGGACGGGTAGAGATGGATTGTCAGAAGGCTTATCAGGTGCCTCAGCAGGAGGAAGGAAGCAACCCCTAGGTCAGCGAAGTGCCCTGCCTCAGACCCCAGGGCCTCTGCTTGCACATGGGTGCCCTCCTGCAGGGCCAAGAGAGATCCAATCTGAGCATGGGCTCAGAGGAAAAGGACCAATTAGAAAACAGGCTTCCTCCGGTAGGACCAATTAGAAAAAGCTATTTTGTTTCTGAGCAGACCAATTAGAAAAAGATGACCCTCTGGGTAGGCCAATGTCAGAAAGGCCCTCTCTCCCCCTCCTGAGGGCACACAGCCTTAGCTGGCACATGCCTCCGCTGCCCGGTGCTCTTCTGCAGGATGGTTTCACACCCCTGCGCATCGGCCCTGGCGTGCACCCCTCAGAGCCCAGTCCAGAGGCTTCCATTGGCCCTGGTTCAGCACCCCACAGCAGCTTTCTTGGCCCAGGAAGCTGTTCTTATCTCGGGGTTAGGACCTGACACTTTCCGCACCCCCGGCCTCCCTCCTTCTCTTTCCAGACCGCTGACAAAGGAGCTTCAGTCAACCAGGAAAAAGGCTAAATCCACCCTCACCCCTCCTGACCCCCCAAGTGGAGGGAGCAGATCCTGGCCTGTGGGGTCCTAGCCTGGAGCAGGCGCCTGCGCCCAGTCCCTGGAGAGCCCTGACCCAGAGCCTGTGCTGAGGTCCAGGGAGTGTGGGGAGCTCCTGGTGCCAAGGACTGAGACTGAGAGGGGAGCCCCTTCCATCTGGCCCCCTTCCCTTTCCACACTGTCCGCTTTGTGAGGCTCAGAGGAAGGACAGGCTGCAAGCCCGCCTAGGAGCTCCACCCCCAGCAAATATTTTGGAGGTCCCCCCCTCCCCAGAGCAGAGTGGGCCATGGCAGAAGTAGGGGGTTGGTTGGACCTGTCACATGAAATGGATCAGCACTTGAATGGGGAGAAGTGGAGGGAGAGGCCATGGGCCTTTCCCTGCGGGGAAATCTTTTATGGAAGAAGGGCTGGACCCACTTTACCTGCAGTTTCTTCCCAGCTCGGGCAGATGGCAGAAGGGACCCCTTGGACTTTATCTCGCCATCCCTCCCCCAAGTGCAGGGGCACAAGCTGAGCTTGTAAAAGCCCACAGATGTCGGGGGCTGGAGAAGGGGCAGGAGAGCATCACACTCAGTCCCAGCTGCCTCAGCCTCTTGGGGCCCCATGATGGGGAGGAGAGGGCAGGTGCGGGGAGGCTCCAGCCTTCCTTGGTGCCCCGCCCTTTGTTTGCACTATTGGACTTAGGAGTGCCGAGGGTGGGGAGATGGAGCTGCCCGACTCAGTGTGTGAGTGTGTGTGTGTGTGTGCATGTGTGTGTATGTGTGTGTGTCTGTCTGCCTGTCTCTCACCCCTGGACCCAGGGCAGCCAAGGGTAGGGATAGGCGCAGTGGTCAGATGAAGCAGCGCCAGAGAGGGGACCTCCCAGCTCTTATTTGCACCCTCCCCACCTCACCACCTTTGCTCCCTCTCTGGGGGCATGAGTGGTTAACAAAAACCAGAGTAGTACTCCAATATTGGAGAGTCACTGGGGGTTCGGGGCTTTGAATCAGGGTAATATCCTGCCTTCCCTCCCCCATGGTCTCAGGGCCCCCTTAGGGCCCCTACCCCACTGATAGCTTCGTCCTTCTCTGGCACAAGGGGAGCCCCAGGGCTTGGGGGAGGGGGTAAGGTGGAGGGAAATGCCACTGCTTTTAGCAAAAGCCTCCCTTCCAGAATTAACCAGCCTGCCTCCTGCACCCCACCCCCACCAACCAGGGGAGCCACTAAGCTGACGTAACAACTGTCCCCTACCCACCAGCTATTTCCCCAGGGTAGAGTGGGCAATTCTTACCTTCAAAGAGTCCCCGCCTGCCCAGGCCGTTGGCCCAGAGGCTGAGTGGACGGTCAGGAGAGAGGCAAGAGGCAAGGCGAAGCCTGTGTCCCTGTTTCAGTTGCACTGGGGTTGGAGTCCAGGGTAGGGGTTTCCAGCTTCGCCAGGCTCCCGCCTTGTCAGTCTCTTTGCATGTGTGGATTTTTCTGTGTGTGTTTGTTTGGGTTTTTGTTGTTGGGTTTTTTTTTCTTTTTCTTTTTTTTTAATAAAGAAAAGAAGATGTGTATATTTTTGGCAACAACAGAAACGTAGTGCAGATATATTTTTGCCTGTGCTGCTCAACTGTTTTTTTTCTGATACTGAAAATAATATTAATATTCCTGTTGATAAGACTTTGTAAGATGTTAGGGAGCTGATAATGGAGGGGGTGGGAATCCTTCAAAGGCAATTTCTTAGGCACTTGCAAGGGCTTGGGGGAGGGAGAGGCAGTTGTGATGACCTCAGAAATACTCACTCTTTATTAATGCTAAATATGTTAGAAGTGATAGAATTCAGCATTTTATTCATCTTAATCTATTAAGCTGTGTAACTCCCTGCCCCAAACCACTGAAAAGAAAAGTAACCTTCAGGCCAGGCCTGGTGGCTCATGCCTGTAATCCCAACACTTTGGGAGGCTGAGGCGGGCGGATCACCTAAGGTCAGGAGTTCAAGACTAGCCTGGCCAGGCCAACATGGTGACACCCCGTCTCTACTAAAAATACAAAGAAATTAGCTGGGTGTGGTGGCACACACCTGTAATCCCAGCTACTCGGGAGGCTGAGGCATGAGAATTGCTTGAACCCGGGAGGCTGAATCTGCAGTGAGCTGAGATCGTGTCACTGCACTCCAGCCTGGGCGACAGAGAGACTGTCTCAAAAAAGAAAAAAAAGTAACCTTCAGAGATTCTTAGAAGAGTTGCTCATTCACACCCACACCCTTGCCCAAGGCTGGCCCACTTAGAGCGAAACTTAACTTCTGTCTGGATGGGAAGGGAAGTAAATCTACCCTGAGGCTGCCATGTTGAAGAGTGAGAGGTCCAAGTGATTCTGTGCACTGAAACCAAGATACCCCACCCCCGCCCAATACTTCTTCCCTCCCTCAGCTCATCTCCAAGTGTCTGTTCTCCAACTCTCCCAAGCCGCTTGCATTCCCCAGACTGGGCTACTGTGGTTAGATTTGAAGACAGGGCCCAGGCTGGGTATGAATTGATGCAGCCCTCTTCTCTTTCCCCTGTCTCTCATGAGAGAGGTAGTGGCATTTCCTTCTTCTCAGGGAGCTTCAACGGGAAAGGTCTGGAAAGCTTCAGGAGGAGCAGAATACCAATGCAGGGGGATGGCTGTAACGATCTCACCCTCTCCTAACCTCAGTCCCTTTTACGAGAGTGAATTTGGATGGTGGAGGGTGGGAAGGGACCCAGATTTGTAGATCTCTTTGTCTGGGGGAGGGGAAGGATGTGGTTTGCAGAGCGGAAGCAGAGTTTGGAAACGCATGAGAGCAGAGCTTCGTGTGTTCCCACCCTCAGTGAGGAGGTGTGAGTGGGTGAGCATGTGGAGTCGGGTGTTCCCACCCTTGGTGAGGAGGTGTGAGTGGGGGTGCATACGGAGGCAGTGCCTGCTGTGGGGTCACAACTGGTGCATGCCAGCGCTGAAGGGACCTGTCTTTAGGGGTCATTTCAGCCAGCCCCTCCCATCACAGATGACAGCTCCAAGCCTAGAAGGGGCTCAGTGACAGGGCCAGGACCAGCCCTCAGGACTGTGGCCTCCTGGCCCTTGGTTCCCAGGGCATGGTCTCCACATGGCTGGCTGGCTTGCTGTCCCTGTGTGTGTGACACACAGTGTGAGTGCAGGGCTGTGCCTGGGGTGGGAGGGTGTCTATGTGGCACTGACTGTCTTAGCTCAGAGCTAGTGGATCCTCTCCATGGACAATGACACTTTAAGGATTGTCTTGGTTCGTTTTTCCTATTTGTGGGGCTTTTTCCCCCTCAGGCTCCTGGGTCTGCGCTGCCTCAAGGTGTCCTGACCTTGAGGCTGATGAGGGGACCCCTGCCCATTCCCCCCATACTGAGTTCTAGGGAGGTGCTCACCCCAGACTCTCAGGAAGGGTCTAGAGAAATGAGAGGAGCACAAGCTAGGGGCCAGCTCTGAGAAAGGGTAACCTCCACGCTTCTCTTTCCCAAATTGGAAATGAAGACAGGTTTTCAAAGGCACAGGCTTCCCCTGCCACCTTCTAGGATCTTCCTTGGTGTGCAGTGGGCCAGTTAGGGGTGGGCAGCTTGCACCCAGTTCTCCTTTATCTCAACTTATTTTCCTGGGGAGAGGTGCCTAGAGGGATTGAGGTAACTTCAACTGGGAATTCTGAGGAAGGTGGGCAAGTAGCCTTGGCTCTCTCCTGCCATGGCGACCCAGATTGAGAGTGTGTCTAGCTCCCGACCACTTTGTCTTGACCTACTGAAAAGTTGGGAACTGAGGGGTGCCTTCATTCCCCTTTGTTCACTTTCTCCAGCTCAACTTGGGACTGGGGTGGTGGGACTGGAGACCCCACCCCTGCTCCCATCCCGCCCCCTTTCTATCCCAGCCTGTTTCCATGTAGCAGACCCTTCCTAGGGAGCAGGGAGGGGAAGCCACAGATTGCAAACCCAGGGGCTCCTTTTTCATTCTTTCTAAAACCTTGATATCCTCAGCCCAAAGGCGATGCCCCCTGCCACCTCCAAGCCTGGAATTGTGCATAACCCGGATCTTGTATCTTTGTATAACGGATGTTATTTGTACGAAGGGCAGTTCGTAAACAGCACTTGTTCTTTTAATAAAAGAATGTTTTGCAAAAAAAAAAAAAAAAAAAAATCCGAAGAGTCCGTGCGTGGTCTGGCTTTATGGAAAGGGACAGGAGGTGGGTGCCAACTGCGGGAGGGTAGGAGGGCGTGGGCTGCGGCCCTTCTGTCGGCACTCAGCGGCAGAGCGCGCACAGACGCGAATGCTCAGCACACCCGGGCCCAGCCCGCAGGGTGCATCAATCCGTGGGCACCGGCCGTCGGGACCCTGACCCGTCCCGAGGTGACGCGACGCCCGCTACTCGCTCCCAGAAGCGCGGCTGAGGCTCGGCCAGCAACAGCGAATCCTGGGAAGGTCCCGTGCCCTCGCGGGTGCCCCAGGCGCTGAGGCTGTGCGCGGGGCGTTCCGCTGCCAGACCCGCCCGGCAGGGGGCGCCAGGGCCGACCGCTCACGCCCGGCGCGCCGAGGAGGCCGCTGGGCGGGCCCCGCGGCCAGGCTTCCGGACCCCGTCGGCCCCTGGCCTTAGCCCTCGCAGAACGCTGCGGCGTCTTCCGGGGCCTGGCGGGCCGGGGACCGAGGGGGCGGGGAGGTGACCCGGCGGGGGCGGGGGCGGAGCCGGCGCGGGCGGGGGCACAGGCGCGGCGCGGAAGGCGGCCATGCGCTGCGTGGGGGCGATCTTGCGGCCGGCGGCGCACGGCGCCTGGGTGAGCACCCCAGCCCCGCCCCGGCCCCCGCCCCGAACCCCACCTGGGTCCCTGCCAGCCCCCACTCCAGCCCCGGCCCCGACCGAGCATCCCGGAGCCCCCGGCCCGCCCCGCCGGTGTCTGGCTTGCCTCAGCTCACAGGCTTTTCCCTAGCGCCAGTTCCTCCCCAGCCAACACCTTCTCTTGCGACCTTTTTCTTACCCTCTCATTCCTCCCTCGCCCCTTCAACCCTGTCACCTCCTCCTTCCCAGATGGCCTCCCATGTCCTTCCCTTTCCACTGATTTTTTTTTTCCGTTTCCCAATCACTATCTTGTGATGCTTGCCATGCTTGCGTACTTTGCAGGACCTGAACCCGCGGCGGGACATCTCCTCCTGGCTGGTAAGTCCCCCCATCCTCCCCCGCGTCCTCACACAAGACCCCCAGGCACAGAGATCTAAAAGGCAGAGACAGGGTATGGAGCTAGGAGGGTACAGCCCTATTTCCCCAGACTCCCGGCACCTGGAGTTAGCCTGTGGCTCTCAGGGAGGTGGGGCAGACCAGAGGGCACTGGGCAGGGCGCCAGTCTTCAGTTCTGAGGACAGCAGCACCTAATGAACCAAGCCCGGTGTGGGTGGCCCTGCCACAGGCTGGAAGGATCCCGGCCCGCCCTCCCTAACACCCAGGTGGGAGCCAGCCTTTGAGGGAAGGCAGCTGGACCGTGAAACCTGAGCGCCTGCATGGCTTTGAAATCTCTTCACCATCCAAAGCTCACGGTCCTTATGGTGTCCTGGGAAACGGTCTTGTTGGGTGGCATCAGATCAGCCTCTTGTAGAGGAAACCTGCCACACACACAGGCCAGTGGGAAACTGGGAAAGGTCGCAGGCAGGAAGGTGCTTCCAGGGCTTGAGCTAACCCTGAGCCCCTCATCTTCCCTGGCCACAGGCCCGGTGGTTCCCTAGAACCCCAGCCAGGTCTGTGGTGGCCCTGAAGACCCCCATCAAGGTGGAGCTGGTGGCAGGGAAAACCTACAGGTGGTGTGTGTGTGGCCGCAGCAAGAAGCAGGTGAGACCCCTACCTGCCTTCCTACTGATACCTCTGGGAACAGCCTGGTGTCTCCAGTGAGTTCCCACCCAGATGATTTTAGTCTTCCCATACATACCTGAGGGACACCAAGGGGATTTGGGGACAAAAGGCCAGTGCCACCAGCAAGCTTAAGCTCACTGCATCTATCTCTTGCAATGAAGCCAGAGAGACAGAAACTCAGTCACGCAGCCAGTCTGATGTGGCCAGGCTTCCAGTGGCCTCTTCTGGAGCTGTTTGCTTCTCAGAGGTGCACTGCATGACGAAGCTCACCTGGCCCTTCCCTGTCTCCTTCCAGGAAGCACCTGGGCCATAGATTCCCAGGCCTTGAACCCCGAAAGCCTACAGCACCTGGTATTTCCTGGTGGTCTTCCATCCAAGTACTAACCAGGCCTGACCCTGCTTAGCTTCCGAGATCAGATGAGATTGGGCACGTTCAGGGTGGTATGGCCATAGACACATTGGGAAGAGATTCTGCTCAGGCTCTCCTGCCTCCAAAGCCTCCCAGCCTTCCCCCGTGCCGCTCTCCACTCTTCTTCCAGAAAACTCTTCCTTCTTAGTTTATGGGACGTCCTGGCTGCCTGCCACAGTTTGCTGTCTTCTCAGCTTCGCTGCCTGCCCCACCTGCTTCCCCTTCTGCCCAGGAACCTTTCATCCCAGCAGGAACCTGCCCATATTGTTTGCCTCCCTGGCCCCTTTCCTTCCTGAGCAGAGCTCTGACTGGTGTTCCTTCAAGCTGTGTGGCATGGTGTCAGCAGCCCAGGGTCCCTGAGTCCCACTTAGGTCCACACACCTCAAGCCCTCTAAGACAAGTTGCTGGTTTCTATTTGCACGCTTCTTTCACCTCTCTTCCATCCCACCCTAACTCCAATGTCAAGAGGCCTTGGTTCACAGGCGAGGTGGCTCACCTGTAATCCCAGCACTTTGGGAGGCCAAGGCAGGAGGATCTTTTGAGCCCAGAAGTTCAAGAACAGTCTGGGCAACAAAGTTGAGACCCCGCTTCTACAAATGCCTCTACCCCTACCAAAAACTAGCATGGAGTTGGGCCTGTGTTCCCAGCCATAATGGAGGCTGAGGAAGGAGGACCACTTGAGCCCAGGAAGTTGAGGCTACAGTGAGCCGTGTTTGGATCACTGCACTCCAGCCTGGGCAACAGAGTGAGACCCTGTCAAAAAAAAAAAAAAAAAAAAAAAGCCTTGGCACCAGTTCTGCCTTCAACTAACAAGGCATGTCACCTCTCTGGGCCTGTTTCCATTACCAGTCTCTGCTCGAGCAGCTTCTGGGATGGGGAGTACACTTCTGTGCCAGTCAGCCAGTTTGCGATGGGCATCCCCTCCTCCCGGTAACCTTCACTCCCTGTCACATGTCCAGTTATTCCCTAGAGCCAAACAAAATTGCTACCACAGGGTACTCTCCAGCCCAAAGAAGTTTTAACCCAGGAACATGGGAAGGAAATGAATTTCATGATCCAGTGGAGACTCAGAGCCATTCTCACACACACACACACACATCTATTAGTGTCCTGGCTCTCTGGGTGTCCCAGAGACTAATGCTATAAAGCCGCTGTAAATACTTACCAGACACTATAGGCAAAGCATACCATATCATTATTTTATTTCCTCATACAACTCTACTCTTATCACCCCCACATTACAGATTAGAGAGGTCACTCGGTGAGCCCCGGCAGTCTCACGCTGGAGCCTGCACCCTAACCACTGTGCTGCACTCCCCCTGAGCTCCTGCGGTGTGCCCTGCTCCGCCCCATCCCAGCAGGTGGGGTCAGGTCTTTGACTCCCGTCTTTCCCCCACCAGCCCTTCTGTGACGGCTCCCACTTCTTCCAACGCACTGGCCTATCTCCCCTCAAGTTCAAGGCCCAAGAGACCCGCACGGTGGCACTCTGTACCTGCAAGGCCACTCAGAGGCCCCCGTACTGCGATGGCACCCACAGGAGTGAGCGCGTGCAGAAGGCAGAAGTGGGCTCCCCACTCTGAGGGGGCTGCTGCTGTCCAGCCACAGGTGGCCTTGGCTCCCGGCCTCTGACAGGCACCCCCTTCTGTGGGAAAGGAAACAGGTGCTGAGCCTAAGAAAGAGTTCTGGTACCCACAGCTGGCTCATGAAGGAAGAATTATTCCCTATAACCTAAAAGTCTCCAGTCTGGGGCAGGCGGGAGTGGGCCCTGGTTCAATGTTTGCTGATGGGGAAGATGGCAAAAACAAGCCGCCCAACTAGACTGGTGGTCTTGTAGTCATTGCTATGAGGCCCACGTGCTGCCTGCTACTCCAGATTTCAATCTGTCTGTGGGCTGGGGGCTCCTGACCAGTTGCCACAGGAGAGGGCAGTTCATATTCATTAAGTATGGGGTCCCCAAATCAGGCTGAACCCAGAGATGAGAGGCACCCTTCCCTTCTTCCCTCTACCCCAAAGAACTACAGGCTCCAGAAAGTATGCAGCATTTATTACAAAGCCAAGAGATACAGATGTCCCAGGGCAGAGGAGGGTACAGTCACAGGACCTCAGACACAGGACAAGGTGCAAATACAGACAAGCCCATCAGGGGACTCCCAACCCCACACACCTAGGCTGTGATGGAATCTTGAGTCTCGACTCCCGTATCCTCCCAGATCGATGCACGCATGAGGAAATCTCGGTGGGCAGGGACCTGCCAGGGTCTGTCCCTAAGGAGGTGGTCTGCTGACCGCTCAAGGGGTGGGGGTGGGGTCAGAGCTTACAGGTTTCTGTCTTGTGCTTTTAGATGCAGTTGCTCTGTCCTGACCAGGTGACCGGGCCTCAGCTGGGGGTGGAGGGGCAACTGGAAGGCTGTCTGCCTTTGGCAAAGTCTGGGGTCTGTGCTTGTGTGAGGTGAACCCACCCCAACTTCCACTCTAGGCCCCAGGTGAGACTCCACCACCAGTCCTGCTAGTGAGGGTTCCCAGGTGAGGGTAGGGTCGGTGGGGTTGCAGTGCTTCACAATGCTAAAGCCACAGTGGAATTCCAAGGGCTGAGACCTCTCAAGGCCTGAATCTTCTTTTCCACAAGATAAATGATGCAAAGGCCACACACACAGGAAAAAAAAAAAAAAAGAGGCAGAACTATGTATTCTTTGCACAAAGTTTCCACTGCAAGAGGAGGAGGTGATGCAGGTGCCACCTCCACCCCGCACTTGCTCCTCAGAACCAGGGATAAACTGCATTTGTAAAAGGCACTGTTCTTAGCAATTTCTGGACATTCAACAATGCGGGGGGCAGCCACTGGTCAGAGGCAGGACAGCAGCCAAGATGGGGAGAGAAACGGGGAAAGAAACAATTCTAACCGACTCCTATATGCAGCCAGTTGGAATCGTGCCTAAAGCTTTGGGGCTGAAGGGGTCCCAACACACCATCTGCCTTGGGAAACAGTGAGGACCGTGCAGAGCTTCACTGAGCCTCCAGCGGCCCATCCAGTTCATCTCCAGGTACCCCCCAAAAGAGCAAATTACACAAGACCCCCCAAAAATGAACACCATTTTCCACACATACACACACACACATAAAGTTTGTTTCCTGTGGCATTTAAATTAATCTGGTTGGTCCATAGAAAATAAGTATGTATATTTGGTTTTTCCTATGTACATATATATATAGATTTATTTATAAAACCCGCCCCCCACCCCCAAGGTGGGAAGAGCTGGGGAAAGTAGAAGAGGTGGAAAAAAGGGCCCAGAAAAAGTGGAAGGAGTGGAGAGGCTTGGCTGGAAGAAGGGAGAGGGTCCCTGGCCTCAAGTTAAGGGGGGCACGGGAGCGCCGTTGACAGTCATCTTGCGCCCTCTGCTGGTGGAGGATGGTGTCTGCAGGCAGTTCGAGGTACCCCCGTTGGCAGCTGTGGTGGCCCCACTGGCTGTCGAAGGGGGAGTGGGGGAGGTAGGGTGGGTGGCTGGAGGCCCATGGGAGCTGGGAGAGCCATGGGATGGGGTGGCTGGGCTGGGCAGGGAGGAGGAGGTGGCTGGCAGGGTGGCAGGGCTGGGAGCCTTGTCGCTGACTGACTCACACTCGGATGCCCCGCTGGTGTTGGTGCCCTCGGAGGGGGCGGGCACCGTGGCTAGGGTGAGCCGCTTGCAGGCTGGCTGGACACGGTACTTGAGAGGAAGGGGCCCGTTCTGCGGGGAGAGGGGACGAGAGAGACAGGGAAGGGGAAGGTATCAGGAGAGAGAGGCCAACTAGAGGGCCACCAGCTTTAACCCACAATGTGCAAACACGAAAAAAAGGATGGGATGGGGTCTTGGAGAGGAGAGAGACAAGGATACAGGGCACACGAAGACCCAGAGAGGCAAAAGGTCTAAGCAGAGACTCTGTCAGAGAGGAGAGAGGGAGGCAAACACGGCAGCTGCCAGCACCTATTTCTGCCCCCAAATCGGGGAATGCCATCTGCCCAAGGAGCCTTGTCTCCTGAGTGGAAAGTCATCCGCAAGAGATGGCCCAGAGGCTGACCTGCTGTAGCAAGCCACCCTGGACACACAGCTCATGGGACAAGGGATGGACTGTCTCTGATAAGAGAAGGGTGACCCATGTGGCCACAGACCAATGCCAGACCCCGCGGGAGTCTGCTCCCTGCCTGCCCCACCCGCTGGCTCACCCGCCGCCAGGGGTAGATGTAGGCGATGTCCATGAGGGTGTAGTATTCCTTCAGTGGCTCGTCCTCGTACAGAACCTCCACCTGGGGGAGGGAAGCGGAAGACACCATGACCCTGGCTAGCTTGGGGCTCCAGGCTGCGAATGTCGGGGACTGGGAGGCGGGGCAATGGGAAGGGTGGATTTGCAGATGGTCCCTCATTTCTCTGGGGTTTCACTGTGGATTTGACTTCCCTGTCAGAGTTGTTCCAACATAACTCCTGACCACCAGGCAGGAAGGGGTCCAGAGAAGATTCCCCTATTGTTAGCAGCCCCCAGTCCCACCATGCACACAGCTGTCTGGATCTCCTATCTCTGGCAGGTCTCCCAGAGGAGCCGAAAGGCTCAGGGGGATCTCCTGGAACTCTGGCTCTCACCCCCAGCTGCAAAATGGAATCACCCAGGGAGCTTTAAAAAACACCAATGCCGGCTGGGCGCGGTGGCTCAGGCCTGTAATCCCAGCACTTTGGGAGGCCAAGGCGGGCGGATCACGAGGTCAGAAGATCGAGACCATCCTGGCTAACATGGTGAAACCCCGTCTCTACTAAAAATACAAAGAATTAGCCGGGCGCGGTGGCGGGCGCCTGTAGTCCCAGCTACTCCCGAGGCTGAGGCAGGAGAATGGCGTGAACCCGGGAGGTGGAGCTTGCAGTGAGCCGAGATTGCTCCACTGCACCCCAGCCTGGGTGACAGAGCAAGATTCCGTCTTGTCTCAAAAAACAACAACAACAACAAAAAACACCAATGCCTAGGCCAGGTGTGGTGGCTCACACCTGTAATCCCAGAGCTTTGGGAGGCCGAGGCGGGCGGATCACCTGAGGTCGGGAGTTCAAGACCAGCCTGACCAACATGGAGAAACCCAGTCTCTACTAAAAATACAGAATTAGCTGGGTATGGTGCCATATGCCTGTATCCCAGCTACTCGGGAGGCTGAGGCGGGAGAATAGCTTGAACCTGGGGGGGTCAGAGGTTGCGGTGAGCCAAGATCCTGCCAACAGCCTGGGCAACAAGAGCAAGACTCTGTCTCAAAAAAAAGAAAACAACAAAAAAACACCAATGCCTGGCTAGGTGCAGTGGCTCACACCTGTAATCCCAGAGCTTTGGGGAGGCTGAAGTGGGTGGGTCACTTGAGGCCAGGAGTTGGAGACCAGACTGGCCAACATGGTGAAACCCTGTCTATACTAAAAATACAAAAATTAGCCAGGTGTGGTGGCATGTACCTGTAGTCCCAGCTACTTGGGAGGCTGAGGCACAAGAATCACTTTAAACCAGGAGGCGGAGGTTGCAGTGAGCCGAGATGATGCCACTGCACTCCAGCCTGGGTGACAGAGGGAAAAGAAAAAAAGAAGCAAAAACAAAAAATCAATGCTTGCATCTTACCCCCAGAAATTCTGACTTAACTGGTAAGTTGTGAGTTAACTCGTGAGATTTAACAGGCAACAGTTTAGGATCCACTGTCCTAGAGTGTGATCTGTGGACCTTCAGTAGCTAGGAGCTTGTTAGAAATATGGAATCTGGCCGGGTGCCATGGCTCACGCCTGTAATCCCACTACTTTGGGAGGCCAAGTGGGGTGAATCACGAGGTCAGGAGTTCAAGACCAGCCTGACCAACATGGTGAAACCCCGTCTCTACTAAAACTACAAAAACTAGCCAGGTGCGGTGGCAGGCACCTGTAATCCCACCTACTTGGGAGGCTGAGGCAAGAGAATCACTTGAACCCGGGAGGCGGAGGTTGCAGTGAGCCGAGATCGCTCCACTGCACTCTAGCCTGGTGACAGAGCAAGAGTCCATCTCAAAAAAAAAAAAAAAAAAAAAAGAATCTACTAAATCAGAATCTGCATTTTAACAAGATCTCCAGAGGACACATATACATTCAAGCTTGAAAAGTCATGTCCCGGAGCTCTGCTGGAATTTCAGACTAGTCTTCCCACAGCCAACCAGCCCCAGAGGAGGCCCTGCGTTTTTGCACTCATCTCTGCCACAGTTCCAAGTGTGCAACATGCACACATACACACCATCTTGGTCCCATGCACTACTGCACACTTACTTCAACACCCCCAGACTGCCCCCTAATCTTGGTTTCAACCACCCTTCTATTAACACATGGGTTCAGTTAACCACGAAAGCCTTGGGTGACACCTAGCCAGCCCTGACCAATGGCTGGTGTGCACAGACTGTCTGACACACCCATATACAGACACTCATTATTTGAAAGGCCCAGGGACCCACCTTGTACTTGCTGGGCACATCCATCTTGTTGCGGAGAAACTTGGCGAGATGCATGACGGTCATGGCTGCTGGGCATCGCAGGAAGCGCACCCCTGTCTG
The DNA here is from genome assembly GCF_049350105.2 of Macaca mulatta. NCBI lineage: Eukaryota > Metazoa > Chordata > Mammalia > Primates > Cercopithecidae > Macaca > Macaca mulatta. The sequence continues at coordinate 63,021,462 of NC_133421.1, forward strand.
TTGGGGCACAGGCACCCATGGTAGGGGATCCACCCCAGGCCACTCCCTCCCAGCCCACATTCCAGTCCTGGGCAGGCCCCAGCACTCACTTTCTCTTTGTCCCCATCCCCATTCTCCAGGGGGCCCTTCTTCTCGTCCCGGTCCCTGGGGATGGAGAAAGAACGAAGCTAGGAAGACCCAGGAAGAACCAGGAGACCCAGGAGGATGGTCCCTCGATGGACACATCCAGAGGGCCCTGGGTGGGAGAAGGGGTGACTCAACCTAGGAGCCCAGAAGGGGCCAGCTTGGGCCGGACTTGCCTGGCACCTTCGTAGAATTCGATGGAGAGGCTGACAATCTCATCATCGCTCAGAGCCCCCTTCTCCTGCTCCAAGACCTCGCCGCGGTCCTCGTTGGAGCCGTTGGGGACTGCAGAAGGAGAGAGCTCTTGGGTTGGTGGAGGATGGAAGAAGGGAGCCCGCCAAGGACCCAGGGATCATGAACTCAGCCAGGTGAGCCGGGCCACCTTCTGGGGAGGTGTGCGCCGAGGAGGTCAGAGGGTGACTGGTAACACTACACACCTACATGGTCCCAGGCACGCCCATGCACACACAAACAGATGCGAGCACACTCACCCTCTGTCAGGGGGTACGCTGCATAGAAATCCCGCCGCCGTTTCATCTCATCTGGAAGAAGGGAGCGGATGAGGACAGGGCCATGGGTTGGGAAATGGGGTCGGTGGGCAGGAGGAGGAATGGTGTGCAGATACCTTTAAAAAGCCCAGGGACCAATTTGTAGACAATGTCTTGAAGGGTTTTGTCAGACCTGGGGAAAAATGGACAGGGTGTATCAGCAATGAGCTCTCCAGAGAACTGCTCTGACCTCACCCTGCTCTCCCAGTCATGGGACCTCTCTACCCACTCCCTTTCTGAGACCCAGTGCCCAGGCATTGGGATCCCTGTGGGTCTGGTCTTTGACCCTCTAGTATGCCTCAGCCTATGACGAGCCAAATGCAACCCCAAGGGAGGGGAGTAGCCCAAGTCCACACGCCGTGCTTCTCCCACACCTGCCGCCTTGGCTGAAGGAAGCACGGAGTGCGGGAGGGATGGGGGAGGCTGACCCAGAGGATGGCGGGGGCAGGAGTGCGGTGCCAAGCCTACCTGATGCTCAGCAGCGGCCGGGTTTTATGGACCTGCACATCACACATGGGGCAGTATTTGTTGGTCTCCAGGTAGCGCACGATGCAGGTTTTGCAGACTTGGGGGTGTGGAGAGAGGGAGGAGAGTTAGAGTTGCCTTCCAATCCCAGGACCAGCCTCCCCGCCCTCTGCTCAGACTCAGATATCCCTTCATCTCCACCCTGTCCCTGCTCCGAGGCCCAACGTGGCGATGTGTGTTTTGCACGTGTGGCACCTGTCCCTGTGCATTGTTGAGGGAAGCTGGATCTTGTGTGAGACAGGCCAGTGTCACGTACAACGCAGGTCAGCCCTCAGTCCCAAGCTCCCCAATGGAGTGGAGGACAAAAGCCAGCCTGTTCAAGATGCCCCTGGGTCTCACCCCCTTGCTGCCAAGCCCACAGTACAAACAAGGGGTGTCTGCATCTTCAGGGCATACAATTTCAGTCATTTCAAGAAAGAGCTAAGATTTCAGATGCAAGTCCTTGAAATGAACTTCTGGGCCGATGCCCCGCACCCAGTTGCCCCTGCAAGGTAGGCCCTCTGTGACTTGAGGATTCCCAGCAGACACGTGGGCACGTTGGCTCTTCAGGGCAAGGGTTTGTGTGCTACCTTCCTCAGGCCATGCCCACCCCAATCTGGGCACAGAGGCTGCCCACCCTGAGCAGCTCCCCTCCCCCCAACTCACAGGAATGCAGGCACTCCACGATAGTGGTGGCGTCAATGAAGTACCCCCCGCAGAGGGCACACATGAGGTGGGGGTTCAGCTCTGTGATTTTGATCCGTGTAGTCCGATGCATGATTCCGGGGTCGGGGGTGGGGGGACTGGGGAGCGTTGCCCTGGGAAACAAAGTGGAATCAGAAACCCAGAGTTGGCCGGGCATGGTGGCTCACACCTGTAATCCCAGCACTTTGGGAGGCCGAGGCGGGCGGATCACGAGGTCAGGAGATCAAGACCATCCTGGTTAACACGGTGAAACCTCGTCTCTACTAAAAATACAGAAAATTAGCCGGGGGTGCTGGCGGGCGCTTGTAGTCCCAGCTATTCGGGAGGCTGAGCTTGCAGTGAGCCGAGATTGAGCCACAGCACTCCAGCCTGGGCGACAGAGCGAGACTCCGTTTCCAAAAAAAAAAAAAAAGGCAGGAAAATGGAAGAGAAGAGGGCTTTTTAAACTCTCTCCTATCCCAGGCCGGGTGCAGTGGCTCATGTCTGTAATCCCAGCATTTTGGGAGGCCACAGCAGGAGGATCCTCCTGCCTCACATGATCCCTTGAGCCTGAGTGGTTGAGGCTGCAGTGAGCGGTGATTATGCCACTGCACTCAAGCCTGGGCGACAGAGCGAGACTCTGTCTAAAAAAATAAAAACAAAAACAAAACTCCCCAATCCCAATCCGTATTCACTCACATGGTCCACATTTAAAGCATCCTAGGAACTAGGAGGAAACTCAGATAAATCAGCCACTGGCCTGAAACTTCAAGGAACAGAAGGGAAAAATAAGTTATCCTCACTCCCTCAACCCCTCCACCCAGGTGCAGGGCCTCAGACTTGATCCCAGCCTCCTATCTACTCCATCCATTCACTCCTCCTCCAAGAAGGCTTCCCTGGAAGCACCATGGCACAGGCTGCCCTAAGTTAGAAGGCCACAGCCATCCCTTGTGCTTCTGGCTCCGCATCCAGCCTAGGCTTTGGAGCACCTCCCTCCTCTAAAGTCTGCCAAATATAGGCTGCTCCCAGAAAATCCACCATACGCTGACCATTTGGCTTCCAGGCCTGGGACTCAGGCAGGGAACAGAGAGGGTCCTTACATGCCTGAAGCTGGGAATGCACAGCTCCAGCCCTAGCCCTGGACTCAAAGAGTTTAGGCAAAAAGGCTATACCCCTGCCACAGGAATCCCTCCCAGTGCCCCTGATGGACACAAGCACACAGGGTCCAGGAACCTCCCTTTCATGCACACTGCAGGAATTCCCCCCACATGGTCACTGTTACTCTCCCGCTGTCTCCTGCCCTGGTGACGCCTCTGCCACCTGTTCACAGGCTGTCCAGTGACAAACCACAGGCTCTCACAGATGCCTGCCAAAGCTGGGCAGAAAGTGCTCTGTGCCCAGACCGCCTGCCCGACACCAGCCAGGCCCAGGCAGGGTCCGGAGAGGTGAAAAGTCCAGCTCTGGATTGGCCACTGTGCTTCCTTCTTGGTAAAGAAATCAAACCAAACCTGCACCTGGAAGGGACAGCCCCTCCCTCCTCTTTCCCAGAGTAAAAGCCCAAGGGTGGGGCTTGGGAAGAGGCCAAGCCCCAACAGCTCCTTTACAACATACGCACACCCTTCTCTCCTTTCCAGAAAGATTTCTAAAGCCACCACACTGAGTTTTCTAGGACAAGAAATTCACAGCCGGGATCAGCAGTTTCTATAGAGACCCCAGGATGAGTCTGGCCAGGACCCAGCCAGCCAACAGAGGCTCAGGGAACCTGGCCAGAGACAGAAAGAGATGCAGAGACACAAAGGCCACACGTGGGAGAGACACCAGGTTACAGGGCAGACAGAGGGGAACAAGCCAGTCCCACAGCAAGCCCAGAGACACGGCAGAGAGGATGCGGCCCCAGGGATCTGAGAAGGGAGAGGGGTTCCCACCCCACACAGAGTGGCCTCGGCCAGCCCTCCCTGCATGGGTCCCCCCTTTGCAATTACGCAGAAAGCTGCTGGCTACTCCACTGTTTGGTCGTTTCCATAGTAACCCTGTCCCTGGCAAGATGCCCAAATATTATTACAACCATCCAGAGGAGAGAACAATCCAAGTGGCTGTCTCTCTGTGCGTGTGTAATATCCATCATGTGTACGTGCCATCTGGGCCTCCAAAGAAAGGTACTTCCTGTGCCTGCCTGTCGGTCATGTGTGTGTCCAGATGCATCTATGTGTGTGTGCAGAGCCACCAACAAACATGCTGATGCTGAGCTCTGATAACGCCTGGGGTCTCTGTCGCATGCCCTCATCTTTCTCCCGTTCACCCTCATATACATGTGCACGCGTACACACACATACTCGTAAACACATAGGCTCCGCACACTTCACACCGCCCAAGCCACCTCATTCACACACTCGCTGTATTTTCAGAACAGACACTTGCTCTTTTTTTTTTTTTTTTTTTTTTTGAGACAGTCTTGCTCCGTTGCCCAGGCTGAAGTACAGTGGTGTGATCTTGGCTCACTGCAGCCTTCACTTCCCGGGTTCAAGTGATTCTCATGCCTCCGCCTTCTGGAATTACAGGCGCATGCCACCACACCTGGCTAATTTTTGTATATATATATATTTTTTTATAAACAGAGATGGGGTTTCGCCATGTCGGTTAGCCTGGTCTTGAACTCCTGGCTTCAAGTGATCCGCCTGTCTCGCCTCCCAAAGTGTTGGGATTACAGGTGTGAGCCAACACACCCGGCTGACACTTGCTCTTAAGGACCCCACAGCCAGGAGCCCCACACTGCGAATGGCTGTGCCCCTCACCCAATCATTTCCCTGAGCATTTCTGAGAATTCAGCCCCAGCCTATTCCTCAGGACCCTTTCTAGACCGAGGCCCAAGGCGCTGCTGACTGAATGAAACACTGCTCCTTCTCCAGTTTAAGAAAATAAGCCCCTTGCTACACTCCCTGCTCCCCCCACTCCATCCCCACAGGTTCTGACTGTTACCTCTGGGGCTGGGGGTGGGGAGAAGCACTGATTGGCTCCTCACCTGATTGCCATGGTTACCTGCAGGTCCCTGCCAGCAGGTGCCAAGAGCAATGTAAACAGGAGCTCTGTCTCCCTAGAGCACCCTCTCCCCATCTCCCCACCCCAGGAGGCCCCAGGCCCCGAATTCCTGACACCCAGTTCCTCCCCCGCTGCACTGGCTGGTGTGCTGTGGGAAGGTGAGGGAAAAGGGGTGATGGGTGGCTGGAAATCCAGCTGTCATTACTTTGAGGAAGAGGCTGGGAGATGGGAAGAACTTGAGGGAGAAAGAGTGGGAGACACAGATCCCAAGAAACAGAAAGGGGAGGCCAAGCGCCTTTGGAAGTGGCCTCTGCAGAGCTCAGGGGCTTTAACAGGTCAGTCCCAACTGTGTGTCCACCCTCTCCCTGGACTTGAGCAGTGTCTCCACCTCTAACACCACTTTTCCCCAAGCAGAAGCCACGCCCTTCAGTATCTTCTGCCATTGTCTTTGCAAGGGTGTGTGTGACCCTTAGGCGGCCCTCGTTCTGGGCCCTGAGGCCTTGGGTCTGGCTATTGCTACTGTGGCAAGAAAGGAGCCTGCTCAGCACCCAGCATCCAACCCCGACCCCTCCTTGCCATTCAAGCCTGGCACTTGTCTTTCCCAATCCTTAAAGACCTCTGCTAAGAAAACACCACCATCTCTCCCTCTCTCTTTTTTTTTGAGACGGAGTCTCGCTCTGTCTCCCAGGCTGGAGGGCAGTGGTGAGATCTCGGCTCACTGCAACCACTGCCTCCTGGATTGAAGCGATTCTCCTGCCTCAACCTCCCAAGTACCTGGGAATACAGGCTCCCACCACCACACCTGGCTTATTTTTTTATTTTTAGTAGAGACAGGGTTTCACCATGTTGGCCAGGCTGGCCTCCAACTCCTGGCCTCAAGTGATCTGCCTGCCTTGGCCTCACAAACTGCTGGGATTACAGGCATGAGCCACCGCACCCAGATCCATCTCTCCATTTTAACCAGTGTCTTTCTGGAATCCACCCTGCAATTTAGGCCTCTCTCACTTCTTCATGGTCCCCTGTGGAAACAGTGGGTCTCCCAGCCAAGGCCCCTGTGCTTCTCCGATGCCATAGCTCTCTCTGCTCTGCCTGCCTTCAAATGAAATCAGCCCCACTCCCTCACTAGAATGTCTCCAGGTCTTAGGAAAAGTCACTCAAGGTCACATCCAGATGTCTAGAACTGCAGAGGTGAAAGGGCTCTTAGAAAGCACCTTGTTTGGCTGGGCGCGGTGGCTCACACCTGTAATCTCAACACTTTGGGAGGCCAAGGTGGCTGGATCATGAGGTCAGGAGTTCAAGACCAGGCTGGCAAAGATGGTGAAACCCCATCTCTACTAAATACAAAAACTAGGCCGGGCACAGTGGCTCACGCCTGTAATCCCAACACTTTGGGAGGCCCAGGCGGGTGGATCATGAGGTCAGGAGATTGAGACCATCCTGGCTAACATGGTGAAACCCCGTCTCTACTAAAAATACAAAACATTAGTTGGGTGTGGTGGCACACGCCTGTAGTCCCAGCTACTCGGGAGGCTGAGGCAGGAGAATCGCTTGAACCCAGGAGGCGGAGGTTGCAGTGAGCCGAGACCGCGCCACTGCACTACAGCCTGGGCAACAGAGCGAGACTCTGTCTCAAACAAACAAACAAACGAAAAATACAAAAATTAGCTGAGCATGGTGGCAGGTGCCTGTAATCCCAGCTACTCAGGAGGATGAGCCAGATAATTGCTTGAACCTGGGAGGTGGAGGTTGCAGTGAGTGGAGATCATGCCATTGCACTCCAGGCTGGGTGACAGAGTGAGACTCCATCTCAAAAAAAAAAAAAAAAAAAAAAAGAAGCACCTGTTCAATCCTTTCATTTTACAGATGAGCACACTCAGATGTGACTTGTCAAAGGTCACAAAGCAAAGCAGTGACAGTCCTGCGACAAGAAAGTGCCTGACTCCCACCCCAGTGCTTTTAACATCCTGGCACCTGGCCAGGCTCCTCACTCCTCTAAAGCAGTAATGCCTGGCTTCATCCCAGCAGGTGGGAGGGAAGAAGGGCAGCTCCCTGGAGTGGCGGGAAGACCACTCAGTGGGCCGCCATCTAGGAGGGAGTCAGTCTGGCCCAAACATGACTATCAGCATGGACTCCTGCCTTGAGGCAGGAAGAAGAGGCACCCGTTAATCACCTTACCCCACTTCCATGGTACACATGGGGAAACAGAGGCTGCAGAGAAGCACAAGCCAGCCAGCCAGAGTACAGCATCAAGACTCAGACCCCGGGTTTTCTGACTCTGTTTCTCTCCCAGCTTCATCGGTCCAACTGCGCAAGCCCCTTGTATTTGTGTTTGGGGCCGTGAGGGTCTGCCTAGGGACACTGTGAACCTCCCAACTTTCCCCAATCCTTGACAATGACACAAAGATCTGCTTCCCTGTCCCCACCATGCATTGAAAAGGGCCTCCTGAAGCTGGGCTTACTCAACCCGCCCTTCCTCCCTCTCCTCTCAACTCCCTAAGATCAAACAGGCAAAACCCCAAAATATACACATTGCCAGATACACACACATACAGCCAGACACACCCCCCTCCACCTCTCACACTCAATACACACAAGGCCAGATAGACATGACACGACCCCCACCCCCGACACACACACATACACACACAATCACAGCCAGACCAGAGCCAGGCCCATCCTCACTAGATGCAGGAGCCATCCACATCCACCCCCAACCTAGAAGCACACAGCCTAACATCCCTGCCTGGAACCAGACTCTGCAAACACACACTAACCTTTTGTACGCCCCGGTCCACCCAGGGTAAATTATAATGTAAGTCTTCCAGTAACAAAGGCAGTTCAGCTTCCAATGTCAGCTCTGGGGACCAGAGGCTGAAGGGCTTCAGTGGGCATCTGACCTGCACAAAGCTGTACCCTCTTCCTGTTCCGGCTCTCTCCATTCCCATGACAACAGCTCCATCAACCAAGATCTCCCAGGCAAGGCCAGGGGCAGCAGAGTCCCCCTTCCTGCCCAACCCCCAAGACTTCAACTTGAACCCTACCCAGCTACACACGGTCTGGATCCTGGGGTCGGTTTCCTGCTTCATTCCAAAGACAGTTCTAAAGCCTCAATCCCCCAACCCCCAACCAGAGGAGCTCGTGGGAAAACCTTCCCACCAAAAAGCTGCAACAGGGCTGGCTTTATGCTCCAAGTAATAACACCTTGGACCAGAGTGGAGGGGGAGGGAGGAGAGAAATTAAAGAGTTTCAGGAACAGAAACTGCCAGGGGTCCCAGAGGAAGAGGCATCAGAACAGAGCGGGGAGGGGACAACCAGGAGACAGCCCTCCCCTCGACACAGAGAGCTCTGGGGAGCCTGAGGAAGCGTGGGGGACACTGAGGGACAAAGATCTTGGGAAGCGCTGGGTAACACTTCCACAATATTCACTGGCAAATTAACCCGCCTCCAGGTCGCCTCCTCCCACCTCAAGCCAACCGGAGCGATTACGGGCAGAGGGGCAGTGGGGGAGGGCGAGGGACATGCCCGGGCCCACCGTGGAGACAGGCAGTGGGTGTCTGCTTGCCCGGGGGTCCCACGCCCTCAGAGCTAGCAGCAGGAAGGCGTGCGGAGGGTGGGGTGGCTGGGCGTCCCAGGGGAATGGGGGCCAGTTTAGCGGACCCCCCTGCTTCCGATGGCGATGGGAAATATTGCGATAAATTTCCCTCCATCCCCATTCTACCCCCTCTGCCCGGGCTTCCCCAGGGGCCCATGTCCAAGGATCAGGAACCCCAGTTACCGGGTAGCCGCTCCCACCTTCCCTAGAGCCAAACTTTCCGCGGGGCCGCGGGAGGGGTGTTCGGGAGGGAGGCTTTGCTGAGGTGGTTCAGGGAGGGGGCGGGGCGCCGGCGCCGGGACGGGGAGCGGGGACCGGCTGGGGGAGGTGCCCGAGAGGACCCGGGCCCGGGCGGGGAAGGGCGCCCTCCCCCGGCCTCGCGGCCGCCCCAAAGCACATCCCCTTCTGCCGGCCCCAAGTCCCTGCGCGTCCACAACGCCCCAGTGCCCATGGGAGAGGGTCCCCTGCCCAGACGGAAAAGGGGGCAGATAGGGCAGAGCAAGGGGCGGTTTTGGCTCGTGGGGAGCGGCGACCCAACCCAGCGCGCAGCCCGCAAGCCCTCCCGGCTGCCCCGGACCTTCCCCCTTGCTACCTCGGAACAGGGTCTGCCCGGGGGCTGCTGCACAAAGAGGTGGTGGTCGAGGGAGATGCCAAATCGTTAAGAGGGGGAGCCCGTTTCGGCCATCTTGGAAGAGAGGAAAGGGAAAAAGGGACAGAAAAAAGGGAGAAAGAAAGGCGGACGGGGCAAGCTGGGCTAGGGGCTGACGAGGAGCGGGGGGTGCGAGGGCAGGATCGGCTCAGAGCCTCCCCCTCCCACCCGGGCTTGCAAAGAACCGCCGGCCCCCCATTCCAATCCCCAGAGGGTTACAGGCCAGGAGAGGGAAAGGAAGGGGGAGTCTGCTCCACTTACCTGGGTTCGGGGTCCGGTGGGTCTCGGGGAGGGGGGGATGGGAGGGAGGGAGGGAAGGGAGGGGAGGGGGGCCGCAGCCGTGTCGCTCGCCCGGGCGGCGGGAGGGGAGAAACCTACGGTAAGAAAGGAGTTTGTGAAAGCGGCTTGGGGTGGGAGGGAGAGAGGGGAGGGGAGGGGACCGAGGGGGGAGGGGAGGGACCGGAGTGTTAGGGGGGAGACAAAATGGCTTTTTTCCTCCAGACAAGAGTAGGTCCCGCCCACCACTCACCCACGTGACCTCATTCCTTCAGGATGCTGGCAGAGAGGGGAAGAGGAGGGGGAGGCTGGCGCGGCCGCTCCCAGCCACCGGGTGCCGGGCCCCCAGCCAGGACGAGACCCCTCCCTTCCCACGCGGCCCCCCCGACCCCGGAGGATGGATTCTCTTCTGTTACCTTCCGCAGTCATCCCCCTCCCCTCAAAATATGGGTTCCCCCCACTGACCCTGTGATGCCCACCCATAGCTGGGGCGCCTGGAAAATGGTGAAATGGGGACTGGGCTGAAAGGTGGCCCGCGGTCCCCCACGTCCCGGCCTAGGGCAAAGGGCGCGGGGCTCCGGCGGAGGACGCGACGCTTCAGCCACGCGTCCGAGCGATTTTCATTCACTCCAAGTGACACTGCCTTAAAATTAATAACTGCATCTGGGAGGGGGAGCGTGTCCTCCCCGCTCTCTTTGCCCCCTCGGCGGCAGGGGCGCTGGCCCCGAAAAGCGGCGCACCAGGATCCAGCCTGGGCGCCTGGCAGGGAGCAATCGCGAGAGGGGAGTGGAGGTGCGGAGTGAGGCCGGGTGAGGGGTCTCGCCGCCGGGGGCTCGGGTCGCTCTGGCGGAGGCTGCGCCCCCGGCGTGCTCGGGCAGAGAAGAATGGAGGCCTGCTGAGGACGGTAACTCAGGCTCCGGGCCTGGGACACAATCCGGCCGAAAGCGAGAGGCCACACTGGACTAGGAAACGAGGCGCCAGGCTGGAAGGTGGGCCCGCGCCTTTTCTCCTGCCTGGCGCCGATTCCCGCATTTTTCGCTCGCGCCCTGCGCTGCGCGCTGCCTGTGCGCCTCCCTCGGCGCGGGCGGGAGAGTCGGGCAAGCGCCAAGACGGCTGGGCTCGACTCCCACCGGCGCCCCGGCTCCACCTGGTGCTGGGGCTCCGGTCCTCAGTGGCTCCGGCTGGAGGGAGAAAACGAGGAGGGAGGCTTGGAAACGCCGGGAGGAGCGGTGAGGCCGGCGCCGGGGAAGCGAATCGATACTGCGTTACTGGACGCCCGCGGGCCTCATGAGGACAGTCGATTCGCTCATTCGTTATTCACGATTTATTAGGGATGGCGGCCGCGTCTGTCCCTCCAGAGAGCTTGATTATCCATCCGGCCGGTAGCGCCATTAAGCGCACTGACGGTGGGAGGCTCGAGTTAGAAATTGGGAAAGGAATCTTCGCCCAGTTTTGGAGCGCCTGCCTCTCCTTGCCTCGCTGCTCGCAGCCAAGGCAGCCCCGAAACTGGGGGCCCCGGCTGAATGCTTTCGCCCTCTGGCCGCCGAGTGACCCCAGCTTGAGCCTGCAGCCACAACAGCGGGACGGGGGCGGGGAGGAAGAGGAAGGGCGGAGAGACTTCCTTCCAGAGGGAGTGGTCCGAGAACCGGCGGGAGAAGGGCCAAGGGAAGATCCGGTCACCTCCTCCCAAGCCTGCAGGCGAAGAGGCGAGTTCACCGGCCCCGGAGGAAAGGGGACCCGCCCACTGTTCCCAGGGCAAATGTGTCGCCGGCGTCCTGGACTCTGCCAGGGAAAACGCGCATCCACTCGCTCTGCCGGAAGGGGAGCGCGGCAGGGACTCCCAGGCAGCCGCCCCTCTCTGGCTACAAGACCCCGAACAAGAGAAACCCGTAACAGGGCCTTTGCGGAGATCTGGATCCCACCCACCAACCAAACGGACACCTAGGGGCTGCCCCTCGGGGCATTATCAGCCAGTGGGAAGGAGGTTGGCGTTCCTCTGCGGCCCATGAATCCTGGAGGGCTTCCCGAGGGACCACCGGGGTCCATCCACTTATTCCTCGGTTGTTAAGCGCCGGACAGGAGAGAACCGCTAGAGGAGTGTGCTAAGACCCCATTACCCATTAAAACTCCATTTTCATCTTTTGCGTCCTTGATGAGTAGTCCCCACATTCCTGGCCTTTCTGGTTTCTCAGGAGAACCTTCTGACCAGCTCCTCCCACATCGGAAGAGTTTTCTAGTCTTTTGTTCTACTGCTAGCCGACAGAGAAGCACCTGTCATGTGCCAGTGTCAAATGCTGCGCTAGGAACTGGGGACTCAAGGCACAAGAGCCTGGCTTTTGCGCGGGGTGCTCACAGGCCGGTGGGTGCAAACCCTGAGGGACACACAGCCTGTCCCTTTAGCGCCCACCGCTTCTGATGTGAGCGCTAAGGGTGAGTGAGTACTTGGGTGGGCTTCCACAAGAGGCCTCCTTTGAGCCGAATCTGCAGAGACCAAGTGTCTATGAGAACTGCTTAAGAGTACTTTGCACATTCTCCTCCACAAAGGTCGAGGCTCCCGCCGCGCCCAGGAATGCGCCTCGGCAAACATTAGGCGCCCCTTGATTTTGTGTTTGCATCTCACGCGGTCCTCTAGCTGACAAGTGCATCAGAAGAGTCACAGTGTCTGTCACAGGCTAGAGGCTCGCAGAGGACAGGAACGCGGGAAATCTAGGCAATTATCTCCAGCATATACCAAGAGCTATTGCGAGGCTCAGATCCCTTTAAAAATGGTGACGAGACAGGAGAGGGCGGCTCCTCTAATGCTTTCCGGAACGTCTTTACCTCTGTGTCCTTTATACCTTTTATCTCCCCCAAACAAGGTCCTTGGTCAGTTTCTGCTTCTCTTTCCACATCCTCCTCCCCAACTTCTCTGTGTAGTTCTAGGGGGAAAAAAATGTATTGTTTTCCTTTTTTTTCTGATGCTTCTCACTTTAAATGTGTCTATTGTCCCTCTCTCTGTCTTGGGGTCTTCCGCACTCACCCTGCCTAGTTGTCTGTCATGTCCCTTCTTTCCTTGTATCACAACAATGTTCTCCCTTTCTCATCTTTGTTTCTCTTCATACCTGTTTCTCTGCGTGTCTCTCTCTCATTCCCTTCCCTTCCAAATGTAGTATTTGGAGATTGTAATATCGACTGAGGCAGACAATAAAAAACTGTCGAACCTCCACTGTAAATTCATGCCTAATCCTACGAAAAAATGCATCCTGAAACATGTTCCTTGCACAGTGAAACAAAAACCTCTGTCTTTAGGTTTCCTGCCATCCAGCTTGGAGGCGGGGTGGGGGGTGTGGAGGGAAGTGCTGGATAAATTATCCCATTATTGACTGAGCAGCAAAGAATTTTCAAGAACAGTGATTCTCCTAGAAAAAGTATTGCTGCTGCCATTTCTATGCAAAATTTGGCTTTTGAGTAAAAGGCTTAGGTTTTTATCTTACGGGGGGCGGGAGGAACAAAACCCAAAAGACAAAAAAAAAAAACCCACCGCGTCCCTGGGTGGGCTCGAACCACCAACCTTTCGGTTAACAGCCGAACGCGCTAACCGATTGCGCCACAGAGACCGCGACGATTGCTGGCGTGGTGGTGAGTCGAGTCAATGGGAGCGAGCCTGGACGGTGCAGACGCCGTAAGAGATGCCGCCATCGGGCGAAATAAGTGGAACCCGGGGGAGAAAGGGAAGGATCCTGATGGGGGAGGAGGACGAAAGGGCTTGGGAGGAGAGGACGCGGGACGTGCACCCCCTTCCTCCATTGGCTTGGCGAGAGGTCGACTGGCTGTCCTCAGGTTCTACCTCAAACGTGGAGAGGCCCGGAACATCCTTTTTTAGGGTGACCTGAGATTGAAGATACGTGAAGTCGGCGCGCAGGAAGTCCCCCAAATCAGAACAGCCTTGGGCTTCCAAACTCCCCTTCGCAGCTGAACCCCTGCAGCCGCAGAATACCCACGACGCCTACCCGCGACGCCTTCCACTTCCCACCTGCATCATTAAATTTACATTTAATGGGCGCCTCGTATATACCAGGCACTGTTGTGGGCCAGTGACTATTCAGAGCCTAGGCAAGTGCCTGGTACACAGTAAACGTAAGGATTTCTGGAGTGAATAAATAAGCTAGCACGACTAATAGGACGAACTCATACATCACGGTGATAAGCGTCACGGTGCCCCTTCAGCTGGGGCCGCAGCCCCCTAAACCCAGTTTCACCAGCCCACGTGCGCGCAGGCTCCGCCCCCAGTCCCGAGTCAGGTCCGCCGAGATCCCACTATGCACCGTGTTGCAAGCCTCTTCCGCACCCACAGTGACTTTTCACTTCCGCTTTTCCCGCCTCCGTTTTGACTTTGCAACCAAACTACCTGTACTGGTGACCGACAGGGATGCGGGACCAATAGAAAGCCCAGATGTCCAGGAAGAGTCCGCCTATCAGCCAATAAAGAGACAGCAGCGAGAGCGGTTGCGCAGTGAAGGCTAGACCCGGTTTACTGGAATTGCTCCGGCGATCGAGGGGTCCTAGTACACCGCAATCATGGTGAGATGGGGAGTTAAAGCAAAGGAGCACAGGGAAGGATTGAGAAGCGGAGGGGGTCGGGAGAGGCTTGGGGACGAAAAGGGCCAAGGGTCGATGGAAGGAAACGGTTTCAGTTCGAGGGGAGCGGACCCCGGTGAGGACCAAGAGGGTGAGTGCGGCTCATCGCCGCCACACAGTGCTCATCCCAGCTGGAGAACCAGGGGTTCAGGCGCCTCCGGAATGGAGAACGGGCGTACAGGAGCCTCCGCATCAGGAGCTGGGCCGGGGGCTGTCGCAGCGTTTGAACCCCCGCGCTGACCCCTTCGCTCTGTCTGTCCTAGTCTATTATGTCCTATAACGGAGGGGCCGTCATGGCCATGAAGGGGAAGAACTGTGTGGCCATCGCTGCAGACAGGCGCTTCGGGATCCAGGCCCAGATGGTGACCACGGACTTCCAGAAGATCTTTCCAATGGGTGACCGGCTGTACATCGGTCTGGCCGGGCTCGCCACTGACGTCCAGACAGTGTAAGTTTCAAGGGTCCCTGCCCACACCCAGGTCTCTTCTTGGACCATCCTCCCCTGGCGTCTTGACCGGCCAAGGTGTCAGTCATCTACCACACACCACCAGTGAGTTTGAGACTTTGCCGCACACCATAGCGATACAGAGATGTATCCTAACCAACTTTTACCCGCATTTCCGCTGTGCCAGGCTCTGTGGAAAACACCTCACATTCATGGACTTACTTAATCCTCTCCCTGAGGATTCCATGTTGCCATCCCATTTTGCAGATGAGGAAACTGAGGGTCTCAGAGAGTGTCTTGCCCAAGAAGCAAAGTCAATGAGTGTCAGCCAAGATTCCCACGCGAGTCTCTCTAAGGCCGAAGTCAGCGCTCAGTCCCTAAAGAGCGAGACTGTCTCCAGAAACGTGTCCCTCCCTTTTTTCTCTTTCTTTTTTTTTTTTTTTTTTTTTTTTTGAGACAGGGACTTGCTTTGTCACCCAGGCTGGAGCTCAGCGGCGTGATCTTGGCTCACTGCAACCTCCACCTCCCAGGCTCAAGCGATTTTTGTGCCTCAGCCTCCTGAGTAGCTGGGACTACAGGCACGCACCACCATGCCTGGCTAATTTTTGTATTTTTAGTAGAGACAGGGTTTCACCATGTTGGCCAGGCTGGTATGGAACTCCTGACCTCAAGTGATCCACCTGCCTCAGCCTCCCAAAGTGCTGAGATTACAGGCATGAGCTACCGCACCTGGCCTGACTTTGATTTTGACACCAATTTTGAGGGGACAAGGCAAGCCCAACAGAAACATCTTACAAACAGTTGGGGTTTTGATATTACATCTCAGGGTTGGGGAAGCATTGGCAATGTGCCAAATCTATGGGAGCAGATTCTGGAGAGACAAAGTCTGTAGAGAGGGAAATAATGAGTAGCAGTTTAAGAGCTGAACCTTACATTTAGCAGTGAGGCGACAAGAGAAACCAGATAATAAGAAGAGAGGAAAAGAATGGCGATAGGCTTTCAGGAGGGAATATGTGGTCACAGGGGGCAGGTGCTGCAGGGTACTGGTGGCCTGAGGAGCGGCAGGTCCTGGATTTGTTTCCTAGAAGGTGGAGAGACTAGCTCACAAGTGTGGGTGGATGCCTGTCAGAAAATGTTCTCATTTTGGCCAGGCGCGGTGGCTCACACCTGTAATACCAACACTTTGGGAGGTGGGCGGATATCTTGAGGAGTTCCAGACCAGCCTGGCCAACATGGTGAAACCCTGTCTCTACTAAAAATACAGAAATTAACTGGGCGTGGTTGTGATCACCTGTAATCCCAGCTCCTCGGGAGGCTAAGGCTGGAGAATTGCTTGAACCTGAGAGACGGAGGTTGCAGTGAGCTGAGATTGTGCCACTGCACTCTAGCCTGGGCAACAGAGTGAGATTCTGTCTCAGAAATAAAAAGAAGGCAATTAAAAAAGAAAATGTTCTCATTTCTCTTAAAACTCCCTGAGTCTCAAGAACATAACACTGAGATCTCGCAGCCCTTTTTTCCTATCCTGGTAGAGTCAGAGAATGACATCCTGGGGTTCCTGTCAGTGTGAAGTCTCCTGTGAGCCTTCCCCTCTCCAGTCACTGCTGTTCTCACACCATTTCCTTTTCTTCAGAGGGCTTTTCTCACCGCGTTTGCTTGTTTGTGGGCAATAACTGCCCATTTCACTAGGCCTCGGTTTCCCTACCTGGAAGATGAATCTCAAGTCATTTCTAAGGCTCTTTGCTCTGGTGTCCTGAGACACTGCTTTGCCTCCAGCAGGTGTGGCATTGGTCTGCTCTATGCAGGGGCCTATCCTGGGACTCTGAAATGGAACTGGCAAGCTGTGACCTTTTTTCCTTTTTTCACCAAAGCTGCCAAGTGGCCTTTTTCTTTTTGGAGACGGGAATCTCGCTCTGTCGCCCAGGCTGGAGTGCAGTGGCGCAATCTCAGCTCACTGTAAACTCCTCCTCCTGGGTTCACGCCACTCTGCCTCAGCCTCCCAAGTAGCTGGGACTACAGGGGCCCGCCACCACGGCCAGCTAATTTTTTGTATTTTTAGTAGAGACAGGGTTTCACCGTGTTAGCCAGGATGGTGTCAATCTCCTAACCTCGTGATCCGCCCACCTCGGCCTCCCAAAGTGCTGGGATTACAGGCATGAACCACTGCGCCCGGCTGCCAAGTGGCCTTTTTCTAAGGCACCTTTCAGGTCTGTTAGCACATAGCACAGCAGTTGGTGCTGCTCTTCTTTTCTTTTTTTTTTTGGTCACCCAGACTGGTGACATAAACTTAACTCACTGCAACCTCTAACTCCAGGGCTCAAGTGATCCTTCCACCTCACCCTCCCAAGTGGCTGGGACTAAGGTGTGCGCCACCATGCCTAGCTAATTTTTGTATTTTTTGTAAGAGACAAGATTTCACTACGTTGCCCAGGCTTGGCTTGAACTCCTGAGCTCAAGCGATCCACCCGCCTCAATCTCCCAAAGTGCTGGGATTACAGGTGTGACCCACTGCGCCCAGCCTAAAACTTTTTATATGGAATGCTTCACAAATCTGCATGTCATCCTTCTGCTAATCTTCTCTGTATTTTTCCAGTTTTAATATATGTGCTTCCAGGCCAGGTGCAGTGGCTCGCGCCCGTAATCCCAGCACTTTGGGAGGCCGAGGCAGGCAGATCATGAGGTCAGGAGTTCGAGACCATCCTGGCTAACACAGTGAAACCCCATCTCTACTAAAAGTGCAAAAAAATTAGCTGGCGTGGTGGCGGGCACCTGTAGTCCCAGCTACCTGGGAGGCTGAGGCAGGAGAATGGCGTGAACCCAGGAGGCGGAGGTTGCCGTGAGCCCAGATCCTGCCACTGCACTCTAGCCTGGGCAACAGAGCGAGACTCCATCTCAAAAAAATATATATATATGTGTGTGTGTGTGTGTGTGTGTGTGTGTGTGTGTGTGTGTGTATATATGTGTATGTATGTATGTGTATATGTGTATGTGTATATGTATATGTATATGTGCTGCCAAAGTGAGCACCAGTTGCTACTTCCTAACACATGTAAGACTGCAGTTTTCCCTGGGCAGGGACTGAGATGAGGTGTCTCCTTATGTGCCCCTGACCTCAACAGGGTAGACACTTGGGGATATTCAATAATGACTTACTAACTCACTTTTCTCCTACCTCAGTGCCCAGCGCCTCAAGTTCCGGCTGAACCTGTATGAGTTGAAGGAAGGTCGGCAGATCAAACCTTATACCCTCATGAGCATGGTGGCCAATCTCTTGTATGAGAAACGGTGAGTGCAAGTGTAGCTAGCACTGAGGGAATGCAGACAACCTTTGAATGTAGTACGGAGTAGGTGCTGAGGAAGGGGATTCTCCTTGTTTTTCCATCTCTTATTTGCAGGATAATATTCTTATTTTATGGGTGTGTTTTCTTTGGGCCTGACAACCAAATAGGAAAGAAAATACTTACATTGGAAGAAGGCAAGGAATGCACATAGCAGATAAGTTTGCATCTAGGCAAAAGAATTAGTCCCACTGTTAGACTGTTCTGGGGTCTCCCAGCAGGAGCCACCCTTACTCTAGAGCTATTCTGTCAGCACTGGCTTCTCGGGAATAGCAGGGAGCCTAGGAATGGGGTGTTCATTTTCGTCAGTTCTTTTTGAGGGCTTTATGGTGAGAAACAAGGGGCCTAACTGTAGAATTCAGTGCAGAAATCTGGGATGGAATTGAACGGAGACCCTGTGGGTGCTTTCTACCTCTGGGCAAACCTGGGTGGCCAGAATACAAGTTGAGCTCTGTTTTTCTTTTTTTTTTTTTTGAGACGGAGTCTTGCTCTGTCGCCCAGGCTGGAGTGCAGTGGCACGATCTCGGCTCACTGCAACCTCCACCTCCCGGGTTCAATCAATTCTTCTGCCTCAGCCTTCCATGTAGCTGGGACTACAGGTCCACATCACCACACCCAGACGATTTTTGTATTTTCAGTAGAGATGGGGTTTCACCATGTGGGTCAGGCTGGTTTCAAACTCCTGACCTCAGGTGATCCACCTGCCTTGGCCTCCCAAAGTCCTGGGATTATAGGTGTGAACCACCACACCCAGCCCAAGCTCTTTTTTTTTTTTTTTTTTCCTTTTAACTTTTTATTTTGAAGTAATTTTTGCAATTTGTAAAAATACTCTTTAGTTTTCAAAACTGAAAGGACTTGTCACTTCTTTTTTTTTTTTTCGAGATGGAGTCTTGCTTTGTCACCCTGGTGCGCAGTCATGGTTCACTGCAATCTCCACCTCCTGGGTCCAAGTGATCTTCCTGCCTCAGCCTCCTGAATAGCTGGGATTACGGGCATGTGCCATCACACCTGGCTTTTTTTTTTTTTTTTTTTTTTTTTTTAGTAGAGACGGGGTTTCATCATGCTGGTCAGGCTGGTCTTGAATTCCTGACCTCAACTAATCTACCACCTCGGCCTCCCAAAGTGCTGGGATTACAAGTATGAGCCACCGCGCCACCGCGCCCAGCAAAAAGTCTTATAAAGTTGTAGCAATTAACTCATATTTGGAAATGGCTTGCTGGGCGCAGTGGCTCATGCCTGTAATCCTAGTACTTTGGGAGGCCAAGGAAGGTGGATCACTTGAGGTCAGGAGTTCGAGACCAGCCTGGTCAACATGGTGAAACCTCATCTCTACTAAAAATACAAAAATTAGCTGGGTGTGGTGGTGCATGCCTGTAATCCCAGCCACAGGGGAAGCTGAGGCATGAGAATTGTTGAACCTGGGAGGTAGAGGTTGTAGTGAGCCAAGATCATGCCACTGCACTCCAGCCTTGGTGACAGAGTGAGACTTAGTCTCAAAAGAAATAAAAAATAGGCCGGGCGTGGTGGCTCACGCCTATAATTCCAGCACTTTGGGAGGCCGAGATGGGTGTATCACCTGAGGTCAGGAATTAAGAAACCAGGCTGACCAACATGGTGAAACCCTGTCTCCAATAAAAATACAAAAATTAGCTGAGCATAGTGGCAATACGCCGGTAATCCCAGCTACTCAGGAAACTGAGGCAGGAGAATTGCTTGAACCTGGGAGGTAGAGATTGTGGTGAGCAACCTGCCTCAGGCTCCCGAGTAGCTGGGATTACAGGTGCCTGCCACCGCACCTGGCTAATTTTTTTATTTTTAGTAGAGACGGAGTTTCATCATGTTGGCCAGGCTGGTCTCGAACTCGTGACCTCAGGTGATCCACCTGCCTTGGCTTCCCAAAGTGCTAGGATTACAAGCATGAGCCACTGCGCCCAGCCAACGAAAAAAAAAGTTAATAATATCTGGGATTATCTGGGTAAGAACCTTAAAATCAAATACTATAACAGTTCAGGGCCTGTGTTTGAACTTTCTATTATGCTGATGCCAAGTTACCATCTGAAGTAACTTTTCCTGCAGTGTTTCAGAGGTGCGTAGACGGTATTTCTAGGGTCCAGATTTTAAAAGGAGTCTGGACATTGCTCAGGTTTGCAGATCAGTGCCTCAGCCTGTCCTGCCAGAAAAATCACTGATTTCAGATGGGCTCATAGAGGAAGCTCCCGGCAATAGTAGCTAAAAATCCAAAATTTTTCAGGTAACCTAATGTATTTTTATTCTTTTCAATAAGAGTAAGTCATTTATTATTTTTATTTTTTATTATTATTTTTTTGAGACAGAGTCTCACTCTTTTGCCCAGACTGGAATGCAATGGTGCGATCATGGCTCACTGCAACCTTTGCCTCCTGGGCGCAAGCAATCCTCCTGCCTCAGCCTCCCGAGTAGCTGGGACCATAGGTGCATGCCACCACACCTGGCTAATTTTTAAATTTTTTTGTAGAGACAGGGGTCTCACTTTGTTGTCTAGGTTGGTCTTGAATGCCTAGGCTCAAGCAATCCTCCAGCCTTGGCCTCCTCCCTAAGTGCTGAGATTACAAACGTGAGCCATCGTGCCTGGCCTAAAAAAGTTATTTTCATGGTGGCTTATGCCTGTAATCTCAAACTGTGTGTGTGTGTGTGTGTGTGTGTGTGTGTGTGTGTGTGTGTGTTTCTATTTAGAGCTATAACTGAAGATCATGCCCTTAGAAATGACTGTGATCCAGGCTGGGTGCAGTGGCTCACGCCTGTAATCCCAGCACTTTGGGAGGCCGAGGCAGGTGGATCATGAGGCCAGGAGATCGAGACCATGCTGGCTAACATGGTGAAACCCCATCTCTACTAAAAATACAAAACATTAGCTGGGCATGGTGGCGGGTACCTGTAGTCCCAGCTACTTGGGAGGCTGAGGCAGGAGAATGGCTTGAACCCACGAGGCAGAGCTTGCAGTGAGCCAGGATCATGCCACTGCACTCCAGCCTGGGCAACAGAGCAAGACTCTGTCTCAAAAAAAAAAAAAAAAGAAAGAAATGACTGTGATCCAATAAGACATATGGATAATATCTCTTTACTGACTCTATTGAGGATATTGGCCATTTGTTATTTGGTATTTTATACAGACACTCCTTACCTTATAACATGTTGTAAGTTTAAAATATTGTAATTTGAAATGGGTATTTTGTAGACATAGGATGCAAAAACACAAAACACTATATCCAAAAATTGCTCACAGCAGAACAGTGTAAATTATCTGTTGTTTCCTCTCGTGATTGTGTGGCTGACTGGGAGCTGCCGCTCATTGCCACTGTCCAGCATTAGGAGTGGGTTTGGTACCACATATTGCTAGCCTGGGAAAAGATCAAATTTCAAAGCATAGTTTCCGCTAAATGCCTATTACTTTGGAACCATCATAAAGTTGAAAAATTTTAAGTTGAACCATCATAAGTCAGGGACCATCATCTGTACATAAAGATCCCTAAGACTGATTTTTCGGCCGGGCGCGGTGGCTCAAGCCTGTAATCCCAGCACTTTGGGAGGCCGAGACGGGCGGATCACGAGGTCAGGAGATCAAGACCATCCTGGCTAACACGGTGAAACCCCGTCTCTACTAAAAAAAATACAAAAAAACTAGCCGGGCGAGGTGGCAGGCGCCTGTAGTCCCAGCTACTCGGGAGGCTGAGGCAGGAGAATGGTGTAAACTCGGGCGGCGGAGCTTGCAGTGAGCTGAGATCCGGCCACTGCACTCCAGCTTGGGCGACAGAGCGAGACTCTGTCTCAAAAAAAAAAAAAAAAAAAAAAAAAAAAGACTGATTTTTCTTAAAGATCAGTGTCTAAACAAATTTCTGATGAGCTGCCATTTCCTTTTGACAGACAATGAGAGTAACCCAGCCACTGAGTATCCCTCTGTGCCTTGCCTGTGAGGGGGCTCAAAACAAAACTTTGTGTTCAGTCTGAGTTATCTTGTATTATGTTTTAATGGTTTAGTTTTATTTTTCAGTGTTTTTCATATAAACTGCCTCCAATCTTTTCTCTAAAGGAGTAGAGGTATAAACATACACATAGAGGACTGAGTGATGGTAGGACCTTGGGTGAAGAGAGGGAGGATTAGAAGAACAATTCTGAAAGAAAGGAGGACAAGAGGGTCAGAGATGAGGAGGACAGAAAGGTCAGTGTTGAAGAAGAGAAAGTGAAGAAGTCTTAGAACATTGCTAGCTGGCAGGAGAAGCGAGAGGGGGCTGGCCTCGGGGAAAGGTCATCTTCCTAAACAGGTCCTCCGTTTCCCTTTGGGTCTGGGTCTAGGCCGGGGCCTTGTCTGAATAGGCTTGAACATGAAAGTGAGCATTCCTGAGTTCTGGTTTCTCTCTCTGATGCTGGCCCCCACAGGTTTGGCCCCTACTACACTGAGCCAGTCATTGCCGGATTGGACCCGAAGACCTTCAAGCCCTTCATTTGCTCTCTAGACCTCATCGGCTGCCCCATGGTGACTGATGACTTTGTGGTCAGTGGCACCTGCGCCGAACAAATGTACGGAATGTGCGAGTCCCTCTGGGAGCCCAACATGGTATGTTGGTGGCATGGAGTGGGACTGGGCTCTGAGGTACCCACCCTTGGTCATTAGGAAAAAAATGTGTTTATGTGGCAGGTAATGGGGGAAATGGTGCAGGTGGGAAAGCCGCAGCTGCTGCTCCTTGGAAGGGTATCCAGAAATTCCATCTGCCAGGGCTGACTGGCTCCAAAGGAGAGCGTCTTCTGTTGGGAAACCACAGTTAGATATTTGCCACAGCAGTAAGAATTCCTTACATTGGGTTTACAGGGTTCCCGCATCCATTCGTTGAGCAAACATTTAACTCAGTGTAGGGTTAGAGGCGGCTCAACAGAATGGGCTTTGGAACCAGGTTGTCTGGGTTGGAAACTTGGATCCACCCACCACGTTAGTTATTGTTCTTGGAGAAGCCAGTTTACTTCTCTGCCTCCACTACTTTGACTGTAAAATGGGGATAAGAAAGTCTACCTTAGAAGTGGTGCTGAGGAGGCCAGGGGCGGTGGCTCACACCTGTAATCACAGTATTTTGGGAGGCTGAGGCAAGCAGATCACCTGAGGTCGGGAGTTCAAGACCAGCCTGACCAACATGGAGAAACTGTCTCTACTAAAAAAAAAATGTCAAATTAGCCGGGCATGGTGGTGCACGCCTGTAATCCCAGCTACTCAGGAGGCTGAGGAGAATCGCTTGAGCCTGGGAGGCAGAGGTTACAGTGAGCCAAGATCGTGCCATAGCACTGCATCCTGGGCAACAAGAGCTAAACTCCATCTCAAAAAAAAAAACAAAAAAAAAAACCCACAGTGGTGCTGAGGAAAACAAATGAGTATATGTCCTGCCGAAGCGAGCAAAAAAACAAATGAGAAGAGATTATAGTGCTCGACAGCGAGGGTCGGCTGTCATTATTGAGTGTCAGTTCTCCTGGGCATTGGGGAAAGCAGGTACAGTCTGCTTTCAAGGGCCCACTGCAGTCCAGTGAAGCAAGACACACCCAAATACCATTAAACTGCAGTTTGTTGGGAAGAAGAGGAAAGAAGAGAGTCTGGTAGCAGAAGGAACAGCCTGTGCAAAGGTACAGGAATGGCCAGGTATGCTCAGTGACTGGAGAGAGCTGAACCTGGCTGAAGTGTGGGTTAAACATGGTGCGAAACGATGCTGGAGACTGAGATGAGACCTCAAAGGGCCTTGAATGCCATGCCAAGGAGTTTGAACTCTGTCCTCTGCCGTAAGGAACCTAGGGAATCAGGTGCCTTTAGGTGGACATGACAGGCTGTTATCGCCTGCAGGAGGCACTGAGGCCCTGAGCAAAGACAGTGGCAGTGGGGAGGCAGGAAGGCAGCTGTCAAGGGGACTTAGTCACTTAAAACAGAAGTGAAGGAGGTAGAGACAGAGGATGGCTGGATTCTCCAGCTAGGCTAGCCAAGACAGAATGTAGAAGGAACAGGTTTGGGGAAAGTGGGTTTGTGGTTGGAGACAGGTTGGGTTTTGAGGTACCTGTTAAGATATCCAGGATCAGAGCCCATCAGACAGCTGCTAAAGCACATGGGAACCAAATAGGGATTCTTCTCCCTATTTTACAGAGAAGAAACTGAGGCTCAGTGAAGGGACGTGCTATTTGCCCAATGTCACACTGCTGATTAGTAAAAGAAATTCAGGGCTTGACGTCTCTTTCACTTTCCTTTACATAATTCTGCTTCCTTCCAAGGAAGGAGCTGAGGGGGGCTTCCCACATCCTGGGAATCATCCCTTACTTCAGGCATGTCTTGAGGCCAGAGCTGGGAACCTTGAGCCTAGAAAAAAGAGAGTTAAGGGACAAAACCAAATCAGAGCCAGAGGCTGTGGTCTCAAGGGGTCCCACTCTGTTGGCAGGATCCAGAACACCTGTTTGAAACCATCTCCCAAGCCATGCTGAATGCTGTGGACCGGGATGCAGTGTCAGGCATGGGAGTTATTGTCCACATCATGTGAGTATGGGCTGGGAGAAGTCTAGACGCTCTGCAGACACCCTGCCTCTCCCCTCTCCACAAGCATACACCCCATTTTCCCAGCCCCCTGGTCAGGTATGAGATAAGAAAGGTGCTTTTGGCTGTCCTGGATGAGCAAAAGTCCATGCCTACCTATGGCTGGTAGCTGGCAGCCTACCCAGCTTCCTCTGGCCTCTGTCAGCTGAGGTTCTGTGACCCGTGCTCTCAAGAGACATTTCTTCCTTAACAATGTCCCCAAAGTCTCAGGGATCTGTGTTGGGGTGAGCCACAGCAAAGCTACTACAAATGGATTGAAATTTTAGGTGGCTTGCATCCTCTCTCCAGCCCAGATCTATATGATGTTCTGGGCTCTAGGGACCAATTTCCAAGCCCCAGCCAGCTCCCTAAGTGCCATCCCCCTTGTCCTCTTGTTTGGAGACATCACCAGGAACCTGATTGGATAGAATAGGAGGTGTCCTTCCAACCACTTTCCTACATTGCAGGATAAGCATTTGGACCCTTTCGGGGGATAGCCTGCTTAATTACCATGAAACAGTATTTGGCCGGGCGCGGTGGCTCATGCCTGTAATCCCAGCACTTTGGGAGGCTGAGGCAGGCGGATCACAAGGTCAGGAGTTCGAGACCAGCCTGGCTAACATGGTCTCTACTAAAATACAAAAATTAGCTGGGCATCATGTGTGCGCCTGTAATCCTAGCTACTCAGGAGGCTGAGGCAGAATTGCTTAAACCTGGGAGGCGGAGGTTGCAGTGAGCCAAGTTAGCGCCATTGCACTCCAGCAACAGAGTGAGACTCTGTCTCAAAAAAACCCAAAAAACAGAATTTACCACCGAAGGTTTTTTAATGTTCTTTGGGGTGAAACCACACCTTCTCCTTCCTAAGTGGCTTGTTCTCTAGGCTTGGAGGAGCTCCCTCCCTTCTTCTTTTTTTTTTTTTTTTTTTTGAGATGAGTCTCGCTCTGTCACCCAGGCTGGAGTGCACTGGTGCTATCTTGGCTCACTGCAACCTCCGCCTCCTGGGTTCAAGCGATTCTCCTGCCTCAGCTTCCTGAGTAGCTGGGATTACAGGCACATGCCACCACGCCCACTTTCTGTATTTTTAGTAGAGATGGGGTTTCACCATGCTGGTCAGGCTGGTATTGAACTCCTGACCTCGTGATCCACCCACCTTGGCCTCCCAAAGTGCTAGGATTACAGGCATGAGCCACCGCATCCAGCCAAGCTCCTTCCCTTCTTTGGAGAGCTGTGAAGTCGCCCTTTCCCAGAATCATTTTCTGGGAAAGCCTCCTCGAGGTGGTTCCACCTGTGGAAAGTCTGCCCAGGTCTCTGTTCCTGTCCCTCCTTCCTCACCACAGGCAGAGGAGATGAGCCAGCAGGAATGAACTAGAGCAGGATAGTCACACCTAGAGGCAGCGGGCAGCCATTTGTTCTGCTCCCTTACCCCAGGGCTTGAGGGCTCGGTGCTGAGGGCCAGGAGAGCTAGTCCCAGTCACGGTCCAGATGGGTAGAGATGTTGTTTTCTTGTGATTTTCTTCCTCTGCAGCGAGAAGGACAAAATCACCACCAGGACACTGAAGGCCCGAATGGACTAACCCTGTTCCCAGAGCCCACTTTTTTTTTTTTTTTTTTTGAAATAAAATAGCCTGTCTTTCACTCCTGCTTCTTTGTCTTTGATGCCTTTCCGCAGATCTCTGCCCTAGCTGGGCAGCTACAGCCAGCCACTTGGTGTGTGTGGCCTGGCCCTCGGCTTGCTTTCTGGCTCACGCTCTACTCCACGGGTGCGTGCCAGTGGGGACAATCCACATGTCACTTGCTGCATGCTCCCTGTGCTAGGCCCCACACAAGTGCTTTACATGGTCTAGAATTTATTCATCATCATGACTCAAGGTAGTTGAGATTATCCTTGTTTGGAGAAGAAGGACAGTTAAATAACTTACCCAAGTCTACTTTAATACGTGGTAAAGCAAGGACATAAACTCATGTTCCGTTGACTCCAGAGCTTAGAATCCTTTTCAAACTCTATGGGAAAACCCTTAGATCTTTTATTGCTTCAGGTAGATATTTGGCCAAGTATCCATAAGTAGTCTAGTGTTTCTTAACCTGGCCAGCACATTAGTCACCTGTGGAACTCCTAAAACACATACCTTGATCCCACCCCTTGAGATTCTGATTTAATTGGCCTTTTAGGGGCCAGGGCACCTGTCTATTCCAAAATTCCCCCAAACGATTCCAGCTTGCAACCTGTAGTACATAGATGGCCTCATGTTTGCATAGCAGAGTGGTTCCCAAACGTTAGCCCCCATCGGAATCACCTGGAGGGCTCATTAAACGTTTGATTCAGGAGATCTGGGTTGGAACCTAAGAATTTGCATTTCTGACTGCCAGGTGCTAATGACACTGCTGGTCCAAGACCGCACTTTGAGAACCGCTAGGTTTTAAGTTAAGTGCCCAGATGGAGTAGATGATGTGCACAGAGGTGACATGTTCAAAGTTATGTCAGGTGAGTGGCTCCTAGCCAGAGTTCGCTCTACACACTGGAGGAGGGGGTGGTTTGTCCATTCTTCCACGTGCATGGTGGTAACAGCTAACAGGCGGATTGGCCCTGGTGCTGTGGTGTTTTGTTTTTTCCTTAAGAGTCTCGTTATTGCCCGGGTTGGAGTGCTGTGGTGCAATCATGGCTCACTGCAGCCTCAACCTCCCAAGCTCAAGTGATCTTCCCACCTCAGCCTCCAGAGTAGCTGGGACTATAGACATGTGCCATCATATCCAGCTAATTCTTGTTTTGTAGAGATGGGATCTCACTATGTTACCAGACTGGTCCTGAACTCCTGGGCTCAAGCGATCCTCCTGCTGTGACCTCCCCAAGTACTGGGTATGAGCCACCACACCCAGCCAGTGGTGCTGTGCTTTTAACCACTGCTTATTAATTGCATCTGAAAGCGGGATGTCATTGACCATATTGTTTCTCCAAACTCAAGCCATACATTGATTTAGCCGAAGCTGCCTCTAAAGCTAGGACCAAAACTTTTTAATTCTGGAAAGAAAAAAAAAGGTTCATTTCCCAAGGACTCACACATAACAGATCTACACAAAGCTTTTTGAGTTTTATTTTTTTCCTCAGGTTGGAGATTCATTGTAACATGCATGCATTTTCAAACAGTAACAGGGTCTCGAACTGTTTAAAGCGGACGTTAGACAAGCACGGGGGATTGAAAATTCCTATTTAAAAAATGGAAACTGCAATGGGATATGGAGAAGTCACACACTTGGTGGGGTGGTGGTTTGTCCTGTTTCCCCAAAAGGTAGATATGAACTTCATTCACATTTTTTAATTTCAATGATCTGACCTGATGCTGGGGTGTGCTGAGCAGCACTGCCCCTCCCCCAAGGGTGTTGGCTCCCACCGCCTCACAAAGTGGCTCTGAGCAAGGGCAAGAGGCTCCTCTGGAAACTTCTGCCCTGGGATACTGGCACAAGCTACTGAAGGACAGCTGAGTCTCCTCTTCCCCGTGGGGCACTCTTCATAAGCGGCACATTCTAGAGGAGGGAGAGGCCGCGTCACTGCCCCTGCAGATGGCTGGTAGATTGGGGAACAGTTGTCTGAATGGGTTTTCCCTTTCAGGACCCCCTGCCCGCATGACTGCCAGAAAGAGATGAGGCTCCTAGACTTGGTGGGGGGGGCCACAGGTTTAAGGCCAGAGCTCTGAAGGTTGTTTAAACACACTGTCCCTTCTGGCCCCCAACACCTGAGTAACTCACATGCTGGGGTGCTGCCGTTTTCTCTCCCACCCTTAACTGGTAAAAAGACAACTGGGAGGTAGGACTGGCTACTGAGAAAAGTCCTATCTTTGATCCACCTCCCCAAGGCATGCCCTGGCAGACCATGAAGACAGGAAAGGCAGGGCAGGAGTCTAGCCTCACCCTGAGCGCTACCAGCAGGCCCATTTGAGGCCGAAAGTACAGGCAAGAGTAAGAGTGAAGTAGGGAGAGAGGACAAAGAGCTGCCTGTGGTTGGGAACTTAGGAGACTGCCACTGAGAACAGCCACAGGGGCCACTCGTGGCGCCTGCCACAGACCAGCAACCCCTGAGCTAGAGAAACAAGGAGAGGTGGAGCACTGCTTCAGTCTGCGCCCCTCCACTGTGGCTTCCTGGCAAGCCCCGTGACCCCAAGCCGCAGGGCACAGAAAAGGAGTCTGTGCTGGGGGACACAAATACCCAGTGGTTAATTAACAGGAACCAGGGCCAGGGACCTTCATCTAGAGGTCAGTGGAGTTTCCAGGGCACTCGTCACTGTGGCTGGGAGACTACAGTGTCTCGGCTGTGGACATGTGGAAGAGGGAGAAGGACGGGAGAAGGGGTGACTGGATGCCAGCCAGGAATCCTGGCCTTAGCCCTATCCTGGCCTTGCCCAATCAGCCATGTCCTTATTCTTACACCTTTCTTCTTGGGAGACCCAACATTATTCGGAGATGCCATGAGACTGTTGAGCTTTTATTCATGGCCCCAGGGAGTGAGGCTGAGGGTAGTCACTTGCCCTCCGATGCCTTCGGCTGCCCAGTAAAAGAATGGCGGGACCCAAGAAGGAAAGAGTAGGGGCAGACAGTGCTTGGGGAATCAGTCCACTTTCTCTACATTCAAACTGCAGACCAAATAGCGTATCATAATGAAAAGAAGAGAAAGGAAACTTGTATAAAGCAAGATAAATAGCTTTTAAACATCAGAATGCCAAACATTAGGGGCCAAACTCAAGGTTTTGAAGATAGCACAGCGAATGACCTTTAAAAAAAAAAAACTGAAAATCCACCATACCACAGCTCAAAATGTTGTGACCCAGTCAACAATACTGTCAGAAAAACAAAAAGCATTTGAAACAGAATGCTACCTCTCAAACTGTAAACAATATACAACACACACACACACACACACACACACACACACTCAATGTTAAACAAGTTAGATACCTGGTAGTCGTCTTTAACCGCTAAGAATGTGTTACACTTTCCAAACACATTATGGCAACATGATCAGCAGACCAAACGCAGAGAAGCCGGTGGGAGCCCAAGGCCATGGAGACTGCTGGAAGACAGTTTTCCAAGCTTCAGAGATGCTGGGCCTGACGAGGAGCAGATCCAAACTTGCATTCTTCATTATGACACGGGGAAATCAAGCCCAAACATTATTCCTACATAATCCTTTCCTAAGTCAAATTTGTTTTCTCCATGAGCCAGTTGGTTTCAAGTTCCCTAAGTCATGTAGCGGTCTTGCGGCAGTTGTTCAGACCTACCTATGGCCCCTTCCTGGGGCCAGGGCAGTGGTTTGACCCCCATCTGCCTCTTCCAGAATGGTTTCCCATCCAATCCAGCAGCCCCACTGAAGTCCAAGAATGCCATCTCCATTCTTCCCTGACCTGTATGCTGAGTCAGGCACAGAGACAGTGCTCGTTCCTGCTTCGGAAGCTGAGCTTGGCCAGGTTTGGAAGGAGTCACAGGAAACCAATTTATTCATTCAAAATGGTTTCACAAGCGATCTTCACATCTTTGGGGTTATCTACAAGTTTGACCATATCTCATCCCAAATTCCCAGTTCCTGGTTGAGGGGGTGAGAAGATGCAGGAATGTACCTCCCCCAATGCAGAGCAACAGGGCTGTTCCTCTCCTGGCCAGAGCAGTCCGTGGCTCAGTTCTGAGGGCCCGGGTGGCAGGCTCCGAATGCAGGTGGAACACCTGCAAGAAGCCACTCCTTCCAAAAAAGCCTGTGGGCCACAGATCTGCTAAAAGTCTAGAGCGGGGCAACAAGAAAAAACAGCCCCAAGGCGGGGCCAGGTCAAAACCCACATCGAGCTCCCAAACTGGATTTCCTGGATCACATCCTCATGTAACTAGGAAGCCACCTCACGTCTGGACGCCACACTCTAAGATGGGGGTACCTTGCTGGCTGTAACTCTCCAGGCACAGGGAGCCAGATCTCCTGGCTTAAGGAGGTGTCTCTGCAAAAGAGCACTCCAGGTGCTTGGAGATTCGCCCAGAGCTAAGAGCTCGGCTAGAAGTGAGAGTGCCTGGGAGGAGGTCAGAAGGAAGGAAATAGAACGAGGGCACAGGACCTCATTTGATATATCAGTTTCCGAGGTTTTCCCAAAGGGAAATAACCATTTAAATATGAGGGTCCTGATAAATCCAAAGGTACTCTAGTTCCTCTTGACCTAGTGGGAGGCAGGCTTTACAGAGAGGACTTCTGAACTCCAGGGGCTAAGAGAGCCTGGGGCTTGGGTGATCATCACAGGGTTCTCTGAGAACCAGGTGTCCGAGAGCCCAGCCGCTTTCCTGCCCCTCACCATCCCATGAGGATGAACTCATTCCCCTCTGAGATCTCTGATTCTGATCCGAGATGTCTGGTGCTGACCTGGTATGTTCCGGACAGGATGGAGGAATAATGCAACATTTCACTTGAATCCAAGGGAAAGGTGGAGGAAGTTGTGCACAATACTCCATAAAATTACAAAGTTAATCCAGACAAGAGCAAATGCAGCAGGGCGAGGTGTCTGACCTCTCCAACCTGGCATCAGAGCACTTGGCTCTGAAAGGACCCTTGTCCTGGGTCTACTGGGTGTCTCTTTAACTGAAGGGAACTGAGAGCTCAGCAAGGATGGGGAGGGTGGGTAGGGTGATGAAATATATGATTATAAATAGCAAACCTGGAGCAATGAAATTTCAGAAACAAAACCCAAATAAACTCACAAAGTCATCTCTAGCCCCAAGGTATCTTAAAAGGTTATAAGGTAACAAAAAGGGAACCCCTTTTTAACCTGGGTGTCAAATGGGGGGCAAAAATCAAGGGTAAGCAGAAGGTGGGGTTATACCCTGTGAGCAGGTGCACACACAGCACATCCCCCTCCTCTTCAGCTAAAGTCTCTCTCGGTGTCACAGGCTGCAGTCTCATTGCTAAAGCCCTCCCAAACCCGACTCTGCTCCCACCCTCCCATCTAGCCCAAATACACCCTTCTCCCTAACTCCCGATCCCCGACCGCATATCCAGCTCTCTGGCTCTGGCTGAAAGTAGAAGATAACTACGTCAGGATGTTGGACATAAACTCGTTGAAGCGTTTGGAGTACTGCTCAGGATTCACAGTCGAGATCTCGGCCCCTGCCTGTAATACACAAGAGGCTGATTCAGGTTGAGTTCCTGTGCCCCAATCAGGAGGCTGCACCTGGGAGGAGCCAGGGTATTCAGAAGCCTCTTAGTATCAGAGCTGAATACCACCCCCGGCCCCACCAAGACCGAGCAGACTACCTCAGGAAGTGGCCCACCAGTCCTGAACTGTCTTGGCCCCGCTCCTGTGATTTATAACCCCAGGCCTGTACCGAAGTAGGAGAAAGGCAGTGGGGAGGTGGCAGAGAGGCTCTGGATCTCTATGGGGGTCACTACATGGAGAACAGGGCTTCAGGCCCACAGGGAAACAGGCCTGTGGGGAACACTATGGTCACGGAAACAAAGCTATTACTGGCCCTTCAACAAGATGCACAATAGGCCCAGCAGGCCCTAAGGAAAAACACTGGCGGGCTTGGCCCCAAGGGCTAGAGAACTGGGGGATAAACAAATTGGGCCCAGCCTGGCAGGGAGTGGGTAGGTGAAGACAGGGAACATGGCAAGGCAGGCAGGCTGCTCTTCCAGTCCACTCTCCTGGGAAGAAGGAGACAGGAGTGTGTTCCTTGGAGCAAGAGGCCTGAGACTGCCCTCCCTGGGGTCTGAAGGTGAACACAGACACACTGACTCAGGGGGGCCCTGGATGAAGATGGAGAGGACTCACCCCGTGTTTCACCGTTTTGGCAGCATGTGCAGCTTTCTTCTTCGTGTCGTATGGCGTGAGGATATCAATGATGGCCATGAAATACACCTCCTTCTTGGGGGAACCTGGAGGGACATGGAGAGCAGGGAAGGAGGAAGACGGGGCAGGAGAAGGGCAGAAAGCAGCTGGGCACTACTACAACCCTCAGACACAAGGCTCAGCTCCATCCTTATCATGTTGGGGCTGAGAAAAGGACCAGTGGAGTCCTTTCCAGCTTTCATAGCTCTTATCTTATTGGATCTTCACAGTCACTCTGAGGGGATGACAGGACAGTGTAAATAAAGTTTGGTTCATCCCATGAACCAGAGCAGAACCATCCCTCAGTCAGCCAGGACAAGAAGGGAAGTATAGGAAAGCCTGGCAGAGAAGGAGCCCCAGGGCCCCAGGTTCAGGTGGCGACCCTGGAGGGGAGTCTGGAGGCAGAAAGAGGTCAAAGGCAGCAATGAATGAGGTGGAGGCCCAGATGTCCCTAGAAGGATCTAAACAATGAGCTGAGGGGTTAGGATGAGGGCAGGGCTATGCAGGGCAGGCACAGGCTCTGACTTACTTTCATGGCTTTTCATGGCATAGACATCAACAGAGGGGTCGAATTCCCCAGGACCAAAGAACCGAGGAAAGCTGAGGAGGTTGCCAGGGCTGTCAGGAGGTGTGCCATAGGAGCAGAGTAGGTTGCCGCCCACCCCATCATTCTCACACTCCTCATCCTCTGCCCGCTCCTCCACCTCCATCTCTTCCTGCTCTGCCCGGTCCACGTCATGGATGCCCACCAGCAGGCTGTAGTCCATGATCTTCAGCTGTGCCAAGAACTAGGAAGGCCAAGGACGGAAAGATGGAAGGAAGAAGACGTTACACAGGACATCCCAGTGACATCCAGAAAGGCGGAAAAGGCATTCAACTCAATTCTACAGAGTTCTGAAATTTAACAGAGAGAAAGGCATCAGAGCACCTGCCCTCAGTGAGCTCTCTAAGTCTAGTGGGGAAGACAGTCATTCAGCAGGGGAAAGGCAGGAGGTCGAGGCTGCAGTGGGTTGCGATCACACCACTGCACTTTAGCTGGGTAACAGAGCGAGACTGTCTTAAAAAAAAAAAAAAAAGTCAAGGAGCTGTGGGAGTTTACAGTGAGGGGTGAGCAAGACCCTCCCTGAAGAAAGGAGTTGAGGCCAAGGCTTAAGGATGAAGAGGAGTCAGTGAGGCAAGTGCTGCAGGTTAAAGACGGAACGAGCACTGCAGGAAGAGGGAACAGCCCATGACGGGTTGGGATCAAGAGAGGCCATGGTGGCTGGGCACGGTGGCTCACGCCTACAATCCCAGCACTTTGGGAGGCCAATTAGGGAGGATCACTTGAGGCCAGGAGTTTGAGACCAGCCTCAGCAATGTGGTGAGACCCCATCTCTACAAAAAACTTTTAAAATTAGCTGGGTGTGGCCGGGTGTGGTGGCTCACGTCTGTAATCCCAGCACTTTGGGAGGCCGAGGTGGGTGGATCACGAGGTCAGGAGATCGAGACCACCCTGGCTAACACAGTGAAACCCCGTCTCTACTAAAAATACAAAAAATTAGCTGGGCGTGGTGGCAGGTGCCTGTAGTCCCAGCTACTCGGGAGGCTGAGGCAGGAGAATGGCGTGAACCTGGCAAGCGGAGCTTGCTGTGAGCCAAGATCGCGTCACTGCACTCCAGCCTGGGGGACAGAGCGATACTCCGTCTCAAATAAAACAAAAAACAAAAAAAAATTAGCTTGGCATGGCAGTGCACACCTGTGGTCCTACCTACTTGGGAGGCTGAAGTGGGATCGCTTGCTTCCAGATATTTGAGGCTGCAGTAAGCTACGATGGCGCTACTGCACTCAAACCTGGGGAACAGAGTGAGACCCTGTCTCTTACTAAAAAAAAAAAAAAAGAGGCCATGGCCAAGTTTGAGGAAAGAAATAATGAAATGATATGGAAGAGGTTGGAGAGATGGATACAACACAGCAATATATTTCAGATCACAAATTTCAACCCATTATGACTCTTAAACCCAATGTAGTGGGCTGGAACTAGGATTTCTTTAAATTAAATACAGTAGTCCACCCTTATCCACAATGGTTTCAGTTACCTGTGTCAACCACAGTCCAAAAATATTAAATGGAAAATTCCAGCGATAATTCATAAGTTTTTAAATAGTGCACCATTCTCAGTAGTGTGATAAAATCTTGCTATGTTCTGTTCAGTGCTGACCAGGATGCAGATTATCCCTTTGTCCAGTGTCTCCACACTGTACACACTAACGTCCCATTAGTCTTTCAGTAGCTGTCAGTAGCTATCTTGGTTATCAGTTCACTATAGTTGTATCACAGTGCTTGTATTCAAGTAACCCATATTTGACTTCATTATGACCCCAAAAAGCAAGAGTAGTGATGTTGGCAATTCAGATATGCCAAAGAGAAGCCATAAAGTGCTCTCTTTTTTTGAGACAAAGTCTTGCTCTGTCACCCAGGCTAGAGTACACTGGTGCAATCTCGGCTCATTGCAAGCTCCACCTCCCAGGTTCAAGTGATTCTCCTGCCTCAGCCTCCCGAGTAGCTGGGACTACAGGCGTGTATCACCACCACACTTGGCTAATTTTTGTATTTTTAGTAGCGACACAGTTTCATCATGTTGGCCAGGCTGGTCTCAAGCTCCTGATCTCAAGTGATCCACCTGCCTCGGCCTCCCAAAGTGCTGGGATTACAGGTGTGAGCCACTGCACCTGGCCAGCTTTAAGTGAAAAGGTGAAAGCTCTTGACTTAAAAACAAAATAAATTCCATGCTGAGGTTGCTAAGATCTCCTGTAAGAACAAATCTTCTATCCATGAAACTGTGAAGAAGGAAAAAAAATTCATGCACCGTATATATGGGGCTCAGTACTATCTGTGGCTTCAGGCATCCACTGGGGATCTTGGAACATGTCCCCTGCTGATAAGGGGGGACTACTGTATAATAAAATAGAATAGAAAATAGCAGAATACAAGATAGAAAATAAAGGTAGACAGTGTTTCAGTTGTATCCATTGGGTTGCAAGGTAAAATATACTTCTAACTGGCCTCAGAGACAAAGTCTGAAAAAACAATGTCATCGACTTCTTTATCAGCCCAGGTAAAAATAGAAAAAAAAGGGAGGGAACAAAAAACCACACAAGAATGGCAGCCAGAACCAACCAATATTCTCAACCCATTCCCCAAAGGTCGAAAGAGGCTGTGTGGTGCAGGGGAAAGTTCTGGGGCCCTCCCCTAGCATCATGTGACTCCCCTTGCCAAGCCTCAGTTTTCTCATCTGTATAATGGGTGCTGTGAGTAGGGTGGTGGTTCAAGTCTTCTATCTAGGATTTCCAGACAAAGTGTGGAATGATACAGGATGGAAATGGCCAGCTGGCATTCCAGTTTAGCTAATAATGACGCAAGAGTGCAGTCACCATCACACAGTGGTCACTAGGAGACTGACCACCGTGTTAGGCCCTAACAGAGAACTAGGAGGAGAATCATCATGGAAGCAGAGTGGCTCTATGCACAGGCCCAGAACACAACTTAAAGCACAAGGAGCCCTAAAGATGGGAGCCCAGCAGGATGTCCTTGAAAGAGGAAGGGCAGGAGGGACACCACTCTGAACACTTCTAGATAAAGCCTTCTCAAGGCCCAGGGAGAAGTGGTTGGGGTCCCAGGAAAAAGAGGGTCCATGCACCATGCCCTCCACCCACCTGAGAACATTTATAAAGCAATATGCATTGAAAATAAATGCACTGAGTAAACTGCATTAAATTCTTCTTAGAACGACAGTAGGGGGAGGTAGAAAAGGGAGAAGGAGAAAGACTCAGGACAAATAATGTCAGATGATGAAAGACAGAATAAGGAAAGAACATAGTTAGGGGTGACTAAGGAAACGCTTCCTAGCAAAACGAAGCATGTTCACAGTAGCATTATTCCCAACAGCCACAAGGTGGAAGCAACCTAAGTGTGGTGGCTAATTGTATATGCCAGCTGGACTGGGCCTGAGTGCCCAGACACTTGGTCAAGCATTATTCTGAGTGCGTCTGTGATGGTTTCTGGGTGAAATGAGCATTGAACTGGTAGACTGAGTAAAGCAGACGGCCCTCCCCAGTTTGGATGGGCATCATTCAATCAGCAGAAGGCTTGAAGAGAAGAAAAAGGGTGACCCTCCTGTGAGGAACAGGGAACCTCTTCTTGGCCGCTTGATGGCCTGTAGAGTAAAACCACACCACCAGCTCTCCTGGGCCTCCGGCTTGCTGACTGCAGATCTCATTGGTCTCCATAATCCCATGAACCAATTCCTTAAAATAAATCTCTTGGGGCCAGGCGTGGTGGCTCACGCCTGTAATCCCAGAGCTTTGGGAGGCCGAGGCGGCAGATCACGAGGTCAGGAGATCAAGACCATCCTGGTTAACATGGTGAAACCCGGTCTCTACTAAAAATACAAAAAAAAAAAACTAGCCAGGCATGGTGGTGGGCACCTGTAGTCCCAGCTACTCGGGAGGCTGAGGCAGAAGAATGGCGTGAACCCAGGAGGTGGAGCTTGCAGTGAGCCAAGATCGCGCCACTGCACTCCAGTCTGGGTAACACAGCGAGACTCTGTCTCAAAAATAAATAAATAAATAAATAAATAAAATAAAAAATAAATCTCTTGGTATAAAGAGATTTACAAAACATTCTATAGGTTTTGTTTCTCTGGAGAACCCCAACTGATATAACAAGGGTCCATTAACTGATGAATAAACAAAATGTAATACATTCAAACAATGGAATATTAATCAGGTGTGTGTGTGTGTGTGTGTGTGTGTGTGTGTGGAGATGAGGTCTCATTCTGTCGCCCAGGCTGGAGTGCAGTGGTGCACATCTTGGCTCACTGCAAGCCCCGTCTCCTGGGTTCATGCCATTCTCCCGCCTCAGCCTCCAGAGTAGCTGGGACTACAGGTGCCCACCACCATGTCTGCCTAATTTTGTTTTTGTATTTTTAGTAGATACTGGGTTTCACCATATTAGCCAGGATGGTCTTAATCTCCTGACCTCGTGATCCGCCCGCCTTGGCCTCCCAAAGTGCTGGGATTACAGGCGTGAGCCACCATGCCCAGCTTTTGTTTGTTTGTTTTAAAGAGACAGGGTCTTACCCTCTAGTTCAGGCTGATGTGCAGTGGCATGATCATAGCTCACCACAACCATGAACTCCTAGCACAAGGGATCCTGCCACCCAGCCTCCTGAATAACTAGGACTACAGGCACATGTCACCACACCCAGCTAGTTTTCAAGTTTTTGCAGAGACAGGATCTCAGTAAATAGGCCAGGTCTCCAACTTCTGGCCTCAGCAATCCTTCTGCCTCAGCCTCCTGAGTTGCTGGGATTACAGGTGTGAGCCACCATGCTCAGCCTTATTCAGCTATAAAAAGAAAGAAATTCTGGCCGGGTGTGGTGGCTCACGCCTGTAATCCCAGCACTTTGGGAGGCTGAGGCGGGTAGATCAGAAGGTCAGGAGATCGAGACCATCCTGGTCAACATAGTGAAACCCCGTCTCTACTAAAAAAATAACAAAAATTAGCTGGGCATGGTGGCACACGCCTGAAGTCCCAGCTACTCAGGAGGCGGAGGCAGGAGAATTGCTTGAACCCGGGAGGCAGAGGTTGCAGTGAGCTGAGATCGCACCACTGCACTCCAGTCTGGCGACAGAGCAAGACTCTGTCTCAAAACAAACAAATAAATAATTAATAAATAAAAAAAAAATTCTGACACATGATACAATATGGATGAACCTTGAACACATTATGCTAAGTGAAATAAGAGAGTCACAAAAGGACAACAGCTGTTTGCTTCCTTTTTTTTTTTTTATTTTTGAGACAGAGTTTCATTCATAACATGTTGCCCAAGCTGGGGTGCAATGGCGTGATCTCGGCTCACCGCAACCTCCACCTCCTGGGTTCAAGTGATTCTCCTGCCTCAGCCTCCCAAGTAGCTGGGACTGCAGGCATGCACCACCACACCCGGCTAATTTTGTATTTTTAGTAGATGAGCGAGTTTCTCCACATTGGTCAGGCTGATCTCAAACTCCTGACCTCAGGAGGTCCGCCTACCTCAGCCTCCCAAACTGCTGGGATTATAGGCGTGAGCCACCTTGTTCAGCTTCCTTTTTTTGTTTTTGAGACGGAGTCTTGTTCTGTCGCCCAGGCTGGAGTGCAGTGGTGCAATCTGGGCTCACTGCAAGCTCCGCCTCCCGGGTTCACGCCATTCTCCTGCCTCAGCCTCCCGAGTAGCTGGGACTACAGGCACCTGCCACCACGCCCAGCTAATTTTTTTGTATTTTTAGTAGAGACGGGGTTTCACCATGTTCGCCAGGATGGTCTGGATCTCCTGACCTCGTGATCCGCCCGCCTCGGCCTCCCAAAGTGCTGGGATTACAGGCGTGAGCCACCATGCCCGGCCTGTTTGCTTCCTCTTATGTGAAGTTCTTAGAGTAGTCAACTTCACAGGGGCAGAAACTAGAATACTGATTGCCAGGGATTAGGGAGAGGGAATTGGGAATTAGTGTTTAATGGGTATAGCGTTTCAGCTGGGGAAGATAAAAGTTCAGAGATGAATGGTAGTGCTGGTTGCATAACAATGTGAATGTACTTCAAGCCACTCAACTACATACTTCAAAATGGCTAACATGCACCTATAGTCCCAGCTACTTGGGAGGCTGAGGCAGGAGAATCACTTGAACCCAGGAGGTGGAGGTTGCAGTGAGCCGAGATCATGCCACTTCACTCCAACCTGGGGACAGAGTGAAAATCTCCTCCCCCACCAAAAAAATACACCTATTATTATATGTATTTTACCACAATTAAAAAAAAACAAAAAACTTTTTTTTCCCGTTTGTTTGTAGGGTTTAGTTTTAAAGAGCAGCCTCTCAATTTATCGAAAGAGATGAAGACACTGAGTTATCAAGTGGTCCAGGTAACATTCTCCCTATTTAGCACCTGTCCTCCCCGGACTACAAACAGAAGTTTGCTCGATAAGTGGAGAATCAGAGCCAGAGCCAGAGAAGAACCTGGTTGGTGGATTTTTGTTTTTTTGAGATAGGGTCTTGCTCTGTCACCCAGGCTGGAGTGCAGTGGCACGATCACGGTTCATGCTGCCTTGATCTGCTAGGTTCCAGTGATCCTTCCGCCTCATCCTTCCAAGGTGCTGGGATTACAAGCATAAGCCGCCATGCTTAGCCAACTTTTTTGGTTTTTGTTTTGAGACAATGTCTCGCTCTGTTGCCCAGGCTGGTGTGTAGTGGTGAGACCACAGCTCACTGCAGCCTCATCTCCCAGGCTCAAGCAATCCTTTCGCCTCAGCCTCCCAAGTAGCTGGGACTACAGGTGTGTGCCCCTGCGCCTGGCTAAATGTTTTAATTTTTAGTAGAGATGAGGTCTTGCTATGTTGTCTAGGCTGGTACTGAATTGCTGAGCTAAAGTGATCCTCCCACCTCAGCCTCCCAAAATGTTGGGGTTACAGGATCTTAATAGCTGGGTTCCTACAGCTCTGATGGCCAGATGCCCTCTCCATTGTAGGGACAACAGCAGAAGGGAGTTTGGAAAAGGTGTTGGAATGAATTAGTGAAAAGGGAAAAGCATTCTAAACTAAATTGCAAAGGTACTACTGGCACCAACTATGCTCCGTCAGGTGGAATGATCATTTGCACTTGCTTTAGGTGCCCATAAGTGCCCACACTGCTCAAATCACCAGCCTTCCTTTTGTCTATACTCCTAGAAAGTAGTGAATTCCATTCTTCTTAAGGTTTAAGAGGCTCCTACTCTAGGTAAGAAGGAGCCCTGCAGGTGAAAATGAAGGTTAGTAAGTACCTCAACGTCCCGCTTCAGTTTCTCCAGGAAGTTCTTTTTACTCTCCTCTCCCACGTGCAGCTTCTGCCCTTCATTGAGGAAGTCATTGTCTTTGAATGTTGGCAAGTCCTTGGCCTAGGTGAGCAACAGCAGTTAGGCTGGGTAAGCCTGATTCATTCACCCCAGGGACACCCAACTGTTCTGCTGGGAGCAACTATACAGAAAGCGGAAAGGTTTTCAGTGTACTGACACTCAACCTGTTAAATCAACAGTGCAGGAGCCTCTAGTCCCAGGCTTTGGGCAGGCGGGGAGGGCAAATACATGAAAGATGAGGAACGACTAAAGGACTCTTTCCTGTTGAGCATGGACCAGCTCAGGGCTCAGGCAGCCAGTAACTGACTCAGGCTAGACTATGAGATGGAAATGTCTGCCATCCCAGCAGGACTATGAAGAACCTAGTGAGGGCAGAGGTAAAAGACCACAGACCAAGGTCTAGGCCTAGCATAAGGACAGGCAGGTGATTCGTGACACAGGGCATTTCATATTGACAGATGGTATGTCTGGGAGCTTGGCTAGGGGCTGGGGTAGGCGAGGGACAGGATGGCTGACAGGAGTTGTTTCTGACTCTGAGTAACCCTTCCATTCCTGCTCAGCACCAGCATACCTTCTCCTTGTCGCTCGCTTCTCTGGCAACCGTAGAACCCTGAAAGGATAAGAGCCATCAGGGGAAGTCCAGCTGAGGCAAAGTCGACTGCATGAGCAAACATGGGAGAGCCAGCAGGTGAACTCAAGTAGGCTGGTTAGAGTCCTAGAGGGGCCAGGAGGCAGCACCTTGTTCATTTCCTGTGTCAAGCCCACTTATAGAGCTCTACGTGCAATATA
Source organism: Macaca mulatta (assembly GCF_049350105.2). Taxonomy (NCBI): domain Eukaryota; kingdom Metazoa; phylum Chordata; class Mammalia; order Primates; family Cercopithecidae; genus Macaca; species Macaca mulatta. The sequence continues at coordinate 63,062,371 of NC_133421.1, forward strand.
CTTGTTACGTGCTCAGCAAAGAGGACTGCACTGGAGAAGCTCAGTCCCTGCCTTTAAGCCACTTTCCTTCTAACAGGGGAGACAGATATTCAGCAGTGGTTCCACCGGTCATTGGCTCATTCACTACCACGGTGCTCAGTGGTACAGGGGGGAGACAGTACACTCTGAAAGCACATACCACAGGGGCCTGGCCTGCGGAGGGACAGTGGCCAGGGCGTACCCACTTCCTGGAAGTAGTATTTGGGCTGAGCTCAGAAGGGTAAGGAGGAAGCAATTAGGTCGGGGAAGGAGGAGGTGGACAGAGAGGAGACTATTCCAGACAGCAGATGTGAAATCCTGGGAAGAGGAGCACAGGCACTGCAGGAACGCAGAGGAAACCAGTGCAGCTGCAGCACAGAGGAAAGGGATGGCGCCATAAGTTGACAGAAGTCAGAAGCCAGGTTCAAGAATACGGAGCACCCTAGTTCACAGCCACAAGTGTGTCCTTCTCAGCGTCTAGAGATGCACTTGTGCTGGCAGTCCATGGGGGTCTGATGGATGCTAAAGTGCGTGCATCAGCACGGCCTCCCTCGCTGTGCACATTCCACAGACAGGAACGTCAACTGTTGCATAAATATGGCACATGTAGGGCTTATTTTAAATAATCTCCTGTTACTGTCACCTGGACTTCAAACAGCCTTTGGTCCACAAGAATCAGGCATATCCACTCCAGAGTTCCCTGTCCATGCCAACACATAGGCTTCCAGCTTTCCCAATTACATGGAAGTTGGAGTAGGGGCCCCTCCGGAGCTCAGACAGCAGGGAGGCACAGCTCCAGCAAACACAGAGCCCTTTACCTTGAGGTCATACTTGCGATGCACAGTGAGCCGATGGCTGAACACGTTCCTGGTAACCACCATGTAGGTTTCCACACCATCCACGGTCAGGCGGTACATGCCCAGGAACTGTGGCAAAAGGGTGTTGCCATGACACTCCACTATGAACTAGAATAGAAAGGAAGAAGAGAAAACACTAAGGAACAGGCAGTGCCAGGGATGGATGGGGCTCACCCCAGACTAAAATGCTCCCTGGCTCCCTGGAATTCCAACCTCTAGACCAGTAGTTCTCCAGCTGGGTTCTATGAAGCAATAGGGGTTTCTCAGGCTTAAAACAGGCAACAGCCACCTCCAGCCTCCTGTTGGCATGTCAGAGGGAAAGGCAATCTGAGCAGGTGGCTCAGAGCCCCTGTGGGTTCATATTATTAGTATCTCACCTAAGATTTTGTTTAAAATAGGATTCTACCACAGGAAAATCCCTGATCCACACCTTGCATCTCTTCTGCCAGCCTGATGGGAAAGCCACACGGAAGAGACAAGGCCCGCCAGGGATCCAGCCATCTGGGAGAAGAGAACGGCTCCATATCCAAAGCTCTTATCCACGCCATGCCCCAGGGTTTCTGCCGTAACTCCCGAAAGACCAGAAGTTCCCTTCAGCCCTTCTCAGGTGCCCCAGAAATGAAGACCCAAGCAGGCTGAGGACAGACACACAGATGGTGCCACGGGACTCCCTGCCTTCCTCGTGGACAGGTTCCAGATGAGTGGAGAGATGGGACAGGAAAGGAAACAAGCCTGCCGAGCCGAGGGGGCCTCTTTCAGAAGAAACGGGGTGGATGCCAGAGCGTGAACACTTTCCAGCTGGGGCTCAGTTGGCAATGAGCCTTCACGGCTCCTTCTTCCCTTTTTAAATTAGGCATTTCAGCTCACAGAAATACGGTTGCAGGAGAGTCCCACTGCTTGGTGATCAGAAGCAGTTGCCATTACCAGAGAGGACCAACCACTCCCTAAGAAGCTCCCCCGGGGCTCTCTTCTCCCTCTTCCAACCCATCCTCTGCAGCCCAGGCTTGGGACTCACCATACCTGGTGGTATTTCTTTAAGATGTTGTGCATCTCCGCCACGTCCTCGCTGGACACAGTCTTGATGACAAAGCGCCGGTCGTAGGTGGTGAGGAAACGCGTGCCACACCGGCCCTGGCTGTCACTGTTGATGGGGGCGCTGCGCGTCACTGAATTCTGATAATCGAAACAAAAGCAGGCTGGGCTTGCCAGGAGAACAGAATTCTTTCGCTGAGTCTTCCCTCAGGGGCTGGACTGCTTGAGTGCCAACAACACCGAGATAGAGGGACTCCCAGATGGGAGTTTACCCGCCCCTTTTCTCACAGAGTGTTCACATCCCTCCCTAAGTCTTCCTCCAAAGTGACAAGAATTGTTCCTTACCACGTGCCCTTCATTCCAGTCTAGGATGGGAAGAGGACTGACTGTGAAAGTTTCTGTCCTGATCCCAGAGAGCTATCCTACTAAAATTCTGCCTCTGATGGAGGGGGCTGAGTCTAATCTGGATTCTCACATGCACTACGACCTTGGGTGAGACATTTAACTTCTCTACCCCTGCATCTCCTCATCGAGAACACAAAGACGCAAACTGAGCTGATTCTCCCAGTCTCTCGGGGGTGGCAAAGACGAAGCTTAGGAAATACTGTCTTCAAGGGGTCTAGCACAAAGCAGCAATGCCCATTCGTCTCTTGTCCGTGGATCTACCCTAGTGCTGAAAAATCTTCCCCAAAGCAGACAGCTGATCCTCATCTCCGAGCCTGACACCTTTCCCCTTGCCTCAACCTCCTGCTTGTATATGCAGGGCTGGGAGGCAGTTTTGGGGAGCTTTCCTGGTTGTATCCTTGCTCCTCCTCAAGGCCCTATTCCCATTAGGATCAGAGAACAGCAGAAGCCTTAAGAGGGAGGGTGTGGGAAGGTGTGAGTCAACCAAAGGGATAGGGAGGCAAGGCTGAGGGGAGATCCCAAATGTCCCTGTTCCCAAGAAAACATACATAGGGATCATGTCACAGAAATGTCTCCTCTCCAAGTCCTTTCCCCATCTCTCAATGAGGATCCTGTTATTATTATCATTTTTGTAGAGACAGAGTCTCACTTTGTCACCCAAGCTGGAGTACAGTGGTGAGATCTCAGCTCGCCACAGCCTCTATCTCCTGGGCTCAAGTGATCCTCCCGCCTCAGCCTACCAATAGCTGGGACTACAGGTGTGCACCACCATGCCTGGCTTATCTTTTATTTTTATTTTTTATTTTTTTTGAGATGGAGTCTCGCTCTGTCGCCCAGGCTGGAGTGCAGTGGCCGGATCTCAGCTCACTGCAAGCTCCGCCTACCGGGTTTACGCCATTCTCCTGCCTCAGCCTCCCGAGTAGCTGGGACTATAGGCGCCCGCCACCTTGCCTGGCTAGTTTTTTGTATTTTTTAGTAGAGACGGGGTTTCACCGGGTTAGCCAGGATGGTCTCGATCTCCTGACCTTGTGATCCGCCCGTCTTGGCCTCCCAAAGTGCTGGGATTACAGGCTTGAGTCACCGCGCCTGGCCGCCTGGCTTATTTTTGTAGTTTTTGTAGAGATGGGGTTTTGCCATGTTGCCCAGGCTGGTCTAGAACTCCTGAGCTCAAGCAATCCTTCCTCAGCCTCCCAAAGTGCTAGGATTACAGGTGTGAGCTACCACGCCCAGCCCTTTTTTTTTTTAAAGATGGTATTTTGCTGTCACCCAAACTGGAGTGTAGTGGTGCAATCATAGCTCACTGCAGCCTTGAACTCCTGGGCTCAAGGGATCCTTCAGCCTTGGCCTCCTGAGAAGCTGGGACTATAGGCATGCACCACCATGCCTGGCTGATCAGGATCCTACTCTTTTTTTTTTTTTTTTTTTTTTTGAGACGGAGTCTTGCTCTGTCGCCCAGGCTGGACTGCAGTGGCCGGATCTCGGCTCACTGCAAGCTCCGCCTCCTGGGTTCACGCCAGTCTCCTGCCTCAGCCTCCCGAGTAGCTGGGACTACAGGCGCCTGCCACCTCGCCCGGCTAATTTTTTGTATTTTTTAGTAGAGACGGGGTTTCACCGTGTTAGCCAGCATGGTCTCGATCTCCTGACCTCGTGATCCACCCATCTCGGCCTCCCAAAGTGCTGGGATTACAGGCTTGAGCCACCGCGCCCGGCCAGGATCCTACTCTTTACTTTCCCCCAATACCTCCTTGGAAAACCCTGGCGGAGGAGTGAGGACCACCTTCATGGGGAAAACTAAAGTCAGAGGTGGTAAGCAGCTTGGGGAGTTCCTCAGCAAAGGTGCTAAAATAGCACCCCAAAAAATAGAGTGTTCCCGTTACAGAAATGTTGAGTAGACTCTGTGACTGGGTCCCTCTTCCTCCCAGCCTGGCCTTTCTCCCATAAGACTTATAGGCTGCAAGCCTAGCTGGGAGGTAGAGGCAGCATCTCCTGACTCTCTAAGTGGCTGGCAGTCCAAGAACATAGGGTCCCCTCCCTGAGCACCATCCTCCCTGCTCTCATTTCAGTCTTGAGCACGGGCATGCACCCACAAGGCTGTTAGCAGCAAAATGCAGACACTGAGAGGATGTGGTTAGACAGCCCATGGGAGGCGAAGGAACCCCTCACTTGGAACCCCTCACCAACGAACAATGGAGGGAAGATGTCTGAGCAACTTGGGGTTGCAACAGCGGCAAGAAGTTTCCCGAAAACCTCCATCCCCAGTCAAGTCATGATTGAGTTCAGGGTTCAATCCTAACAGGGGGCTGTAGGAACCTCCCAGTACCTCTCAGGTGTGGGCATTCCTGGGCATTCAAGCCCCAGCCATCTCGTCCTCCTCTCACAAACCCTCGCCCTCTTCTTCAAGATACTTTTCTTTGCACGCAAGCCCTCCAGAGAGGAGGAGAGAGGGGAGGAGACTCTAACCCAAGGTCCATTCTGCTGCTGTGAACTACTCTGTGAAAGGGGTGGGGTGGGAAGAACTACAGTGTTAGAAAAGGGGCATCCATTCTAGGTTTCACTGTGCTATGGGGAAAAGAGTTTTCCCCATAGATGAATGAAAGTCAGCTATATGTCAGGCCAGGGGTGCTGGCTCACGCCTGTAATCTCAGCACTTTGGGAGGCTGAGGTGGGCAGATCACGAAGTCAGGAGTTCGAGACCAGCCTGGCCAATATAGTGAAACCCCATCTCTACTTAAAAAAAAAAAAAAAAAAGCAAAAAATTAGCCAGGCATGGTGGCAGACACCTATAATCCCACCTACTTGGGAGGCTGAGGCAGGAAAATCGCTTGAACCCAGGAGGCGGAGGTTGCAGTTAGCCGAGATCGTGCCATTCCATTCCAGTTTGGGCGACAAGAGTGAAACTCCATCTCAAAAAAAAAAAAAACAACAACAACAAAAAGTCAGCTACATTTCTTTTTTTTTTTTTTGAGGCAGAGTCTTGCTCTGTCACCCAGACTGGAGTGCAGTGGTGCAATCTCGGCTCACTACAAGCTCCGCCTCCTGGGTTCACGCCATTCTTCCGCCTCAGCCTCCCAAGTAGCTGGGACTACAGGTGTCCGCCACCACGCCCAGCTTATTTTTTGGTATTTTCAGTAGAGACAGGGTTTCACCATGTTAGCCAGGATGGTCTCGATATCCTGACCTCGTGATCCGCCTGACTCGGCCTCCCAACGTGCTGGGATTACAGGCGTGAGTCACCGTGCCTGGCCAAAGTCAGTTACATTTCTTACAGCTATAAAGGTGAAGTGGAAAATTCGCCCACCTTCACCACAAGGCTGTCTGCCAGGGAAGAAGATCCAAGGAGACATGCTAAGAGGAGAAGTGACAGAAACCATGGACTATGAGTCAGATTCTAATGTCCCTGACACTGGGATTGATTCCTCCCAAGAGGTCAATAGCCTCTACAACACTGTCACCCCTTGAAGGGGACAGTTGCCTAGAAGCCCAATCCTCCCTCCCACCACCAGGATAGGGCATAAGTTTAGGAGGTGACACTCATACCTGGCAAGAGGTTCACTATCCTTGAAGTCTTCGTTTTCTAATCTGTTTTATCTGCTTTAAGAGGCCTCATCTCTCACTGACAATAATTCTCTTTTTTTTTGAGACTGAGTTTCACTTTTGTCGCCTAGGCTGGAGTGCAATGGCATGATCTCGGCTCGCTGCAACCTCCACCTCCCAGGTTCAAGCAATTCTCCTGCCTCAGCCTTCCGAGTAGCTGGGACTATAGGCGCATATCACCACACCCGTCTAATTTTGTATTTTTTAGTAGTGACAGGGTTTCACCATGTTGGCCAGGCTGGTCTCAAACTCTTGACCTCAGGTGACCTACCTGCCTTGACCTCCCAAAGTGCTGGGATTACAGGCATGAGCCACCATGTCCCACCCAATTCTGTCTTTGAAGCGAAACTATGAATGAGAAGGGTTCTTCAGCCTAGACTGGGAATGTCAGACTAAAATGAAGGCGCTTCCGCAGACCCCTCTCCCTCCTGCTGCTCTCCCTCCGAGGGAGAGGGACCTGAGTGTGTGCAGCATCCTCAGAAGCATGTCTAAGGCCCTCGCGCTCCAAGGGGCCCCCCACCGCTGGGGGAGAGACCACCTGGGCTGGAGCAAGGCATGACACAGAGACACAGCACAAAAACAGCTAACACGTTTTGATTATCTACGTGTCCTGTGGCTTCCTGACCCCATTCCATTCCCTAATACTCTGATGTTGCCAGGAGCCTCCATACCTGGTAATCCTGATCATCAATCCCAAACCTCTCCCGAAGGTTTCGGAACACCATGGGGCAATACTCCTTAAACTTAAAGCGGCTGGGCAGGTTCTCCCTAGGGAAAAGCAGAGACATGTCTTTGTGAACTGCCCCTTGCTCATCTTAATTCTATTATTATTTTTTGTAATAGAGACAGAGTCTTGCTGTGTTGCCCAGACTGGTCTCGAACTCCTGGTTTCAAGCAATCTTCCCACCTCAGCCTCCCAAAGTGCTGGGATTACAGGCATGAGCCAGCACACCCAGCCTCATCTATATTCTGACTTCAGAACTCCTCAAAGTGTGGTCCACAGATTGCCTGGATCTGAACATCTGCCATACTTAACACGTAGGTTTCCAGGCTCTTAGGAATTCTGGAGTTGAGTCAAGAAACAAACACTCCAGGTGATTCTGAGCATGTAAAAGTTTAAAACCTTTACATCTTGTGTTCACTTTGTAAAATTAATCCAGCAGTATATCTGAGATTTGTGCACTTTTCTATGTGTTTGCTGCCCTTCAATAAAACATACATTAAAGAAAAAACTCTCACCCGCTGGGCCATGAGCCTGAGTGGAGGCTCCACCTCACAAGCACTGTGCTCACTACAGTGGGAAGCTGCATGTGAGCATCTGCTGTGAGGTGAAATCAGCCTGAATGCTACAGGGAAAAACCTCTCTCATCAGAGGGCCCCTCTCCTCTGGCCATACTCCTGTGGAAGCATCCTGAAGATGGTTACATATAGGAAGCCCTGCCCTGGGCTTCCACTGGGACACAGGAAAAGAGTGCCTGACTTAAAGAGGTCCTCAGTCAATTGAGTGGGACCACAGAGCCCTGTCTGCTGGCTGCTGGCACCAATCTCCACCCTCCCACTCCCTCATCAACACAGACTCCCAGGAGGACAGAACATCACCTTGAAATGATGACTCCTACCAATCCTCCATCTTTACAACAGCTATCCTGTTTAGGGACCCCCTTTCAGAAATATGTCCCTCTGACTACTCCAGGATGACAGGCTTTAAGGAAATCAAAAGGAATGTCTTCTTGGAAAGGAAGTGGCCTATCTGCCTTATCTACCCTATCTTCTAGTAAACAATACTAGAATCTGATAAATAGCATAGCACACACAGGGCTAGGCGCAGTGGCTCACGCCTGTAATCCCAGCACTTTAGGAGGCCGAGGCAGGTGGATCACCCTGATTGAGGTCAGGAGTTTGAGACCAGCCTGGCCAACATGGTGAAACCCCATCTCTACTAAAAATACAAAAAAATTAGCCGGGCGTGGTGGCGGCTGCCTGTAATTCCAGCTACTCGGGAGCCTGAGGCAAGAGAATCACTTGAACCCAGGAGACAGAGGTTGCAGTGAGCCGAGATCGCGCCACTGCACTCCAGCCTGGGCAACAAGAGCAAAACTCTGTCTCAAAAACAACAACCAAAAAAAAAAACACACACACACAGTTGTTGGAAGGACAAAAAGGAATACAATAGAAGAAAATAAGAGATTGGGTTCTCTGCTTTAGGCCAAGATATCAAGGAGGTAGCACCTTACCAGAGGCCATGGACCCTGAAGTGGGTAGTCGTGCAATGCCCACTTCCAGAGCCCTGACCTCTGGGTCAGAACAACCTTCTTTCTGGCCTCTTGAGTTGAGGGCTGCCTCTCCCTCCTTAGGTGGCCACTTAACAAGTGGCAGCTATGGAGACAGACAGCTTCTAGAACAAGATGGTATTACTTACTATGGCAGAGGGAGGTCACTAAGGGACGTTCTCAAGTCAATCTTCTCTTCTGGACTAACAGTCTGGGAATGGTGGGGTGACAGAACCCAGCTAGTGAAGTGGTGGGGACTGTGAGACAATGAAGAATAGAACCAGGATTCACATGCAGAAAGGAGAAAGTGTGAGCAGCAAATAGTCCTGGGGTGGTCCACAGAGGGATGGAAAATCCAGGCCCCAAAGGGCTTAAAGCAGGCCCAAAACTGTGCCAGGTGAGGCGGCCGCTAGTGTTTCCAACAATATCTGAGACAACCTTCAGACACTGGTGCTAATCCAAGAAGTAACAACACACAAAAATGGGAAGTGCTACTCTGGGTAGCGTGCCCTCAAGCCCCATGCTCCGCCTGTGGCTCATACACCAGCCAAACAGAAAAGAGCCTGGCGGCATCCCAGGCCAGGAACATGCCTGGCAACCTCCTGCCTCAGACTAAGATCAAGATGGGGCCACTGCTACAGCCTCACACTGGATACCTCAGCTCCAGAGCAGCTCACTCCCACCTGAGCTGGCTCTAGATGAATCACCCTAGGCCCAGCCACGTGCCCCAAGGGACACCAGAGGTAGGCTGATAAACGAATGAGATGATGACAATACTAGGATGAGAGGCACATAGCGAATGCAGTTTCCTGGCCAGTTTGTCAGCTCTGAGATCCAGGTGCTGCTGTCACACCCTGCCAGGTGCTGCCTTGGCTCCCGCCATGCACAAGGCTTCAGAAACCTCTGACTTGAGGGAAAGGACTGCCACAAACCTGAGTCCACTCAGTAGACGACTTACTTATTGAAGAGATGATTGTCCACCTTGATCTTGCTGTAGGCTTTGAAGTCATCTGGCATTAGCATGACAGGAACAGGAACATTGCTCAGCTCATTGATCTGAAAAGCAAGGAGAACGTTAAGGCTCTCAGTCAGGAGGCCACATGCCTCGGAGACACTAAGCTACAATGTGGATGTCACAATCTCGCTTAAAGCATGTACAAGTTTCCCTCTCTTTTTGTTTTTTTGAAACAAAAGCACACTGAGATCACACCACTGCCTGGGTAACAAGAGTGAGACTTTGTCTCAAAAAAAAAAAAAAATTAAACACATTAGCCAGGCATAGTGGTGTACACCTCTTGTCCTAGCTACTCAGGAGGCTGAGGTGGGAGGACTGCTTGAGGCCAGGAGTTTGAGGTTGCAGTGAGCTATGACTGCGCCACTGCACTGCGCTCTAGCCTGGGCACGAGTGAGATCATGTCTCAAAAGAGAAAATAAAATAAAGTGAGGCCAGTTCCTGTGTCAAGTCCTGCCATACACTAAACTGGGGCAGATGGGGCAGGATGCCTTTCCTCTACTGCAAACAAACCTTCTGTCTTTCATCCCTTCAGGGAGCTGGATCCTGGACAGACAGCTGGTTTTCCATTGGTGCAGAGATGAGGGCAGATCCTGCCCTTCCCCACATCGAGTTTAGCCAATTAGTGGTCTAATTAACCACAGATGTCCTCTCCCATCACAGCAAAGTATCTGACATTTGACCCTCAACCCAGTTGCCACTAATGCATTCAGGATTTACAGAGGAAACCTTAGTCCCGACTTAATGGACTGGGGGGAGGGGGCACAGCCTTGTGTCTCCCAGACACTTTCCTTGCAAATCCTATTATCTCAATGAGGCCCCAGGTGGCAGTGAGGGGATAACCTAGAGTCACCAGAACTCCTCCAGGAGCATAAATGGGGGAAATGGCATTTAATTGGCTGCCCCTTTTATGTTCCAAACGTTTTTTATTTAGAAATGTCAGAGAATGGAGGAAGTTCAAGTTAACGCAGTAACTGGGCTAGGGAACCATACCTTCCTAGCGTTGGGAAAAAACCCAATTTACTCAAGGAGAAATGAAGGAAGCCATAGGAATGCATGCGTTTGGAGAGGGGTGCTGGGGGAGGGGTGGTTTATAAGTTGGCAGTGGAGCAGAGACTCAGTAAACTGCTGGCAAAAACTGACATAGACACAAGAGTGTATCCTGTATGATCCCATTTATATGAAATTCTACAACAGGCATCTATAATGAAAGAAATGAGATGAGTTGCCTGGCCAGAGGGCAAGGGTTGCTGAGTGTAAAGGGACATGAAAAGTATGATTCTACGGTGACAGAAATGTTTTATATGTTGTTTGGGGTGATGGTTACATGAGCATATATATTTGCTGAAATTCATCAAATTGTATACTTAAAATACTCACACTTATTACACATAAATTATTCCTTAATAAAGTTGATTTTTAAATTTCCAGTATCCAGCTCTGTGATACCCTTCATTGGCTAAATCCTCTCAATAGCCAAAAAAATCCCAAAGAGTCATGCCAGTTCCCATTCCAGGGGGTGCTCACAAGAGAATGTGATTGTTAAATCTATGCCTAGAGGAAACCATTCCACTTCCTTGTTTTTCTGCCAACAAAAACAATTCGTGGTGGCTGCCCATTTCCTTTTTCCTGGCATACCAAGCCTGGCTCTGAGACTTAAAGGGAAAACAGAGACAAAGAGTTCAGTGCTCGGCTGGGCACGGTGGCTCACGCCTGTAATCCCAACGCTTTGGGAGGTCGAGGTGGGCGGATCATGAGGTCAGGAGATCGAGATAATCCTGGCAAACATGGTGAAACCCTGTCTCTACTAAAAATACAAAAAATTAGCCAGGTGTGGTGGCGGGTGCCTGTAGTCCCAGCTACTTGGGAGGCTGAGGCAGGAGAATGGCGTGAACCCAGGAGGCGGAGCTTGCAGTGAGCCCAGATTGTGCCACTGCACTCCAGCCTGGGTGACAGAGCGAGACTCCGTCTCAAAAAAAAAAAAAAGGTTCAAGGCTCTTACGCAGTTCTGCCTTTTCTGGCTCATACCTCCATGACAGAAAGAACATGCCATTGGCTCAGAGTATGCTTGTAGAGCAAAAAGTTAAAGTGCCTGCTACAAATTGATTCTAGGTTAGTCTAAGATCCAGACTTGCTGCCAAGGCCAGGACATGACACTGGGGGAACTAAAAGAGACTAAAACACTAGCTTGAGAGGAATCAATTGCCTGTTAGCCAAGATAAGTTATTCTAACAGGAACTATTCAGGAATGTTCTATTCATTAATTCTCTAAGTCTTGTTCTCACTTCATCTCTATTGTTGATTATATATCCCAATAGCAGGAAATGTTCTTTTTTTTTCCTTCCGAGACACAGTCTCACTCTGTTGCCCAGACTGCAGTGCAGAGGTGCGATCTTGACTCACTGCAACCTCTGCCACAGGGCTCAAGCGATCCTCCTGCCTCAGCCTCCCAAGCAACTGGGATTACAAGCAGGTGCCACCATGCCTGGCTAACTTTTATATTTTTAGTAGAGACACGTTAGCCAGGCTGGTCTCGAATCCCTGACCTCAAGTAATCTACCTGCCTTGGCCTCCCAAAGTGCTGGGATTACAAGCATGAGCCACTGTGCCTGGTCTAGGAATTTTTTTTTTTTTTTTTTTTTTTTTTTTTTGAGACCGAGTCTCGCTCTGTTGCCCAGGCTGGAGTGCAGTGACAGAATCTCGGCTCACTGCAACCTCTGCCTCGTGGGTTAAAGTGATTCTCCTGCCTCAGTCTCCTGAGTAGCTGGGATTACAGGCACATGTCACCACACCCTGCTAATTTTTGTCTTTTTAGTAGAGATGGGGTTTCACCATGTCGGTCAGGCTGGTCTCAAACTCCTGACTTCGTGATCTGCCCGCCTCAGCCTCCCAAAGTGCTGGGATTACAGACGCAAGCCACCGTGCCTGGCTCAGCCTAGGAAATTTTTAACTCAGCTAATATTGGTGAACAATCCATATCTCAACTAGGGGAGACTTACCCCTCATTTCTACTAGGCCACACGTAGATGATTCACTGTAGGAATTAGCCATATTATTATGTTCTTTTCCATTTCAGTTGAACAGTTCCTATTGAAATATCTACTATGTGCTTCATTCTGTTAGGTGTGTGGGAGAAGGAGAACACAAGGGGAGAAAGTGTTGTACACGCAAAAGAAACAGGAGGCTTATAATCTCATCAGAGAGATGAGAAAATCCCCTGACACCACTCAAAGTCAAAGCAGTATACAATTAAGTGAGAATCCAGGGTTACAGACATCAAGAACAGCAGAGGCTCAGAGAAGGATGAGGCCAGCATGGTCAGAGGGTCAGGCTCCCAGTCCTCACACAGCAGGCCAGAAACAAGGCACCTAATGCCTCTCCTGGTATTGCACCAAGAGCACTTGACATTGGAAAAATCTACAAGATCATGTTACACTCCTGCTTAGAAATCTTCCACGGCTCATCATCAACCTCAGGGTAAAGTTTTAACTGCTTAGCCTGGCATTCAAGGTCTTTCCTAATCTGGCTCAGACTGCCAATTTTTTTTTTTTTTTTTTTGAGACGGAGTCTCGCTCTGTTGCCCAGGCTGGAGTGCAGTGGTCGGATCTCAGCTCACTGCAAGCTCCGCCTCCCGGGTTTACGCCATTCTCCTGCCTCAGCCTCCTGTGCAGTTGGGACTACAGGCGCCCGCCACCTCGCCTGGCTAGTTTTTTGTATTTTTTAGTAGAGATGGGGTTTCACCAGGTTAGCCAGGATGGTCTCGATCTTCTGACCTCGTGATCCGCCCGTCTCGGCCTCCCAAAGGGCTGGGATTACAGGCTTGAGCCACCGCGCCCGGCCTTTTTTTTTTTTTTCTGAGATAGAGCTTTGCTCTTGTTGCCCAGGCTAGAGTGCGATGGCGCATTCACTGCAACCTCCGCCTCCCGCGTTCAATCAACTTTCCTGCCTCAGCCTCCTGAGTAGCTAGGATTATAAGGCATGTGCCACCACCACGCCCAGCTAATTTTGTATTTTTAGTAGAGATGGGGTTTCTCCATGTTGGTCAGGCTGGTCTTGAACTCCCAACCTCAGGTGATCCACCTGCCTTGGTCTCCTAAAGTGCTGGGATTACAGGCGTGAGCCACCTCACCCAGCCAGACTGCCAAATTTCTATTCAATTTACTTCTACTCAGTGTATCAAGGGCCTTACTATATGCTAGGAGCTGGGAATACAAAAACAAAAAGACATCTCCAGAGCTGGGCGTGGTGGCTCACGCCTATAATCCCAGCACTTTGGGAGGCCAAGGCAGGTAGATTACCTGAGGCCAGGAGTTCAAGCCCAGCCTGGCCAATATGGTAAAACCCAGTCTCTACTAAAAATATAAAAATTAGTTGGGCATGGTGGCGTGTGCCTGTAGTCCCAGCTACTCACGAAGGTGAGGCAGGATTGCTTGAATCCAGGAGGCAGAGGTTGAAATGAGCTGAGATTGTGCCACTGCACTCCAGCCTGGGTGACAGAACAAGACTCTGTCTCAAAAAAAAAAAAAAAAAAAAAAAAAGTAAGTATTGATTCTGCATGGGAGAGGGGGATGGTTGCTAGAGGAAGCTACAGAGAAACACACTTGAGTAAAGCCTAGGATGAAAGTTCTCCCAAAAATGAAAGGAAGGAAATCCCAGGCCGTAGGAAGTCAGAATCAAGCCTGAGCTGTGAAAGTATACTGCCCATTTTAGAAATGGTGAGTGCGTCTGCAGGGACGGTTCCAGAGACAGAAGGCAGCATCATAGGACGGAAATAATGAGTGGAGGGAGGTAATACAGAAAGACAGGTAATCAGTCTAGCACATTAATAAATATTTATTATTCTATAATAAATAGAATAGATGCTTCTATTTATTGAATGCCTGTAAGTGGCCAGTGCTTTACCTCATTATATATCACACATAAATCATATATATTCTATTCTATTACTTGTAATACTTAACAGTCACATAAAGTATTACTAATTTGACTTTGCAAAAGAGGTTCAGAGAAAAGGGTACCTTTCTGAAAGTCACACAGATAGTATGTGCAGTCAGGATTTGATCCCAGGCCTGTCTGGTGCCAAAACCTGGGCTCTTTATGCTAGGCTGTGTAATCCTTTCTATGGCTAGCTACCTTGCCTAAGGTAGAATTTTCCCTTCCTTGTCTCTATCCATACCACTGCAAGGAGAGTGTGATGCCCACCTTACAGGATATGAAAAGCTCAGTGAAAAAAAATCATTGCTCCAAAGCATACTAGTAATAAGGGGCAGAGTCTGGGTTTGAACTTAAGTTTGTCCACAGTATGATAAATCTGGACTTCACTATAAAGGCAATGGGACACTCTCTGGTTTAAGTCTGGGAAGTCACACAATCAGATGAGTGATACCGAAAGGTAATTCTGGGGTAAAAATAAAGTACGGATTGGAAAAGAGAAAGGAAAGCAGCAGCAAGACCATTTATGGGGCCATTACAATAGTTCAGGTGACAGACAATAAAACAGGCAGTAGGAACAGAAGAAGGAACAAAGCTAAGAGGTTCATCCAAGAGCTGGCTAAATGACACTTCCTCTGGGAGAGCTTTTTTATCTCACCCAGGTTGAATTACCTACTTCCGCCTCTGTGTATCTTTATGTTCTAAATATTATGTGTACTTAAGTAATTACTTGTCTACATGTCTGGTTTCTCAACGAGTCTGTGAGTCCCTTGAAGGAAGAGACTCTATCTTACCCATTTGTGTGTCCCCGGCACAATGACTGGCATATAGTAGTTGTTTGGAGGAATGTGTGGATAGGAAAAAGGAGGGAGTTGAGAACTGAAGGATGGCTAACAGTGGGATAAATGAAGAAAAGAAAACGGCAAGACTGGTGTGCCTGTGCCATAAGGCGCATGGTCTGGAGGATGCGCTAGGTTAAGGTGAGCTACTGAAGCTAGGACCAGACTGTAGAGAGTCTTAAATGCCAGAGAGAGAAGAATAAACTTTATCTGGTAAATAAAAGGGAGTGTAGTACCAAAGGTTTTGAAGCACAGAAGCTCCTAAAGCAATGTTTTAGAAGGATGTGCCTTTCCTTTTCTATCTCTAGCACGCTGGGCCAGACTCTTTCCCCTCCAGGAGAAGCGCACTTGTGGAATGCCAACTCACTCACATATCATGCTAAATACAACTTAATACGAAGGGTAAGTCTGTTGTATCTCAGGTCACTTAAGTGGTTTTTGGAATATCCACATGATTAATTCCATGAGCCATCAGCATAAATGATGAGAGGGCTAACCAAGCTCAGTGAGAAACAATTCAAGAGCAATGAGTTGGCCAGGTGCAGTGGCTCATGCCTGTAATCCCAGCACTTTGGGAGGCCGAAGCAGGCGGATCATGAAGTCAGGAGATAGAGACCATCATGGCTAACACAGTGAAACCCCATCTCTACTATAAAAAATACAAAAAAATTTAGCCAGGCGTGATGGCGGGCGCCTGTAGTCCCAGCTACTGGAGAGGCTGAGGTAGGAGAATGGCGTGAACCTATGAGGCAGAGC
Organism: Macaca mulatta; assembly: GCF_049350105.2. Taxonomy (NCBI): domain Eukaryota; kingdom Metazoa; phylum Chordata; class Mammalia; order Primates; family Cercopithecidae; genus Macaca; species Macaca mulatta. Next base: position 63,078,086 of record NC_133421.1, read on the forward strand.
TTGCAATGAGTTGAGTTCGCACCACTGCATTCCAGCCTAGGCAACAGAGCAAGACTCTGTCTTAAAAAAAAAAAAAAAGAGCAATGAGTTCACTTTTTTTTTTTTTTTTTTTTTTTTTTTTTTGAGACGGAGTCTGGCTCTGTCGCCTGGGCTGGAGTGCAGTGGCCGGATCTCAGCTCACTGCAAGCTCCGCCTCCCGGGTTCACGCCATTCTCCTGCCTCAGCCTCCCGAGTAGCTGGGACCACAGGCACCCGCCACCTCGCCCGGCTAGTTTTTTGTATTTTTAGTAGAGACGGGGTTTCACCGTATTAGCCAGGATGGTCTCGATCTCCTGACCTCGTGATCCGCCCGTCTCGGCCTCCCAAAGTGCTGGGATTACAGGCTTGAGCCATCGCGCCCGGCAGCAATGAGTTCACTTTATGCTGATCTACTGGAGATGAACATTCCTTTATTGACTGACTGACTGACTGATTGAGACAGCATCTCACTTCCATAAGACAGACTGGAGGGCAGTAGTGCGATCTCAGCTCACTGCAGCCTCAACTTCCTGAGCTCAGGTGATTCTCCCATCTCAGCCTCCCGAGTAGATGGGACTACAGGTGTGCCACCATACCCAGCTAATTTTTTGTATTTCTAGTAGTGACAAGGTTTCACCATGTTGCCCAGGCTGGTTTCAAAGCCCTGAGCTCAAGCAACCCACCCACCTCAGTCTCCCAAAGTGCCAGATATGATTCTGTTGTACGTATATAACAGAATACTATTCAGCCTTTAAAAAAAGAAGAAAATTCTGCAATATGCAACATGGAGATGAAAATTCAGCAGCTAGTTCTAGTCTGGTGAACTTCTGCGTCCAGAAGCCTCCACTTCCCTGTGTGACCTTCATAGGAATTGTTACCCAGGAGGCCTGGACTAGGCATGCAGGTTTCCTGACGTGTTCCAGTCCTCTGTTGTCGGTTCAGCAGTGGGCTGGCCACCACCAGCAATCACTTCTTACCTGCCACTATCAGAACACACGACATGCGGCCGGGCGCGGTGGCTCAAGCCTGTGAATCCCAGCACTTTGGGAGGCCGAGACGGGCGGATCACGAGGTCAGGAGATGGAGACCATCCTGGCTAACACGGTGAAACCCCGTCTCTACTAAAAAATACAAAAAACTAGCCGGGCGAGGTGGCGAGCGCCTGTAGTCCCAGCTACTCGGGAGGCTGAGGCAGGAGAATGGCGTAAACCCGGGAGGCGGAGCTTGCAGTGAGCTGAGATCCGGCCACTGCACCCCAGCCTGGGCAACAGAGCAAGACTCTGTCTCAAAAAAAAAAAAAAAAAAAAAAAAGAAAACATGACATGGTAGAAATACACTCACAGGCCCGAGGAGGTCCAAAGCAAGAACTGCGACTCCAGAGAGAAAGAGAGGGCCACAGGAGCCAATAAATCTACCCGTGTTTACTCCTCCTTTCCATATCTTGCTTTCTCCTTCTCCCGCTATTTGAGTCCCACTGTTCCCTGTGAGGTGGGAAGGCCTGCTAAAAGAAACTTCATTCAAAGGCCTGAGCAGGAACGTTCTCTAAAGATTTTTTTTTGAAAAGGAGTCTCGCTCTGTTGCCCAGGCTGGAGTGCAATGGCACAATCTCTGCTCACTGCAACCTCCGTCTCCTGGGTTCAAGCCATTCTCCTGCCTCAGCCTCTTGGGTAGCTGAGATTACAGGTGCACGCCACCACACCTGGCAAATTTTTGTATTTTTAGTAGAGACAGGGTTTTGCCATGTTGGCCAGGCTGGTGTCAAACTCCTGATCTCAAGTGATCCACCCTACTCGGCCTCCCAAAGTGCTGGGATCACAGGCATAAGCCACTGCTCCCTGCCTTCTCCGAAGAATTATTATTTTTTTTTTTTGAGATGGACTTTTGCTCTTGTCACCCAGGCTGGAGTGCAATGGCGCGATCTTGGCTCACTGCAACCTCCATCTCCCGGGTTCAAGCAATTTTCCTGCCTCAGCCTCCCAAGTAGCTGGGATTACAGACATGCGCCACCATGCCCGGCTAATTTTTGTATTTTTAGTAGAGACAGGGTTTCACCATGTTGGCAAGGCTGGTCTTGAACTCCTGACCTCAGGTGATCTACCTGCCTTGGCCTCCCAAAGTGCTAGGATTACAGGCATGCGCCACCACGCCAGTCCCCTCTGAAGATCTATAAAGCAGTAGGGCAAGAGAAAAAGACAGGTAAAGGAGGTCGGTGGCTCATGCCTGTAATCCTAGCACTTTGGAAGACCGAGGCAGGCAAATCGCTTAAGCCCAGGAGTTCAAGACCAGCCACCAGCCTGGGCAACATGGCAAAACCCCGACTCTTCAAAAAATACAAAAATTAGTCAGGTGAGGTGGCATGTGCCTGTAGTCCCAGCTACTCGGGTGGCTAAGGCAGGAGAATCACCTGAGCCTGGGGAGGCAGAGGCTTCACTGAGCCATGATTGTGCCACTGCACTTCAGCCTGGGCGAGAGTGCAAGACTCTGCCTCAAAAAAAAGAAAGAAAATGTATGGACAGAACAGAACTGGGGTGGAATGTAGGAGAGAAATTGAGCAGACTAAAGAATAAATCTGTCCCTCACACCATACCCAAAAGTGAACTCAAAATGGATTACAGACTTAAACGTAAGAGCTAAAACTATACATACTCCAGCACTATTCACAAGAGCTAAGATGTGAAAACAAATCCATCAGCAGATGATAAAGAAAATGTGGTACACATATACAACAGAATACTATTCAGCCTTAATAAAAGAAGGAAATTCTGCAATATGCAACATGGACGAACCTTGAGGACATTACGCTAAGTGAGATCAGCTAGTTGCAGAAAGACATATATTGCATGATTCTCCTTATATCAGGTTTCAAAACAGTCAAATTCACAGAAACAAAGAGTGGAATGGTGGTTGCCAGGGGCTGGGGGCACGGGGAGATGGGGAGTTAATCAGTAGGCATAAAGTTTCAGTCAAGCGAGATGAATACGCTCTAGAGAGCTGCGCTATGACACTGTTCCCATGGTCATCAATAACATAAATGTACACCTAAAATTTTGTTATGAGAGTAGATCTCATGTTAAATGTTCTGACCACAATAAAATAAAATAAAATAAAAAAAGAAAGAAAGAGCTGAAACTCTAGTTGGGAGGACTACTTGAGGCCAGAAGTTTGAGAACAAAACAAACGAGTAAATCTTCATGACCTTGGGTTAGGCAACGTCTTCTTAGATATAACACCAAAAGCACACACAACAAAAAAACAGATAAATTGGACTTTATTAAAGGTAAAAACTTGAACTTCAAAAGATACCATAAGAAAAATGAAAAAGGCAGGTCAGGTGCAGTGGCTCATGCCTGTAATCCCACCACTTTGGGAGGCCGAGGCGGGGGGATTGCTTGAGGCCAGGAGTTCGAGACCAGTCTGGCCAACACGGCAAAACCCCATCTCTACTAAAAATACAAAAATTAGCCTGGTGTGGTGGCGGGTCCCTGCAATCCCAGCTACTCAGAAGAATGTGGCAGGAGAATTGCTTGAAGCTGGGAGGCCGAGGCTGCAGTGAGCCAAGATTGTGCCACTGCACTTCAGCCAGGGCGACAGAGCAAAAACTCTATCTCAAAAAAAAAAAAAGAAAAATGAAAAAGACAACTCAATGAATGGGATAAAATATTTGCAAATCATATATATGATAAGGGACCTGTATCTAGAATATAAAAAGAATTCTTATAACGCAATAATAAGAAGACAACCCAATTTAATAATGGGCAAAAAGATTTTTGTAAATGGGCAAAGAATTTAATAGACAATCTCCAAAGAAAAGATACCAGTGAAGGCTGGGGATGGTGGCTCATGCCTGCAATCCCAGTCCTTTTGGAGGCCAAGGCAGGAGGACCACTTGAGGCCAGGAGTTCAGGACCAGCCTGGACAACAAAGTGAGACCCTGTCTCTACAACAACAACAAAAAGAAAATGTACAGGCCAGGCGCACGCCTGTAATCCCAGCACTCCGGGAAGCCAAGGCAGGTGGATCACCTGAGGTCAGTAGTTTGAGACCAGCCTGGCCAACATGGTGAAACCCCGTATCTGCTAAGAATACACAAGTTAGCGGGGCGTGGTGGCGGGTACCTGTAATCCCAGGTACTCAGGAGGCTGAGGCAGGAGAATCACTTGAACCCAGGAGGTGGAGGTTACAGTGAACCGAGATCGTGGCACTCCAGCCTGGGTGACAGAGCAAGACTGTCTCAAGGAAAAAAACAAAGAAAAGAATATGTAGGCCGGGCGCGGTGGCTCAAGCCTGTAATCCCAGCACTTTGGGAGGCCGAGGCGGGTGGATCACGAGGTCAGGAGATCGAGACTATCCTGGCTAACATGGTGAAACCCCGTCTCTACTAAAAATACAAAAAACTAGCCGGGCGTGGTGGCGGGCGCCTGTAGTCTCAGCTACTTGGGAGGCTGAGGCGGGAGAATGGCGTGAACCCGGGAGGCGGAGCTTGCAGTGAGCCGAGATCACGCCACTGCACTCCAGCCTGGGAGACACAGCGAGACTCCGTCTCAAAAAAAAAAAAAAAAAAAAAGAATATGTATAAATGGCCAATAAGTACATGAAAAGATGCTCAACATCATTAGCTATCACAGAAATGCCAATCAAAGTCACAATGAGGCTGGGTGCAGTGACTCATGCCTGTAATCCCAGCACTTCGGGAGGCTGAGGCAGGTGGATCACCTGAGGTCAGGAGTTTGAGACTAGCCTGGCCAACATGGTGAAACCTCATCTCTACTAAAATACAAAAATTAGCCGGGCGTGGTGGCAGGTGCCTGTAATCCCAGCTACTGAGGAAGCTGAAGCAGGAGAATTGCTTGAACCCAGGAGGCGGAGGTTGCAGTGAGCCGAGATCACACTACTGCACTCCAGCCTGGGCGACAGAGTGAGACTCTCTGTCTCGGAAAAAAAAAAAAAAAGAAATCACAATGTGATACCAATTCACACCCAACAGAATGACTTTAATGTCTTTAAAAAGACAGTAACAAGTGTTGACAAGGATGCAGAGATACCGGAACTCTTATACACTGCTGGTAGACATGTAAAATGGTACAGCCACTTTAGAGAACAGTTTGACAGTTCCTCAAATGGTTAAATACAGAGTTACCATCAACTGCTCCTGCTCCTCTGATCCCCATGGTAAGGTTTCACACATACCTGGTTCTTAAAATGGCCAACAAGTATCAAGCCAGGTCTACCTCCCATAGTCTCCATGCTCCTCTCTGAGGCCATCTCTTCCCTAATTCCAAACCCTTGGAACTGTATTTCATCCACTAAAACACTGGTTTTCGCTCTTCACTAGTTCTTCCCTGACAGGTGCAAAGTCTTCTGACTTTTCTCCTTGTTTCCTACACATTCTTCCTCCACAAAATCCACGGGCTCTCGTCCATGAGAGCAGCTTCTGTGATAACACCAAGTTCAAAGTCCTCTCTTTTTCCACCTAGAAGTAAACCAATCACCTCATGAAAGGGTAACTAACTTTTGCTGTAAAGACATATCCATCGTTCCTATCTGATACACCATTAGCCACAGACTACTAGCATGCCTAAACAGGTGAGAAACTAAAGAAAAGGCAGTATCGCCGGCGCGGTGACTCAAGCCTGTAATCCCAGCACTTTGGGAGGCCGAGACGGGCGGATCACGAGGTCGGGAGATCGAGACCATCCTGGCTAACACGGTGAAACCCCGTCTCTACTAAAAAAATACAAAAAACTAGCCGGGCGAGGTGGCGGGCGCCTGTAGTCCCAGCTACTCGGGAGGCTGAGGCAGGAGAATGGCGTGAACCCGGGAGGCGGAGCTTGCAGTGAGCTGAGATCCGGCCACTGCACTCCAGCCTGGGCGACAGAGCGAGACTCCGTCTCAAAAAAAAAAAAAAAAAAAAAAAGAAAAGGCAGTATCTGAAATCTCAGATGACAAAATGTTACAAAGTAGGCTTTTTTTGAAGGGGGGAAATCTCCAAAAAAGTGCAGCAGTCCACCGACGGCAATGTGGCCCTGATCCCTTAGACAAGCGCAAGATTATACACTCTTCTTCTAGGCAGATGTCTCCAGTTTCCAAATGGGGACACTGAAGTACTAGACCTTACTGCAGACCAGGATGAAGCAGTAAAACTTAGGACTAACTGGCCTCTGAAGCGTAGCCTGTCCAGGGCAGTGGTGGGAAGTTCCCATGAGATGCCTGTTCATTATGTCCAGCTGCACAGATCTTGCTTAAAGTCAATGCCCTTCCAACTAGCCCCTCAAACAAACTTTCAACTTAAAGTTAGCAAAGAAAAAAGATGACCACTTTGTCCAAGAGAGTAGGACTCACAGATACCTAATCATCAGCTATTGAGAAGCTTCATACCCACATCTGGACAGACTCATGCCTGCCTATCGGAACACCATGCATCACACACACTCCCAGGACCTGACATGCATAGGCACATAACCCAGAGCATACACTCACCTTCTCTAACCAGACTATAACTTCCCATCTATCCTGAGACTTGGCTGAGAGAGAGAAAAAGCAACAGGAGGCAAAGAAAACAAGACCAGCCACTCAGGCACCACCCTTGGCTGATACAGTCCCATGGTGCTAGACAATGAGTGGCATCTCTTGCTGTGACCACAGGCAAGCTAATCCTCCACCCGAGGCCTCCTTTTCTTCATGTGTAAAATGAGGGACCCGAAGTTCCTTGTGGCTAGCTGTAATACACCTGACTCTCAGGCCTCTACCAGTTCTCTACAGACGGGTTGCTTTCTGTGAGAAACAGAACTGGCAGAGAGAGGCCTGGTAGAGTGAGAAGCAGGATGCAGAACAAAATCAAGGAGTGACTTCCAGAAAGGGACATGGGGTTCATATTCTGATCACCCAGTTTCCCTAGAAATGCTGTCAGATAACCCCTGGGGCAGCAGGAAGACCGAGTCACAAACTGGGCTGGATTGTTGGCCCGAAGCAGCTCCTAGAGGTCTGGGCATTATACCACTGGTACTCCCTATCCTGGCAGGACCCTCACTAACACCAGTGATGACAGTGAAAACAGTAACCTGCCCAAGACCAAGAAACCACAGAGACCTCAATTTACACGTGCACTTTTCTAAATGACAGGTCAAGATCTAAAACCCTAGCTCAGATTACGGTTCATCCATCTCCACCCAAAGGCACCTTCAGCCCCTCTGCCAAAGCAATGTAAAGTCTTGCTGGCCCTCTTTGTCATCGCTTGGTCTTGTGGGCAATTTCAAGCACTCACAAGTGAACCTAAAGAACTGAAATCCACAGGAAACCCAAGCTTGATCCTCCTTATTCCAAAATTCTAGTTAGTGAAGTTGGTGTTTCGGGTCCTTTGACTTCCTTTGCTCATTCCTAGTGTGGGGATTCATAAAGAAATGGTCAGAAGGCAAAGAGCAAGTGGTTGGAAAAGGGAGAAGAAAGACCCTGAACAAACACCACATAAACAGTCTTCCAGCTCAAACACCGTCAGCATCCAACTTCCTGGCAGGGGCTGTTGAACAATCTCAAAGCACCCTAAGGACCCAGGGGACCGATCTCTCCTATCTAGGGCCATAATCACTATGCATCATCACACCCTTGCATCCACACAACAGATAAGTCAACATCTTTGAAATGATCACCTTCAAAAACTATGGGAAGTCATATTATTTCTACTATGAATAGTCCCTCCTTATAACCAGGCATCCTCTTCTCTCAAATGGTTAATAGCCATTCTCTCTTCTCCCTAACCCGGAGACACCTGGGTAAAGTGTCTGCTTCAAGGAAGCCTAAGCTTCTCCAGTTAATACATCTTGTTCAAGAGAAAAAAAAAAGGAAACCCAGGGTGGAGTTCTACATTCAAGGGTAAGGAGGCCTGGAGGATAGGAAAATTTGAGCAGCCACAACAAACGATCAGAAAGAGAGGACTATTTGGGCAGACCACTGCTACTTGACAAAGCTGGCAGCCGGCTATAAGGAACAAGAGGAAATATACATGCAACAAATAGGGTGAGGGAGTAAGAGGAGAAGGTGCAGGGATGAAAGCGACTCCACTGCACCCAGGCCTTGCCTTTGCGCTCCAGGGCTGCCCCAAGCGAGCACGCCACACGCAGAAAGCCAGAAGGGCTGGAGGGAAGGGGAGGTGGCGACGGCAGACTACAGAGACACCAGGCCTCGCGTGGAGTGCGGGGAGTGTACACGGGGCCGAACGGCGTGCAAGGGTGGGGTGGGCGTGCAAGTGGCTTGGCGAGGGGTGGCAAGCGTCACCGGCAGGGCCTGCGGGGCAAAGGCCCAGGGCTGCGGGGGGCGTGGGAGCGCGCGGGGCCGCGCTCAGAGGGGCGCGCAGGAGCTGGTTACCGTGTGGTTCACCCCCCACATCAGGACGCTGAGGATCGGCTCGCTGGCCCGGAATAGCTTCACTTTCTGGCACACGAAATGCTTCTTCTTGGTCTTGGTCTTGCTGGCGCTGAGCGGCGCCACCGCCACCGCCGTGGTGCTGGTGCAGTTAGACGACATGCCCGGGGCGGCGGCGGCGGCGGCGGCGGCGAAAGGGGGGCGGTGGAGACAGCGCACAAGCCAGCGGCCTCAGGCCTCCCCCGGACCGATCCCCACCCCCGCTCCCTTACCGCACCATGGTCGCGCCCGTCCCGTTACCTCCCCACCCCGCCCCGGTGGTTCCGTCCGCCCCACGCCCCGCCCTCCCGCCCCGCCCCGGGGAGCCGGCCGGCCCGCTCCGCACCCCGCCCCCAGGCGGTGCAGCAGCCCTGCAGTCCCCTGGCCCCGTCCTCCCCACTCGCGTGGTACGGCCCGTCCCGGGGAGGCAGCGGCCGCCCCGCCCGCCCCTCCTCCCCGGGCCTGACACAAACCCGCCTGGCCTCCGAACGCCTCGGGGCCCCGCACCGGAGCGGGAAGAGGAGGAGGGCTGGGCAGGCGTAGCTGTGGATCGCGGGAGGGGCTCCCCGCCTGGGCCCCCCAACGCCAGGGTTTGGCTCTTTCCCTCAACCCGAATGCCAAGATGGCGGCGACGCCACCGCTCCGGAAGGGAAGGAGGGGCGGGAATGCGAGGAGGGCGGGACGTACCATGCCCACCCCGGGGGAGAGGAGGGACGCAGCCAGGGGAAGAGGAAGTCCAGCCTGGAAAGCCAAGGAACGCCCCCTCGCTCCACCCAAGCGTGGATCTACCCACTCCGCTGGGTCCCGGGCGCGCTCCACCCGCGGGGCACGCCCCTTTCCCCCAGGGCCAATGAGAAGCAGGCCGGGAACATTGGTTTTTATGAATGGGCCCCGCGCCCACCCACCTGCTGCCTGGTCTCCCCGCAAAGGGTCAGAGCTCAGAGGCCGCCAGCACCTTCGGACACCTATCCCACTAATCGTCTTACTCTGGCTCATTTCGTAAAATCTTTGACTAAACTGCCCCACGCTTTGTTACATAATTCTCAGATGAGGGATCTCCATATATTCGACACAAATCACAGGTCAACGTTGTTCTTTCTGTATGGAAATTCGTAAATATGGTACTCCACAGGTGGTCGCTCTTTAAACAGTTACAAAAATAAATGTGGCCTTTATTACCAATTAATAAAATAAACATAATTAACCCCGGCATAAGGAAGCATGATGAAGTGATTAAATGAAAAAACTTACGTTACATTCTCTAGGGAAAGATCGGGTTTCAAGCATTACAGTGCCTGGCATCGTAAGTGTTGAAAAACAGAAATCCAAATACATTTTAAGCAGAATTAGGAATCAGCAGAACAAGGAAATCGCCCTGCTAATGTGCGGGTCAAGAGGGCCTAGGAGTTCATTGGTCAAATGAGGGCTTCTGGTGAAAGAATAGAGAAGGGAAAAGGAGTAAAGATAGAAGAGGGCCCCTTGAGGGTTTTTTTTGTTTTTTTAGTACCTGACTGAAAGAGACTAGCAAACAACTCCTGAAAATCTGTAATTGTAATCTTCATTTCTTACACAGTAAGAAATGAAGCCGTGAAATTAAAAGCTTCCATTTTATTTTCCTTTAGGAGCCATGGAGCATATTGGCAATTTGGTTCTGACTCCTAAAATCATTTTACTATACCTTTACACTGCCTACATTGGAGACTGCAAGCAGTGGAAAAGAAGATACTCCAGATCCTGTCGATAAACCCAGGCTCCTCCTAAATCAGCCAGATTCAGAGAAAAACGAGCTGGCCTGCCTTATTTTATTCCTTGCCATCAAGGTTCAATGCGGTTCTATTACCTAGTAAAGTCACTGACCAAACAAGGTATTTTCACAAAGCCAACCTTTTTTAAAAGCATGTAAGAATTATACATTTGTACATATACACATTACACTTTTACATCCAAAGATCAAATAGTTAACAGTTCATTTAGGGCTGTTTGTATTGTTTGATTTTCCAGATTCTGTCACTCCCTTGGCTTTGACCTAACCTGACATCATTCTGTCACATTATCTTTTTTTTTTTAATTTTTTATTTTTTTTGAGATGAAGTCTCGCTCTGTTGCCCAGGCTGGAGTGCAGTGGTGCGATCTCGGCTCACTGCAAGCTCCGCCTCCCGGGTTCACGCCATTCTCCTGCCTCAGCCTCCCGAGTAGCTGGTACTACAGGCGTCCACCACCATGTCTGGCTAGTTTTTTGTATTTTTAGTAGAGATGGGTTTTCACCATGTTAGCCAGGATGGTCTCGATCTCCTGACCTCGTGATCCACCTGCCTTGGCCTCCCAAAGTGCTGGGATTACAGGCGTGAGCCACCGCGCCCGGCAACATCATCTTCTGAATCAAGTAAACATGAATTTGTCTCGTAAGCATAATCTATCTGGGTGACACCAGAGAGGTTTCTGAAGGGTCTGGTGTACACTGAGGCAGTGAAATAGGTCTGTTGGCACAGGTAAGAAGGAAGTGGCATGATAAACATCACAACCCCAGGGAACGGCCTTCCAGAGCGGCACAAGCACTCCCACCAAGATGGTCCCGTGCCCACCCATTCAAGAGTCAAAACCCAAAGTTACTGAGTGTCCCACAAAGCAAGTTACACTAGCTCACAAAGGAAGTGAGCTGTTCCAGGACTGGATGGAGCAGGGTCACTTTGAACAGTGGTGGTTTGATATCTGTGAAAGAAGTCATTCGAACTCTTATAAAGAGAATTAAGGGGTCAGCAGCTTCCCTGGAAAATGCAGGAAAACCAGTAAGAGAGGGGACAGTTTTCATCTTTTCATAAAGTTCTTCTCCAGAGCTAGCGAAGTTCTCTGTAGAGAGTAGATATTCCGCTTCACCCGATCCTCCAGGGAGGAAGTAGATGCACTCTCCAGCTTCATGCGGCTAGGAAGAGAAGACAGGCAAATGGAAGTCAAAAACATTTTCAATCGGTCAACTATTCTGGCAGTTTCAGAGGAAATGGGTTGTTAGCCATAGAGCAGCTGTAAAACCACAACCTCTTTTAAGCCCCCATAGATAACTTGAGTGACTCCACCTGGAACCAAATGTTTTTAAACCAGTGTCCATGAGGGAAAATGTATCTGTTTTGCAAAATAAGTCAAAGCCTCATTGGAAAAAGGCTTCCTGGGCCATGAATTCTTATTTAAAAGGAAGGTCAAGGAATTTCAATGATTTAGAAAATACCAAATTCACTTTTCCTCCCCTCAAATGAAAAACATCCCACTGTGTGGTCAGAAACGAGGAGTAGCAGCCAAGGTTACAATGCCTGTAACTAGCAGCCTCGTTGCACAAGGCTGGGCTCCATGTGCAAACACAGAAACACTGGAACGTGAACCACCTGCCAGCCTGCCATCTTAAGACCTTCCCCATGAAAGCCCCCGGCAGGAAGAAGATGCACTCACTGGATGAACTTCCCATCCCGGGAGTCCAGCTTCTCTAGCCTCTGCTCCCGTTCCTCATCTTTAGCGTGCCTCTTGAGGATGTTCAGTCTCTCCTCCTCCCGCCATTTGGCGTTTTCCATCATCTCTTGCCGTTTTCGCTCTAATTCCTCTGCGGAGAGTTTTCTGTTGAGCACAGAAACCATCCGATCAGGTCTCTCCCAGCAAAAAACACAGAAGTAGCACAAGAAGCACAGAAGCCAGGTAGCACCCCAAGCTCTCCAGTTCACTGCTCTCTCCAAGTGCAAGGCCAGCCTGAGTTTCCTTCTAACATCCTGGTCAGGAGGTTTCATCCAAATTTCAAAGGCTTTTAGTAAAGTATTCCATAATCTCACTCAGTAATCTCTAGAGTGATTATTATGAAATATGAAATATGAAATAAATTGGGAACTCATCAGGAACCTAAACCTGTAGTAATTATATCCCAATGGTTTGCTCAACAATTTACCAAAGAACAGAAGTCTAGGTTATCCATGTAAATGTTAACATCTACCATCTAACTACCCATTGGAGACTAGAAATTCATGACACAGCCTGTGAGTACATTACTTTAGGACTAAGCTAGAAGCCAGAAGTTGAAGAATAACTTAGCCTCAGAAAATAATAAATAGGGCCAGGCCTAGAGGCTCACGCCTGTAATCCCAGCACTTTGGGAGGCCGAGGCAGGCAGATCACCTGATGTCAGGAGTTCGAGACCAGCCTGGCCAATGTGGGGAAACCCTGTTTCTACTAAAATTACAAAAATAAGCCAGGTGTGGTGGTGTGTACCTGTAATCCCAGCTACTTGGGAGGCTGAGGCAGGAGAATCACTCGAACCTTGGAGGCAGAGGTTGCAGTGAGCCAAGATCGCACCACTGCACTCCAGCCTGGGCAACAGAGCGAGACTCTGTCTCAAAAAAAAAAAAAAAAAAAAAAACCCTCCAAACAAAAAACAATTTACTATTAAAAATCTGCTTCAGAGGCCGGGCGCGGTGGCTCACGCCTGTAATCCCAGCACTTTGGGAGGCTGAGGCGGATGGATTACGAGGTCAGGAGATCGAGACCATCCTGGCTAACACAGTGACACCCTGTCTCTACTAAAGAATACAAAAAATTACAAAAACTGGGCATAGTGGCGAGCGCCTATAGTCCCAGCTACTGGGGAGGCTGAGGCAGAATGGCGTGAACCCAGGAGGCGGAGGTTGCAGTGAGCCGAGATTGCACCACTGCACTCCAGCCTGGGCGACAGAGCGAGACTCCATCTCAAAAAAAAATAATAATAATAAATAAATAAATAAATCTGCTTCAGAGATAATAAATGAAAGATATTAGAGCATTCAAATGAGAGTAGGAGACTTTAAAAAAAAAACGAAAACGACTGCCAGGCATAGTGGCTCTAGCCCGTAATCCCACCACTTTGGGAGGCTTAGGCAGGAGGATTGCTTGAGTCCAAGAGTTTGAGACCAGCCTAGGTAACAAAGTGAGACCTCCCATCTCTGCTAAAAAAAAAAAAAAAATTTATTTTTAATTAGCTGGGCGTGGTGGCATACCCTTGTACCCCCAACTAATTGGAAGGCTGAGGTAGGGGGATCAGTTGAACCCAGGAGTTTGAGGCTGCAGTGAGCCATGATCGCCCCAATGCACTCCAACCTAGGCAACACAGTGAGACTTTGTAGGGAGAATAAAGAAGTTATCAAAGAAATAATACAAGAAAATTTCCTAGAACTCAAAGACATGGTTTAGATTGTAGGAAGCAAATACTGACACTAGGAAAAAATACACACATCATACAAGAAAGGAAATGTAACCTCTATATTCTGCTTGGCTTAGGAATGAAAAGTATCAGTAAACAATATTTATATATCATACAAGTATGAATCCACATACTAATTGAACCAAAAATTCTGATATAACCATACTGAAAAGATAGGGATAGAAGAAACATGGGACAAGGAGTGTATGAAAGCTCATTTACACTAAGAGATTATTTACTATACCAGTAAGAAAATATCTGGGCTGGGCACATTGGCTCACGCCTGTAATCCTAGCACTTTGGGAGGCCAAGGCAGGTAGATCATGAGGTCAGGAGATCAAGACCATCCTGGCTAACACAGTGAAACCCCTGTCTCTACTAAAAATACAAAAAATTAGCTGGGCGTGGTGGCGGGCACCTGTAGTCCCAGCTACTCGGGAGGCTGGGGCAGGAGAATGGCGTGAACCTGGGAGGTGGAGCTTGCAGTGAGCCAAGATCGCACCACTGCACTCCAGCCTGGGCAACAGAGTGACACTCCGTCTCAAAAAAATAAAATAAAAGAATAAAACAGTAAGAATATATCTAAGATCTGGCCAGGTGCGGTGGCTCACACCTGTAATCCTAACACTTTGGGAGGCCAAGGCAGGTGGATTGCCTGAGCTCAGGAGTTCGAGACCAGCCTGAGCAACACATTGAAACCCCATATAAACTAAAAATACAAAAATTAGGGTCAGGTGCTGTGGCTCATGCCTGTAATCCCAACACTTCGGGAGGCCGCAGCGGGCAGATCACCTGATGTCAAGAGTTCAAGACCAGCCTGACCAATATGGTGAAACCTCATCTCTACTAAAAAATACAAAAATTAGCTGGGCATGGTGGCATGTGCCTGTAGTCCCAGCTACTCAAGAAGCTGAGGCAGGAGAATTGCTGGAACCCAGGAGGCAGATGTTGCAGTGAGCCAAGATCATGCCACTGCACAGCAGCCTGGGCAATAGAGCGAGACTCGATCTCAAAAAAAAAGGCTGGGCACGGTGGCACTCTGGGAGGCCAAGGCAGGCAGATCACCTGAGGTTGGGAGTTCGAGATCAGCCTGACCAACATAGAGAAAGCCCGTCTCTACTAAAAATACAAAACTTAGCTGGGCGTGGTGGCGCATGCTGTAATCCCAGCTACTTGGGAGGCTGAGGCGAGAGAATCACTTGGGCCCAGGAGGCAGAGGATGTGGTAAGCCGAGATTCGGTCATTGCAGTCCAGCCTCAGCAACAAGAGTGAAACTCCATCTCAAAAAAAAAAAACAAAAAAATAGCTGGGCATGGCATCGTGTGCCTGTAGTCCCAGCTACTAGGGAGGCTGGGACAGAAGAATCACTTGAACCCAGGAGGCAGAAGTTGTAGTGAGCCAAGATTGTGGCACTGCGCTCCAGCCTGAGAGACAGAGCGAGATGCTGTCTCAAAAAAAAAAAGAAGAAAGAAAAAAGAAAATATCTAGTATCTAAAATTGATGGATGAAGAGGCAGCAACATATTTGTATTTTTAGGAATACATAGTATGAAAAGAAACTACTGAAAAAGCTGAAAGTAGTTGCCTTTGGGTAGCATGACTGAAAGTGGGGTCAGGCAGAGCAAAGAACTACTAGCTTTTGTTTTTTTTTAATGTTTTTAAAATAATTTTTTTAGAGATAGTGTCTTATTATGTGCTCAGACTGGTCTGGAACTCCTGGCCTCAAGTGATCCTCCTGCCTTGGCCTCTCAAACTGCTGGGATTACAGGTATGAGCCACCACACCCAGCAAGAATAATTGAGGGGTTTTTTTTTTGTAATTTAAGAGACAGGGTCTTGCTCTGTCACCCAAGCAAAACTGCAGTGGCTTGATCATAGCTCACTGCAACCTTAATCCCTTGACCTTAAATGATCCTCCTTGCCTTAGCCTCCCAAAGCGCTGGGATTACAAGCATGGACCACTGTGTCTGGCTTGGTTTTTGTAAAGAGATTTTTTTTTTTTTTTTTTGAGACGGAGTCTTGCTCTGTCACCCAGGCTGGAGTGCGGTGGCCGGATCTCTGCTCACTGCAAGCTCCGCCTCCCGGGTTTATGCCATTCTCCTGGCTCAGCCTCCCGAGTAGCTGGGACTACAGGCGCTCGCCACCTCGCCCGGCTAGTTTTTTGTACTTTTTAGTAGAGACGGGGTTTCACCGTGTTAGCCAGGATGGTCTCGATCTCCTGACCTCGTGATCCGCCCGTCTCGGCCTCCCAAAGTGCTGGGATTACAGGCTTGAGCCACCGCGCCCGGCCGAGATTTTTTTTTTTTCTTTTTTTTGGAGATGAAGTCTCGCACTGTCGCCTGGGCTGGTGTGCAGTGGTGCGATCTCGACTCACTGTAACCTCCGATACCTGGGTTCAAGCAATTCTCCTGTCTCAGCCTCCCAAATAGCTGGGATTACAGGCATGCGCCACCATGACCAACTAATTTTATATTTTTAGTAGAGACGGGGTTTCACCATGTTGGTCAGGATGATCTCTAACTCCTGACCTCAGGTGATCCACCCACCTCAGCCTCCCAAACTGCTGGGATTACAAGCATGAGCCACCATGCCCAGCCTTACCTTGCCCTTTCAATGTGCCTCACATGGCTAGAGGTAGGGGACGCAGACCCTTACAGGCTGACAAGATAAATAAAAGTTGGTTTGTCGAAAAGGTAATGATGGATTATCCATTTGCCCTGGTTTGGGCCCCTTCTAGATTCAGGCCTGCAGAATGTGAAGTTAATCAACTAGGCTCCTGACTCACCTGGTATATCCGGGAGCATGTCGCCTTTGGTAGACCTCTTTTTTAGGTGATGGGCTCCTAGTTTGGCCTGTCTCTCTCCTGTTCACCTTAGAGTTGTGCCTGTAACAGACACAGAGAGGAAAAAGCCTTTTTAATCCAGGGGCTTACATTGAATCTCTCAAACAATGCAAGATGAGCTAATGGTCTTAGAGGTATAATCTAAGCAGAGGGCACAAGTATGAGAAAAATAAAGGTATAGGGTTTGATGTCAGACTCACCCAGAGCTCCCAAAGCACAGTATACACCTACAGATACGTAGCTTTGGATGCCTGAGCTTTACATAGAGGTGGAAAAAAAATGATGTAAAGGAAATACCAAAGCAAAGACATTTGGGAAAGTCGATGGATGGACATCTCCAAAAGCAAAAGCAAATGCCTGCAGGGACCATGCCCCCACAGTCACAGGTTATTTCCCAGTGAATCCCACACTCACGGTTTGCTGGGCCTTGGGGACCATGACCTTCTGCCCGGGGATCGAGACCTCCTGTCCCGGGACCCTGCTTCCCTGGTACTCTTCTTGCTTGCATGTCTGGGGGGTGAGTAGGAGGAGCTTCTGGATCTGGAATGGTTCTTCATCCCATGCCCTCTCTTTTGCTCGGCTGTTAGAGGACCCTGAAGACCCTGGTTGCGGTCAGAGTTCCTGACCTACGTCATTAAGGAAAAGAGAAATTATTCACCTGGAAAATCCAGCGATTCAGGAGAAAATGCAGCCGGGCACGGTGGCTCACGTCTGTAATCCCAGCACTTTGGGAGGCCTAGGCGGGTGGATCACCTGAGGTCAGGAGTTTGAGACCAGCCTGGCCAACATGATGAAACCCCATCTCTACTAAAAATACAAAAATTAGCTGGGCCTGGTTGTAGGCACTTGTAATCCCAGCTACTCGGGAGGCTGAGGCAAGAGAATTGCTTAAACCCGGGAGGCATAGGTTGCAGTGAGTCAAGATCGCGCCACTGCACTCCAGCCTGGGCGACAGAGCAAGACTCCGTCTCAAAAGAAAAAAAGAAAAGGCAGTGAAACAGGAGATGTTACATAAGGAGCTCATTGGGCACACCAATATCATCACATAGAATTATCACAGAGAACTGTATAAACTTAGTTATCTGCAGAATCCCCTAAAAGAATCTCCTTCAGTCAGCCAGGTGCAGTCGTTCACACCTTTAATCCCAACACTTTGGGAGATGGAGGCAGGAGGACTGCCTGAGATCAAGAGTTTGACACCACTCAGAGCAACTAGTGAGACCCTGTCTCTACAAAATATTTAAAAATTAGTTGGGTATGGTAGGTCCAGCCTGGGCGACAGAGCGAGACTCCCTCTCAAAAAAAAAAAGAAAAGAATATACCTGGCTTGGGTCTTCACTATAGGTTAAGGAAGAGCAAGACGCAGAAGCATGGAGGACAGGACCTAAGGTTAAAAATACAGAAATACGAGGCCGGGCACAGTGGCTCACGCCTGTGATCCCAGAACTTTGGGAGGCTGACGCGGGCAGATAGCTTGAAGCCAGGAGTTCGAGACCAGCCTGACCAACATGGAGAAACCCCATCTCTACTAAAAATACAAAAATTAGCCAGGCATCGTGGCGGGCACCTGTAATCCCAGCTACTCAGGACAATCGCTTGAACCCAGGAGGCAGATGTTGCAATGAGCTGAGATTGCGCCACTGCACTCCAGCCTGGGCGACATGGAGAAACCCCGTCTCTACTAAAAATACAAAATCAGCTGGGTGTGGTGGCACATGCCTGTAATCCCAGCGACTCGGGAGGCTGAGGCAGGAAAATCGCTTGAACCCAGGAGGTCGAGGTTGCAGTGAGCTGAGATCGTGCCATCACACTCTAGCCTGGGCAAGAAGAGTGAAACTCCATCTCAAAAAAAACACAAAAATACAGAAATACAGAAGGCAAGCCAGGTGCCTTGAGCTTGCCCTTCCAGCTACTCAGAAGATTGCTTAAGCTCAGGAGTTTGAGACCAGCCTGGGCAAAATAATGATGCGCTGCTACTCAAAAAAAAAAAAAAACAGCCGATTTATGTTTGTCAAAAATCATCAACCTATACACTTAGGCGAGGCACACTGGCTCACGCCTGTAATCCCAGCACTTTGGGAGACCAAGGCGGGAGGATCACCTGAGGTCAGGAGTTCAAGACCATCCTGGCCAACAGGCAAAACCCTGACTCTACTAAAAATACAAAAATTAGCTGGGCATGGTGGTGGGCGTCTGTAATCCCAGCTACTTGGGAGGCTAAGGCAGGAGAATAGCTTGAACCCAGGAGGCAGAGGTTGCAGTGAGCCAAGATCACGCCACTGTACTCCAGCCTGAGTGACAAGCGAGATTCTGTCTAAAAAAAAAAAAAAAAAAACCACCTATACACTTAAAATATGTGCATTTCATGTAAATTATTTGTAGAGGGATGGGTAGAATGCCTCAATGCCCCATTGGTGGTTTAGTCTCTCTGCTCAGAGGGTCGTCAGCCACAAGAAGATGCTCAGGGATAAGAAGGGACCTGTTTCCCAGCAGCCCAGGCTTCACTGCCCACCTCCCTGCTATCCACATTGTCCAAGTGGCATATCCCACAGTCCTATAGTCACTCCTTTCAAGGAGCCCACATCCCTACCTGTAAGCCATATCCAGGGACTTTGGACAAAACAGGGGAGGAATTTGCCATCCTCTTCTGAGATCTAAGAGATTAAAATACACAGTCATTGAAAAAGAAAATACATATAGGTCCAATTTAAGTATCTTATGCTGAACCATGCTTCTTGCTTCCAATGTGACCTTTCCGCCTCCCAGCTGTTACCTGGCAGTACGTTTCTCTATTTGAACTGTTTATGCCGAAAGATGCATCAGCACAGTCAAATTTTCCTGTGAAAAAGTGTGGGCCTCGCTTCTAAGCCCCAACGCCTGAAGACATTCTCCTCTCACTTCATGCTGCTATTCCGGGGATGAATAGTGACTCAGCAGCGGCGGAGCTGACTGCTCCCACGGGAAGACACGCAGAATGGGACCACATGGGCCACCGTCCATTAAAAATAACATATATAAAGCCCACTTCAGTCTTGAAGGAATCCTAAGCTGAGATGAAACAGTCACCCCCAGGATGTCTGACCTACCTAAGACCTACTAGGCTAAAGTCAGCTCCATTAAGGGTCTCTCTCCAGCAGCATGGCCGAGATACCCACTCACATTTAGCATCTCCAGGGAACTCTAGCATTAGATGGCAAGCTCTGTGGGCACAGGGCCCATGTTCAAGTATTCATTACGGAATGCCCAGTACCTGGCAGCTCCCAGCACAGGGCAGGTGTTCATGTCTGTGGAATGAATGAGTGAATGAGCAAGTGAATCAACGAGAAGGGAGGCCAGTCGCCACATGCTCACCTCCCTGCACTGTGCTCATCCTCACTGCTGGAACGATCACTACTCGAGCTTCTGTGCTTATGTTTCTTGTGCTTCTTTTTCTTCTCCTTCTTTTTCTTCTTCTCCTTTTTTTCCAGACTCATTTGCAACTGGAAAATGCCGAGAACACAAACACACAAGATTACTGAGACCAGCTAGTGCCTGTAATTCCAGCACTTTGGGAGGCCAAGTCGAGCAGATCATCACTTGAGATCCGGAGTTGGAGACCAGCCTTGCCAACATGGCAAAACCCCATCTCTACTAAAAATACAAAAATTAGCTGGGCACCTGTAATGGCAGCTACTTGGGAGGCTGAGGTACAAGAAACACCTGAACCGGGAGGCAGAGGTTGTAGTGGGCCGAGATTGTGCCACTGCACTCCAGCCTGGGCGACAGAGTGAAACTGTGTCTCAAAAAAAAAAAAAAAAGATTACTGGCTGGGCATGGTGGCTCACTCCTGTAATCCCAGTACTTTGGGAGGCTGAGGCGGGAGGATCACAAGGTCAGAAGTTCAAGATCAGCCTGGCCAATATGGTGAAACCCCATCTCTACTAAAAATACAAAAATTAGCAGGGTGTGGTGATGTGTGCTTGTAGTCCCAGTTACTCAGGAAGCTGAGGCAGAAGAATCACTTGAACCCAGGAGGCAGAGGTTGCAGTGAGCCGAGATCGCACTGCTGCACTCTAGCAGCCTGGGTGACAGAGTGAGACTCCATCTCATTAAAAGAAAAAAAAAAAAAAAAGCCCAGGCACGGTGGCTCACACCCGTAATCCCAGCACTTTGGGAGGCCGAGGTGGGCAGATCACGAGGTCAGGAGATCGAGACCATCCTGGCTAACACAGTAAAACACCGTCACTACTAAAAACACAAAAAATTAGCTGGGCGTGGTGGCAGGCACCTGTAGTCCCAGCTACTCGGGGGGCTGAGGCAGGAGAATGGTGTGAACCCAGGAGGCGGAGCTTGCAGTCAGCTGAGATCACGCCACTGCACTCCAGCCTGGGCAACAGAGTGAGACTCCACCTCCAAAAAAAAAAAAAAAAAGATTACTGAGACCCCAGTCAGTCTCCTTTGAGGGGTGTGGCTCATGCACAAACTGCCTGACTCCATGCCTCTGGGTCTACAGAAGTCCAGGACATTATGGGGGTTCCCTGTCAACACACCAGGGGAAGGGTCTTCACCCAGGCTGTGCACTAACAACCCCAACTACTGAACTGGTATCTGGTAGGTGAGACTAAGAATTTGTGTTTTTAAACAGTCACCAAAACCACTGCCTAGGAGTTTCCATTCTGTGTCAAAGGAATTCCCATTCCATTGAAAGCAGTCAGGAACTGCAAGGTCAAGCTTTAATTTTCCTTACCAACTGATCCAAGACACAATTACATAATATGTCATGTGAATAAGTGGGCCCTAGAAGCCTTTTTTTTTTTTTTTTTTTTTTGAGACGGAGTCTCGCTCTGCCGCCCAGGCTGGAGTGCAGTGGCCGGATCTCAGCTCACTGCAAGCTCCGCCTCCCGGGTTCACGCCATTCTCCTGCCTCAGCCTCCCGAGTAGTTGGGACTACAGGCGCCCGCCACCGCGCCCGGCTAGTTTTTTGTATTTTTTAGTAGAGACGGGGTTTCACCGTGTTAGCCAGGATGGTCTCGATCTCCTGACCTCGTGATCCGCCCGTCTCGGCCTCCCAAAGTGCTGGGATTACAGGCTTGAGCCACCGCGCCCGGCCAGCCTTTTTTTTTTTTTTTTTGAGACAGAGTTTCGCTCTTGTTGCCCAGGCTGGAGTGCAATGACACGATCTTAGCTCACTGCAACCTCCATCTCCTAGGTTCAAGCGATTCTCCTGCCTTAGCCTCCCCTTAGCTGGGATTACAGGCATGCACCACCACCCCGGCTAATTTTGTATTTTTAGTAGAGACTGGGTTTCTCCATGTTGGTCAGGCTGGTCTTGAACTCCCGACCTCGGGTGATCCACCCACGCCCAGCCCCTGGAAGCTTTATACCATGACCAAGGGCATCCTCAGACCTCCTGAACACACCGAATGGTAATGCTTTCCACACGCTTAGCCCACACTCTTTTTCTGGAAAAATGACATCACATGGTGCATTCTCCCACCCAAAAGACTTTCAACCAAAATCAAGTTTAATTAAGCTTAACAAATTAAGATTACATAAAATAACCAGCCTCACCAATATGAAGAAACCCCATCTCTACTAAAAATACAAAATATTGGCCGGGCGTGGTGGCTCACGCCTGTAATCCCAGCACTTTGGGAGGCCGAGGTGGGCGGATCACAAGGTCAGGAGATCGAGACCATGGTGAAACCCCGTCTCTACTAAAAATAGAAAAAATTAGCCGGGCGCAGGGGCGGGCGCCTGTAGTCCCAGCTACTCGGGATCCTGAGGCAGGAGAATGGCGTGAACCCGGGAGGCGGAGCTTGCAGTGAGCCGAGATTGCGCCACTGCACTCCAGCCTGGGCGACAGAGCGAGACTCCGTCTCAAAAAAAAAAAAAAAAAAAAATACAAAATAAGCCGGGCGTGGTGGCACATGCCTGTAACCCCAGCTACTAGGGAGGCTGAGGCAGGAAAATCACTTGAACCCAGGAGATGGAGGTTGCGGTGAGCCGAGATCGCACCATTGCACTCCAGCTTGGGCAACAAGATTGAAACTCCGTCTCAAAAAAAGAAAAAGATTACATAAAATAGCCACGAGATGGTCTCTAAAAGACAAAAGTTTTAGAGGCCATTCTGTTTTCCCCCGGTAAGTTGAGAGTAAATGGAGAGAGGTTCTCACGTTATATGGCTAAAAGATGCTCTTGGTGCTTATCTGATACACTACTTACCAATTCTTTGATTTTCTTCATTTTCACTGGATTATTTAATACCTCTCGTTTTTTCTCCTCCTCCTTCTTCCTAAATAGAGATAATTATAAAATTCATGACTATTTCTTTTCTCCAAATTCTATGGAGTATGACCTGGGTGTGGTGGTGTGCACACCTGTAATCCCAGCTACTTGGGAGACTGTGGGAGGAGAATCGCTTGAACCTGGGAGGCGGAGATTGCAGTGAGCCAAGATCGTGCCACTGCACTCCAGCCTGGGCGATAGAGCAAGACTCTTGTCTCTAAAAAAAAAAAAAAAAAAATCTACATGATGATGGGGCTGGGTGCAGTGGCTCATCTCACACCTGTAATCCCAACACTCTGGGAGGCTGAGGCAGGCAGATCACTTGAGGTCAGAAGTTCAAGATCAGCCTCGCCAACATGGTGAAACCTCGTCTCTAACAAAAAAAAGCCCACAAAAATTAGCCAGGTGTGGTAGCACACACCTACAGTCCTGGCTACTCGGGAGGCTGAGGTGGGAGAATAACTTAAACCCAGGAGGCAGAGGTTGCAGTGAGCTGAGATTGTGCCATTGCACTCCAGTCTGGGTGACAGAGTGAGACCCTGTCTCAAAAAAAATAAATAAATAAAAAACTACATGATGGTGTCAAAGCCAAAAATCTCCCCCAAATATAAGAGATTGTCTCAAAAAAAAAAAAAAAAAAAAAGAGTCATGCTCAGTCGTCCAGGCTGCAGTACACTGGCATGATCACAGCTCACTGCAGCCTTGATCGCCTGGGCTCAAGTGATATTGCCACATCAGCTTCCCAAGTAGCTGGGACTATAGGCACCCACCACCATGCCCAGCTAATTTTTGTATTTCTTATAGAGATGGGGTTTCACCATGTTGCTCAGGCTGATCTCAATTTCTTGGGCTCAAGCAATCCATCCATCTCAGCCTCGCTAAGTGCTGGGATTACAGGTGTGATCCACTGTACCCAGCTGTGAGTTGTTTTTGATAGGTATAGAATTTCAATTCAGAATGGCGAAAGAGTTCTGGAGACAGGCTGTGGTGATGGTTGCCCAACACTGTGAATGTATTTATTTATTTATTTTGAGACAGAGTCTTGCTCTGTTGCCCAGGCTGGAGTGCAGTGGTGCAATCTCAGCTCACTGCAAGCTCCGCCTCCCGAGTTCACACCATTCTCCTGCCTCAGCCTCTCGAGTAGCTGGGACTACAGGCGCCCACCACCACGCCCGGCTAATTTTTTGTATTTTTAGTAGAGACGGGGTTTCACCATGTTAGCCAGGATGGTCTCAATCTCCTGACCTTGTGATCCACCGCCTCGGCCTCCCAAAGTGCTGGGATTACAGGCATAAGCCACCGCGCCCAGCAACACTGTGAATGTATTTAATACACTGAACTGTACATATGAAAATGGTTAAAATGGGACATTCTATGTTACGTATATTTTACCACGATAAACTAAGACACTAAAAAAATGGGACAAAATATTTGCAACCTATACAATATCTTTGATAAATAACTATTTTTTCTTTTGTTTTATTCCAGGATATGGTTAAGATAAATAACTTTAAAGATAATTTGCAAAAGAAAAACTGTAACTAGGCCAGACATGGTGGCTCATGCCTGTAATCCCAGCACTTAGGGAGGCCGAGGTGGGCGGATGACCTGAAGTCAGGAGTTGGAGACCAGCCTGGCCAACATGGCAAAACCCCATTTCTAATAAAAATACAAAAATTAGCCGGACGTGGTGGTGGGCACCTGTAATCCCAACTATTTGGGAGGCTGAGGCAGGTAGAATTGCTTGAACCCAGGAGGTGGAGGTTGCAGTGAGCTGAGGTCGCGCCACTATACTCCAGGCTGGGCAACAGAGCGAGACTCTGTCTCAAAAAAAAAAAAAAAAAAAGAAAAGAAAAAAAAAAAACTGTAAATAAAAAATAAACATATTTAAACGTTGAATCTTATATACTGGAATTAAAATGCAAACTAAAATAAAATAAATAATAATATGCACAGTCTATCTTCATTTAGCACCCAAACTGCAACTCTAATATTACATACTAGGGTTTCAAGTAAGATTTGCAAGTTTCTTTTTGAAGGGTTCTTCTTCCCTTCCCCTCACCACCTGAAAAAAGAAATGTGGGTAAGAAGGCCTGTTCACCCACTTGGCCAGCACTACACATATTCCCAAGCTTCTAAGAAGGTGACAACCTTTTTCACCTTGTTTCTGACTCCTATTTTTGTTTAAGAGCCAAAGGTAAATGAATAAAGCTGGGCTGGTGCATTGGCCAGTATCTTTGCATATGGCCTAGGTCAGGCAGGCACACTTACTAGAGCCTCCTTCCCAGCATCAGGAAGCCCAAATGGAAACAAATCATTTATATGGCAGATAAAAGCAAAGGGAAAACTGTAAAGCAAGAGAATCAATGGCCTTAGCAGGGTCTCAAAGCATCTGCAACAAACCCCCTTCCCAGCCCCCCATTAGTACCTGATGATGAACAGTGGGTCCTCCCGGATCTTGCTGGCCATGTCAAGAAGGGAATTGGCACCTGATGGGGCAAAGATAGAGCCTGGGAGGAGTCCTGTTTCAGAAGAGCAGCCTGCCTCCTTCTCCTCCATCTTCTCAAAAACATATTTGTCAATGGGGCGCCCCAGCAGGTACTCATCACGGTTCACCATCCCACCAGGACCCTGGTACATCCAGTCCAACTTTTCTTCTTTTTTCCTGGTTCAAGGGAAGAAAAAGAAACAGAATTTCTTTAAAAAGCAGACTTCTGCAAACCTACACATAAAACCTGAACACAAGGGAGAGAGAACCACAGCTGATCAGAGAATTCATTCTACTGGCACCTACCATGCAATAAACACAGCACCCTGGCAGTGGCCGGCATCAAGAAATAGTGTGGGTTGAGGGCCGGGTGCCGTGGTTCACGCCTGTAATCCCAGCACTTTGGGAGGCAGAGGCGGGCAGATCACGAGGTCAGGAGATCGAGACTATCCTGGCTAACACGGTGAAACCCTGTCTCTACTAAAAAATACAAAAAAATTACCCAGGCGTGGTGGCAGGCGCCTTGTAGTCCCGGCTACTCAGGAGGCTGAGGTAGGAGAATGGCGTGAATCTGGGAGGCGGAGCGTGCAGTGAGCCGAGATCACGCCACTGCACTCCAGCCTCGGTGACAGAACGAGACTCCGTCTCAAAAAAAAAAAAAAAAAAAAGAAATAGTATGGGTCGCGTTCTGTGGCTCATGCCTGTAATCCCACCACTTTGGGAGGCTGAAGCGGGCGGATCACTTGAGGTCAGGAGTTCGACACTAGCCTGGCCAACATAACAAAACCCGGTCTCTACTAAAAATACAAAACATTAGCCAGGCATGGTGGTGGGTGCCTGTAATCCCATCTATTCGGAGGGGTGAGGCAGGAAAATCACTTGAACCTGGGAGGCAGAGGTTGCAGTAAGATGACGCCACTGCACTCCTGCCTGGGTGACGGAGCCAGACCTTGTCTCAAATAAATAAATAAATGGTGCCTGTCCTCATGAGGCTTACGAGTGAATAGAGAGAGAATATTCACACACATAAAGCAATTTATAAGGAAAACCAGTGTTCCTCAACATGGGGCGTGGATCTTGGCTCAGAGCTCCTCAAGTGTCCTTTACAAGGTCTTTATATTTTGCTTTCATTTCCAAGATGACCTAAAACATTGAACAAGCACATTCTACACCACCATCTTACCATCAAGAACAATTTCAGTGACCACATACGCAGTTGCATTGATTGTGCATCTTGGTGCTCGCGGGCACTCAGACACCAGCGGTAACACTACACATTCGAGGGCATGATGGGAAAAAATCAGAGGTAACTGAGTAAGTGACACTTTCAAGCCAAAAGAGCCAAACACTGAATACATGAATCATTAGGTAACTATCTGGGATTCACAAGTGAATAAACCCTGATCTCGCCATCTAGGGGCCAAATTAAGTCACAGCATCATGCCACACAAACATTTCCCTGGGGTTCTGGGAGAAAAAGTGGTGAGAAAGTGGAACCCTCATACCACAGACAGTAAAGGTAGGCTACATTCATAAGAGCATGCATGGAAGCAGCCAACACTACATTCACACTGCAAGCAGAAAAGTAGTTTCATCGACAGTATTATCTATAACCTGAAATTAAATGTTTTTTGAATATGACTTTTTTGTGCTTTTTTAATTTTTTATTTATTTTTTTTGAGACGGAGTCTCGCTCTGTCACCCAGGCTGGAGTGCAGTGGCTGGATCTCAGCTCACTGCAAGCTCCACCTCCCGGGTTTACGCCATTCTCCTGCCTCAGCCTCCCAAGCAGCTGGGACTACAGGCGCCCGCCACCTCGCCCGGGTAGTTTTTTGTATTTTTTAGTAGAGATGGGGTTTCACCATGTTAGCCAGGATGGTCTCTATCTCCTGACCTCGTGATTCGCCCGTCTCGGCCTCCCAAAGTGCTGGGATTACAGGCTTGAGCCACCGCGCCCGGCCATTTTTTTTTTTTTTTTTTTTAAAGACACAGGGTCTCACTCTGTCACCCAGGCTGGAATGCAGTGGTGCGATCATGGCTCACTGAAGCCTTGAACTCCTGGGCTCAAAAATCCTCCTGCCTCAGCCTCCCAAGTAGCTGGGACTACAGGGATGCACCACCATGCCTCCCTGATTTTTTCTTTTTTCTTTTTTTTTTTTTTTTTTTGAGACGGAGTCTTGCTCTGTCACCCAGGCTGGAGTGCTGTGGCCAGATCTCAGCTCACTGCAAGCTCCGCCTCCTGGGTTTACGCCATTCTCCTGCCTCAGCCTCCCGAGTAGCTGGGACTACAGGCGCCCACCACCTCGCCCGGCTAGTTTTTTGTATTTTTTTAGTAGAGATGGGGTTTCACCATGTGAGCCAGGATGGTCTCGATCTCCTGACCTCGTGATCCGCCCGTCTCGGCCTCCCAAAGTACTAGGATTACAGGCTTGAGCCACCGCGCCCGGCCAATTTTTTCAATGCTTATAGAGATGGGACTTGCCATGTTGCCCAGGCTGGTCTCAAACTACTGGCCTCTAGTGATCCTCCTGCCTCAGCCTCCCAAAGTGCTGGGATTAGTGGTGAGGCACCGTGCCCAGCCTGAATATGACCTTTTAAATGTGTATACTTGTTTTTGAGGCTATGTAACAACTGTGAGCATAAAGAATGTTTTCCTAGCTGCATGCTTGGACATTTTTAGTAAGAATAATTTAAACCAACACTGGACAGCCATGACTCTTTTTCTTTTTTTTCCCAGATGAAGTCTCACTCTGTTGCCCAGGCTGGAGTACAGTGGTGCAATCTTGGCTCACTGCAACCTCTGCCTCCCGGGTTCAAGTGATTCTCCTGCCTCAGCCTCCTGAGTAGCTGGGACTATAGGCATATGCCACCAAGACTGGCTAATTTTTCATACTTTTAGTAGATGGGGTTTTACCACGTTGGCCAGGCTGGTCTCGATCTCCTGATCTCATGATCTGCCCGCCTTGGCCTCCCAAAGTGCTGGGATTACAGGCATGAGCAACCGCACACAGCCCCAAGACGCTTTAGAATTTTTTTTTCATATTAAAAAAATGAGTCTGAGAAACACTGTAGTCTATAATTAAGAATTGATCAGCTGGGCACAGTGGCTCACACCTGTAATTCTAGCACTTTGGGAGGCCAAGACAGGCTGATCATGGGGTCAGGAGATTGAGATCAGCCTGGCTAACACGGTGAAATCCTGTCTCTACTAAAAATACAAAAAACTAGCCAGGCATGGTGGTACATGCCTGTAGTCCAAGCTACTCGGGAGGCTGAGGGAGAAGAATCGCTTGAACCTGAGAAGCAGAGGTTGCAGTGTGCTGAGATCCCACCATTGTACTCCAACCCGGGTGACAGTACGAGACTCGGTCTCAAAAAAAAAAAAAAAAAAACAGAATTGATCATGGGGCCAGGCACAGCGGCTCACATCTGTAATCCCAGCACTTTGTTTTTTTTGTTGTTTTGTTTTTTTTTGAGACGGAGTCTCGCTCTGTCGCCCAGGCTGGAGTGCAGTGGCCGGATCTCAGCTCACTGCAAGCTCCGCCTCCCGGGTTCCCGCCATTCTCCTGCCTCAGCCTCCCCAGTAGCTGGGACTACAGGCGCCCGCCACCTCGCCCGGCTAGTTTTTTTCTATTTTTTAGTAGAGACAGAGTTTCACCGTGTTAGCCAGGATGGTCTCGATCTCCTGACCTTGTGATCCGCCCGTCTCGGCCTCCCAAAGTGCTGGGATTACAGGCTTGAGCCACCGCGCCCGGCCAATCCCAGCACTTTGGGAGGCCTAAGTGGGCAGATCACTTCAGGTCAGGAGTTTGAGACCAACCTGGCCAACATGGTGAAATGCCATCTCTACTAAAAATACAAAAAAATTAGGCCGGGCACGGTGACTCACACCTATAATCCCAGCACTTTGGGAGGCCAAGACGGGCAGACCACGAGGTCAAGAGATTGAGGCCATCCAGGCCAACATGATGAAACCTTGTCCCTACTAAAAATACAAAAATTAGCTGGGCCTGGTGGCGCGCACCTGTAGTCCCAGCTACTCAGGAGGCTGAGGCAGGAGGATTGCTTAAACCCAGGAGGCAGAGGTTACAGTGAGCCGAGATCGCACCACTGTTGTCTCCAAAAATGGAGATTGTTGGACTACAGGGATGCACCACCATGCCTCCCTGATTTTTTATTTTTTCAATGTAGTCCCAGCTACTTGGGAGGCTGAGGCAGGAGGATTTTTGAGCCCAGGAGTTCAAGGCTGCAGTGAGCCATGATCGCACCACTGTATTCCAGCCTGGGTGACAGAGTGAGACCCTGTGTCTTAAAAAAAAAAAGAACAAAATAAAATAAATAACAAAAATAAAACCAGCCAGGTGCCATGGCTCACGCCTGTAATCATAGCACTTTGGGAGGCCAAGGCAGGCAGATCACCCAAGGTCAAGAATTCGAGAACAGCCTGGCCAGTATCGTGAAACCTCGTCTCTACTAAAAATACAAAATTTAGCCGGTGGTGGTGGGCACATGCCTATAGTCCCAACTACTTGGGATGCTGAGGCAGGAGAATCGCTTGAGCCGGGGAGCTGGAGGTTGCAGTGAACCGAGATCGTGCCATTCCATTCTAGCCTGGACGACAGAGTAAGACTGTTTCAAAAAAAAAAAAAATTAAGGAAAAAGAAGGAATCGTGTATAAAGTCAGGAGGACCAGGAACCTGTGGTCAAAGGAGCAACAGATTTCCAGGGGAAACACAACAGGATCAAATACAAATGGACGGGAACAATGAAGATGGGGCCAGGCGCGGTGGCTCACGCCTGTAATCCCTACACTTTGGGAGGCCAAGGCAGGCTTGAGGTCAGGAATTCGAGACCAGCCTGGCCAAAAGGCAAAACTGTCTCTACAAAAATATGAAAATTAGCCCAATATGGTGGTGCACGCCTGTAATCCCAGCTAGTCAGTAGGCTGAGGCAGGAGAATCGCTTGAACCCAGGAGGGAGAGGTTACAGTGAGCCAAGATCACACCTCTGCACTCCAGCCTGGGTGATACAGCCAGACTCCATTTCAAAAAAAAAAAGAATGAAGATGGAAACTGCTATAAAATGGTAACTGTGGCCGGGCGCGGTGGCTCACACCTGTAATCCCAGTACTTTGGGAGGCCGAGGCGGGTGGATCACGAGGTCAGGAGAGCGAGACCATCCTGGCTAACACGGTGAAACACCATCTCTACTAAAAATATAAAAAACGGCCGGGCGCGGTGGCTCAAGCCTGTAATCCCAGCACTTTGGGAGGCCGAGGCGGGCGGATCACAAGGTCAGGAGATCGAGACCACAGTGAAACCCCGTCTCTACTAAAAATACAAAAAATTAGCCGGGCGCGGTGGCGGGCGCCTGTAGTCCTAGCTACTCAGGAGGCTGAGGCAGGAGAATGGCGTGAACCCAGGAGGCGGAGCTTGCAGTGAGCCGAGATCGGGCCACTGCACTCCAGCCTGGGCAACAGCGTGAGACTCCGTCTCAAAAAAAAAAAAAAAAAAAAAAAAAAAAAAATACAAAAAACTAGCCAGGCGTGGTGGCGGGCGCCTGTAGTCCCAGCTACTTGGGAGGCTGAGGCAGGAGAATGGTGTGAACACGGGAGGCGGAGATTGTAGTGAGCCCAGATCGCACCACTGCACTCCAGCCTGGGCAACAGAGGGAGACTTCATCTCAAAAAAAAAGAAAAATAGTAACTGTATGGATCTATCTACTCTTTTTTTTTTTTTTTTTTTTGAGATGGAGTCTTGCTCTGTCGCCCAGCCTGGAGTGCAGTGGCCGGATCTCAGTTCACTGCAAGCTCCGCAGTTCACTGTAAGCTCCGCCTCCCGGGTTTACACAATTCTCCTGCCTCAGCCTCCCGAGTAGCTGGGACTACAGGCACCCGCCACCTTGCACAGCTAGTTTTTCGTATTTTTTAGTAGAGACAGGGTTTCTTTTTTTTTTTTTTTTTTTTTTTTGAGACGGAGTCTTTGCTCTGTCACCCAGGCTGGGGTGCAGTGGCGCGAACTCGGCTCACTACAAGCTCCGCCTCCTGGGTTTACGCCATTCTCCAACCTCAGCCTCCCGAGTAGCTGGGACTACAGGCGCCCGCCACCTCGCCCGGCTAGTTTTTTTTGTACTTTTAGTAGAGACGGGGTTTCACCGTGTTAGCCAGGATGGTCTCGATCTCCTGACCTTGTGATCCGCCCGTCTCGGCCTCCCAAAGTGCTGGGATTACAGGTGTGAGCCACCGCGCCAGGCCCTATCTACTCTTTTTTTGTTTGTTTTTTTCTGTTGCCCAGGCTAGAGTGCAATGGCATGATCTCAGCTCACTGCAACCTCCACCTCACAGGTTCAAGCGATTCTCCTGCCTCAGCCTCCTGAGTAGCTGGAATTACAGCTGTGCACCATCAAGCCCGGCTAATTTTTGTATTTTTAGTTGAGACAGGGTTTCACCATGTTGGTCAGGCTGGTCTCAAACTCCTGACCTTGTGATCCGCCCACCTCGGCCTTCCAAAGTGCTGGGATTACAGGCGTGAGCCACCGCACCCAGCAATAATTTTCATTATTTTCAGTAAAGATGGGGTTTCGCCATGTTGGCCAGGCTGGTCTCAAACTCCAGACCTCAAGTGATCCACCCACCTCAGCCTCCCAAAATGCTGGGATTAAAGGCGTGAGCCACTGCCCCTAGCCTCTATCTAGTTTTTTTTTTTTTTTTTTTTTTTTCAGACGGAGTCTCATGCTGTTGCCCAGGCTGGAGTGCAGTGGCGCGATCTCGGCTCACTGCAAGCTCCGCCTCGCGGGTTCCCGCCATTCTCCTGCCTCAGCCTCTTGAGTAGCTGGGACTACAGGCGCCCGCCACCGCGCCCGGCTAATTTTTTGTATTTTTAGTAGAGACGGGGTTTCACTGTGGTCTCGATCTCCTGACCTTGTGATCCGCCCGCCTCGGCCTCCCAAAGTGCTGGGATTACAGGCTTGAGCCACCGCGCCCGGCCGCCTCCATCTAGTTTTAAAAGGACTCAACTAATATCAGGCCCACTCACGCCCTCTCATGAGAGAACACATCGCATAGCTGAGATCCAGAGCCACAGGATTTGGCCTCTGGATAACTCTGGGCTAGTTCCTTCTGTGCACTTCTGTATCCTCATCTCTAAAATGGAGCTATAGTGTTGGCAACATAGCAAGACTCCACCTCTACAAAAAATGCGTGTAGTCCCAGCTACTCTGGAGGCTGAGGCAAGAGGATCACTTAAGCCCAAGGGTTAAGCCTGTAGTGAACTATGATTGTACCACTACACACTAGCCTGGG
Organism: Macaca mulatta; assembly: GCF_049350105.2. Taxonomy (NCBI): domain Eukaryota; kingdom Metazoa; phylum Chordata; class Mammalia; order Primates; family Cercopithecidae; genus Macaca; species Macaca mulatta. The sequence goes on from NC_133421.1 coordinate 63,110,599, forward strand.
CAACAAAGCAAGACCCCATCTCAAAAGAAATAAAAAATAGGGTGGGTACAGTGGCTCATGTCTACACCTATAATCTCAGCAGTTTGAGAGGCCAAAGCAGGAGGATCATTTGAGTCCAGGAGATTGAGACCAGCCTGGGCAAAATAAAAAGACCTCATCTCTACAAAAAAATAAAAAATTAGCCAGGTGTGGTGGTACACACCGGTAGTCCCAGCTACTCAGGAGGCTAAGGTGGGAGGATCCCTTGAGCTCGGGTCAAGGGTGCAGTGAGCCATGATCACATCACTGTACTCCAGCCTGGGTGACAGAGTACAACTCTCAAAAAATAAATATCTCAAAAAATAAATACATACACAAATAAAGTGGAGCTAGTAACTGCTATCTCTCATCATTACTGAGTTTTTAAATGAGGACATAGTGGAGGCAAAGCTTCTAAAAGCAAAATGATCTATGCATCTTTGTTGTTGCTGTCATTAAGGATATAGAACAAGTTCTCAATTGAAGCTGAACATAAGAATCACCCAGGGAGCTTTTAAAACGTGTATATTGGCTGGGCATGGCAGCTCACGTCTGTAATCCCAGCACTTTGGGAGGCCAAGGCGGGCAGATCACAAGATCAGGAGTTCAAGACCAGCTTGGCCAATATAGTGAAACCCTGTCTCTACTAAAAATACAAAAATTAGCCGGGCATGGCTGGGCTCGGTGGCTCACGCCTGTAATCCCAGCACTTTGGGAGGCCGAGGTGGGCGGATCACGAGGTCAGGAGACCGAAACCATCCTGGCTAACACGGTGAAACCCAGTCTCTACTAAAAATACAAAAAATTAGCCGGCCATGGTGGCAGGCGCCTGTAGTCCCAGTTACTCAGGAGGCTGAGGCGGGAGAATGGCATGAACCCAGGAGGCGGAGCTTGCAGTGAGCCGAGATCACACCACTGCACTCCAGCCTGGGTGACAGAGCGAGACTCCGTCTCAAAAAAAAGAAAAAGAAAAAGAAAAAAAAATTAGCCGGGTGTGGTGGCGCACAGATGTAATCCCAGCTGCTACTCAGGAGCCTGAGGCAGAAGAATCGCTTGAACCTGGGAGACAGAGGTTGCAGTAAGTCGAGATCGTGCCACTGGACTCCAGCCTGGGTGACAGAGGGAGACCCCATCTCAAAAAACAAACAAAACAAACAAATAAAACACCCGTATATTAGCTGGGTGTGGTGACTCACGTCTGTAATCTCAGCACTTTGGAAGGCCCAGGCAGGAGGATCACTTGAGCTCAGGAGGTCAAGACCAGTCTGGGCAACATAGTGAGACCCTCTGTCTACATGGTGGCTCACGCCTATAATCCCAGCACTTTGGGAGGCCAAGATGGGAGATGGTTTGAGCTCAGGAGTTCAAGACCAGCCTCGATAACATGGTAAAACCCTGTCTCTACAAAAAATACAAAAATTAGCCAGGTATGGTGGTGTGTGCCTGTGGTCCCAGCTACTTGGGAGGCTGAGGTGGGAGGATGACTTCAGACCAGGAGGTGGAGGTTGCAGTGAGCCAAGATCACACAACTGTACTCCAGCCTGGGCGACAGAGCCAGATCTCGTCTTTCTTTCTTTTTTTTTTTGAGACAGAGTCTTGCTCCGTCACCCAGGCTGGAGTGCAGTGGCACAACCTCGGCTCACTGCAACCTCCACGTCCCAGGTTCAAGCGATTCTCCCGCCTCAGCCTCCCAAGTAGCTGGGACTACAAACACACACCACCACACTTGGCTAAGTTTTTGTATTTTTAGTAGAGACAGGGTTTCACCATGTTGGCCAAGTTGGTCTTGAACTCCTGACCTCAAGCAATCCACCGGCCTTGCCTCCCAAGTGCTGGGATTACAGGCATAAATCACCATGCCCAGCTGGACTCTGTCTTAAAAAACTAAAAAAGGCCAGGTGAGGCTGAGGTGGGAGGATGGCTTGAGCCCAGGAGGTCAAGGCTGTAGTGAGCTGTGATAGTGCCACTGCACTCCAGCCAGGGTGACAGACCAAGACCCTGTCTCAATAAATTAATTAATTAATTAATAATAAGGCCAGGCGCGGTGGCTCATGCCTATAATCCTAGCACTTTGGGAGGCCGAGGCAGGAGGATCACAAGGTCAGGAGTTCGAGACCAGCCTGGCCAACATGGTGAAACCCTGTCTCTATTAAAAATACAAAAATTAGCCAGGCATAGTGGTGCATGCCTGTAATCCCAGCTACTCGGGAGGCTGAGGCAGAAGAATTGCTTGAACTCGGGAGGCAGAGGTTGCAGTGAGCCGAGATCGCGCACCACTGCACTTTAGCTTGGGATACAAAGCAAGACGTCATCTCAAAATAAATAAAATAAAATAATAACAATAATAAATAATAAATAAATAAATAAAACACATATATGCCTTTGCCTCCCACACTCCCTTCTCTTCAGAGGAAATTTGCTCGGGTGCGACTTGCTCCCATCTAACTTTCTTTTTTTTCTTTTTTTTTTTGGTGTGTGTGTGTGATGGAGTCTTGTTCTTACTGCCCAGACTGGAGTGCAGTGGTGCAATCTCAGCTCACCGCAAACTCTGCTTTCCGGGTTCAAGCGATTCTCCTGCCTTAGCCTCCTGAGTAGCTGGGACTACAGGTGTGCACCACCACTCCGGGCTAATTCTGTATTTTTTTTAGTAGAGACGGGGTTTCACCATGTTGGTAAGGCTGGTCTCAAACTCCCGACTTCGGGTGATCCGCCCACCTCGGCCTCCCAAAGTGCTGGGATTACAGGTGTGAGACACCGTTCCCGGCCCTTCCAAGCTCCTTCTAAAGTGCAAGGGTTGAAAACACCAGCATAGACTGGTGTCTGGGAAATGCAATTTTCCAATATTATCAGTAAATACTAAAGAAACACTGTTGCAAAGCGTGACTTGGTGAGCCCTAATAATATGTCTATTAAAGGTCTTCTTTGTTCTAAGAGAGATTCATTACAAACAGAAAACATGATCCGAACCACAGAAATGAACTGTTAAATAGTAAAGAGTTTTTTAGTGGCATTTTATAGGATAAATTAAAAGCATGACACCATGTAAAGAACTATACAAACAAACAGATGAATACTCAAGTCATCTAAATACATCAGCAGTAAAGACCAAAAAGAGGGGGGGGCGGAGGGAACCAAATGCTGATCTTAGTGTTTTACAATATTGTAGGACATGTGGTAGGGCAAAACAAAACAAAACAAAACAAAGCATACAAAATCATTCCCCATTCACAACACACAAGCAGGCATGAGTCTGCAACAATGCTGACTCCTTTCTCTACACTTGTGCATCTTTTTTTTTTTTTTTTTTTTTTTTTTTTTTGAGACGGAGTCTCGCTGTGTCGCCCAGGCTGGAGTGCAGTGGCCGGATCTCAGCTCACTGCAAGCTCTGCCTCCCGGGTTTTTACGCCATTCTCCTGCCTCAGCCTCCCGAGTAGCCGGGACTACAGGCGCCCGCCACCTCGCCCGGCTAGTTTTTTGTATTTTTTAGTAGAGACGGGGTTTCAGCCGGGCGCGGTGGCTCAAGCCTGTAATCCCAGCACTTTGGGAGGCCGAGACGGGTGGATCACGAGGTCAGGAGTTCGAGACCATCCTGGCTAACACAGTGAAACCCCGTCTCTACTAAAAAAATACAAAAAAAAAAAACTAGCCGGGCGAGGTGGCGGGCGCCTGTAGTCCTGGCTGCTCGGGAGGCTGAGGCAGGAGAATGGCATAAAAACCCGGGAGGCGTGGCCGGGCGCGGTGGCTCAAGCCTGTAATCCCAGCACTTTGGGAGGCCGAGACGGGCGGATCACGAGGTCAGGAGATCGAGACCATCCTGGCTAACACAATGAAACCCCGTCTCCACTAAAAATACAAAAAAATTAGCCGGGCGTGGTGGCGGCGCCTGTAGTCCCAGCTACTCGGGAGGCTGAGGCAGGAGAATGGCGGGAACCCGGGAGGCGGAGCTTGCAGTGAGCCGAGATCGCGCCACTGCACTCCAGCCTGGGCGACAGAGCGAGACTCCGCCTCAAAAAAAAAAAAAAAAAAAAAAAAAAAAAAAAAAAACCCGGGAGGCAGAGCTTGCAGTGAGCCGAGATCCGGCCACTGCACTCCAGCCTGGGCGACACAGCGAGACTCCGTCTCAAAAAAAAAAAAAAAAAAAAAAGAGAGACGGGGTTTCACCGTGTTAGCCAGGATGGTCTCGAACTCCTGACCTCGTGATCCGCCCGTCTCGGCCTCCCAAAGTGCTGGGATTACAGGCTTGAGCCACCGCGCCCGGCCCACTTGTGCATCTATACTCTGACCTCATTAATCAGACTCCACAAAAGCCCAAATTTCTGATAAACTGAGCACATGATGTGTAATGCTTTGGTGAATAAAAATTTCAAAACAATTTTTACCTTTGGATAGTACCTCAGCATATGACTAATGGGTATTCAGTCTAAAATCAATTTTTACTTATTTATTTATTTATTTATTTATTTACTTAGACGCAGAGTCTCACTCTGTTACCCAGGCCAAAGTCAGTGGCAAAATCATAACTCACTGTAGCTTCGAACTCCTGGGCTCAAGCAATCCTCCTACTTCAGCCTCCCAAGTAGCTGGGACTACAGGCACATGCTACCATGCCCAGCTAACTTTTCCTTCCTTCCTTCCTTCCTTCCTCCCTCCCTCCCTTCTCTCTCTTTCTTTTATTTTCTATTTTTTATTTTTTTTTTTTTTATTGAGACGAAGTCTTACTCTGTCACCCAGGCTGGAGTGCAGTGGCGTGATCTCAGCTCACTGCAACTTCCAACTCCCGAGTTCAAGTGATTCTCCTGCCTCAGCCTCCCAAGTAGCTGGGATTACAGGCATGTGCCACCATGCCTGGCTAAGTTTTGGGTTTTTTTTTGTTTGTTTGTTCTTGGTTTGTTTTTTTTGTTTTTTTTTTTTTTTTTGAGACGGAGTCTCGCTCTGTAGCCCACGCTGGAGTGCAGTGGCGGGATCTCAGCTCACTGCAAGCTCCGCCTCCCGGGTTCACGCCATTCTCTGGCCTCAGCCTCCCGAGTAGCTGGGACTACAGGTGCTGCCACCTCGCCCGGCTATTTTTTGTATTTCTTAGTAGAGATGGGGTTTCACCGTGTTAGCCAGGATGGTCTCGATCTCCTGACCTCGTGATCCGCCCATCTCGGCCTCCCAAAGTGCTGGGATTACAGGCTTGAGCCACCGCGCCCGGCCTTTTTTTTTTTTTTTTTGAGACGGAGTCTCGCTCTGTCGCCAGGCTGGAGTGCACTGGCGCAATCTCAGCTCTCTGCAACCTGCAACCTACACCTTCCAGGTTCCAGCGATTCTCTTGCCTTAGCTTCCTGAGTAGCTAGGACTACAGATGCATGCTACCACACCCAGGTAATTTTTTTTTTTTTTTTTTAGTAGAGATGGAGTTTCACCGTGTTGGCCAGGCTGGTCTCCAACTCCTGACCTCAGGTGATCCGCCCACCTCGGCCTCCCAAAGTGCTAGGATTACAGGCGTGAGCCACTGCACCCAGCTTGTATTTTTTTTGTTTGTTCATTTTTTTGAGATGCACTCTCACTCTATCGCCTAGGCTGGAGTGCAGTAGCATGATCTCGGCTCACTGAAACTTTTGCCTCCTAGGTTCGAGCAATTCTCCTGCCTCAGCCTCCTGAGTAGCTGGGATTACAGGTGTGCACCACCACACCCAGCTAATTTTTTTATTTTAATAGAGACAGGGTTTCACCATGTTGGTGGTCAGGCTGGTCTCAAACTCCTGACCTCAAGTGATCTGCCCGCCTCGGCCTCCCAAAGTGCTGGGATGACAGGTGTGAGCCACCGCACCTGGCTATTTTCTACTTTTTTGTAGAGATGGGTTCCTACTACAGACTGGTCTGGAACTCCTGGCCTCAAGTGATCAGCATGCCTCAGTCTCCCAAAGTGCTGGGATTATAGGCATAAGCTGCCACACCCAGCCTATATATTTTTAAACAGAGATGGAGTCTCACTACATTACCCAGACTGGTCTCAAACTCCTGGGCTCAAGTGATTTCTCAGCCTCCCAAAATGCAGTGATCATGGGCATGAACCACCACACCTGGTCTTCAATTTTAGTCTATCTGTTATTTTATTTTATTCTGATTTAATACACTGCATAATGTATGCTTTTTATTTTCTCAAACATATTTACTCCCATCTCCTTTTATGAGATGGATGGGGTAGTTATTATCTGCTACTCCTACCCTATATTATACAACAGGAAATTGAAGCAGGGTAAAATCTAGTGGGATTGGCCATAATCACTCGGCTTTCACTGACAAGCATACCATCCACCTTCTCTCATGGGACCTCACTCCCTGCCCCCTGTCCCGCCACCCCCAAGCAAGCCTGAACTACATTAACAAAGGCAGGACTGCGGCCTCAACACATACTGAGCAGCAGGGTAGAGCAACCATCCCTCATCACTGTTATCGGCCATCTACCGTGAGCTCAGCTTACAGCAAGTCCTTACGTGTTACCTCATTTGACTCCCAACAAACCTTAAGAAGGCGTTGGGGCCGGGCGCGGTGGCTCAAGCCTGTAATCCCAGCACTTTGGGAGGCCGAGACGGGCAGATCACGAGGTCAGGAGATCGAGACCATCCTGGCTAACACGGTGAAACCCCGTCTCTACTAAAAAAATACAAAAAACTAGCCGGGCGCGGTGGCAGGCGCCTGTAGTCCCAACTACTCGGGAGGCTGAGGCAGGAGAATGGCGTGAACCCGGGAGGCGGAGCTTGCAGTGAGCTGAGATCCGGCCACTGCACTCCAGCCTGGGCAGTAGAGTGAGACTCCGTCTCAAAAAAAAAAAAAAAAAAAAAAAAAAGAAGGCGTTGGGTATTATCACTCCCTGGTCCTACTGAAGTAACCAAGTCTCTCAAATTTGATCACAGTTCCACGGCTACTACATGCAAAGCCAACCTTAGAATCCAGGTTAGTCCGGCTTTAAAACCCATGCCCTTAAGCACTCAGCTATTATACAACTGGATGATGCGTCTCAGGACAGCTCTGCAATTCCCTACACACTAGGACACCCCCAGCTCCTCACTTACTTGACGGCCCCAACATCCTCGGCATAACGCTGCATCTCTTCCCGGGCCCTCTCTTCTCGCAGCTCCCGCTGAAGCTCCTCAATCTTCTTCCGCTCAGCCTCATGCTTCTGCTCGGCCTTCCACACTTTCTCCACATTCCGGAGGGTCTGCGGGTGCCAGCTCTTCTTCAGATTCTGTGATAAATAAAAAGAAGGTGAGAATAACTCCAGGGGTGACTGAGTGGCGGGTGTAACTAGCCCTGCCTCACCCACCCTTCCATACCCAAGGCAGGCAAGATGTCTTCAACAATGACAAGGTTTTCTTCCAATAATCTCTCACACATCTAGAGGGGAAGGGGAGGTTGTTCAAGTGTATAAAGCTTCAGGACAGGTCGGGCGCAGTGGCTCACACCTGTAATCCCAGCACTTTGGGAAGCGGAGGCGGGCAGATCACTTGAGATCAGGAGTTTTAGACCAGCCTGGCCAAAATGATGAAACGTCTCTACTGGAAATACAAAAATTAGCTGGGCGTGGTGGCACGTGTGCATGTAGTCCCAGCTATTCAGGAGGCTGAGGCAGGAGAATCACTGAACCAGGAGGCGGAGGTTGCAGTGGGCCGAGATTGCGCCGCTGTACTACAGCCTAGGCGACAGAGCAAGACTCTGTCTCAAAACAACAAGAACAACAACAACAAGAAAGCTTCAGGATAGAACAGGTCTTTCCTGAGTTCCCTTCAGACAGTTTTAACCTTAAAAGCATACAAGTCATCCTTCCACTAGCCATACCTAAATTGGAGCTGGTGATGACAAGACAGGAGGAATGCAGTAATGAGCAGGAAGGCACATATTTTGAAAGAGAACAGAACTCATGCACTTCTGACACTGGATATTCATTCTTTTAGTCTTGCTCTGTCACCCAGGCTGGAGTGCAGTGATCTCGGCTGACTACACCCTCCACCTCCCGGGTTCCAGTGATTCTCTTGCCTCAGCCTCCCGAGTAGCTGGGACTATAGGTATGCCACCATGCCTGAGTAATTTTTGTATTTTTTAGTAGAGATGGGATTTCACCATATTGGCTAGGCTGGTCTCAAAACGCCTGACCTCATGATCTGCCTGCCTTGGCCTCCCAAACTGCTGGGATTACAGGAGTGAGCCACCGTGCCCAGTCTTTTTTTTTTTTCTTGAGACAGAGTTTCGCTCTTATTGCCTAGGCTAGAGTACAATGGCAGGATCTCAGGTCATGGCAACCTCTGCCTCCTGGGTTCAAGTGATTATCTGCCTCAGCCTCCTGAGTAGCTGATTACAGGCATGAGCCACCATGCTCGGCTAATTTTGTATTTTTAGTAGAGATAGGGTTTCTCCATGTGGGTCAGGCTGGTCTCAAACTGTCGACCTCAGGTGATCTGCCTGCTTCAGCCTCCCAAAGTGCTGAGATTACAGGCGTGAGCTACCATGCCTGGCATGGACATTCATTCTTAGGAACTCAACCTACCTTACCTTGGTCTACTTCACCTGCCCTAAACTTGCATGGTTTACAACCCACCCAGAATCTCTTCCAACTTTCCTTCCCAGGAATCTCTCCTTGATTCTGATCTCCCCATTCACCCTCAAAGAACACTTCTCTCTCTCCTCCCCATCAGATACTGCTTTGGTGCACTTTCCCAATAATGAAAAGTTTCCCAGAGTAAGTAATATCTAAGGACAATTATAAACTAGCCTGGTGACATGTGAAAGGGAGATGAGGGGGGCAGATTTCCAGAGAGGAACAGTACAGACAAATGCAGTCCCAGTGGTGAGAAAGAACATAGCAGGAATAATTCAGTGTGGCTGGAGATGTGGCAAGCTGATGGGGCAGGGACACAAGAAGAAGCCAAGTGAGAAAGGAGCAAAAGGAGCAGAATAAGGGCCTTATAAGCCATGTAAAGGGATTACAGGCATGCACCGCATGTCTGGCCAATTTTTTTTTTTTTTTTTTTTTTAGATGGAGTCTCGCTCTGTCACCTAGGCTAGAGTGCAGAGGCACACTCTCAGCTCACTGCAAGCTCCAACTCCCAGGTTCACGCCATTCTCCTACCTCAGCCTCCTGAGTAGCTGGGACTACAGGCATACGCCACCATGACCGGCTAATTTTTTGTGTGTTTTTAGTAGAGACAGGTTTCACCGTGTTAGCCAGGATGGTCTCAATCTCGTGACCTCGTAATCCACTTGCCTCGGCCTCCCAAAGTGCTGGGATTATGGGCGTGAGACACCCTGCCCGGCCAATTTTTGTATTTTTACTAGAGATGGGGTTTCACCATGTTGGCCAGGATGGTCTTGATTTCCTGACCTCAGGATCCGCCCACCTAGGCCTCCTAAAGTGCTGGGATTACAGCCGTGAGCCACCGCGCCCAGTGTGACTCCATCTTTTTTTTAACTTTTTTTTTTTTTTTAAACGGAGTCTTACTCTGTCACCCAGGCTAGAGGTGCAGTGGTACAATCTCGGCTCACTACAACCTCCACCTCCTGGGTTCAAGCGATTCTCCTGCCTCAGCCTCCCAAGTAGCTCGGATTACAGGCACCCGCCACCACTCCCAGCTAATTTTTGTATTTTTAGTAGAGACGGGGTTTCACCATCTTGGCCAGGCTGGTCTTGAACTCCTGACCTCGTGACCCACCCGCCTCAGCCTCCCAAAGTGCTGGGATTATAGGCATGAGCCACCGCACCTGGCCAAGACTCCATCTTAAAAAAAAAAAGAATCGACTGGAGAGGGCCAGGATTGAGACCAGGAGACCAGTTAAGAAAATAAGATCATGTCCACAAGGTACTTGGCATGTGGAAAATGTTCAGTCGATGAGAGTTCCCTTTTCTTCCTTTTCTCTTCCCCTCCTTGTCCTGCCTCTCCCCTTTGTCAGGTCATTGAGTTGGTCGGTTGTGTATCGGTCCGTCAGTTGGTCCGACCATCCATCCATCCTTCCGTCCTTCCTCCCTCACTCCCTGCCTCTTTCTCCCTCTAACCCTTCCCATCTTGTCCTCCCTGCCTCAAGTATAGATTATTTTGCTTCTCAAGGACAAAAACTTCTAGAGTCATTTTTGGCTGTCAAAACTGGTGGAGGCAGGTGTTAGTGGACAGACTCCAGTCGAGTGGCTAGAGGCCAGGGATGCTGCTAAACATTCTACAATGCACAGGAGAGCCCAACTACCACCACTACCACACCCCCCCAAAGAATTATCTAGGCCAAACTGTCAAGAGGGCTAACGTCGAGAAACCCTAGATTAGAGCTTTCCTGTCCTTAAATGCAGTTACCTGAAGAATACACTAAATTGGATCAAACTGGATGGAGTCCTGGCACTCACTGTGATTGAGAACACATGACAAACTAACAGGTTTACTGGGCAGGCCGCTAAGCTGATCTACTTGCTGGTTCAATTAGTTCCACTTTCAGGAGGCTGGCATTTTCCCAACCTTGCACCATGCTCTTGTAGGTACATTTACCCTATTTGGGGCCTTAGCCCTTTACAAATGAACGTTTCAGTGTAAGAGACATTGCCATATAACTTGTATTAAGTGGTATGAATTTAAAAAGCAAGCTCAGCCACTACACATCAGAACCCAGCATTGAAGGAGTTGTGGAAGTCAGAAAGATAGACAGGAAGATCCCTTCAGGCTTAAAAAGGACCCCAGGGCCCAGCACAGTGGCTCACGCCTGTAACCCCAGCACTTTGGGAGGCCAAGGTGGGTGGATCACTAGAGGTCAGGAGATCGAGACCAGCCTGACCAACATGGAGAAACCCTGTCTCCACTAAAAATACAAAATTAGCCCGGTGTGGCGGAGCATGCCTGTAATCCCAGCTACTCGGGACGCTGAGGCAGGAGACTCGCTTGAATCCAAGAGGGGAAGGTTGCAGTGAGCCGAGATCGCGCCACTGCACTCCAGCCTGGGCAACAAGAAACTCCGTTTTTTAAAAAAAAAGGACCCCAGGGCATGGCTAAGGGTAGGGTGAATGGGGCACAAACCACCCCTACTTCAGTCCAGGACATGACTCTGAACTCCCACCCAAGGAAGACAGCTGTGTGGCAAGACAAGATATACAAAACAAAGCGTAGTGACACGTCCTCAATATCTACCTCCTTTCCTAGCCTTGGCTCCATCCGCCCCCTCCCTGGTATTCCCAGAATTTACAGCCGGCAGGGCTGCAGTCAACAAACACACAAACACCACCTGTCACAGTTCGCGACACACCTCGGACTTTCCCAAACCTCAGTCCCATCCCTCCATTGCCCTAAAGATCCATCCCCTCTTCAGGGCAACGGCCCCCTCCCCGCGAAAGCAAAGCTGAGTTGCTATGGTTATCCACTCCTTCCTCTACCCCTACCCCCCACCCCCTGCCAATTTCCGTCCCGGCCTCAGTCCTCCCCCGCCCAGGCCTCCCTCCACTCACCAGGTCTCCGCCCCCCATGATGGTGGAGACGATTCCTCACTACGCGGATCTGGAAGACTTCGGCAGGATCAAGAGAATACGTAGAAAAATAGTCCAGGGGCTACCTCGCAGGCTCTTGTCCCAGGAGCCGTCGACTGCCAGTTTCACATACCGACCTACAGGCCACTTCCGGGAGGGCGTCATCTCACCGCGTCGGCGTCGCGGAACGATGACGTACAGGGCTCTGTCGCGCTGTGTGACTGTGGCGTCGCGTGCAGATTTCGCAGAGTTCCAGGCTTCGCTGTGGAGACCTCTGCCGTCGAGGTCTCATTTTGGCTGCTTCTGGTTGCCACTTTGTCTGATGTCCCAAACTCTCCGTTGAAACGCCACAGCTCTGTTCAGTGATGGGTTGCCGTGGGCCTCTGCACGCGGCTGTGTTGCCATGGCAGCGCACCAGGGCATCCGGCTCAAAAGCTCCACATAACTCGCTGCTAGACGTAGCGTGGACCAGAGTACGCCTCCTCCCCTCACCCTGCACACACCCCCACACTCCAGTTTTCCAAAATGGCTTTGCGAACTGGCGCTTTCCTCAGACCTTGACTCACAGCAAATCCCCTTATGTCAGGCACGATCTCAGCTCACTGCAACCTCTACCTCCCAGATTCAAGCGATTCCCCTGGCTCAGCCTCCCAAGTAGCTGGGATTACAGGCACGCGCCACCACATGCGCTAATTTTTTATGTTTTTTTTGTAGAGATGGGGTTTCACCATGTCGGCCAAGATGGTCTCAATCTCCTGACCTCATGATCCGCCCGCCTTGGCCTCCAAAAGTGCTGGGATTACAGGCGTGAGCCACCGCACCCAGCCTAAATATGACATTATTAAACACTAGATACATTTTATTTTTCTTGAAATGGGTCTCTATGTTGGTCAGGGTCTAAATATATCGGTTAAGCTGATCTTGATTCCTGGAGTCAAGTGATGCTCCCACTTCAGGCTCCAGAGGAGCTGGGATTACAGGCTGGAGCCGCCACCGTGCCTGACAGGAGGAATTCTTATTTGGTGCCAGCTCTCTAACATTTCTAAAATCTTCTAAATACAAAGTGCTAGGATTACAGGCGTGAGCTACCGCGCCTGGCCAATCTCCCTCTTTTTTATTCAAATAGTGTATAGTGCTGGGCATGGTGGCACAGACCTATAATCCCAGCTACTTGGAAGGTTGAGGCAGGAGGATCACTTGAGTCCAGGAGATGGAAGCTACAGTGAGCCGTGATTGTGCCACTGTAGTTCAGCCTGGGTGACAGAGTGAGACTCCATCTCTTTTTTTTTTTTTTTTTTTTTGAGACGGAGTCTTGCTCTGTCACCCAGGCTGGAGTGCAGTGGCCGGATCTCAGCTCACTGCAAGCTCCGCCTCCCGGGTTTACGCCGTTCTCCTGCCTCAGCCTCCCGAGTAGCTGGGACTACAGGCGCCCGCCACCTCGCCCGGCTAGTTTTTTTTGTATTTTTTAGTAGAGACGGGGTTTCACCGTGTTAGCCGGGATCGTCTCTCGATCTCCTGACCTCGTGATCCGCCCGTCTTGGCCTCCCAAAGTGCTGGGATTACAGGCTTGAGCCACCGCGCCCGGCCGACTCCATCTCTTTAAAAAAAAAATTTTAAACGACTTTTTTCTTAAGTTACTGAGGATAGGAAAGGGAATAATTTTTTCACTCTGTGATTCGGTGTTTTTGTCTATCTCCAGTTAAATTGCAAATGTCTGCAGTACCCATTCCACACTTGGGACAGACAGACGCAAGATGTAAAGCTGGGCATGGTGCTCACACTTGTAGTCCCAGCACTTTCAGGGGCTAAGGTGGGAGAATCACTTGAGCCCAAGAGTTGGAGACCAGCCTGAGCAATATAGCAAGCCCTCCTCTCTACTTATGTTTAAAAAAACAAAAACATGCCGGGCGCGGTGGCTCAAGCCTGTAATCCCAGCACTTTGGGAGGCTGAGATGGGCGGATCACAGGGTCAGGAGATCAAGACCATCCTGGCTAACCCGGTGAAACCCCGTCTCTACTAAAAAATACAAAAAACTAGCCAGGCAAGGTGGCGAGTGCCTGTAGTCCCAGCTACTGGGGAGGCTGAGGCAGGAGAATGGCGTAAAACCCGGGAGGTGGAGCTTGCAGTGAACTGAGATCCGGCCACTGCACTCCAGCCTGGGCGACAGAGCGAGACTCCATGGCAAAAAAAAAAAAAAAAAAAAAACAACAACAACAACAACATTACCCAGGCGTAGTGGCACATGCCTGTAGTCCCAGTTGCTGGGGAGGCTGAGGCAGGAGGATTGCTTGAATCCATGAGTTTCAGGCTGCAGTGCGCCGTGATCGTGCTACTACACTGCAGCCTGGGTGACAGAGTGAGACCTTCTCTCTCAAAAAAAAAAAAAAGATGTAAAGTGTAAAGCTGAAGTACACCACCCAGAATGTGACATGTGCCCCTTACATTTAAGCAATAAGCAATTCTTTTTCTTTCTTTCTTTTTTTTTTTTTTAAGAGAGAGAGTCTCACTCTTTTTGCCCAGGCTGGAGTTCAGTGGTGCAATCTCGGCTAACACAACCTCCGCCTCCCAGATTCAAGCGATTCTGGTGCCTCAGCCTCCCAAGTAGCCGGAATTACAGGTGCATGCCACCATGCCCGGCTAATTTTCGTATTTTTAGTAGAGACAGGTTTCACCATGTTGGCCAAGCTGGTCTCCAGCTCCTGACCTCAGGTGATCCACCCGCCTTGTCCTCTCAAAGTGCTGGGATTACATGTGTGAGCCACCGCAGTCAGCCCTTTCTTCCCTCCCTCCCTCCCTCCTTCCCTCCCTTCCTTCCTTCCTTCCTCTTTCTTTCTTTCCTTCCTTCCTTCTTTTCTTTTTCCTACCTTCTCTTCCTTCCTTCCTTCCTTCCTTCTCTCTCTTTTTTTTTTTTTTTTTTGAGACACAGCCTCACTGGGAGTACAATGGCGTGAGCTTGGCTCACTGCAACCTCCGCTTTCCTTTTCTCTTTCTTTTTTTTTTTTTTTTTCCAGACGGAGTCTCGCTCTGTCGCCCAGGCTGGAGTGCAGTGGCACAATCTCGGCTCACTGCAAGCTCCAGCTCCCGGGTTCACCCCATTCTCCTGCCTCAGCCTCCCTAGTAGCTGGGACTACAAGCGCCCGCCACCACGCCTGGCTAATTTTTTTGTATTTTTAGTAGAGGTAGGGTTTCACCGTGTTAGCCAGGAGGGTCTCCATCTCCTGACCTCATGATCCGCCCGCCTCGGCCTCCAAAAGTGCTGGTATTACAGGTGTGAGCCACAGCGCCCAGCCTCCTTTACTCTGTGTCTTTCCTTCCTTCCTTGTCTTTCTTTGTCTTTCTTTCCTTCCTTCTTTGTTTCCTTCTCTCTTTTTCTTTTCTTTCCTTCCTTCTTTTTTCCTGCTTTATCTCTTCTTTCCTTCCTCCTTTCCTTCTTCTTTCTTTCTTCCCTCCTTCTTTCTTTCCTCCCTTCTTTCTTTCTTCCTTCTTTCTTTCCTTCCTCCTTTCCTTCTTTTCTTTTTCTGTCCTTCCTTCTTTCTCTCCTTTTCCCTCTCTTTCCTTCCTTCTTTCCTTCTTTTCTTGCTCTTTCTTTCTTGCTTTCCTTCCTTCCTTTTTTCCTTCTTTTCTTTTTTTTTGAGACGGAGTCTTGCTCTGTCGCCCAGGCTCGAGTGCAGTGGCGCAATCTCGGCTCACTGCAAGCTCCACCTCCTGTGTTCACGCCATTCTCCTGCCTCAACCTCCCGAGTAGCTGGGACTACAGGTGCCCGCCACCACACTTGGCTAATTTTTTTGTATTTTTAGTAAAGATGGGGTTTCACCATGTTAGCCAGGATGGTCTCGATCTCCTGACCTCGTAATCCGCCCGCCTCTGCCTCCCAAAGTGCTTGGATTACAGGCGTGAGCCACTGCGCCTGGCCTTCCTTCTTTTCTTTCTTTCTCTCTCTTTTTCTTTTATTTTTTTTATTTTTTGAGATGGAGTCTGGCTCGGTCGCCCAGGCTGGAGTGAAACGGCACGATCTCAGCTCACTGCAACCTCGCCTCCCAGGTTCAAGCAATCCTCCTGCCTCAGCCTCTCAAGTAGCTGGGATTACAGGCGTGCGCCACCACGCCCGGCTAATTTTTTGTATCTTTAGTAGAGACAGGGTTTCACCATATTGGTTAGGCTGTCTCGAACTTTTTTTTTTAGACGGAGTCTCGCTCTGTTGCTCAGGCTGGAGTGCTGTGGTGCGGTCTCGGCTAACTGCAACCACAGCCTCCCAGGTTCAAGCGATTCTCCTGCCTCAGCCTCCCAAGTAGCTGGGATTACAGGTGCGCACCACCACACCCAGCTAATTTTTTGTATTTTTAGTAGAGATGGAGGTTTCACCATGTTGGCCAGGCTGCTCTCAAACTCCTGACCTGTGATTTGCCCGCCTCAGCTTCCCAAAGCGCTGGGATTATAGGCGTGAGCCACCGCGCCAGGCCCTGGCCCTTCTTTCATGTTTTAATTCGAGGCAGCTTGGCATGTACTAAGTTTTCAAAAATACATACATTTCCATCTATACTCCGACACCCATCCAATTAGCAAATTGTGTTCACAGCTCTCAGACTCACTCATAGATTTAGAATCTCCTCAGGGACTTGATCTTTTTTTTTTTTTTTTTTTTTTTTTTGAGACGGTGTCTGGCTCTGTCACCCAGGCTGGAGTGCAGTGGCGCGATCTCGGCTCACTGCAAGCTCCGCCTCCCGGGTTTACGCCATTCTCCTGCCTCAGCCTCCCGAGTAGCTGGGACTACAGGCGCCCGCCACCTCGCCCGGCTAGTTTTTTGTATTTTTTTTTAGTAGAGACGGGGTTTCACCGTGTTAGCCAGGATGGTCTCGATCTCCTGACCTCGTGATCCGCCCGTCTCGGCCTCCCAAGACGGATTACAGGCTTGAGCCACCGCGCCCGGCCTCAGGGACTTGATCTTAATTGAAAACAAATGAGATCCTAGAGAGGCTTTTTGTCCTAAAGGTGAGCTGGAATGTGGGAGGAACAGTTTTAGCACAAGATCAAGTTGAAAGTTCCTTCATCTTTTCTGGTGATACTGTGGCTGACGGTATTTGCTGTTAAGTGGAATGGTAGTGAGAAAACATCACGGAAGGGGGCACCCGGATTCGGGCCGGGGACCTCTTGATCTGCAGTCAAATGCTCTACCCCTGAGCCATACCCCCTCTGTTCATTACAGGTTCCTTCCCTGTCCACTTATAGTGACTCAATACAATCAAGTTCCACCCACATGAGTTCTGGCAAGTTTTGTGTTCTAAAGCCCCACCTTCTTAATTATCCATCATCTGGTTTGGCTTTTCCATTGGCCACCAATAAATTGAAAGGGAACACTTGAAAAATGACATCCTGGGCCAGGAGGGTGGCTCACGCCTGTAATCCCAGCACTCAGGGAGGCCGAGGTGAGGTCAGGAGTTCGAGACTAGCCTGACCAAAACTGTGAAACCGCGCCCCCACTAAATATGAAATAACTAGCTGGGAGTGGTGGCAGGCACTTGTAATTCTAGCTACTAGGGAGGCTGAGTCAGGAGAATTGCTTGAATCCCTGGAGGCAGAGGTTGCAGTGAGCTGAGATCACACCACTGCACTCCAGCCTGGGCTAACAGAATGAGTCTCTCTCTCTCCTTCTCTCTCTCTCTCTCTCTATATATGCATATCTATACACATATATGTAGATAAACATACACACACACACACACACGTATATGTTTAGTAAAGACACTGTTTCATCATGTTGCCCAGGCTGGTCTCAAGTGATCCACTTGCCTGAGCTCAAGCAATCCTCCCATCTTGGCCTCCCAGAGTGCTGGCATTACAGGCGTAAGCCAAGGAGCTTAGCCTTTGCTCTGTTCTTGATGGAAACAATAGCCAGCTCTGACCTGGGGCTCTGCTGACAGCTGGGGAAGTGCTTTATTGAGGTTGAGTAGTGTGGCTCCTTCTTGTCCCACTGGTAGGGGAGAACTGAAGCCCCTCCTTTCAAACCTGGCACTCGTTGGTATGGAGTGCAAGGGTGTAGGCCTGAGAAGCCCTTTCTCCTCTCACCTCCTCTCCAGGGGGAAGAGAAGCCAAGGGCAGAACTGGCTCATTCCTCTAATCTCAGGGAAGAAACAGCACACGTGGAGACACAAATTAAATTTTTTAACGTAAAATAACATTAAGAGTTCATCTAAACATTTGTCTTAGAAATTCAGGTCGATGGCTAGGAAGGGAAAAGATGCTGTTAGAACAGAGGGAAGTGGGTGACCTCTCCAAAGACGGACGTGCTCCGACGGAGGGCTGGAGTGTTCCGGCGGTAGCCAAACCTTCCATTGAACCCATAGATTGGTTTCAGATCAGCATTGTAGTGGTCGTGCCCAGTCACCTGCTGGAGAGAATGCCCTTGGGGGCAAGGAGAGAGAGGCCTGAGCCTGCATTCAGCCCACCTCTTGGCTTCCCCATTCCCCTGGGTGTGGTATGGGATGCCAACCAGGCATAGTCACTTGCATTCCCCATGCCCACAGCTGAACATGCAATCCTCAAATTCCCTGAGCCTCTGGGCTGAAAAGCCAAGGGCTGGTGAGGCTGAGGGACAGAAGGCTTCCTAGAAATCAAACCCCACACCAGGAATAATTGCAGGAAAACTGTAAATGGTTTGTGCTGGGACAGGAAGGGCCAGAAATTCTGGGATTGGCAAAGCTTGCTTTTCTCCCACAAGAAATGAGAAAACTCTCACCCTTGCCTCTGACCCATGTGGAAAAAATGGATGAGATCAAGATCAATTGGGCCAAATGGCACAAAGTATCATGTGACTAGAGAAGTGACCCACGATGGTGGAGCTGGGCTGGGAGGAGGGTTTACCCTGTTAGAAAAATATCCCGGCCGGGCGCGGTGGCTCATGCCTGTAATCCCAGCACTTTAGGAGGCCGAGGCGGGTGGATCCTGAGGTCAGGAGCTCGAGACCATCCTGGCTAACATGGTGAAAACCCATCTGTACTAAAAATACAAAAAATTAGCCAGGCGTGGTGGCAGGCGCCTGTAGTCCCAGCTACCTGGGAGGCTGAGGCAGGAGAATGGTGTGAACCCAAGAGGCAGAGCTTGCAGTGAGCCAAGATCGTGCCACTGCACTCCAGCCTGGGCAACAGAGCAAAACTCGGTCTCAAAAAAAAGAAAAATATCTCTCAACTCTTTCCCATTGTTGTTAACTTGGGCCTGGAAAATGAGCAGGATGCAGCAGTGAGGGGAACAGGGGCTTCAGAGTTGGGAAGAGCGGAATCTTTTTGTTCATTTGTTTTTGAGATGGAGTCTTGCATTGTCGCCTAGGCTGGAGTGCAATGATGCAATCTTGGATCACTGCAACCTCTGCCTCCTGCATTCAAGAGATTATCCTGCGTCAGCCTCTTGAGTAGCTGGGATTATAGGTGCCCGCCAACATGCCTGGCTAATTTTTTGTATTTTTAATAGAGACGGGGTTTCACTATGTTGGCCAGGCTGGTCTTGAACTCTTGACCTCGTGATCTGCCTGCCTCAGCCTCCCTAAGTGCTGGGATTACAGGCATGATCATGAGCCACTGTACCAGGCCCAGGAAGAGCAGAATATTAATTCCAGCTCAGCCCTCTTGCCAAATTACTTTAACTAAAGAAACTTGTTTCCCTACCTGTGCTGTGGGGTTAGTGTGACGGTGAAAAGTGCCTAACAAATGGCTCATGTCTGTAATGCCAGCACTTTAGAAGGCTGAGGCCAGAGGATCACTTGAGCCTAGGAGTTCAAGACCAGCCTGGGCCACATAGGGAGACTCTATCTCTACAAAAAATAAAAAATTAACTGAGTGTGGTGGTGCACACCTGTGGGCGCAGCTGCTCAGGAGGCTGAGGTGGGAGGATTGCTCAAGCCCAGGAGGTCAAGACTGCAGTCAGTAGTAATTGTGCTACTGCATTTCTTTTTTTTTTAAATGGAGTCTCGCTGTGTCGCCCAGGCTGGAGTGCAGTGGCATGATCTTGGCTCACTGCAACCTCCGCCTCCTGGGTTCAAGCAATTCTCCTGCCTTAGCCTCCCAAGTAGCTGGGATTCCAGGCGCGAGCCACCACGCCCGGCTAATTGTCTTTTTGTATTTTTAGTAGAGACAGGGTTTAACCAGGTTGGCCAGGCTGGTTTGGAACTCCTGACCTCAAGTGATCCACCCGCCTCGGCCTCCCAAAGTGCTGGGATTACAGGCATGAGCCACCACACCCATCCGTGCTACTGCATTTCATGCAATCCAGTTTGGGTGACAGACTGAGACCATATCTCAAAAAAAAAAAAAGAAAAAATGGGGCCTGACATACAGTACTGGGGCTTATTAACTAATATTAGGGAGCACTGTGGCACCATATGTTCGTGTATGTGAAGAAAACCTGGAAGGATGCAGTCCCTTAGCCTCTTCCCCTCAACCAGGCCTCGCTATGGCCCAGGAACCATGATGAGGCTGGAAATGGAGGCAGCACTTGCCTGTCCCTGCCCAATTTCTCCTGTTGAGGTATCTCTGTCCTTGCCCGAAGATGTGGATATAGTCTACAATCCAGCCATCCCTTCCTGTACCGCCATGATCCTGAAAGTGGGGAAGAGAATACAGAAGACTGTCAGCCACAATGCTGAGGGGGGCACGGTGCAATCTGCCCTGGGGTTTGCTGTGGGGAGAGGGAAGAGGTCAGAGCCTTAGGTAACTGGGGCAGACAGACTAAATATATTTAAGAACCAGGCCAGGCGCAGTGGCTCAGGCCTGTAATCCCAGCACTTTGGAAGGCCAAGGTGGGTGGATTACCTGAGGCCAGGAGTTCAAGACTAGCCTTGCCAACATGGCGAAACCCCATCTCTACTAAAAATACAAAAAATCAGCTGGGCATGGTAGCAGGCGTCTGTAATCCCAGCTGCTCAGGAGGCTGAGACCGTAGAATTGCTTGAACCCCGGAGGCAGAAGTTGCAGTGAGCCGAGATCTTGCCGTTGCACTCCAGCCTGGGCAACAAGAGCCAAACTCTGTCTCAAAAAAAGAAAAAAAGAAGAAGAACCTATTGCCTCTCAGGGCAGTTGAACTTGACAGCTGAAGGCTCAGTCTCTGCTGCCAGACAGGCTGGGTTCTAACTCCAGCTTAATCATTAACAGGCTTTGTGAACTTGGGCCAATTACACAGCTTTTCTGGGCCTCAATTTCCCCATCAGTAAAAGGAGTATTGCTGTGAGGTTTGTTTTTTGAGACATGGTCTCACTCTGTTGCCCAGGCTGGAGTGCAGTGTTGCCACCTTGGCTCACTGCAACCTCCGCCTCCTGGGTTCAAACAATTCTCCTGCCTCAGCCTCCTGAGTAGCTAGGATTACAGACATGTGCCACCATGCCAGCTAATTGGCCAGGCTGGTCTCAAACTCTTTAACTCAGGTGATCCACCCGCCTCAGCCTCCCAGAGTGCTGGGATTACAGGAGTGAGTCACCGCACCGGCCTGCTGTGAGACTTAAGTGGTTTTGGTCAGATAAAGGGCCTGGCATAGTGAAGTTGTATAAATGTTATCTTTATTTAAATGAAAATAATACCTACCACAAATGGTGGTTTTGACAATAATACTTTTAAAAATTAAACAGGTTGGTTGGGAGCGGTGGCTAACACCTGTAGTCCCAGCACTGTGGGAAGCCAAGGCAGGAGGATCACCTGAGGTCAAAAGTTGGAGACCAGCCTGGCCAACATGGCGAAACCCCTACTACAAATACAAAAATTAGCCAGGTGTAGTGGCGCGTGCCTGTAATCCCAGCTACTCAGGAGGCTGAGGCAGGAGAATCACTTGAACCCGGGAGACAGATGTTGCAGTGAGCTGAGATCGTGCCACTGTACTCCAGCCTGGGAGATAGAGTGAGACTCCCTCTCAAAAACAAACAAACAAACAAAAAAGGCTGGGCACAGTGGCTTGTGCCTATAATCCCAGCACTTTAGGAGGCTGAGGCAAGAGGATTACTTGAACCCAGAAGTTTGAGACCAGCCTAGGTAACATGGCCAGACCCGTCTCAACAAAAAAACTAAAAGATTGCGGCTGGGTATGGTGGCTCACACCTGTAATCCCAGCACTTTAGGAGGCCAAGATGGGCAGATCACAAGGTCAGGAGTTCGAGACCAGCCTGGCCAACATGGTGAAACCCCATCTCTACTAAAACTATAAAAAATCAGCTGGGCGTCGTGGCAGGTGCCTGTAATCCCAGCTACTTGGGAGGCTGGGGCAGGAGAATCACTTGAACCCGGGAGGCTGAGGTTGCAGTGAGCCGAGATCACACCACTGCACTCCAACCTGGGCGACAGGGTGAGACTCTGCCTCAAAAAAGAAAAAAAATTAAAAGATTAGCTGCTGGGCATGGTGGCACACGCCTATAGTCCCACCTACTCAGAAGGCTGAGACTGGAGTATTTTTTTTTTTTTTTTTGAGACGGAGTCTCGCTCTGTCGCCCAGGCTGGAGTGCAGTGGCGCGATCTCGGCTCACTGCAAGCTCCGCCTCCCGGGTTCACGCCATTCTCCTGCCTCAGCCTCCCGAGTAGCTGGGACTACAGGAGCCCACAACCGCGCCCGGCTAATTTTTTGTATTTTTAGTAGAGACGGGGTTTCACCGTGGTCTCGATCTCCTGACCTTGTGATCCGCCCGCCTCGGCCTCCCAAAGTGCTGGGATTACAGGTGTGAGCCACCGCGCCCGGCCTGGAGTATTTCTTAAGCCCAGCAGTTCGAGGCTGCAGTGAGCTGTGCCACTGCACTTCCAGCCTGGGTGACAGAGTGGCACTTTGTCTCGAAAAAGAAAATTGGAAAGCTTTTCCACGGCTGGCTGCGGTGGCTCACGCCTGTAATCCCAGCACTTTGGGAGGCTGAGGCAGGTGGATCAGTTGCGGTCAGGAGTTCGAGACCAGCCTGGCCAACATAGTGAAACCCCGTCTCTACTAAAAATACAAAAAATCAGCTGGGTGTGGTGGCGGGCGCTTATAATCCCAGCTACTTGGGAGGCTGAGGCAGGAGAATCGCTTGAACCTAGGAGGCGAAGATTGCAGTGAGCCAAGATCAGGCCACTCCACTCCAGCCTGGATGACAGAGTGAGACTCTGTCTAAAAAAAAAAAAAAAAAAAAGAAAGAAAGCTTTTTCAAAATATGTATACCTTATCATTTTCAAGGTTTTAAATACTCAGGTTCTTCCTTTTCCCCTCCCCAGACTCTGGTTCCTTCTGTCGTAAAATTACCAGTTGATGCCAGTGTGGTGGCTCATGCCTGTAGTCCCAGCACTTTGGGAGGCTGAGATGGGCAGATCACTTGAGCTCAGCAGTTCAAGACCAGCCTGGGCAACATGGTGAAACCCGGTCTCTGTTAGTCCCAGCTACTCGAGAGGCTGAAGTAGACGGATCGCTTGAACACGGAAGGCGGAGGTTGCAGTAAGCCAAAATTATGCCACTGCACTCCAGCCAGGGTGACAGAACAAGACCCTGTCTCAAAAAAAAAAAAAAAAAAGAAAGAAAGAAAGAAAGAAAAATTGGGCCGGGCGCGGTGGTTCACGCCTGAAATCCCAGCACTTTGGGAGGCCGAGGCGAGTGGATCATGAGGTCAGGAGATGGAGACCATCCTGGCTAACCCGGTGAAACCCGGTCTCTACGAAAAATACAAAAAATCAGCCGGACATGGTGGCGGGCGCCTGTAGTCCCAGCTACACAGGAGGCTGAGGCGGGAGAATGACGTGAACCTGGGAGGCAGAGGGAGACTCCGTCTCAAAAAATAAATAAATAAAATAAAAATTACATGAGTCAACACGTGTGACTCATGTGTGTCCATATACATGCACTGCACAGACCTATGCAAACAAACATTTGGGACTACACACACACACACACAAACCCCAAGATTTGTTCACAGAATAACCCCATGAGTCCTCCTTTTTCTTCTCCACACCACTGATGTGTAGAAACACAAATACTGGAAGCGAAATGTTGGGTGG
This sequence comes from Macaca mulatta, assembly GCF_049350105.2. NCBI lineage: Eukaryota > Metazoa > Chordata > Mammalia > Primates > Cercopithecidae > Macaca > Macaca mulatta. The sequence goes on from NC_133421.1 coordinate 63,134,070, forward strand.
GAATATTGAACCATCAGCAAATAGTCTCGGAATCTTTGTTCTGGGGGAGGTTAGCGGAGGAGTACTCTGCTGGGAAAGGGCCTACACCTAGACGGAAAAGGCCAGGGGGAGGAACTGAGGTCCGCAGAGGTTTGAGAGGTGTCCCTCCCTTCCGCCCAAAGAACCAGGAGACCAAGCCCCATGCCCTGCCACTATGATGTCACAGGAGGAAGGCGTCTCGCCCTGGAAGTCAAATCAATTCCCTTTGTCTTGCTCACTGAGGTCACACGGATTTTCGCGTATTTAGAGAATTTGCGGTGTGAGGTCACCCTAGAGGGCGGGTCTGTAACGTCACAAAGGACAAAGAGACCGACTGGTTTGGGAGAAGCTGGCTTTGAGCCCTATCCCCTTGCCTTGCAGAAACCCGGAATGAGTCTATTCTCAAATTCAGGGCTGGAAGGCCATTCTGTGAGCTCAGGAAGCTTGCGCTCAACACCTGTCCTCCCTCTCCTGCAGTCCTCCGGCTTCATTAAGAAAACTGGGAGGCGGTGGCGGGAGGATAGCGTGAACCCAGGAGTTCAAGACCAGTCTGGGTAACACGGCGAGACCCCCTCTCTACAAAAAAAAAAAAAAAAAAAAAAAAAAAAAAAAAAAAAAAAAAAATTTGCGGGGCGGGGTGGCGCGCGCCTGTAGTCCCGGCTAATCACGAGGCTGAGGTGGGAGGATCGCTTGACCCTGGGAGGTGGAAGCTGCAGTGAGCCGTGACCGCACCACCGCACTCCAGCCTGGGCAAGAGTGAAACTCTGTAATTACAGGCTCAAACGTGTAATCCCAGTCTGGGTAACATGGCGAAAACCCGTCTCTAGCAAAAATACCAAAATTAGTCTGGCTTCGTGGTGTGCCTGTAATCCCAGCTACTCCCGACGTAGGAGAATCGCTTAAACCCAGGAGGCAGAGGTTGCCGTGAGCCAAGATGGTGCCACTCACTACACTCCAGCCTGGGCGACAGAGTGAGACTGCGTCTCAAAATAATAATAATAATAATAAATAAAAATTTAAAAAAGAAAAGAAAGTAAACTGAGGAGGTGAAAGTGGCGGAGTCTTCTTTGTGGTGAGGACGCTGGAGTGAAGATTTAGGGAGGAGTGTGGGGTCTTCCAGGAAGCTCCTATACCTGATCAGTTTTCCGCAAAACGGGCGGAACCACGTGGCTCTGGAAGTAGCTGCGGGCGTGGTAGTCCTGCTGCGCATTGTAGGGCGGAATCGCCGACCACAGCTTGGGCCTAGAGCGCCCATAAGCGCGGGCAGTGGTGCTCACAGCCACCCCGTCCAAGATAAAGCCTTTCTCCAGTCGCAGGCGACACTCGCTCAGGTATGCCATCCCAACCACTGTAGCCTTGGAGGGCCTTTCTGGAGGGAATGAGGACCCTAGGTGGGGACACCCCTGTGCATTGTTACGTGATGTCAAGGACCCCTGTGACACAAACCCTATTGTCTCCACTCACCCTGGGTTGACCGGTGGGTCCTTAAGGCAGTGGGGGAAGTTTGCTTGCTTGGTCCTAGAGGAAGTTGACCAGAGACTGACTATGCAAGAGGAGTTGGAAAGTGAAGCGGAGGAGACTGGATAACTGATTGTGGGCAGTTTGTGTGCAATTAGGCCCCGTTCCCCCAGTTTTCCTTTAAGGTGAGTATTCTCTTTTCCCACGGTATTACATGCTATTTCCTCAGCTCAGTTTTGTTGAAAAGCTTGTACCTGGAATTGATCAGAAAGTTCAGATCGCACCTACTTCCAATTCTCATTTTACAGAGCTAGAGGTTGAAGCTTAGAAAGGTTCCCTAGGCCGAGGCGGAGCTTGCAGTGAGCTGAGATCCGGCCATTGCACTCCAGCCCGGGCGACAGAGCGAGACTCCGTCTCAAAAAAAAAGAAAAAAGAAAGGTTCCCTAGGCCGGGAGCGTTGGCTCACGCCAGGAACCCCAGCATTTTGGGAGAACGAGGCGGGGCGGATCACTTGAGCCCAGGAATTTAAGACCAGCGTGGGCAATACAGCGAAACCCCATCTCTACTGAATAAATGAATACTTACACCTGTGGACCCAGCTGCACTGCAGGCTGAGCCATGGAGGTGGAGGCTGCGGTGAGCCATGATTGTGCCACACTCCAGCCTGGATGAGAGGAGACCCTGTCTCAAAAGACCGAAAAAAAAAAAAAAAAAAAAAAGGCCGGGTGCGGCGGCTCACGCCTGTAGTCCCAGCACTTTGGGAGGCCGAGGTGGGCAGATCACGAGGTCAGGAGATCGAGACCATCCTGGCTAACACGGTGAAACCCTGTCTCTACTAAAACTACACAAAATTAGCTGGGCGTGGTGGCGGACGCCTGTAGTTCCAGCTACTCAGGAGGCTGAGGCAGGAGAATGGCGTGAACCCGGGAGGCGGAGCTTGGGGTGAGCTGAGATGGCGCCACTGCACTCCAGCCTGGCGACAGAGCGAGACTCCGTCTCAAAAAAAAAAAAAAAAAAAAAACAAAAAAAACCAGATTCCCCAAATCCAGTTAGCTGACTTCCAGTCAGTCCAGTTAACAATTCTCCTGCCCTACCCGAATTAACATTATTTATTTACTTATTCTTTTTATTTATTTATTTTGAAGACAAAGTCTCACTCTGTCGCCCAGGTTGGAGTGCAGTGGCTCAATCTGGCTCACTGCAACCTGTGCCTCCCGGGTTCAAGTAATTCTCTGCCTCAGCCTCCTGAGTAGCTGAGATTACAGGCGCCCGCCACTAAGCCCGGCTAATTTTGGTATTTTTAGTAGAAATGGGATTTCACCATGTTGGCCAAGCTGGTCTCGAACTCCTGACCTCAAATTATTAGCTCACCTCAGCCTCCCAAAGTGCTGGGCTTACAGGCATGGGCCACTGTGCCTGGTCTATTTTATGTTTATATATTTAAATATAAATATAAAATATTGGCCGGGCGCGGTGGCTCAAGCCTGTAATCCCAGCACTTTGGGAGGCCGAGACAGGCGAATCACGAGGTCAGGAGATCGAGACCATCCTGGCTAACACGGTGAAACCCCGTCTCTACTATAAAATACAAAAAACTAGCTGGGCGAGGTGGCGGGCGCCTGTAGTCCCAGCTACTCGGGAGGCTGAGGCAGGAGAATGGCGGGAACCCGGGAGGCGGAGCTTGCAGTGAGCTGAGATCCGGCCACAGCACTCCAGCCTGGGCGACAGAGCGAGACTCCGCCTCAAAAAAAATAAAAAAATAAATAAATAAATATAAAATATTTTATAAATATTATATTTTATATATTAAAATATATATTTCATATATATATTTTTTTGAGATGTCACCTAGACTGGAGTGCAGTGGCACGATCTCAGCTCACTGCAACCCCTGCCTCCCGGGTTCAATCAATTATCCTATGTCAGCCTCCTGAATAGCTGAGATTACATGCCCGTGCCACCACCCTAGACTAATTTTTTTTTTTTTTTTTTTTTTTTTTTTTTTTTTGAGACGGAGTCTCGCTCTGTCGCCCAGGCTGGAGTGCAGTGGCGCGATCTCGGCTCATTGCAAGCTCCGCCTCCCGGGTTCACGCCATTCTCCTGCCTCAGCCTCCCGAGTAGCTGGGACTACAGGCGCCCACAACCGCGCCCGGCTAATTTTTTTTTTTGTATTTTTAGTAGAGACGGGGTTTCACCGTGGTCTCGATCTCCTGACCTTGTGATCCGCCCGCCTCGGCCTCCCAAAGTGCTGGGATTACAGGCGTGAGCCACCGCGCCCGGCCTAATTTTTTTTTTTTTTTGAGATGGAGTCTCGCTCTGTTGCCCAGTCTGGAGTGCAGTGGCGGGATCTCAGCACACTGCAGCCTCCTGGGTTCCAGCAATTCTCCTGCCTCAGCTTCCTAAGTAGCTGGGATTACAAGCGCACGTCACCACACCTGGCTAATTTTTGTATTTTCAGTAGAGCTGGGGTTTCACCATATTGGCCAGACTGGTCTTGAACTCCTGACCTCAGGTGATTCACCACCTTCGCCTCCCAAAGTGCTGGGATTGCTGGCGTGAGCCATCACGCCCCACCACCTAGCTAATTTTTGTATATATATATATAATTTTTTTGAGATGGAGTTTCACTCTTCTTGCCCAGGCTGGAGTGCAATGGTGCCATCTCGGCTCACTGCAACTTCCGCCTCCCAGGTTCAAGCGATTCTCCTGCCTCAGCCTCCCTAGTAGCTGGGATTACAGGCATGTGCCACCACGCCTGGCTAATTTTGTATTTTTAGTAGAGACGGGCTTTCTCCATGTTGGTCAGGCTGGTCTTGAACTCCCAACCTCAGGTGATCCGCCTGCCTCAGCCTCCCAAAGTGCTGGGATTACAAGCATGAGCCACCGCGCCGGGCCATTAATTTTTGTATTATTATTATTATTTTTTATTATTATTTTAAGATGGAGTCTTGCTCTGTTGCCCAGGCTGGAGTGCAGTGGCGTGATCTTGGCTCACTGCAACCTCTGTCTTCTGGGTTTACAGGTGCGCACCACCATGCCCAGCTAATTTTTATATTTTTTCTAGAGACAGGGTTTCACCAGGCTGGTCTTGAACTCCTGACCTCATGTGATTTGCCTGCCTTGGTCTCCAAAAGTGCTGGGATTACAGGCGTGAGTAATTTTTGTATTTTTAGTAGAAACAGGGTTTCACCATGTTGGCCAGGCTGGTCTCAAAATCCTGACCTCTAGTGATCCTCCCGCCTTGGCCTCCCAAAGTGCTGAGATTACAGGGGTGAGCCACCATGCCTGGCCCCATCCCAATTATTTTCATCCGCTATTATTTATGCTTCTTTTTTTCCCCTCAAGACATGGTTTCACTCCAATTTCCCAGGCTGGCATGCAGTGTTGTGATCTTGACTCACTGCAACCTCTGCCTCCTGGGCTCAAGCGATTCTTCTGCCTCAGCCTCCAATTAGCTGGGATTACAAGCACATGCCACCAGGCCTGGCTAATTTTTATATTTTTTATAGAGACAGGGTTTTGCTATGTTGGCCAAACTGGTCTTGAACTCCTGAGCTCAAGTTATCAGCCCACTTTGGCCTCCCAAGCTGGGAGGATTACAGCCATGAGCCACCAGGACTGGCCTTATCTGTCCTTTAAAGTAACAAAACAGTGGGGGGATATATTACCATATTTTTCCTCCAGCTAATTTTCTTTTTCATTTTCCTTTAGTTTCCACATACAGCAATGGATCTAGCTAATTATATAAATTATATATTTTATTATTTTATCTATTTCTGAGACAGAGTCTCACTCTGTCGCCCAGGCTGCAGTGCAGTGGAGCCATCTAGGCTCACTGCAGCCACCGCCTCCTAGGTTCAAGCGATTCTCCTGCCTCAGCCCCCAGAGTAGCTGGGAGTACAGGCACCCATCACCACACCCAGCTAATTTTTGTATTTTTAGTAGAGATAGGTGTTTCACCATGTTGGCCAGGCTGATATGGAACTCCTGACCTCAGGTGATCCACCTGCCTTGGCCTCTCAAATTGTTGGGACTACAGGCGTGAGCTTCTGCGCCCGGCCGAGATGGAGTGTTTTTTGTGTTTTTTTTTTTTTTTGAGACAGTATCTCGCTCTGTCGTCCAGGCTGGAGTGCAGTGGCGCAATCTTGGCTCACTGCAAGGTCCCCTCCTGGATTCACGCCATTCTCCTGCCTCAGCCTCCCAAGCAGCTGGGACTACAGGCGCCTGCCACCAAGCCCGGCTAAATTTTTTTATGTATTTTTAGTAGAGATGGGGTTTTACCGTGTTAGCCAGGATGGTCTTGATCTCCTGACCTCGTGATCTGCCCGCCTTGGCCTCCCAAAGTGCTGGGGTAACAGGTGTGAGCCACTGGGCCCAGCTTGTTTTGTTTTTTTCATAGAGACAGTCTTGCCCAGGCTGGAGTGCAGTGGTCTGATCATTGCTCACTGCAGCCTTGACCTCCTGGTCTCAAGTGATCCTCCCACCTCAGCCTCCAGAGTAGCTGAGACTAAAGGTGCACACCACCACACTCAGCCAATTTTTTGTGTGCCTGTAGCTAGACTTGATTGCTCATCTCAGCCTCCAGAGTAGCTGGGATAATGGGCATGCTCCACTAGGTCTTGTAGTGAATTTACTATTTTTTATATTTACTACTCTTTTTATTATGAAAGTATATGTTTTACTGTTCAAGTTCCAAGCTCCTATAAATCAGATCTGATATCTTGAATCCATTCTATTAAAACTTTTACCTAGAAAGAACTTGCAGGTAAATGATGACAAAGGAAAAGTATATATAAATCTGGCTGGGCGCAATGGCTCACATCTGTAATCCCAGCACTTTGGAAGGCCGAGCGGGGCGGAACACCTGAGGTTGGGAGTTGGAGACCAGCCTGATCAACATGGAGAAACCCCGTCTCTACTAAAAATACACAATTAGCCAGGCGTGGTGTTGCATGCCTGTAATTCCACCTACTTGGGAGGCTGAGGCAGGAGAATCGCTAGGACCCAGGAGGCGGAGGTTGCAGTGAGCTGAGATTGCCCCACTGCACTCCAGCCTGGGCACAAGAGCAAAACTCGGTCTCAAAATAAAAAACACTAAAAAAAAGTCTGGGCACGGTGGCTCACGCCTGTAATCCCAGCACTTTGGGAGGCCGAGATGGGCGGATCACAAGGTCAGGAGATCGAGACCATCCTGGCTAACACGGTGAAACCCCGTCTCTACTAAAAATACAAAAATTAGCCGGGCACGGTGGCAGGCGCCTGTAGTCCCAGCTACTTGGGAGGCTGAGGCAGGAGAAGGGCGTGAACCCGAGAGGCGGAGCTTGCAGTGAGTGGAGATCTCAGCGACAGAGTGAGACTCCGTCTCAAAAAAAAAAAACAACAAAAAAAACCACTAAAAAAAAGATACAAAAATTAGCCGAGTGTGGTGGTGGGCACCTGTAGTCACAGGTACTTGGGAGGCTGAGGCAGGAGAATCGCTAGGACCCAGGAGGCGGAGGTTGCAGGGAGCTGAGATTGCACCACTGCACTCTAGCTTGGGCAATAAGAACCCAGGAGTCTCTTGGATCCCAGGAGCGAGACAGAGTCTGGCTGGCTCACTGCAACCTCCGCCACTGCAACCTCTGCCTCTTGGGTTCAAGCAATTCTCCTGCCCCAGCCTGCCGAGTAACTGGGACTACAGGCATGTGTCACCACGCCCAGCTAATTTTTTATTTTTAGTAGAGATGAGATTTCACCATATTGGCCAGGCTGGTCTTGAACTCCTCATCTCAGGTGATCAGCCCATCTCGGCCTTCCAAAGTGCTGGGATTACAGGTGTGAGCCACCATGCCCAGCTGACAAAGGAAAACATTTAGTGAAATGTAAATATCAAGCTTTTAATCCAAGTCAAAAAAAATCTCCAGGCTGGGCGCGGTAGCTCAAGCCTGTAATCCCAGCACTTTGGGAGGCCGAGACGGGTGGATCACGAGGTCAGGAGATCGAGACCATCCTGGCTAACACAGTGAAACCCCGTCTCTACTAAAAAATACAAAAAAACTAGCCGGGTGAGGTGGCGGGTGCCTGTAGTCCCAGCTACTCAGGAGGCTGAGGCAGGAGAATGGCGTAAACCCGGGAGGTGGAGCTTGCAGTGAGCAGAGATCCGGCCACTGCACTCCAGCCTGGGCAACAGAGCGAGACTCCGTCTCAAAAAAAAAAAAAAAAAAAATCTCCAAAGCATAAAATATGAGGTGGGATGCAGTGGCTCACACTTGTAATTGCAGCCCTTTGAAGGCCACAGCAGGAGGATTCCGAGTCCAGCAGTTCAAGGTTATAGTGAGCTTCGATGGTGTCACTGCACTCCAGCCTTGGTGACAGAGCAAAACTGTCTCAGAAAAGATAAAATTCAAAAATAGCAGTGATTAAGGGTAATACATAAGGATCATATATTGCCATAATATATAAAAATATAAAAAGTGGGCCTAGGGGCTTGTCACACTAAAGCTGACTTGAAATTGACCATACTCAGGGATGTTATGGTCTAACTTTCTCAAACTAGAGATTTAATACTTTTTTTTCCTTTCCCCCAAGACAGAGTTTCGCTCTTTGTTGCCCAGGCTGGAGTGCAATTGCAGGATCTCGGCTCACTGCAACCTCCACCTCCAGGGTTCAAGCGATTCTCCTGCCTCAGCCTCCCAAGTAGCTGGGATTACAGCATGCACCACTACGCCTGGCTAATTTTGTATTTAGTAGAGATGGGGTTTCAACATGTTGGACAGGCTGGTCTCGATCTCCTGACCTCAGATGATCCACCCACCTCAGCCTCCCAAAGTGCTGGGATTATAGGCGTGAACTACCGCGCCCAGCCAAGATTTAATTCTTCTAAAACCAAGACTGGTTCAGTCTAGACAGGGTACTGGTTCTCAATCTTGGGTGTACCTTGAAATCTCCTGGGAGCTTCACAATTCTGGTGTCTGAGTCCTATTCTGCAGTCTGACATAATTGGTCTAGGGTATGAACTGGAAACATTTTCAAAAGCTCCAGGTTAGAACAACTCCTCTCTAGGTCTGGTACCTTCCATAAACTAGTCATAAGACATTAAGGGTAGTTCTTTTTGATACCAAATGGAGCTTGTATTATACCTAACTTACAGGCAGAGACATTTATGGCTGAGTATTTGCAGATACAGATATATGAACACAAACCTCAATCTAAAAACCCTAGTTAGTCCACTTCCCCCCAAATTATTGTTCTAAACGAGTATCCATTTTTCCCAGACACTGGGTATCACCTAAATCAACTCTTACAGAGTTTAGAAACAAATGCTAACCTTAAGACCAAGTGCCTTTATTAACAGGGCTTTATGCCTGTTCAGTTGGCAAAATTTTATCATTCTTCCATTCTCAAACTAGAGCTTGGAACATAAATTACACAATCATCCTGTTTGTCACAACATTTTCATAACAAAATACCTGTACGTACCATCAACTTAATCATCTTCCACTATGACAGTAAACCTACATGGCAATTACTGTTGTTTTACAAATTTACTCCAAACCTGTTAACTGCTAAAATGTACATATACAGGCTCCCATTAACATCAATCCTCAAAATCCCTGTGTGTCCAGGATCTAACTATACAGTCCATCTTAACTTCAATGCCTTTTTTTTTGTGGGGGGTGGGGAACAGAATCTTGCCCTGTCACCCAGGCTAGAGTGCAATGGCATGATCTCCACTCGCTGCAATCTCCACCTCTCAGGTTCCAGCAATTCTCTCAGTAGCTGAGATTACAGGTGTGCACAATGCCCAGCTAACTTTTGTATTTTTAGTAGAGAAGTTTTCACCATGTTGGTCAACCTGGTCTCGAATACATGACCTCATGATCTGCCTGCTTTGGCCTCCCAAAGTGTTGGGATTACAGGCGCGAGCCACAGCGTCGTCATTTCAATGCCTTTCTCACTGCAGGAGAAGCTATCTTGTATAGCCAGTCATCAAGCGGTATCTACTATTATTTTTGGGACTCAAAACCCGAATACTTTTTGAAGCCAAAATTAAATACAGCAATTGGAAAATGCCAAAAGTCTGCAAACTCACAAAAAAGCAAGGATTGTTTAAAAAAAAAAAAAAAAAGCGCAGTGTTTCCATTTCACAAAAGCAACGGTCAGGGGTCAGGTCATGTCAAAAAGATTGTAGAGGCCGGGATGGGCAGATCACTTGAGATCAGGAGTTTGAGTCCAGTTTGGCTAACATGGTGAAACCGCATCTCCACCAAAAATACAAAAATTAGCCAGGCATGATGGCAGGTGCCTGTAATCCCAGCTACTTGGGAGGCTGAGGCAGGAGAATTACTTGAACCCTGGAAGTGGAGGTTGCAGCGAGCCAAGATCTCACCACTGCACTCCAGCCTCGGTGACAGAGTGAGACTCTGGGGAAAAAAAAAAAAAGGCGTAGAAGTGAACAGGGAGGCAAGCACTGCAAACACTTTTTAATGGGTTTAAAATTTTTATTTTTTACAAATATACTGGAGAATCATGCAATGCTGCCAGCATTGGATGCAATCCGGGGCCACAAGTCTGCACACTCCTTTGCTACTGGTCCTGTAATGGCGGAACCTGCATTAAAAAACAAAACAAAACAAAAAACATGTGGGGGACAGGTTAAGACATCATCAAACACAGAGGATCCTTGGCCTGTACTTCTAGACAATCCACCCAACCTCAGAGACCTAAGGAACAAGCCAGACTGAGTTCCTACCTTTCATCTCGCCTTTATTGTTCACTATGACCCCTGCATTATCTTCAAAATAAAGAAACACGCCATCTTTTCTACGGTATGACTTTCGTTGTCGAATGACCACTGCTGGATGTACTGAGAGAAGAGAAAAAGACAGCAGTCATTAACCTGTCAAGTCGCAACGCCACCACAAAAGCAGTTGCCAGCTAGACAGAATGTACTGTCAGTGTTTGAGATAGTATAAATATCAATCAATCTTTAAGGTGATCCTCCCACCTCAGCCTCTCCAGTATCTTGGACTACAGGTGCTCACCACCATGCCCAGATTTTTTTTTTTTACTCCCAAAGTGCTGGGAGTATAGGCATGAACCACAACCATCTATTCACATCTTAAAATCAAAGCTGCCAGTATTTTCTCGCAAGTGTAAAACTCTCAGGAGGACAATTATCCTTGCCTATGCCTTTTCCAACTTCACCTCACAGGTGGGTTATTAAGATCCCAGTATCACTGACTTGGGATGTAGAAATGGGACCTGGGACCCCCAACTGCTCCCAGTCCTGGCAATGAGCAGAGACCAAGCTATTCAGATTTATACTGGAAAACAGTTGGAATTCCAGGGCCCAAACACCAGGCTTTATGTTTTACTTTTAATGTTTTACTTTCCAGTGTCATAAGTAACTTTTACACCCATCTGTACTAAAGTGAAAAAGATGCTTTTCCCAACTTTCAAAATCAAGTATCACTACACAGTAAAATATAATGCTTGTGAAGAACTATTGTAGAGTCAGACACACCTGGATTCAAATCTTCACTGATACTAGCGTGGGGTCCTTACACAGAATTTTTATAATGACAGGAAGACTATACAAAAAATAGATAAGTCTAACCAAGTTAGCAATGGGACACACATGAGGCAGCCAATACTTACTGACCCTCCTCTACTTATAAACCATTAAATGCTCACAAATTCATCAAGTAGACAAATAGACCTGGCCCTTTTGCACATTTCTGTGCTTGTTATTTATTAAGTTCCAAGGGGAGGGGATGTATTCATTTAGCAGAAACAAGGACCAAAAAAGACATTAACAGAATTGGATACTCACAGCTCGTTTTAAAACTGAAGTGTTCTGAGCTCTGGTCTGTCCCACCACTGACTGAGACCAACAATCCACTCTCCTGCCATCTCATCTACAAAGTGATGGCCATTTGCTCTGCTCTTCTCTAACAGCTCCCTGGGCCACCAATCAGACCCAGGAAGTGTTCTGAGAAGAGGAAAAAGCCCATGCAATTGCTGAATCACAAGCACAGTGCTACCAAGCCCTCAAGTGGCTATTAATGGTAAACAAAAAAAGATTTCTAACCCAAAGGTTAAAAATCTACTGGAGAGCATCGTGGGGTGGATACAGGAATAGGAGTAACTGTAACACATGGCTAACAAATCAACATCATATTTGTAACTCAAGGGATGGCCATGAACTCTTTAGAAGAGCAAGACATCCCAGGGTAGAGACAGACTAGGCAGGCACAGGAAAAAACTGCAAGAGCTGAAGTTAAAATGCATCAAATACCAGAAGTTCTAAAGCCGGACAGGACACAAACTGCAAGTATTTTGAGGCCTCCCCCTTTAAATCATACAGCTGACAGGAAAACTTATGAGGGGGTAGCCTGAGATTAAGTAATGAGCAATTAGCTGGGTGTGGTGGCGCACACCTATGATCCCAGCTCCTCGGCAGGCTGAGGCAGGGCAATCACTTGAGCCTGGGAAGTGGAGGTTGCAGTGAACAGAAAGATATGTGCCACTGCACTGCAGCCTGGGCAACAGAGTGAGATTACATCTCAAAAATAAATAAATAAAAATAAAATAATGAGCAGCTTCTCGTTTTCATTTTCTAATTTTTTTTTTTTTTTTTGAGAACCCAGGAGGCAGAGGTTGCAGTCAGCCAAGATCGTGCCATTGCACTCTCCAGTGTGGGCTGAGCGACAGAGGGAGACCCATCTCAAAAAATAAATAAATAAATAAATCTAAAGTATGGAAATGACAAGATGATGGTCCCCCCTCCAACATAATATGAACAAAAACTTAAGATACTTATCTCACATTGCCTCTCAATGGAAAACAACCTTGAGGCCTTGAAAACTGATCCATTTTCCAATAAAGGAAAGAGTCCCCCCACTACTTATCAGTGTTAAGGTGGGCTCAGTGTTTACTCACCCTTTTTTCTGAGCTCTGGTTTGCCTTTCTTGACTGTGGCCATCACCATGTCACCCACACCAGCAGCGGGAAGTCTGTTCAGCCGTCCCTTGATCCCCTTCACGGAGATGATATACAGGTTTTTGGCTCCTACAAATCAATGTAAATAAAAATGAAAAATGTTGAGGGCCCATCAGGCCGTTCCATCAGTATTACATTTCCCAAACACTTCCAAAGTCCCTCCCTCCACTGACTGCCCAAGCAGTTAGTCCTCAAGAACGCCTTGTCACACCACCGATTGAAGCAAACAACACAACATGTTGCCACTTCACCCAAAAGCGATGTTTTCACTCTCCCCTTTCTTGACGGCTCAATAGGTCATTAGGCACAGGCCCATTGAGTGCTTTTAAAAGGGGGAGTATAGCAACCTGCAGTCAAAGACCTCACCTGTGTTGTCAGCACAATTGATCACAGCTCCTACCGGAAGACCCAACGAAATCCGGAATTTCGCACCAGAGGACCCACCACGTCCTGTGGATATAAAGGGAAGGTAAACAGGATAAAGAGATCACTATCTAGACATGGTTCGCAGTTCCCCCTCATACTCTTAAACTGTAATTCACCGCACATACTTTGACAGATGGTATGCTATAGATTAGCTCGCTCGGATTTTACTTATGCCCTCCCCGTGTGCCACCCGATTCTCACGGAAAGTAGCCTATTTCTCACTATTACCACTCTGACATCGAAATTAAGGAACCTAGACGACTCAGCCCTTGTTCCAACTTTCGCAAAACGCAATTGCTCCTGCAAAGCATAAGACCGCAGAGGTCGCGCAAACCAGGGCCTAATCCAGTCTAACTTCAACCCCAATACGATAGCCCTATTCGCAGAGCGATCTCGCGGGATCCAGACTATATTCATGTCGGGATCCTGCTATGTCAACTCTCCAGCACCCCACTGCCACTTTCGAGGGCCCTGGCAGTGCTCTTGCGATGGCCTGGCTCTCCCTCTCCGGCCTGAAGGAGAGCAAAGCGCCCCAGCTGCCTAGGGCCACCGCTCCTGACGAATCCGCCAGCCACTGCACGACAGATGGTGGAGGATCCTCCAGAAGCAAAACCTCACCTCGCTTCGACATCTTGAACGCCGGAAAAAAGAAAAAAGGAAGTTGATTCAAAGGACGCTGGGATATGAACTTTGACGCCCCGCCCACCTTCGTCACGTGGCCGGAGCTAAAAACTCTGCCTCTTCCGCCTCTGGGCGCTGCCTTATTGCGTATTAAGTTCACGACGTTACTTTGAGCCCTCTCTGAAGTGGGCGTTGAAGTAGAAGCGCAAGAGATAGGAAATCTCTTCTCCAGGAGCTTAAGAGTAGTTAGGGACATGGAAGCAGTGATTTGTTAACTTGCTCACGACCTCTTTTGACAACTTAATACGTGCCAGGCACTTATCTGCACACTAGAGAATAGGAATTAAAACACGGTTTGTGCCGTGTGGGGGTTCCCAAAGAAACAAAGACAGTGGGGGAGGGGGGAGAACCAGCTCCAAACGGTTTCGTTGAATGTAATACAATTGAGAAGTGCTACAGATCATTCCATCTATGTGTTCTTGGTACCATACTATTCTGTATTTTACATATACAGTATTGCTCTGTTTATTGACCCGCCCCCCCCCCCACACACACACACACAGTTGTTTTTTGTTTTTTTTTTCTTTTTTTTGAGACGGAGTCTCGCTCTTGCCCAGGCTGGAGTATAGTGGCGCGCTCTCAGCTCGCTGCAACCTCCGTCTCCCGGGTTCAAGCAGTTCTCTGTCTCAGCCTCAGAGTAGCTGAGACCACAGGCGCCCACCACAACGCTGGGCTAATTTTTGTATTTTTAGTAGAGATGGGGTTTCGCCATGTTGGCCAGGCTGGTCTCGAATTTCTAACCTCAAGTGATCTGCCCGCCTTGGCCTCTCAAAGTGCTGGGATTGCAGGCGTGAGCCCCCGCGCCAGGCCACTTGCTCCTTTCACAGCTTCAGCCGCCCCTTTCTTCTGGGTTCTTCCCGTGCCACGATGCATTCATTCAAATACTTACTGAGCTCCTACTTTGTAGCAGGTTCTGTCCAGGGCGTACAGCGGATTACATCAGACAACAAAATGGATCAATATTGTTGTCCTTATGGAGCTTACATTCTGCTGGGGTGCAGGTGGAGGAGGATATTAGACACTAAACAAAAGATATAATAAATAATTGCAGTATGTAGTATGTTAGATGGGGATAAGTATTATAAAAATATAAATAGTATCGCTTCTTGGCCTTTTGGCCAAGATCAAGTGTAAAATACAAATAGTGGCCGGGCCTGGTGGCTCACGCTTGTAATCCCAGCACTTTGGGAGGCCGAGGCGGGTGGATCACGAGGTCAGGAGATTGAGACAAGCCTGGCCAACACAGTGAAACCCCGTCTCTACTAAAAATACAAAAATTATCTGGGCGTGGTGGCACGCGCCTGTAATCCCAGCTACAGCTACTCGGGAGGCTGAGGCAGGAGAATCGCTGGAACCCGGGGGGCGGAGGTGGCAGGGAGCCGAGATCGCTCTACTGCACTCCAACCTGGGCGACAGAGCTAGACTCCGTCTCAAAAAATATATATATAAATAGCTCTTTGAGAAAGACGCCGTCGTAGGTGTTGCGGATCGCCAATCCTTACGCTCCTGCTCCCGGCTCACCGCTGTTAGCTCTCGCCCAGGAACCAGTGGGTCAGGAAGCCGCGCAGTAGCCATGGATTTTAAGGATACCGGAAAAACACCCATGGAGGCGGAGGCGGCAGTTCACGAATTCGAGTCACTTTAACGAGCTGCACCATAAAATCCCTGGAGTAGGTGTGTGCTGACTTGATCAGAGGAGCAAAGGAAAAGAATCTCAAAGTGAAAGGACCAGTTCGAATGTCTGCCAAGACTTTGAGAATCACTACAAGAAAAACTCTTTGTGGTGAAGGTTCTAAGACATGGGATCGTTTCCACGTGAGAATCCGCAAGCGACTCTTTGACTTGCACAGTCCTTCTGAGATTGTTAAGCAGGTTACTTCCATCAGTATTGAGCCAGGAGTTGAGGTGGAAGTCGCCACTGCAGATGCTTAAGTCAACTATTTTAGTAAATTGACTACCAGGTTTTTTGTTTTCTTTTTTCTTTTGAGACAGAGTTTCGCTCTTGTTGCCCAGGCTGGAGTGCAGTGGCGCGGTCTTGGCTTACCGCAACCTCCACGGCCGGTATATATATATAAATCAGCTAGTGGCTGGGCGCGGTGGCTCAAGCCTGTAATCCCAGCACTTTGGGAGGCCAAGACGGGCGGATCACGAGGTCAGGAGATCGAGACCATCCTGGCTAACCCGGTGAAACCCCGTCTCTACTAAAAAATACAAAAAACTAGCCAGGCGAGGTGGCAGGGGCCTGTAGCCCCAGCTACTCGGGAGGCTGAGGCAGGAGAATGGCGTAAACCCGGGAGGCGGAGCTTGCAGTGAGTTGAGATCCGGCCACCGCACTCCAGCCTGGGCGACAGAGCGAGACTCCGTCTCAAAAAATAAAAAATAAAAAATAAAAATAAATAAATAAATCAGCTGGTAATTGGCCAGGCGCGCTGGCTGACGCCTGTTATCCCGACACTTTGGGAGGCCAAGGCAGGCAGATCACCTGAGGTCAGGAGTTCAAGACCAACATGGCCAAAATGGCTAAACCTGGTTTCTACAAAAATACAAACATTAGCCGGGCGTAGTGGCTTACGCCTGTAATCCCAGCACTTTGGGAGGCGGAGGCGGGCGGATCATGAGGTCAGAAGATCGAGACCATCCTGGCTATCACAGTGAACCGCCCTCTCCACAGAAAATACAAAAAATTAGACGGGCGTAGTGGCGGGCGCCTCTAGTCTCAGCTACTCGGGAGGCTGAGGCAGGAGAATGGCGTGAACCCGGGAGGCGGAGCTTGCAATGAGCCGAGATCTCACCACTGCACTCCAGCCTAGGCGACAGAGTGAGACTCCGTCTCAAAAAAACAAAACAAAACAAAACAAAGCAAAACAAGCAAACAAACAAACATTAGCCGGCCGTGGTGGCAGGTGCCTGTAATCCCAGCTACTCAGGAGGCCGAGGCAGGAGAATCGTTTGAACCAAAGAGGTGGAGGTTGCAGTGAGCCGAAGTCCTGCTACTGCACTCCAGCCTGGGGTATACAGCCAGGGTCCATCTCAAAAAATATATAAATAAGACCGGGCACAGTGGCTCACGCCTGTAATCCCAGAACTTTGGGAGGCCAAGGCGGTCGGATCACCTGAGGTCGGGAGTTTGAGACCAGCCTGACCAAATTGGAGAAACCCCATCTCTACTAAAAATATAAAATTAGCCTGGTGTGGTAGCACATGCCTGTAATTCCAGCTAGTCAGGAGTCTGAGGCAGGACAATCTCTTGAAACCCGGGAGGCAGAGGTTGTGGTGAGCCGAGACTGCACCATTGCACTCCAGCCTGGGCAACAGGAAAGTTTGAAACTCTGTCTCAAAAAAATAGATAAACAAAAATAGGGCCAGGGGCAGTGTCTCACGCCTGTAATTCCATCACCACTTTGGGAGGCCAAGGTGGTTGTATTACTTGAGGTCAGGAGTTCGAGACCAGCTTGCCCGAAATAGCAAAACTCTGTCTCTACTAAAAATACAGAAATTAGCCAGGCACGGTGGCTCATGCCTGTAATTCTAGCACTTTGGGAGGCCGAGGCTGGTAGAGTGCCTGAGCTCAGGAGCTGAAGACCCAGCCCAAGCAACATGGCAAAACTCTGTCTCTACTAAAAATACAAAAAATTAGCCAGGTGGCCGGGTGCGGTGGCTCAAGCCTGTAATCCCAGCACTTTGGGAGGCCGAGATGGGTGGATCACGAGGTCAGGAGATCGAGACCATCCTGCCTAACACGGTGAAACCTCGTCTCTACTAAAAAATACAAAAAACTAGCTGGGCGAGGTGGCGGACACCTGTAGTCCCAGCTACTCGGGAGGCTGAGGCAGGAGAATGGCGTGAACCTGGGAGGCGGAGCTTGCAGTGAGCTGAGATCCGGCCACTGCACTCCAGCCCGGGCTACAGAGCAAGACTCCGTCTCAAAAAAAAAAAAAAAAAAAAATTAGCCAGGTGTGGTCCATGCCTGCGGTCCCCAGCTACTCGGGAGGCTGAGGCACGAGAATCATTGGAACCCAGGAGGTGGAGGTTACAGTGAGCCGGCATTGCGCCTCTACACTCCAGCCTGGGCGACAGAGCAAGACTCTGTCTCCAAAAAACAAAAACAAACCAACCAAAATTAGCCGGCCTTGGTGGCACATGCCTATAGCCCCAGCTGTTCTGGAGGCTGAGGTGGGAGGATCTCTTGAGCCTGGAAGGCAGAGGTTGCAGTGAGCCAAGATCCCACCACTGCACTCCAGCCTGGGTGAAAAAGTGAGACCCCATCACTAAAAAAAAAAAAAAAAAGAAAGAAAGAAAAGAAAAAAAGAAAGAAGGAGAGAGAGAGAAGGAGTTGGAGGCTTCAGTGGAGGAGGAACACTTGAGGCCATGAGTTGGAGGCTTCAGAGAGCTAGGATCACACCTTTTTTATTTTTATTTTTTATTTGTTATTTATTTATTTTTTTTGAGACGGAGTCTTGCTCTGTCGCCCAAGCTGGAGTGCAGTGGCGCGATCCTGGCTCACTGCAAGCTCCGCCTCCTGGGTTCACGCCATTCTCCTGCCCCAGCTTCCCGAGTAGCTGGGACTACAGGCGCCCGCCACTGCGCCCGGCTCATTTTTTTTGTATTTTTAGTAGAGACGGGGTTTCACCATGGTCTCGATCTCCTGACCTTGTGATCCGCCCGCCTCGGCCTCCCAAAGTGCTGGGATTACAGGCGTGAGCCACCGCGCCCGGCCTATTTTTATTTTTTAGATAGGGTCTCACTCTGTTGCCCAGACTTCAGACTGGCTGATTTCAGCCTCAACCTCTCGAACTCAAGGGACCCTCCCATCACAGCCTCCCAAAGTGCTGGGATTACAGGCATGAGCCACTGTGCCTGGCCTGATCACACCTGTGAATAGCCACTGCACTCCAGTCTGGACAACACAGAGAGACCCCATTTTTCTATATACAACAAATACAGCCGGCCGCTGTGGCTCATGCCTGTAATCCCAGCACTTCGGGAGGCCAAGGCGGGCGGATAAACTGAGGTCAGGAGATCGAGACCAGCCTGGTCAACATGGCAAAACCCTATCTCTACTAAAAATACAAAAATTAGCTGGGCATGGTGGCACATTCCTATAATCCCAGCTACTTGGGAGGCTGAGGCAGGAGAATGGCTTGAAGCCGGGGAGAAGGGTTTGTGGTGGGCCAAGATCATGCCATTGCACTCCAGCCTAGGCAATAAAGAGTGAAACTCCATCTCAAAATAAATAAATAAATAAATAAATAAATAAATAAATAAATACACACACAGAAAGACAGAGAGAGAGAGAGAGAGAGAGAAAGAGAGAGAGAGGATGGTCAGTGTAGGCCTCATTAAAGATATTGACATGAAACCAGGCATAGTGGCTCACATCTGTAATCCCAACACTTTGGGAGGTTGAAGCAGGAGGATCCCTTGAGTCCAGGAGTCTGAGACCCACCTGAGCAACACAGGGAGAGTCCATCTCTACAAAACATTTAAAAATTAGCTGGTGGCACTGGGCACAGCGGCTCATGCCTATAATCCCAGCAATTTGGGAGACTGAGGCAGACAGATCATCTGAGGTCAGAAGTTTGAGACCAGCCTGCCCATCATGGTGAAACTCCATCTCTATTAAAAATACAAAAATTAGCTGGGCATGGTGGTGGGTACTTGTAATCCCAAGTACCCAGGAATCTGAGGCAGGAGAATCCCATTTGAACCCGGGAGGCAGAGGTTGCAGTGAGCCCAGATGGCGCCACTGCACTCCAGCCTGGGCAACAGAGTGAGACTCTGTCTCAAAATAAAATAAAATAACATAAGCTGGTAGCATGTGAATCTGAGGCAGGAGAATCGCTTAAACCCAGGAGTTGAGGACTGCAGTGAGCCGTGATTACCACACTGCACTCCAACCTAGGCTACAGAGGGAAACTTTGTGTCATTTTCCAATAAGAAACCCTAAGGCAGGGGTGTGCCTGAACCGAATGAATACCAGCAAGGAAGCCAGATGTGATTGGACAGGACGAGTGAAGAGCAAAGTAGTAAGAAATGCAGTCAGAAGTAATAGAAAGGTGCCTCACACCTGTAATCCCAGCACTTTGGGAGGCCAAGGCGGGTGATCACCTGAGGTCAGGAGTTCAAGACCAGCCTGGCCAACATGGTGAAACCCTGTCTCTACAAAAATACAAAAATTAGCATGCATGACGGCAGGTGCCTGTAATCCCAGCTACTCAGTGGGTTGAGGTGGGAGAATCGTGTGAACCTGGGAGGTGGAGGTTGCAGTGAGCCAAGATCATACCATTGCACTCCAGCCTAGGTGACAGAGCAAGAGCTCTGTTTCAAAAAAAGGAAGTAATGGAATGAAACCACTGTGGACTTTGGCATTGGCTGAGTGAAATAAGGAACCATTGTTTGATTTTAAGCAGAGGAAGGACATGATTTGACTAATGTGTCAGAAGGATCACTGTGGTTGAGTTGTTGAGACTAGACTGTGGGAGAGAACACAGGGATGGAAGTAAGAAGAGCCATTAGGAAGCTATTGCAGTAACCATGGGAGAAATGATGGTGGTTTGCACTAGAATGGTAGGAGCTGAGGTGATGTGTGGTCAGATTCTGGATGTGTTTCGGAGGTAGCGACAATAAAATGTGAGGTATGAAAGATAGAAATCAAAATGTCTCCAAGGCTTCAGGCCTGAGCAATTGGAAGATATCATTGCTGTCAACCAAGATGGAGAAGGCTATGGTTATAGGAGGAACAGTGTTCTTGGTTGGAACTACCACCACTGTCTCAACAAGAAAATGGGACACAATTCATTCTCTTCTCCCAGGATCCTAGATCCAGTCACCAAGGTCCATCAACTTTTTTTTTTTTTTTGAGATGGAGTCTTGCTCTGTCGCCCAGGCTGGAGTGCAGTGGCCGGATCTCAGCTCACTGCAAGCTCCGCCTCCCGGGTTTACGCCATTCTCCTGCCTCAGCCTCCCGAGTAGCTGGGACTATAGGCGCCCGCCACCTTGCCCGGCTAGTTTTTTGTATTTTTTTTTTTTTTAGTAGAGACGGGGTTTCACCGGGTTAGCCAGGATGGTCTCGATCTCCTGACCTTGTGATCCGCCCGTCTCGGCCTCCCAAAGTGCTGGGATTACAGGCTTGAGCCACCGCGCCCGGCCAGGTCCATCAACTTGACTCTGTTTCCTAAATTTTTCTGCCCATGCCTTCTAAGTTCTGCCTTTGGTTCAAAGCTATTGCATCAGCCTCTATATGGTCAGGCCATAATTTCCCACTGCTTAAAATCATGTGCCGGGCAGGCATGGTGGCTCATGCCTGTAATCCCAGCACTTTGGGAGACTGAGGCAGGCAGATTACCTGAGGTCAGGAGTTCAAGACCAGCCTGGTCAACATGGTGAAACTGTCTCTAATAAAAATACAAAAATTATCCAGGGGTGATGGCACGCACCTGTGATCCCAGCTATTCAGGAGGCTGAGCAGGAAAATTGCTTGAACCCAGGAGGCAGAGGTTGCAGTGAGCTGAGCTTGTCCCACTGCACTCCAGCCTGGGCATAGAGTGAGACTCCGTCTCAAAAATAAAACAAAACAAAACAAAAAACAAACTAACAAACAAAAAACATGTGCTGACCCTCTAGTACTTACAGAATAAAGTCCAAGTTGTTTAGCACAGCATCAAAGTCACTTGATATGGCCTACCTCTTCCCTGGCTCCATCTTCTGCCACCTTGCCTCTTATATTTCACACACCAGAAACACCAAACCACTTAGGATTTCTGGACATATGGCTTAGATTCACACTTTCTTTTTTTTTTTTTTTTGAGACGGAGTCTCGCTCTGTCACCCAGGCTGGAGTGCGGTGGCCGGATCTCAGCTCACTGCAAGCTCCGCCTCCCGGGTTCACGCCATTCTCCTGCCTCAGCCTCCCGAGTAGCTGGGACTATAGGCGCCTGCCACCTCGCCCGGCTAGTTTTTTGTATTTTTTAGTAGAGACGGGGTTTCACCGTGTTAGCCAGGATGGTCTCGATCTCCTGACCTCGTGATCCGCCCGTCTCGGCCTCCCAAAGTGCTGGGATTACAGGCGTGAGCCACCGCGCCCGGCGGGAGATTCACACTTTCTTGTATTTATGCACTCACCTGCCTTAGCCATTATGTGTTATTTATTTATTTACTTTGAGACAGAGTTTCGCTCTTGTTGCTCAGGCCAGAGTGTAATGGCACCATGTCGGCTCACTGCAACACTGCAACCTCCGCCTCCAGGGTTCAAAGTGATTCTCCTGCTTCAGCCTCCCAAGTAGCTGGGATTACAGATGTACACCACTGTGGCCAGCTAATTTTTTTTTTTTTTTTGTATTTTTAGTAGAGATGGGGATTTCTTTTTTTTTTTTTTTTTTGAGACGGAGTCTTGCTCTGTCGCCGAGACTGGAGTGCAGTGGCCTGATCTCGGCTCACTGCAAGCTCCGCCTCCCGGGTTTACGCCATTCTCCTGCCTCAGCCTCCCGAGTAGCTGGGACTACAGGCACCCGCCACCTCGCCCGGCTATTTTTTTTGTATTTTTTACTAGAGACGGGGTTTCACCGGGTTAGCCAGGATGGTCTCGATCTCCTGACCTCGTGATCCGCCCATCTCGGCCTCCCAAAGTGCTGGGATTACAGGCTTGAGCCACCGCGCCCGGCCGAGATGGGAATTTCATCATGTTGGTCAGGCTAGTCTCGAACTCCTGACTCAAGTGATCCATCTGCCTCAGCCTCCCAAAGTGCTGGGATTACAGGTGTGAGCCACCGTGCCTGTCCAACCTGTTTTTAAAACTGTGCTCAGATATTTCTTCTCTGAGCCATTTCACAACCCCAGCAGTTTATTCCCTGAGCCACTTCTTTTTTTTTTTTTTTTTTTTTTGAGACGGAGTCTCACGCTGTTGCCCAGGCTGGAGTGCAGTGGCGCGATCTCGGCTCACTGCGAGCTCCGCCTCCTGGGTTCACGCCATTCTCCTGCCTCAGCCTCCTGAGTAGCTAGGACTACAGGCGCCCGCCACCGCGCCCGGCTAATTTTTTGTATTTTTAGTAGAGACGGGGTTTCACTGTGGTCTCGATCTCCTGACCTTGTGATCCGCCCACCTCGGCCTCCCAAAGTGCTGGGATTACAGGCTTGAGCCACCGCGCCCGGCCTTCTTTTTTTTTTTTTTGAGATGGCATCTTGCTCTGTCGTCAGGTTGGAGCACAGTGGCACCATCTCGGCTCACTGCAAACTCCAACTCCCTGGTTCAAGCGGTTCTCCTGCCTCAGGCTGTTGCGTACCTGGGATTACAGGCACGAGCCACCATGCCCAGCTAATTTTTGTATTTTTGGTAGAGACGGGGTTGCACCATGTTGGCCAGGATGGTCTCGATCTCCTGACCTTGTGATCCACCCGCCTCGGCCTCCCAAAGTGCTGTGATCACAGGCGTGAGACACCGCACCGGGCCACCCTGAGCCACCTCTTTTTTTTTTTTTTTTTTTTTTGAGATGGAGTCTAACTCGTCACCCAGGCTGGAGTGCAGTGGCACTGATCTCGGTTCACTGCAAGCTCCACTTCCTGGGCTCACACCATTCTCCTGCCTCAGCTTCCTGAGTAGCTGGAACTACAGGCGCCTGCCACCACGCCTGGCTATGTTTTTGTATTTTTAGTTAGAGACAGGGTTTCACCGTGTTAGCCAGGAAGGTCTCGATCTCCTGACCTTGTGATCCGCCCGCCTCGGCCTCCCAAAGTGCTGGGATTACAGGTGTGAGCCACCGCGCCCGGCTGCCACTTCTTTACTAGGAACCGTGGTTCTCAAATATTTTCATTTCAGACCCCTTTACATTCTTTTTTTTTTTTTTTTTTTTTTTTTGAGACAGAGTCTCATTCTGTCACCAGGCTGGAGTGCAGTGGGACCATGTTGGCTCACTGCAACCTCCATCTCCTGGGTTCAAGCAATTCTCGTGCCTCAGCCTCCTGAGTAGCTGGGATTACAGGTGCCCACTACCACGCCTGGCTAATTTTTTTTATATTGTTAGTACAGACGAGGTTTCACCATGTTGGCCAGGATGGTCTCAATCTCCTGACCTCAGGTGATCCACCCGCCTCGGCCTCCCAAAGTGCTGGGATTACAGGTGTAAGCCACTGTGCCCGGCCCTTTTTTTTTTTTTTTTTGAGACGGAGTTTTGTTCTTGTTGCCCAGGCTGGAGTGCAATGGTGTGATCTCAGCTCAATGCAACCTCCGCCTCCCGGGTTCAAGCTCTTCTCCTGCCTCAGCCTCCCAAGTAGCTGGGATTACAGACATGCGGCACCTCGCTCGGCTAATTTTGTATTTTTGTTAGAGATGAGGTTTCTCCATGTTGGTCAGGCTGGTCTCAAACTCCCGACCTCAGGTGATCAGCCCACCTTGGCCTCCCAAAGTGCTGGGATTACAGGCGTGAGCCCCCTTGCCCGGCCTCCTTTACACTCTTAATTATTAAATACCTCAAGGAGTTTTTGTTTATATAGGTTATATCTGATGAGATTTTACCATGTTATAAATTAAAGTTAAGAGATGTTTACACGTTTATTACTTCATGTAAGATAACAATAAACCCATTTTTTGCTAAAGGAAATAACATTTTAGAATGAGGAATAGGTTGGCCGGGCGCGGTGGCTCAAGCCTGTAATCCCAGCACTTTGGGAGGCCGAGACGGGCGGATCACGAAGTCAGCAGATCGAGACCATCCTGGCTAACCCGGTGAAACCCCGTCTCTACTAAAAAATACAAAAAACTAGCCGGGCAAGGTGGCGGGCGCTTGTAGTCCCAGCTACTCGGGAGGCTGAGGCAGGAGAATGGCGTAGACCCAGGAGGCAGAGCTTGCAGTGAGCTGAGATCCGGCCACTGCATTCCAGCCTGGGCGACAGAGCGAGACTCCGTCTCAAAAAAAAAAAAAAAAAAAAAAAAAGAATGAGGAATAGGTCAAGTTTAGTGGCTCAGGCCTGTATTCCCAGTGGAAGGATCACTTGTCCTCAGGAGTTTGAGATCAGCCTGGACAACAAAGTGAGACCCTATTTCTACAAAATATCAACAAATTAGCCAAGTGTAGTGGCGTGTGCCTGTGGTCCTAACTACACAGGAGGCTGAGGCAGGAGGATCACTTCAGCCTAAGAGGTTGAGACTACAGTGAGCCATGATTGCACCACTGCACTCCAGCCTGGGCAACAGAGGCCCTGTCTCGAAAAATAAAATAAAATAAAATAAAATAAATAAATAAATAAATAAATAAACTATATTTTTCCAAACAAAAATAATTTAGTGAGAAGGGTGGCTTTGCTTTACTTTTTTTTTTTTTTTTTTGAAATCCCTTTAATACCTGGCTTGATGAAATAACTGGTTTTTCATGTTTTTACACTAATCTGTTGTGATTTCACACATTTAATCTCTGGAAAGCTCCACTGTATTCTCATGAAAGAGCAAGAGTAAGACAAAAATAATATCATAATTATTAAAATAATTCTTGTGGCCGGTCGCGGTGGCTCAAGTCTGTAATCCCAGCACTTTGGGAAGCCGAGGCAAGTGGATCACGAGGTCGGGAGATTGAGACCATCCTGGCTAACACGGTGAAACCGCGTCTCTACTAAAAATACAAAAAATTAGCCGGGTGTGGTGGCGGGCGCCTGTAGTCCCATCTACTCGAGAGGCTGAGGCAGGAGAATGGCGTGAACCCAGGAGGTAGAGCTTGCAGTGAGCCAAGATTGCACCATTGCACTCCAGCCTGGGCAACAGAGCAAGACTCTGTCTCAAAATAAATAAATAAATAAATAAATAAATAAATAAATAAATAATTATTTCCTCTGCACAGAAAGGGTCTCATTAATATTACCAAGAAAATATTCATTCTGGCTGGGCGCGGTGGCTCACGCCTGTAATCTCAGCACTTTGGGAGGCCGAGACAGGTGGATCACCTGAGGTCAGGGGTTCGAGATCGGCCTGACCAACATGGAGAAACCCTGTTTCTACAAAAAATACAAAAATTAGCCGAGCGAGGTGCCGCATGCCTGTAATCCCAGCTACTCGGGAGGCTGAGGCAGGAGAATCGCTTGAATCTGGGAGGCAGAGGTTGTAGTGAGCTGAGATCAGGCCATTGCATTCCAGCCTGGGCGACAGAGTGAGACTATCTCAAAAAAAAAAAAATCCTTCCTTCCCCACAGAAAGGGCCTTAAGGGAACCTAGGGTTCCCCATATCACACTTCAACTACCAGGGATTCAGAGAACACTCCAAGGTTACAGATACCACATTCTCATATGTTACCTGTTTGTATGTTGATATATGTTGCAGAACGTGAAGTCTATGAAGGAGATACTGCGGTAATATCCAGTTTATTATTTTCCCAGTTTCCACCACAGAATGTTCAAATAGTTTTATCTTGCTTGCCTGCTGCTGTCTTAAAATGCTAGCTGCGAGGGGGCACCCGGATTTGAACCGGGGACCTCTTGATCTGCAGTCAAATGCTCTGCCCCTGAGCTATACCCCCTCTATTGGAAATAAGAAGATTACACCTTAAAAGTAGAGTTTACTGACGAGACATTGCCTCCAGTGATTCACAATAGTTTGGTGTCTATGATAAAGCGATCTGGACCCAAATAAAGTGGTGGGAGAGAAAAGAGAAGTCTAAGTCCTCTCTGATTCTGGCTTGAGGGTCTTGTACGGATGTGCAGTGGGATCCCTCTTTTCCATCATTACAGCCTTTTTTTTTTTTTTTTTTCCACTACAGCCTTTTTTTACCTCTGGCATCTGGGAATTCTTTTATTTTAATATTTATTTATTTATTTATTTTTCGAGACGGAGTCTCACTCTGTCGCCCAGGCTGGAGTGCAGTGGCGTGATCTTGGCTCACTGCAACCCCTACATCCCAAGTTCAAGCAATTCTCCTGCCTTAGCCAGTAGCTGTGATTATAGCCGTGCGCCGCCACGCCAGGCTAATTTTTGTATTTTTAGTAGAGAAGGGGGTGTCACCATGTTGGTCAGGCTGGTCTCAAACTCCTGACCTCGAGATCCGCCCGCCTCCGCCTCCCAAAGTGCTGGGAGTACAGGCGTGAGCCACCACACCCGGCCAAGATTGTGCATTTTTTGAGGGTAGGGATCACATTGCATTCTTTTTTTGCTTTCTCCAAAGTAGTCGGCACAGTGCCTGGTTCATGATAAGCCCTGGTCGTAATCACCAAACTACAACCTAATTAAACTCACCGATGGGATTCCACCAAACCTGCACGCAAGCAGCTGAATGGTGCCGAAGAAAAAAGGTGCACAAGTTTGCGCCACTCCACCAATGTAAAACATGCTTTCTCTCTGGCATTCCTTCACTATTGCCCAAATATGTCTGCTTTCTCATGCTCCAAAATGACTATTTTACACACTCTGTCCCATCTTTTTTTTTTTTTTTTTTTTTTTTTTTTTTTTTTTTGAGACGGAGTCTCGCTGTGTCTCCCAGGCTGGAGTGCAGTGGTGATCTCGGCTCACTGCAAGCTCCGCCTCCCGGGTTCACGCCATTCTCCCGCCTCAGCCTCCCAAGTAGCTGGAACTACAGGCGCCCGCCACCACGCCCGGCTAGTTTTTTGTATTTTTAGTAGAGACGGGGTTTCACCATGTTAGCCAGGATAGTCTCGATCTCCTGACCTCGTGATCCACCCGCCTCGGCCTCCCAAAGTGCTGGGATTACAGGCTTGAGCCACCGCGCCCGGCCACTCTCTCCCATCTTAAACCTTCCACACCTTCTTTCTCCTCTTGCTGTCAGATGAAGAGCTTGCTTCTTCCTTTTTTTTTTTTTTTTTTTTGAGAGGGTGTCTCGCTCTGTTGCCCAGGCTGGAGTGCAGTGGCGTGATCTGGGCTGACTGCAAGCTCCGCCTCCCGGGTTCACGTAATTCTTCTGCCTCAACCTCCTGGGTAGCTGGGACTGCAGGCACCCGCCACCACGCCCAGCTAATTTTTTGTATTTTTAGTAGAGACGGGGTTTCACCGTGTTAGCCAGGTTGATCTTGATTTCTTGGCCTCGTGATCCGCCTGCCTCAGCCTCCAAAAGTGCTGGGATTACAGGCGTGAGCCACAGTGCCCAGCGCCTCTTCCTTTTTGGAGAAAACAGAATCAGTCAGATGTAGTGGTGTGCTGGTGAATGGCTAGCAACCGACTTTGGGGGAGACCTGATGTGTGTAGCGTTTGCCGGGGTGACTGTTGCAAATACACCCACTTGACCATTTCCAGCTACCTAAAGAAAGTCAACTGGCTTAAATAATTCTGGGCTGGGCGCGGTGGCTCACGCCCGTAATCCCAGCACTATGGGAGGCCGAGACGGGCCGATCACGAGGTCAGTAGTTCCAGACCAGCCTGGCCAACATAGTGAAACCCCAGTGTCTACTAAAAAAAAAAAAAAAATTAGATGGGCGTGGTGACAGGCGCCTGTAGTCCCAGCTACTTGGGAGGTTGAGGCAGGAGAATCGCTTGAACCCAGGAGGTGGAGGTTGCAGTGAGCTGAGATCGTGCCACTGCACTCCAGCCTGACAGAGAGACTCCATCTCAAAAAAAAAAAAAAAAAAAAATTCTGGAAAATTTAACCATTGTTTCTTGCAAGCCAGTGTGAACTGAATCCAGCATATGTCTGAGATTAACTACATCCTTCATCAATTATCATCTATAAACTGAGAACTCCCAGAATTATATTTCTAGCCCTGGCCTCTTCCCTAAACTCCAGAATTAGCTGTATCCCCAAACACATACTCTTTTTTTTTTTTTTTTTGAGACGGAGTCTCGCTCTGTTGCCCAGACTGGAGTGCAGTGGCACAATCTCCACTCACTGCAAGCTCTGCCCCCCGGATTCACACCATTCTCCTGCCTCAGCCTCCCGAGTAGCTGGGACTACAGGCACCTGCCACCACGCCAGGCTAATTTTTTGTATTTGTAGTAGAGAAGGGGTTTCACTGTGTTAGCCAGGATGGTCTCGATCTCCTGACCTCGTGATCTGCCTGCCTTGGCCTCCCAAAGTGCTGAGATTACAGGCGTCAGCCACTGTGCCCGGCCACCAAATGCATACTCTTAAATATTAATTAGTCTCCTTAAATGAAACATGTTCACCCCAATACTGGGACATCATGCCTGTGAGGACAGGGGGCTGTACTTTGTTACTTTCTTTTAAGAATTTTAAAAATAAACTCTTGGCCGGGCGCGGTGGCTCACGCCTGTAATCCCAGCACTTTGGGAGGCTGAGGCAGGCGGATCACAAGGTCAGGAGATCGAGACCACGGTGAAACCCCGTCTCTACTAAAAATACAAAAAATTAGCCGGGCGTGGTTGTGGGCGCCTGTAGTCCCAGCTACTCGGGAGGCTGAGGCAGGAGAATGGCGTGAACCCGGGAGGCGGAGCTTGCAGTGAGCCGAGATCGCGCCACTGCACTCCAGCCTGGGCTGGGCGACAGAGCGAGACTCCGTCTCAAAAAAAAAAAAAAAAAAAACTCTTTTTTTCCCCTGAATTGCCCCTTTTTCAGTGGGATTTTTCTCTTTTCTTTTCTTTTTTTTTCCAAGACGAAGTTTTGCTCCTGTTGCCCACGCTGGAGTGCAGTGGTGTGATCTTGGCTCACTGCAACCTCTGCCTCCTGGGTTCAAGCAATTCTCCTGCCTCAGCCTCCAGAATAGTTAGGATTACAGGCACCCGCAAACACGACCGGCTAATTTTTTGTATTTTTAGTAGAGATGTGGTTTCACCATGTTGGCCAAACTGGTCTGGAACTCCTGACCTCAGGTGATCCATCCACCTCGGCCTCCCAAAGTGCTGGGATTACAGGCGTAAGCCATCACGCCAGGCCCTTTCTTTCTTTACTTTGTAGAGATGGGGTTTTGCCACATTGCCCAGGCTGGTCTCAAAGCTGGGCTGCAGCCTCGGTTTCTCAAAGTGCTGGGATTATAGGCCGGAATCAGCCAGGCAGGAAAAAAAAAAAAAAAAAAAATCAGGCTGGGCTTCCCTGCCATGTGTCATCAATCTCAATGCTTGCATTCTTTTTTTATTTATTTATTATTTATTTATTTAAATTTTTTGAGACGGAGTCTTGCTCTGTCACCCAAGATGGAGTGCAGTGGCGCAATCTCGGCTCATTGCAAGCTCCGCCTCCCGGGTTCACACCATTCTCCTGCCTCAGCCTCTGGAGTAGCTGGGACTACAGGTGCCCGCTATCACACCTGGCTAATTTTCTGTTTTTGTATTTTCAGTAGAGATGGGGTTTCACTGTGTTAGCCAGGATGGTCTCAATCTACTGACCTCGTGATCCACCTGTGCTCAGCATCCCAAAGTGTTGGGATTACAGGCGTGAGCCACTGCGCCCGGCTTTTTTTTTTTTTTTTTTTTTTTTTTTTTTTTTTTTTAGATGGAATCTCATTCTGTCACCCAGGCTGGAGTGCAGGAGTGCGATCTTGGCTCACTGCAACCTCTGACCCCTGGGTTCAAGCGATTCTCCTGCTTCAGCCTCCCAAGTAGCTGGGATTACAGTCGTCCACCACCACACCCAGCTAATTTTTGTATTTTTCGTAGAGATGGAGTTTCACCACGTTGGCCAGGCTGGTCTGGAACTCCTGACCTCAGGTGATCTGCCCGCCTTGGCCTCCCAAAGTGGTGGAATTACAGGTGTGAGCCATTGTGCCCGGTCACCTGCATTCTTCTCCAGCTCAGCTGTTTCTACTTGTTCCTACTCATAATAGACAAAATAATGACCTTCCAAACCTGTCTACACATCAGTCTCCTTGTGAATCTATTTGTGACTATGTTACCTCTCATGATAAAAAGAACTTTGCAGATATGATTAAATTAAATATATTGAGATGTGAGAACATTATCCTGGATTATCCAGGTGAGCTCAGTGTAATGCCACAGGTCCTTATAAGAGGGAGGCAGGAGGAGGGAGGCAGGAGGATAAGAGTCACAGAGAGAGGAGATGGTAACATGGAAGCATGGAAGCCGAGGCTAGAGTGAGGCGGGATGATATGCTGCCAGCTTTGACAATTGGGGAAGAGGCAATGAGGCAGCAATGTAGCGGCCTCTATGGGCTGGGAGAGTCAAGGAAACAGATTCTCCCCTGAAGCCTACAGAAGGAATGCAGCTGTACTAACATTTTAATTTTAGCCCTGTGAATTTTTTTTTTTTTTTAGATGAAGTCTCACTCTGTCACCCAACTGGAGTGCAGTGGCACCATCTCGGCTCACTGCAACCTCTGCCCCCTGGGTTCAAGCAATTCTTCTGCCTCAGCCTCCCAAGTAGCTGGGACTACAGGCGTGAGCCACCACACCTGGCTAATTTTTGTATTTTTGGTAGAGAAGGGATGTCACCATGTTGGCCAGGGTGGTCTTGAACTCTTGACCTTGTGATCTGCCTGCCTTGGCCTCCCAAAGTGGTGGGATTACAGGAGTCAGCCACCTCGCCAGGCCAGCCCAGTGAAATTGATTTTGGGATTCTGACCTCCAGAACTGTGAAGATAATACATTTCTGTTATTTTATGCAAATAGACTGTAAATTGTTCCATCAGTAATATAAAACTAATACAACACTATAGTCTAAGCCATCACCACCATCTCTGACCTATATTATTACAATAGATTCCCAACTGGCTTCTCTCTCTTTTTTTCTTGAGACAGAGTCTTGCTCTGTCACCCAGGCTTACTGAAGCCTTGACCTCCTGGGCACAAGCAATCCTCCTGCCTCAGCCTCCCAAGTGGCTGGGACTACAGGTACATACCACCACATCTGGCTAATTTTTAAATTTTTTTATAGAGATGGGAGTCTCACTGTGTTGCCCAGACTGGTTTCAAATTCCTGGGCTCAAGTGATCCTCTTGCCCTGGCCTCCAAAAGTGCTGGGATTATGGGCATGAGCCACCATGTCTGGCGGACCCTCTTATATTTTCAACTATACAATACAGTATTGTTAATTAAAGGCACAATGCTGTACAGCCGATTTCTAGAGTTTTTTCATCTTGCAGAATTGACATTTTAGACCTATTGATCAGCAACTCTCCGCAGCCCCTGGCAACCATCGTTCTACTCTCTACTTCTGTGAGTTTGACTATGTTAGATGCCTCATATATGTGGAATCATGCAGTATTTGGTCTTCTGTGACTGGCCTGTTTCACTTGGCGTAATATCCTCAAGGTTCATCCACGCTGTTGCATATTGCAGGATTTCTTTCTTACCTTTTTTTCTTTTTGCAACGGAGTTTCGCTCTCAAGAGCGAAACTTGTTGCCCAGGCTGGAGTGCAATGGCATGACCTCGGCTCACCGCAATCTCCACCTCCCGCATTCAAGCAGTTCTCCTGCCTCAGCCTCCTGAATAGCCAGGATTACAGGCATGCGCCACCACGCCCGGGTAATTTTTGTATTTTTAGTAAAGACTGGGTTTCGCCATGTTGGCCAGGATGGTCTCGATTTCCTGACTTGGTGATCCGCCCGCCTCAGCCTCCCAAAGTGCGGGGATTACAGGCATGAGCCACCGCGCCCGGCCAGTGTTCCTATTCTTTTTGGAGAGACCAAGGAAAAACTTTCTCTATCCAGTTTTGCAGGAGGTTGTTCTCTAACTTGTTAGTGGGGAGAGATGAGTGCGATTTTGGATAAAGAATTGAGCCGGGCCGGGAGCGGTGGCTCACGCCTGTAATCCCAGTACTGTGGGAGGCCGAGGCGGGCGGATCACGAGGTCAGGAGATCGAGACCATCCTGGCTAACCCAGTGAAACCCCGTCTCTACTAAAAATGCAAAAAATTAGCCGGGCATGGCGGCGGGCGCCTGTAGTTCCAGCTACTTGGGAGGCTGAGGCAGGAGAATGGCGTGAACCCGGGAGGCGAAGCTTGCAGTGAGCCGAGATCGCGCCACTGCACTCCAGCCTGACTGAGCGAGACTCCATCTCAAAAAAAAGAATTGAGCCTAGGCTGGGAGTGGTGGCTCACGCCTGTAGTCCCAAGTCCCAGCACCTTGGCAGGCCAAGGCGGGCGGATCACCTGAAGTAGGGAGTTCGAGGCCAGCCTGTGCAACATGGAGAAACCCCGTCTCTACTAAAAATACACAATTAGCCAGGCGTGGGGTGCATGCATGTAATCCCAGCTACTCAGGAGGCTGAGGCGGGAGAATCGCTTGAACCTGGGAGGCAGAGGTTGCGGTGAGCCGAGATCGCGCCATTGCACTCCAGACTGATCAACAAGAACGAAATTCCGTCTCTGGGCAACATTGGGAGACGGCCTCCTGCCCCCTTCTCCACAAAATGGAAAACAAACAAACAAACAAACTGAACCAAGCAGGGCGCGGTGGCTCATGCCTGTAATCCCAGCACTTTGGGAGGCCGAGGAGGGCAGATCACGAAATCAGGTGTTGGAGACCAGCCTAGCCAACACGGCGAATCCCCTATCTCTACTAAAAATACAAAAAGGAGCCGGGCGCGGCGGCGGGCGCCTGGATTCCCAGCTATTCAGGAGGCTGAGGCAGGAGAATCGCTTGAACCCGGGAGGCGGAGGTTGCAGTGAGCCGAGACTGCGCCACACTGCACTCACTCCAGCCTGGGTTACAGAGGAAGACTCCGTCTGGGGGGAAAAAAAAAGTAATGAACCTAGAAAAAGCAGATTGGCACCTAAATTCACATACTTTTCAAACTGCCACCACGTCTTGGCCTAGCCTTTTTTTTTTTTTTTTTTTGAGACGGAGTCTCAACTCTGTTGCCCCTGCTGGAGTGCAGTGGCGCGATGTCGGCTCACTGCAACCTCTGCCGCCCGGGTTCAAGCGATTCTCCTGCCTCAGCCTTCCGAGTAGCTGGGATTACAGGCGCCCGCCACCCCCCCCCCCCGGCTAATTTTTGTATTTTTAGTAGAGACGGGGTTTATCACCGTCTTGGTCAGTCTGGTCTCGAACTCCTGACCTCGTGATCCTCCCGGTTCGGCTTCCCAAAGTGCTGGGATTACAGGCGTGAGCCACTGTGCCCGGCCTTTTTTGGCCTACTTTTTAAATTTCCCCTTCCTCATTGGTAATTTCAGTATAATCCAGCAAAGAGACGCTAATTTTGAACAAATGGTGAAAGTATGAACATTTTGGGATCGATCGCTGTAAAAAGAATTTCCCAAAGGGCGTCCAGCAGAGGGGGTATAGCTCAGTGGTAGAGCATTTGACTGCAGATCAAGAGGTCCCCGGTTCAAATCCGGGTGCCCCCTCGCGTTGTTTTACCTCTTTTCACAGTCATGCAGGAATAACCTGAGTTAGCGAGTTCTGAATCCAAAAGTCACCGGAAGTGTCCTTTGTATCTTCCACCTACCTAATTTTCACCTTGAAAGGATTCCCTTACCCTAGAGGGAGAGAGCAGCAACCAGAGGCTACCTTTAGGTGGACCTGAGTCCTCATACCCCAAGTGGCGAGAAGCGCACTAGTAGTCTCAGTTGTAGAACAAAGGCGTTGATAGATTCCCATCTCCGATGCCCATTGGTTTAACGATAATTATAACTTGTTTTGGGGTTAAAAAATGTGTCTTGAACGGGGCAGTAGTTCGTACTTGACTATGAAAACTAGGAGAAATAATCCAATTTCAGAGGTCTTCATATATTGGCGAACTCGAACAGGACAGGGCACAGAAGGTAGAAGGTAAACAGCGAGCAGTTTTCCCTCTTCCTTCTTTACTTAGCTCATAGGCAGGGCTTTGGCTTGATAAGCTATAGATGGAAAGTCCAAGGCCTAAAGGAGAGGTAAAACTGGTTCCTCCTGGGTTTTTTGCACGGAACCGCAGGTCTGCTGATCTGTGATCTCTCTGTTCAGCCTAGCGATGCAGCTCACAGTAATGGGAGCCAGGAGAAAAAAAAATGCGCGTTTTCCCGGGGTCCGAGGCATGACACAACCACATTCCGGGTTTAAAATATAGCAGCTGCCCTTTGACCCAGGCAGCACGCCTCTTCCTTTCTCCCTTATTTTTCCTTTTTTTGGGCAAAACCTAGTTGAGGGGGACGCCCTTGTCTCTCGTCACACTTACCATTTTCCTCCGGCCCAACAGTGACACTGTCAGGCACGCAGCCAGCAGATATTTGTTCTCATCTTTAGGTTATGAAACTCCACGGCCTTTTATTCTCACTTCAGTGGTTCTTAAAATGTGGTCCCCACACCAGCAGCACCAGCGGCACCTGGAAACTTGGTAGAAATGCAAATTCTCGGTGCCCCCTTACAGAATCAGAAACTAGGAGAGTTTTAACAAGCCCTGCAGGTAATTCTGATGCACGTTCAAGTTTGAGAAACACTGTATTCGTTTATCTCAGTTTGCATTGGGATATAACTTTACTTTTGTACATTAATAGTCAAGGATGAACACAGCACGTCCACGTCACTATTAATACAGAAAGTTGAAGTTGGAGAAGGGCTGTGTCTATGGGTTTCCCTCGCTTGACCCACCCTCCAATCCCAAAAGGAACGCCAACTTGAGGCGTTCTCCTGTCTCCCTACCCCCATTGGAAACATTCTGTCCCTCAAACCCGGCACCTCGAACTGTCTGATTCATCTGAGGCTGGCAGCCCTGGCCACAGAAATCCCTACACCTCTGGCGCGAGTAATGCGTTCGCGCAGCTTTTATACCCACCCGCTGAGCACAAAGTAAAACCGAAAGCTTTCTGCTAAGGCTGAAAAATGAGGAAGATACTTCTTTCACCTTTTTTTCTTTGTAGTCAGGACCCAATGTTAAAATATGAATCGAGAATGAAAAACAGATGGTTGGTTAACAACTGGAAGGAAAAACCACCGAGGGGGCACCCGGATTTGAACCAGGGACCTCTTGATCTGCAGTCAAATGCTCTACCACTGAGCTATACCCCCGCGCCGCTGCAGCGCCTGGAGGCGGCTCTTTGGGTACTAGGCATTGTTGCAGCTGTTACTCTGTGGTAGGGTGTAACATAAAGAGAAAGGAATGCAGAAGAAAAGGGGTCATGCTGAACGCAGACGGTGCCCGCATCCGGGGAACCCAGGGAAGGTGCACTGCAGGGGCTCGGGGAGGGAAGCACTAGCCCGGGCCCGGCAGCGCGCAGGGTCCAAGAGGGAGGGACGGGTTCCGCCCCACAAATGTGGGAAAGGGTGTGGGCCGGAAGAGAGTTAAGAGGGGCAGGGCAGGGGGTCCCCGTTCGGTCTGTAGATTCATGCCCGGTAGCAACCGGTAGAAAGGAAAGTCCCCGAATGCGGTGAATCATTTCCGGCGTTCAGGAGGGCTCCAACCCCACCCTCGACGGTCTTCAGGGGTTAGCCCGCCTCCTGCAGCCCGAGCGCCCCAGATGTGCAGCCGGCCTGGCTCTGCGCCGCCTCCGGCTCGGGAAGGGCCCTGGGCACCGGGCGCAGTCAGCCTGGGAGCGCCGGGGCGCCAGCACCGCTGGCCGCGCAGTTCCCCCCAGGAACCCGCCCCCGCGCAGCCCCACGTCGCCCGGGGAGCGCGCCTCGCTGCGCGTGCCCTCGCCCGCACCCGAGGCGCGTGCCCGCCCCGGTGCAGCCCCTCCTCCCCGCTGTGTTTATTAGGGGAAGGAGGGCGGAGGCGGAGGCCAGTTCCCCAGCTCCAGCCGCCGTCGCTGCCGCCTGTGTAGTTGCAGCCGCGGCCTCCTCCCGCCAGCTCGCCTTGGGGAAGAGGACGCGCTAGAGCTCCGACGTCCCCGCCCCAGCCTTTCTCGGAACCATGAACCCCAACTGTGCCCGGTGCGGCAAGATCGTGTATCCCACGGAGAAGGTGAACTGTCTGGATAAGGTGAGCCCGGGACCGGGAGACGCGTCTTTGCAATCCCCGGCAGTGCTCTGAATCCAGGGAGGAGAGAAGGGCCGGGTCTTTGCTGCCTTATCCCCGCGATCCCAGGAGAATGGAGGGAGGGCGGGCGGGCGGTGTCATGGGGTGTGGGGACACATCCCAATCTGGAAACCAGGAGATCTGGGGCGAGGCGGGGAGTCCACGCGTAGCGGGCAGCCGGTGCTGGAGAGGGGTGGGCTCTGTGCCTTGGGGTTGGGAGGACGGGAGAGAAGCAGGGAAGCCAGGCCCCGGGGTGTGTTGGGGGAAGGTTAGGGGTGCAGTCCCGCCCCCTAGGGCCTGGAGAGTGAGAAGAGACGGCCGCTCCCTCTCCACTCCGCGCCTAGCGCCAAGTAGGCGGAAGCGCGGGGCGCTGGTGGAGGGGGCGGAGGGGGGCGGGGCAGAGGCTGGGGGGCCCTGCGAAACCGTCCGTTCCGGCGGGGGATGGCCTAGCTTCCTGGCCTGGCGGGGCGGGGGCTTATCAGCCTGCAAGTGTGGCATCTGATGCGGGGGGTTTCGGGTAAGGACCCGGGCTCCGCCGCAAGACCCCCAATTTTGAACGACCTGAGGCCCCCTTGGTGATTGAGTGGTTAAAAGACTCGCAGACCTCCTCCATAGCTTCCCAACCCCCACCTCCAATTAAAAGCCAACTCCCGGTGCTGGGCCGCCCAGCCTGAGCCGGGTGGGGTCGGGTGCCGGAGTAGGGTGGGTGGGGGGTGCTTCGCTGAGATCTCTTGAAATTGTGCTCAGAGCCAGGAGATCGTGTGGAAGAACAAAGAGCTAACTTTTCAAAGCAGGTTTCTCCAATTGGAGGGTGGGGTTGGCTGAGTTCTGGGGAAGCCAAGGAAAGGGGGAGGTATGGGCGGCGGGGGGAGGGATGGTGGCCTTGTGGAGATTCACTGCCCCCTGGGGGCCCTGTCTCCCCAATGCTGGACTTGTTCATCTGGTTGCCATTAGACTTTTGGAGGGGGGGTTGGAGAGTAGAACTGGGCGTTTCCCGTACAGTTTGGTGTAGGATCCTGTCCTCTTGTAAGCTCCGTGAGATCCTAAGGTAAAACCTGCCCCTCTGCATCCCCTCTCCTCCCCAGTCTGGAGGGGAGGCCTCTGTGATTTTGTGCCCTTCCTCACCGCGTCTTTCGTCCATCACCCAAAGCTGGCTCCAAGTCCAGGTATTCTGACCTTTCCATCTGAACTGAGAGGGCTGGGGGGACTGGATGGAAGAGGGGTGCAAGGGTGGGAACACTGGATGAAAGAGGCGTACAGAGCCCTGGGGCCAAGTTCATTACTGACCTGGAGCCGGGTTTAGTTCAGGAGAGGATAGTTCATTGGACACCTTGTCTCTCCCTTCCCCCTTAGGGTGTGAGCTTCCTCAGTGACCTTTGGCCTCTGAGTCAGGGTGAGGAGGTGGGGTTGGAGGTTCTGAAACACATTTGAACTTGCTCTTGGGGAGTGTGAGCATATGGGGCCGCTGCTGTGTCACTGTCCCTCCTGGTCCTGGGCTTGATTGGGCAGGAGGAGAGGAGGGGGTATATTGTGGGCACAGGAAAGGTGTTGATCTGCCCGTGACCATGCCAGCCGCTGTTGGGCAAGACTTGAGCTTAGAGCTATCAGATGATGAAGTCTCCCCTTGAGAATGTACCTGTCCTTGCATACTGGGATTTTGCCCTCCCCTCGTGGCAGAGATTTTGGCCTCTGCATCTTGAGTTCCCTGTGGTCCCCTTCTCCACAGTCATGAATTGGGAAGAGGCAGAGGGCGCTTCACCCGTATAAGGAAAAAGCAAAACATGAAGGCAGGATTGCCACCCTAGGAGTTGGGAGACTGGGTCCTTGTTCCAGGTATGCTCCCACGAGTTTTTTGAATGTCTTTAGGCCTCAGTTTTTACCATCTGTCAGATGGGTATGATGATGTCATTTCCTTGAAGGTGGGGCAGTGCACTAAAGTCCCTGAGTGCTAAAGAGGGTGCTGTATAGACTATGCCCTCCCTACCTCTCTGGGATGCTCTGTTCAGCTCCATACCACTCCCCTTGGAAAGCCCTTCAGTGCCGTGTATCCGAGGAGAGGGGAGCAGGGATGCTGCTGGGTGCCCTCCCCAGTTCTCTTACCCTAGCTGGAAGAGGACGTTCAAGTGGGGGTTGCCCAGGGAAGTAGGAGTTGGTGATTCCTTCCTCTTTTTAGAATTCTCCCTATAGGAAGTGGCCCTGGAGAGACCTTGCCCCCTGTACTGAGCAGGAGACCTGAAATATCCATGTATCAGATGTATTCCTCCCCACCTGCTCCAGGCAGTAAGGATAGGCACCAGGAATGGTGAACCAGT
Source organism: Macaca mulatta (assembly GCF_049350105.2). NCBI lineage: Eukaryota > Metazoa > Chordata > Mammalia > Primates > Cercopithecidae > Macaca > Macaca mulatta. The sequence continues at coordinate 63,172,708 of NC_133421.1, forward strand.
GCCTGGAGGATGCTGGGCTGAGACCAGGGAGGAGGGGGATCCTTCAGTCCCATAGGCAACTTCATTCCCATAGTTGCTAACTAACTTCCCAAGACCTCCCATTTACAGCAAAAGAGTCAAATTAGACTCACCCTTTTCTCTACAATCCCCCATGGCACTCGGCCCTCTACGTGGCCCAAAGCACAGACTGTGCCCTTGGTTTCAGCCTTTTCTCCTCCCTGAGCCTTATCTCCCAAAGGCATAGGTGGGTAGAAACCTTGTCACCTCTGAAGGCCACCCTGCCCCCAACCTGCAGTACCCAGCATGCTTTGCAAGCTGGATAAATATGTATTGCTGATGACAGTGTTTGAGGAAGGAGGTCGAGATTTGCTTCTCCAGAGGACTTCTGGGATTAGAGCTGGGGGAGAAACAGGGTGACCTCATTTGCTCATTCAACAAATATTTATTGAGCACCTACTTTGTGCACCTGCTTTGTATCTAGGGAGCTGTGTTGTCAAGAATCTTGCCATGTCCCTCTTTCCTGGCTTGCTTCCCCAGGTTTCTGAAAACAGGTGGAGGTAGAGGATTGGACTGCTGCCAGGTCCCCTGGAATCCCCCGTTAGGGCAGGCCCTCTGCCTCTGCTTGTCTGAGCGCTCCCTCCCCACTCGAAGGGGGTGAGGTCCTCACAGCTGTGGTACCCCGTTTTGCTAGCTGAAGCTTAGAGTACCCCACCATCATCTTGGGATCATCCCTTCATAATAGCTACTAGTTATCGCAATATGCTGGGCTCAGTCTTCACAGCAGCTTCACAAAGTAGGTGTGTGTGCTCTTGTAAATGATGTACCCCATAAACGGAGGCTCAGGTAGCCCGTGTGGCTCATCTCCCTCTCTTAGAGCTGAAATTCATATCCACAGTTCTTTCTGCTCAGCTCTTCTGCCAGTATAAAGTACTTTTATTTATACATATTTATATTTTATTTCTATCTCATTTGTGCCAAAAGTGGGTCCCATCCCTTCGTGACCCTATCTGGAGGAATGCTCTGGGCCTGGGGTCTTGTATGGGGGAGTGGGGCCACTGGGACTAGTCCTGTCCTCCTCGGAATTTGTGGAGGTGCAGCAGAGATCTGTGCCTTTAAGCCAGCGGGTCAGGTGGCCAACTGAGCTAGGCCGGTGACCCGGCCAGGGTGGGGTTGGCATTGCCTCTGCAGGAGGGAGAAACTGTAACCCTGGGCAACAGGAAGGGAAGAGACTGCCTCATACTCCATCCCTGAGTCATGGCTACCCCAGGTAGCCTGGGTTCAGAGGCCAAGGTGCCAGGCTGCAGGCACAGTGACACGAAGCTTGGCACATCCCCCCCAACCCAGAGCCACGGAGGGACAGGCTGTCCCAAGTGAGGGGTATCCTTGCAGGCTTCTCCCCCTACCAGCCTGTTTACCTTTCTGTAGAGTGGGTTGCAGGTAGGCAAGGGAAGATCAATAGGCAAGGGAAGATCAAGGTGACCCTGCTTTGGAGCCTTGGATCCAGGCTGAGAGGCCTCTAACGGGCAGGGCAGCAGGGGTAGGGTCTGTCTGGTTTCTGTGAACAGGGAAACCATGGACTTTGCAGGGAGCAGGAAGGAGCATGCCTCGAGGTGCACTTTCCTCCTGAGTCCTGAGGCCCAGGAATGCTTCGCTGAAATCATCTTGCCTGGGGTCTTTAAAAGAGGGGGGGCTCTTGCTCTAGGACAGAGCCCATGGGGCAGGGCTGAGGCAGACGGGGTCACTGTGGGATCCTCTGGACATATTTCCCTGACAGTGTCCTTCCCCAGACCCCATTGAGACAAGACAGGGTTTCTTTCATCTTAGGGTCCAGGCTAGGCTCACAGCGGCTGTGGAGGGACTGGCCATTTTCTGCCTCCCCTCCCCACAATTTTCCTACCCCAAAAAGGACACAGTGTAAGGAGCTGGTGGGTTTTCTTGAACCTTGGGGCCTTCCTCCAGAGGGGAGGGGAGTCGCCTGAAGCCACTGGAGGTGCCAGGCATTAGGGGTGGAGCGGCCTCCTCTCCTGACCCTCCAGCACTCCGGGAGACAGTGGCTGCAGCTCCACTTGACACTTGTGCTTCATAGTAACTGGTTTCCATTTTTCTGCTGGGAGCCCCCTGCAGGGGGACAGGTGACCACCCTCCTCTGCCCCACCCTTGTGTGTCTGGATGAGAGTGTGGGGCCTGTGAGGGAGGTGGGAAGGAACTGATAGAAATAGGCACCATCGGCCGGGCGCGGTGGCTCAAGCCTGTAATCCCAGCACTTTGGGAGGCCGAGACGGGCGGATCACGAGGTCAGGAGATCGAGACCATCCTGGCTAACACGGTGAAACCCCGTCTCTACTAAAAAATACAAAAAACTAGCCGGGCGAGGTGGCGGGCGCCTATAGTCCCAGCTACTCGGGAGGCTGAGGCAGGAGAATGCGTAAACCCGGGAGGCGGAGCTTGCAGTGAGCCGAGATCGCGCCACTGCACTCCAGCCTGGGTGACAGAGCCAGACTCCGTCTCAAAAAAAAAAAAAAAAAAAAAAAAAAAAGAAATAGGCACCATCCCCTTGAAGAGGGGCTCTGCTTCCTCCACGTGGCAGCCTGGAGGGGTCTTTGGAACCCCTGGGTGCGGTGTTGGCCCTGTGCCCCCTGCCTGCTCAGTACACCCCACCCTCCTCCTCCAAGGGGTTTGGCTCTAGGTGGAGGCCTGGCCATCTGGAGTAGGGGTCTCTCTCCCTTTGTCTCCCCAACCTCAATCAGGAGGCAGACTTGGAGGTCCCCCGTCCTAGGATAGTGTGTAGCCCTTCGTGTGTGTGTGCGTGTGAGTGTGTGTGTGTGCGTGTGAGTGTGTGTGTGTGAGAGAGAGAGAGAGAGAGAGAGAAAGTGGGTCATGGTCTGGATTCTGGAGAATGTTTTTGCTGGCAGGCCCCTGTGGGGGTAGCAGGAGGCGGGGGCCCAGGCAGGGGCATGTGCAGCTAAGTAGGTAGAGGCCAGCAGACTGGGTAGTGACAAGGCTGGGGCACCCTGCCAATGCCTCCCAGTCACTGGGGGAGGGAGTGGGGCTGTCACTTCAGGGGCCTGTGGGGGCAGGGACCACCCTGTCTTCGTGTCCCCGGTGGGTTCTGTGTGTTGGGGTTATGCACCAGAAGGAGTCTGTAAGTTGCCACATGGGAGTTTAGGGGACCTGGGTCACTGGGGTAGGCCCAGGTTGGGGAGGGGGCCAAGCTTAGACCCACCACTTCTTTGCTTCCAGACTTCTGGCTGGCCTTCCTCCTCAAGAGTGGTTCTCCTAGCACTCTGTTTAATATTCCACCATTAGGTTTTTCCTTTGGGTCTTCTTGATAGGGAACCAGTACCCTATTAGAAGGCGATTTCTCCCTGAAATTACCCTGGGGGTCTCTGGTTGAAGTGGGCCATGGTAGGGGAGGTTGAATCCCAGATTCTCAGCCTTCTTTCTGCTATCCCCTCCTCCCAGTGTCTCAGAAGCACCTCTCCGAAGTTTGGAGACCACATTTTGAAAAGCATCCCCTTGGGGGAATTCCTTGACAAATGGCCAAGAACCAGCTCTGGCTGGGCTCCTTCAAAAGTCCCCGGGGCCTGCCTTCTGGCCTCCTTCTTTCAGAGTGGGGAATGTCTCCCTTGACTGCTGGGAAATGGGGCAGGGACAGGCCAGCCAGGTCACTCAGGTGGCCTGGATTATTCTGGGGTCCTGGCAGTGGACCCCTATTTGATGGTGATCCAGGGCATCATCCTGGGCTTCTGGGGGTGAATTAGATCCTGTTGTCACGGGTTTGCCTAAGCATCAATACTTCTCAGCGGTTCCACAAAGACCCCTCCAGGCTGCCACATGGAGGCTGTTAGATCGTTTCTGTCTCTCTCTCTTTTTTTTCTTTGGGCAGTCTTGCTCTGTCGCCCAGGCTGAGTGCAGTGACACAATCTTGGCTCACTGCAACCTCCACTTCCTGGGTTTAAGTGATTCTTCTGCTTCAGCCTCCCAAGTAGCTGGGATTACAGGCACACGCTACCATACCTGGCTTATTTATTTATTTATTTTTGAGATTAAGTCTTGCTCTGTACCCCAGGCTGGAGTGCAGTGGCGTGATCTCGGCTCACCGCAACCTCCGCCTCCTGGGTTCAAGCGATTCTCCTGCCTCAGCCTCCCGAGTAGCTGGGATTACAGGCATGCGACACTGCACCTGGCTAATTTTTTGGTATTTTTTAGTAGATACGGAGTTTCACCATGTTGACCAGGCTGGTCTTGAACTCCCAACCTCAGGTAATCCGCCTGCCTCAGCCTCCCAAAGTGCTGGGATTACAGGCGTGAGCCACCGCTCCTGGCCTAGATCAGTTCTCTTTCTGTCATCACTCTTTTCCCTCCGTCAGCCACCCTGGATGGGCCCTGTGTGCCACATTCTCACACGCATGAATGGATTGGAGCTGTGGTTGGCACAGTGAAGCCCCTCTGCACCCCAACACACACAATCTCCAGTGTGAGCCCTGACTCCCTCAGCTGAGGTTCACATCTGCGGTGCCCAGCACCTGACATCTGAGTGCTTAGAGGTGCCAAATGCTGTGCTGAGGGCTTTGAAGGTGATTTCTCCTGAGCTCTGGACAATCCCAGGAGGGCCAGGTGTTATTACATCCATTCTACACACCAGGAAGTGGGCTCCCCTGAGGTGCAGGGCCCCGCCCAAGGCCATACAATTAGTGGGGTAGAGCTTTGATGTCCACTATGGAGGTGTCTACCTTCAAGGCTTTGAAGCAGAGCCCTTCAGTGCCTCAGTGGGGGACCCGCTGCTGGGCGCTCTCCTGCCCTCCCACTGGGGTGGGGGAGGATGAAGGAAGGGTAGAAAGGATGTGGTGTGTTGACAGAGCCTGGGACACCCAGCCCACTCCTCTGGCTGGGCATCCCACAGGAAGTGGGAGGTATTGGAGCTGTAGCACCACCTGGGGCTTATGTGGGTCTAGCGGGTGTGCTGGGCTCTGGTCCAGGAGCTAGGAGCACCTGGGTTCCGGGCCTGGGTGTGTGGGGGCTGGGCCTTCCTCTTCTGAGGCCTCCGTGCGGCCAGAGGAGCTGCTCCTTCATGTTCAGCGGCTGCTCCCTAGCAACCCAGTGCAGCTTTGCATAAGCAATGAGGCCTCTCCAGCTCTGGGCAGGAGGGGTTCCCTGGGGAGGGTGGAGCTGACCTGGGGGCTGCTGCCGCCACTATAACTGGTCTCTTCACCCCGTCCTTCATGCCTGCCCTTCTCTTCCTCCTGGGTTCAAATGGCCCGTTGGTGGAGGATGAGGAAGGAGAGAGGGGAGGTGAGTGCCAAAGACTGTGACCTGAGATGCCCCCAGCTCACCTGGGATAATTCCATGTTCTCCCCATAGCCATGGGCCTAGGACAGTCCCAGCAGCTCCAGAGTGCCCCTTCCCAGGGCCTGAGCCCCTTTTTCAGAAGTCCTGGTATCTGATATATGTCCTCCTTCTGTCTCCATCCCCAGTTCTGGCATAAAGCATGCTTCCATTGCGAGACCTGCAAGATGACACTGAACATGAAGAACTACAAGGGCTACGAGAAGAAGCCCTACTGCAACGCGTGAGTCCTGTTCTGGGCAGGGGACTGGGTGGGTGCTTTGGCTCCCTCCCCTTGAGTTCTTCCTTCCCTTCCAATAACCACAAGGTGACAGTGGCGAACACTTCCACCCCCTGCCTGAACATCACATTTTATCCTCACGACAGCTGGATGAAGCAAGCACTTTTTATCCCCATTTAAAGTGCTTTTATCCCCCATTTAAAGTGCATTTAAAGTACAGACGAGGAAACTGGGGCTTAGGGAAGGGAAGAGACTCTCAAGATGGGATGGCTAGGGAGAGACTGGCTCTAGCCCAGCCTCTGGGCAGTAAGGTGAGCACATGTCTTTCCACTGCCTCCTGCTACAAAAGAGGGCTTTCCGCGTGGTCTTTCAAGAATGAGTGACCTGTCTGTTGTATTTGGGTTTGGGGGCTTTGTTCTCCTGTTTACCTTCCCTTATTTCTCTCCCCAAAATCGATGGTTTCCTTCTCTCACCCGGTACTTCCTAGGCTTTGGGGGCTCCTTCCTCCAGTGGTTCTTTCAAGAAAACTCTCTGGAAGCCTCGTGTCCACCCTTTTGGTGTTCATTTTTTGAGAAGGGGCAGGGGGTGTATAAAGGGCGTTGCCTGGGCCAGATAGATCTCTTCCCTGCCTGGTGAGGGAGGCTGTGGAGACTGTATTTTTTTGAGTATAGTCATCTTGGACTGTGTCCTTCTGCACTGGGATCTGCAGCAGCCGACAGTAGGGAGGGAGTATAGAGGTGGGGTCCCCCATCCCAGAGCCTGGAGGAACACCTCCCCTCCTCTCCCATCCCGTCCCATGCAGTCCCAGAAAGTACAGCAACTTTCCATCTTCAAGTTGACCTTGTGAGTAGTAAGTACAAACTCAGTATTGGGGCCTCACAGCTGCCGCCTCCTGCGAGGTGGAGGTTTTGGAAGGTCAAGTCACTTATAAGTAATGATAATTTCTTTTTCTTTTAACTTGCCTTTTTTTTTTTTTTTTTTTTTGGAGACAGACTCCATTACCCAGGCTGGAGTGCAGTTGGCTCACTGCAACCTCCACCTCCTGGCTTCAAGCGATTCTTGTGCCTAAGCCTCCTAAGTAACCGGTATTACAGATGCACGCTACCATGCCCAGCTAATTTTTGTATTTTTAGTAGAGACCGGGGTTTCTCTGTGTTGGCCAGGCTGGTCTCGAACTCCTGACCTCAGTGATGCGCCCGCCTCAGCCTCCCAAAGTGCCGGGATTACAGGTATAAGCCACCTTGCCAGCCTTAATTCAATTTTTTTTTTTTTAATTTAAAATGTATTTTTACTTTTTTTTTTTTTTAACTTCAACCAACTCAAGTAATGGTAATTTCAGTGTTCACATGAATTTAGGATCTAACTTGAGTCCAGTTTTTTTTTTTTTTTTTTTTTTTTTAATTCTCAGTCAGTAGGCTCTTTGCAGCTGAAGTTCACCTGCATTTGGGACTTGTCTAAAAAGGGGGCTTAAACCTCCAGCCTTACCCCTAACCTTACCCTAAACCTTCCCTGCTCCCTGACCCCCTCCCGCTCCCTGGCGAAGACCACTGTTTCATCTTTCTAGGCGCTTGCTCATTCAGCAGACATTTATTGCCTGCCTGCTGCTATAATGCATACTAACCTCTGCCAGGTGCTGGGAAAACAGATTCCTGATAAAAATCTCAAGCCCAAGAAGCAACCTGAAGTCATCCCTTCTGGAAGAAGGAGGGCACTGGGCGGGTTATCTGGGTAGAGGAAGGGTTGCAGTTCTGTCCTGGCCCCTCCTTCAGCTGCCCCTTCTCTTATATTAATTTCTACTGTTCCTCTTCCCCCTACCAACCCCTCCCACCCCCACAAGGGAAATGGGACATTCTTCAAATTCTTAAGGGCTCACACAAGCCCTGGTTCTCTGCCACTTCCTCCCTCCACTGGGGAGTGGGGTGGGGTTCAGAGAAGCCAGGGCAGTTAACCCCTCGGTTGCTGGACCACCTCAGCCTTGATTCTGAGCCTCCGCCCCAGCACACTAAGCCTTGGAGCCCAGTGACTCCAGCCGCCTAGCATTCAGTGAGCATTGGGAGCTGGAGAAAAATCAGAGGCTTGTCCTTGTTTTCTTTGCATTTTTATCGGCCTCATCCAAAGTTCCAGCTTATTGTTTTTACTGTCTTCTTGGGAAGCTGCCGCAAGGTGGGGTGGAGGGCTCCTGCGGGGGCTGGGGGAGCCTGGAGAGGCAGAAGATGAAGGCTTCTTCTCTGGATGCTGCTTCCAACTTGCAGAGGCAGAGGTTCCCCTGTCTCCCTCCTGGCCTCCAGCCAAAAGAAGCAGGTTGGCCCCTCCATGTTTCCTCCAGCTTTTATAACCCTAGCCTCTGCCGTGCCTGGTTGACCTTTGGCCCAGTTGGGATGTTTCCTGGGAAGGAGACTAGTGAGAGAGACCTGGGGGATTTGCAACCCAGCTGTGTTTCACTTTAGTTGTGGTAGCACCTCGCCCAAGGCAGGCATTCTCCCTCCCCTGCGTCCGCTGGGCCAAGATGTTACCCATGGGGATTCTGGGATGAACCAGGTGTGGGGCCCGCTTGCAAGGAGTGCTCTCTGGACCTGTCTGAGCCTTGGTTTCCCTATGGTTAAAAATTCCTGCCCAGGAGGCCAGGCACAGTGGCTCAGACCTGTAATCCCAGCACTTTGGGAGGCTGAGGCGAGTGGATTGCTTAAGGTCAGGAGTTCTACTAGACCAGCCTGGCCAACGTGGTGAAACTCCATCTCCACTACAAATACAAACATTAGCCAGATGTGGCTGGCACCTATAATCCCAGCTACTCAGGAGGCTGAGGCAGGAGAATTGCTTGAACCTGGGAGGCCAGGACTGCAGTGAGCCGAGATTGCCTCTGCACTCCAGCCTGGGCGACAGAGCGAGACTCCATCTCAAAACAAACAAACAAACAAAAAAGACAAAAAAAAAAAAATTCCTGTCCAGGGATGTTGGACCCTAGACCAAAGAGAATTTATTGGGTACTTTGCTATGTGCCAGGCTCTAGGCCGAGTGTTTGCTGTCATTCCCTCCTGCTTGCTTACTTTTTTTGTTTGTATTTACTTTTTTTGTCACCTAGGCTGGAGTGCAGTGGAGTGATCATGGCTCACTGCAGCCTCGACCTCCTGGGTTTAAGTAATCCTCCTGCCTCAGCCTCTCTAGTAGCTGGTACCACAGGCGTGCGGCACCATGCTAATTTTTTTTTTTTTTTTTTTGAGACAGAGTCTCGCTTAGTCGCCCAGGCTGGAGTGCAGTGGCCGGATCTCAGCTCACTGCAAGCTCCGCCTCCCGGGTTCCCGCCATTCTCCTGCCTCAGCCTCCCGAGTAGCTGGGACTACAGGCGCCCGCCGCCTCGCCCGGCTAATTTTTTGCATTTTTAGTAGAGACGGGGTTTCACAGTGTTAGCCAGGATGGTCTCGATCTCCTGACCTTGTGATCCGCCCGCCTCGGCCTCCCAAAGTGCTGGGATTACAGGCGTGAGCCACCGCGCCCGGCCACCATGCTAATTTTTAAGTTTTTTGTAGAGAGGGGGTCTTGTCATGTTGCCCAGGCTGGTCTCAAACTCTTTGCCTCAGGTGATCCACCCGCCTCAGCCCCGCCTCCTCCCGTTTTCTTCCTGCCTCTGGTCTTATCCCTGAGTGACATTCAGGTTCCTGAATCCTGGGTTTACCAGGGTACAGTTTTCTCCCATTTCTGTTCTGGTCTTGCTTTGTGGACCACAGGCCTGGCTTCTTTCTCTGAAGCATCACGTGCTCCATGCTGGGCCAAACCCAGTGCAGGACCCAAAGGGGCACGTGGTTTCTTCTGGCACTTTGCCAGGGAGTTGGGCCCACCCAGCGAGTATGTGAGTTTGGTGTGGCCTCTATGTTCTGCCTATCTCTGGCTAGTCTCTGAGCCCTGAGGGGAGCTAGGATCTTGCAGGGGGCTGGTCAAGAGAGAAGAAAGCTATCTTTCCTTGTGGTTTCTTAAGATTCAGATTTAAGTTCTAGAAAGTGACTGTAGAGTAGGCAGTGAAAAGGCCTCTTCTGTTTCTGTCCTTGCATCAGACTTGTTTGGGGGAGAGGCCGGGGAAGAAACACAGGCCAGAGCTCACAGCCAGCCCGCCTGGTGTGGCGGACCCCCACGTGCATGCAGTTACACACATGCCTGGTGTGTAGGCAGACACCCACACCGGTGCTGGGGCCGGGGAGGAGGACTTGGGAGCTGGGCTGAATGGGCTGTGTTTTGTGTTTCCACATTCAGGGCTGCAGCCATGCAGCCAATGCTGTGGCGAGGTTGAGGGTGCACTCCCGGCTTTTGCACAATAGCCAGTGGTGGAGGAAGAACCGCTAATCGAATTATTTTTGTTTCTTTTTTTTGAGACAGAGTCTCTGTCGCCCAAGCTGGAGTGCAGTGGCATGTTCTCAGCTCACTCACTGCAACCTCTGCCTCCCTGGTTCAAGCAATTCTCCGCCTCAGCCTCCCGAGTAGCTGGGATTACAGGCGCCCTCCACCATGCCTAGCTAATTTTTGTATTTTCAGTAGAGACGGGGTTTCTCCATGTTGGTGAGACTGGTCCGGAACTCTTGACCTCAGGTGATCCACCTGCCTCAGCCTCCCAAAGTGCTGGGATTATAGGCGTGAGCCACTGCCCGGCCCAAATTCTTCCTTGAAGCTTCTGGGTGGGTGGGGTGAGAGAGATATTTATGCCCTCCGTTACTTGTTTTGTAAACTGGATTTTCCAAAAGTGGGGCAGATCAGTCCACACGCCCTGGCTTAGCATCAACTTGCATCATTGTCTCCCTGCAGATAGTCTAGAGGACTGGAGAAAGTCCCTGCAGATAGTCTAGAGGACTGGAGAAAGTCCCTGCAGATAGTCTAGATGACTGCCTGTTCCCTTCTCTTTGGGGCCCTACTGACAGGAGGCGGGGTTGCCAGCCAGGGGAACCAGCTTGTGAGGTGTCAAGTGGGAGGCGGGCATGGGCTGAGCAAGGAAAAGTGGGGGACTTGGTTGCGCCTTTCCCCTCTTCTCTGACTGCACATATCTGGGGTCCATTCTCCAGTTTCCTTGAGCTGTGGAGTGAGGACCGAGGAGGGTGAAGAGGTCCCTGATTCTGGGGAGCCAGGGACTATGTTTCTGCCCCTTCCCCTAGGCATCAGATGGGAGTAGGGTGTGGTCTGTGCCAGACAAGGCTGGGTGCTTATGTGTCTCTGGATTCTAGCAAACTGTCTTTAATCCCAGCTGCTTTTTTTTTTGAGACAGAGTCTTGCTCAGTCGCCCAGGCTGGAGTACAGTGGCGTGATCTCGGCTCACTGCAAGCTCTGCCTCCCGGGTTCACGCCATTCTCCTGCCTCAGCCTCCCAAGTAGCTGGGACTATAGGCGCCCACCACCACGCCTGGCTAATTTTTTGCATTTTTAGTAGAGACGGGGTTTCAGACCTCGTGATCCACCCGCCTCAGCCTCCCGAAGTACTGGGATTATAGGCGTGAGCCACCGCACCCGGCCCCAGCTGCTTTTAAAAGGTGGGCAGGGTTGGGCGCAGTGGTTTATGCCTGTAATCCCAGCACTTTGAGAGACTGAGGAGGGTGGATCGCTTGAGGCCAGGAGTTCAAGACCAGCCTCATCTCTACAAAAAATAAAATAAATTCGCCAAGTGTGGTGTGGCACATGTCTGTGGTCCCAGCTACTTGGGAGGCTGAGGCAGGAGGATTGCTTGAGTCTGGGAGGTTGAGGCTGCAAATAGCCCTGATTGCCCCACTGCATTCCAGCCTGGGCAACAGAGGGACACTCTGTCTCTAAAAAATGTAAAAATGAAAATAAAAATAAAAGTGGGTGGGGCAGGAGTAGGCAAAACCTGTACTGGGGCCTAGGGCTTTCCCTCCTCCCCAAAATTCTCTGCCTCTGACTGGAAAAATTGGGACTAGGGATGACAGTGTGGGGGAGGGCAAGTACAAATGGCCAGCCCAAGTGGCCAAATATGGCCCCCAGGTAGCCCTCCCACCTCGCTTACCCCCAAATCCCTGTCCTCCAGGCCTCCTGGAGCCTCAGGGGTCACTTTGCTTCCTAACACCCACGTTTTACAGATGAGGAAACAGGCCTGCGTTTCTATGCCTTACTCAACTTGGCAGAATTGTTTCTCTTTCTCTGTTACCGACAGGGGCAGGCTTTTTCTTTTTCTTTTCATTTTGTGTGCAATCTGACGGCAGTCTGACAGCTGGTAAGTTCTTCCTCAAGTCTAGCCTTGATGGTTTTGACTGCTCTTTTTTTCCCTCTGGTTGAACAATGCCTCCTTGTTGCTTCCTATCCCACCACTTCAGCCCCTTAGGCCTGAGGGGACGGATGGGTGAGAAACTGGGTTAGCAGGGAGCCCTCCCTTCCCGCCTGTGGGCAGCCTTCCCAGCAGGGGCTTTTGGAATCAGCAGCTCTTTCTAGAGGCAGGATGTGGGGGCTGGTTTTTTTTTTTTCCTTTTGGTAAAACCAAAAGCTCCTTGTTGCTTTTGTTGATGTATTTTTGTTCCTCCTTGAACACAAAGCTGTGGTTTTTGAAGGGGTCCAAGCCTGGAAGGGGCAAGGCTCTGTGTAGAAAGGTCGCTGGGCTTTCGGGTTTGCTATCCTGTTCTTCTTCTGACCCTGGAGTGTGGCTGATGGTAGGACTGGGGAATGAGGCTGGTGGCCGACAAGCTGTCCCTGTCACCTGTGAGCCCAGAAACCTTGCCTCTGTAGTCCCACCGAGCAGGAAGGCCACCCAGAGGTCCTCACGGGTAACCCCTCTCCTGGGACACAGGGCCTCTTCTGTATCATATTTTTTTTTTTTTTAAACTTTTATTTTTTGAGACAGAGTTTCGCTTTTGTTGCCCAGGCTGGAGTGCAATGGTGCAGTCTTGGCTCACTGCAACCTCCGCCTCCTGGGTTCAAGCGATTCTCCTGCCTCAGCTTCCCAAATGGCTGGGATTACAGGAGGCCACTACCATGCCTAGCTAATTTTTTTGTATTTTTAGTAGAGACGGTGTTTCACCATGTTGTCCAGGCTGATCTTGAACTCCTGACTTCAAATGATCCGACCGCCTTAGCCTCCCAAAGTGTTGGGATTACAGGCGTGAGCCACCGCGTCCAGCTTTTTTTTTTTTTTTTTTTTTTTGAGGTGGGGTCTCTCTCTGTCTCCCAGGCTAAAGTGCAGACGTGTGATCTCGGCTCACTACAACCTCCACTTCCCAGGTTCAAGGGATTCTCCTGCCTCAGCCTCCTGAGTAGCTGGGATTACAGGTGTGTGCCACCATGCCCGGCTAATTTTTGTATTTTTAGTAGAGATAGAGTTTTGCCATGTTGGCCAGAATGGTCTTGAACTCCTGACCTCAGGTGATTCGCCCGCCTCAGCCTCCCAAAATTCTGGGATTACATGCCTGACCTGTATCATATACTTTTGAGAAATTCGGAGGGATAGGCAGCTCCTAAGTAGGTGTGGCTGAGAGGCTCCAGAGTATCTCTCATAATGGCTGAGCTTGGAAACGAGTTGGGTTTGAAGGATGAAGTGCTTTGTTTGGCACCCAACCTGCCAAGCACATCTTTCCCCAGAACTGAGTGCTGGAGGTGGCTGGGGTCCGTCTGGCCTCACCTTCGCTGTCTGGGCAGCTGTGGTGTAGAGGAGAGTGCCTTGGACAAGGTCTCTGCCCTTGACACTGGACCTCAGTTTCTTCATCTGTAAAATGGCACGATGAGAATGCCAGCCCATAGCTGTGTGGCGTGTGCACAGGACGCAGTGTACCAAGATGTTACTTTGTGTCTCTGTAAATTGTCTTGAAGCCCGAGGCTGCTGTCAATAGCTGCCTGTTTGCCCTGCCCCATCCTATCCAGTCCCTGTTCCTGCCCCTCTTCTTCCTGTCCTACGGGGCTGTATCCACGCCTCTCCCCACAAACTCCCCAGAGCAGCTGACAGCAGGGAGGAAGGACAGGTGGCGCACCTGCAGAGAGCCCACCATCTACTTGGAATGATTAACAAGGGGCCGATACAGACTGGCCTATGGGACAAAGGACAGCTGTGCTCTGGACTCTGCCCTGCACCCAGCTGATCACCCTGTTCGCCATGCCTCGCTGTGGCCCAGTCTGTCATGGGGTTGGGTTCCAGCGGGGTCACCAGCTGGGACAGGTGGCCCCTTGTCTGTCTTAGCACCCATGTTGGCATGCACACATTTCCAACCATCCCTGCTGGGATCTAGGGGTAATAGATGGGGTGGGGAGGAAGGGAAAAGGTAGAATTCCCAAAAATTGTTTCTGGAGGGAGGTCACATCATTTGGAGCTTTCTTTGAAGCCCGGCATGCTGGTGGGGGGAGGGGTGCAGCACTGATGTTCTCATGCCTTTGCTTCTACAAACAAACCCGTGACACCTGTCCTCCTCACCTAAATTATCCATAAAGATCCTATAGACACAGTCTCCTGACTTTGCCCTTATGGGCTTCTCCTTAGTTGAGGACCCCCTTGCCGTCTGTGTCTCTTCCCCCACCCCTATAGACCTCTCCTCTCTCGCTCTAGCTCTTGCTGCTCTCCTGCCTGGAGCTAAAGATGAGGTTGCCATGGAAACCTGAAGCGTAGTGAGCAGGGAGAGGGAAAGGCAGAGTCCTCTCGCCTGGGCTGGGGGCTGGGACTATGAGCTGTGGGGAGGGGACAGGGTTGACCTGGCAGTAGGAATATAGCCTGAGCTGTCTGCCTGCTTTCCTCTGCCTCGGTTTGGGCTTAGGGGGCAGGGGAAGGAGCTTGGAGGCTCTGGAGTGCCTCTTTAATCTAATTAATCTGATGCAGGATTAAAATCCCCCTCACCCCTGCCAAATTAAGCTGAGCTCACATCTGGGCTGGCTCATCCCCACTTCCCTTCTGATGGGATTCGAGCTCCAGCTGTCGGGGGCTGAGACTAGGGGGAAGGGTGCTTCTGAAGAGAGGATGAAGTACCTGGCAACCCCACCCAGGGTGCCTGCTGCATGTTGGAGGGGCTCTGGAGACCTTCCGGTGGGTGTAGGGTGAGCAGAGGGACACAGTGTGGGGGGCAGGGGGTATGCGGACGTGGCCTCAATGCAGCTGCTGCGTGCAGACCCGCTGGCCTCCGTGTCTTGGAGGCGCCCATCGGTGCAGAGGGCATATCTATATATTCATCATGTGTGAGGCACAGTGCAGTGTGTGTAGGAACTTCAGACTGTGGAGTGGGTGGAGCACGTCAGGTGTACCTGTCTGGTGGTCCTTGGGCCACTGGAGCTGGCCCCTGTTTTTATTTATTTATTTATTTATTTATTTATTTGTTTATTAAAAACAGGCTCTTGCTCTGTAGCTCAGGCTGGTCTCGAACTCCTGGCTTAAGAGATCTGCCCTCCTTGGCCTCCCAAAGTGCTGGGATTACAGGTGTGAGCCACTGCGCCCAGCCTGGCCTGTTTTAACCCTGTGCATTCTGGCAAATGAGAAACCCCAGGGTTTGCAGACCGGGTCTGGAGGATGCGTTTGCCCTGCTTGCCTGTACCCCTCCCCACCAAATGCTAAGCAGCCCCATCTTCTCAGAATTAAGTCTTCGAGTACTGGGCCAGAGCTGCTCCTCTTCCCTACCCTGCTCCTGCCACATGTGCCTCTACTTCCATATGCTCTCCTCGACACAGCCCCTGCCCAGTCTGCAGAATGGCTCTGATTTGGGGGGAGGGTTGTCTCGTCTCCGAAGCACTCCCTCTTAGGGCCTCAGGGCCTGCCAGCCCTGCTAGAGATCTTCCCTTTCTGGTCTCTAGGAACAGACTCATGGTTGATCGTCCCTTGCCCTGGAATTGTACAGAAACTTTGAAGGGAGCTCCTCAGCTGTGGGTGGCCCTGGCTGCATGGGGACCGGACCCCAGACTTGGCCACACGTTCACCACAGGCCATGTCTGTTGCCAGCTGTGTTTGCCTTTCCTCATCTTCCCTTCCTTTGCTGGAGGAACTGCGAGTCTGGGCTGACCTGGGTGGCCAGGACCCAGGTGAGGGCTGGGGGAGGGGCACTGCTAGAATCATCTGGAACCGGGACAGTGAAAGTGGCCCAAGGGAAAAAGGATTTGCCAAGGTCACCCAGTAAGTCAGTGGCAGGGCCAGAGCCCTGCACTGGGCCCTTGAAAGTTATGCCTCCCTTGATTGAGGTCTCCAAATCCTGAGCCCTGCCCTTCACAAGTGGTGGCCTCGAGGGAAGTCGCCGGTTTACAGGTAGCTCTGATGCACGGCCGTGTGGGCAGCTGGATAACATGCAGAGCAGAGGGCAGCTCGTTCCTAGCTCTTGGGTGTGTCAACTTTGGGTGGCACGTGCCTAGAAATAGGTTCCAGGAGGCCATCTGTCGCTTACCTGGGTGCGGCCTGTGAGTCAGGGATCTGCAGGGGTCACAGCTGTGGTGGGCTGTGGTCACCCAGGGCTAAAAATGGCCTGACGGGCCGGGCGCGGTGGCTCAAGCCTGTAATCCCAGCACTTTGGGAGGCCGAGACGGGCGGATCACAAGGTCAGGAGATCGAGACCATCCTGGCTAACACGGTGAAACCCCGTCTCTACTAAAAAATACAAAAACCTAGCCGGGCGAGGTGGCGGGCGTCTGTAGTCCCAGCTACTCGGGAGGCTGAGGCAGGAGAATGGTGTGAACCCGGGAGGCGGAGCTTGCAGTGAGCTGAGATCCGGCCACTGTACTCCAGCCTGGGCGACAGAGTGAGACTCCGTCTCAAAAAAAAAAAAAAAAAAAAAAAAAGAGACTCTGTCTCAACAACAACAACAACAACAAAATGGCCTGACGGGCCACCCACCAGTCCCTGAGGTAATTGGGGCCCATGCAGACCCCCAGACATTTCTCATACCAGCACATGGTATGAGAAATACATACAAGCTACATGGCTCAGAGCTGCCTGTCTCTCCTGCAGCTGGTTTGCCAGGGGACCTTGTGATGAGAGGGGGATGGAGAAGGGCTGAGTTCTAGTCCCACACCAGCTCTAACTCCTGGTGTGACTTTTTTTTTTTTTAAATAGAGTCTTGCTCTGTCACCCAGGCTGGAGTGCAATGGCGCAATCTTGGCTCACTGCAACCTCCGCCTCCCAGGTTCAAGCGATTCCCCTGCCTCAGCCTCCTGAGTAGCTGGGATTACAGCTACACGCGACAGTGCCCGGCTAATTTTTGTATTTTTAATAGAAACAGGGTTTCGCAATGTTAGCCAGGCTGGTCTCGAACTTCTGGCCTCACGTGATCCACCTACTTTGGCCTCCCAAAATGTTGGGATTATAGGCGTGAGTCACCACGCCCAGCCTGACATTTGTTTATTCAACAAATATTTACTGAGCACTGCCTACTAGTCTAGGAGCTTGAGATAAATCAATGAACAAAAGAGACCCCAAAATCCCTCCCCTCACAGAGAAGTAGTGGAGAGAGAAGACAATACATTGATGTGATAAATAAGTTAATTATGAAGACTGCTAAGGGAGAAGTGGCCTGGCGCCAGCACACTGTTTCCTCCTTGGAAATGAGGGAGTTGGACCAGACTCTTCTGGAGGTCTCTGCAGGCTCCGAGGGTTGCCCTGGCTTTTGCTGCCTCCAAGCCAGGCCCTTTTGCTGGGGACCCGGCTGTCCTGGGCCTGGAAATTGGCGACTAAGTTCAGCATGAACTGAAGCGATCGCCTGGGCGCAAATCTGGATCTCTGTGTGCCTTGGCCGTGTTGTTTAACCTCTCTGGCCTCAGTTCTCCCATCTGTCAAAGGGGTACACTGAGTACCAGTCACACAAGTGGCGTGAGAATTCGATGAATTAGGGCACATAAGCCTAGCACAGGGGAGACATTCACTGTTTGGTTTTTTGTTTTGTTTCGGTTTGTTTTTTCTTCTTGAGATGTAGTCTGGGTCTGTCGCTTAGGCTGCAGTGCAGTGGCAGGATCTTGGCTCAGCACAACCTTTGCATCCTGGGTTCAAGTGATTCTCCAGCCTCAGCCTCCCGAGTAGCTGGGACTATAGGCACATGCCACCACGCCCAGCTAATTTTTGTATTTTTAGTAGAGACTGGGGTTTCACCATATTGACCAGGCTAGTCTCGAACTTCTGACCTCTCGTGATCCGCACGCCTCAGCCTCCCAAAGTGCTGGGATTACAGGTGTGAGCCACCATGCCCGGCCTAATCACTGTTGTTACTACAGATTGAGCAGCCCTGATCTAAAAGTCCAGAGTCTGAAGTGCTCCAAGATGCAAAGCTTTGAGTGCCGACGTGATGCCACAAGGGAAAATTCCACACCTGGCCTCATGTGATAGGTGATAGGTCAAAAAGCAGTCAGTAATTTTGTTTCATGCACAAAATTATGTAAAATATTGCATAAAATTACCTTCAGGCCATGTGTATGAGGTATATAGGAAATGGTCCCATCTGTAAGATGTCTCAGTATGAATATTCAGATATTCCAAAATCTGAGAAAAAATCCAAAATCTGAAACACATCTGGTCCTGAGCATTTGCAATAAGGGATATTCAACCTGTATTTTACCTGTCACACTCAGGTGACCTCCTTTTTTATCCTCAAGCTGGCCTTCCCACCTACCCTCCAATTAGGTTGGACCTTGTTAACCCTTTTAAATACCACTTTAACCATGTGTTTTCTCTCTCACCACTTCCTCTAGGAAGTCCCCCTGGATATGTGTGTCCCTTTCTTTTTCTGTCTCCCCCTTGCTCTCCTCTGCGTGGTTGGTCTCCACTTCTGGTCTTAGCTGAAAGCTTAGTCCTGACTCACCTGTGTCCATCTTCCCCCAGCCGGGCCCAGTTGCCTTGACCTCCATGTGTGGTAGGCACAAGGCATGGATTATCCCCAAACAAGGGTAACCTTCAACCCTCAGAGAGTGTCCCAGTGGCCATCCTTTCACTCAAGACAGTTCTCCTTGGCTGGCCCGTCACTGATGCCTGCTGTGTCTTCCCAGGTCAGCCAGTCCCAGCTGAGTCTGAGAAATGCTTGTCTCCCCTCAGCCTTGGTAGTGGACACTGAGGTCCTCCTGTGGGGCCGGGCCAGGGGGTGCCCAGGCATAGGAGGAAGTTCCCAGGAGAGCGTGCTTTGTGAGAAGCCCAGAGGCTCCTGCCCCTCCCCCAGAGTCACCCCCACTCTGTTTTTTCTGTCCTGCAGACACTACCCCAAGCAGTCCTTCACCATGGTGGCTGACACCCCGGAAAACCTTCGCCTCAAGCAACAGAGTGAGCTCCAGAGTCAGGTGAGGGGCTGGGCGGTGCCGGGGCCTGGCGGGGAGAGGGATGCTGGGGAGGGGTGTTGTAAGGTCGCCATTTGGCAAGAGTACCTTCCCCTGCGGTTACTCTGCAAGGCCAGGGTGCTGAAATCCTAGCATTGCCTTGACGTTTGACCCCACCCCTGACTTTATCAAAGGAGCAGAGTACAGCGTTCCCCCACTTCCTACCTAGAGGGGATTGGAGAGGTGTGGGTGTCTATTTGAGCCCGCTCTGGGGCTCCCTAAAGCCCACCTCCTCCAGGAAGCCACTCTCCCCTCCGTCTTCCCCATTCACACTTACCCAAAAAGGAGGAGTTTGGGGAGGACCAGGGAATTTGCCCCTCCAGGTCATGCCAGTCTGAGGCTGTGCAGCCCACCCTCTATAGCCACATCCCAAACCTTCTCCACCCACTGGAGGGCAAGGTGTGAAGGGGGCCCTGCCATGGGGGAGCGGGATGGGGGGCTGTTCTGCCTCTGTCTCCTTTGGCTTGACTTTCCAGAGCACTGCTGAGTGGGAGGTGTGTGCTCCTGTAGGAGGGGAGGATGGGTTCCAGGCCTAGGGAGAACTTGGTCTTTAGGGGACACGGAGGAATAAGCAAAGGGTCTGGAGTCCTGAGAACAGAACAGTTGACCTACCCTGCCTGGGGGTGTGAGGGCTCCTGGGACAAACCTGGCCAGTGATGAGGTGGGGTGGGGCGGGGCGGGGCTTCAGCCGATGAAAGGATGATGCACAAGAATGCATGTAGGGGAATTTACCATGTGGACAGCGCACCCAGGACCCACTCAGGACCTGGAAAAGACTGCAGAGGTTTCACCCGGGCCACAGAGAGGGGGTTTCTCCCAGTTCCTCCAGAGGGGACTCCTGCTGCCTGATCTTGATGTGACTGCCTGGGTCCATCGGGGAGAACCGACCCTGCCCTGTGTCTTTCCATCACCCTCTCTCAGAATCGGGTTCATCAGGCAGAACGGACCCTGCCCTGTGTCAGGCTTCTCATGCACCCTCTCTCGGAATCCTAGCAGCCCTGTGAGGAAGGTGCTATCTTCCCCATTGTTACAGATGAGACGACCAAGACCCAGTGACACTAAGGGACTGGTTGAGGTCCTGCGGGTTTTAGGAGAGGCAATAATAATATTCATAGCTGGCGATGGAGGGATCAACGCTCCGGGTGTGTGAGCTGTGTAATCCTCACCTAGCCCTGTGCAGCTGTAGGATCACCTCCCTTCAGAGAAGAGGAAATAGACACTGGCGGCTTTGAATGTAGGTTTGTCTAACCCAGGGACTACCCACTCCCTAAGAAACAGTCTCTACCTTAACAATAAATGTGATAGTTCCTTATGCTGTTGAGAAGTTTTGTAATTTAGGGCTGGGGGCCATGGCTCACGCCTGTAATCCCAGTGCTCTGGGAGGCCAAAGTGAGAGGATCACTTGAGCCCAGGAGTTTGAGACCAGCTGGGGCAACATAGCAATAACTGGTCCCTAAAAAAAAGCACACACAAAAAACAAAAAACTAGCAGGGATGGTGGTGTGCACCTGTGGTCATAGCTACTCGGGAGTTTGAGGCGGGAGGATCACTTGAACTGAGGAATTGGAGGCTGCAGTGAGCCATGATCGCATCACTACACTCCAGCCTGGGTGACGGAGTGAGACCCTGTCTCTACAAAAGGAAAAGAAAGAAATTGTGTAGTTTAGCAAGTGCCTTTAGTTAGTTCCCCTGTTCATCCTTGACTGGGCTCTGGGGTAAGGTGAAAGACCCACTGTCTGTGTTTCACAGAGAGGGGAACTGAGTGAGTGAGTGAGTATGGATCCAGGATTTGGGCCCCGGTCTTGTCACTCCTACGTGTGGGGCCCTTGACCCCTCACAGCCCTGGTAGGGCCTGAGGCTCACAGAGGAGGGGAGCAGCAGCTCACACCAACCACCCACCCGCCTGCGGACACAAGCTGAAGTTACTGGGAAGTGGGGGAGCACCACCGCCTGCTGTCAGCCAAGGAGGCCGGAGGCCTGGCTGCCTGGCCAGATTTTACAGATTCTAGCCGGGCCCTGACTCCTGCCTCGGATTCCCTTCCCTGTGGAAGGGCGCTGGGGGCCAGAGGTGGAGGGGCTCAGAAGGACCTGGGGGAAGAGGTGCTGGGAACAGATGGCAGGTCTTTGGACACACACACACACACACACACACACACACACACACACACACACCCTTCTCAGGGGAGAAATTCAAACCCCTCAGCCTGTGGCAGGTCTTTGGACACACACACACATACACAACACACACACACACACACACACACACACACACACACACACACCCTTCTCAGGGGAGAAATTCAAACCCCTCAGCACACACACACACACACACACACACACACACATACACACACACCCTTCTCAGGGGAGAAATTCAAACCCCTCAGCCTGTGTCAGTCCCACAAAAGCATGGCTGCAGCTCTTTTTGCCCCGGCACCTGATCCCCGAGGGGTGGAATTTAAGGAGGAAGAACCCCCCCCACCCACCTTGTTCCCCCTGCCCGGGATGGGCAGCAGGTGGGCAGGGCACGCTGTTGGCAGGGGCTGCTTCTGCCCCCAACTGGGGAAGCTGGCACCACACTCTGGGTTTGGGGGCTCCTGTCCCCAGCCTGTGCCCCCTGCTTCTCAGGGTCATGGCCTGCTGGGTTCCTGGGCAGGCCTCTCGGGAGATGACAATGGTGGTCACTCTTCATTAGGGTCTCACTGAGGGCCAGAGTGTGTCCGTGTGTGTGTGTGTGCGCGCGCGCACACGTATGTGTGTATGCCTGGCTTTGTTTAATCCTCACAGCCAGCTGATGAAAGAGGGGCTCTTATTATCCCTATCATACAGATAGGGACAGGGAGATTTACAGAGGCTGCCCTGCTTGCCCAGAGCCCAGGGACAGAGGCAGACATCAAGCCCCATGACCTGGCCCTTGAGCCCGTTCCTCTGAATGGTGCTGGCGGCACAGGCACCCAGCCCCGTGCTCCCACCCTGCAGGATGCACCAGTCACCAGCAAGTAGGAAGGGCTTGTTGGAATGCAGATTCCTAGGCCCCCACCCAAGGAACTTCTGCTTGGCAGCTCTGTGTGAGGCCCAAGAATCTGCATTTTTGACTCCCCTGTGATTCTGATAAGGACTTTGGCCCACTTTAAGAAGCTTAGAGATGGGCCCGTGGGCAGGAGTGTACCGACCCTGTTTGTAAACTCTGAGGGGTGCAACGTTAGGGTAGGGCTTTGCACCGAGGGCACTGCTCTGTTCCCCTGAGGTGGGGGTCCTCGGGGGTGGGGGCTGAGGGCTGAGGGCCAGGATAGGCCGGGGAGGAAAGGGTGCTGCCCTCTTTGCAGGCCTGTTCTGTCTCCCTTCCCACCACCCAGCAGCTGTGTGGTCTTAGACTGGCCTCAGACTCTTTCCTCTCATAGCTTTGCTTCCTCACCAGTAAAATGGGGACAGCAAACCCAGTTGCCTCAAGCTGGGGGCTGGGCCTGATGCTTTGAGGCTTGGAAGGGCTGAGCCGGCCAGGCTGGAGCAGTGACAGGTTCTGGTTCCTGTGGCTGCCGTGGGGGCAGAGCTGGCGAGAGCTGCCTGCGGCTGGCGGGAAGGGAAATGGAAGCCTCTTGTGTTCACCCAGCTTCACCCCACGAGGCCAGCTGGCTTCTTTCCATGCCCCTTCTGGGCCTGCCTTGCCCTTCCCTGTCTCTGGGAAGCTGCCGAGGCTATTTCAGCTTTATTTATTTTCCCATCTCTATATTGGTCTCCAAAGTGGCACTTTGGGTGTCTGGGACACCTGGAGCCTCCCCTGTGGAGGAGGTAACCACAGAACTGTCCAGAAATGACCCTCTGGGTGGTCCTGCCCAGGTCTGGCTGAAGCAGGGGGCTGGCAGCTGGATGCCCAGCCCCCCTTCTCACCTGCTGCTCC
The DNA here is from genome assembly GCF_049350105.2 of Macaca mulatta. Taxonomy (NCBI): domain Eukaryota; kingdom Metazoa; phylum Chordata; class Mammalia; order Primates; family Cercopithecidae; genus Macaca; species Macaca mulatta. Next base: position 63,195,397 of record NC_133421.1, read on the forward strand.
CACCCCACCCCCAGGCTGAGCAGAGGCAGTGGCTTTGGGGTGGGACTGAGCTGGAGGTATCTGTGTGGCCCTGATCCCAGGCAGAAGTGCCAAGCGCCGGGAGACTGTTCTTCCTTTTTTTCCTCCCCGAACTCACCTTGATGGGGTCGTGGGAAATTACAGGGGGTTTCTGCTCCTCGGATCTTGTGAGCAGCGCGGGTGGTAGAGTATCGCTCTTGCCCCAACTCGCTGGCCTGCGATTGAATCTTACATCTGCTGCCACCAGCTGTGTGACCTTGGGCAAGTTGCTTAACCTCTGTGTATAGTGCCTTTGTCTGAAAAATGGGGATTACCTCTCTCCAGAGGGTGGTGTGAGATAGGAGGATATGTTAAGCATTTCAAGATTCCTGGCATGGAGTCAGCACTCAGTGTTTGCTATTACTACTGTCCCGGAAAGAGAGGAAATGGAACTTGGACATGATGAAGCTGAGAAATACACACAGCAACATTTTGACCGTGACTTCCAGCCCCGGCCCTTTCCATCAGCTCTCCTCTCCATCTGGGTGTGTCTGATTTGTATTTATTTATTTATTTATTTATTTATTTATTTATTTTGAGACAGAGTCTCTCTCTGTCACCCAAGCTGGAGTACAGTGGTGCAATCTTGGCTCATTGCAGCCTTGACTTCCCAGACTCAAGCGATTATCTTGCCTCCACCTCCTGAATAGCTGGGACTACAGGTGTGCACCACCACGCTCGGCTAATTTTTGTATTTTTAGTAGAGACAGGGTTTCGCTATGTTGCCTCAGCTGGTTTCAAACTCCTGGCCTCAAGTGATCTGCCTGCCTCAGCCTCCCAAAGTGCCGGGATTACAGGTGTCAGCCACCGTGCCCTGTGTAGAACTAGTTTCTTTTTTGTTAGAAGGGGATGGGTTACAAAGTATATTGGCCCAACACACAGTAGGCACATAATAGTGGAAATTGTTGGTATTGTATTTTGCTCAATAAATGTTGTATTTTTTTTAGGGATTTTTAATTTATTTTTTAATTTATTTTTTATTTTTTTTTTGAGACGGAGTCTTGCTTTGTCACCCAGGCTGGAGTGCAGTGGCACGATCTCCACTCACTGCAAGCTCTGCTTCCCGGGTTCACACCATTCTCCTGCCTCAGCCTCCTGTGTAGCTGGGACTACAGGCGCCCGCCACCACGCCTGGCTCATTTTTTTAAAATGTATTTTTAGTAGAGACGGGGTTTCACCGTGTTAGCCAGGATGGTCTCGATCTCCTGACCTCATGATCCACCCGTCTCGGCCTCCCAAAGTGCTGGGATTACAGGCGTGAGCCACCGGGATTTTTATTAATTTTTTTATAGAGATAGAGTCCTACGTTGCCCAGGCCGGTCTCGAACTCCTGGGCTCGAGTGATCCACCTGCCTTGGCCTCCCAGACTGCTGGGATTATAGACGTGAGCCATTTTGTTTTTAAGTCTAGCCTAATTTTTGTGTTTTTTTTAGATGGAGTTTCACTCTGTCGCCCAGCCTGGAGTACAGTGGCGCCATCTCAGCACACTGCAACCTCTGGCTCCCAGGTTCAAGGAATTCTCCTGCCTCAGCCTCCCAAGTGGCTGGGATTACGCCCACCACACCTGGCTAACTTTTTTTGTATTTTTTTTTTTAGTAGAGATGGGGTTTCACCATGTTGGTCAGGCTGGTCATGAACTCCTGACCTCAGGTGATCCACCCGCCTCCGCCTCTCAAAGCGGTGGGATTACAGGCGTGAGCCACCGTGCCTGGCATAATTTTTAAGTAATGATCCTTCTTATTTTATTGGGTCATCAAGGCAGTTGTTTTCCCAATTATGCTGCTTTGTTTGGAGATGACGTGTCTGCATTCAATTCATTCATCGTCCAACAAAAGTTGATTTGCACCTCCTGTCTGCTGGGATGAGAAGCAGGATAGATCCAGGGAGAATAACTAAGAACTGACATGACAATTAGAGTTTCATGGATGGTGGTTGTTTGGGTGTCAGGAGCCTCAGGTGCCAGTCAGTCCTGGCCCTCACACCAGAGTTTCAAAAATGGGAGCCCAGGCATCTCCCAGGAGTGGGGTCCTCTGGCTGAAGCACTGAGTTGCATTCTGGCCTGAGCGACAACTGGGTTGTGACCTTGGGCAGGTCCCTCCCTGCACAGGGACCCCCACAGCACCCTGGTGAGCCATCCTAGACAACAGGGGCAAGCACTCCTGCCAGGGCAAGAAGGGAGCCCTGAAGGAGGGGCTCTGGGCTGGGCCCCCCTCCCTACACCCCTGGCCCCCCACCCTTCACTTCTGCCACCCCTTCCATACCCAAAGGCCTCTCAAAGAACCTTCCCCATCTTGATTCTCCACGGTCAGGGTCTGAAGGTGCTTGAAAATGGTCACAGACCCCAAATGGGAGGGATTTTAGAGATCAGCTAGCCAGCTGCCTTCAGGGGACCCAGAGAGGGGAGCTGACTTGCTTAGAGACACACAACAAGGTGGTGCTGATCCCAGGCTCCCTCCTTTCTCAGCACCTACCCCTCAGCCCTACCCTCTGTGGGCCTCCTATGTTAGCAGTGAAATGAATGATCTTTCCCCAACAGGGAGGGGGAGGCAGAAGCAGTTCCCGAGCCTGGGAACCAGCTGATGTCATTGCAGCGTCGTCATGGCGATTATTCCCCTGATTAGGGGCCTGACCCTTGGAAAGCCAGGAAGCAGGGGATGGAGTGGGGACTGGCCCTCGTTCAGCACCTCGTCGCTGACAGAGCACTTTCACACTGGCCATCCACAATGCGCTGCTGCTTTTGAGCCACTGTCTGCATCATGGGTTGGAATGACTGGCGTTATGACCCATTTTACAGATGTGGGAACTGAATCTTGAGATGTGAAGTCGTTGGCCCAAGATCACTCAGAAGTGGGAGACTGAGCCTGTGTTAGTGCCAGCTCCGCCTGGCTTTGTGCCCATACTTGGTGATAAGAAGCTCCCTCGCCATATTATACCTGATTTCTGTGACAACCTTTTTACAGATGAGGAAACCGAGGCCAGGGGCTTGAGATGCAGGGCTTCTGTATCTGGAGCTACATTTCTCTGTCTCTGAGTGCCCTACCTTCCCCAGTGCCCACTTCCCAAAGGGCCTCCCACTAAGAGTCACCGTGCTGGCCCAGGGCTTCCCAGAAGAGCTGGTGCTAGGCAGGTTCTGAACTCTTGGGGTGGGTTGGTGCCTCTATCCACTGCATTCACTTCTGATCTGATGGGGACCAGCACATCCAGGCCCTTCTTGTCTGGATCAGAACAGAGAAGGAGAGGGAACCACATGGATGAGTGACTGGGGCTTCAGGAGACAAACAAGGACTCTGATCCCTATGGGCATGTGCAGGGGACCTGACAGGTGTGGCCACGGCTGTGTGTGCACGCGCAGTCACTCCAGTCCAAGCGCAGCTCGGTGCTGCCGTTGGATGATTCCCTGCCTGGGAACTGCCCGGGTCTGTGTCCTGGGCTGACCCGTGTCCAGGACAGTGCAGCCCCTGTGGAGGAAATCCAAGCAGCTGGTGGGGTCTGGAACAGATGGCTGCTGAGGTGGACAGTGAAGTCTCTGGAAGCCAAGGAATAGTTTCCTGTTCCATGAGTGTTCTCAGCCTCATTCTGTTCTTCAAAACCCCCAGGGGAGGACAAGCTGTTCCTCATATTTCAATACCTTTCGTGCCAGGGAAGTCCTTTCTGATGTCTGACTTGAGTCCCTCTAGTACTGTGGTGGGGTGGAAGGGTTCTTCCCTGAAGCTTGGAGACCTGCTGCGATGCTGTCTGACCGCTGCTGCTTTCCTCCTCTCCTATGGTGGTGGCCTCTGAAGCCAGCCCGGCAGCCTCCCAGAATCCGTGGGGCCTGTCAAAGGCGCATTGATGGAGCCTTCCCTGGGGCTGTCTCACCACCCTCCTTTCTGGGCACCAACTCTGTCCTTTGGCACAGCCATCACTCAGCTGGTTGCTGAAAAGCTCCCCCAGGCGCAGTGGGCAGGGCCACATCCTGGCTAACATGAGGGCTGGGGCCACCCTGGGAGCTCTGGAGAGAACCTTTTTCCTATAAGCTTCCCGACAGGATGGGCTGGGAGTGAGGGGTCAGGGGTCAGGCAGATGAGGGTTTGCACTCTGGTGGTGCCGTTCATTGACCGCTAAGCTCTGTGACCTCAGGCAGGGGACTTTGCCTTTCTGTGGCTCCGTTTCCTGGTCTGTACATTGGAGCTGTTAATTGCGTGGCTGTATATATGGTGGGATGTAAAGGAGATGGTTCATGTAAGGCCCTGGGCTCTGTGCCCGCCACTCAGCACACTGAAGACTTAGTAGTGGTTTCTTATTACGAGTCTAACACCTTTGAGCGGAGGCTTCTGCTTTGAGTTGGGGACTTCTGGTCAGTGTCTTGCTCCTGACTCCCTGTCTCCATCTCCTGACTGGTTGCTGCCTCAGAGGGGCCTCAGGCCGAGGCCCTTTCGGCTCCTGGCCCGACTCCAATCCCTCTTCCTCCCGTCCTGCAGGTGCGCTACAAGGAGGAGTTTGAGAAGAACAAGGGCAAAGGCTTCAGCGTGGTGGCAGACACGCCCGAGCTCCAGAGAATCAAGAAGACCCAGGACCAGATCAGTAACGTGAGCTCCCGCCCCGCCCTGCGGCATCCCTGCTGCCCTCTGATTGGCCCCTCCCTGGCAGCCTGGCAGATGTGAATGGAGCCAGTGCCTCCCCCACCCCTGCCCTCTGGGGTGGGCCTGGGGAAGAGCTTGGGGTTCCCAGATGCCTCTTCTCTTTGTGCCCCCAGACCAGCCCACGTAGCATTTTCTCCTTGAAGGGCCTGTATTCTGTGGGGGGTGTGGGGACCTGTGTGGTAAATCAGCCCCCACTCTCTCTGACTGTCGTTCTTTTTTCTGGATATGGTTGGTATTGGTGTAGACTGCACGTCTCATCTGAGCACAAAGGTCAGAACTGGGGGGCGGGGAGCGCCTCACCTCCCCTGATCTGCGCCTGGGTGCTGACATTGCAGTCATTTCCGCCCTTCCTTGGCCTCCTCCCCCACATCAGCCTGCTCTTCCTTCCTGTGTAAAAACCCCAGCCGGCTTCGCCTGCCAGCCCTGCACCCCCTGGCTCGCACCCACCACCTCCCTGATGGTCAGTGGCATCTGGCTGTGGCAGGGGCGGGCGTGGAGAGTGGGTGGGGGATCAACTGTCCCCAGCATCGTGTGCTCTCCATGGCACCTGTGGTCAGAGAATAGGCCTCGGTTTCCTGCCTGGCAGAGCCACAGGCAAGCAGCCTGTGTGGCTTTAGGCAAGTGGGGGCAGGGCACTGCGGTGAGCAGCAACCATGGGGGACCCGCACACAGAACTGCAGGGGCTGCCCGGCCAGCCTGGCCCAGGAGGCCCTGCCAGGGAGGGTTTAGGCAGGCACCTGTCTTCATATATGGAACAAGAAGGGATCAGTGAGTTGCCCGTTGTCGCTCTGGGCTGAGGAACTGGGGATAGAGATTGCGGGAGTCCTGGTTTTCCGGTGGTCTCCTCAGCACCCACTCCCTGGGCTCCACATCCCTTCCCACCCTCCACCTGGCCACCTCAGCAGGGCGCTCCTTTAAGAGCTTCGCTGGACCATGCATAGAGTGGGCTGCAGTGGTGGGTCTGGTGGATTTCAGAGGTGCCGGCAGCCCACAAACAGCAGAACCAGCCATGCCCAAAACTGTGGCTTTCAGACTCTGACTTCAGCCTACAATAAAATACACATTGTACGTCTTGACCCATCTAACAGGCATACATTTATGTAGAGGGAAAACAGAATAGAAGCTTTCATGAATGAGTACTTCCTACTTAGAGGGAGTTCAGATCTTTGTTTTTCTTTTTTTGAGACAGTCTTGCTCTGTTGCTCAGGCTGGAGTGCAGTGGTGCTCCGCCACCAGGGTTCAAGTGATTCTCCTGCCTTAGCCTCCCAAGTAGAGTAGCTGGGACTACAGGTGCCTGCCACCACCCCCGGCTAATTTTTGTATTTTTGGTAGAGACGGGGTTTCACCATGTTGGCCAGGCTGGTCTCGAATGCCCGACCTCAGGTGATCTGCCCACCTCGGCCTCCCAAAGTGCTAGGATTACAGGTGTGAGCCACCGTGCCCGGCCACATTCAGATCTTTTCTAAAGATGCTGGTTGCAGGCCCGTCTCCACCCTCACATAATACAGTCCCTTCGAGGACTGTATTCCCAACACTTTGGGAGACTAAGGTGGGAGGATTGCGTGAGCCCAGGAGTTTGAGACCAGCCTGGGCAATATGGCAAAACTCTGTTTCTACAAAAAACAAAAACTAGCCAGGCGTGATGGCGCTGGAGGTTGCAGTGAGCTGAGATTGTGCCACTGCACTCCAGCCTGGCAACAGAGCGAGACTTGAGACTCCGTCTCAAAAAAAACAAAACAAAACAAAACAAAAAGATGCTGGTTACAGACTTACTGTGAATGGGTTTTGCAACGGGATTGTTGACCTGCAGTTTGAAATTGGTGGCCTGAGGAAATGGCATGCTTCCCTTTGGCTAGCAGGGCATGCCCGGGGCGGCACGCTCATCCTTCTCCCCGCCCACAACTGCCAGAGGCCTGTCACGGTTGATTCTTTATATGCCAGGGCCTGGCCTCATACCCTGGAGCTTCCCTTTGGCTTAGACCCTCCAAAGGGTAAGAAAGACCCTTTAGGTCTGTGTCTCAGAGCTCACCACTTGGAAAGTCGGGGAGGGGGAAGATGGTCTTAGATTATGGGGAAAACCCGGAGTGGAATGGTTCACAGAACTGGAATGTTGGCTCTTCAGCCCCTGCGGCTTTTCATGTAAAGGCCCTTGTCTTTTATCAGTGACAGTTGCTCCCAGTCTGCAACCCCGGCCCCCTGGCCATTCACTCATTGCTTCACCCTGTGGGTTTTGGAGGAGGGAGACGAGCCCAGTCATCCCTGCTTCCCTTTCTGGAAGGCTTCCAGAACACTCCACACTCAGCCTAAGCCACCTCCTCTTCTTCCCTCCCCCAGTTATTAGAGGTGTTAATATCCTAGTGACAAAACTCACCACCCTGGCTGAGCTGTCCACACCTCAGGAGATAACCATCTTTCACCCTGCAGTTAGCTGATGGTCCTCTGCAGGAGCTGGGGGAAGGGATTGAGCCCGACCTGGTAGCTGCTTTTGCAGCTTTAGCAGAGACCTGTGGGGTGTGACTGCAAAGCCTGGAGACTCTTGGTTTTAATGAAGGCAATTACAGTCTGTCCGATACGGGCCTCCAGCCAGCTATAGCACAGTCACCTGTAGGGTTGACTGAAAATGCAGACTCACAGGCCTTCTCCCCTGGCTGCCAGAATCAGCGTCTCTGGGAGTGGGTCCCAGGAATCAGCATGTTAAACACATTCCCTGGGTTTCTGTGGTGCTCTCTGAAGTTTGAGAGCCACCACCTAAAAGTCTGAAAAAGCTTCAACCCCTAAGTCAGAGGGTGCCAGATCAGGCTGTGCCTCAGAACCCCGGGGAGCTGTATTTCTATTTTTTATTTTTGTTTATTTATTTTTTTTGAGACGGAGTCTCGCTCTGTCATCCAGCCTGGAGTGCAGTGGTGCGATCTCGGCTCACTGGGTTCATGCCATTCTCTTGCCTCAGCCTCCTAAGTAGCTGGGACTACAGGCGTCCGCCACCACGCCCGGCTAATTTTGTTTTTGTATTTTTAGTAGAGATGGGGTTTCACCGTGTTAGTCAGGATGGTTTCAATCTCCTGACCTCGTGATCCATCCGCCTCGGCCTTCCAAAACGCTGGGATTACAGGCGTGAGCCACCGAGCCCGGCCTATTTTTATTTTTGAGACAGGGTTTCGCTCTGTCATCTGGGCTGGAGTGTGGTGGTGTGTTCGTGGCTCAGTGCAGCCTCAACTTTCTGGGCTCAAGCTATCCTCCCACCTCAGCCTCCGAGTAGCTGGGACCACAGGTATGCACACCACCATGCCCAGCTAATTTTTCTTTTTTTTTTTGCAGAGACACTATCTTGCTATGTTGCCCAGGCTGGTCTCAAACTCCTGGATTGAAGTTATCCTCCCGCCTCAGCACCCCAAAGTGCTGGGATTATAGGGGTGAGCCACCTCACCTGGCCTCCCAGGGGAGATTTTTTTTTTTTTTTAAATTTTATTAGAGACAGGGTCTTACTACGTTGTCTTAAACTCCTGGACTCAAGCGATCCGCCCACCTCGGCCTCTCCGGGACCACGGGCATGAGCCACCGCGCCTGGCCCAGGGAGCTTTAAACCACACATAAAACCATTGCTAAGTTTTCCCAACCTCCTGAAGTGTTTTGGGAAAGAGGGTGTTTAGAGCCACACCTTTTGTTTTGTATCCAAAATAGCATTCCTGTTCCTGCATGTAGCTTGTTGCTTTGCTTCCCAGATTAGCACCAAATGACTCCAGTTATTTTATTTATTTATTTTTTATTTTTATTTATTTTTTTGAGACGGAGTCTCACTCTGTCACCCAGGCTGGAGTGCAGTGGCAGGATCTCGGCTCACTGCAACCTCTGGCTCCCGGATTGAAGCGATTCTTCTGCCTCAGCCTCCTGCGTAGCGAGGACTACAAGTACACGCCACCACGCCCGGTTAATTTTTAGTAGACACAGGGTTTTGTCATATTGGCCTGACTGGTCTCGAACTCCTGACGTCAGGTGATCTGCCCGCCTTGGCCTCCCGAAGTGCTGGGATTACAGGCGTGAGCCACTGCGCCCAGCTGACTCCAGTTATTTCTAAAGGTCAGGCCATCTTGCAAAAGGATGAGAATTTGCTTCCCTGGAGGGATATGCTGCAGACTAGGGCTTTTTACCAGCCAGAGCATTTGAAAAACAAGTGTCTGGTCTCCTCTGGGGTGTCTGCTTTGGATAAGTGCAGTCTGTCTTCAGTGTTGCTAAACAGCGAGACAGTGAGGTAGGAGGAGATGGTAAGGGCCCAGATCCTAGCTTCTGTCATTCTGGGGCCAGGCAGGGTTCTTTGAGCCTCAGTTTCCTCATTTGTAAAAATGGGACAGTAGGCCCTACTTTGACGGGTGGTTGCAAGGAAAATGCCAAGTTCTTGGCATATGATAAATGATGTCACTATTATTGTTATCATCATTATTATTTTTGAGACAAGGTCTTGCTCTGTTGCCTAGGCTGGAGTACAGTGGCACGATCATAGGTCACTGCAGCCTCGAACTCTTGGGCACAAGTGGTCCTCTCACCTCAACCTCCTGAGTAGCTGGGACTACAGGCATATACCACCATGCCCAGCTAATTGTTATATTTTTTGTAGAGATAGGGTCTTGCTATGTTGCCCAGGCTGGAGTGTAGTCACGTGATCATAGCTCACTGCAGCCTTGAACTCCTGGGTTTAAGTGAACCCCGGCCTAAGACTCCCAGATTGCCGGGATTACAGGCACACGCCATCACACCCGGTTATGTTGTCAATGTTGTTAATACTTTAAAGGCACACTGGTCTGCTTTCTACACTGTAGCCAGAGAAGGGACATGAAGTGAAGTTTGGCAGAAAAGTTTGGCTATTGTCTAGTACTGAGAAAGTGTGGAAAGGAGGAAAGAAGCTAGTATATTACGCATCTATGGTGAGTAGTTGTGTCATCATTAAAGGCATCTAAAGAGTTGCCTTTTGATGGCTCCACGCTATGGGATAAAGGTTACATGTTAGGAATCATGGTCTTTTGTCATGAGCTCTAGCAGTGTTCAAGGATGGGAAATTTTGGTTGCAGCAGTCCCTTTACTGAAGCCTCTTCTTTTATTACTTACATATTGATTTTCTATATACAATTTTGTGTCCTTAAACTTTTTTTATGTGTGAAATATGACACATAGTAACATATACAGTAAACACCTGTTTCACCAGGCAGGTATACTATACATTGTATTACCCTATGCCTATCAAGAGCCCAGTGTTCACAGTGTTAAAATGTAACTCCCATGTAGTAAGTACTTATCATATCTTTAATTATAAGGGAACCAGCTAGAGATTAAAGCTGGGGAATATGAGAGGCAGAGGTAAATGCTAATCTGTGAAAGAAAGTGCTGGGGCCGGGCAAGGTAGCGCTTGTCTAAATCCCAGCACTTTGGGAGGCCAAGGCGGGCAGATCACCCAAGGTCCAGAGTTCAAGACCAGCCTGGCCAACATGGTGAAACCCTGTCTCTACTAAAAATACAAAAATTAGCCAGGCGTGGTGGTACACACCTGTAGTCCCGGCTACTTGGGAAGCTGAGGCAGGACAATTGCTTGAACCCAGGAGGCGGAGGTTGCAGTGAGCTGAGATTGCACCACTGCACTCCAGCCTGGGCAACAGAGCAAGACTCTGTCTCAAAAAAAGAAAGAAAAAGAAAGTGCTGGATACAGTTAACTACAGAACTGGTTAAGGGCCTACCATTAGTTACACATTAGTTATTGTCCTACAGGAAAATAAAACCATAAACTTTGAAGATATCTTTGCTGCAGGCAGAAATGCTTTGCATCTCAGTTGGCCAGAAATAATTAGCATTTTTTATTTTGTCTGAGCTTCAATCTTTAGAGTCTGGCCCTAATCAATAGCAAATAATCAACCAAAGTTTTGTCCCCAGAGTCAAATAGTCTGAAGGCAGGTTTGTTGGACAATCCTCTAGTTTGATTTTGAAAGCATATATTTTTCATTATAATTTTAATATGTAATTATGTATTCTTAAACACTATAGTTTTGCTTTTCCTGATTTTGAACACAGAGTAATTTTGTGTATCTTGCTTCTCTTGCACACCATTGGGTTTAAAGATTCATCCATATATTTGCGTGTGGCGGTGGTACATTCTTTTTCATTGCTATATAGTATTCCATTGTTTGTTTATACCACGTTTTATTGATTCTGTTGCTGGTGGACATTTGTACTGTTTCTAGTTGCTATGAACATTTTTGTAAATATCTCCTGAGGTCTATGTACGTTGGAACTGCTGCATCTTAGAATGTGTGCTCCTTGGGCCGGGCGCGGTGGCTCATGCCTGTAATCCCAGCACTTTGGGAGGCCGAAGTGGGTGGATCATGATGTCAAGAGATCGAGACCATCCTGGCTAACACGGTGAAACCCCATCACAACTAAAAATACAAAAAATTAGCCAGGCTCGGTGGCGCAATCCCAAGTACTCTAGAGGCTGAGGCAGGGAGAATCACTTGAACCCGGGAGGCAGAGGTTGCAGTGAGCTGAGATTGCACCACTGCACTCCAGCCTGGGCGACAGAGTGAGATTCTGTCTCAAAAAAAAAAAAAAGGAAAAAAAAAATGTGTGTTCCTTCAAGTTTACCAGGTAATAAGGAACTATTTTCCAAGTGGCTGCACTGATTTACCCTCCCACCAGCAGAGATGAGTTTCATTTGCTCCATGTGCTCAGATATGTTCATTTTAGCATTTTGATTGTGTGGAGTGTGATAGCCCATGGTTTTAAATTGCATTTCTGTGATTACTAATGAAGTTGAGTGCAGACTTTTGTTTTAAAAATAAAATATTGGGGATGGTAGGCTCACGCCTATATCCTAACAGTTTGGGAGGCTGTGGTGGGAGGATTGCTTGACACCAGCAGTTTAAGATTTGCCTGGGCAACATAGCAAGATCCCATCTCTACAAAAAAAGAAAGAAAATTAGCCATGCCTGGTAGCATCCACCTGTAGTCCCAGCTACTGGAGCGGCTGAGGTGGTAAGATTGCTTGAGCCCAGGAGTTTGAGGCTGCGGTGAGCTGTGATCGTGCCATCACACTCCAGCCTGGGTGACAGAGCGAGACCCTGTCTCTAAAGAATAAATAAATAAAATAAAATATTGTGAGTCTCTAATGGGGAACAGTGTTGCATGGTGGTTGAGAACTGAGGCTCTGATGTTTGAACTGGATTCTGACTTAACCCACTGTTTGCCCACATCTTGAGCCTTGGTTTCCCCATCTGTAAAATGGCGATAATTCTTGGACTGGCTGAGAAAAGGAAATGAGGTCAGGCGCGGTGGCTCAGGCCTGTAATCCCAGCACTTTGGCAGGCTGAGGCAGGCAGATTATTTGAGGCCAGGAGTTTGAGACCAGCCTGACCAACATGGCAAACCCCTGCCTCCACTAAAAATAGAAAAAAATAGCTGGGCATGGTGGTGCGCCCCTGTAATCTCAGCTGCTTGGGAGACTGAAGCGGGAGAATTGGTTGAACTTAGGAGGTGGAGGCTGCAGTGAGCTGAGATCGCACCACTGCACTCCATCCTGGGCGACAGCAAGACTGTCAAGAAAGAAAGCAAGAAAGCAAGAAGGAAAGAAGGAAGGAAAAAGAAAAGGAGTAATGCATGTAAGGGCACCCAAAAAAAGAGCCTAGCTGGTGAGCTGATGATTCCACGCGGAGCCTGCTGTTCCCTCATTCACCGTGATGTAGAATCATGTGAGGAGCACCGTATGGAGAGTCAGACTTTTATTTTCCACCACAGTTGGGAGAGCAGGGGGGTCAGAAAACGGAACATAAGTTAGCAGAGCTTTGTCATGGACCCTAACTTGTCATCCAGGAGTCCCAGCTAGTAGGGTCCTGGCTGAGTCGGGAGGGTCCTTAGGCCCGGACCCCTGAAACCACATGTACTTGGACCTCATGGGACAGGTAGAGTGTGGCCTCTGTCCACAGAGGCCCAGGACAGCTCCCAAGCTGGGACTGTGCTGACATGTCTGGGCTTAGGGTGGTCCTCACTCAGGGCTCTCAGAAGGCCAGAACTTTTCGGAGCTTGGAGCAGGGATCAGCCAGGCCCTTGGAAGCTGGGAAATGTTTCTTTGCCTTTTGAATGTGCTAACATACCCCTCATGTGCCTATTTGCTTAACAAACCAGTAGGTGGGTCAGGAGAGTAATAACACAATTTCCTCATTTGCTGGGGAGGGGAGGGAGAGGAAGCTGAGGGTTTGGGAATTTTGTCCAGGTGGGCCCAGGCTGGAGGGAGCTGAGCCTCACTTTTTCTGAGCCCATTTAGCCCCTCTGTACCACCCATCCTGAGTTGCCTGCCTGGTGTCCCTCTCTCTCGAGTTAGGGTGACTTTCTGATGGTCATTCGTGTTGAGAGTGAAAAGGGGTGCATTGAAGTTCATCCCTGGGCAGCAGACATGAACTGGGACGTGTGGTAACCCTGCTCCACGCCTGTTCTCAGGAAAGGGCCGGTCTAGCTGGGATTTTGTCCTTGTGTCATCAGCCAGCCTTGGCTGTTACTGAGCAATGAAAGCTCTGCCTCGGGAAGTCATTTAATTTTTGAGCCTCATTTTCCTCTTTTGTAAAATGGGAATGCAAGTGTGTGTGTCCGACTCATTTTTTAGGGCGATGATTGTCAGGGTATGAACAGCTTGGTCGAGCTGTGTGAAGAGCTGTGCAGCTGCAGAGGTTGTTAACATTGGTAGCCACCCGGAAAGGGTGTCCTGGGTTCAGGAAGCTATTCCTCCAGCTGTCTGGGTCAGCTGGCCATAACTTGAGATACATTTATCTATGTGTAATGACTTTTTGAGAAGCAAGATCGGTTTCCCCAGCCCTTTATGGGAATACCCACGTGTCCATACTTGCTTTCAGCTTAGAGTGTGCTCAGGTTCCTAGAGCTGGTCGGGGTTCCCAGGACTGCCTGGGAGCAGATGGTACCATGGCCTTGTTTACAGATGAGGAAACTGAGACCCAGAGGGGAAAGTGACTCTCCCAAGGTCATGTGAGTAAGCATACGGCTCCCCCAAGGATGAGGCATTGGTCTGGCAACAGTGCGGCCCATCATAAGGGACTGAGCCTGTGGGGTCCAGACCTGCTCTCCTCCCAGGGGAAAAGGCTCCCTGTCACCCCATCGCTAATGCAGATAGGGTCACGTCCAGGGAAGCTGTCACATATTCATCTGGGCCCCCAACATCAAGGACACCTGTCTCTGCAGGCCCCCTGCCGGCATCTTCGGGGCCCAGGGCAGGTCCCTGTCCAGTCCGTGTCTGCACTTCCCTCCCTGGTCACGTGTTCTCAGGGGCCTGCTCTTTTCCTTAACAGAAAGGAAACAAGGGAAGCTGACCTTTCCCACTTCGGGACACAAGTTGGAAGGCCAGGTGCCTTGTGAGCCTGGAGGCCTCAGGAGGGGTGGCCCCTTCCCTTGTGCCCTCCCCACCACCAACACCAGTGGACAGGGGTCACTAAGAGAGTGGGGCTCAGGAGACTCACCTCCTGTGCTGGGTCTGTGAGAACGTCACCTGGAGTGCCCCTCCCAGTGGGTGTTGGGGTTGGATGGGTTTTCAGCCTGGCCAGGGCTGGCTGCCTCACCTCAGGAACAGGCTTAGCCTGTGCTGCCACGTGGGTGCGGGTCCTTGCTCCGGCCTGAACGGAGGGGGCCGGGAAAGGAGCAGCTGATCTTGACCCAAACCCCTAAGTAAACTGCCCTCTGTGTCCAGACTGGACTCCCTCCAGACTCTGTCCAGGCCCTCGCCACTGCCCTCCCTGTGCCCCCAGCCTGGGCTGCAGGAACTGTTGGCTGTTCAGCCAGCAGGAGCAGCAACAATGCAGGTGTTCCCAGCTGTTAAAGCTCTGCCTGGCCATGTGCTTGCTCTTGCCTTTTGTGCACAGCGAGTGCCAAGGGGGAGAGGGGACAGCAGAGCCGGTGTGCGGAGGGGATGCCCAAAAGGGACTGCCCAGGCTAGGACAGCCCTGATGGGGCAGGGGTGCTCCGGGAAACAGCAGGCTTTGCCTCTCCTCCTCTTCCCACCTCACTGCTCCCACCCCATTTTCCCAGATCAGGAAAAGCAGGCCAGTGTCCTGGGGAACAGGAAGTGAAGCCGGCTTCCGCCAGGTTCCTACCAGGGCCTGGAGGAAGTTCCTGCAGGCCTGAGCCGTCTGGGAAGGACCAGTTTCTCTCCTTGTCTTGGTGTCTTGCTTTCTGAGTTTCCCCTGAGGGTGGGGGAGAGCTGTCGCTCTCTTCACTCTCTGTCTCACTTCTGTCCTCCCGGATCCTCAAACCCTGAGCCCTCACACCTTTCTGTGGTTGTTCCTTTCCCCACCAGTTTCCTCTCTGGAAAGTGAAGAGGAGGCCGGGCACTGTGACTCACGGCTGTAATCCCAGCACTTTGGGAGGCCGAGGTGGGCAGATCACAAGGTCGAGAAGTTCAAGACCAGCCTGGCCAACAGGGTTTTAGTAAAACCCTGTCTCTACTAAAAATACAAAAATTAGCCGGGCGTGGTGGCGGGCGCCTGTAATCCCAGCTACTCAGAAGGCTGAGGCAGGAGAATCACTTGAACTTGGGAGACGGAAGGTGCAGTAAGCTGAGATTGTGCCACTGCACTCCAGCCTGGGTGACAGAGCAAGACTCTGTCTCAAAAAAAAAAAAAAAAAAGAAAAGTGAAGAGGATAGAGCCTACCAGGGGTCGTCAAGGTGTGGGACAGCGTGCATGTTCCTGTAGGAAGAAAACTCTAGAACTCCTGGTTCTGGTTCTTTTTCATCTCATCTCATCTCATTCATTCATTCATTCATTCATTCGAGATGGACTCACTCTGTCACCCAGGCTGGAGTGCAGTGGCTCGATCTCGGCTCACTGCAATCTCCATCTCCTGGGTTCAAGTGATTCTCATGACTCGGCCTCCCAAGTAGCTGGGATTACAGTTGCCCACCACCACGCCCGACTAAGTTTTGTATTTTTAGTTGAGACAGGGTTTCACTGTGTTGGCCAGGCTAGTCTTGAAACTCCTGACCTCAAGCGATCTGCCGGCCTTGGCCTCCCAAAGTGCTGGGATTAAAGGTGTGAGCCACCGCACCTGGCCATCTCATACTTTTAACATTCATTTTTTGGTGCAAGTTTTACAATATACATTCTATATTTGTCAAGTGATAACTTCTGTGTAACTTATAAAATACACATAATTCAGGAAGGTTGTGCTAAAATACATTTAACCAATAGGAGTATGCCGTCAGAGTATTTTGGCAAACAAGGGTCAGTAAATTTTTTCTGTAAAGGGCTGGGTAGGAGGTATCTCAGGCTTTGTGGCCATATGGCCTGTGTGGCAGCAACTCAGTTCTGCAGTTCTGCCGTGAAAGCAGCCACAGATAAGAGGTAATTGAGTGGGTGTGGCTGTGTTCCAATAAAACTTTATTTCTGGAGGCTGAAATTTGAATTTCAGAGAAATTTCATGTGTCATGAAATATTATTCCTCTTTTGGTTCTTCTTCCCCCCCTCCACCGCCCCCTGCCAAGCATTAAAAAATGTGGAACGCGTTCTTAGCAGCCGGCTGTGGGCTGGATTTGGTCCATGGACCATAGTTTCCCAGCTTCTGCTCTAGACCACCCATTCTCAGACTTGAAGCCTGCTTCAGACTTACCTGGGAAGCTTTTTCCCAAAATGCATATTCCAGAACCCCAGCCCTGATTTTGTAGATTCTCTGGAAGGCCCCAGAACCTGCATTCTAACAAGGAGCCCAGTTGAGTCAGACACAGGTAGTCTGGAGACCACTTTTTTTTTTTTTTTTTCCTTTTTTTTGAGATGGAGTCTCACTCTGTTGCCCAGGATGGAGTGCAATGGCGCTATCTCAGCTCACTGCAACCTCCGCCTCTGGGGTTCAAGCAATTCTCGTGCCTCAGCCTCCTGAGTAGCTGGGATCACAGGTGCCTGGCCATGTTGGCCAGCCTGGTCTCAAACTCCTGACCTCAGGTGATCCACCAGTCTCAGCCTCCCAAAGTGCTGGGATTACAGGTGTGAGCCACCACGCCCGGACTGGAGACCACATTTTAAGAAGCAAAGCTCAAGGGTCTCCAGGATCTTGGTCTGTTCTCTTAAGCCAGTCCCGAGGCTTGGGGTGTGCAGTGCTGTGGGAGGCCCTGGCATCAGAATAACCGGCTCCTTCACTACCTTCCAAGAGTTTCCATCCAGTTGAGGGGGGACACCACCCACCGACAGCACAGCCCAGTTCCGGGTGCTGTGGAAGCCCTGGGTTCAGCCTGGAGCCAGGGCCAGCGTCCCAAGGATGAGGTGCCGAGATGGACCTTGAAGGATGAGAGAAGGCTGGACCGCCCTTGAGTGGCGAGGGTGGGCTGCCTTCAGGTTGACCTTAATCCCTTCCCTCCCTACCACCATGTGTCCAGATGACCTTGGGCAGGTCCCTTAGCCTCTCTGGATATTGGGATATGACATTGACTACCTCAGAGGCTTGTGGGGAGGATTCAGTGAGCTGATATGCATGAAGTGTATCAACTAGGGCTGCTGACTGGTATCCCCTTCCCTTGTCTTCCCCCACCACCCCCAACCAGCGGACAGGGTGCTGCTGAGGGAGTGGGCTGGGAGAGTCACTTCTGGCCTTGTCTTAGGGATCTGAGAGCAGGGCATGGGCCCCGTGTCTGGGAGTGCCCTGGTGCCCTTCCTAGTGGGGTTGGGCGTGGTCAGTCTGGCCGGGGCTGGCTCCCTCCCCCATGAATGGGCCCACCTGGAGGTCTTTTCCCATTCGAGGCAATGAGATATGTATGTGAGGCTCTGTAACTCATCTTTTTTTTTTTTTTTTTAATTTTGAGACAGAGTCACCCAGGCTGGAGTACAGTGGTATGATCTTGGCCCACTGCAACCTCTGCCTCCTGGGTTCAAGCTATCCTTTTGCCTCAGCCTCCCGAGTAGCTGGGATTACAGGCGCCTGTCACTACACCCAGCTAATTTTTGTATTTTTAGTAGAGACAGGTTTCACCACGTTGGCCAGGCTGGTCTTGAACTCCTGACCTCAAGTGACCCACCCACCTTGGCCTCCCAAAGTTCTGGGATTATAGGTGTGAGCCACTGCGCTCACCTTATCACCCACTTTTCTTGTGGTGTATTTTTGCTGCAGGTGCATGCAATGCAGGCCTCAAAACCCACCTGATATACGGTTGCCTGGGAATAGGGATCTTGACTTTTCCCCTGTCCCATATGAGCCTGGGGGCCGAGTCTGGGCTGGCCCAGGTGGGGCTAGAGCAGCTGGATCCAGGCATGTGAGGTGTGAAGGTATGGGCCTTATGCCTCATGGAGTGGCTGGAGGAAGGAGAGTGGGAGCAAGGGTGCCACAGGGTCAGATTGCCACAGGGCCAGGGTGCCACAGGGTCAGATTGCCACAGGGCCAGGGTGCCACAGGGTCAGATTACCACAGGGCCAGGGTGCCACAGGGTCAGATTGCCACAGGGCCAGGGTGCCACAGGGTCAGGGCGCCACAGGGTCAGGGTGCTGCAAGCGTGGGGAGTCACCCGTGATTCTCCAGGGTCTGGCTCTTAGGCTGAGATCTAGGAGACCTTGGCAGGCCTGTCTTTGGGAGTCTGGGGCAGCCCCAGAAGGCCATCTGGACAGTTTTCAGACCTGAGAGGAGGAAAGATTGGTGTCCAGAGAAGTGCCATGGGGGTTGGGAGATGAAGGAAGCCTGGGGCCGATCAGAATCTGAATCTAGCAGGCAACACCGAGGCCGGTGTTCTGGTCCCACAATGGGACTCAGCCTGAAGACGACAAGGTGGATGAACGACCGTTTCTCTCTGACTCAGTTGGCTAAGAGGATTGAGCTGGGGCTGAGGCTCTGGACACAAATGGGCCAGTTGACCCTGAGGTTTCTTTCTGGTAGTGGGGGTGGGGCTTCCTCTGGCTGACCCTGCTTAGGTCTCTGATGGAGGTAGCAGGGTCTCTGGTTCCCCCAAACTGGACAAGTCCTCCGCCACAGCACCCAAGGGGTCTAGGCAGAGTGCAGCTTCCCTCCCCTCCCCGACTTGGCTTGGTGGGCACCTGCCTCCCCTGCCCTCCTGACCTTGATGGCTAATGCAGCCAGCCCCAGACAGGCACAGTCACAGCCCTCAAACAACATGAGGTCCAACTCCAGACTCCTGGGCGGTGGCGGTCAAGGTGGGGGTCTCTGTAGCCAGTACTGCCCTGTGGGGGCGAGAGACTGACTTGCGGGCTTGGAGCCTCACATGCCTGCCTAGCGGGGTGTTCCTGAGGGATGTGACTTCTTTGGGCCTCTCTGCCCATTTTTGGAACCTGACCCGAGAAGGAGCCCATCTCCAAGACAATGTCTCACCCTCAGGGAGGGTCTGGCACTTTTTGTCCCTAAAGCCTGGGGTTCTCAGCAGAGCATCATCCTAGACTGTAGCACCCGCGACATCTTGCACACAAGAGGCGGAATCGCCTGTTGATAAAGAGCCAGGCTCTGGAATCTGTGATCTTGGGCCACTCACTTCACTTATCAATCCCTTCGTTTCCTTCTTGCCTGTTACATGGGGTCTGCAATCTACCCCTCAGGGGCGCTGACGAGCTCACATGAGCCTGTGACATAAAATGCCTAGCACAGCCCCAGCACAGTAAGAACTCAGTAAACCGCTGCTGCTGCTGTTACTGTTGATCAGGGCAGAAACAGAGCAGACCCCGCCTCCGCCGCAGGCATATAAAAGTGACCACTTGGCTGGTCGCGGTGGCTCATGCCTGCAATCCTTGCAGTTTGGGAGACTGGGGTGGGTGGATCACCTGAGGTCAGGAGTTTGAGACCAGCCTGGTCAATGTGATGAAACCCTGTCTCTACTAAAAATACAAAAAATTAGCTGGGTGTAGTGGCAGGCGCCTATAATCCCAGCTACTCGGGAGGCTGAGGCAGGAGAATTGCTTGAACCCTGGAGGTGGAGGTTGCGGTGAGCCGAGATTATGCCATTGCACTTCCGCCTGGGCAACAGAGCAAAACTCCGTCTCATAAAAAAAGAAAAGTGACCACAAACTTTGATCTGATTCTTTAGTTCCTTTAGTTCTCATGGCACTTTTACGTCAGTCATTTCATTGCATTTTCCAGCAACGTCTGAGGGAGATACTGGTGTCCCATTTTGCAGAGGTGAAAACTGAGGCTTGGCAAGGTTAGGTCGCTTGTCCAAGGGCACATAGCTGGTGCTTCCAGAGCAAGACCTGGCTTTCTCTGCCCAAAGCTCTTGGGGAGTCTCTCCCATCCCGGGATCTTGAGGGTCATGGGAAGGAACTGGGTGGTTTGCGGTGGGATCCTTTACCCAGTGCCTTCTGACCTTGCAGATAAAATACCATGAGGAGTTTGAGAAGAGCCGCATGGGCCCTAGCGGGGGCGAGGGCATGGAGCCAGAGCGCCGGGATTCCCAGGAAAGCAGCAGCTACCGGCGGCCCCCGGAGCAGCAGCAGCCTCACCACATCCCGACCAGTGCCCCAGGTGAGTGCAGAGCCTGTTGGTGCAGACCACCTAAGGCGAGGCCAGTGGGGTGGGGAGGAAGCCAGAGAAAAGACAGACAGACAGATACACCTTCTGGAGCCTTGCTCTTAACCAACAGGCAATTCAGCCTCTCGTGTGCAAGAGGGGACAGAGGACCTGAGGCCGGACCAGCTGGGGTGGGGGGTGGGGAGGAAGCCGGCGAGAGACAGACACACACACGCACATACACACATGCACGCACGCATGCATGTACACATGCAGGCGTGGAAAGGACTGCTTCCCAAGCCCCCAAGTCCCATTCTCATCCAGGATGAGGGCGTGAGCACCAGGATCTGGCCTGTACTGCGCCAAGAGGATTGAAAGGAGAGGCCCCCAGGTCATGGGGCTCAGAGCCCCTGCTGTGGGATACACCACACAGGCAGATGTGCACACGTGGACATCAGCCTTTGAGCTGTGGGGCTTGAGCCGGGTTGGTGATGGGGTCGAAGCGCATGGTATGGGCTTCTCAGGAGCTCTGGGAGGGGCTGGGTTTGGCAGGGCAGTTTTCGAGCCCTGTCTCCTCCCATCTTCCAGTTTACCAGCAGCCCCAGCAGCAGCCGGTGGCCCAGTCCTATGGTGGCTACAAGGAGCCTGCAGCCCCAGTCTCCATACAGCGCAGCGCCCCAGGTGGTGGCGGGGTGAGTAACGCTGGCCGGAGGGGAGAGGCCAGAGGCAGGGGGTCCTCAGGGAAGGCTTGGACACAGCTCGTGGATTCTCCTGACCTTTGCACCCACACTCTTGTGTGTGATGATAAGGATCTCAGCCTTATGAGCAGAGAGGAAATTGGTTGGCGTAGTGGGCAGAGGCTGGCTGGGACTGGGGCCCTGCATTCCACCCCTGGTGTACCATGGGCAGGTCAATCACCCTGCTTTGGGCGGGGTTTCCTTACCCCAGCTACCTGGGAACACACAAGGCACCTTTCTGTGTGGGGCCTTCCAGCCCTGGGCGCTGCTCTCCTCGCGTCATGAGGATGGCCCCCAAATCCTTCAGCTCTCAGGCTGCCCCTGCCTCTGAGGGGCCTCCCCAGCCATGCCGTGCAAAGCACACCACCCTGATGCTTTGCCTCACTCAACTCCACTGGCTGCCTTCAGAGCACTTTTTCCAACTAAAAAGAACTCTTTTTTTTTTTTTTTTTTTTTTTTTTTTTTTTTTTTTTTTTTGAGTCGGAGTCTGGCTCTGTCACCCAGGCTGGAGTGCAGTGGCGCGATCTCGGCTCACTGCAAGCTCCGCCTCCCAGGTTTACGCCATTCTCCTGCCTCAGCCTCCCGAGTAGCTGGGACTACAGGCGCCCGCCACTTCGCCCGGCTAGTTTTTTGTATTTTTTAGTAGAGACGGGGTTTCACCGTGTTAGCCAGGATGGTCTCGATCTCCTGACCTCGTGATCCGCCCGTCTCGGCCTCCCAAAGTGCTGGGATTACAGGCTTGAGCCACCGCGCCCGGCTTTTTTTTTTTTTTTTTTTTTTTTTTTTGAGACGGAGTCTCGCTCTGTCGCCCAGGCTGGAGTGCAGTGGCCGGATCTCAGCTCATTGCAAGCTCCGCCTCCCGGGTTCCCGCCATTCTCCTGCCTCAGCCTCCCGAGTAGCTGGGACTACAGGCGCCCGCCACCTCGCCCGGCTAGTTTTTTGTATTTTTTTAGTAGAGACGGGGTTTCACCGTGTTCGCCAGGATGGTCTCGATCTCCCGACCTCGTGATCCGCCCGTCTCGGCCTCCCAAAGTGCTGGGATTACAGGCTTGAGCCACCGCGCCCGGCCTAAAAAGAACTCTTTGTGTTGGTCACCTTCTCTGTGTCCCCTGCTGGGCTGGGGACCTGGCAGCATCCCTCTGGTTCAACTACTCTGCGCCAGGCCTATAGCAAGTGAATGATCTGTAAGTCCTGCCACTCACTCTACCCATGGGTGCCGCTGAGCCACCCTTACCAAGCTCCTGGCAGGCTTAGCGCCTCCAGGCTGGGTGCCTGGGAATTCGAAGTAGCTCACGTAGGAGAGAACAGATACTTAGAGAGATAAAATCGCCTGAGATAATGGCAGGCTGGAGCCTGATGCTCTGGGCACACAAACAAAGGTATGTTAGGACTGCCCGCGGCACTGGCACAAGAGTTAGTCTGAAGGATAAGGTTCCAGGCAGCCCAGCCAGTCCTTCCCTCCTTAATGGTCTGTCCTGGATGTGTGGGGTCCACCTCTGAATATAAAGCCACTTCCCTGCCCTCTGGGGGCTTACATTCCAGTCAGGGGGACAAACAAGAAAGCAGTAAGAAAATAGGTATATAAGGTAAGGTCAGCGGTGACATGCTGTGAAGAGAAAGACAGCAGGGTGAGGGATGGATAGAAAGCAGCTGGATTAAGACATTTGGCCAGGTGCGGTGGCTCACACTTGTAATCCCAGCACTTTGGGAGGCCAAGGCGGGCAGATCACTTGAGGTCAGGAGTTTGAGATCAGCCTGGCCAACATGGTGAAACCTCCTGTCTACCAAAAATACAAAAATTAGCCAGGTGTGGTGGCGTGTACCTGTAATCTGTAATCCCAGCTACTCGGGAGACTGAGGCAGTAGCATTGCTTGAACCGGAGAGGCAGAGGTTGCAGTGAGCCAAGATCGTACCACTGCACTCCAGCCTGGGCGATAGAGCAAGACTCCATCTCCAAAGAAAAAAAGACATTTGGCCGGGTGCAGTGGCTCACATCTGTAATCCTAGCACTTTGGGAGGCCAAAGTGGGCGGATCATTTGAGTCAGGAGTTCGAAACCAGCCTGGCCAACATGGTGAAACCCTGTCTCTACTGAAAATATAAAATTAGCCGGGCATGGTGGTGCATGCCTGTAATCCCAGCTACTTGGGAGGCTGAGGCAGGAGAATTGCTTGAACCTGGGATGTGGAGATTGCAGTGAGCCGAGATCATGCCATTTACACTCCAGCCTGGGCAACAAGAGTGAAACTCCGGCTGGAAAAAAAAAAAAAATGACATGACATTTGAGCAAAGTCCTCAATAAAGGAAAGAGTGAGCCGTGCAACGAGGACAGCAAGCGCGAAGGTGCTAAGGCGGGAATATTCTAGGAAAGTTCAAGGAGCAGCAGGAAACCCAAATTGACTCCAGTGGGAGAGGGGAAGAGTTCCAATTATACAGGGATTTGTGGGCCCCAGGAAGGCCTCTGGGACCTCTGATCTGTGCAGAGCGACATAGGTTTTTGGAAGACCACCCTGGCAGCTGTGTTGAGAAGAGGCTGGTTTAAGGGTAGAACCAGGGAGACCATCAGGAGGCTGTTACAGGATACAGGCATGGATGGGAGCGGCTCAGACCAAGACAGAGGCAGAATTGGTGATGAGAGAGACTGAGGTCACTTCATGAGAAGTGTGACCTCTTATCCCATAGACCTGTTGGTTTCAGACTGTCCTGTGGAGCCTCAGAGGCAAGTCAAGGGCAGTGAAGGTCAGGGGAGGTAGAATGTTGTCTATAGCTATAGGATTTCTTTTTCTTTTTTTTTTTCCTCTCTCTTTTTTAAAACTCCATCCTGGTAGTAGGTGATGCTGTAGGATTTTGTGTGCCTTACTGGACATTACCTAGATCTAGGGCTTAAGCAGCAGATTTTGGCTGAGGCTTGGAAGGTGGAACCTGATAGACACATCCCCTGAAGACTTTTCTCCCAAGGAAAGGTCTTTGTCCTGAACTTGGACAGGACACATCATGGCTTCTGAAAGAAACTACTGGTGCTTATAATCATGCAAATAATAGCATACAGGTCATGTTTTTTCTGTTTTTGTTTTTGTTTTTTCTTTTTTGAGACAGGGTCATGCTCTGCTGCCCAGGCTGGAGTGCAGCAGTGGTGCAATCACAGCTAGCTCACTGCAGCCTCAACCTCCTGGGTTGAAGTGATCCTCCCACCTCAGCCTCCTGAGTAGCTGAGACTACAGGCATGTACCACTAAGCCTAACTAATTTTTTATTTTTTGTAGAGATGGGCTCACACTTGTAATCCTAGCACTTTGGGAGGCCGAGGCGGGCAGATCACTTGAGACCAGGAGTTTGAGACCATCCTGGCCAACATGGTGAAACCCTGTCTCTACAAAAAAGTACAAAAATTAGCTGGGCATGGTGGTACACACCTATAGTCCCAGCTACTCGGGAGACTGAGGCAGGAGAATCACTTGAACCCAGGAGGTGGATGTTGCAGTGAGCCAAGATCGCGCCATTGCACTCCAGCTTGGGTGACAAAGCAAGACTCCATCTCAAAAAAAAAAGAGGGGGAGCGGTGTTCTCACTATGTTTCCCAGGCTGATTTCAAACTTCTGGGCTCAAGCAGTTCTCCTGCCTTGGCCTCCCACAGCGCTGGGATTACAGGTGTGAGCCACTACACCTGGCCTGCGTGTCATATTTTTAGACATTACTGTGTCATCATGGCTGGTGGACCTTACTGCAGTCCTGTTCAGGGGAGGTGGGGCAGAGCTGATGTGGCCCAGTCCCTGTTCTGCCTCTGGCCCTTAATAGCTGCCAAAGGTTGTAAAAGATCGATTGCTCTCAGAAAGCAAGACACAGAGGTAAGAATCTTTTTAGCAGAGCCTGGTGCTCCATTTCTGAGTTCACTGCTCCCCCAGGCTCTGCTCCAGGGTCCTGGAGAGTTAGAAAGAAATGCTCAGACCCAGGTGAGCCGGCATCCAGGGCCCTAGGCTGACCACACTTCCCCCACAGAAGCGGTACCGCGCCGTGTATGACTACAGCGCCGCCGACGAGGACGAGGTCTCCTTCCAGGACGGTGACACCATCATCAACGTGCAGCAGATCGACGACGGCTGGATGTACGGGACGGTGGAGCGCACCGGCGACACGGGGATGCTGCCGGCCAACTACGTGGAGGCCATCTGAACCTGCAGCGCCCCCATCTGTCTTCAGCACATTCCACGGCATCGCATCCGTCCTGGGCGTGACCCGTCCATTCTTCAGTGTCTCTGTTTTTTAAAACCTGCAACAGCTTGTGATTCCCACCCCTCTTCCAGCTTCTTTTGCCAACTGAAGCCTTCTTCTGCCACTTCCGCGGGCTCCCTCCTCTGGCAGGCTTCCCCCTTGACCGACTTCCTGGTTTTCTCTCTGGATGGAACGGGCGTGGGCCTCTCTGGGGGAGGGTGAGGCCGGTGGGGCAGGGCTGGAATGGAAGACCTACCTGTTGGCCTGTGGGCCTCGCCTGCCCCTCCGTTCTCTTCCCTCACGTCCTCCTGCCCAGCTCCTCGCGTACCCACACATTCCAGGGCTGGGGTGAGCCTGAGACTCCCAGGACCCCAGGGCAGGGGCTCCCTACATTCTCCAAAGGGGGATCCACTTCTCGGTTCCTGGGATGGCGACGGGCGCTCTGCCGTTGTGTAGGGACCAGTGGGATGGGCTCTACTTCTCTTTCTCAGAGAGGGGGCTCTGCCCACCTGGGGTCTCTCTCCCTACCTCCCTCCTCAGGGGCAACAACAGGAGAACGGGGTTCCTGCTGCGGGGTGCATTCATCCCCTCCCCACGCGTTCCTTCGCACACTGTGATTTTGCCCTCCTGCCCACGCATACCCGCAGCGGGCAAAGAGCTCCCCAGGAAGCACCGCTTGGGTCAGGTTCTTGCCTTTCTTAATTTTAGGGACGGCTACCGGAAGGAGGGGAACAAGGAGTTCTCTCCCGCAGCCCCTTTCCCCACGCCCACCCCGAGTCTCCAGGGACCCTTGCCTGCCTCCTAGGCTGGAAGCCATGGTCCCGAAGTATTGGGCAAGGGTGCCTCAGGGCCTTTTGGTCTTCAGCCTCCCTCAGCCCCCAGGATCTGGGTTAGGTGGCTGCTCCTCCCTGCTCCTCATGGGAAGATGTCTCAGAGCCTTCCGTGGCCTCCCCTCCCCAGCCCAGTGCCAAGTGGACTTGGAGCTGCACCAAGCCAGCAAGGACCACTAAACCTCCAAGACCTGGTGTGCGGAGGCAGGAGCATGTATGTCTGCAGGTGTCTGACATGCAAGTGTGTGAGTGTGAATGTGAGAGATGGGGCAGGGGTGTCTGTAGGTGTCTCTGGGCCTATGTGTGGGTGGGGTGATGTGAGGGCACGAAGAGCCGTCTTCCCCCGAGAGTTTCCTCAGAAGCCACAGTGAGAGGGGAGGGCTCCTGGGGGAGAGAAGTTCCTTATGTGTTTTTGGAATGAAGTTCCTCCTTCTCCCCATCTCTGAGTGGAGGAAGCCCACCAAACTGCACTTTGCAGCATGCAGGGTGGAAGGTAAGAGGTTAGTGTGGAGTTGGTGGGGCTGCCACAGGGTCTGCACCCTGCTGGGGCTAAGGGGTAGAGGAAGGCTCTGTCACTCCAGGCATGTTTTTCCCCATCTCTGTCTAGGGCTGCAGAATAGGGTGGCAGAAGTGTCACCCTGTGGGTGTCTCACTCTGGGGGCTCTTTCCCTAGACCTCCCCATCACTTACATAAAGCTCCCTTGAAGCAAGAAAGAGGGTCCCAGGGCTGCAAAACTGGAAGCACAGCCTCCGGGATGGGGAGGGAAAGATGGTGCTATATCCGGTTCCTGCTTTCTGCTCGCAGGTGGCTGTGACAACCCTGGCCTCACTTGATTTCATCTCTGGTTTTCTTGCCACCCTCTGGGAGTCCCCATCCCATTTTCACCCTGAGCCCAACCAGGCCCCCCGCTGTTGGCCTCTTGTCCCTTTGCACACTTGTACCCCCAGGTGAGGGGCAGGACCTGAAGGTGTTGGCCTGTTCAACAATCAGTCATCATGGGTGTTTTTGTCAACTGCTTGTTAATTGATTTGGGGATATTTGCCCCAAATGAGAGGTTGAGGAAAAGACTGTGGGTGGGGAGGCCCTGCCTGACCCATCCCTTTTCCTTTCTGGCCCCAGCCTAGGTGGAGGCAAGTGGAATATCTTATATTGGGCGATGTGGGGGCTTGGGGAGGCAGAGAATCTCTTGGGAGTCTTGGGTGGCGCTGGTGCATTCTGTTTCCTCTTGATCTCAAAGCACAATGTGGATTTGGGGACCAAAGGTTAGGGACACATCCCCTTAGAGGACCTGAGTTTGGGAGAGTGGTGAGTGGAGGGGAGGAGCAGCAAGAAGCAGCCTGTTGTCACTCAGCTTAATTCTCCTTCCCAGATAAGGCAAGCCAGTTATGGAATCTTGCTGCAGGCCCTCCCTCTACTCTTCCTGTCCTAAAAATAGGGGCCATTTTCTTACACACCCCCAGAGAGAGGAGGGACTGTCACACTGGTGCTGAGTGACCCGGAGGCTGCTGGGCGTCTGTGTTCCTTACCAGAACCATTACATCCCTAGAAGAGCACAGAGCCCTGAGGGGCTGGGCTGTGCTGGGCTGAGCCCCCGGTCTTCTCTACAGTTCACAGAGGTCTTTCAGCTCATTTAATCCTAGGAAAGAGGCATCAAAGCTAGAATGTGAATATAACTTTTGTGGACCAATACTAAAAATAACAAGAAGCCCAGTGGTGAGCCAAGTGTGTTCTCCCAACACTGCCTCCTGTTTTCTCCCTCTCATGTCCCTCCAGGGAAAATGACTTTATTGCTTAATTTCTGCCTTTCCCCCCTCATACATGCACTTTTGGGCCTTTTTTTATAGCTGGAAAAAACAAAATACCACCCTACAAACCTGTATTTAAAAAGAAACAGAAATGACCACGTGAAATTTGCCTCTGTCCAAACATTTCATCTGTGTGTGTGTGTGTGTGTGTATGTTTGTGCGTGTGTGAAGCCGCCTACTCATCTTTTTATATGGGGTTGTTGTCTCATTTCAGTCTGTTTTGGTCCCCTCCCTCGTGGGCTCGTGCTCGGGATCAAATCTTTCTGGCCTGTTATGATTCTGAACATTTGACTTGAACCACAAGTGAATCTTTCTCCTGGTGACTCAAATAAAAGTATAATTTTTACCTGCTGACTTGGTTTCCTCTCTGGCTCTGAGGTGCTGTTGTGTGTGTGTCTAGCTGTAAGGCGCTGCTGCTGTATGTGTGTGTGTGTGTAGCTGTAAGGCGCTGCTGCTGTGTGTGTGTGTGTCTAGCTGTAAGGCGCTGCTGCTGTATGTGTGTGTGTAGCTGTAAGGCGCTGCTGCTGTGTGTGTGTGTGTGTGGCTGTAAGGTGCTGCTGCTGTATGTGTGTGTGTGTGTAGCTGTAAGGTGCTGCTGCTGTATGTGTGTGTGTGTGTAGTTGTAAGGTGCTGCTGCTGTGTGTGTGTGTGTGTGGCTGTAAGGTGCTGCTGCTGTATGTGTGTGTGTGTGTAGCTGTAAGGTGCTGCTGCTGTATGTGTGTGTGTGTGTAGCTGTAAGGCGCTGCTGCTGTATGTGTATGTGTGTGTAGTTGTAAGGTGCTGCTGCTGTGTGTGTGTGTGTGTGGCTGTAAGGTGCTGCTGCTGTATGTGTGTGTGTGTGTAGCTGTAAGGTGCTGCTGCTGTATGTGTGTGTGTGTGTAGTTGTAAGGTGCTGCTGCTGTGTGTGTGGCTGTAAGGTGCTGCTGCTGTATGTGTGTGTGTGTGTAGCTGTAAGGTGCTGCTGCTGTATGTGTGTGTGTGTGTAGCTGTAAGGTGCTGCTGCTGTATGTGTATGTGTGTGTAGCTGTAAGGTGCTGCTGCTGTATGTGTGTGTGTGTGTGTAGCTGTAAGGCGCTGCTGTGTGCGTGTGTGTGTGTAGCTGTAAGGCGCTGCTGCTGTATGTGTGTGTGTGTAGCTGTAAGGTGCTGCTGCTGTATGTGTGTGTGTGTAGCTGTAAGGTGCTGCTGCTGTATGTGTGTGTGTGTGTAGCTGTAAGGTGCTGCTGCTGTATGTGTGTGTGTGTGTAGCTGTAAGGTGCTGCTGTGTGCGTGTGTGTGTGTCTAGCTGTAACATACTGCTGTGTGTGTGTGTGTTCTGTCTGCTTGGGGGCACTGGCCTATGGCCCTCCTGGGAGCTCTGCTGCCCTTCAGGGAGAGAATGACTTGTCTGGACGCCAAAGGATAGTTTGCTGCTGTCTGACAAGCCCTCGGCCCCTAGTTCCTCCTTGCTGAGAACTCCCCACCAACCTACTTCTGGCTTCCCACCCGCTCATTCCTCTCTGCCCAACTTGGTGATGCTCCCGAAAGCTTCCCTGAGCTCTGTCTTGTCTTACTGTGTCACTTCCTCAGTGATGAATCTGTACCCACTAGCCAGAGCCCTTGGGGCAGGCGATGAGTCTAATTCATCTCTAAATCCCTGGTACTTGCCCAGGAGCAGGTGGGGAGCTGTTGAATTAATGAATGAGCTCGGCTGGGGAGCAGTTCTAGCACTCTGCCGCTGCCAGGCAGAGAGCAGGAGCTCCATGCGTTTAAGGAATGAGATGACAGGGACAGGGCATTCCGCAGTGGGATGGGACCTGGCTAAAGCTGTCTGTAAGGTGGCCTGGTAACCCAAAGCACTACTCACAGTGCCTTCTGAATGTAATCTTTAATACACATCCCCTTTCGTCCTTCTTCCTCACAACCCTGTGAGAGAAGTAACTACTTATAGAGGGGCTCACTGAAACCCAGAAAGGCAAAGCAGATTGGTGGCAGTCACAGTGGCAGAGTGGGGCCTGAGACCCCCATGTGATGCTCACAATCTGGTGCTGTGCCATCTGGCCGTGGCAGGCCATGTGCCTGTGTCCTTGGCAGCTCTCAGATGCGTGTCTCCTGGGCTCCATGTTTTGCTCCAGGTGCCCAGGGTCTGTGACTGGCCAAAAGGCCAGGCGGCCTCCCCTCTTGCTCAGTGGGCTTGGGAAGAGGACAGTGGTAGAGAGGTGAGTCTGGCCCTGCTCAGTGCTGCCAATCAGCCTCAGGTCCAGCTGCTTGAGGGGCATTTCTCTCTTGGGGCTCAGAACTAAAGCATTCTCCAGCCTCAGAATCACAGCAGGGTGGAGAGGAGGAGGGCTCTCCTGAGCTGAGCATTTGTAATCTGGAGAATGACATGGCCAGAGTCCGCCGAGCTGGGCCAGTGTGGGGAGCATCCAAGGCGGCCCTGGGTGGTATAATTAGAGACAGCACTGACACCTGCTCCCCTCCAGGGGTGCAGGCAGCCCAATACTTTCCCAATAGAAGGGAGTTTGTTGGCAAAGCTTGCCTCATGTTGGCCTACCCCACTCCTCAGGAGGCTTCATTCACCTTCAGATCTATTTGAGGGAACAGTGCTTTGGGGGGCATTGCTGCCACGTCTCCACTCCCCGCTCACAGAAAGCTCTGCCTCCTGGGAGTGGGCCAGTGGGAGGGGCTTCTGAGTGGCCTAAGTTCTTGAGGTCTAGCATTATGAGGAGGTTACCAATATATCTTAACCCCAGGCCTTTAAAAAAAGTACTATTTGGGGTGGGGGCCAAGGAGACTAGGCCTCAGAGACATCCTAGGGAATTTTTTAATTTAATAGGAAATAATTGAGGCTTATAAAAAGGCAAAAAAATCCTGGCTAACATGGTGAAACCCCGTCTCTACTAAAAATACAAAAAATTAGCCCGGCGTGGTGGTGGGCGCCTATAGTCCCAGCTACTCGGGAGGCAGGAGAATGGTGTGAACCCAGGAGGCGGACCTTGCATTGAGCAGAGATCGCACCACTGCACTCCAGCCTGGGCGACAGAGTGAGACTCCGTCTCATAAATAAATAAATAAATAAAAATAAAGAAAAGAATAAAACAATTCTCTTTTCCCCCTCAGAAGAAACCACTTGAATTTTTTTAATTTCAGGGATGCCCCCTGAGAATTCTTCAGTGTCCTCTCTGTGTATAACACTATGCTGAGCTTTTGGAAGAGGATATCAAAGAAAACAAAATTAGGCCTGGTGCAGTGGTTCACACCTGCAATCCCAGCACTTCGGGAGGCTGAGGTGGGAGAACTGCTTGAGTCCAGGAGTTTGAGACCAGCCTGGGCAAAATGGCAAGACCCCATCTCTACAAAAAAAGAAAGAAGGAAAACAAAACAGTGGGTAATGACTGCAAGAGACGAAGGAGTGAGTGGAGGAGGGGTCTTTGGTGCCCGTCCTGTAAGTGCGCCCTCTGCAAGTTGAGCAGTGCACGTGGGGTGTAGAGGCCTTCCAGACCAACAGGGGGAGCAGTGTGGGGCAAGAGGAAGAATATGAACTTTGATGTCTGCGTGCCTAGTTTTGAATCTTGGTCTCTGACATTTCTTATTTATTTATTATTTTATTTTATTTATTTTTTTGAGATGGAGCTTCACTCTTGTTGCCCAGGCTGGAGTGCAATCTCAGCTCACTGCAACCTCCACCTCCCAGGTTCAAGCGATTCTCCTGCCTCAGCCTCCCAAGTAGCTGGGATTACAGGCATGCGCCACCACGCCCAGCTAATTTTGTATTTTTAGTAGAGGTGGGGTTTCTCCATGTTGCTCAGGCTGGTCTTGAACTCCCGACCTCAGGTGATCCACCCGCCTCAGCCTCCTAAAATGTTGGGATTACAGGCATGAGCCACCACACTAGGCCTTTTACTTCTTATTTTATTTATTTATTTATTTTTGAGACAGAGTCTCACTCTGTCGCCCAGGCTAGAGTGCAATGGCATGGTCTTAGCTCACTGCAACCTCCGCCTCCCGGGTTCAAGCAATCCTGTAGCCTCAGCCTCAAGAGTAGCTGGGATACGGGCATCTGCCACCATGCCCGGCTAATTTTATTTATTTATTTATTTATTTTTGAGATGGAGCCTTGCTCTGTAGCCCAGGCTCGAGTGCAGTGGCACAATCTCAGCTCCACCTCCTGGGTTCAAGCAATTCTCTGCCTCAGCCTCCCGAGTAACTGGCATTACAGGCATGCGGCACCAAGTCTGGCTAACTTTTGTAGTTTTGGTAGAGACAGGGTTTCACCATCTTGGCCACACTGGTCTTGAACTCCCGACCTTGTGATCCACCTGCCTTGGCCTACCAAAGTGCTGGGATTACAGGCGCGAGCCATTGTGCCCGGCTGGTCTCTGACACGTCTAAGCTATGAAGCATTAGGTAAATTTCTGGCCATCTCTGACCCTCATCTATGAAAGACTCGTAGGGTGGTTGAAATTGCACCACATGTACAATATCTGGCCCAATGTAGGAAATGTGTAAATGTTAGCTTCATCCCCCAGGGAAGCCCACTGAGATCCATATGAGTCCTTTGTCTGTGTCTCCCCATAATGTGACCTTTAGAAGTTGCCAATGGCCCACCCAATACCCAACCATGATTTTTCTGAGATAATCTGCCCGCGGTGTGTGAGAGGAAAGGCGAAGAAGGCAGTCAGGAGGATTCAGTCGCGGGGGAGCTGGGTAGGATCCTATCTCCTCCTACATCCAGAGCATGCAGGCTCCATTTAGATACAAAGGGGTCAGATTGGGTTACTGGGGAGAAATTGAGCCCCTTTGATTCTGCGGTTCTGTGGGTCTAAATCTGGCAGCTCCTTGGCTATCCACCCCCAGGCTTTGTGATTGGTTGGCTGTGGTTGGTGGGGGGGCAGGAAGCTGCTGGTGGAGCTGCAGCATCCTTCAGTCTCAGGCCCCCAGGAGGGGGAGGGGAAAGAACAAGGGCTGGGCCGTGGAGGGAAGAGGAGCCATTTCTCTCCACCGACTGCAACCTCCGTGCTCACAGCTCACGTTTCACCAGAATCCAGGGGCCTGGTCGGCCTAGGAATCCACAATGCTGGATATTTTCATCCTGATGTTCTTTGCTATCATAGGCCTGGTCATTCTGTCCTACATTATCTATCTGCTCTAGTGGCCTGGAGCTGCGGCTGGAGACTGCTGGAGAACAGCTCAGAGGGAAGGATGGAGCTGAATGGCCGAGTGCCCTGCTTGCTGACGCACCGGTGGATTTGTGCTTCTGGCTGTTATCTCGGGTACTGATTTAAAAAAAAAAAAAAAAAAAAAAGAAAGAGTTTGCTTTCCTATTTTTTTTCTCAGACCACTCTGAAAAGAATAAGAAATGCCAGCTTCTTTCTTTGGGACCTAATTTAAAATAAGAGTTTAAAAATTACAAATAAAATCTACAATGCAAAGGAGTTTTAGGCAGAATGGGTTGGGAGTGATGAGTGTGGTGGGGAGGGACTATTATTTCCTAATTTCTTCTTCAAGTTAGGTGCTCAAACTCAAGTTGTCTATTTTCTTCCGGTAATTAAAGATAAAACACATCTTTGCATGTCAGCATACTTGCAACATAGTTGTTTACAACTATGCTTGTATAATTGCATTACTTAATTATTGACTCATTCTTATTTGAGGGTGAGACAGCAAATAATTTTACTTGGGGTGGGGCTTTCGGGGAGATGTCCCAACTGTGGGATTTGGTGGAGAGGAGGGAGGAGCTCCTGGTACTTGGGAGCTGATACCTTTGCAGCTGTCCCCATCTAAGCCTTTTTATTTCTGGGTTTCTTACAGCTCCTGGTCTCTCCAGTCCAACAAGAGGTCTCTCATCCACAGCAGCAGTCCCACTGCCCAGCAGACTCTTTCAGAGCCTTCCAGACATGGCTGACCCCTGGCAAGCAAGGGGCTTTTTGAGCTGAGAGGCACTTGGCTGGGACATCAGGAATTCATGGACATGGCTGGCAGATACTGCATGTGTTTGAGCTGTAGATAGAGGGGATTGAGAACAGAAAGTTGAAATGGAGACTTATTAAAGTTACAGTGGAGAACTGCTCAAAAATTCATTTTGAATTAAGGAAACTTAAATTTCCTTAATTTAAGGAAACTTAAATTCATTTTAAGTTTCCTTAGATCTAAATGCAACTGCACATTACACTCAAATATGTTCCTTCCTTCTCACACACAGGGCTCCCTTGTGAAACTCAAGGGGAAGTTCAAGTTGTCCATCTTCACCTATGAAGTAGTCACTTTATCACTGTCTTTACAGATTGCACAATCTGGGGTTTTGTGGTTTCTCTTGTCTCACTCTCCAGCCAGGAAGAACTTGTCATTTGAGTTTTTAAAATGTATCATTTCTTCCCTACCTCAAACCACTTGTATCCCAGTTTCTCATTTAAAGGGAGAAATAGTTATATAGTCCTCATCCTTGCAGCTGATTGAATTATAAATGATAGAAACAAGATGGCTATACTTATTTAGGAAAAATCTCTTACCCCAAAATGAGTGTGTGTGTGTGTGTGTGTGTTTTGTCAAAGATCTTTTCTGGAAAAAAAAAAAAAACAACTTTCCACATAGTTCTCTGACCCATTAGAGTTGAAGAAACTATATATTTTGGGATTCAGAGTAGAATTGGCTTGCAAATCTGGGGTGTTTATTCCTTTTACAAGTCTGTCATAATTGTTCTACATTTAATTTTCCCTTCTCACTTAAAAATAAACAAGGAGAGTCAGGCGCGGTGGCTCACACCTGTAATCCCAGCACTTTGAGGCGGGCAGATCACCTGAGGTCAGGAATTGGAGACCAGCCTGGCCAACATGGTAAAACCCCATCTCTAATAAAAATACAAAACTTAGGCACGGTAGTGCGTGCCTGCCGTCCCAGCTACCTGGGAGGCTGAGGCTGAAGAATCGCTTGAACCTGGGAGGCAGAGGTTGTAGTGAGCTGAGATCATGTCACTGCACTCCAGCCTGGGAGACATAGTGAGACTACAACTCAAATAAAATAAAATAAAATAAATAAATAAGGAGGAAGGTTAAATTAATAGCTTTTAGTAATAACATTGTGTCCAATTTCCATGTTTTAAAACAAAAATTGAGGCATTATATGTCACAATTAAAATGGAAAAGTTGCATTTAAAAATTATGGACAAGGCCAGGCACAGTGGCTCACGCCTGTAATCCCAGCACTTTGGGAGGCCGAGGCAGGTGGATCACTTGAGGTCAGGAGTTTGAGACCAGTCTGACCAACATGGTGAAACCCTGTCTCTACTAAAAATACAAAAATTACGTGGTGTGGTGGCAGGTGCCTGTAATCCCAGCTACTCAGGAGGCTGAGGCAGGAGAATGGCTTCAACCTGGGAGGCGGAGGTTGCAGTGAGCTGAGATCACACCTCTGCACTCCAGCCTGGGTGACACAGCGAGATTCCATCTCAATAATAATAATAATAATAATAATAATAAAAAAAACATAAGAATTATGGACAAGAAAAAACACAATTCTGGAAGCTTTGTTTTGGCAACAGATTATGTGACTTTGCATAAGTCATTTAAACTTCAGGGCTAGGCCAGGCACTATGGAACATGCCTATAATCCCAGCATTTAGGGAGGTAGAAGCAGGAGGATAGCTTGAGGCCAGGAATTCCAGACCAGCCCAGGCAACATAGCGAGACCCCCATCTCCACAAAAATAAAAAATAAAATAAAAATAAATAAATACATAAGCTTTAGGTCTTCTGTTTATTCTGTCAAATGAAAGTGTTAGGCCAAGGTCGCATTATCTCTTTGGAAACTACATCATTGAGAACAGAATTCCCATGGAACAAACTCTTAATAGCTCACTGGTAGTCCCCCTTTTCTGAATATTCTCCTCAACATGACATTTTATAGTGAAAATTTAACTGCAAAACTCCCTTTTTTTTTTGCACCAACAGCCAGATTTTGATGAGAAAATGGCCATATTTATTTACTCCAAATATATATATTATGTCAGTGATAATTTGCCTAAACTGTTTCAGGAATATTAACAAGTATGATACTGCATTGTGGTATACTGCAAAAAGATAGGTAATCTGACATACATGGATGCAAGAAGCATGACTATGAACCTGGATATATTTAGGAATGATCTTCAGTGGAGTCCTTGACGTGACATTTTCCACTAAAATATTCTTCTAACTCCAGTATAACTTAGTGTTTCAAACTACAATTTCCCTCTTCAAGCCAAGACAGCAGCTCTACATCCTTACCTAGGTAATTCAGGCAAGTGCCTGATTTTGGAGGAGTTCAAATTAGAGTTAGTTTTGACGGTATAGATCTTTTTTTGTTTGTTTGTTTTTGTTTTTGTTTTTTTTGAGACGGAGTCTCGCTCTGTCGCCCAGGCTGGAGTGCAGTGGCCGGATCTCAGCTCACTGCAAGCTCCGCCTCCCGGGTTTACGCCATTCTCCTGCCTCAGCCTCCCGAGTAGCCGGGACTACAGGCGCCCGCCACCGCGCCCGGCTAGTTTTTTTTGTATTTTTTAGTGGAGACGGGGTTTCACCGTGTTAGCCAGGATGGTCTCGATCTCCTGACCTCGTGATCCGCCCGTCTCGGCCTCCCAAAGTGCAGGGATTACAGGCTTGAGCCACCGCGCCTGGCCATGACGGTATAGATCTTTAAGGTATAGTCTAACCAAGCTTGCTCTGGTCTTTTGTGACATCAAGGCTTCTCAGTCTGTATTCTTACAAAGTTGAACCAACTAATCAATTCAGTGAAAAAAAATCAGCAGATTTCACTCATACACTGGTGACATATACCACTGGTATTGGGTACAGTGTAAGGAGAGAAGATTACCCATCTCTTCAGTTGTAAAATAGGATTTAAAAAAAATAAATCAATACATTTTGGAAAAAATGTATGACTTTGTGCTTATATTTATGCAATAGTATGCTAGCTTATAACAGGGTTTTACTGTATTATTTTGATAGTTGTTTAAATTTTACATTTAAACTATTTGTATTTTGGCATCCCAAAACATAATAAAACACTGAAAAAAGTTACTTCTGTAATATAAGGTTTTGTATAAATTTTATAAATCTGTGTCATAGGGTAATTTTGTCCAATAAAATGTCAATGAAATAAAAACCACTCTGAATAGATTACTTAGAAAAAATCAAGTGACAATGCTAAGAATCATTACACTAATACCTGCTTTCTTGATGAAAACGGGGTTTGTGGGGAAGAATGATGTATTTTATTTATTTTATTTTTGTTTTTTGAGACGGAGTTTCGCTCTTGTCACCCAGGCTGGAGTGCAATGGAATGATCTCGGCTCACTGCAATCTCTGCCTCCTGGGTTCAAGCGATTCTCCTGCCTCAGCCTTCTGAGTGGCTGGGACCACAGGCATGCACCCCCATGCCTGGCTAATTTTTGTATTTTTTAAAGTAGAGGTGGGTTTTCATCATGTTGGCCAGGTTGGTCTGGAACTCCTGACCTCAAGTTATCTGCCTGCCTCAGTCTCCCAAAGTGCTGGGATTACAGGTGTGAGCCACCATGCCTGGCCAAAATGTCATTTTGATTTTAAATTACTCAAAAATAATGGGACTTTTCCTTAGTAAGGCATCAAAGCACAACTGAAGTGGAAAATTGTCTTTGTAAATTATATGCTTTGGCTTTATCAAACTATAAATATTTTCAAAGTCTAGAGTATCCTCTTCTTTTTTTTTTTTTTTTTTTTTGAGACGGAGTCTCGCTCTGTCGCCCAGGCTGGAGTGCAGTGGCCAGATCTCCGCTCACTGCAAGCTCTGCCTCCCGGGTTCGTGCAATTCTCCTGCCTCAGCCTCCCGAGCAGCTGGGACTACAGGCGCCCGCCACCTCGCCTGGCTAGTTTTTTTGTATTTTTAGTAGAGACGGGGTTTCACCGTGTTAGCAGGATGGTCTCGATCTCCTGACCTCGTGATCCGCCCGTCTCGGCCTCCCAAAGTGCTGGGATTACAGGCTTGAGCCACCGCGCCCGGCCTAGAGTATCCTCTTCTAAGTCAGTTTTGCACCCATCTATTTTAAACAAAAATAAAACCAAAGTCATATATTAAGAGGGGAACAGAAAAAACCATTGACACAACGCCCATTATAAAATCAATCACACTAAGGCAGATACATTTAGAAATGTTTAAGAACATCTTTGTACTTAAAATTTAAACTGTGAGACTGCCAGGCACGGTGGTGGGTCACGTCTGTAATCCCAGCACTTTGGAAGGCTGAGGCAGGTAGGTCACTTGAGGTCAGGAATTGGAGACCAGACTGGCCAACATGGTGAAACCCCATCTCTACTGAAAATACAAAATTAGCTGGGCGAGGTGGCACATGCATGTAATCCCAGCTACTCAGGAGGCTGAGGCAGGAGCATCACTTGAACCCGGAAGGTGGAGGTTGCAGTGGGCCAAGATTGCACCACTGCACTCCAGCCTGGGCGACAGAGTGAGATTCTGTCTCAAAACAAAAAACAAAAAACTGGTCGGGCGTGGTGGCTCAAGCCTGTAATCCCAGCACTGTGGGAGGCCGAAACGGGCGGATCACGAGGTCAGGAGATCGCGACCATCCTGGCTAACACGTGAAACCCCATCTCTACTAAAAGATACAAAAAACTAGCCAGGCGAGGTGGCGGGCACCTGTAGTCCCAGCTACACGGGAGGCTGAGGCAGGAGAATGGTGTAAACCTGGGAAGCGGAGCTTGCAGTGAACTGAGATCCGGTCACTGCACTCCAGCCTGGGTGACAGAGCAAGACTCCGTCTCAAAAAAAAAAAAAACCAAAAAACAAAAAGACAAAAACAAAAAACAAAAAACAGGCTGGGTGCGGTGGCTCATGCCTGTAATCCCAGCACTTTGGGAGGCCAAGGTGGGCAGATCACGAAGTCAGGAGTTCGAGACCAGCCTGGCCAACATGGTGAAACCCCGTCTTTACTAAAAATACAAAAAAAAAAAAAAAAAAAGTTGGGCATTGTGGCACATGCCTGTAATCCCAGCTGCTCAGGAGGCTGAGGCAGGAGAATTGCTTGAACCCAGGAAGCCGAGGTTGCAGTGAGCCAAGATCACACCATTGCACTCCAGCCAGGGCG
This sequence comes from Macaca mulatta, assembly GCF_049350105.2. Lineage (NCBI taxonomy): Eukaryota > Metazoa > Chordata > Mammalia > Primates > Cercopithecidae > Macaca > Macaca mulatta. Next base: position 63,234,200 of record NC_133421.1, read on the forward strand.
ACAGAGCAAGACTATGCCTCGAAAAAACAAACAAAAAACAAACAAACAAAACAAAAAACAAAAAAACACTGTAAGAGGCCGGGCACTGTGCTTCATGCCTGTAATGCCAGCACTTTGGATGGCTGAGGGAAGCAGATCACCTGAGGTCAGGAGTTTGAGACCGGCCTTTCCAACAAAGTGAAACCCCAGCTCTACTAAAAATACAAAAATTAGCCAGGCGTGGTAGTGTGTGCCTGTGGTCCCAGCTTCCCAGGAGGCTGAGGCAGGAGAATCGCTTAAACCTGGGAGGCAGAGGTTTCAGTGTGACAAGATCGCACTACTGTACTCCAGCCTGGGTGACAGAATCTGTCTCAAAAAAATACTGTAAGATCTTATAGTCATGGGAAATTGCAGGTAATCCACAATATTTAATTACATATATTATTTTTTGAAACTGGTATTAAGCTATGATAATTATAGCATTTCTAGTTTAGCAGTAATTGGAATATTCATTGCTTATGGATTTAATCACTGAATTAAATAGTGGAACAGTGCAGAATACTGTTCTATAGATTACTGTTTATGAGTTATTGCTAGTAAATGAAATTATTTAATTTTATGTTAATATTAAGTGTAAGTATACACATACATAAATATACACCTAATTACAATATTAATTTATATTAAGACATTTCATTTTTTTGATCATGGTAGAGCTATAATTAACAGCTTAAATGAAGATAAGTTCTCCCACAAAAAACTCAATAACTTGCATAATGACAAACTCTGAACAAGTTGGAATGTTTTCAATTTTAACATAGTTTTATTAATATAGTAAATAAACAAAATTTAGCAAATATATTTAGTATCAAAGAAATTTTACCATAAATACAATACTTCTGAAATAGCAATGCATATTTTCCAGTTATATGTACCTTTAAGAAAGCAGTGATCTCAGAATGTCTACAAGTATTACTATTATTATTTTAAGAGTCTTTCAAAGGGCAAATCATTGGGGTTTGTAGGGTTCTTTTTTCAGTCTCTAGTTATTTGAGGAATTTTCTGGAGTTATATTTTTCTTCTTTTTTTTTTTCAATCTTGCCCTTAAATGGAATATATTTGTTTTCTCGATGAAAAGAATGCAATCTTAGTCCTTTGGAAATTTTTTCTTTTTTAACCTGGAGAAGACTGTTCAATGCAGCTTTCAGGTCACCTTTCCTAGCTTAGTAATGCTTCAAAAAACCAAGAAGCATATGTCCATATCCTGATTTCTTACAGGTTTCACAGTTACCTGCTGGTGGAAGTGCTACAGAAGTCACATTGTTAGTAAGATATCCAATAACCAAAGAGGCTTTTGTAATAGCCTTACTTTTACCTTTCACAATATTTATTGACATAAAAATCTTTAATCATACAATTGAGTACTATTTGCATAAAGAGGTTAACCTTTTAGTAATAATCACAAAGAGGTTAGTATTTGTTATTCATTGACATAAGATGGTATTTCCAGCTGCACCTTCTGTTGGGTATCTCATAATTGGCATGAGAAGGAATCCTCCAAAAAGTGTTAAAGTTTCATAGTTTCACAAGGTACAGAGAGTTTATCACAAGTTGTACATTTTCAATTAGTTTCTCAGGAAGGTAGCATCATTAGTTTGTTAGTACTATTATGGTGCATGGTGTGTGTAGAAACAATAATAAAGATAAAGATAATAATGTGTTATTGAACTTGCCTTCTACAGGGAGTAAAAAATCATTCTACAAATCAAAGTCAAAGGAGGCTGAGGAAATCATTACAAAAAGGAAAAAGGAGCTGGGCGCCGAGGTCTGCTAATTTAGGCCAATCTTTTTTTTTTTTTTTTTTGAGTCAGAGTCTCGCTCCATCGCTCAGGCTGGAGTGCACATGGCGTGATTTTGGCTCACTGCAACCTCTGCCTCCTGGGTTCAAGCAATTCTCCTGCCTCAGCCTCTCAAGTAGCTGGGATTACAGGCGCCCGCCACCACGCCTGGCTAATTTTTGTATTTTTAGTGGAAACAGGGTTTCACCACACTGGCTAGGCTGGTCTCTTGGCCAGGCTTGTCTCGAACTCCTGACCTTGTGATCTGCCCGCCTCGGCCTCCCAAAGTGCTGGGATCGTGAGTCACCATGCCCAGCAGCCAATCTTCTACTTTAAAAAACAGTACAGGCTAAATTATCTGACTTGTTAGTACTTTACATAGTTATGTTGTTATGACTGTTCCAGAGTTAGCTAGAAATTGACAGTCTCCTAACATTTTTTAAACTATTCATATTCCAAATTCTCTTTTTTTTGTGACAATATGACTGCCTATACCATCACTTAAACATTGATAGTAATGGTAAGAAAAACATATGCTTTTAAAAGTTAATTTCCCCTTTAAAATTTGACATTACACTTCCTCATGACAAAGGTATTCAGCAAAAAAGAATGGACCACCGAATTGAAAAAACTGCAAATTTGGTCATAAATGTTATTTATATTTTTTAACAATTGAGTGGACAATTTGTCAGCTTGCTTTTTATTGGTGGCAGAATGACACAGTTTATTTCCTGCACCCAAAGAATGAATCAAACTTTTTATGTTCCAAATTTTTGGTAAGGATGATATAATAATCTCACAATTATTAAGAATAATGAAATAAATAATGTGAGGGTTTTTTTTAAATTACAGCAGCAGTCATGTCAGTTCAAGTGTATAAAGAAGATTCAAAACCCAGACCAAATATGTTTTACATGCTTCTTTTGTAAACTTGCTAAAAACAATTGCTGTGGAGAGTGGGATCATTCAAGGAATTCAAGGAAACTTTACAATGCAAAATTTCTTTCTCTAAGGAAATGAAATCTAGAATCCATTTACTAAAATATTAAAAATATTCACTATTGCCGGGCATGGTGACACCTGTAATCCTAGCACTTTGGGAGGCTGAGGCGGGTGGATAACCTGAGGTCAGGAGTTTGAAATCAGCCTGGCCAACATGGCAAAACCCTGTCTCTACTAATGATACAAAAAAATTAGCCAGGTATGGTGGCACACGCCTGTAAGTCCCAGCTACTGGGGAGGCTGAGGCAGGAGAATCACTTGAAGCAGAGAGGCGGAAGTTGCAGTGAGCCAAGATTATACCACTGCACTCCAGCCTGGGCAGCACAGTGAGACTCAGTCTCAAAAAAAAAAAAAAAAAAAATTCACTATCTATATTTAAATATTTCACTTTTTTTTTTCCTTATTTTTTCTTTCCCTCACAGGTAGTTGAAGAGGTATGTTCTTAACTTGGAATAACCAATGTTTTGATAAATCTATGCTTTGCAAGCATGTATAGGAAGAAAGAGAGGGGAAAATGAAAAATCTAAGGTATTATTTTATACTCTGATATCTGCCAACTTTTAATCTTTATAATTGAATTCCATTTATAATTCACTGAGGGTGAATTCGTAAATTGAGAAGAAAATGAAACCAGGATAAAAGCAAGAACTTTGTTTTTGCATAAATATGCTAATGAAAAACTGGAGAAAAAAATTCCGGCCACCAATGGAATTACAGTTGGAAAACCCATCTAAGAAAGACAGTTAAACTTCTCACCCTCCAGAGATGAAGGTTAAGTGCCTTTACTACTGAAATATAATAAAATCCTGTTTTCACAATTTGTATTTTCTCCACAATTTTCACTCTTCCTCAGTCCTATTCATCTCTCACTGAGACCCTCTTACCAAACATTTGAGAATTTCCTACACTTTACACCCTACTTCTGCAGATACTTTCCATATCCTCTAGTGTTTCTTCCCTTCATCAGCTCCAAAGGTGAATTAAATCAAGAGCGTGGGTAAAGAAAGCCAGCCTCTGAGAAGTCCAGGTGGAAGCAATGTGTCTTCAGAAGTAAAGTGCTCAAACCCAAGGAGAAAAAAATGGGATGGGAGATCCAGGAGGACTCCAGCATTATTTCAGCCCTGTCAAGTACTATTATTATCTACTTTAATAGTAAAAGTAAAAGCAGTAGTGGCAGATGCTAGTCAGGCTGAAATAGTCCTGCAGCTTCTTGGAATTATATACTTGAGTGAAAAGAACCGAACCCTACTCTCTCATGGGCTGCTGCTGTAAACCACCCATACTTTTACTTTCCTTCGTCAAATCTCGTTTGTTTTGTTTTGTTTCTTTTTTTTTAGAAACAGGGTCTCACTGTGTCACCAGGCTGAAGTGCAATGGTGCAATCATAACTCACTGTAGCCTTCAACTCCTGGACTCAAGGGATCCTCCTGCCTCAGCCTCCAAAATTTCTGGGATTACAGGCTTGAGCCACTGCACCCAGCCAAATCTCACTTTTTAAGAGAGGGAGAAAAGCTTTAGGAAGAAGTAAAAACTATTTGTAAAGATTATTCCGGCAGCAGAATAGCTATTTTCTTTCATTTTGTTTTTCTCTTATTTGCTACATTTTATTTGAATCCCTAGTAAAAGATTTGATTGTATTGAGACAATATACACCTTCCTGTGTGTATAGACCTTTTGTATGATTATCTTAAAGAAGGAAATATATGTCTGTCTCTCTCTCTCTATATATATATATACACACACACACAGACATATACATATACTTTTTTATCTGTTAGTTCATGTAAAACATGAACAAAATATAATGTTCTTTGTAAGCATATGCCAAGAAGGTAGTAAAAACTGTGATTTGTATTCTACACATTCCAAAACACCATATTGCAAATCTTCACAAAACATTCTGGGCTATGTCTATACAACTTAAACAAAGTGAACACACATACTATTTAGTGAATTTGGGTCTAACTATAAAATGGAATTTTCTCTTGCTTCAAAAATCCACACATACAGGTTGGCTGGTCCCAGATTCTTGAACAGCTAACATTCTATTTTGGTTTGGTGTTAGGTTGACTAAAACCTGGAGAGGCAGAGCTTGTTTTCCAGAGAAATCTCAGTTCATTCTTGAGTTTGCCTGTTATTTTTATATTAATAACGATGTAAGTAGTTGCTTCTAAAATTCTATCCAGCTTTTGAATTCTTAGGTTACTTAGATGATAAAAAGTCCCATGGATGCTATTTTTTGAGTGAAAAAGTACCACTCCTCTAATCATTAGTTCAGTGAGGTTCTCTAAAGGCAAGGTTTTCTGAGGATTTAGGCAGACAGAGAAGTATTCATGGTCAAATACAGGACCTCTTTATGGAAGTTAGCCTGAGCATGTACAAGATGGAACAAATTCAGAAAGCTTCTGTCATCTTCATCACGGTCTCCTATATGCCATACATAGTAGGGAAAATAAAATGACAGTTAAAATTTTAAGTATATAATTTATTTTATTAATTAATATATTTTTTGAGATGGAGTCTCCCTGTGTTGCTGAGGCTGGAGTGCAGTGGTGCCATCTCGGCTCACTGCAACCTCTGCCTCCTGGGTTCAAGCGATTCTTCTGCCTCAGCCTTCCAAGTAGCTAGGATTACAGGCATGCACCACTACACCTGGCTAATTTTTCTATTTTTAGTAGAGATGATGTCTCTCCATGTTGATCAGGTTGGTCTCAAACTTCTGACCTCAGGTGATCCGCCCACCTTGTAAGTATATAATTTATTTGAAACTTAAGATGTTCTAATTTTCCCTAGTAATACTTATTTATTTATTATTTTTTTGAGACAGAGTCTCCCTGTGTCGCCCAGGCTGAAGTGCAGTGGTGCGATCTCGGCTCACTGCAAGCTCCGTCTCCCAGGTTCAAGCGATTCTCCTACCTCAGCCTCCCGAGTAGCTGGGACTACAGGCACCCACCACCACGCCCAGCTAATTTTTTTGTATTTTTAGTAGAGACGGGGTTTCACCATGTTAGTCAGGATAGTCTGGATCTCCTGACCTCGCGATCTGCCCGCCTTGGCCTCCCAAAGTGCTGGGATTACAGGCGTGAGCCACCGCGCCTGGCCTTCCCTAGTAATATTTAAACAGAAGGCTTTTTGTTAGTGACTTTACTAAGTCAGGTTAACTACCGAAATCAAGGAATTATATAAGAAAAGTAGATTAGAAGTCAGAAGAAAAGGATGCTCATCCATGCTTTATTGCTTCTAACTTTGAGACCTTGGTAAGTCAGGTAACTTCTTTTTTTTTTTTTTTTTTTTTTGAGACGGAGTCTCGCTCTGTCACCCGGGATGGAGTGCAGTGGCCGGATCTCAGCTCACTGCAAGCTCCGCCTCCCGGGTTTACGCCATTCTCCTGCCTCAGCCTCCCGAGTAGCTGGGACTACAGGCGCCCGCCACCTCGCCCGGCTAGTTTTTTGTATTTTTTTAGTAGAGACGGGGTTTCACTGGGTTAGCCAGGATGGTCTCGATCTCCTGACCTTGTGATCCGCCCGCCTCGGCCTCCCAAAGTGCTGGGATTACAGGCTTGAGCCACCGCGCCTGGCCCCGTCAGGTAACTTCTTTAAGCCTTAGTTTTCTCATGTAAAATAGAGTTAATTATCATGTTGGTTACTTAATAAAGCTGTAAAATAATATTTACAAATATATTTTTATGCTAGTGACAGTTGGTAAGTGAGCAAGTTAAATTTTTTTGCTGTGCAAAATTGAAAGTGGTTCCTTTCAGAGCAGACTCTTCAACTTTATATTCTCCATTAAAACCAATACTAGATTTTTAAAGTGATGAAAGCCAGGAACTAAATATATTGCAAGGAAAAACAAACAAACAAACAAACAAGAAGTCTGCTCCATTTATTGTTAATTTTTTTTTTAAAGTCAACATAGAAATAGCTTTTTTTTTTTTTTTTGTATTCTTGGACTGTTAGAGAAAAATATCTCCGTTTTAGGTGGAAACTAGAGCGCATTTTTATGCACACCTGTGTACCAAGTACATTCCTACTCACCAGACATAATTGATTGCAGCATTTCCATTATAACACATGCAAATGCATTTGCCACATTCTGCAGGAAGTTATTTCTTTCCACTGGAGTGCTAAAGACTTTGCAGACTTTTTGCATCATTTTAACTGTCCAATCCATGCAGTATAGTTCTTTCTCACACACCTGATTTAGACATATAAAGCATTGTAAACCTTCATGTGAAGAAAGCTATAGAATTTGAAAATGGTGAACAATGATGAACAATGATAGTTTGTGATTTTACATAATTTATGATACCTGACGCCATACTGAGTCTATACATGGGAAATGCCCTTGTAACTAATACTATTTTGCTTTCAAATGGTACGATTTTAATGGGAAAAAAGTATGAAGTAAATACAAGCCTAATTTAAGATTATCATAGAATATTATTTACTAATGCAATACCTAATATTGAAAACAGGCCAGGCACGGTGGCTCATGCCTGTAATCCCAGCACTTTGGGAGGCCGAGGTGCGCGGATCACCTGAGGTCAGGAGTTCGAGACCAGCCTGGCCAACATGGTGAAACCCTGTCTCTATTAAAATACAAAAATTAGCCAGGCGTTGTGGCGGGCGCCTATAATCCCACCTACTCAGGAGGCTGAGGCAGGAGAATCACTTGAACTCAGGAGGCAGAGGTTGCAGTGAGCGGAGATCACACTGCTGCACTCCAGCCTGGAGGACAGAGCCAGACTCCGTCACACACACACACACAAAATAAATATATATAATATATATAAAACAAATATATATATATATATATATAACAGTTACTGAACATAGAAAAAAAGAATTCTGCTCATTTACTCATTCAATAAACATTTATTGAGCACCTGTCAGGAGCTGAAGATGCAATGAGAAACCATAAAGACATGGCTCTATTTTCAAGAAGTTCAATGAGGATGACAGACAAATGGGCAATTTCAATAAGCAAGAGAATTGTATGGTATTGTCGACTTTCCATCTTGAGAATTTTAGGGAATAAATTTCTTCATTATTGAAAAAATAAATATTTAAAGTAAATATTACATGTTCCTGCTAAAATTGACTGAAAAGTAAAAAGTTTCTTTACTAACATCCTTAATTGCCAATTTAACTCACATAGCCAAATAATGCACATTATTAAAATAAACTGTGTAGTAATGTAACTAAATAATAGCACTGTGATAGGAAAGATCTATTGACTATTATGTGTAAAATACTGTACTAGGAACTATGAAAGAAATAAGTGACACAGCACTGGATTTCAAAGAGCTTGCAGTCTATTTTGGGAGATGACCTACCCCACACATACAGTGGCTTAAGCACACTAATAGTAAATGAAGATAGAGAAGACAAATCAGAGGCAATTCAGAGAACTTTAATGATCAGAATTGACATGTTAATAAGAGAAGGCTTTCTAGAGAAGGCTTCCCCACCCCTAGTGATTTTCTCTCCATTACATTTGCTATAGTGCTGCCAAAACGATCTGCCAAAAACACAAAGCCAATTATGTCTCTCTCTTTCATAGAACTTGTCAGTAGCTCCCTATTAGAAAATGGATTGAAGCTCCACAGAATGGCCCACAAAACCCTTCCTTACCTAGCCTCTCCCTTCACGTCTAACCTCACCTCCTTCTACTCTTCTGCAGATTTTACCCTTCAGAAATCATACTCAGCTGCTTACAGTGTTCTGAATACAGTCACATGATCCCATTTTTCTTCTGCCTTGAATAACCTGCTGCCACCCTCTATCTGCCTGGTGAACTCCTACTTATTCATTTACTTATTTATTTTTTAGAGACAGGGTCTCCCTCTGCTATGCAAACTGAAGTACAGTGGTGTGATCATAGCTCACTGCAGCTTCAAACTCCTGGGCTCAAGTGATCCTCCCGCCTCAGCCTTCTGAGTAGCTAGGACAATAGGCACACACCACCACACCCAGCTAGTTTTATTTTATGTTTTGTAGAATTGAGGCTTTCCCTATATTGCCCAGGATGGTCTGGAACTCCTGGCCTCAAGTGATCCTCTGGGCTCAGCCTCCCAAAAAGTTGGGATTATAGACATGAACCACTGCACTCAGCCTTTTACTTATTTTTTGAGATGGGATCTCATTCTGTTGCCCAGGGTAGAGTACAGTGGTGCTATCTTGGCTCACCACAGCCTTGACCACCCAGACTCAAGTGATCTTCCCACTTCAGCTCCTGAGTAGCTGAGCTCACAGACACGCATGCCACAACTCCTGGCTAATTTTTAAAATTTTTAAATTTTTTTATTATTTATTATTTTTGAGACAGCATCTCACTCTGTCACCCAGGCTGGAGTGCAATGGCATGATCTGCTCACTGCAACCTTCGCCTCCCAGGCTCAAGTGATTCTCCTGCCTCAGCCTCCCGAGTAGCTGGGATTACAGGTACCCGCCACCACACCTGGCTAATTTTTGTACTTTTAGTAGAGTCGGCGTTTCACCACATTGGCCAGGCTGGTTTCGAACTCCTGACCTCAGGTGATCGGCCTGCCTCAGTCTCCCAAAGTGCTGGGATTACAGGCATGAGCCATCATGCCTGGCCATTTTTAAAAAATTTTTACTGTAGAGACAGGGTTTTGCTGTGTTTTCCAGGCTGCTCTTGAACTCCTGGGCTCAAGAATCTCATAATTTATGGCCCATAGTAAGCACTCAATACAAATTTGTGTTAAATAAATATTAAATAAATATAATATTTTATATATATGTATGCACGTGTGTGTGTGTGTGTGTGTGTGTGTGTTGAGAAGGGAGAGGGTCTCGTTCTGTTGCCCAGACTGGAGTACAGTGGCACAATCTTGGTTCACTGTAACCTTAAACTCCCAGGCTCAATCAATCCTCCCACCTCAGCCTCCTGAGTAGCTGGGACCAGAGATGTTGCCAAAATACCCAGCTAATTTTTGTATTTTTTGGAGAGATGGGTTTCGACATGTTGCCCAGGCTAGTCTCGAACTCCTGGGCTCAAGTGATCCTTCCGTCTCAGCCTCTCAAAGTGCTGGGTTTAGAGGTGTGAGCCATCCTGCCCAGCCTAAATATATTTTCTTTTTTTTTTTTTTTTTTTGAGACGGAGTCTCACGCTGTTGCCCAGGCTGGAGTGCAGTGGCGCGATCTCGGCTCACTGCAAGCTCCGCCTCCCGGGTTCCCGCCATTCTCCTGCCTCAGCCTCCTGAGTAGCTGGGACTACAGGCGCCCGCCACCACGCCCGGCTAATTTTTTGTATTTTTAGTAGAGATGGGGTTTCACTGTGGTCTCGATCTCCTGACCTTGTGATCCGCCCGCCTCGGCCTCCCAAAGTGCTGGGATTACAGGCTTGAGCCACCGCGCCCGGCCCTAAATATATTTTCAAGACTTTTTATTTTGAAACATTTTGACTATACAAAATTAGAGAGAATAATATAATAAACTCCCAGTATTCATTTCCCAGTTTCAACAATTATCAATCTTATTTCAACTCTATCTCCATTTACTCCCAAGTCCTCTACCCAACCCACCCCCACAGTGATTATTTTGAAGTAAATCAAATGGGATACTTTTCTTAAAATGGATTTTTTTAAAAAAGAATATAACTTAACAGAACTGTATAACGAAAATCCAGACTTGAAGTGGGGAGAGATTAATAGAAGGGATGATTCCAAATATGTTCATGACATGTTTTAATATTGGGCCAGGTGCGGTGGCTCACGCCTGTAATCCCAGCACTTTGGGAGGCCGAGGCGGGTAGATCACAAGGTCAGGAGTTCAAGACCAGTCTGGCCAGCATAGTGAAGCCCCGTCTCTACTAAAAATACAAAAATTAGCCAGGCATAGTGGCGCACGCCTCTAGTCCCAGCTACTCAGGAGGCTGAGGCAGGAAAATTGCTTGAACACGGGAGGCGGAAGTTGCGGTGAGCTGAGACTGCACCACTGCACTCCAGCCTGGGCAAAAGAGTGAGACTCTGTCTCAAAAAACAAAATAAAACAAAACAAATGTTTTAATATTTTGAAAAAGAAACATTAAAAATATATACTTCAATACTCATTTTTACGAAATGTTTTTTGTCCACGTTTCAGTTCCTTAAGGGCAGCTCCCTGGTAGGTCAATTGTAGTGTTAAACAACTTGCTAGAGAAAAACTTATTTTTGCTTACCAAAGCTAAAAAGACTATGAGCCTTGCCAGTTCAATGGTCCGTCCATTCACAGCTTTACTAGCCATGAAAGTGAAACAGATGTTGTTTCCACTTAGCATTAGGAGACGTGCATTATTCTCTAGAAGCCACTCACGGGGAACCACTTTTATTAGAGGAAGAACAATTATTTAATGAGAAATCACACAACAGCTATAGTAAATACCATTAAGTACATGCAATATTTTATCACTTTATTGGAAATACAATTAGTGCCGAGGGAAATGCTAAAAAAAATGCTCTAGTTTACCAATTATGGCATTCAGTTAGAGACAGGTTATTGCCATGTCATGGAGACTCTTACAAATATACTAATAATATAATCAAAGCAATTCTCCTACACATAGGTCAGCAGGCAAAGTGCTGTGCAAGGAAAGCATCCTTGTAAACTTTAGAATCTTAAAGGATTATGCAGGAATAGGAATAATTGTTTCACCTCTCCTTTACTTGCAGAAGAGGGCTTCTTACGGAACCTAGGAGGGTGTTTCTGAGAATTTACAACATGGGAGTAAGTGAGCTAATTAAACGAAGAGGTTTTCAAATAATAATAATAATAAATGTTTATTTATAAAATTGACAAGCAAAGGAAAGTAAGTTCATTATATGCATTCTTTTCAAACATAATGCCAAACTCTTTAAATATTTTAGAGCATTCAGTGTTTCCAACAGACACATCATTTGTTACAATTTTATAACTGCATTTTAACAATAAACTTCTATTATTCTATGTTAGTAAATATATTTTTTTACCTGATAGTTCATCTACAAGACTGATAACATCATCTGCTGTCCACTCTTTAGTGCTAGCGTCATATAGTAGCTTAATGGCATCAGCCAAACCTTTCAGACTGAATTCATCTGTAGGTTCTTCTATCATTTTCTGCCAAACCACCTGTCCTGAATTGAAACAAAAACGAGGCTATGACAGAATAGTTGGCTTTGTGATAAAGACTTGTTCAAAAAGGAAAGTGAATTGCATAATGGAATCCCATTACTTATACAAGCTACTTTCATTTTAACTTTCATAACAAGAAGTCAATTCTGGTAATAGTATAGATTTGAACATCTCTGGCCAGGTGTGGTGGCTCATGCCTGTAATCCCAGTACTTTAGGAGGCCGAGGTGGGAGGATCACTTGAGGTCGGGAGTTTGAGACCAGCCTGATCAATATTGTGAAACCCTGTCTCTACTAAAAGTACAAAAATTAGCTGGGCATGGTGGTACACGCCTGTAGTCCCAGCTACTCAGGAGGCTGAGGCACAAGAATCGCTTGAACCCGGGAGGCAGAAGTTGCAGTGAGTGGAGATCGAGACCATCCTGGATAACACGGTGAAACCCCGTCTTTACTAAAAATACAAAAAATTGGCTGGGCGTGGTGGCTCACACCTGTAATCCCAGCACTTTGGGAGGCCGGGGTGGGTGGATCACAAGGTCAGGAGATTGAGACCATTCTGGCTAACATGGTGAAACCCCATCTCTACTGAAAACACAAAAAATTAGCTGGGTGTGGTGGCGGGCGCCTGTAGTCCCAGCTACTCGGGAGGCTGAGGCAGGAGAATGGTGGGAACCCAGGAAGCGGAGGTCACAGTGAGCCGAGATTGCGCCACTGCACTCCAGCCTGGGTGACAGAGCGAGACTCTGTCTCAAAACAAAAAACAAAAAAACAAAAAATTAGCTGGGCATGGTGGCACGCACCTGCAGTCCCAGCTGCTTGGGAGGCTGAGACAGGAGAATTGCTTGAACTCGGGAGGTGGAGTTTGCAGTGAGCGGTGATTGTACCACTGTGTGCATGTGTGCGTGCGCGCGTGTGCATGTGTGTGTATAATATATGCTTCTTAAATATATATATATGCTTCCTAAAGTAAAAATAATGAACCAGTTATGTTATACCCCTGAAAAATGGGTGCTCACCATCTTGAGGAGATATTGGCCCAAAGATGATATACAGTAATCTTGCCTGATTCACCATTGGCCATGGTTTTAATATACGTGTCAACCAAAAAGCAGAATCACTTCGATGTGTCCAATGATCAAGGAGGACATTCCTACAGAAGAGTCTGATCCTTAACTCAAGTTTTCGGGCACTTCCTATGAAGACAAAAGAATTGTAAATCATTCTTTGTAGAAAGGCTGCTGTGCATATTGAATAGTGATCAAAGCAACTTATTAATCATTATGGTTAGTAATAGTAAACTAGGTTTCTAAACAGGAAGTAACCAAAAGATTATCTATTCTTTTTTTTTTTTTTTTTTTTTTTGAGACGGAGTTTTGCTCTGCCGCCCAGGCTGGAGTGCAGTGGCCGGATCTCAGCTCACTGCAAGCTCCGCCTCCCAGGTTTACGCCATTCTCCTGCCTCAGCCTCCCGAGTAGCTGGTGCCCGCCACCTCACCTGGCTAGTTTTTTGTATTTTTTTTAGTAGAGACAGGGTTTCACCGTGTTAGCCAGGATGGTCTTGATCTCCTGACCTCGTGATCCGCCCGTCTCGGCCTCCCAAAGTGCTGGGATTATAGGCTTGAGCCACTGTGCCCGGCCGATTATCTATTCTTAAACTCCCCTAACTTCATAATTTGTCTATCTACTTACTCTTACCTTCCTGATTTATAATCGATATTTTGAATAATGGGTCAATCAATCAAAAGACATGCTTAAGCTTACCAGACTCTTGTACAATTTTGGATTTAAAAATAAATAAATGCAGAGAAAGGTCAAAGACATACATCATTAATATACTTTGTACTGAGTCACTTCATTTTCCTTTATGAAAATTTTATGACCAGGTGCGGTGACTCACGCCTGTAATGCCAGCACTTTGTGAAGCTGAGGTGGGAGGATCACCTGAGGTCAGGAGTTCAAAACCAGCCTGGTCAACATGGTGAAACCCTGTCTCTACTAAAAATACAAAAAATTAGCCAGGTGGCAGTGGTGGCACATGCCTGTGATCCCAGCTACTCAGGAGGCTGAGACAGGGAGAATCACTTGAACCCGGGAGACAGAGGTGGTAGTGAGCTGAGATCTCACCACTGCACTCCAGCCTGGGTGACAGGGCTAGACTTTGTCCCAAAAAAAAAAGAAAATGTTATGTTGCTGTTGTTGATAGATATGGGGTCTTGCTCTGTTATCCAAGCTGGAGTTCAGTGGCATGATTGATCATAGCTCATTACAACCTTGAACTCCTGAGTTCAAGCAATCCTCCCACCTCAGCCTCCCTAGTAGCTGGGACCACAGGCTAATTTTTTGTAGTTACAGAGGTCTCACTATATTGCTCAGGCTGGTTTTGAACCCCTGGCCTCAAGAGACCTTTCCATCTTAGCCTCCCAAAGTGTTGAGATTACAAAGCATGAGTTACCACACTCAGCTACAAAAATTTTAGATTAACAGCTGGGCGCGGCGGCTCACACTTGTAATCCCGCACTTTGGGAGGCTGAGGCGGGTAGATCACGAGGTCAGGAGATTGAGATATCCTGGCTAACACGGTGAAACCCCATCTTTAGTAAAAATACAAAAAAGTTGGCTGGGTGTGGTGGCGGGCGCCTGTAGTCCCAGCTAGCCGGGAGGCTGAAGCAGGAGAATGGGTGTGAACCCAGCAGGCAGAGTTTGTAGGGAGCCGGGATCACACCACTGCACTCTAGCCTGGGCAACAGAGCCAGAATCCATCTCAAAAAATTTAGATTAACATAGGACTACTTTTTCAAAAGCTTTATTGAGATATAAATCACATACCATACAATTTACCCATTTAAAGTTTTGCAATTCAATGGATTTTAGTTTACTCACAGTTATGTGCAGCCATCATCATAGTCAATTTTAGAACATTTTCATCACTTCAAAAAGACATGCTGTTCTTTTTGCTATCATCTTGTTATCTCTCTGTCCTTTACCACCCCCAGCCCTAAGCAACCAATGCTCTACTTTCCATCTCCATGGATTTCCCTATTCTGGATTTTTTTCTTTTTCTCTTTTTTTTTTTTTGAAACAGAGTCTTGCTCGTCACCCAGGCTGGAGTGCAGTGGTGCGATCTCGGCTCACTGCAACCTCTGTCTCCCGGGTTCAAGCGATGCTCCTGTCTCAGCCTCCTGAGTAGCTGGGATCACAGGCGCTTGTCACCACGCCTGGCTACATTTTTTGTATTTTTAGTAGACATGGGGTTTTGCCATGTTGGCCAGGCTGGTGTCGAACTCTTGACCTTAGGTGATCCACCTGCCTCGGCCTCCCAAGGTGCTGGGATGACAGGTGTGAGCCACCACACCTGGCCCCTATTCTGGATTTTTATATGAATGAAGTCATATAGTATGTGGCATTTTGTGACTGGCTTATTTCACCTAATACAGTGTTTTTAAGGTTCATCCATATTGTAGCATGTATCAGCACTTCATTCTTTTTTTTTTTCCTTCAACTTTTATTTTAAGTTCAGGGGTACATGTGCAAGATATGCAGGTTACACAGGCAAATGTGTACCATGGTAGTTTGCTGCACAGATCATTCCATCACCCAGATATTTATTTATTTATTTTTATTATACTTTAAGTTTTGGGATACATGGGCAGAACGTGCAGGTTTGTTACATAGGTATGTGCCATGGTGGTTTGTGCCATGGTGGTTTGCTGCACCTATCAACCCGTCATCTACATTAGGTATTTCTCCTAATATTATCCCTCCCCTTGCCCCCATCCCTCCATCACCTAGATATTAAGTTCAGCATCCATTAGCTATTCTTCCTGATGTTCTCCCTCCCCCAACCCCCACAGCACTTCATTCTTTTTAATGGCCAAATAATATTCTATGGTATGGATGTACTACTACATTTTGTTTATCTATTGACCCATTGATGGACATCTGAGATGTTTCCATCTTTTGGCTGCTATGAATAATGCTGCTATTAACATTCATGTAGGCCAGGCATGGTGGCTCATGCCTGTAATCCCAGCACTTTGGGAGGCTGAGACAGGCCCACTTGAGCCCAGGAGTTTGAGACCAGGCTGGACAACATGGTGAAATCCCATCTCTATAAAAAATACCAAAAAAATTAGCTGGGCATAGTGGTATGTGCCTGTAGTCCCAGCTACTCGGGAGGCTGAGGTTGGAGGATTGCTTGAGCCCAGGAAGTGGAGGTTGCAGTGAGCTGAGATCGTACCTCTGCACTTCAGCCTGGGTGATAGAGCCAGACCCTGTCTCAAAACAAAACAAAACAATAACAACAAAACCATTCATGCACACGTTTCTCGGTGGACATATGTTTTCATTTATCCTGGGGCTATATACCTAGAAGTGAAATTGATGTATCATATAACTCTATGTTTAATCATTTGAGAAACTGTCAGACTATTTTGCAAAGTGACTGCACCATTTTACATTCCCGCCAGCAATATGAGGATTGTTGTCACATTCTCACTAACACTTATTATCTAAATCGAACTTTCTGATTCTAGCCATCCTAACGGAATGTGAAATGGTATATACTATTTCTCTGCTTTTCTGAGACAGTGTCTCATTCTATTGCCCATGCTAGAATGCTGTAGAGCAGTCATGGCTCACTGCAGCCTCAACCTTCAGGGGCTCAAGTGATCCTCCCACTTCAGCCTCCTGAGTAGCTGGGATTACAGGTGTGAGTCACCTTGCCCAGCCTATCACTGTTTTCTTTCGACAGCTTTATTGAAATATAATTTATATACCATACAATTCAACCATTTAAAGTGTGCAATTCAATGGTTTATAGTATATTATCAATTTTTTTATATTGTAAAATATAAATCACATAAAATTTGCCATTCTAACCATTTGTAAGTATGCAATTCAGTGGCATCATTTATATTTACACTGTTGTTCAACCACCACACTGTCTATTTCCAAAAGTTTTTCATCACCTCAAACACAAACTCTGTAACTATTAAGCAATAACTCCCCACTCTCCCCTGCCCTCAGCTCCTGGTAACCTCAAATCTACTTTCTGTCTCTATGAATTTGCCTGTTCTAGGTATCTCATGTAAGTAGAACCATACAATATTTGTCCTTGTGTTCCTGGCTTCTCTCACTTAGTATAATGTTTTCAAGGTTCACCCGTGTTGCAACATATACCACATTTTGTTTATCCATTCACCTGTTTTGTTTTTTTTTCTGAGACGGAGGGCCTCCTCTGTCACCCAGGCTGGAGTGCAGTGACTGGATCATGCCTGCCTACTTCTTTTTTTTTTTGTAGAGATGGGGATCTCGCTATGTCCCCCATGTTGGTCTCTAACTCCTAGGCTCAAGTCATCTTCCCACCTTGGCCTCCTAAAGTGCTGAGATTATAAGCATGAGTCACTGCCCTCTGCCTGCCATGATTATTCATATACATGTCTCCTTCTGCACATTGTGGGAGTTTCTCAGAGTGAAACAGCTCGATATAAGGTTCTATAATTTAAAAATATGAAATATTTCTGATATATAGAGAGGTTTACAGGATGCTATAATGAGCTCCTTTGTATCTACCAGCTGGCTTAACGAATAAAAGATCATCAATACAGTTGAAGCCCTCTTTCTCCAATCTCATACTGCTTTTCTACCTCACTGTCTTATTCAGTATTTATCATTCCCTTACATTTCTTTGTCCTTTTGCTATTATGTATGCCACAATTTATTTTTATTTTTATTTTTGAAAAGGGGTCTCTGTTGCCCAGGCTGGAGTGCAGCGGCTTGATCTTGGCTCAGTACAGCCTCAATCTAGTGGGCTCAAGCTATCCTCCCACCTCAGCCTCCTGAGTACCTGGGACTACAGGTACATGCCATCACGGCTGGCTAATTTTTTTTTATTTTTTGTAGAGACAAGATCTTGCTGTCTTGCCCAGTCTGGTCTTGAACTCCTGGCCTCAAGGGATCTTTCTGCCTCGGCTTCCCAAAATGTTGGGACTGCAGTTGTGAACCACGGCACCTGGCCCACTATTTATTTATTTATGGAGACAGGGTCTCACTCTGTTGCCCAGGCTGAGTGCAGTAGTGCGATCACAGCTCACTGCAGCCTCGACCTCCCAGGGTCAAGCGATCCTTTCACCTCAGCCTCCTGAGTAGCTGGGACCACAGGCACACATCACCATGCCCGAATAATTTTTTATTTTTTGTAGAGACAAGGTCTCACTATGTTGCCTAGGCTGCTCTTGAACTTCTGGACTCAAGTGATCCTCCGACTTTGGCTTCCCAAAGTGCTGGGATTTTAGGCATGAGCCACCACACCTGGCCAAAATTACTTTTAATTACATTTTTAAAACTCTCTTTTTTCTATTTTAATCTCTATAAATTATATGCAAATTGTAGTTTTTTACCTGGTTTGCTGCAGACAGCCATTTGCATCTTGCGGCAGAGATTAGTCAGTTCGCATAAGAAATTATAAACGCGATGGCACTCAAGTTCATCCCAACCTGCTGTTAAGGTCTGAGGAAAATAAAGAAAACATTGTGGATATTCAGACTATCAAGTCAAACCATAAGTCACACGAGGCGTGGTGGCTTACGCCTGTAATTCCAACACTTTGGGAGGCCAAGGTGGGCGGATCACCTGTGGTCAGGAGTTTGAGACCAGCCTGGACAACATAGTAAAACCTCGTCTCTACTAAAAGTACAAAAATTAGCCAGGCATGGTGGTGGGCATGTGTAATCCCAGTTACTTGGGAGGCTGAGTCAGAATTGCTTGAACCTGGGAGGCGGAGCTTGCAGTGAGCCGAGATCATGCCATTGCACTCCAGCCTGGGTGACAAGAGCAAAGCTCTGTCACAAAAACAAACAAACAAACAAAACAGGCCAGGCGCAGTGGCTCACACTTGTAATCCCAGTACTTTGGGAGGCCAACGTGGCAGATCATGAGGTCAGGAGATTGAGACCATCCTGGCTAACACGGTGAAACCCTGTCCCTACTAAAAATACAAAAAATTAGCTGGGCACGGTGGCACGCACCTGTAGTCCCAGCTACCTGGGAGGCTGAGACAGGAGAATCACTTGTTCCCAGAGATGGAGATTGCAGTGAGCCGAGATCACACCACTGCACTCCAACCTGGGCAACACAGTGAGACTCCGTATCAAAAAAACAAAACAAACAAACAACAACAAGAACATAAGTCACTACTGCTTTATGAGTGTAACTGTTTTTAGCACATGATCAAGGTGATGTGCAATTTTTACCCATTATGGAACTATCAAATTAATAACAAATTAACATAAACAAAACTTGGAAAGCTCCAAAATTCAGTTTCTTTTTGGTTGGAAAGGAAGTATCTTTTCAGATAACTTTTTTTTTTTTTTTTGAGATGGAATCTCACTATGTTGCCCAGGCTGGAGTGCAACGGACAGAACTTTTTTATTTGTTTGTTTGAGAAGGTTTAAATGGTACTGAATCCTGAACTTTGACAATGTGAGGCAAATAACCAAAACCCTGAACACAGTTTAGATATCTGACTTACAACCATGCTATGGCTTTAAGACTAGAGTAGAATCCCTTTGACACCCGCAGTTGTCATTTATGATATTGCTTATAAATGAGAATGATCCAATTTCAATGTGACAATTCTGAGCATTTATGTATGACTTTTTTTTCCAGAGATGGGGTTTTACCATGTTGGTCAGGCTGGTCTTGAACTCCTGACCTCAGGTGATCGGCCTGCCTCAGACTCCCAAAGTGCTGGAATTACAGGTGTGAGCAACTGTGCCTGGCTATTTATGACTTTTGAACGTCAACAACCAAAAATCTTTTATTGGCTGGGCACAGTGACTCACGCCTGTAATCCTAGCACTTTGGGAGGCCGAGGCAAGTGGATTACTTGAGGTCAGGAGTTTGAAACCAGCCTGGCCAACATGGTGAAACCCTGTCTCTACTAAAAACACATACACACACACACAATAGCTAGGTGTGGTGGCAGGCCCCTGTAATCCCAGCTACTTGGGAGGCTGAGGCAGGAGAATCACTTGAACCCAGGAGGCCGAGGGTGCAGTGAGCTGAAATCGTGTCACTGCACTCCGGCCTGGGCGACAGAGCGAGACTCCATCTCAAAAAAGAAAAAAAAAAAATTAATCTGGCTGGTCGTGGTGGCTAACGTCTGCAATCCCAGCACTTTGGCAGGCTGAGGCGGGAGGATCACCTGAAGTCAGGAGTTTGAGACCAGCCTGACCAACATGGTGAAACCTTGTCTCTACTAAAAATACAAAAATTAGCTGGGTGTGGTAGCACATACCTGTAATCCCAGCTACTCGGGAGGCTGAGGCAGGAGAATTGCTTGAACCTGGGAGGCGGAGGCTGCAGTGAGCCGAGACTGTGCTACTGCACTCCAGCCTGGGTGACAGAGCGAGACTCTGCCTCAAAAATAAATAAATAAATAAATAAATAAATAAATAAAAATTAATCTTATTCCCTGTGGAAGGACATATAAGAAACTGATAACTGATTACTTCTGGTGAAGGGAACTCAGTGGACAAGGAGAGAGACTAACTTTTTACTTTATACATTGTGTACCATTGTAAATGTACATGAATATATACATATGTATTACATGTCCCAAAGAAAGAAAGAAACAAGTAAAAAACAAAATTAAATAAGAAAAATCTGTCTTGGAAGAGGATTAGTAAGGGCTTAGACCCCTGCAATCTGGGTGAGTACGAGTTGGTGGCTGGTAGGCTGAGCACAGCAAGATTCTTATGGGTGCAGTGCCTGCCTCACAAGGTTGTTGTAAATGTAAATTAGTCAATACATGTTGTCGGGTGTGGTAGCTCACACTCGTAATCTCAGCACTTTGGGAGGCAGAGGTGAGTGGATTGCTTGAGGTCAGGAGTTCGAGACCAGCCTGACCAACATGTTGAAACCCTGTCTCTACTAAAAATACAAACAAATAATTAGCCAGGCGTGGTGGCGGGTGCCTGTAATCCCAGCTACTCAGGAGGCTGAGGCAGGAGAATCGCTTGAACCTGAGAGGCGGAGGTTTCAGTGAGCTGAGATCATGCCATTGTACTCCAGGCTTGGTGACAGAGTAAGACTCTGTCTCAAAAAATAAATAAATAAATAAATAAATAAAAATTAATCAACACATGTAAACTACTTAGAACAGTGTTTGGCACATAGTAAGCTGAGTAAACGCTAATTATTATCTTCTTTGTTTACAATATAAAAGATCAGTCAAAATGTTCTTGAATTAATACAACTGATTACTAATATCACACCTTAAATAACTAGCCCAAGACTAAACTCATTATATAGATAGATATAGATACACACATGCACACACACCACCCCATAATATTTCTAATCTTTACAACTAGTAGAAACTTTGAGGACACTAATTCTTTAGGAGGAGTAACCTTCATTCAGCATGTAGAATGGTTTGGGGGATAAATAAATGTCAAACATTTTTTACCACTGAGAAATTCAAAACGAAAATCTGAGATAGCAAACATTATTAGATTAATACATTCTCAAACCTTTATTTTATTTTGCTCTTTTTAAGATTATTATAACTTTATTAACCTATGAAAAGAGAGACTGGATATTCTATTTGTTAGCAGTTCCAAAGGTATCCTTTTCCTTCTCTGATTAAAAAAAATGTACCTGTAAAAACATGCCATAACATGTTAATCCTAAACACTGCATAGGAGCTGCACAGCCATTGAATTTAAAGCAGGAAACCTGTAAAGAGAACAATGTTAATACCTCCTTGTTGGTGAAACTATAGTTTGACAATAGTGGAACAATGGTTTGACATTCAAATTTAATGGAAATAAGCAAGAATTTTTTCAGCACCTATTCTGATCAGCATTGTGTTCCATAGGTGGGGATTATAAAAGTAGTATAAAAGTCTCAGCCGGGCGCAGTGTCTGACGCCTGTAATCCCAGCACTTTGGGAGGCCGAGGCGGGCGGATCATGAGGTCAGGGAATCGAGACCATCCCGGCTAACACGGTGAAACCCCGTCTCTACTAAAAATACACAAAAAATAGCCGGGCGTGGTGGTGGGCGCCTGTAGTCCCAGCTACTCTGGAGGCTGAGGCAGGAGAATGGCATGAACCCTGGAGGCGGAGCTGGCAGTGAGCCGAGACGGCGCCATGGCACTCCAGCCTGGGTGACAGAGCGAGACTCCGTCTCAAAAAGAAAAAAAAAAATCTCTACTCTCAAAGAAGTTCACAATTTATTTTTTTTATTTTTTTTGTTTTATTTTTTATTTTTTTTTGAGACGGAGTCTCGCTCTGTCACCCAGGCTGGAGTGCAGTGGCCGGATCTCAGCTCACTGCAAGCTCCGCCTCCCGGGTTCACGCCATTCTCCTGCCTCAGCCTCCCGAGTAGCTGGGACTACAGGTGCCTGCCACCTCGCCTGGCTAAGTTTTTGTATTTTTAGTAGAGACGGGGTTTCACTGTGTTAGCCAGGATGGTCTCAATCTGACCTCGTGATCCGCCCGTCTCGGCCTCCCAAAGTGCTGGGATTACAGGCTTGAGCCACCGCGCCCAGCCCACAATTTATTTAATAATAACAATAATTTTTTATTTTTATTTTTTATGACTGAGTCTTGCTCTGTCACCCAGGCTGGAGTGCAGTGGCATAATTTTGGCTCACTGAAGCTTCCGCCCCCTGGGTTCAAGCGATTCTCATGCCTTAGCCTCCCAAGTAGCTGGAATTACAGACACCTCCAGGCCTGGCTAATTTTTGTACTTTTAGTAGAGATGGGGTTTCACCATGTTGGCCAGGCTGGTCTTGAACTCCTGACTTCAGGTGATCCACCTGCCTCAGCCTTCCAAAGTGCTAGGATTACAGGTGTGAGCCACCGTGCCCTGCAAAGGTTTTATACAAGAAGTTATGAGGCTGGGCGCGGTGGCTTATGCCTATAATACCAGCACTTTGGGAGGCTGAGTTGGGTGGATCACTTGAGGTCAGGAATTTGAGACCAGCCTGACCAATATGAAGAAACCCTGTCTCTACTAAAAATACAAAAATTAGTTGGGTGTGGTGACAGGTGCCTGTAGTCCCAGCTACTTGGGAGGCTGAGACAAAAGAATTGCTTGAACCCAGGAGGCAGAGGTTGCAGTGAGCCAAGATCGTGCCACTGCACTCCAGCCTGGGTGACAGGGGGAGACTACATCTCAAAAAAAAAAAAAAAAAAAAAGAGAAAGTTATGTTGGCCAGGCGTGGTGGCTCACGCCTGTAATCCCAGCACTTTGGGAGGCCGAGGCGTGGATCACCAGGTCAGGAAATCGAGACCATTCTAACATGGTGAAACCCCGCCTCTACTAAAAATACAAAAAAATTGGCCGGGTGCTGTGGCTCACGCCTGTAATCCCAGCACTTTGGGAGGCCGAGGTGGGCGGAACACGAGGTCAGGAGTTCGACGAGATCAGCCTGACCAACATGGTGAAACTCTGTCTCTACTAAAAATACAAAAATTAACTGGGCATGGGGGCACACGCCTGTAATCCCAGCTACTTGGGATGCTGAGGCAGAAGAATCACTTGAACCTGGGAGGCAGAGGTTGCAGTGAGCTGAGATCATGCCACTGCACTCTAGCCTGGGCAGCAGAGCGAGACTCCATCTACAAAAAAAAAAAAAATTAGCCAGGCGTGGTGACACATGCCTGTAATCCCAGCTACTCGGGAGGCCAAGGCAGGAGAAGTGCTTGAACCTAAGAGGCGGAGGTTGCAGTGAGTCATGATAGTGCCACTGCACTCCAGCCTGGGCGACAGAGTGAGACTCCGTCTCAAAAAAAAAAAAAACCATATTTATGAATGTGATGCTTTAGGAAGAGTAATCTTGATTCAGCATACAGAATGCTTTGGGGAGTAATGAATTGGATAACAGAAAGGTCATCTGGGAAGCTGCAATAATAATACAGACCAGAACTCAATGTAAATGCTGACACGAAAAAGTTGGCAGGGCAAGGTGGCTCATGCTTGTAATCCCAGCACTTTGGGAGGCCAAGGTGGGCAGATTGCCTGAGGTCAGGAGTTCAAGACCAGACTGTTCAACAGGGCTAAACCCCATCTCTACTAAAAGTACAAGAATTAGCCAGGCATGGTGGTGGGTGACTGTAATCCCAGCTACTCGGGAGGCTGAGGCAGGAGAATAGCTTGAACCCAGGAGGTGGAGGTTGCAGTGAGCCGAGATCACGCCGCTGCACTCCAGTCTGGGTGACAAAAGCGAGACTCTGTCTCAACAACAACAACAAAAAAAAAAAAAAAAAAAGAAAAGAAAAAGTCAGTGTATCAGAAACAGTAGATACCACTGAGTGTTGAACTGAACCATCAAGAGTTGGACGTATACTTGGATTTGTATATGAAAGTCTTATAAAGAGACTATGCTCAAACATATTGATACACATTTCCAAGTCTATTATCATAAAATGTTTGTTGTTTTATATATTAAAAACACTTTCCTATGTTTCTATACATTTAAACAATAAAATCTCAACATTCAGAAATTATTTCACTTTAATATAATATCTGAATCACTACTTTAAAACTTCCTTAGGATTTGTATGAGGTGTAAAATACACTTTATACTCTGAGAAACCTAATAAACTTCAATGATGTGCTTAGTTATATATGAAAATGGTTTTATAATAAGTGAAAGATTACTATATTTTGACATTATATAATCTCTAAGTACTTGGTAAAATATTAGACTATCATAAATCAAGTTTTTAGTGCTAATTCATGAAATTCTACTAATACAGAGTAAAATGAGCATGAGATAATAAAATAATATCTTTACTGGAAATCAAGATTGTAAACTAATTTAGAAGTATGATCTTACTTCTGTGAGTATCTTGTGAATGTACTTTAGCCTTTCCTTGGTGGGTAGCAGCAATGTACATCTTTTAAACAGTAGACCTAAGAAAGTAAAGAGACATAAGAAAAAATGACAACAATACAATTAAGAATATCAATAGAGCACAGAATAATGTTTCCTGAAAGTCAAGTGTGGTATATCACAGTGGACTATGAGTTGATATGGTTTTTAAGAGAAAGTTTGGGAGGAAGGGTGCAAAACACTTTCCATTTATGGTATTTAACAAGTGACTCTGATGCTCGTCTAAGAGGCCTTGGCATAAAATCTTGCAAAAAATTGTTAAATTGCTTCTATAGGACACGTGGAAAAATACATAGAGTATAAAAGATACAATAATAAAGACACGCTAGAGAAATTTTATTTTGCCTTTATTCCATAGAAAGCAGATTTCAGCATCTCTTGAAATTAACCTCATATCCATATCCACAAAGGAAAATGTTTTAAGAGTTGCTAATCTGAAACATGGAAAGAATGAGAAAACAGATTTTTCTTTTTTTTTTTTTTTCTTGAGACAAGGTCTTACTCTGTTGCCCAGGCTGAAGTGTGGTGGCATGCCATCATGACTTACTGCAGTCTTGATCTTCTGGGCTCAAGTGATCCTCCCACTTCAGCTTCCCAAGTAACTAGGACCACAGGCATGTGCCACCAAGCCCGGCTAATTTTATTTTTTCTTGATACAGGATCTCGCTCTGTCACCAGGATGACGTGCAGTGGCGTGATCTCTGCTTACTGCAACCTCCATCTCCCAGGTTCAAGTGATTATTCTGCCTCAGTCTCCTGAGTAGCTGGGACTACAAGTGCACAACGCCATGCCCAGCTAATTTATGTATTTTTAGAGACGAGGTTTCATCATGTTGGCCAGGATGGTCTCGATGTCCTGACCTCATGATCTGCCTGCCTCGGCCTCCCAAAGTGCTGGGATTACAGGTGTGAGCCACCATGCCCAGCCCAAGCCCAGCTAATTTTTAAAAAAACATTTTTTTTTCGTAGAGATGGGTTCTTGCTTTGTTGCCCAGGCTGGTCTTGAATTCCTGGGCTCAAGTAATCCTTCCACCTTGGCCTCACAAAGCACTGGGATTAAATTGCATTGGGCTGAGAAAACAGGTTTTGTATCCCTCTCTCCAAATACAAAAATTTAAGTCATAAGTACTTAAAATTTCAGAGGCTAGATTTTTTTCTTTTTTTCACAGAAAGTATCCAGTTAGGATGAAATATCCATTTATTCCTTCTAAGATATCCTTTTATGGGACTTGCATGCTAAGAATGTATAGGATTTTGTGTACAGATACTTTAAAAAGAAAAAAAAAAAACTCAGTTTCTCAGTGAGATATATAATGTGAGCTACAGTGACAGGAAGTGTATGATTTGTTTCCTCTAACTTTAAACGTTCTATTTTCCTAAAATGGCAATACATTGTTAACATTCCTATGAGGGCAAATGTCCTCAAACTAAATAGAAGATATATGGTAGGAAAATATATACCTGAACCTCATGACGTTTTTCAGCCTTCATCTTCTCTGTATTTACTTTTTTACATAAGATTATAATTACTTTACATAATTCTGAAGAATCTATAGGAATCTAACTTATTTTTAGAAGTTGCTATGTTTGAGTAACACATGAACAGAATTGAGTTTTAAACATAAACCCTCTTTATTTTTGTATATAAAGACATTTTTCATACTTGACAACTAAGGGAAAAGAAAAAAAAGACATTTTTCAGTGTTTAGTTTTTAAGCTGAGCTCTTTCCCTTTCATACTTCGGTATCCAGTTTCACAGCACATCATAACTAAGGAATTCTAGGCATTAATTCTTAGAATTCTACTCCTGGGCACAATTGATCCTCCTGCCTCAGCCTCCTGAGTATCTGGGACTACAGGCACGTGTGACTGCATCCAGCCTTATTTTGGTATGCTGATTGCCTAATATAAAACTCCTATTTTTAAGGATCACAACTTACCATAAAATCCAATACCGGCTGTTTAAAAAAAAAAAAAAAAAAAAAAAGAAAACCATAGGTGCTCTGCTATACCCTTTAGAGACTTTTTTAAAGTTCTTCCCTAAATAGAGTCAGATGTAATGTTCTTTCCACATTGGCCATCTGCTCTGTTTTACATGAAGAAGCAAATTAAAACTTATAGTTGGCCGAATACGGTGGCTCACGCCTGTAATCCCAGCACTTTGGGAGGCTGAGGAGGGCAGATCACTTGAGGACAGGAGTTCGAGACCAGCCTGGCCAACATAGTGAAACCCTGTCTCTACTAATACAAAAATTAGCTAGGCATGGTGGTGCATGCCTGTAATCCCAGTTACTGGAGATGCTGAGGCACGAGAATCGCTTGAACCCAAGAGGCGGAGGTTGCAGTGAGCCGAGGTTGTGCCACTGCACTCCAGTCTGAGCGACAGAGTGAGACTGCCTCAAAAAAAAAATAAAATTCTTCAAGGCATTTTGTGTGTGTGTGTGTGTGTGTGTGTGTGTGTGTGTGTGTGTATGAATATGAGACGGGGTCTCACTCTGTTGCCAAGGCCAGAGTGCATTTTCAAAATCGACTCACTGCAGCCTCGACCTTTGGGGCTCAAGTAATCCTCCCACCTCAGCCTCCTGAGTAGCTGGGACAACAGGTTTGTCCTCTAATTTGTTTCCTCTAACTTTAAACGTTCTATTTTCCTAAAATGGCAATACATTGTTAACATTCCTATGAGGGCAAATGTCCTCAAACTAAAAATAAGATTTATGGTAAGAAAATACATACCTGAACCTCATGACTTTTTTCAGCTTTCAGCTGGGCCACCATGCCCAGATAATTTTTTAATTTTTTGTAGAAATGGGGATCTCCCTATGTTGCCCAGGCTGGTCTTGAACTCCTGGGCTCAAGCGATCCTCCCACCTTGGCTTCCCAAAGTGCTGGGATTACAGGCATGAGCCACTGAGCCCGGCCCAAAGCACAGCATTCTGAAAATCTTATTTTAATGTCTGAAAACAAGCTGGATACAGTCATACATGCCTGTAGTTTCAGATACTCAGGAGACTGAGGCAGGAGGATCGATTGTGCCCAGGAGTACAGGCCAGCCTGGGCAACACTGCAAGATCCCATCTCAAAAAAAAAAAAAAAGTGAAAACAATAACAGATCAGGTAAGAATGACAACATGAGAAAATGGTAAGTATATGAAACATTTACTTAAAGAATTAGTCATAAATGAAGTGTTTGCATCAAAATTAAACAGAAAGTTGAAATCATTACATGAATAAAACCATTTAAAAAAGCTATTAAGATCAATACATATTTGTACTTTTTACTGAATTACACATATAATTGTCTTAGTGTTTTTGTCAGTTTAAGCAATTGAGACTTGATCAGGGAGAAATATTTCTTTCAGATCAAAACCAAAGTATAAGCTCTACTGTATTACCCAGGTACCACTTCCTCTACAACTAATGATGAACTGAAAATAATTCTTTTTTTTTATTTTTGAGTTGCAGTCTCACTTTGTCACCTAGGCTGGAGTGCAGTGGCGTGACCTCAGCTCACTGCAACCTCCATTTCCTGGGTTCAAGCAATTGTCCTGCCTCAGCCTCCTAAGTAGCTAGGACTACAGGCATGTGCCACCATGCCCAGCTAATTTTTGTATCTTTAGTAGAGACAGGGTTTCGCCATGTTGGCCAGAGTAGTCTTGAACTCCTGACCTCAGGTGATCTGCCTGCCTTGGCCTCTCAAAGTTCTGGGAATACAGGTGTGAGCCACTGTGGCCAGCCGAAAAATTACATTTATAATGAGAAGTAGGAAAAAGTAGTTTCCATATTCTGTTACAGGCTTTAGTAAGCCTAATCATAAATACTGAAACCAATGACACTGTAATCAGATCACATACTTTTCTTTCATTTGGTCTTATTCAAATACACAGGTAATCATCAAATACATTTTGATGTATTTACATATCCACATACTCTTATTATCTTAAATCTAAGCATCCTTGGGCTACTAAAAGGCAGTATTCACTTAACTTACTGTTACGCCTTTATTTAAATCACACCATCTTGATATTTGGTTTTATTGTCATGCTTTGATGAATTATAAAGTGGTTTCAAATCGGTGTCATTAGTCAAGTCAAAATTAGAATTTTACTTCAGCACTCTCAGGGGCAATGAAATCAATGAATGGAGTAAAAAACATAAATGATTATAAATCAAGGAAGAAAGATTATACAGAATTTGCTTTGATAAGGTCAGTTTAATTATAGCTTAATGACTTACTAGATGTACTTAAAAACCACAGTTTCTGGTGAGAGGATAAATAATCTTCCATAATAATGTGTTTAAATTTCTATTTTTAAGGACTAGATTATGGTTGAAAGGGAAAAGAGGTAAAGAGATAAAACTCATTCGATCTACAGGAAGTGACACATAGAAAATACATCAATTTCCTAAACTAATAAGCCACTAGACGTTAAGCATAGGTGATGTTGTATCTATATGAAATCACAAGAATTGACACTTTACATCAAAATGCATTTTCTCACCTTTAAAGATAACTGGTTAAGGGAGTGTTCTCACACTAAAGAGTAAAAGCATCATAGAAGCGCACATTTTGGAATATATTCCATTTCCTACTGGCCTTACAGATTGTATACTAAGTTTCTCTTAATTAAGCACAGTTCTTTACTTGTTGCGATTCTCATTACATAAGTTACCTAGAGATCTGTAGTGCTCCAGTATAGCAGAGTCTTGTCTCCTGTCAGGCAGCTCAAGGTTATGAAAGTCCTGTAGTAAAAGTCTTTTGCTTCCTGATGAGGTTGAGATATAATTAATAATGTGTTGGCTGA
Organism: Macaca mulatta; assembly: GCF_049350105.2. NCBI lineage: Eukaryota > Metazoa > Chordata > Mammalia > Primates > Cercopithecidae > Macaca > Macaca mulatta. Next base: position 63,263,838 of record NC_133421.1, read on the forward strand.
CTGTTTTGGACACCATGCTTAGCATGCTGATATCCTTCACTACCAAAAGAAATATATATGTGTATGTATCAATGGCTTAAATGCAAGAACATCACTATTAACACAGTCTATTAACTTATAGGTTAACTAAATCATCATCACTATCACCATCATCATCTCATTGGGAAAAAGGGGAAAAATCTTAAAATTGTTTAAAATCCAGTTCTCAATGAATTAGAAACATGTTTGGATTTACCAATCAAGGTACTATGTCATAATTACAGGCATGTTTTCAAGAGTTTAAGTATTGCCGTGTTCAAAGGAAGATTTAAAAAAATTAACTTAGGGCTAGGCGCAGTGACTCACGCCTGTAATCCCAGCACTTCGGGAGGCCAAGGCGGGAGGATCACCTGAGGTTGGGAGTTCGAGACCAGACTGACCAACATGGGGAAACTCCGTTTCTACTAAAAATACAAAATTAGCCAGGCATGGTGGCGCATGCCAGCTATTCGGGAGGCTGAGGCAGGAGAATAGCTTGAACCTGGGAAGGTTGTGGTGAGCTGAGATTACACCATTGCACTCCAGCCTGGGCAACAAGAGCAAAACTCCATCTCAAAATAATAATAATAATAATAATAATTTAAGTATTGTGCTTTCTTATTGTACTCCTTATCTGATAATAATGAAACTTTAGAAAATAAACACTTAACATGAATGTCATTAACATTTTAGCATGGCCCATGATGACAAACTAGTTCTTGGGAAAACTTAAAATAGCCTAGTGTCTTTTGTAGGCTATTCATAAGTTCCCAAACCTCACCTGACAAATATTTTAAAATTATCTGGAATATTTCCAATGGTAAGGCTTTAAAATTTCCAAATGTTGATATGGGTTGAAAGCCTGAGCCAAGGGTCTTGGAACAACAGCTGGTTTGACGATTACTACGTCTAAGTTTCTGGTTGGGAATCAAAGTGAAATTGGTATTTATTCTGGATGCCATTCTTCTTGTCTCATAAATTTATCCTGGTCAGAAAAACAAAATACAAGAGACAAGAAAGAAAGGAAGTTAAAGCAAGGAAGAGTTTTTTTTTGTTTTTTGTTTTTTAACAAAGAGGTTGATAGTATGATATGCAATAGCTGTTTCTCCGTATTTACAAAAGATTTTTGGTTTTTTTTGTTTTTTTTTTGAGACGGAGTCTTGCTCTGTTGCCTACGCTGGAGTGCAATGGCGTAATCTCAGTTCACTGCAACCTCCGCCTCCCGGGTTCAAGTGGTTCTTCTGCTTCAGCCTCCTGAGCAGCTGGGATTACAGTCAAGCGCCACCATGCCCAGCTAATTTTGTATTTTTAGTAGAGACAGGGTTTTGTCATGTTGGCCAGGAAGGTCTCGAACTCCTGACCTCAGGTGATCTGCCCTCCTCAGCCTCCCAAAGTGCTGGGATTACAGGCATGAGCCACTGAGCCTGGCCCCACTTACTTTATTACAGCTAAAATTTAAATAGTTTTAAAGTCTCTATTTTCATCTCTTTTTTTATTGTTTCGAACAAAAAAACTCAGTACTCAGTTTTAAAGAAATAGAAAAACATTACTATGAAATTTTAAAGCTACATTAATATTTTGACTTTTTAAAAGAATATATGCTGGGTGTGGTGGCTCATGTCTGTAATCCTAACACAAAAAAGTAGGTGGCATTACTATTACCAATTATGTGCTGTATAATACTCAAATAAGCAGTGAATTAAAGTCTTTCTTCTTTTCTTTGTTGGTTTTTATTTTTTTGTCAGTCTTGCTCTGTTGCCCAGGCCGGAGTACAGTGGCATGATGAGAGCTCATTGCAGCCTCGAACTCCTGGGCTCAAACAATCCTCCTGTCTCAGCCTCTGAGTAGGTGGGACTACAGGCACAGAGCCACCATTCCCAGCTAAAGAAAAAAAAAATTTTTTTTGGCCGGGCACGGTGGCTCACGCCTGTAATCCCAGCACTGTGGGAGGCCGAGGTGGGCAGATCACAAGGTTAGGAGATCAAGACCATCCTGGCTAACACAGTGAAACCCCATCTCTACTAAAAATACAAAAATTAGCCGAGCGTAGTGGCGGGTGCCTGTAGTCCCAGCTACTCAGGAGGTTGAGTCAGGAGAATGGCGTGAACCCGGGAGATGGAGTGCAGTGAGCTGAGACCGTGCCACTGCTCTCCAGCCTGGGTGACAAAGTGAGACTCCATCTCAAAAAAAAAAAAAAAAAGAAAAACATTTTTTGTAGAGGCAGGGCAGTGTCTGCCTGTGTTGCCTAACCTGGTCTTGAACTCCTGAGCTCAAGTGATCCTCCCACCTCAGTCTCCCAAAATGCTGGGATTATAGGCATGAGCCACTGTGTGTTCATAAGACTAGAACAAATACATGAATAGTAATAATTCTTTCCTCAATTCCACCTTCTATTAATAACAGTCACTGGCTGAGCGAGGTGACTCACACCTATAATCTCCGCACTTTGGGAGGCAGAGGTGGGCGGATCACCTGGGGTCAAGAGTTCGAGACCAGCCTGGCCAAGATGGTGAAACCCCAGCTCTACAAAAAATACAAAAATTAGCCAGGGATGGCAGTGTACACCTGTAATCCCAGCTACTTGGGAGGCTGAGGCAGGAGAATTGCTGGAACCCGGGAGGCGGAGGTTGCTGTGAGCCCAGCTACTCTGAAGGCTGAGGCATAAGAATCGCTTGAATCCGGGAGGCAGAGGTTGCAATGAGCTGAGATCATGCCATTGCACTCCAGCTTGGGGCAACAGAGTGAGATTTGGTCTCAACAAACCAACCAACAAACAAAAAATAATAGTCACTGATGAATCTTAGGGCCTATGCAACTTGATTTCAAAGATAAATATTTCTTAAACTCATTAAACGTAACTTATTAAAATTACTGACTATTTACTTACACTAAATAATTTTTTTTTGATGGATTATTGCTCTATTGCCCAGGCTGGAGTGCAGCAACACGATGCGCTCTCAGCTCACTGCAACCTCCGCCTCCCAGGTTCAAGTGATTCTCCTGCCTCAGCCTTCCAAGTAGCTGGGATTACAGGCATGTGTCACCTCACCCGGCTAATTTCTGTATTTTTAGTAGAGGCGGGTTTTCACCATGTTGGTCAGGCTGGTCTGGAACTGCTGACCTCAGGTGATCCACCGGCCTTGGCCTCCCAAAGTACTAGGATTACAGGCGAGAGCCACCACGCCCGCCTATTACACTAAATAATTATTTAAACACGTGTACCACACAGTGACTTTGTGTCACTCTATGGCTCTAATTCAGAAAACAATGTCTTTTGTGTATATATACATATATGCATAATTACAACTCCAATAGAAGGCTCCTTGTTTCTGAAGTAACAACTAAGACATTTTCATCAAAGATATAATTGTATCTGGCTAAAAGGCATTTTCTCCTTTCCTACAGAATTGCTAAAGTAACATTGTTACTTATTCATCTTGAAAGGTTACATATCAACTTACATCAATTTAAAATTGGTTACACATTTGAAAACATAACAAAGAAATTTAGTGCTTAGTGAAAAGTACACTCTGAACCTCCTTTGAAACCATACCACAGCGCTTGGGGACAGTATTGAGTGAACACTTAAATTAGGAGATATTTTAAAATTATCATTAAAATAATACAAATAGGCCGGGCATGGTGGCTCACACCTTAATCCCAGCGTTTTGGGAGGCCGAGGCCGGTGGATCACGAGGTCAGGAGATCGAGTTCACCCTGGTTAACACGGTGAAACTCCTTCTCTACTAAAAACAAAACAAAACAAAAAAACAAAAAATTAGCCGGGCGTGGTGGCATGCACCTGTAGTCCCAGCTACTCCGGAGGCTGAGGCAGGAGAATCGCTTGAGCCCAGGAGGCGGAGGTTGCAGTGAGCTGAGATCGCCACTGCACACCAGCCTGGGTGACAGAGCGAGACTGTCTTAAAAAAAAAAAAAAAAAAAAAAATTACACAAATAATAACTTTACACAATACAGCTAAACGAAGAAAAAATTAAGTTCACTTATAAACACTTTGGTTTATATAATTTCAAACTTTTACATACACTTCTTTTTAACAAAAAAGAGGGATCATTATACTACTTTGCAATCTGCTTTTTTCAATGAATTATCTTTCCATGCTAATAAATATCCTTCTACAAGTAATCATATTTTAATGACTGTATGTCATTCCACCAAATAAAAGAATCTTAATTCGTTGAATCCATAAGGTTGTTTGTAACTTTAACTTTTCACAGTAGGCGTTTAGTTTGTTTTTGAGATGGCGTTTCGCAGTCTCCTGAGCAGGAGAGCAGTGGCGCGATCTCGGCTCACTGCAACCTCTGCCTCCCGGGTTCAAGCGATTCTCCTCCCTCAGCCTCCCGAGTAGCTGGGACTACAGGCGCCCGCCACCACGCCTGGCTAATTTTTTGTATTTTCAGTAGAGACGGGGTTTCACCACGTTAGCCAGGATGGTCTCGATCTTCTAACCTCGCGATCCGCCCGCCCCGGCCTCCCAAAGTGCTGGGATTACAGGCGTGAGCCACCGCGTCCAGCCAACACAGTAGGCGTTTTAAAGCATTTTTATTACAGTAACATAAATCTGGCCTTGGCTTCGTCCTGTTTCTCTGAGGAATGTGGAAAGCGGGGCTTAGGCCCGTGGGCTCTTCAAAGACTGTCACCAGGTGGGGACTTCACTGTGTCAACTATGAACTATATACATGTTTAAAATAAATATAAATACACATTTAAAAATGATAAGCCCAAATTCTTTTAAAACTGAAGTCTCCACTTATAGTTCCTTATTTTCCTCACTCAGAGCTGGACGTTTCGCAGGGAAAACGCAGGCTTTTGTGAAAATTCTAAAGGTATAATCCTAAATTATTTTTGGTTTCTGCTCACGCCTCAAGTGAGTAAGAATCACAGCCCCAAATAATAATAATAATAAAATGATGCTTCATGCCCCCCGTTCCATCCCACTAACTTCGTCCGCGTGTGAAAGGCTCAATTGGATGAACTTCCCCGCCCCCCACACCTTTAAGATAAAAACTACATTCACAGCGATTTCTGTTTTAACATAAAACTCTTGGAAGGGCCCCACCCAATCTGTCTGGCAGCTGCCCCCAAACATCTCCAAAGCCGCAAACTAGGCAAGCCTAAAGGACAACCTGGCCAACAGGAGAATCAAACCACACGGGGTACGTTTCACTCCCTTCAGTCCATGAAAGATGAAATTATCGCAATAAAATACTGGGGGGAAAAAAACCTCTTTTACCACAGATTTTGACACTTTTCCGGCTACAGAGTCACAGGAAAGTGGCAGTTAGTCGTTCTGCCCCACCATCCTCAAATTTCTTAGTGTTTAGAAAAGAAAATATCTCCTCAAGATCTTCCCGCCACGAAGCGGGAAGGTCAGACTCCCGTAGGCTCCGGAGCTGCAGCCCTGCCCACCAGGTGTCCCCGTGGCCTCTAGAATATTGTAGAATCTTCCCAAGAGCCCACGCGGGAAGGAGGCCCGCCCCCTCATGAATAGCAAGAAGCCTCAGCTCTCGTAGAGCCCGCCTCCCTCATGAATATTGTAGATCTTCCCAGGAGCCCTAGCGGGAAGTCGGCCCCCCACCGCCCCCTTATCAATAGCAAGAGAGCCAGCTCCCATAGTGCCCTTCTTCTCATGAATAATTAACAGAGCGAGGTTCCTGGAGCCCAAACTCAGGCCTCAGCCACCCTTCGCGCCAAGCTGAAGACAGGAAGGGGCTGGAGCCGTTACGGTGTGGGGGAGGGGAGGGTGTAGCCCAAGATCTTGAACGCGGCGAGCCATGTTCCTGCTCCACTGCCTTTCCCTTCACCTAGTTTTGAGACAATTTTTGAGTCGCTCCCACCCCCACTAACCCCAGAAGGGCAAGTTACAAGGGGTTTCATCAAACCTTTTGATGGAAAAAAGCCTCCAGACATTCCTTTTTAAATCTGTCTTGCCGGTGCGGTGGCTCACGCCTGTAATCCCAACACTTTGGGAGGCCGAGGCGGGAGGCTCCCTTGAATCCAGGAGTTCGAGACCAGCCTGGGCAACAGAGGGAGACCCCCCCCCCCACACCCCTCTCCTGGTCTCTAAATAAGCACATAAATAATAAATCTGTCTGGAATCAAGGGAAGATGTCTGTCTCCAGCCTCTCAAGATGGAGTCAAGACAAATCTTTCTAGCTAGGCCCCCCTGGCTAGAAGATTAAATTCTCATTAATTTATTTCTTCATTCATTCTGTAACTATTTATTGAAGCCTGCTCTGGGCCAGGCACAGGAGTAGGCCCTAAGAATGGAACAGAGAACAAGACAGATAAGTTTCCTGCTTTAATGGAGTTTATTAGCGTAATGGGGAAGATAGAATGAACAGACAGAGCATCTACAGATGTTGAGAGCAGTGCCGGTGAGAGCAGCGTGACAGAGGAAATAAGACAGAATGATGGGGTGTGTGTGTGTTGGCGGAGAGCTACTTTAGATAGACTGATCCTCAAGGTCCCTTTGATGTGACAATTTGAGAACTAATGGAGGAGAAGGAGCCAGTCAGAAGGGCTGAGGGAAGAAGGAATGGGAGAAAGATTCTCCTACATTTGCAGATCAATTCTACGTTATACCCAACACAAAATATATAAGGAACTACTTAAAGACTGAGTGGAAATTTAGGATTAGTTGGCACGCTGTTATTTTGTATAGTCACAAATATTCATACGTTTTGGCTTTGTATCTTTTTTTCCCCTGACCTCAGGTGACCTGCCTACCTCAGCCCTGAAAAGTGCCGGGATTACAGGTATGAGCCACCACTCCCGACCTTTTATTTTTATTTTTATTTTTTTTGAGATAGAATCTTGCTCTGTCACCCAGGCTGGAGTACAGTGGCATGATTTCGGCTCACTGCAGCCTCTGCCTCCCGGGTTGAAGTGATTCTCCTGCCTCAGTCACCCAGTAGCTGGGACCACAAGTGCACACCACCATTGTATTTTTAGTAGAGATGGGGTTTCGTTGTCCAGGCTGGTCTCAAACTCAGAGGCTCGAGCGGTCTGCCTGCCTCCCAAAATGTTGGGATTAAAGGTGTGAGCCATCGGGCCCAGCCCTGGCTTTGTATCCTTTTGCAGCCAATTCTTTTTTTTTTTTTTTTCTTTTTTGAGATGGAGTCTGCCTCTGTTTCCCAGGCTGGAGTGCAGTGGTGCGATCTTGGCTCGCTGCAACCTCCACCTCCCAGATTCAAGTGATTCTCCTGCCTCAGCCTCCCAAGTAGTTGGAATTACAGGCACCCACCACCATGCCCAGCTAATTTTTTGTATTTTTTTTATTTTTTTTTTTTTTGAGACGGAGTCTCGCTCTGTCGCCCAGGCTGGAGTGCAGTGGCACGATCTCGGCTCACTGCAAGCTCCACCTCCCGGGTTCACACCATTCTCCCGCCTCAGCCTCCAAGTAGCTGGGACTACAGGCGCCCGCCACCACGCCCGGCTAGTTTTTTGTATTTTTAGTAGAGACGGGGTTTCACCATGTTAGCCAGGATGGTCTCGATCTCCTGACCTCGTGATCCACCCACCTCGGCCTCCCAAAGTGCTGGGATTACAGGCTTGAGCCACCGCGCCCGGCCTATTTTTTGTATTTTTTAGTAGAGATAGGGTTTTACCATATTGGCCAGGCTGGTCTTGAACTCCTGACTTCAGGTGATCCACCCACCTCAGCCTGCCAAAGTGCTGGGATTACAGGCATGAGCCATCGCACCCAGCTGCAGCCAATTCTTTTTTTTATTCCCTGTCTCCAACATTGATTAGAGGTCCTTGACCAAATATCATCTCCTTGGCAGTGGGCCAGATGCACATAATGGAAGCAAGGATCCTGAGTGGTGAGTATTTACATTTTACTCAAAGTGTCATGGGGAAGTGTCATGGGAAGTCCTTGAAGAGTTTTAAGCAGAGAGTGCTATGATCTGATTTACATTACCAAAATATTGCTCTGGTTTTTATGTGGAGAATAAATGAGGCCAGGAGTGGAGGGTAAGATCTGTTAGGATGTTGCAGGACTAGAATGGTGGCTCTGAGGGATGGGTTTGAGATATATTTTGGTGGTAGAAGTAACTGAATTTACCTAATAGATTGGATAAGGGTGGAAGGAAGGGAAAGGAAGGAGATAGGAATAATTCCCAGGTTTCTGACTTCAATAAATGGGTAGAGGTTAATCCCATTTACTGAGATATGCAAGTGAGGAGTTTTTCTAGTGGAGTTTTGTCTTTCTTTTCTTTTCTTTTCTTTTTTTTGATGGAGTTTCGGTCTTGTTGCCCAGGCTGGAGTGCAATGGCTCCCTGCAATCTCTGCCTCTCAGGTTCAAGCGATTCTCCTGCCTCAGCCTCCCAAGTAGCTGGGATCACAGGCATGTGCCACCATGCCTGGCTAATTTTGTATTTTTACGAGAGACAGGGTTTCTCCATGTTGGTCAGGCTGGTCTCGAACTCCCGACCTCAGGTGATCTGCCCGCCTCTGCCTCTCAAAGTGCTGGGATGACAGGAGTGAGCCACCGTGCCCAGCCTTATGTTTGTTTTTCTTCTGTTTTCTTTTGGGAACAAGGTCTCACTCTGTTGCCCAGGCTGGAGTAGAATGGTGCGATCATAGTTTACTGTAACCTCGAACTCCTGGCCTCTAGCAACCCTCTCACCTCAGTGAAGTGCTGAGATTACAGGTGTGAGCTACCTTGCCTGGCCAACTAGTGGAGAATTAAGAGAATTCTAGTGGATAATTAATTTTCCAAGTGGTAAATTTGAGATTTCTCTGAGGCATCCAAGTGAAGATGTCATGTTAAGGAGGCAGTTGAATTTAAAAATCAGAGTGCTTTTGGAGGAAAATGTCTGGGCTGGAGATATACATTTAAGGATTAGAGGAATATAATTGTAAGCATTAGAGGAATATTGACACTCAGACATTGGGAAGAGGAGGGCAAGATCTCAAAGGAGGTTGAAAAGGAGTATCTAGCAAAGTGAACTGGAAAAAACCAGGAGAGTGTGGGGTCACAGAATCCTGAAGCAGGGGTGCTTCAAGAATGAGGAGTAGCCTTCTGTGACAAGTGCCACCTAGTTGAGCAAGGTGTCTGTTACATGAGCATTGCAGGTGTCTGCTGGATTTGGCAATCCAATTTAGGTACAAGCAGTAAAGGTCCACCTTGTCATATCCTATTTCAATAACCCATAGTAACTTTGCCTTGCCAGCCACCTCAAACTCAGATCTCTCTGCTATTTCATCAGCGTCCTCTATGGTCTATTGCTTACCTGTTCATTCATCCATTTGTTACATTCAATCCATGCCTATTTTCTGCCAGGTCCAGTGGTAGCTCAGGATAAATACAGTTTCGGCCTTCCAATGGCTCATGCTCAGAGCACCCAACTTGAATAAAATGTAATCCCTTCCTTCCCAAGGAAACAAACCTGCTACTCCAGCAGGGGCAAAGGAGGCGTCTCCTCCTTAGTAGATTTACCCCCTACCTCTTTGTGCTAAAACTCCCATTAAAAATGACCTCCCTCCTTTCTAAATCTCCCTCTGGGTTCCACTTTAAGATTCACACCCTGCATCCGTTAAGTATGCCTTCTCATCTAAGTGATGCTGTAAACCCCTTGAGATGCCTTATATCTCTTTTGTATTCTTCACATAGAAAAGAATGCCAGGTACAGAGATGGATCTACCATGAGGCTATGGAAACTTAAACATCAGGGTCCCCTTCTTGCTCAGGCCCCTTCCAAGTCTTTTCTTTCTTTTTTTTTCTTTTGAGACAGAGTCTTGCTCTGTCACCCAGGCTGGAGTGCAGTGGCACGATCTCGGCTCACTGCAACCTCCGTCTGCCAGGTTCAAGCGATTCTCCTGCCTCAGCCTCCCAAGTAGCTGGGACTACAGGCGCTCACCACCATGCCCTGCTAACTTTTATATTTTTATTAGAGATGGGGTTTCACCATATTGGCTAGGCTGGTCTTGAACTCCCGACCTCAGGTGATCTGCCCGCCTCAGCCTCCCAAAGTGTTGGGATTATAGGCGTGAGCTACCGTGCCCGGCTTTTTCTTTTTCTTTCTTTCTTTTCTTTTCTTTTTTTTTTTTTTTTGAGACGGAGTCTTGCTCTGTCACCCAGGCTGGAGTGCAGTGGCCGGATCTCAGCTCACTGCAAGCTCCTCCTCTCGGGTTCACGCCATTCTCCTGCCTCAGCCTCCCGAGTAGCTGGGACTACAGGCACCCGCCACTTTGCCCGGCTAGTTTTTTTTGTATTTTTTAGTAGAGACGGGGTTTCACCGTATTAGCCAGGATGGTCTCGATCTCCTGACCTCGTGATCCGCCCGTCTCGGCCTCCCAAAGTGCTGGGATTACAGGCTTGAGCCACCGCGCCCGGCCTTCTTTTTCTTTTTAAAGTCTCACTCTGTCTCCCAGGCTTGAGTGAGTGCAGTGGTGCGATCTCGGCTCACTGCAACTTCCACCTCCTGGGCTCAGACGATTTGCCTTTCTCAGCTTCCCAAGTACCTGGGATTACAGGCATGCACCACCATGCCCAGCTAAGTTTTGTATTTTTATTTTTTATTTTTATTTTTGAGAGGGAGTCTCACTCTTGCCTAGGCTGGAATGCAGTGGCACGATCTCGGCTTACTGCAACCTCTGCCTCCCAGATTCAAGTGATTTTCCTGCCTCAGCCTCCCAAGTAGCTGGGATTACAGGCGCCCACAACCACGCCTGGCTAATTTTTGTATTTTTAGTAGAGACGGGGTTTTCACCATGCTGGTCAGGCTGGTCTTGAACTCCTGACCTCAGGTGATCCACCCGCCTCGGCCTCCCAAAGTGCTGGGATTACAAGCATGAGCTACCATGCCCAGCCTAAGTTTTGTATTTTTAGTAGAAACGGGGTTTCACCATGTTGGCCAGGCTGGTCTCGAACTCCTGGCCTCAGGTGATCCACTCGCTTCGGCCTCCCAAAGTGCTGGGATTACAAGCATGAGCCACCATGCCTGGCCCCAGAGCCACTGTGCCCAGCCCCGTAATTTTGTATTCATAAACAGCAGATGAAGATTGAAGAAACATTTGCTGATGGGCTCAGAATTAGCTAACTTCACGTATTTGTTGATTTGTTAAGCTTGTTTTATTAACAGGGATTTATGTTAGGGCTTTAGTTACTGATTATATCATTCCCTTGCCCCAAAGCTTTCAATGCCTCTGATTAAATGTAAGCTTGTCATTCAATGCCTGCCTCGATGTGGCTGCATTTTTAGGTCTCCAGCCTTATCTCCTTAAACTGAAGCCCCCATTATCACCCCTGGTGGCTTTGTTCATGCTGATTTCTCTGCTCAGAAAGGTGTCTCTTCCAACTCTACCTTTCCTTTTCTTTTCTTCTTTCTTTCTTTCTTTCTTTCTTTCTTTCTTTCTTTCTTTCTTTCTTTCTTTCTTTCTTTCTCCTTCCTTCCTTCCTTCCTTCCTTCCTTCCTTCCTTCCTTCCTTCCTTCCTTCCTTCCTTCCTTCCTTCCTTCCTTCCTTCCTTTCTTTCTTTCTTTCTTTCTTTCTTTCTTTCTTTCTTTTCTTTCTTTCTTTCTTTCTTTCTTTCATAGATAGGATCTCCTTTTGTGCCCAGGCTGGAGCACAGTGGCACAATCATGGCTCACTGCAACCCCAACCCCTCCTGGGCTCAAGCAATCCTACTGCCTCCCAAGTAGCTGAGACTACAGGTGTGTACCACCACATCCAGGTAATTTTTCTATTTTTTTTAGAGATGAAGTCTCTCTATGTTGCCCAGGGTGGTCTCAAACTGCCGGACTCAAGCGATCTGCCTGTCTTGTCCTCCCAAAGTGCTGGCATTATAGGCATGAGCTACCACTTCTTCCTGCTTTCACCTTTTCCCATCCTAAAATATCCTTCGGCATTTGCTTCTGAGAGAGAGTTTCCTGGACCAGCAACCTAACTGAGAGTTTGCTAGAAATGAAGACTCTCAGACACCACCTCAAAGCTAGTGAATGGGAATCTGCATTTGAATAAGATCCACAGTAAAGTTTGAGACATAGTGACTTAGGCCGTTTCACAGGCTACCTCCTTGAGGAATCCGAAATCTTTTAAAATCCCTGTAATGAGATAACGTTTTTCCTCTTTTGAACTCTTCATTCATTTTTTGCTGGTACTTCTCTCTGGGCACTTTATTTCACCTTGAATTGTGGTTATTTATGCACAAGACTTAGTTATCCTGTTAGGTTGTGAGGTCTTTGAAGGCAGTAACAGTGGAATCTCCACTGTGATGAATTAGTTGGCTTGGGAGCATACACACACACACACACACACACACACACACACACACACACACACACACACAAATCTAGGTGGTACTGATGTTTTAGTTGATCCTCAGAATTTTGCAAGGATTCAAATATAAACTGACTTTCAAATGTGAATGCCATGCATGGGCAAGATCTGTTGCAATTATTTTTACTTAATAAAACAAGCATACAACTATTATTTTATATCATGAAAGTCTTTAATATAATTTTCTTTTCTTTTCTTTTTTTTTGAGAGAGAGTTCCACTTTTGTTGCCCAGGCTGGAGTGCAATGGCCTGATCTCGGCTCACCACAACCTCCACCTCCCGGGTTCAAGCGATTCTCCTGCCTTAGCCTCCTGAGTAGCTGGGTTTACAGGCATGCGCCACCATACCCGGCTAATTTTGTATTTTTAGTAGAGATGGGATTTCTCCATGTTGGTCAGGCTGGTCTCAGACTCCCGACCTCAGGTGATCCACCTGCCTCAGCCTCCCAAAATGCTGGGATTACAGGTGTGAGCCACCGAGCCTGACTAATAGCATTTTCTTTACCTTTGTCTGGTGCTGTGTGATAAAATTATATCTTCATCTGTAAATTGCAGAGTAGGAAGAGAGCTAGTCTAAATTATTTAAAAACAGCTGGTTACCTGTAACATTCTATAAAAACTCCAGGGAGGCTGGGCACGGTGACTCATGCCTGTAATTCCAGCACTTTGGGAGGCCAAGGCGGGTGGATCACTTGAGGGTCAGGAGTTTGAGACCAGCCTGGCGAACATGATGAAATGCTGTCTGTACTGAAAATACAAAAATTAGCCAGGTGTAGTGGCACGCATCTGTAGTCCCTGCTACTCAGGAGGCTGAGGCAAGAGAATGGCTTGAACCCGGGAGGCGTAGGTTGCAGTGAGCCGACATTGCACCACTGCACTCTAGCCTGGGCGACAGAGCGAGACTGTCTCAAAAAAAACCCCAAAAACTAAAAAACAAAACAAAAAAAACCTCCAGGGAAGGAGATTTCACAGATTCCTTTGACTGAAACAACATTTTTTTGCGGGGAAGGGTATGGAATATTGCTCTGTTGCCCAGACTGGAGTGCAGTGGTGCAATCTTGTCCCACTGCAACCTCCACCTCTGGGTTTCAAGCAATTCTCCTGCCTCAACCTCCCAAGTAGCTGGAATTACAGTTATGCGCCACCACGCCCAGCTGCTAATTTTTGTATTTTTAGTAAAGATGGGGTTTCACCATATTGTTTAGGCTGATCTCCAACTCCTGAGCTCAAATGATCCACCTGCCTTGGCCTCCCAAAGTGTTGGAATTACAGGCGTGAGCCACCGTGCCCTCGCCAGAGTTACTGTATAATGGGTATAGAATTTCAGTTTCTGGAGACAGGATGTGGTGATGGTTGCACAACATAATGAATGTATTTAATACCACTGAACTGTACATGTGAAAATAGTTAAGGTGGTAAATTTTACATGTATTTTTACCACAATTAAAAATGCATTTAAGGCCGGGCGCAGTGGCTCACGCCTGTAATCCCAGCACTTTGGGAGGCTGAGGTGGGCAAATCACAAGGTCAGGAGATCGAGACCACGGTGAAACCCTGTCTCTACTAAAAACACAAAAAATTTGCCAGGCGTGGTGGTGGGTGCCTGTAGTCCCAGCTACTCAGGAGGCTGAGGCAGGAAAATGGCATGAACCCGGTAGGTGTAGGTTGCAGTGAGCTGAGATCGCACCACTGCACTCCAGCCTGGGTGACAGAGCAAGACTCTGTCTCAAAAAAAAAAAAAAAAAAAAAGTGCATTTAAGGCTGGGTGTGGTGGCTCAGGCCTGTAATCCCAGCACTTTGGGAGGCCGAAGTGGGCAGATCACATGAGGTCAGGAGTTTGAGACCAGCCTGGCCAACATAGTGAAAGGCCATTCCTACTAAAACAAAAAAAATGCAAAAATTAGCCAGGCATGGTGTCGCACCCCTGTAATTCCAGCTACTCGGGAGGCTGAGGCAGGAGAATCACTTGAACCTGGGAGGTGGAGGTTGCAGTGAACTAAGATCGCACCACTGCACTCCAGCCTGGGCAACAGAGTGAGACTCCATCTCAAAAAAAAAAAAAAAAAAGCATTTTAAAAAAGAGATTGTATCTGTTAAGTAGGATAAAAATTAAATAAAAATAAATTAAAAAGAGGGTATATATAAAAATGCAGTTTTGGCTGGTGCAGTGGCTCACGCCTGTAATCCTAGCACTTTGGGAGGACGAGGCAGGTGGATTGCTTGAGTCCAGGAGTTCGAGACCAGCTTGGGCAATGTGGTGAGACCCCTGTCTCTACAAAAGATTAAAAATATTAGCCAGGCCTGGTGGCACATGCTCCGTAATCCCAGCTACTCGGGAGGCTGAGGCAGGAGAATCGCTTCAACCCAGGAGGTGGAGGTTGCAGTGAGCCAAGATGGTGCCATTGTAGTCCAGCTTGGGCAACAAGAGCAAAACTCTGTCTCCAAAAAAAAGAACAAAAAACAAAAAAAACTCGTTCCTGTAGTCCCGGCTATTCAGGAGGCTGATGTGAGAGAATGGCTTGAACCCAGGAGGTTGAGGCTGCAGTGAGCTTAGATTGCTCTACTGCACTCCAGCCTGGGTGACAGAATGAGAACCTGTCTCAAAAAAAAAAAAAAAAAAAAAAAGTCTGGTCTCATTGGCTCACGCCTGTAGTCCCAGCACTTTGGGAGGCTGAGGAGGGAAGATCTCTTGAGCCCAGGAGTTTGAGACCAGCCTGGGCAATATAGAGAGACTCTGTCTCAATTTAAAAAAAATTATATATATTTGAAAAAAAATCATCCCCACAAAGAATACAAAAATTTAGCCAGGCATGATGGCATGTGCCTGTGGTCCCAGCTACTGGGGAGGCTGAGGTGGAAGGATTACTTAAGTCCAGGAAGCAGAGGTTGTAGTGAGCCATGATCACGTCACTGCACTCTAGCCTGGGTGACAGAGTGAGACCCTGTCTCAAAAACAAACAAAAAAAATGCAGTTTTTAGACAAATAAAATTTAAAATATTTGGAGGAGATGTGATTGTAAATAGGTCTAAGTAGGCTCAAAGTCCACTAAATGTGGTTGTTAAAATTTATTAGATTTATAAATAGAATATTAAGATTTTTAACCTGAATTTGGAAGCTTAAGGGAAAACTTGGATTTTAATGTGAGTTTAATAAACCAAATATTAAAAGGAAAAAGAATATGTCACTTAAAATTATCATAGGAAAGTGACAGAAAATCCCAAATTACAGTACTTTAAACAAGATAGAAGCTTATTTTTCTCATATAAAGTCCAGAGATAAGCAGTCAGGACTGGTGTGACAGCTCCATAATCATCTGAAACCCAGGCTCCTTCTATCTTTTTGAGCTGCGTCCTCAACCTGTGGCTTCTACCTCACGGCTCAGGGTGGCTGCTTAAGCTCAAGCCATCATGTGCACATCTCTTCAAAGACAGGAGAACATACACACATACACTTCAGAGACCAGAACTTAGTCACATGGTCACTACCAATGGGAAAATATTTTGGAAGGCCCTGTGCCCAGCTAAAAAATAGCAGATTCTATTATTATATAGGAAGAGAGGAGCAGGGCACAGTGGCTCATGCCTGTAATCCAGCACTTTGTGAGGCCAAGGCAGGTGGATCATTTGAGGTTAAGAGTTCGAGACCAGCCTGGCCAACATGGTGAAACCCTGTCTCTACTAAAAATACAAAAATTAGCTGGCTGTGGTGGTGAACACCCGTAATCCCGGCTACTCAGGAGGCTGAGGCAGAATTGCTTGAGCCTGGGAGGTGGAGGAAACTCTGTGTCAAACAAACAAACAAACAAAAAACAAAAAAGAAGGGAGGAGCAGATATCAGGGTATGACGGCAGTCCACGTAAAAGGTAAGCACATTTTTCGTTTTTGATACATTTTACCTTCTGTTTCCCATCCCTTAATCAACAGACTTTTTTTTTTTCTTTTTTTTTTGAGACAGAGTCTTGCTCTGTTGCCCAGGTGGAGTGCAGTGGCTGATCTCAGCTCACTGCAAGCTCCGCCTCCCAGGCTCACACCATTCTCCTGCCTCAGCCTCCCGAGTAGCTGGGATTACAGGCGCCTGTCACCACGTCCAGCTAATTTTTTTTGTATTTTTAGTAGAGATGGAGTTTCACCGTGTTAGCCAGGATGGTCTCGATCTCCTGACCTCATGATCCGTCTGCCTCAGCCTCCCAAAGTGCTGGGATTACAGGTGTGAGTCACCACACCTGGCCAATCAACAGCCTTTTAATGTCTACATTAATCTAACAACAACCTAAGCCAATTTCCTGTTGTTCTTGATAGAGAAGAAACATAATTGACTTATGTCTTTTATATAATTGAAAACAATTAAATCTACTTCTAACTTCCCTTCCTTAGACAAAGTAGTTTCCTTTCTAGCTTGACTTGCTTCAAGTTTCTCAATCTTATTCCATCCTGAGATATTTCTCATCTTTTACTGATATTGCTTTACTTCGGTCCCTAAGTTTGTTATCTCTTTTTCCTACAAAATTATACTTGTTTAAATTGAATTGAATTGAAATATAGTGACTTCATCCTATATTTTTGTTTATTTACTTATTTAAATACTAAGAGTAAAGCTGAACAATTGATGGGTTTTTAACTTTTTGTCCTTTTCTTTTTTTTTTGAGATGGAATCTTGCTCTGTCGTCCAGGCTGGAGTGCAGTGGTGTGATCTCGGTTCACTGCAAGCTCTGCCTCCCAGGTTCATGCCATTCTCCTGCCTCAGCCTCCCGAGTAGCTGGGACTACAGGCGCCCGCCACCATGCCTGGCTAATTTTTTGTATTTTTAGTAGAGACAGGGCTTCACCGTTTTAGCCAGGATGGTCTCGATCTCCTGACCTCGTGATCTGCCCACCTCGGACTCCGAAAGTGCTGGGATTATAGGCATGAGCCACTACGCCCGACCTGTCCTCCTTGTTTTTATTAAAAAGACGGATATTTTCTTTTTTCTTTTTTTTGAGACGGAGTTTCACTCTGCCGCCCAGGCTGGAGTACAATGGCACGATCTCAGCTCACTGCAACCTCCACCTCCCGGGTTCAAGGATTCTCCTTTCTCAGCCTCCTGAGTAGCTGGGACTACAGGTGTGTGCCACCACGCCCAGCTAATTTTTGTATTTTTAGTAGAGACGGGGTTTCACCATGTTGGCCAGGTTGGTCTTGAACTCCGGACCTCAAGTGATTCACCCGCCTCGGCCTCCCAAAGTGCTGAGATTACAGGCATGACCCACCACACCCAGCAGAATATTTTCTTTTTACTCGTTATTTTTAAAGACTGGTCAGGTGAATCATAAAAGTTGCTAGCAAACATAATAAGGCATATTCAAGTGATTTGCATGGGGCAGTTAGAAAAAATGTACTTCTGGGATTACAGGCATGAGCCACAGTGCCCAGCAGTATATTTGGGAGGTGGGCAGATCACTTGAGCCCAGGAGTTCAGAGACCAGCCTAGGCAACATGGTGAAACCCCATCTCTACAAAAATTAGCTGGGCATGGTGGTGCACACCAGTAGTCCCAGCTACTTGGGTGGCTGAAGCTGAAGGATTGCTTGAGCTTGGGGGTCAAGGCTGCAGTGAGCTATGATCACACCACTGTGCAGAGCAAGACCCTGCCTCAAAAAAAAAAAAATCAAGAAAAGAAAAAAATATATATATATATACTAACCACAAATAAAAGTGTGTACAAACTAACGGTATGTGGCACTTGGGGCCGTCTCACATGAGAATGTGACATGGTGACAAGATTTCATCCAAAAACATGCTTTGGCAGAGGAATGGTTTTCAGGGTTGGAAAAAAATTCCTCGTTTTTCAGACAAGGGCACCAAGGCCCAAGGAGGTAAAAGCCTTTCCCAAGGTTTTCCACCCCAATATCCTGGCATGAAGCCAGTCTGTGTAATTACATTTGGATCATATCAAATTTCGTCTGGGAAAGTGCTATCTTAAAAAGCCAACTATAAAATCATATGTGCTGCCTTATCCTATTTTATGAGGGAAATGTACATATAAGTATATAAGAGACTGGAAAGGATGATGACACTATTAATATGTCAGCAGTAGTTATTTTTGCACTGCAAGATTAAGGGAGGTTTAAGTTCTTTTTTCTTTTATGCATTTCTGGGTTTTCTAAGCTATCTCTATCCCGGCCTATGTTATTTGTGTCATTAGAAAAAATATTTAAACTATGCACTGTTGTATATTATTTTACCACAAATGGAAGAGATAGAGAAGGGTTGGAAAGTAGTTTTGGATATTTTTAAGTGGGTGTCATTATAAATTGAAAGATGGTAATAAATAAGTGTATTCAGATATCTAAGTCAGTTAATAGTTTTGTCTGGGAAATTACGAGGCAGAGGGACAAATAGCACAGCCATGAGTAAGCATAACCTCATTTTCCCAAAATCTTTTCCTGACTTCTTTCAAAAGAAATGCATTGCCTCATGTTAGTTTTTGTTTTGTTTTGTTTTTGTTTTGTTTTTGAGACAGAGTCTTACTCTGTCACTCAGGCTGGTGTGCGGTGGTGCGATCTTGGCTCACTGCAACCTCTGCCTCCTGGGTTCAAGCAATTCTCCTGCCTCAGCCTTCTGAGTAGCTGGGATTACAGGCGATTGCCACCATCATGCTTGGCTAATTTTTGTATTTTTAGTAGAGAATGGATTTCACCATGTTGACCAGGCCGGTCTCAAACTTCTGATCTCAAGTGATCCACCTGCCTCAGCCTCCCAGACAGCTAGGATTACAGGTGTGAGCCACCGCGCCTGGCTGCAAATTTAAACTACAGTGTGATATACTGACAACACCAAATGCTGAAGGATGTGGAGCGACAGGAACCCTCATTCATTGCTGGTGGGAATGCAAAATGGTACAGACACTCTGGAAGACAGTTAGATAGTTTGTTTTTTTCTTTCTTTTCTTTTTTGAAATGTTTTTTGTAGAGATGAAGTTTTGCCATGTTTCCCAGGCTGGTCTCGAACTCCTGAACTCCTGAGCTCTTTTTTTCTTTTTTCTTTTCTTTTTTTTTTTTTTGAGACAGCATTTTGCTCTGTTGACCAGGCTGGAGTGCAGTGGTGTGATTACAGCTCACTGCAGCCTGGAACTCCTGGGCTCAAGCGATCCTCCCACGTCAGCCTCCCAAATAACTGGGACTACAGGAAATGCCACCATGCCCAGCTTGGTTTGGCAGTTTCTTACAAAACTAAATATACTGTTACCATATGACCCAGAAGTCATACTAGTTAGTATTTACCCAAATCAGTTGAAAACTTATCTACACAAAAACCTGCATACAGGTATTTATAGCAGTTTTATTCATAACTGTCAAAACTTGGAAGCAACCAAGATGTCCTTCAGGAGGTGACTGGACAAATAAACTGTGGTGCATTCAGACAATGGAATATTATTCAGTGCTAAAAAAAAATGAATTATCAAGCTATGAAGAGACATGGCGGAAACCTAAATGCATGTTACTAAGTGAAAGAAACCAATCTGAAAAGGCTACATACTGTATGACTCCAACTACATGACATTCTGGAAAAGGCAAAACTGTGGAGACAGCGAAAAGATCAATGGTTGCTAGGGGTTGGTGAGGGGGAGATAGAGGATTTTTAGGGCAGTGAAAATACTCCGTATGATACTATAAAGGAACTCTATGATACATGTCATTATACATTTGTCAAAACCTGTAGAATGGCTGGGTGCATTGGCCCATGCCTGTAATCCCGACACTTTATGAGGCCGAGGTAGGTGTATGACTTGAAGTCAGGAGTTCGAGACAAGCCTGGTCATCACGGTGCAACCCAGTCTCTACTAAAAATACAAAAATTAGCTGGGTGTGGTGGCATGTGCCTGTAATTCCAGCTACTCGGGAGGCTGAGGCAGGAGAATCGCTTGAACTTGGAAGGCAGAGTCTGCAGTGAGCTGAGATCGTGCCACAGCACTCCAGCATAGGTGACAGAACGAGACTCCATCTCAAAAAATAAAAACAAAACAAAACAAAAATTAGCTGGGTGTGGTGGTGGGCACCTGTAGTCCCAGCTACTCCGGAGGGCTGAGGCAAGAGAATCACTTGAACCTGGGAGGCGGAGGTTGTAGTGAGCCAAGATCGTGCCACTGCACTCCAGCCTGGGAAACAGAGCAAAACTCCATTTCAAAAAAAAAAAAAAAAAAGGATAATTTAAATAAAATATTTTTTCTGTCCTATTAAATACTTCTTATGTTCTACTAAATACTTCTTATCAGACCTCAGGAGTGCAACACCAAAGACACTTATTGAAGCAAATTCTGTGTGAGTAGACTTGGCAAGTCAGTCATCGCAAAGCACTAGACAAGTATGAAAAATACTCCCATGTGGGAAAAACTGCTAAAAAATTAATTTCCAGATGGTCAAAGTTCAGGCTTGACTCATGTGGAATTTTTTAAAAATCAAAAACACTGAAACTTGGTAAACCCAGAAAACTATAATTCTTATTAGTTGACTGAAATTACTAAGTAAACAAGCCACAGTATCAAAGGAACTGTTACTGAAGAACTCATTTTCAAGGAGAAATGTGTGCTGCAATTTTCCCAGAAGGTGGCAGCAGAAAGCTGTATATGACAATATGATTTTTCAAATGAAGCAGGGGGAAATCCTGAAGGTAGAAAACTGGAAGCACTTTAGCTGAAACAGAACACTCTCATTTTACAGATGAGAAAACTGAGTTCCAAAGAGATTACCTGACTTTCTTAGGCAAAATTCTTCATTGAAATAAATTCCTTGAGGCCGGGCACTGTGGCACATGCCTGTAATCCCACCACTTTGGGAGGCCCAGGCGGGCAGATCACCTGAGTTTAGGAGTTTGAGACCAGCCTGGCTAACATGGTGAAACCCCATCTCTACTAAAAACACAAGAATTAGCCAGGCATGGTGGTGCATGCCTGTAATGCCAGCTACTCAGGAGGCTGAGGCAGGAGAATCACTTGAACCCAGGAAGTTGCAGTGAGCCAAGATCATGCCACTGCACTCCAGCTTGGGCGGCAGAGCAACGCTCCATCTCAAATAAATAAATAAATAAAAGAAATTTCTTGAGAGCTGGGAGCAATGGCATGCACCTGTAGTCTAGACCCAGCAACTCAGGAGGCTGAAAAAGGAGGATGACTTGAGCCCAGGAGTTCTAGGCTATAGTGCACATAATTGTGCCTGTGAATACACTGCATTAAAACCTGGGCAATATAGCAAGACACCGTCTCAAATAAATAAATAAATAAATAAATAAATTCCTTGAAATACGTCACACTATGCAAATTTCATTTATATGTATATTATGCTCAGTGTAAGCAAAATTATTTTTAGTTTTGGAGACAAGGTCTTGCTCCGTCACTCAGGCTGGAATACAGTGGCACAAATCATGGCTCACTGCAGCCTCAACCTTATAGGCTCAAGCAATCCTCCTGCCTCAGCCTCCCAAAGCGCTCGGATTACAGATGTGAGTCACTGTACCTGGCTGCAAATTTAATTAGACATAAAAAATATAATATAATATTAAGTTATGATAGAAAAAGCTTTGGAATATTTCCAGAACTTCCCCTCTCTCCACCTTTTTTTTTTTTTTTTTTTTTTTTTTTTGAGACTGAGTCTCCCTCTGTTACCCAGGCTGGAGTGCAGTGGTGCAATCTTGGCTCACTGCAACCTCTGCCTCCCAGGTTCAAGCAATTCTCCTACCTCAGCCTCCCAAGTAGCTGGGATTACAGGCAGCTGCCACCACACCTGGCTAATTTTTTGTATTTTTTAGTAGAGACGGGGTTTTACCATGTTGGCCAAGCTGGTCTTGAACACCTGTCTTCAGGTGATCTGCCTGTCCTAGCCTCCCAAAGTGTTGGGATTACAGGCGTGAGCCACCATGTCCTGTCAATTTTTTTTTTTCATTACAAAGTTAAAGACAACCAACCCAAAGTTTTAAAAGCTCCTATTACAAAACGAAACACCAAAGCAGTGTTATAAACTTTGTGTTACATTAAAAAATACTTATATTTAGTAAGTTAGAATCCCAAACCAAGGAATACATTGCAATATAACTGTGCCAGTCATAAGGTAATAATAGGACATATGAAATATCAATTCACAGGGCACTAAAGAAAGTGTTTGGGCTGGTATTGGGACATATGCTTAAGGCTGTATAATGGATATCTTCATTTTTTTTTTCCAAAGCAACAACATAAAGTCATAAAGTCATAAAGGGATATCTTCATTCTTGTTCATTTTTGAGACTGTTGTGCTCTCTTTTGGAGATGAGGTCAAAGTTTGAATTTGACAACCCTTTTTGACAATGGAGGCTCAGCTAAGCAGCTCTCTGGACTCCCATGATAACAAGCCCTATATACTTTCTGATGTAATAGTAGAGATACTTGGTAGTTTATCCTAGAAGAATGTTTTCATTATCAAACATGACAGGCTACTTATGTGGTTTTATTTTATTTTATTTTATTTTACTTTATTTATTGAGATGGAGTCTCGTTCCATCACCCAGGCTGGAGTGCAGTGACGTGATCTCAGCTCACTGCAACTTCTGCCTCCCAGGTTCAGGTGATTCTCCTGCTTCAGCCTCCCAAGTGGCTGAAATTATAGGCATGCATCCCCACACCTGGTTAATTTTTGTGTTTTTTGTAGAGACAGGGTTTCACCATGTTGGTGAGGCTGGTGTTGAACTCCTGGCCTCAAGTGATCCGCCCTCCTTGGCCTCCCAAAGTGCTAGGATTATGTATGGCCTGAGGCTGTATTTTATGTATTGTTCCTTTGTTAACGTTGGAAAATGGCCGAGGAAGCTAATGGGCTGCACACAGCCAAAGGATATAGTGGCCTGGTTTGTACACTTCGAGGAGCCTCGGCAAAACTTTACGCCCGAAGGGGCCATTTTCTCCTTTTAGCCACTTGCATAAAGAAGAATGATAGTTCACTATGTATTGAAATTGTCCATCACAAGTATTTTTTCTGAGGGTTATGGTCATCACACAGCACCACAAAGGCATTAGGAAAGAAGCAGTCTAGACAAGTCCGATCAAGTAGATGGTCTTGGTGTTGACACTGAGCCAGATTTACAAATAAAGCCTAAACTTAAAAAAAAAAACAAAAAAACAAAAAAACTATATTGTTAGGAATTTCTTTTAAAATTACATTTATGGCCAGGTGTGGTGGCTTATACCCGTAATTCTAGCACTTTGTGAGGCTGACATGGGAGGATCACTTGAGCCCAGGAGTTTGAGACCAGCCTGGGTAACATGGCAAAACCAAAAATATTACCATAAAAATTTAAAAAATGAGCCAGGCATGGTGGCGCCCACCTGTAGTTCCAGCTACCTGGGAAGCTGAGGTGGGAGGATCACTTGAGCCTGGGAGGTTGAGGCTACAGTGAGCCACGTTCACGCCACTGCACTCCAGTCTGGGTGACAGAGTGAGACCCTGTCTCAAAAAAAAGTATTACATATTGAATAGATCAAAAGAATATTTGCAAAATATACAAAGTAATAAAGAATCGTGATGCAGTGGACCCTCATGTGTTCCCCACCACTTATAGTGTAAGAAACGTGAGGAACAACATCATTGTGAACTTTGAAGTCCACTGGGATTCCCTCCTAGGTCCCCTCTCTTCTTTCTCTCCTTGGAGGTAACCATTATCCAGAGCTCATGTTTTTAAATTCCTTTGTTTTTAATTATAGTTTTACCACATGTGTTTGTATTCCTAATATTTATATGTATATAGGTGCTTAAAAATTTAACAGAAATATAGCATGCATACAAAATCACACATGATGGCTGGGCGCAATGGTTCACGCCTGTAATCCCACTACTTTGGGAGACCGAGGCGGGTGGACCACCTGAGGTCAGGAGTACGAGATCAACCTAACCAACATGGTGAAACCCTGTCTCTACTAAAAACACAAAATTAGGCCAGGTGTGGTGGTGCACACCTGTAATCCCAACTACTTGGGAATCTGAGGCAGGAGAATAGCTTGAACCTGGGAGGTGGAGGTTGCAGTGAGCTGAGACTCTTTAAAAAAAAAAAAAAATCATGCATTAAAAAAATGATTTAAGGCTGGGCGTAGTGGCTCATGCCTGTAATCCCAGCACTTTGGGAAGCTGAGGCAAGAAGATCACGTGAGCTCAGGAGTTTGAAACCAGCCTGGGCAACATAGCAAGACCTCGTCTCTACTGAGGGAAAAAAAAAAAAATTAGCCTGGCAGTGGTATGTGCCTGTGGTCCCAGCTACTTAGGGTGCTAAGGTGAGAGGATAGCTTGAGCCCAGGAGGTCAAGACTGCAGTGAGTTATGACCATTCCACTGCCCTCCAGCCCGGGCCACAGAGTGAAACCCCGTATCAAAAATAAAATAAAGGGTAGGGCGCAGTGGCTCATGCCTGTAATCTCAGCATTTCGGGAGGCCAACGCGGGCAGATCCTCTGAGGTCAGGAGTTCGAGACCAGCCTGGCCAACATGGTGAAACCCCGTCTCTATTAAAAATACAAAAATTAGCCGGGTGTGGTGGTGGGTGCCTGTAATCCCAGTTACTCGGGAGAATCGCTTGAACCCAGGAGGTGGAGGTTGCAGTGAGCAGAGATTGTGCCATTGCACTCCAGCCTAGGTGACCAAGTGAGACTAGGGAGACTCCCATCTCAAAAAAAATAATAATAATAAAATAAAAAACAGCAATAAAATGAACACACATGAATCTCTTAGCAGTCAAGCAAGAGAACATTGCCATGTTCAGGGAGCCCATGTGCCACTTTTCCAGTTGCATCTCCTTTTTTCTTCCTAGAGAAGAATACTGTCTGGAATTGTACTAACCATTTTTTATAGTGTAAAATATATATAATAGGAAAGTTATCATTTTAACCACTTTTTAATTTAATTTAATTTTTTTTCGTGAGACGGAGTCTCGTTGTGTTGCCCAGGCTGGAGTGCAGTGACACAATCTCGGCTCATTGCAGCCTCTGCCTCCTGGGTTCAATCTATTCTCCTGTCTCAGCCTCCCGAGTAGCTGGGATTACAGGCGTGCGCCGCCAAACCTGGCTAATTTTTGTATTTTTAGTAGAGATGAGGTTTCACCATGTTGGCGAGGATGGTCTTCATCTCCTGACCTCGTGATCTGCCCGCCTCAGCCTCCCAAAGTTCTGGGATTACAGGCATGAACCACCGCACCTGGCCAACCATTTTTAAATGTACAGTTCTGTGGCATTAAGTACACTCACATTGCTGTGCAACTATGACCACCATCCATCTCCAGAACTTTTCTTCTTCCCCAAATGAAACACTGTGTCCATTGAACAATAACTCCCCAATCCTGCCTCTCCCCAGTCCCTGGCACCCCCCATTCTACTTTCTGTCTCTGTGATTTTGACTGCTCCAACTACCTCATATAGCTAGAATCATTCAATATTTGTCCTTTTGTGACTGGCTTATTTCACTTACCGTAAAGTTGTCAAGGTTCATCCATGTTGTAGTATGTGTCAGAATTTTCTTCCATGTAAAGGCTAAATAATATTCTATTGTATGTACACACCACATTTTGTTTATCCATTCATCTGTTGATGGACACAGGTTGCTTCTATCTCTTGGTTATTATTAATAATTGTACTATGAACATGGACGTCCAAATACCATTAGAGTCCCTGCTTTCACGTCTTTTGGGTGTATACCCAGAAGAGGAATTACTGGATGATGTGATAATTCTATGTTTAATTAATGAATTAATTTATTTTTGAGATGGAGTTTCGTTCTTGTTGCCCGGGCTGGAGTGCAATGGTGCAATCTCGGCTCACTGCAACCTCTGCCTCCCAGGTTCAAGTGATTCTCCTTGAGAATCACTTGATTCTCAGCCTCAGCCTCCCGAGTAGCTGGGATTACAGTGCGCACCACTATGCCTGGCTAATTTTTTTTTTTTATTTTTTTTTATTTTTAGTAGAGATAGGATTTCACCATGTTGGTCTGGGTGGTCTCGAACTCCTGACCTCGTGATCTGCCCACCTTGGCCTCCCAAAGTACTGGGATTATATGCATGAGCCACCGTTTTTAATTAATTTTTATACATAGTAAGGTAAGGGTCCAACTTCTTTTTTTTTTTTTTTGCATGTGGATGTCCAGTTTTTCCCAACACCATTTGTTGAAAAGACTGTCCTTTCCCCCACTGAAAGGCGGTAGCATCCTTGTTGAAAGTCATTTGACTAAATATGCAAGAGTTTTTTCTGGGCTCTATTCTCTTCTATTGGTCTATTTTTCTGTTTTTTATGCAGTACCATAACCATTCTAAAAACAATTTTTACCTCCTGTAGAGTATCTCTAATCTGTTTATTATTTAATTTTGTCTCATAAATTTTTTCAGTGGAATCACACAGTATATATACTCTTATAGCTTGCTTCTTTATTAAATATTGCATTTTCACAATATTTTTGCAAGATCCCCTGATATGGTTTGGTTTTTTTCCCTACCCAAATCTCCTGTGGAATTGGAAGACTGGCCTGGTAGTTGATGATTGGATCATGGGGGCGGATTTCCTCCTTGCTGCTGTTGTGATAGTGAGTGAGTTCTCACAAGATCTGATGGTTTAAAAGTGTGTAGCACCTCCTCGCTTGCTCTCTCCTGCTCTGCTGCAGTAAGAGGTAGTTGCTTCCCCTTGGCCTTTTGCCATGATTGTAAGTTTCCTGAGGCCTCCCTGCCATGCTTCCTATACAGCCTGTGGAACTGTGAGTCACTTAAACCTCTTCTGAAAAATACATTATCCCGTCTCAGGTAGTTTTTTTTTTTTTTTTTTTTTTTTTTTTTAGACAGAGTTTCTCTCTTGTTGCCCAGGCTGGAATGCAGTGGTGCAATCTTGCCTCACTGCAACCTCCACCTCCAGGGTTCAAGTGATTCTCTTGCCTCAGCCTCTCGAGTAACTGGAATTATAGGCATGCACCACCATGCCTGGCTAATTTTGTATTTTCAGTAGAGATGGGGTTTCACCACGTTGGTCAGGCTGGCCAAGAACTCCTGGCCTCAGGTGATCCACCCGCCTCGGCCTCCCAAAGTGCTGGGATTACAGGCATGAGCCACCTCACCCAGCCTCAGGTAGTTCTTTATAGCAGTGTGAGAATATGGAGGGTCTTCCATATCAATATATGTAGCTAAAACTTATTAATTGTTCCTGATATATGGCATTCCGATAAGTGAATGTACCATGATTTATCCATTCTACTGTTGAGGAATGTCTGAGTTGTTTACCTTATTTTGTTATTACACATAATGCTTTAATTTTTCTTTTCTTTTTTTTTTTTTTAAAGATCTCCTGGCTGGCCAGTTACAGTGGCTCACACCTGTAATCCCAGCACTTTGGGAGGCTGAGGCAGGCGGATCATGAGGTCAGGAGATCAAGACCATCCTGGCTAACACGGTGAAACCCCATCTCTACTAAAAATACAAAAAAAAAAAAAAAAAAAACCCATTAGCTGGGCATGGTGGCAGGCGCCTGTAGTCCCAGCTACTTGGGAGGCTGAGGCTGGACAATGGCATGAACCTAGGAGGCGGAGCTTGCAGTGAGCCGAGATCTCGCCACCGCACTCCAGCCTGGGTGACAGAGCAAGACTCCATCGCAAAAAAAAAAAAAAAAAGAAAAGAAAAAGAAAAAAGGAAAAAAAAAGATCTCCTGGTGCAAGTGCACAAGCATTTATCTGTGGTGTGTAGCTAGAAACAGAATTGCTGGGTCTTAGAAACTGAACGTCTTCAATTTTCCCAGGTAATGACAAACTGTTTTCCAACGTGGTTGTAACAATTTACACTCTCATTCCAGGATATATTTCCTGTTGTTCCATACCGTTGCCTAACATTTAGTACTAAGGCTATTTTTTTGCCGATTTGATAGTTGTAAATTGTATCTCATTATTATTCTTATTATTTAGTTAGAGTTGCTCTCTGTCACCGAGGTTGGAGTGCAGTGTTGCTTTCATAACTCACTGTAACCTTGAATTCCTGGGCTCAAGCGATCCTTCTGCCTCAGCCTCCTGAGGAGCTGGGATTACAGGTGCGCACTGCCATGGCTGCCTAATTCTTTTTGGTAGAGACAGTGGTCTCGCTACATTTCCCAGGCTGGTCTCCAACTCCTGGCCTCAAGCAATCCTCCCACCTCAGCCTCCCAAAGTGCTGGGATTATAGGCATGAGCCACTGTACTTGGCCAATGATTTTTAATTTACATTTATCTGATTACTACTTAGGTTGGGCATCTTTTTTATATGTTTGTTAGTCTTTGGATTTCCTTTTTTTCTGAAGGATATAACCATGTCTTTCCATTTTCCCATTGCGTTGTCTTTTTATTGATTGTACTTCTTTCTGTATTCTAGATAATTTTTAGTCTCTTAATGTTATCTTTTCATGAACAGATGTTCTTTAATGTGAATGTAATAGAATGTCTAAATCTTAGCACTATTGACATTTTGGCTGGAAAATTCCTTGTTTTTTTTTTTGTGTATGCGTGTTTGTGTGTGTGTTAGGGGCTGTCCTGTTACTGTAGGAGGTTTGCCAGCATCCCTGGCCTCTGTCCATTAGATACCAATAGCACCTTTCTGTCCAAATTATGATAACCAAAAATGTCTCCAGACATTGCCAAAGTTGCCCTGGGGAGCATCATTGCCTTTCTGCCTCTTGTTTAAGAAATCCTCCACTATTCTGGCGGGGCGTGGTGGCTCACTCCTGTAATCCCAGCACGTTGGCAGACTGAGGTGGGCAGATCACTGGAGGTCAGGAGTTCGAGAACAGCCTGGCCAAGGTGAAACCCGTCTCTACTAAAAATACAAAAATTAGTTGGGCATGGTGGCACATGCCTGTCATCCCAACTACTCAGGAGGCTGAGGCAGGAGAATTGCTTGAACCTGGGAGGTGGAGGGTGCAGTGAGCCGAGATTGCGTCACTGCACTCCACCCTCTAACCTGGGTGACAGAGCAAGATGATGTCTAAAAAAAAAAAAAAAAAAGAGAGAGAGGCCGGGCGTGGTGGCTCAAGCCTGTAATCCCAGCACTTTGGGAGGCCGAGACGGGCGGATCATGAGGTCAGGAGATCGAGACCATCCTGGCTAATATGGTGAAACCCCGTCTCTACTAAAAAATACAAAAAACTAGCCGGGCGAAGTGGCGGGTGCCTGTAGTCCCAGCTACTCGGGAGGCTGAGGCAGGAGAATGGCATGAACCCGAGAGGAGGAGCTTGCAGTGAGCTGAGATCCGGCCACTGCACTCCAGCCTGGGTGACAGAGCAAGACTCCGTCTCAAAAAAAAAAAAAAAAAAAAAAAAGAGAGAAAGAAAAAGAAATCCTCCACTATTCTGAGGTCATGAAAATATTCTCTTTTATTATCTTCTAAAAGATTTATGTTATTTTTCCCTTTTCATATTTGGATTTCTGATTCACCTGGAACTGAATTTTGTATATGGTGAAAAGTAGAGTTCGTTTGTTTTTTTTTTCTGTATAGATCCTCAATGTCCTAGTGTTATTTATTGCACTTATCCATCCACAATTCCCCCTCTCTTATATATCAAGTGGCGTGGAGGCAGGTGTGTATTTCTGGGCTCTCTATTAGTTTTCAGTGCTCTATTTTTCTGACCTTGCTCCAATATCACACTGCTTTAATCATTATTGAGTGTTAAAGAGGCTGGATCTGGAAAGGAAGTCTTTTTTTTTTTTTTTTTTTGGTCTTGGCTATTCCTGGTCTTTTGTACTTTCATTTACATTTTAGAATAAGCTTGTCAAATTCTTCACAAAATCTGTTGGGGTTTTGGCTGAGATTGCATTGAATCTGTAGATCAATTTAAGGAGAACTGACATTTTTATAAATGTGAGTCTTACATTGCATGAACACAGTGCTCTGTTTATTTTAGTATTCTTTAAATCTTTTAATAAAGTTTTATTATTTTTTTCCTCAGAGAGCTCTGGCACATCTTTTGTTTGTTTTATTACTCTGTACTTCATATATTTGATCCTATTATAAAGTATCTCTCTCTCTCTCTTTTTTTTTTGGACGGAGTCTCACTCTTGTCATCCAGGCTGGAGTGCAATGGTGTGATCTCGGCTCACTGCAACCGCTGCCTCCCAGATTCAAGTGATTCTCCTGCCTCAGCCACCCAGGCAGCTGGGATTACAGGCGTGTGCCACCGTGCCTGGCTAATTTTTGTATTTTTAGTAGAGACAGGGTTTAACATGTTGGCCAGGCTGGTCTCGAACTCCTGACCTCAGGTGAACCACCTGCCTTGGCCTCCCAAAATGCTGGGATTACAGGCGTGAGTCACCGCGTTAGGCCAAGTATATCGCTTTTAAATTATGATTTCTATTGGTAGTTGATATATAGAAATGCACTTGATTTTCATTTATTCATTTTATATCTAATGTGCTTGCTTGTCTGGGCATGGTGGCTCACGGAGATGAAGTTTCACTCTGTCGCCCAGGCTGGAGTGCAATGGCACAATCTCACCTCACTGCAACACCCCCCTCGCAGGTTCAAGCAATTCTCCTGCCTCAGTCTCCCGAGTAGCTGGGACTACAGGTGCATGCCACCAAGCCTGATTTAAATTTTTGTATTTTTAGTAGAGATGAGGGTTCACCATGTTGGTCAGGCTGGTCTCGAACTCCTGACCTCAGGTGATCCACCTGCCTTAGCTTCCCAAAGTGCTGGAATTACAGGTGTGAGGCACTGTGCCTGGCCTCTTCCATTCCAATTCTTATGCTTGCTCTTGCCTTACTGTGATGGCTTCCAACACAATTTTGAAAATCAGCCATCCTTGTCTCAAATCTTAAGGGAAATGCTTTTTTAAATATATCATGCTTGCTAAGAGTTTTTCTTTCTTAAAATCATAAACGAATGTTCAGTTTTGACAAGGGCTTTTTTCCTTACTCTATTAATGTGGTAAATTTCATTACTTGGTTTTCTTTTCTTTTTTCATAACTTTTCTCTTTTTTCTACTTTCCTTTTTTTTCTTTTTTTGAGTTAGAGTTTCGCTCTCGTTGCCCAGGCTGGAGTGCAAAGGCGTGATATTGGCTCACCGCAACCTCCGCCTCCCAGATTCAAGTGATTCTCCTGCCTCAGCCTCCTGAGTAGCTGGGATTACAGGCATGCACCACCACGCCCAGCTAATTTTGTATTTTTAGTAGAGATGGGGTTTCTCCATGTTGGTCAGACTGGTCTCGAACTCCTGACCTCAGGTGATCCACCCGCCTTGGCCTCCCAAAGTGCTAGGATTACAGGCATGAGCCACCGTGCCCGGCTACTTTACTTTTTAAACTGTTTTTTAGATTCAGGGTCTTGCTATGTTGACCAGGCTGGTCTTGAACTCCTGGCCTCAAGCAACCCTCCCACCTCAGACTCCCAAAGTGCTAGGATTATAGGCATGAGCCAATGCACCCAGCTATAATTTTTCATTACAAAAAATTTTCAATGTATATGAAAGGTGAAAGAACAGTACAATCAGCACACACATACCTAGTTACAACAATTGTTAACATGTTACTATTTTTGCTTTGTCTATCTACCTTTTTTTTTTTTTTTTTTTCTGAATTTTAGAGACAAGGTCTCACACTGTTGCCCAGGCTGGAGTACAGTGGTGAAATCATAACTCACTGCAGCCTCAAACTCCTGGGTTCAAGGAGTGATCCTCTCACCCCAGCCTCCGAAGTAGCTGGGACTACAGGTGCATGACACTGTGCCTAGCTATTTTAAAATATTTTGTAGAGACAGGGTTTCACTGTTATCCAGGCTGGCTTCAAACTCCTGGCCTGAAGCAATCACTCCTATCTCAGCCTCTCAAAAGACTGAGGTAATTGATGCGAGCCACCATGCCTGGCATCTGCCTGTTTATCTGTCAGTCAATCATCTATCTTATATATACACACATACATATATACATTGTATATATATTTGGGGATGGAGTCTTGCCTTGTCACCCAGGTTGGGGTGCAATGGCACGATCTCAGCTCACTGCAACCTCCGCCTCCTGGGTTCAAGCAATTCTCCTGCCTCAGCCTCCTGAGTAACTGGGATTATGGGCACCTGCCACCACACTTGGCTAATTTTTGTATTTTTAGTAGAGACGGGGTTTCACCCTGTTGGCCAGGCTGGTCTCATACTCCTGACCTCAGGTGATCCACCCACGTCGACCTCCCAGAATGCTGGGATTACAGGCATGAGCCACTGAGCTGGCCATATGTATATTTAAAACATTTGAAAGTATATATGTGTGTGTGTGTGTGTGTGTGTGTGTGTGTATGTTTTTATGAAACTATTTGAAAGTATGTGTGTGTGTGTGTATGTATATATATATATCCTTTTACCTTCTCCCATACACCACAATGGCCTTAGAACACTTGAACACCAATCGCCCACCTTCTGACTTCTGTGCTATGGGGCTGTGTATTTTATTCTGTCTTGGTTTTTTCCATCAAGGTTTCATTATGCACAGACAAAGGAGGAGCTCAGTCCTTGTGGCAGCCGCTCTCCTCATGAAAACTGGGGCCCTGCTCAGTCCTTTCCACTCCCTCTTGGTAAGGATGTATGTCCCCACCCTTTTCTTGATGAATGTGAGGGCCAGATCTCCTGTGGATATTTTGAACTGCTCTGTGGGCAAGTTGCTCGCTTGTTTCAGGTGAAGCCCACACTTCTCAGATCATGCCCTGCAGGAACCTGCTGTGCCTCGTGCAATGCCTGCCAGGGGGCTGTGCTTTGTCTTGTTCGCCCTCTTGGTCATCTTATGACCCTTGCTGAGGCCCACAGTCCGGAGTACCAAGCCACAGCTGGGCCTACACTGTGGCCCTGGGGGTCCAGATGGCAGTGGACAACCTCTTGTTAGCTTCTTAGATGTTAGCTGTAGATTTTGTTTAGTTTTATGTAGTCAGTAGCAGATCAGATAAAATACAGAGTTCACATGTGATTCACTCCTTCCTTTATCTCATTCCTTCCATCTGAGATTACGTTCCTTCTGCCTGAAATAAATACTTTGGAGTTTCCTTTTCTTAGGGTCTTTGGTAGCAAATGATTTTAGGTTTTATTTGTTTGATATTCCTCCTCCTCCTCTCCTCCTCTTCCTCCTTCTTCTCCCTTGTTCTTTATAGATATTTTCTGTGGGTATAGAGTTCTAGGTTGATGGTAATTTCCTCAGCACATTGAAGGTATTATTCCATCATCATCTTACTTTTATTGTTGCTCTTGAGAAATCAGCTGTCAGTCGAATTTTTGCAGGCTGAAGTTTTCTGACTCTTTTCTCTGTTTTTTTTTTTTTTTTTTCTTTCTTTCTTTTTTCTTTTTTTTGAGACAGAGTTTTGCTCTTGTTGCCCAGGCTGGAGTGCAATGGCATGAATCTTGGCTCACTGCAACCTCTGCCTCCTGGGTTCAAGCAATTCTTCTGCTTCAGCCTCCCAAGTAGCTGGGATTACAGGCACCTGCTACCACACCCAGCTAATTTTTTGTATTTTTAGTAGAGATGGGGTTTTGCCATGTTGTGCAGGCTGGTCTCGAACTCCTGACCTCAAGCAATCTACCTGCCTCAGCCTCCCAAAGTGTTGGGATTATAGGTGTGAGCCACTGCGCCCAGCCTCTTTTTTTTGTTTCTAAGATCTAGTCTCTGTCTTCAGTGCTCTGCAATTTTCTTATAGTGTGTTGAAATGTGGATTTCCTTTTATTTCTGTCAAGAAGTTATTGAGGTTCTTGAATCTGGGTATCTTTTTATTTTCCATTTATTTTCTTTCTTTCCCTTCCTCTCTCTCTTTCTCCCTTCTTTCTCCCCTTCCCTCCCCTGCCCTCCCCTTTCTTTTTCTTTTTTTTTTTTTTGACAGGGCCTTGCTGTATTACCTAGGCTGTAGTGCAGTGGTGCACTCACAACTCACTGCAACCTCCACCTCCAGGCCTTAAGCAATCCTCCTGCCTCAGCCTCCTGAGTAGCTGGGACTACAGGCATGCACCACTACACTTGGCTAATTTTTGTGGTTTTGCAGACACTAGGTCTCACTATGTTGCCTAGGCTGGTCTCAAACTCCTGGCCTCAAGCAGTCCTCCTGCCTTGGCCTCCCAAAGTGCTGGGATTACAGGTGTGAGCCCATAATCCCAGCAGTGGGATTACAGATAAAGTGCCCGGCTCATTTTCCATTTCTTTTTATCACTATGCTGTCATCTGCATCATTTCTTTGGCTCTGTCTTCTCTGTTTTTTTCACCCCTTCTTCCTCTGAACTGCCTTCTCTTTTCAGTTGTGTCTCACCTGCTATTAAATCTGTCCACTGAATTTTAAATTTTTATTAGTACATTTTTCATCTCCAGAATTCTATTTATTGTTTTAAAAACTGCTTGGTCATGAGGCCGGGTGCAGTGGCTCACGCCTGTAATCCTAGCACTTTGGGAGGCCGAAGCGGGCAGATCATGAGGTCAGGAGATCAAGACCATTCTGGCTAACACAGTGAAACCCCATCTCTACTAAAAATACAAAAAATTAGCCTGGTGTAGTCCCAGCTACTCGGGAGGCTGAGGCAGGAGAATGGCATGAACCTGGGAGGCAGAGCTTGCAGTGAGCTGAGATTGCACCACTGCACTCCAGCCTGGGTGACAGAGTGAGACTCCATCTCAAAAAACAAACAAACAAACAACAAAAAAAAAACTTGTTTAGTAATTTGTATATTCTTTTATTATTAATTCAATCTTTCTTTCTTTCTTTTTTTTTTTTTTTTTTTTTGAGATGAAGTCTTGCTCTGTCACCCAGGCTGGAGTGCAGTGGCACCATCTGGGCTCACTGCAACCTCTACAGTCCCAGGATCAAGTGATTCTCCTGCCTCAGCCTCCTGAGTAGCTGGAACTACAGGTGTGCGCCACCACGCCCAGCTAATTTTTGTATTTTTAGTAGAGACAGAGTTTCACCATGTTGGCCAGGATGCTCTCGATCTCTTGACCTCATGATCTGCCCACCTTGACCTCCCAAAGTGTTGGGATTACAGGTGTGAGCCGCCACACCTGGCTCCATTTTTATTTCTTAAAAGCTCTGAAATAGTAATTTTATGTCATGTTTCTGATAATTTCTAAATCTATAGTCTTTGTAGGTCTGATTCTGCTGTCTATATTTTTCTTTTGCTCATGGTGCCTAGTTTGTTTCGGTTTTGTGATTTTTGATTCTGTGCTTATAATTTCTTAAAACTTTATATGTGGGAATTTTTTGAGGCCTGAGATAAAGGTGAATTCTTCTAGAGAGAATTGCATTTGCTTCTTCTAGCACTTTAGATACTTAGGACCACTTTATTTTATTTATTTATTTATTTTTGAGATGGAGTTTCACTTTTGTCACCCAGGCTGGAGTGCAAATGGTGCGATCTCAGTTCACTGCAACCTCCATCTTTTGGGTTTAAGCGATTCTCTTGCCTCAGCCTCCTGAGTAGCTGGAATTACAGGTGCCTGACACCAAGCCCAGCTAATTCTTGCATTTTTAGTAGAGATGGGGTTTTGCCATGTTGGCCAGGTTGGTCTCAAATTGCTGACATCAGGTGATCCACTTGCCAGGTGATCCACTTGCCTCGGCCTCCCAAAGTGCTGGGATTATAGGCCTGAGCTACACCTGACCTTTAGGACCACTTTAAATTAAATTTTCTGCTGGAGGCTTTTCAGATGATTTGACCTTGTGAAACTAAGCTGCACATTGTTAGGACTAGCTTTTATATATTTTTCAGGAGTTCTTTTTCACTTTTTTTTTTTTTTTGAGATGGAGTCTTCCTCTGTTGCCCAGGCTGGAATGCAGTGACACAATCTCAGCTCACTACAAGCTCCGACTCCCGGGTTCATGCCATTCTCCTGCCTCAACCTCCCAAGTAGCTGGGGCTACAGGCACCTGCCACTATGCCTGGCTAATTTTTTGTGTTTTTGTAGAGACGGGGGTTTCACTGTGTTCACCAGGATGGTCTCGATCTCCCGACCTCGTGATCCGCCCGCCTTGGCCTCCCAAAGTGCTGGGATTACAGGTGTGAGCCACTGCGCCTGGCCCTTTTTCACTTTTTTTTTTTTTTTTTTTTTTTTTTTTGAGACGGAGTCTCGCTCTGTCGCCCAGGCTGGAGTGCAGTGGCCTGATCTCAGCTCACTGCAAGCTCCGCCTCCCGGGTTCACGCCATTCTCCTGCCTCAGCCTCCCGAGTAGCTGGGACTACAGGCGCCTGCCACCTCGCCCGGCTAGTTTTTTGTAGTTTTAGTAGAGACGGGGTTTCACTGTGTTCACCAGGATGGTCTCGATCTCCTGACCTCGTGATCCACCCGTCTCGGCCTCCCAAAGTGCTGGGATTACAGGCTTGAGCCACCGCGCCCGGCCGGTCTTTTTCACTTTTATGTAGTACCAAGAACCAAGGCCATTTTGGCTATAACCCCTCCAGGCGGAGTGGTCAGATTTATTTCTAGTTTAGCCTAACAGTAAGGGTATAGCTTTAGGGTCTCACCTATATGAGAGAATATCCAATTAGAATCTCCATCTTGAGCAGACCTTGAGTTCTGTCTTCTGTCCCTGGAGCTCCTTAAGGTCTTGAAAACTGAAAGCTAACTGGTTTGGCAATTGCTTTATTTATCTCTCTGGGTATCTGTTGTCACATGGTTTGGCTGAATATTCCTTACTTTCATTCATTTATTTAGAAGAAGATATTTTTAGTATTTGATCCAGAATTTTTAGTTGTTTTCAGCAGGAGGATCAGTTAGGGCGCTTGGGTCAATTACACCATCTGAGGGGGACGTCTGGTTCCCCCTCACTTATTTTTCAGTAATATCCTTAAAGTTTCTTTAGAAAATTCTCAGGTCTATATGTGCATTGGTTCCCAAACCTTTGTACATATTTTTATATTATTGTTTTCTTTCAATACCATGTCCTTTAAGTATGACACATACACAGTGAATTTTAGCATGTGAAACTGATATATATTTGGCTGATGAAGAATTACATAATGTTAGGCAGAGAAAAAGATTTCAAGGGCAGCTGAGGTCTGCAATGTTCATGAAGTTTTGGATTTTTCTTTTTTTTTGTGCCTCTTGTTTTCTCTTATGTTTTAAACTTTAATTTTGAAATACTCTTAAATAGCCCTGTTAATTTTCCTCGTTAACATTTCTGGTAAACAGAACGTTTTAATGTTTATCAAAGGAACGTTTTTAAGGACAGCGTGATCACATTGGATAGTCTCCATTTTCAGCAAGTCTGGCTTTGAAGCGCATAACAGAAACATTTTGAACATCTGATTCTCCACATTTCACCAGAGACTAGGCTTTATTTTCTGTGAATGCACCAATTATGGCAGCAAGAGTCAAGAAAACACAGCAAAGAGGAGAGAAGAGGAACTCAACCCCCTCCCTCCCATTTCTCAGCTTGAAAGGGCTTTTCTTTTTCTCAGTTTTTTCTATTTCCTAAAGCCTTCTCTGACCAGCCTAGGAGAAGCCATCTTCCCTCCCCCGAAAGCAAATGAGATTCTGCTCTTCTCACTCTCAGTAGCATCCTCCCACGGGACCCCCTCAAGCTTTATGTCTTCTCCTATATCACTTTCTCTCTCCTGCCTCTCTGGCCTCTCCTCACCTCCTTTGCTTTTTTTTATTTTTGCCATTAAAAAAAATTTTTTTTTGAAAGAGTCTTGCTCTGTTGCCCAGGCTGGAGTGCAGCGGCATGATCTCGGCTTACTGCAACCTCCGCCTCTCAGGTTCAAGCGATTCTTGTGACTCAGCCACCCAAGCAGCTGGGATTACAGGAGCGTGCCACCACGTCCAGCTAATTTTTGTATTTGTATTTGTGTTTATTTAATTTGTTTATTTATTTTCAGATGGAGTCTCGCTCTGTCACTCACGCTGGGGTGCAGTGGCATAATCTCAGCTCACTGCAGCCTCTGCCTCCTGGGTTCAAGCGATTCTCTGGCCTCAGCCTCCTGAGCAGCTGGGACTACAGGCACATGCCACTACACCTGGCTAATTTTATTTTTTGTAGAGATGAGGTTTTGCCATCCTGCCCATGCTGGTCTCAAACTCCTGGGCTCAAGTGATCCTCCTGCCTTGGCCTCCCAAAGTGCTGGGATTATAGGTGTGAGCCACCGTGCCTGGCTTCTTTCACCTTCTTAAAGGCCAGTGCTCCTCCAGGCTGTATGAGAGGCCCTTTTCTCTTCTCCTTCCAAACACTCATCCCCACCAGTGGCTCATGTTGGTGACTTACGCTGATGACTCACAAAGATTATCTCTAGGTCAGCCTCCTCAGGAGCTCCAGACCTCTGTCTCCAACTGCCTACTGGACACCTCCACCTGGATGTCCCACAGGCTTCTTAACCCAATGTGTCCTGAGCTTATTTGCTACCCAACTCCCCATCCTCATTAATATCTGCTTTTCTTCCTGCTTCTGTTCAAGTCAGAACCTGGGAATCATCCTAGATCCTTCCTTTCCCTATTTCCTCATCTCATTCTTCCTCTAAGGCTGACTAGTTCTTTCTTCATAGACGGATACTCATTATCCGTTCCGTTACAAATGCCACTGCCCCTTCCAGGCCCTCCCCTTTTCTGCCCAGGCCACTGTATTTGCATTTTAACTGGTCTCCCTGCCTCCGGTAACATCCTTCTCTAATCCATCCTCTGTACTACCTCCAGGGGACTTCCAGAGTGACTGTTCTAGAATGCAAATCTGATGGTATCTTTCCCTTGATCAAAACGCCTCACTGGTTGAAAAGGAAGGAATTAGAATTTTTCAGGGTGGCTGCCATGTTCCTCCCACCCCTATCTTGGCACACTCCTCTCCTGTACCCAGCCACACCTACCCCGTGTTCCAGCGGAGTGAGTTGCTCACAGTTCCCAAAGGCCCCAGGCTCTTGCGCACAGACCTCTTTTGCTGGGAGTGGACTTCCTCTTGCTGCCGCCCACTTAGCCAGGTCATTTCGGCTTCACGCTCAGCCCAAACATCACCTCCTCTGGAAAGCCTCCTTTGAATCCCGCTCCTCTCCCTTCCCCGGTCTGAAAAAGTGCCCTCCTCTGAGCACATTATGTTTTGGGGCATTTTTGCCAGTAGAAGGAAGCTCAGTCTCCTGGGCTTTGAGCTCCTTGCGGGGAGGAGCCTCTACCAGTCCCTTCTGGGCTCTCAGGCACCTCACATGGTGCTGACACAACAGGTACTTGACCCCAAGTAGTTCTGTTGATGAGCGAGGTGATCTTGGGTAAATCATTTAACCTCCTTACATTTTAGATATAAATGTACTCTACCTCCCACCGGATTCAATAAGATAGAGTGTATAAAAATACTTTGGAGACTGCATTTCATTGCTTTTCAAATGTAAGGACTTCTTATTACCATGGATGTGCAGCTTCAATTAGTGTGCTTTAGAAAAATGTACTGTGTTCATTTCCCCCTCCTTCTCCGGGGCCTTCTCCGCTCTACCAAAT
Organism: Macaca mulatta; assembly: GCF_049350105.2. NCBI lineage: Eukaryota > Metazoa > Chordata > Mammalia > Primates > Cercopithecidae > Macaca > Macaca mulatta. The sequence goes on from NC_133421.1 coordinate 63,303,547, forward strand.
GCCCTCTGCCTCCTTCCTTTTCCATCTGGCTGTTTTCTTCTTTTCCACCTACAAATCCGTTCTCAGCTCACCCATTCTAAAAACAAGTCTTCCTCCCATCCCTCCTCCCTCTCGAGCCACAGTCCTTCCTTTCTTCCCCACATTGCTGCCAAAGCCCTTCAAAGAGTGTTTTACTGGCGGCTTCCGGATCTCACCACCCACTTCTTTCTTCATCGGCACAATCTGGATCCGCCCTCAGCACGTCACAGTCAGTGGATCCTCTGAGAATTCCTGTGACCTCCTATTGCTGCTGGATTGCAGGCTCTTCTCGGGCTTGACCTCGGAAGCATCTGGCCCTGCTGAAATGCTCCTCCTTGGCCATAGGGATCCTGAACTTTCCCCATTTTCCTTTTCTCTCTCCAACAGTTGCTTGTTCTCTTCCCGTAAGTGTTGGCATCCTTGAGACTCTTGCCCTTTGGCCTCTTGTTTTCTCTCCTTCCTGCTTCGTGATCTCACCCACTCCCAGGACTGCCATCAGGCCCTCTTTGCAGATGTCTTCCCAGACTGCTGTTTAGCACTGATCTCCTAAGCTGTTGCTCCATGTGTCCAGCTACTGGCTAGACAGATACATTTGATGGTCCTGCTGGCGCCTGAAACTCAAAATGTCCAAAATGAAAATCATCCATGGCTGGGCACCATGGCACACGCCTGTAATCCTGGCCCTCTGAGAGGCTAAGGCAGGCGGATCACTTGGGGCCAGGAGTTCAAGACCAGCCTGGCCCACGTGGTGAAACCTCATCTGTACTAAAAATACAAAAAAATTAGCTGGGCGTGGTGATGCATGCCTGTAGTCCCAGCTACTCGGGAGGCTGAGGCATGAGAATTGCTTGAACCCAAGAGGCGGAGGCTGCAGTGAGCCAAGATCATGCCATGGCACTCCAGCCTGGTCAAGAGTGAGACTCCATCTCAAAAAAAAAAAAAAGGAAAATCATCCTCATACTGTCTTTCCCACTGACCCACTTCAGTTCCCATTTGTCTTATTTATATTAATGGTGTCCTCATTCTCCCAATCATCTAGATTCCTTGCTCTTGATTTCCTCCCACATCAAGTCACTTGCCAAGTCCTATAGATCCTCTTACAGAAGTATCTGTGGTTTCCCCACCTTGGTGTTTGGAGTGCCCTACAGAAAGACCTTCATTACCTCTATCTAAACCATCTCCATAGCCTTACACGTTTGACTTTCATAATTTTTTTCTACTTCCTTCCCTTCCCTCACCCTCCTCCCTCTTTTTCTCTCTCTCCCTTCCTTTTCTCTCTTTCTCTCTCCTTTTCAATAAATATTTATTGAGCACCTACTATGTGCCAGGCACTGGAAAAATAAAAAGTTAATGCAGTTCAGTCCCATTCCCAAGATTTTGAAAGCCAGCAGAGTGCTTACTTCAAGAGCCCCACATTCCAGTGGCAGCCTTAGAGAAGTAAACCACAATCGCAATAGGGTGCAATTGCACTTAGGGCCTTCCAGCTGATCTCCTGGCCCCCATTTCTTCCTCCTTCCCAATCATGGTGTTATTAATCTGTGTTAGATTAATACTCCTCAGGTCTTGTGACAATTCCGCCAGTCCCCTTCATTGGCTGTCCATTGCTATGTGTAAGTCCTCAGTATGTTTTTATGGGTTTTTAAAAATTTCCCCAACCTGCTTCTCTACATGCATCTCCAGGGTTCTCCTCTCCTGCCCTCTACCACCCAGCCTTCACTGGGAATTCTCTGAAAATGCCTTGTTCCTACCCCTGTGCCTTTCTTCTTTTGATTCCCTCCCCCATCACTCTGGCTGTAAAAATTCTAGTTATCGCCGGGGGCGGTGGCTCACGCCTGTAATCCCAGCACTTTGGGAGGCCGAGTTGGGCCGATCACTTGAGGTCAGGAGTTTGAGATCAGCCTGACCAACATGGTGAAACCTCATCTCTACTAAAAATACAAAAATTAGCTGGGCATCGTGGCACATGCCTGTAATCCTAGCTACTGGGTAGGCTGAGGAAGGAGAATGGCTGGAACCTGAGGGGTGGAGGTTGCAGTGAGCCGAGATTGCGCCACTGCACTCTAGCCTGGGTGACAGAGTGAGACTCCATCTAAAAAAAAAAAAAAATCCTAACCATGGGTTTATTTTGAGCCCTGACTCCAGCAGGTATAACTCTTTCCTCCAGCAGTGCTTCCAATCCCCTCGGCATTCTCACTGTGGCACAAAACGAATGATTCAACCAGCAAACCATCTGCTGGAGTCACAGAGAGCTGTAGCAACTCCTAGCTTTGTGGGGTTAACAAGCAAACCCTGAGAGCCATCTCCATCAGCAACAAGGGTCTCGTGTTAGGGGCAGACATCCCTGAGCAGTCAGGGGAAACCTGGCACTTATCCAAGAGCACAAATAGGACCAAAGCTCCCCACACGCCAAAGGCCCATCACCAGCATCACCGCGAGGAGGCACTGCAGAGTAGAACCCATCGTGTGGCCTCTAGAGTCCATAGTACATGGCTGGGTAGAGCAAACTGCCCACAGTTCTGGGGCATATTCTACATCTCACATCCCACCAGCTCCTCCCCTATGCTTTCCTGATTTTCTCATCACACGTTGATGCTACTGCTTTTTAGTATTGCCCCTCATGACATCTGCTGTGGTATTTGGTATCTTTTGCCTAGGAGATCTACTTTTTTTTTTTTATTTTCTTAGATGGAGCCTCTGTCTGTTGCCCAGGCTGGAGTGCAGTGGCGTGATCTCGACTCACTGCAGCCTCTGCCTTCCGAGTTCCAGTGATTCTCCTGCCTCCACCTCCCAGGTGGCTGGGATTACGGTCGTGCGCCACCATGCCCAGCTAATTTTTGTATTTTTACTAGAGACGGGGTTTCACCATGTTGGCCAGGCTGGTCTCTAACTCCTGACCTCAGGTGATCTGCCTGCTTCAGCCTCCCAAAATGCTGGGATTACAGGCGTGAGTCACCGCCCCCAGCCAAGATCCACTTCTTTGTGTACTTTTATTTTTAGGAGACAGAATCTAGATCTGTCACCCAGGCTGGAGTGCAGTGGCATGATCACAGCTCACTGCAACCTCAACCTCCCCAGTTCAAGCTCTGCCTCAGCCTCCCTAGTAGCTAGGACTACAGGTGCATGCCACCATACCCAGCTAATTTTTAACATTCTTTTTGGTAGAGATGAGGTCTCACTATGTTGCCCAGACTGGTCTTGAACTCCTGGGCTCAAGCGAGCCTCCTGCCTCAGCCTCCCAAAGTGCTAAGATTACAGGCTTGAGCCACCACGCCTGGCTCTTTGTGTACTTTGTCTCATCCACCCTAACAACTAAACTCCCAAGCTTGTTAGGACAATGATCACAAGCCCTGGAGCATGGGAGAAGGAGATTACTAAGTATCCGTGGACTCCAATGCAGGGAGGTTTCTTCCATGGCAGGATAGGGCAGGAACCACAGCCTAGTCTTGGTACTTTCCAGGGTGCCTCTCAGGGTGGCTTACACACACACACACACTCACACACACTCTCTATCTCTCTAAGAAATGCTGTTGATTGATAGGTTTAGCCTCTGAAGGGAGTATCTTCTCTTCCATAATATTCCAGCACAGAATGGAATTTTGAACCAAATGGGAATCTGAGCTACAAGAATCTAATCAAAATTTTAAAACCTGAGTGTTAGGTTCTTGGCACATCTGAAAGCACCTAGCTTAATGTCTGAGATGTAGGTATGGTCAGTAAATGTGAATCTTATCTCTCTCACACACACACACACACACACACACACACACACACACACACACACCAGCGAACCATGTAACAGGTTCTGAGACAGCACAGCCGGTTACATCTGGTTTCCAGCAGGTCTTTTTCTTTCCTTCTTTCTTTCCTTCCTTCCCTCTCTCCCTCCCTCCCTCCCTCCATCCCTCCCTCCTTCCTTCTTTCTTTTCCTTTCCTTTTCTTTTCTTTTCTCTTTTCTTTTCTTTTCTTTTCTTTTCTTTTCTTTTCTTTTCTTTTCTTTTCTGTTCTGTTCTGTTCTGTTCTGTTCTTTTCTTTTTGACAGAGTTTCGCCCTTGTTGCCCAGGCTGGAGTGCAATGGCACGATCGCAGCTCACTGCAACCTCTGCCTCCCGGGTTCAAGCAATTCTCTTGCCTCAACCTCCCGAGTAGGTGGAATTACAGGCATGTGCTGCCACGCCTGGCTAATTTTGTATTTTTAGTAGAGATGGGGTTTCTCCATGTTGGTCAGGCTGGTCTTGAACTCCCGACCTCAGGTGATCTGCCCGCCTTAAGTGCTGGGATTACAGGCGTGAGCAGGTTTTCTTTATGGATCCATTGATGTTACTTAGGGGTAACATGTAGAAAACTTGTTCCACGGGGCAAGGTGAGCAGATCCTTGTGATTAAGGGGCTGCCCAATGGGCATTCCTGGACTCAGCAGACAATGACTATGTCCCCCGCAATGTTATGCTAAAATGCCACAAGACATCCAAAGAAATGCTTTCTTCCTATGGGGGCAATGCAAATATTGCCATTTTCCTGTTTGAAAGAACAACAGGACATTTTCTTGGTAATCTCTCACCAAAAGTTATTATTTTGAGGGGGTTAAGAATGTCTTTATCTTTTAGAGATATATGTTGAACTATTTATGGGTGAAATGACATGATATCTAATGTTCATTAAAAATGACTTAATTGGCCATGCAAGGTGGCTCATGCCTATGATCCCAGCACTTTGGGAGGCCAAGGCAGGTGGATCACCTGAGGTCAGGAGTTTGAGACCAGCCTGGTCAACATGGTGAAACCCTGTCTCTACTAAAAAAAAATACAAAAAGTAGGCTGGGCGCGGTGGCTTATGCTTGTAATCCCAGCACTTAGGCAGGCTGAGGAGGGCGGGTCACCTGAGGTCAGGAGTTTGAGACCAGCCTGGCTAACATGGTGAAACCCCGTCTCTGCTAAAAATACAAAAATTAGCCAGGTGTGGTTGTGGGCGCCTATAATCCCAGCTATTCTGCAGGCCAAGGCAGGAGAATTGCTTGAACCCAGGAGGCAGAGGTTGCAGTGAGCAGAGATCACCTCATTGCACTCCAGCCTGGGCAACAAAAGTGAAACTCCGTCTCAAAAAAAAAGAAAAAAAAAATTAGGGAAAAGGAGGAGATGCAACAAGAGTGGCCCTGTGTTGATGGTTATTGTAACTTGGTGGCAGATATGTAGTGATTCATGGTACTAGTTTGTGGAACTTTTGTGTATATTAGAAATTTGCCATAACAGAATTTTTTTTTGTTGTTAGAGCACAGATTTTAGAGCAGAACAGCCCTGGGTTCAAATTCCCTCTGGGTTCAAATTCCTACTATGTTTTGTCTGGGCGACCTTCCTATTTAAGTCTTCTGAACCCTGTTTCCACATCTGGAAAATGCTCATAAGAATAATTCTCAGCTCACAAATGTGTTGCAAGTATACAAAGCACTTAAGGCATAGCCTGGAACATGATTGGCAATCAATAATCCTATGATAGCTTTATTTGAGCCTAACCATGCTAGCTATATAAACTGTACCAGCTGTGGTTTGAATGTCCCCTCCAAAACTCATGTTGAAATTTAATTGCCATTGTGATGGTTCTAAGAGGTAGGATTATTAAGAGGTGATTAGGTCATGAGGACTCCACCCTTATGAATAGGTTAATGTTGTTACTGCAGAAGTGGGTTTGCTATTGAGAGGGTGGGTTGTTATAAATGCGAATTTGGCCCTCTCTTGCTTGCCTCTTCTTGTGCTCTCTTGCCCATCTGCCTTTCATTATGGGATGAAGCTGCGCAAAGGACCTCACCAGATGCTGGTGCCGTGCTCTTGGACTTCCCAGATGCTGGTGCCATGCTCTTGGACTTCCCAGCCTCCAGAACTGTGAGCTAAGTACATATTTATTCCTAATAAATTTCCCGGCATGTGGTATTCTGTTATAGTAGCATAAAACAGATGAAGACACCAACTTTTGGGATCAACCTGCAATCATGGTTACTGGCAGAAGGCTGGACTGAGGTACAAGTACAAATTATATACTTCAGACTCTTTACTGAAACTCCTGGAGGGCATTTATTTTATTATTATTACCTTATTTACTTTTTAGAGACAGGATCTCACTCTGTCACCCAGGCTGGAAGGCAGTGGCACAATCATGGTTCATTACAGCCTCAACCTTCTGGGCTCAAGTAATCCTTCTGACTTAGCCTCTCAAGTAGCTGGGACTTCAAGTGCATGCCACCATGCCCAGCTAATTTTTAGTTTTTGCAGAGATGGCAGGGGGTCTCTCTATGTTGCTCAGGCAGGTCTTGAACTCCTGGCCTCAAGCAATTCTCTTATCTTGGCCTCCTAGTGCTGGTGTTATAGGTGTTTTGAGCCACCATGCCTGGCCTCTTTTATTATTTTTCAATGTGGAAAGTAGAGATGAGAGAGGACGGGGCAATGGTGGGGTTTGTTCCTGGGTTCACAGCTCTGCTGTCACTGTGAGGGAGCTACAGAGGTGGGGAGGGGCAGACCAGTAAAGCAGATACCTGAAATACAATGTCATTTGCAGGTCCAGCCTCTTTTTTTCCATCCTGGACATTCTTCCATTAGCAGGCAGCCAACACTTCCCAGGCTGTCCTGGGACTCGGGGTTCTGTCTACCTGGGCACAGTTTCAGGCTCCAGCTGGCAAGGCAGCCCCATCACTCTGCAGAGGAGCATGTGCTGGAATAGGAGACAGTGAGATCACAGGAACTCATTAGCATCCCATATTCATTTTCTTTTCCTTTCTAGGCCTTCTCCCCAACCCTCCATCCCACACCCACCTCAGTCATTTTTTTTTTTTTTTTCCTTAGAGTAGCTGGGGGAATCTGTCAAAGCCAGTTCAGGAGCTTGCCTTTTCTGGTGTCTTTTCTAAAGCTACAGCATTCAGCCCTCATCAGATGGGAACCTATCAGCTCAGCAGGCAGATAATTATTCTTTCAAGGGTGGGAGGCCCTACCATGAATGGAAATTCAGGCATTTCTGCAGCTGAGGCCCCAAAGCCCCATCATGGAAGCAGTGTACACACAGCAGACAAGCTTTACCTGGGCAAGTCTGCAGGAAGTGCTGGTCAGTGGAGGTGAGAGGAGTGAGATACAGGATGGATTCGTGTTCCCTTCACCATGAAGCAGTGTGGAACCTGCTGGACCCACTCCTGAAGTCTCTCTTTAGGGACTAGTGCAAGCCAGCCCAGTTTTGGTCTGGCTGAACGGGGCCATCTCCTCCATGAGGATCCAGAACTCAAGATCAGATATTAGAATGCACAGATTTCTCCTCATTTGATGGAGGAAAATTCTAATAACCAGCTGCCAACAGTAGAGCATGCTGCCAGAAAGATAATGAGCTCCCTGTTGTTGGAAGTATTCAAGTAGATGCTGGCTGGCCACCTTCCAAGGATATTGCAAAAAGAAGACCTGACATGAGTGAGAGTTTGCCTCTTATGTCCTCCAAAGTCTCTTGTTGGTTCTCATGGTGTAAAGGGTGAACTTGGAGTCACCATAGGCCCAGGGTTCAAGTCCCGGCTGTACAGCTATCTGGCTAGATGGCCTTGGGCAAGACACTTAATTTCTTTATTAAATGATATAGGTATATTTTATTTTTCTGATAATGGGCGATAATTGTAAAAAAAAACAATTCATTGGCTGGGCGCGGTGGCTCAAGCCTGTAATCCCAGCACTTTGGGAGGCCGAGGCGGGTGGATCATGAGGTCAGGAGATCAAGACCATTCTGGCTAACATGGTGAAACCCCATCTCTACTAAAAATACAAAAAAATTAGCCCGGTGTGGTGGCAGGTGCCTGTAGTCCCAGCTACTTGGGAGGCTGAGGCAGGAGAATGGCATGAACCCAGAGGCGGAGCTTGCAGTGAGCCGAGATTGCACCACGCGCACTCCAGTCTGGGTGACAGAGTGAGACTCCATCTCAAAAAAAAAAAAAAAAACACCAAAAAAACCCAGTTTATTATGGACACTTTCTATCCTAATATGTATAGTTTTAATGCATCTTTTTTAATTTTTAATTTTTGTGGGTACATTTTAAAATTTTGTGGGTATATATATACAGTAGGTGTATATATCAGGTACATGAGATATTTTGATATAGGTATATAATGTGTGATAATCACATCAGGGTAAATGGGATGTCCATCACCTCAAGCATTTATTCTTTGTGTTACAAATAACCCAATTACACTCTTTTAGTTATTTTATTTTTTTATTTTTTGAGACAGGATCTTTCTCTGTCACCCAGGCTAGAAGGCAGCGATGTGATCATGGCTCACTGCAGCCTTGACCTTGCTCAAGCAATCCTCTTACCTCAGCCTCCAGAGTACCTAGGACCACAGGCGCCTATCACCATATCTGGCTAATTTTTGTATTTTTTGTACAGATGAGGTTTCACCATGATGCCCAGGCTGGTCTTGAACTCCCAGATTCAAGCAATCCTCCTGCCTTGGCCTCCCAAAGTGCTGGGATTACAGGTATAAGCCATCGTGCCCAGTCTTCTGTAATTATTTTAAAACATACAGTTAAATTATTATTGACTATAAGTCATCCTGTTGTGCTATCAAATAAGGATCTTATTCATACTTTAACTATTTTTTGTACCCATTAATTATCTCTGATAGGGATAGGAGGCAGGGAAATTCTGGGCAGAAGAGGGCAGGTCCCTGGTGAGGGCCCCATCCTCAAGCCTGGAACTGTGGCCCTAAGTGAGAACATGCATTCCTGTTTTCCTGCTCAAATGTTGCCTTTTATAAAACCACTCATGGCCCGCCCTGCCCCCATCCTCTGTCCATAAACACCCCAGGCTCTGCCAGCAGAGAAGAGGAGAAGAGGAGAAGCAGCGGGATGTCTGAGACTATGGTTGGACGTTAGAGAGAAGCAGCTTGACTTCAGAGGGATGGCTTGACAACATTGCTTCGGAGAGGAGTGCGGTGGGGGATGGCTGGACTCCGGGGAAGGTTATCTTCCCACTCCATCCCCATTTCAGCTCCCCTTCCCACTGAGAGCCACTTTCATTGGCAATAAAATCCCCCGAACTTACCATCTCCAATTTGTTTGTGTGACCTCATTCCTCCTGGATGCCGGACAGGAACTCAGGTGCGGGTGCAAAAGACTGTCACACTGACCCTCCACTGAGCTGTTAACACTTAAGCCGTCTGTGGATGACTAAGCTAAAAGAGCGCTGACTGTAACTCTTTCTGGGGTTTCAGGGGTCATGGGCATCTCCCTAGACACTACCGCGGTACTACACAGAGCTTTGCTTCTGCTGGCACCCAAAAGTGCTCGCCCTGGCTCCTGCACTCACTCACCTGTGCTTCCCCTCCTGCAAGGGGTGGAACAAAGCAGGACTGAGCCAGTGGAGTCTGTCCTTGCTGGCGCCGGTACCCTAGCGGCCAGCTAGTTCTAGTGCCCGTGCACTCCGGTTCCCACCAGTGAAGGGGTCAGGGAAATTTCCTGCTTCATCCTCACTTCCCACCCACCCCTGCCTGCCCTTCCCTGCCTCTGGTAACCCTCTGGCTACTTTTTATCTCCATGAGTTCAATTGTTTTAAAATTTTTAGATCCCACAAATAAGCGTGAACATGTAAAGTTTGTCTTTCCTGGCTTATTTCACTTATCCTTTTTAATAGTTATGTGCCTAAGTCCTTTAAACCAGTGGTCCCCAACCTTTTTAGCACCAGGAACTGATTTTGTGGAAGACAATTCTTCCAAGAACTGGATTGCTGGGGATGGCTTTGGGATGAAACTGTTCCACCTCAGATCATCAGGCATTAGATTCTCATAAGGAGTGTGCAATCTAGATCCCTGGCATGCATAGTTCACAATAGGGTTTGTGCTCCTATAAGAATCCGATGCTGCCACTGATCTGACAGGATGCGGACCTCAGGTGGTAATGCTCCGTTGGCTGCCACTCACCTCCTGCTGTGTGGCTCAGTTCCTAAAAGGCCGTGAACTGGTGCAGGTCTGTGGTCCAGCAGTTGGTGATCTCTGCTTTAAACCATGGCTTCCTCACCTGTAAAATGGAATAATAATGAAATTGTGAAGACTACATAAATATTAAATAATGAAACACATAACATGCTTAGCATTTAGTTAAGCATCTAAAACATGTTGATAGGCTGGGTGCGGTGGCTCACGCCTGTAATCCCAGCACTTTGGGAGGCCGACGCGGGCAGATCAGCTGAGGTTAGGAATTCAAGACCAGCCTGGCCAACGTGGTGAAACCTCACCTCTACCACAAAATACAAAAATTAACCAGGCCTGGTGGTACATGCCTGTAATCCCAGCTACTCAAGAAGCTGAGGCAGGAGAATCGCTTGAACCTGGGAGGTGGAGGTTGCCATGAGCTGAGATCGCATCACTGTATTCCAGCCCGGGTGACAGAGTGAGACCCTGCCTTGGAAAAAAAAAAAAAAAGACAAAAAAAACAAAAATGTGATTGATCATTATTTCAAACCAGCCCTGTCTCATAGAAATATGATGTAAGTTTCAGATGTAATTTAAAATTTTTTTGTAGCCACACTAAAAAAGTAACAAACAATAAACAAGTGAAATTATTATTATTATTTTTTGAGGCAGAGTCTTGCTCTGTCACCCAGGCTGGAGTGCGGTGGCGCAATCTCGGCTCACTGCAACCTCCGCCTCCCAGGTTCAAGCGATTCTCCTGCCTCAGCCTCCTGAGTAACTGGGATTACAGGCATGAGCCACCCCAACTGGCTAATTTCTTGTATTTTTAGTAGAGATGGGGTTTCACCATGTTGGCCAGGCTGGTCTTGAACTCCTGACCTCAGGTGATCCGCCTGCCTCAGCCTCCCAAACTGTTGGGATTACAGGTTTGAGGCACTGTGCCCCACCAAATTAATTTTACTAATTTATTTAACCTAACATACTCAAAACATTATTATTTTAACATGTAATCAGTATAAAAATTAATGAGATATGTTTACAATCTTATTTTTGTACCAAGTTTTAAAACTCTTGTGTTTTTTGCACTTATAGCACATCTCAGTTTAGACTGGCCACATGTTAGGTGCTCAATGGTCACATGTGGCTAGCAGCTACCATATTGAACAGTGCAGCACTAAATCTTCCATCTTCGCTTTCCTTTGATTTACTGTAACTCTGACAGCGTAGTCTGTGTGGTGTTATGATATATATTGGTTTTCATCTATGGTTCTGAAACTGCCATTGCAAAATTATAACTGAGACAGTGAAAGCAATCTGACCTAACCAACTCCATCTTGCTTCTAACCTCCAAGCTGTCCATGTTCAAACCTAAGAATAGGCCAAACTAACTTTGGGAGGAGCTTAAATTTATAGTTTGACTTTGAAACAAAGATGATTAACAGCTCATTCCCCTTAACAAACCCCCTTCTTGCCTCTGGACTAGACTGCCTTTGTAAGACTAACAAATTAGCCGAAAGATTAGAAATTATTGTTTAGGAGTCAGGCAGCTGGAGGCTACAAGATTCTGACCCTCCCCAAATTGCTCCTGGGGATAACATCACTATTGTTAAGACCTAAGATCAGATATATTGCAGATTCTGCACTTGATGGATCAGCTGGCATCACCCAGATCAATAAACTGGCTCATGTGATCTTGTGGACCCCACCCAGGAACTGACTATGGAAGAGGACAGCTTTAACTCCCTATGATTTCATCTCCGACCCAACAAGTCAGCACTTCCAACTCACTGGCCCCTCCACCCACCAAATTATCCTTAAAAACTCTGATCCCTGAATGCTTGGGGAGACTGATTTGAGAAATAATAAAACTCTGGTCTCCCACACAGCCGGCTCTGCGTGAATTACTTTCCCTATTGCAGTACCGGTCTTGACTAATGGGCTCAGTCTAGGCAGCAGGCAAGGTGAACTCGTTGGGCTGTTCCTGGCTCATACTCCCAGAGCCCTTCTTACAGTCTTGTTAGAACGTTAGAACGTTGGGTGTGTTAGGCCTCAGGGGCAGGCCTCTGACCTTCTCCTGTCCTCCTTTCACTTGAATGTTCCCCTAATTTCATGACTGTGAGTCTGAAGACCACAACCCTGGGGGAAGGAAGGCTGATATCATGAGGCTTCCATAAAAACCCAAGAGGCGAGGCTTGGTGGCTCAGCCTCTAATCAGCATTTTGGGAGGCCAAGGCAGGTGGATTGCTTAAGGCCAGGAGTTTGAGACCAGCCTGGGCAACATGGAAAAACTCCATTTCTATGGAAAATACAAAAAAGCAACTGGGCCTGGTGGTGCACGCCTGTAGTCCCAGCCACTCAGGAGGGCTTGAGCCTGGGAGGTAGAAGTTGCAGTGAGCCGAGATTGCGCCACTACACTGAAGCCTGGATGACAGAGCAAGACCTTGTCTCAAAAACAAAACAAGCCCCAAGAGGACAGGGCCCAGTGAGCTTCTGGATTTCTGGATCGCTGAACACTGGAGCTTCCTGGAGGGTGGTGGGCCCAGGGAGGGCGTGGAAGCTCTGCACCCCTTCCCCCATACCTCACCCTACATGTCTCTTAGATGGGATACTTCCCTCCACCCCCTTCACAAGTGGGAACTGAGTGGCTTGTTGCACTCAGCCTGTCACTGGCCACTCCTTATGGGAGGGAAAGTGTGAGTGAATGAGTGTGGAGGGGACTAATGCTGGAACAGGCCATTCGCTCCTCTCTGCCTGGAGCAGGCTCTGTGCAGGCCCCGCACAGCGTCCAAGCATGTTACAAACAATGCTCTTTCAGTCCTGCCATCCAGGGGTGGCCAAGTGCCAACCAGCTCAGTGGAGGGTCAGAGTGGGAGCCCCTGCCCTCTTGGCACCCAGATTCTTGTCCAGCATCCAGGAAGAATAAGGTCACATGAACTGTTTGAAAAGTGATGAATGGCCGGGCGCAGTGGCTTATGCCTGTAATGCTAGCACTTTGGGAGGCCGAGGTGGGCAGATCACTTGAGGTTAGGAGTTTGAGACCAGCCTGGCCAACATGGTGAAAACTTGCCTCTACTAAAAATACAAAAATTAGCCAGGTGTGGTGGCGTGCGCCTGTAGTCCTAGCTACTCTGGAGGCTGAGGCACAAGAATTGCTTGAACCCCGGAGGTGGAGGTTGCAGTGGGCCGAGATCGTGCCATTACATTCCAGCCTGGGAGACAGAGTGAGACTCCATCTCAAAAAAGAAAAAAAAAAAAGGTGATGAATGAGGAAGACTTTATCGAGCGGTGGGTGACTCTCAGTGGAAAGGAAGGCTGGAAAGGGGATGGGAAGGTGATCTTTCCCTGAAGCCTGGCCATCTCCAGCTGGGCCCCTTTCGGAAGCTGCACCATCTGAAGTTAGCTGCATCTATCCGTAGTCTCTGACGCTCAGGTGCTTCTCTGCTTACAGCTCAGCTAGCTTGTGTGGCTCTGCCACCTGAAGTATTTTATGGGAACAGGATAGGGCAGGGCAGGCCAAAAAAGGCAACATTTGGGTGGAAAAATGGGGTCAGCTGTTTTCATCTAGGGCCATGGTTCCAGGCTTAAGGGTGGAGTTTAGTTGGGAGCCCAGCCCTTCTGTATCATCTTCATCTGTATCCTTTGTAATATACCTTCTAATAAACCAGTAAATTTAAGTGTCTCCCTGAGTTCTGTGAACTGATCCAGCAAATTAATTGAACTCGAAAAGGGGTCATGGGAAGCCTAACTTGAAGCCTGTTGGTCAGAAGTTCTGGAGGTCTGGACTTGCGACTGGTGTGGGAGTGGGGCAGTATTGGACACTGAACCCCTAGCCTGTGGGATCTGACACTATCTCCATGTACATAGTGTCAGAACTGAATTAGAAGACACCCAGCTGCTGTCCGGTCCTTGGTATGTGGAGGCAAACCTCCACACATGTGGTCACAGAAGCCTTCTCTGTTGATTGTTGTGGTGTGGAGTAGAGGAAAAACACAGTTAGAGAGAGTTTGAGCTGGGAACAGTGGATATAACCTAATCTACATCATGACACCACAGCCTGCTTACCCATGCATTAGGTTCGTGTGGTTCATTGCTTTCATGTGATTTCTTTCTTTCTTTTTTTTTTTTTTTTTTTTTTTTGAGATGGAGTCTCACTCTCTTGCCTAGGCTGGAGTACACTGGCATGATCTCGGCTCACTGCAACCTCTGCCTCTAGGGTTCAAGTGATTCTCCTGCCTCAGCCTCCCGAGTAGCTGGGATTACAGGGGCCCACAACCATGCGTAGCTAATTTTTGTATTTTTAGTAGAGATGGGGTTTCACCATGTTGGTCAGGCTGGTCTTGAACTCCTGACCTCAGGTGATCCACCCGCCTCGGTCTCCCAAAGGGCTGGGGTTACAGGCGTGAGCCACCACACCTGCCTCATGTGATTTCATCTTGCCTCACTAACTCCACAGTAGGTACTGTAAATGCCACTAGTTCTTGTTTTCTGTATTTCCAAAACTACTTTCCTGGGCCCAGGATAGGTGCCCAAGAAGCGCGTTTGGACTGACATCCTTGGGAATCCAACAGTGCGTAAAGATAACCACTTCCTTTCCACCTGCTGATGTGGAGCACATATGAGGCGCTAAGCACCGCCTGCACCAGGCGAGCCATTCCATAAATGTTAGCTCTTACTGTTCTCTTATTGGTGGTGGGCAGAGTTGAAGTTCTGATGAGATCTTCTCAGAAGGGTTACACCGCAGGGGGGCCTGGGAAAATCATTCAGTGCTCTGAGCTTCAGTTTACTTCATCCTTGAAATGGGATGTGAATTCCCACCTTGCCAACCTTAAAGAACTATTAGGATGGTGCAAAAGTAATTGTGGTTTTTGCCATTAAAAGCATTAGCAAAACTGCATTACTTTTGTATCACCATGCCCAGCTCATTTTTTGTATTTATTATTATTTTTTTTTTCCGAGACGGAATTTCGCTCTTGTTGCCCAAGCTGGAGTGCCGTGATGCGATCTCGGCTTACTGTAACCTCTGCCTCCAGGGTTCAAGTGATTCTCCTGCCTCAGCCTCCCGAGTAGCTGGGATTACAGGCACCTGCCAACACACCTGGCTAGTTTTTTTTTGTATTTTTAGTAGAGACGGGGTTTCACCATGTTGGCCAGGCTGGTCTCTAACTCCTGACCTCAGGTGATCCACCCACCTCGGCCTCCCAAAGTGCTGGGATTTCAGGTGTCAGCCACCGCAGCCAGCCTAATTTTTTTGTGTTTTAATATGATGATCAGATGAGATATTCTGAGAAAGTGGAAAACTAAGGGGATCCATCAATCTAAAGTATCGTTAAACTTTCACTGAGCTCAGCATCGTGCTTGGGCTTGGGCGGGGGAGAGACAGCAGTGGGTGCCGGGACGGCCCCATCTCTGCATGAGCTCTGCCTGCCCTGCCTTTAAGACTTGAACATGTGAAAGTGTCCTGAAAGCTGTAAAGCCCTATTCAAGGGATCCTTTTATGATGAGCAGGGGTGGAGGCGGGAGTGGGAGTATCATCTACGCCAGACTGACGAGGAGCTTTGTTTTACTAGAGTGCAGGAAATATAACTGGCGCAAGAGACCTGCTTTCATTCAGGTTCTTGTAATTGCTGGTTGTCAAATCCACACAGTTGCTAGAAAAGAAGAAACCAAGATGGAAGTAACAGAAACCACAGAGATGGTTATGTCTTTTAATAATCAGACCCAAGGAGGAGAACCGAGAGAAATCTTGAAGGAAAACTGCAGGAGCTTGTCTGCTTCTCTAAGGTCTCAAAGGCAGAACTACTTCCTCAAAGGCCTTTTGGTAAATCACCATAAACAAAGGAAAGCAGAAATTCCTTTAAGCTTTTTGGTGCTTGATTCTAATCCACCCTGAGCCATGGTCCCAGGCCTCCTACGCTCCTTGCTCCTCGGACGTTTGTATGACAGAAAGTTATTTTCCCCAGAAACTGACAATCTGGATTGCAAAGACCAGGCCAGGAGGGAAGTTATTCCAGAAACACTTGCAGTGTCTGGCACTTTGCTCTGCGTTTCCTCATTTTGTGTTGTTTGTTTATGCAGTGGAACTGCCTATGAGTCATATACTTGGGTGCTGAGGATGAAGAGTTCATTTGGATGAAGAGTTAATCCAGACCAAGGTCACAACTCTATTGAATTCTATGAAGGCTAAGAGAGACGATGAAGCTTCAGAAGAAAAGTTTGAAACTTGCAGAGGTTGGTTCATGATGCTGAAGGAACGAAGCTATCTCTGTAACATAAAGGTGTAAAGGGAAGCAGCAAGTGCTGATGGAGAAGCTGCAGCAAGTTGTCGAGAGATCTAGCTCAGATCATTGATGAAGGTGGCTACACTCAATAGCAGATTTTCAATGTAGATGAAACATCCTTCTATTGGAAGAAGATGCCACCTAGGACTTTCATAGCTAGAGAGGAGTCAATGCCTGGCTTCAAGGGATAGGCTGACTCTCTTGATAAGGGCTAATGCAGGTGGTGACTTTATGCTCTTTTACCTTTCTAGAAATCCTAGGGCCCTTAAGAATCATGCTAAATTTACTCTGCCTGTGCTCTATAAATGAAAAAACAAAGCCTGGATGTCAGCACATATTTATAGCATGGCTTACTGAATATTTTAAGTTTACTGTTGAGACCTACTGCTCAGAAAAAAAGATTCTTTTAAAAATATTACTGTTCATTGACAATGCACTTGGTCATCCAAGAGCTCTGATGGAAATGTACAAGGAGATCAATGTTTTCATACTGCTAACACAACATCTGTTCTATAGCCCATGGATCAAGGAGTAATTTCCATTTTCAAGTCTTATTACTTCAGAAGTTCATTCTCTAAGGCTATTGCTGACATAGATGGTGATTCCTCTTGGCCGGGTACAGTGGCTCATGCCTGTAGTCCCAGCACTTTGGGAGGCCAAGGCGGGTGGATTACGAGGTCAGGAGATCAAGACCATCCTGGCTAACATGGTGAAACCCCATCTCTACTAAAAATACAAAAAAAAAAAAAAAAAAGTAGCCGGGCGTGGTGGGCACCTGTGGTCCCAGCTACTCGGGAGGCTGAGGCAGGAGAATGGCGTGAACCCGGGAGGCGGAGCTTGTGGTGAACTGAGATTGCACCACTGCACTCCAGCCTGGGTGACAGAGCAAGACTCCATCTTAAAAAAAAAAAAGAAAAGAAAAAGAATACTCATTATTTATGGGAGGAGGCCAAAATATCAGCATTAACAGGAGTTTAGGCCGGGCACAGTGACTCACGCCTGTAATCTCAGCACTTTGAGAGGCCAAGGCAAGTGAATCACCTGAGGTCAGGAGTTTGAGACCAGCCTGGCCAACAAGGTGAAACCTTGTCTCTACTAAAAATACAAAAATTAGCCAGGCGTGGTGGTAAGTGCCTGTAATCCCAGTTCCTTGGGAGGCCGTGGCAGGAGAATTTCTTGAACCCAGGAGGCAGAGGTTGCAGTGAGCTGAGATCGTGCCATTGCACTCCAGCCTGGGTGACAGAGCAAGACTCCATCTCAAAAACAACAACAACAACAACAACAACAACAATTTAGAAGAAATTGATTCCAGCGCTTATGGATGACTTTGAGGAGTTCAGACTTCAGTGGAGAGTAACTGCAGATGTTGTGATAATAGCAAGATAACTAGAATTAGAAGTGGAGCCTGAAGATGAAACTGAATTGCTGCCATCTCATGACAACACTTGAATGGATGAGGAGTTGCTCCTTTTTTTTTTTTTTTTTTTTGAGATGAAGTCTGGCTCTTGTCCCCCAGGCTGGAGTGCAGTGGCGTAATCTCGGCTCACTGCAACCTCTGCCTCCCGGGTTCAAGTGGTTCTCCTGCCTCAGACTCCCAAGTAGCTGGGATTACAGGCGCATGCCACAATGCTCGGCTAATTTTTGTATTTTTAGTAGAGATGGAGTTTCACCATGTCGGCCAGGCTGGTCTCGAACTCCTGACCTCAGGTGATCCGCCTGCCTCAGCCTCCCAAAGTGCTGGGATTACAGGCATGAGCCACTGCACCAGGCCAGGAGTTGCTTCTTATGGATGAGCAAGGAAAGTGGTTTCTTGAGATGGAATCTACTCCTGGTGAAGATGCTGTGAACAGTGTTGAAATGGCAACAAAGAATTTAGAATACTCCATAAGCTTAGTTAATAAGCAGCAGCAGAGTTTGAGAGGATCGACTCCAATTTTGAAAAAAGAGTTACTGTGGGTAAAATGCTATCAAACAATAATGCATGGTACAGAGAAATCTTTTGTGAAAGGAAGAGTCAATCAATGTGGCAAACATAATTGTCTTATTGTAAGAAATTGTTATGGCCACCTAACCCTTCCGCAACCACTACCCTAATCAGTCAGCAGGCGTGACATTGAGGCAAGACGCCCCACCAGCAAAAAGATCATGACTTGCTAGAGGCTCAGATGATTGTCAGCATTTTTAAAGCAATACTTTAAAATTAAGGTATTGATAGTGGCAGGAGGCAGACAAATCCTAGGCAGACAGGGGTGGGTCCCTGTGAAAGCTGACCTCCAAACCAGACAGTTTAAAGCCTGAAAGCCAAGCTACAAGTCTTGGATAAATCCATGGACAGATTGAGAGCCTCTCTTTTTGTTTGGCACGCTTGCCTCTGATTGATCCCCGCCTTTTATCTATTTTACATATGCCTACCCTTCCCTAATTGTTTTTTTACGCTGTGCCCATTTTTAAATGGTACCTTTCTTTTAGCCTTTTTGGCATACTCAGAAACCAATCAGCACACACTCTCCCATTCTGAACCCATAAAAATCCTCTTCAGTCCTGGTTCCACTTCCTGTAACTGAAATGATTACCTGTGAGGTATTATTTAACTTTTGGACTATGATTTATTTCCAACCTGTGACTATTTCACATAGCCGTTCAAATATTATGAAGATACGGTAAAGATTATGAAACAGGACGGGCGCAGTGGCTCATGCCTGTAATCCCAGCACTTTGGGAGGCCAAGGTGGGTGGATCACGAGGTCAGGAGTTCAAGACCAGCCTGAGCAACATGGTGAAACCTCATCTCTATTAAAAATACAAAAATTAGCCAGGCGTGGTGGTGCGTGCTATAATCCCAGCTACTCAGGAGGCTGAGGCAGGAGAATTACTTGAACCTGAGAGGCAGCGGTTGCAGTGAGCTAAGATCGTGCCACTGCGCTCCAGCCTGGGTGACAGAGCGAGATTCAAAAAAAAAAAAAATTATGAAACAGTTACTTGGTATCATTTTGTAAGTAATGAGTTTTTAGTGCTCTTTGGATCTTGAGACCATTTCATAAGCTTTAAGTTTAGAGAATTTCACAGCATAAAGCCCATCACTGATACAGTAATGAAGGAAATGTTCTACAACTCAATAGACAGGTGAGAGGAGAAATGTAATTCATATTAGATTTATTTATTTACTGAACTCAGAGCCTGGGGTTACTACTTGACCCCCACTGTTATCTAGTTTAAGTGTTCTTTTCTACTTTAGCACATATACCTAGTTTCTGTGTTTTTTGCCTTTTACAAATACAGAAAACAGAATAATGTTTTAAAATAAAATCAAGGAAAGGCCTAAGGCACCTGAGAGGGCTTTGTTTCTTTCAGTGAAATGAAGGGAAATTGTTGACGACAGGAACTGTGGCAAGGTTATCCAAGGTGACAAATGTCTGTACCACCCAGCGGCTCAGAGTCCTTCTGAAGCATCCTGGTTGTCCAGAAAGGCTCCACCGTGACTCATGATACAGGCCAGTCTTCCCAGTAGCACTCAACATTTGAAAATCAGTCTTCATTTCTCCTTCCCTACAAGCATTTCTCCTTCTCTTCAGTTGGAGAAAGTAATTTAAATTTTGTTTTGTTTTCTTTTGTTTTTAGATGGAGTCTCATTCTGTCGCCCAGGCTGGAGGGCAGTGGCATGATCTTGGCTCACTGCAAGCTCCACCTCCTGAGTTCATGCCATTCTCCTGCCTCAGCCTCCCGAGTAGCTGGGACTACAGGCGGCCGCCACCACACCCAGCTAATTTTTTATTTTTATTTTTTGTAGTTTTAGTAAAGATGGGGTTTCACCATGTTAGCCAGGATGGTCTCGATCTGACCTCGTGATCCACCCGCCTCGGCCTCCCAAAGTGCTGGGATTACAGGCGTTAGCCACCGTGCCTTGCCAGAAGTAATTTTATTTTTTACTTGTTTATTGTTTTATTCATTTGCTCAATCAACAGATCATCTATCCTCTATTATATGCCAAGAACTGTGCTTGGTTCTGGGAATGAAAAAAGAATAAGATATGGTTTCCTCTAGCACTTATGGAGCTTATAAACCAGCGATAGAGGAAGGTGCATAAACAAATCAATAAAGAATTAACTTTACTGTTAATTCTTACTAATTTCTAATACAAATAGATTTGAGTTTATTTGTATCATTTGAATTTCATGAATATAATCATATACTACACTTAAAATGAATAGACATATAAGAAAGAATTGGTGATGTAAGAAATCCACAGGAATGTGTAAATTATTTCAAGAATTAACACTCAGTAGATACTTGCATTCCCAAATAACCTTATAAATGCAGATGAACCTCTAGTTATTTTAGTTGCTTGTAAAATTTATAGAGGTACGTGTATTTCTTCTTTTAACAGGGGTTAGGAACTTGGGGAGGGGGATGAGTGGTGGGTTCTTCTTATGTGTTCTTCAGGTCATATACTCAAGCAGGAGCTACTGAATGGGAAGACTGAAATAATCTCTTTTCTTTGCACACTTGGTATTGATAAATGTCAGGTGTATCCAAAATAAAATCTCTGGCACTATTACTATGCACCATATGCCTATGCTTGGCACTGGAATAAGATGAAGCACCTTGGAGTTCACATACTGGTGATTGTGCCAGACAATGAGTAATAAAATAGGTAAGAATGGCTGTGGGGAGGCTGGGCATGGTGGCTCACACTTGTAATCCCAGCATGTTGGTAGGCTAAGGCGGGCAGATCCCTTGAGGTCAGGAATTGAAAATCAGCCTGGCCAACATGATGAAACCCCATCTCTACTAAAAATACAAAAAAATTAGCGGGGCAGGCACCTATAATCTCAGCTACTCGGGAGGCTGAGGCAGAATGGCTTGAACCAGGGAGGCAGAGGTTACAGTGAGCTGAGATTGGGCCACTGCACTTTAGCCTGGCCGACAGAGTGAGACTCAGTCTCAGAGAATGACTGTGGGGAAGTCAGCTGGGTTCTAGTTACAGTCACATTTCAGGAAAGAATTTAACATGCTGACTTTCACGAACTAAGTGTTTTCTCCGTGTGTGCACGCAGGGTAGACCTCTGAAGAGTAGTGCTGTAACTTCTAGGGTAATGGTTGTGAGTCAAGGCAGGATGACAGTTCAGCCTCCTTCTAGGCTAGTGCAAAGGGCTCTTCTCTCGGATTAAAGCCTTTTCCCCCAGACTGAATTGCCCACTCCCCAAAACCTCTCCTACAGAAAATTTGGAGTCCTCGTTTATTCCCTGACAGCTCCTTCCTAATCGGGTGGTGAATTAATTATCAAACATGCAACAAAAGATATCAAAAGTTTAGCGAAAATGGCGACATTTTGGAATAAATGACTGTAATGTACGTCCTGCCTGCCACCCTAACTGGCGCACGTTTTGCAGGTCAGTTGCTCTCCCTGGAAGCAGTATGGCCAAGAGGAGGAAGAGTATCTCTCGGATTTCAGCTTGGAGGAGGCAGTTCAGGCTGCCAGAATGGGACTAGCACTTCTGAATATCCCGAGGTCCTGTGACTTCCCTGGGAAGCTCTGCCGCGTCCCTATCCCACCACACCCCACCACAACAGGCGGCTGGAGTAGCGGGACCACCCGGGTCTGCGGCTCAAATCCTTTCTCGCTAAGCGGAAGGGAGGGGTGTTCGGGGGTGGGGTGGGACGGGAAGAGGGGTTTGGGTGGGATTGTGGGATAAGATCGCCCTGGTGACGCGGAGCGGATCTGGACCTGAGCCTAACAAAGGCGGTGTAAATAAAGGTGTCATAAAGGACGGGGCGGGGCGCGCGGTTGTCAGGGGCGCAAGCGTCTCAGGGGCTGCCAGAATGGCTCCCGCTAAGTGCGCGGCGCCAGAGCATGTCATGTCCCAGCTGCACCTCTGGGTCCCACGGCCCCTCCTTAAGTTGGCAACTACTATGGCTACTAGTTCAGGAGGCTCAGCCTCTGGAGTGGGTCCAGGACCCGCTCCAGCCGACTTCCGACCCTCTGGGGCCGACTGAGCCCTGGTTTTCCCGCTCCCCCAATCTCCCACCCGAATCTTCCCTTGCGCTTACCCCCGCCCCCCGCCCCCACCGGCAGACCCTGGGGACTTTGATTACCTGGGGTCCTCTGCTTCCTCCCAGATGTCAGCTCCGCCTCAGGAATCGACTGAGACTTTGACCCAGACTTTGGTTCCATTCCTGGACACGGATTCAGCTGGAGAGCTGCCCCCGGGGCCAGAGCAGTTAGCGGCTGCACACCAGGATCTGGATGACTCCCAGAGGTGGTTCCAATGCTGAACTGGGATCAGAATCAGACCCTAGCTCGGCCTCTTCGCCTCAAAAGTAAGGTTCAAACTGCAGATCTAGCTCAGGCTGCAGATGATCAGGCAGATTAAATTCTTTACTTCTTCCACCTCTAGATAGTCAGAATTCAGGCGGGGCGCGGTGGGTTACACCTGTAATCCCAGCACTTTGGGAGGCCAAGGCGGGCGGATCACGTGGTCAGGAGATCGAGACCATCCTGGATAACACGGTGAAACACCGTCTCTACTAAAGATACAGAAAATTAGCAGGGCGTGGTGGCACGCACCTGCACTTACTCAGAAGGCTGACGCAGGAGAATCGCTTGAACCGGGAGGTGGAGGTTGCAGTGAGCCGAGATCATGCCACCGCACTCCAGCCTGGGTGACAGAGCGAGACTGTCTCAATAAATAAATAAATAAATAAATAAATAAATAAATAAATAAATAAACTTTAAAATAAAATAAAATAAATAAGAATTCAAAAGCAACCAAGTTTACTGTTGCCCAAGAACCTGAAGAAAGATCTAGCTAAGCATTGGAAGCTTGCTAAGGTTGTTGTTGGAACTCCATATCTATTTGTATCAAAACTTCAGTGTCAGAAACAAACTTTGCAGGATGAGTATTTGGATTCAAATATGGATATACTGTATCCGGGCAGCCTGCCTCCAGAACTCCGGGTGAACTCAGATGAGCCTCCAGGGCCTCCTGAGCGAGTCAGTCTTTCTCAACTCCGTCTAGAGCCCGAAACTCAAAATCCAGAGACCCTTGAAGGGATCCAGTCCTCTTCACTCCAGGAAGAAGCCCCAGAGCAGCTTCCACAGCTCCCTGAGGAGGGAGAACCTTCTTCAACCCAGCAGGAGGCCCCAGCTCTGCCTTGAGGGGGTCCACTCTTCTTCAACAGAGCGGGAGGCCCCAGCACAGCAGTGACCTGCCTCTGAAGAGATGGTAGCTCTGCCATTGATACATCATGAGGTAAATGTTCCATTGAAAAGTTGGAGTGAAGCTCAGCACTGACACTTGCCCAGTGTCACAGTCAAACCTGTGGGTGTGGAGCTTGTGGTAACTCCAGAGCCAGGTAAGGAACTTACATCAAGCCAGGAACAGGCCACTGCTCAGCCTCCAGAGCACACCAAGGAGATGGACTCTTCCTCAACACAATTAGAGGCTCCAGCTCGGACACCAGAGTGCCCTAAGGAGAGGAAACCCTCTGCAACCCAGCAAGGGACCCCAGCTGAGCCTCCAGATCCTCCTGTGGAGGCTGAACTTTCCCCCAGTGAGCAAGCAGGAGCAGCCAGCTCAGCCTTCTGAGTTTCTTGTGGGGGCTGGGGGGTTGAACCTTCTGAGACCCAGCAGGAGGCCCCCGCTCATCCTCCAGAGTCCTCTACAGAGAGTGCAGCTCAAACTCCACCAAATCATGAGGTGACAGTTCACCCTCCAGGTGAGGATCAAGCTCATTCTAACTTGCCCAGCATTACAGCGTTACAGTGAAACCTGCAGATGTGGAGATCATAACTTCAGAGCCTATCGAGGAGGCAGCATCTTCTCCATCCCAGCAGGAGATCCCAACCCAGCCTCCAGAGGAGGTGGAACCTTCTGCAACCAAGAAGGAGGCCCCAACTGAGCCTCCAGGTCCTCCTATGGAGTGTGCACCTTCCCCCAGTGAGCAGGAAGAGCCAGCTGAGCCTTCTAAGTTTCCTGGGAGGTTGAACATTCTGAGGCCCAGCAAGAGGCTCCAACTCAGCTTCCAGAGTCCTCTATGGAGAGTGGAGCTCAAACTCCACCGAATCATGAGGTGACAATTCACCCTCCAGGTGAAGATCAACCTCCTTTTAACTTGTCCAGTGTTACAGTTAAACTTGTGGATGTGTAGGTTACCATAACTTCAGAGCCTACCAAGGAGACTGAATCTTCCAAAGCCCAGCAGGAGGCCCCAGCTCAGCCTCCAGAGGAGTGGAACCTTCTGTAAGCCAGGAGGAGGCCCCAAATGAGCCTCCGGATCCTCCTGTGGAGCCTGAACTTTCCGCCAGTAAGCAGAAGCAGCCAGCTCAGCCTTCTATGTCTTCTGGGAAGGCTGAATCTTCTCCAGCCAGCAGGAGGCCCCAGCTCAGCCTCCAGCACATCATGAAGTGACAATTTCACCTCCAGGTCACCACCAAGCTCAGCATTCAGATTTGCCCAATGTCACTATTAGGCCTCCAGACATGCAGCTCACCATAGCAACAGAGCTTACTGCAGAGGTAGGAACTTCTCCAATCCACCAGGAGGCTACAGCTCAGCTCTCAGGGCCAGGTAATGATGTAGAACCTTCTGCACCACCCAGCATGGGGGCCCATCTCTGCCTCTAGAGTCATCAGAAGACACTGGACCTTTAGCAGGTCAACGGGAGACTTCAGTTCAATCTCCAGAACCTGTTAATAATGAGAACCCCTCTCCAACCCAGCAAGAGGCTGCAGCTGAGCATCCACAGACCCCTGAGGAGGCTGAGTCTTCTCCAGCCCAGCGAGAAGCCCAACCTCAGACTCCAGATCCCCCAAAGGAAGTAGAACCTTCTCCAGTCCAGCAAGAGTTCCCAGCTGAGCCACCAGAGCCCCCTAAGGGTTGAACCATCTGCAACCCAGCAAGAAGCCTCAGGTCATCCTCCAAAGTCCACCGAAGAGGTCAGTCCTCCACTGCAGCGGGAGATACCAGCTCAGCCATCAGAGCCACCTGAGAAGGTCGAACCATCTCCAGTCCTACAGCAGACCCCAATTCAGCTTTTAGAGCCACCTAAAGAGGTAGAATCCTCTCCAGTCCAGCAGGCAGGCCCTGCTCAGTCCTCAGAGGCACCTGTGGTGGTAGAACCCTCTCAGACCCAGCAGATGGCCCCATCTTCACCTCCAGAGCTCCCTCAGGAGGTGGAACCATCTCTTAACTCAGCAGGGGGTTCCAGCTCAGACTCCAGAGCCCCCTATGGAGGTAGAACCTTCAAGCCAGCAGCTGGTCCCAGCTCAGCATCCAGAGCCACCTCAGGAGGTTGCAGCTCAACCTCCAATGCATGAGATGACAGTTGCAATAGCAGGCCAGGACCAAGCCCAGTATCCAGTATCACCCAGTGTCACATTTCAACCTTTAGAGCTGGGGCTTACCATCACTCCGGAATCCACTATGGAGGCTGAGCATTCTACAACCCTGAGGAAGACTACTGCTCCTCCAAAACACCCTGAGGTGATGCTTCCACCTCCAGACCAGGTTCAGGCTCAGCACACAAACCTAACAGGTCATAGTTCAACCTTTGCACCTGGAACTTACCACAACTCCACAACCATGTTTTTTTTTTCTCCAACCATGGAGAACTCAACTCAGCTTCCAGAGCCACCTACAGAGGTTGCAGCTCAACCTCAAGCTCATTATGAGGTAACAGCAGGTCAGGATCAAGCTCAGCATTCAACACTGCCCAGTGTCACAGTTTAGCCTTTGGGCCTGGGGCTTACCATCACTCCAGAATCCACGACAGAGGTTGAACTTTCTCCAACCATGCAGGAGACCCCAACTCAGCCTCCTAAGGTTGTACCCCAACCTCCAGTATATTAAGAGGTAACAGTTCCAACGCCAGGTCAGGATCAAGCTCAGCATCCAATGTCAACCAGCATTGCAGCTCAACTTTTGGACCTGGGACTTACTATCACTCCAGAACCCACTACGGAGGTTGAACATTCTACACCCCTGAAGAAGACTCTAGTTTCTCCAAAGCACCCTAAGGTGACACTTCCACATCCAGACCAGGTTCAGACTCACCATTCAAACCTGACTCAAGCCACAGTTCAACCTTTGGATCTGGAACTTACCTTAACTCCAGAATCCACTATGGAGGTTGAACCTTCTCCAACCATGCAGAAGACCCTAACTTGGTCTCCAGAGCTACGTAAGGAGGTTGTAGCTCAACCTCCTGTATATTTTGAGATGTCCGTGCCAACACCAGGCCAGGATCAAGCTCAGCATCCAACATCACCCAGCGTCACAGTTCAACCTTTGGATCTGGGGCTTACCATCACTCCAGAATCTATTACAGAGGTTGAAACTTCTACAGCCCTGATGACTACAGCTCCTCCTCCAGAGCACCTTGAGGTGACACTTCCACCTCCAGACAAGGGTCAGGCTCAGCATTCAAACCTGACTCAAGTCACAGTTCAACCTCTGGACCTGGAGCTTACCATAACTACAGAACCTACTATAGAGGTTAAACCATCTCCAACCATGGAGGAGACCTCAACTCAGCCTCCAGACCTGGGACTTGCCATCACTCCAGAACCCACTACAGAGATTGGACATTCTACAGCCCTGGAGAAGACTACAGCTCCTTGTCCAGACCAGGTTCAGACTCTGCATTGAAAACTGACTGAAGTCACAGGTCCACCTACTGAACTAGAATCTACTCAGGATTCATTGATGCGGTCTGAAAGTTACCCCCAAAATAAGGCTTTAACTGCACCAGAGGAACAGAAGGCCTCCACAAGCACCAACATATGTGAGCTCTGTACCTGTGGAGATGAGATGCTGTCATGTACTGATCTCAGCCCAAAGCAGAGGCTCTGCTGAGTGCCTGTGCCAGAGCCCAACACCTACAATGGCACCTTCACCATCTTGTAAGAATCACCTTTCCTCCATTGTCCTCTGTGTCCTGCCTCACACGGCAGCCTTTTCCTGGAGGCCTTCCTGGGCCTTCTTTATCTCCCCAAGCTATACTGACAACTAACTTTCTGCTTTCACCTCTGCCTGCAATCTCTTCCTTCTCCTCATTATCCTTTACAATTAGGCCCCTTCTCCAGTCTTTTACTTGTGATTGCTCTTACTTGTTTTCTTATCCGTTTTCATTTAGCCCTATCACGTCATTGCTTAACCGCTGCTCTCCTCCCATTTTCACTTCACCCTCTTCACAGCAGCCTGTCCCTCTCCCCATCTCAGTGATGATGTTCTAAATGGTTAAGAGTTGATTCTGGAGCCAGGCTGCCTGGGTCTGAACCCAGGACTGTCATTTATTAGCTTGGTGACCCTGAGCAAGTTATTCTGCTCTGTAACTCAATTTCCTCATCTTTAAACTGGGGATTATGCTAGTCACCATTTCATAAGATTGTTGTGAAATTTAGGTGAGTGAATATATGAAACACTTCATCAGTGCCTAGCATATGTAGGAGTGTTGGCTGTTAACATGATTACTCAGTCCTTTAGCTATGGCCAGAACTCATCTTTGTCACTGGCTTTCTATATGTAGCACTCATTTTGTGTCCAATCCAGAGCCAAGTATGCTACTGTCCCTAGAACATGAAAATGATAGGAGGGAAGAAAGAGAATAGGCATAAAAAAGGAGGTGTATATAATTAGATACTAAAAGATAATGCAGACCATCGGTGCTAGAATTCACCAGAAACTGAGATCTTGAGATTTGGAGGTCAGAGAAATCTGGATAAGCTAAAACTTTACTTGGGGCTTAAAAAGTAGCTATAATTTGTTAAATAAGGAAAAAAATGGGAGTACAGTCTAGGCAAAGGCATGGCTACAGATATGGTGAGAATTTAGTAAACCAATCTGGCTGCAAAGAATCAGGTGAGGGAGCAATGAAGAAACAATTATGTAAAACTTTGATTATCAGGTATGGGAGTTTAAAAGTTACACAATGACATATGGAAAGCCATTGAAAATTTCCAACCAAAAGAGATTAGATGATTAAAACAGGAGGATTATTTTATTTTTTGCATAATGTTCAAGTGTAGACATGCAGATGATTATTTTAGAATCCGTATGTAGAGTGCCCTAGAGGGGAAAGCTTAATTCAGGGAGACAAAATAGAAAGGTCTAGCAAAATCTAGGGGTAAAGTGTGAAGGGGCTAAATCAGATTGGTTGTGATAGGAGTGGAAAGAAAAGGCCTAGGATGTTTCAACAGAGGGCACCGGGCCAAAGCTTTGGTGTTACCCAGCATAGGGTTTCTTTCTTCTTATTTGTTGATAATGATAAGTTTTTGCCCAGTTTTCTGTTGAAGTATTTACCATTTTTGATTTGTAGAAGGAGTTAGTTTAGACACATAAGGGCTTTTGGATAAAATACTTACATTCAAAGTAATTAACTGGCATTATCTAAGAGATGGGATGGATAGGAAGCTAAGCTTCCGGGAGATGCCTCATTTGTGCCAGTGGCCCCACATTATTTCTTGGTTAATTGTGCAAACTGGGAAGCTGACAGCACTGGAAATTAGAAAGCAGGTGTTCTTCTCTGTTTCTGAATATCCTACACAAGGTTGCCATGATTCTTTTACTTATCCTGTTCATTCTTTTCCTACCTATTCAAGGATATGAACAGTGTTTCTTCACAGAAATGTCCAAGGAAACTATATATCTTACATTGGTGAAGATGTATGAAAAGCATACAGTTGGACTGAGAAACTGTGAGTATATTCTCTCCAAATATGACAAAAAAAAACTAACTGCATTGTAAGATCCTTCCTGGTATAGAATTTTGAGGTCAGTACCTCTGAGAAAACATGTTTCCCCTCCATACCCCAAATCAACCTCTGTTGATTGCAATCCTGTGGTTATTTAAAAATTAAATTTGGTAGGCTCTCTTTAAAATAAGAGTCAATTTAAATTTATTTTTTATCAGACAAATAATACTTTGTTTTTTTAATATATATATATATATATATATATTTTTTTTTTTTTTTTTTGAGACGGGATCTTACTCTGTTCCCCAGGCTGGAGTGCAGTGGTGCAATCATGACTCACTGCAGCCTCCACCTCCCAGGCTCAAGTGATCCTCCCATCTCAGCTTCTCAAGTAGCTGGGACCACAGGTACATGCTACCATGCCCACCTAATTTTTTATTTTTTGTAGAGACAGGGTCTCCCTATATTGCTTAGGCTGGTCTCAAACTCCTGGGCTCAAGTGATCCTCCCACCTTGGCCTCCCAAAGTGCTGGGATTACAGGCATTTTGTAATCCCAGCCCCCAGCCCCATCCCTAGCCCATGATTACATTCTTAACGTATAAAAATGAAATAACAGCTATAACAAAAACCCTCCTTGTGTCCTACTCCCTCATCCCTGAGGTAACACTCTGTGTTTAGTATATAACCTTCCAGACTTTTCCCCATTTGCCTACATACATATTTACATAAAGTAAAATAGATTTGTTGTGTGGCTTTAAAAATCTTTTTTCTTCACATAAATGGTAACGTCTTGTAACTTGATTCTTTCACTTCATGATATGTCTTAGATTTCTTTCCTTTCCAGTACTTAGAGGGTTACCACATTCATTTTAAACTCCTGCATAATACTCCATAGTATGGATGTATCATAGTTTATTTAATAGTTCCCCCATTGATGGATGTTTAGATTATGTCTAGTTTTCTTGTTACATGCATTGCTGCAATGAAATCCATGCTTCGTTGTGAACATGGGCAAGTATTTCTGTAGAATACATATCTAGAAATGGAATTGTTGGGGTGAAGCCTATGTAGATATGAAATTTTAATTGCTGTCGAAAATGTTGTGCCAACTTACACTATGGTCAACAGAGTATGACAGCATTCATTTCCCCACACTTTTCACCACTGGGTATTCTACAACTTTTTGTTGATGTTATGGGGGAATAAAAGGTATCCCATCTAAATTTGAATTTTTGTGATTACTTATGAATTTAATTAAATATCTCTATATGTTTATTGAACATTTGTGTTTCTTCTCTGAGTTTTCTGTCCTCTGTCCATGATCTTGTTGAATTTTTAAAATCATTTTCTTATTGATTTATAGAAGGAATTAGACACATACATGATTTTGGAAAAAATGCTTACATTCAAAGTAACTGGCTTTTTTTTTTTTTTTTTTTAAATTGAGACAGTTTTGCTCTGTCACCCCAGGCTGGAGTGCAATGGCGCCATCTCGGCTCACTGCAACTGCCACTGCCTGGGTTCAAGCGATTCTCATGCCTCAGCCTGCAGAGTAGGTGGGACTACAGGTGTGCACCACCATGCCTGGCTAATTTTTTTGTATTTTTAGTAGAGACGGGATTTCGCCTTGTTGGCCAGGTTGGTCTCGAACTCGTGACTTCAGGTGATCTGCCCTGGGATTATAGGTGTGAGCCACCACCCCCGGCTAGTAACTGGCATTTTTCACAACAGTTTATGTGTCACATCATTAGTTCAACTTATATAGACAAACTATACATGAGTTCTAAATTAAAAATAAAACACATGACAATCATAGTCATCTAAGAAGAGGAGTTATTACCACTTTAAAATAGTTTCCCTCACCCTTAGTTCGATATCTTATTGATAAGAAAAAAAAATGCTGGAACTAGACAATCCTGTTTCCTAGCTCTAAAGGAGAAATGGGATTCTGGGGCTTGTGTTCCAGATGGAGTCTTCTGATAATAGGAAGGTGTGGGAGATGGCTAGTAAGGGAGTGTACACTCTTCCTCCAGGGCTGCAGGACCCTGCCCCCTTTCTAACACCAATTGCTCCTGCCTGGAGGAAGACACCTTTGCTGCCTGGCCCAAGGAAGGATATGTGGTTGATGTACCTCTGGCTTCTCCACTCCACAGTCCCAACCAATAACTTGTAGGTAGTTCCTGGGTATTTCTGACAGGGGATCATTTGTAGAGCTGCTTCCACATTTTGAGTTAAGATTGTGGATTTTTAAATTATTTCTGTTCTATAATTTTTAGAGATTTGCTAGAGGTTGGATGGTTAGAGACTTGGCATGTTCTCAATCTGCCACAACTTTTTAGGAAAACAATTTTGTACCCTTATTATATCCTAGAGAAACCCAGGAAAAGTATTATCAGAATACAAGTATAAGAATGTTCAAAGCAGCATTCTTTGTAATAACTAAAAACATCTCAGTATCTGTCCACAGTGGATGAATCAATACATTGTAGTATAATCATACAATGGAATACTCTATTATTCTATTATATAATAATAGAAGTATTATTAATACTTTATATAATAATAGAAGTATTATTAATACTTATTAAAAGTATTATTATGTGTGTGTATACTGAATAGAAGTATTATTAATACTTCTATTATTGATTAGAAACATAATGCAAGTCACATACATAATCTTAACTTTTCCGGTAGTCACTTAAAAAATAAAACTAAAAAAGAAACAGGTGAAACATGTGAATATATTATATCCAAAATATTATCATTCCAACATGCAGTCATTATATATGTTATTAATGAGATATTTTATTTTCATACTAAGTCTTCGAAATATCCAAAGTGGTATCATTTCTACATGTTGTTAGTATAAAAATTAATTGGGGAGTTTACATTCTTTTTTCCATACTAACTCTTTGAAGTCTAAATTTGGTTGCTAAATTCTTATCACAAAAACTTAATCTGTTCTGCTGAGCAGTCTAGGGAGAAAAGTAAATAATAATAATAAAAATACTTAACCTGGCTGGATGTTAGGTAGCTCATGCCTGTAATCCCAGCATTTTGGGAGGCATAGGCAGGAGGATCATTTGAACCCAGTAGTTCAAGACTAGCCTGGCAACACAGTGAAACCACGTCTCTACAAAAAATTAAAAATATTAGCGAGGCATGACGGTGTGTGCTTATAGTCCCAGCTACTAGGCAGGCTGAGGTGGGAGGGTCACTTGAGCCTGGGAGGTCGAGGCTGCAGTACGCTGTGATTGTGCTACTGCTCTCTAGGCTGGGCAACAGAGTGAAACCTTGTCTCAAAACAAACAGACAGACAAACAAAACACCTTAATCTATATTTAGATTTTGTAAAATTTGCAGTTGAAAAAGTAGCATCATATATCCAATAAATTTTCTAATGACTGCATTGAGTATCAGCTTTTAAATTTAAAAATAATTAAAATGAGTAAATTAAAGATTGAGTTCCTCAGTCACTAACAGTAGCCAAATATAGCTAGTAACTACCTTATTGAAAGCATAACACAGGTCTTGGAATGAATCAACCTCAGCAACATACATCTTAAATGTACAAACAGATTATTGAGTGAAAGAAGTAATACAGAAAATAATATGTGTAATATGATTTCTTTTATATAATGTTCAAGGAGGCAAAGCTAAAATATGTTGTTTATGACTGACATATAATAGGTAAAACGACATTTTATTTTATTTAATTTATTTTTGAGACAGGGTTTGCAGTGGTGCAAACGCAGCTCACTGCAGCCTGGACCTCCCATGCTCAAGCAATCTTCCCATCTGAGCCTCTCCAGTAGCTGGGACTACAGGTGTGCGCCAACATGCCCAGCTAATTTTAAAATTTGTCTAGAGATGAGGTCCTGCTGTATTACTCAGACTGGTCTCGAACTTCTGGGCTCAAGCAATCCTCCTACTTTGGCTTCCCAAAGCGCTGAGATTACAAGTGTGAGCCACCGTGCCCAGCCAGAACTACATTTTATTTTACTTTACCAGTTTATTTTATTTTATTTTATTTTATTTTATTTTATTTTATTTTATTTTATTTTTTGAGACAGAGTTTTGTTCTTGTCGCCCAGGCTGGAGGAGAGTGGCACGAACTCGGCTCACGGTAACCTCCGCCTCCTGGGTTCAAGTGATTCTCCCACCTCAGCCTCCCAGGTAGCCAGAATTACGGGCACCCACCACCATGTCCAATCAATTTTCGTATTTTTAGTAGAAATGGGGTTTCACCATGTTGACCAAGCTGGTCTCGAACTCCTGACCTCAGGTGATTCACCCGCCTCAGCCTCCCAAAGTGCTGGGATTACAGGCGTGAGCCACTGTGCCAGGCCGGAGCTACATTTTAAAAACAAGAAAATTATTACAAAGGTCAGGATAGTGGATATCTATAAGGATTAGACAGGAGGCTGTGATTGGAAAGGACCTGGGGCTTCTGGGATGCTAGCAATGATCTTTCGTAACGATGGTGTATGGGTATCTGCTTTATAATTATTAAACTGAATATTTGGCCAGGTGCAGTGGCTCACATCTGTAATTGCAACACTTGGGAGGCTGAGACAGGGGAATCACTTGAGCCCAGGAGTTTGAGATCAGTCTGGACAACAGAGTGAGACCCTGTCTCAGAAATTAAAATAAAATAAAATAAAATAAAATAAAATATAAACAACATTTATATTATGTGTGCTTTATGCACATTGTAGTTCTCAAATATTTTTAATGGGAGAAAAAAGTCGAATGACTTCACTTGCAGCCCTGACATGGTTCCATGTGGGGCTTTTATAACAAGGTTTGGGAAAAGAGGGGAGGAAACGGAAGTTCTGCTGATACTGGTGCCACCAGAGTTGGATTCGAACAGGGACTTTGTGATCTAGAGAGGAGGCATTAAATAGATAATTTGGTGGGAAGAGTGGGTAGGGGTGTGCTTGTGTGTGTGTGTGTGTGTGTGTGTGTGGTGGTGGTGGTGGTGGAGAGAGATGGACACAAAAAGGAAAATGTAAGAAAAGGTTTGAATGAAAGCAGAGCAGATACCACCATCTTGAAATTACCATCACCCAGCTTTCCTCCACATGTAGGAGTTAATCCTTTGTAGCAAATAGTTGTAGTTTGCATTTTGATCTAGAAAATAATTTTTCATTTTCCAGAATTCTCAATGAAAATTATTTGACTGAATTACATAAGGATTCATTTGAAGGCCTGCTATCCCTCCAGTATTTGTAAGTTAGTTAGTTAATCATGTTTATTAGTTTTTAGTCATATTATCTGTAAAATGAATAAGGGGTTCAAATTAGATAATCTCTAAGATTTCTTTCAGCAATACAATTCTGCAATTCTGTAAGTTTGTATAGGGTCTCAGCCAATCTCTAGCATTAATATCTTCTATGCATTTTCAGGTTTTTAACCATATAGACAGAATACAGACAGAAAAAAATTTCACATGGTAATAAGATATGAGCAGTGATTGATACCCATATGAACCTTGTTTTATAAAAAGTGTTCACATATCATCTTCTTATATTCAGTCTACAACCAATAGATCAAATCTAATCTACAGTCTGTTTTTAAATAGCCCATCAAGTTAAGAATGGTTTTTACACTTTTAAAGGACTGGGAAAGAAAAAGAAAAGAAACAAAGAGAAATATGCAACAGAGACCACATGTGGCCCACAAAGCCTAAAATATTTACTATCTGACCTTCACAAAAAAGATTTAGGGCCAGGCACGGTGGCTCACGCCTGTAATTTCAGCACTTTGGGAGGTTGAGGCAGGAGGATCACCTGAGGTCAGGAGTTCGAGACCAGCCTGGCCAACGTGGTGAAACCCTGTCTCTGCTAAAAGTATAAAAATTAGCCAGGCATGGTGGCCGGTGCCTGTAATTCTAGCTACTCGGGAGGCTGAGGCAGGAGAATCACTTGAACCCAGGAAGCAGAGGTTACAGGATCATGCCACTATACTCCAGCCTAGGCAACAGAGCAAGACTCTGTCAAAAAAAAAAAAAAAAAAAAAGAAAGATTTGAAAAAGTTGCTTTAGTAGAATGAAAGGAATTAAAGTTAACTTCAGATTGTTGCCTGAAGGAGAAGAAAATATAGACCACCTACATTAATTTGAATATCATTAATCCAGAATTTTTTGATAATTTAATCTAAATTAAATTAATATTTAAATATTAAATAATAAGCAGCTGAATTATATAAATAATATTATCAAGAATATTAAGCTACCAAAAGAATAGCCTGGTATTCAGGATTTCATTTCAGGAATTGTTATGTTAAAACAGATGTTTAAAATGATGGTTAAGTGGTATAGCTAGAGTGTTTATAGCAAGTAAGCATATCAGAAATGCCCCTAACTCTTCACTAATTACAAAATAAACTATGTCCTCAGCTGTGTTACCAAGGAAGGGATACCTGCATGATTTCTGTCTGTTTAGAGATAAGAAGATACTATGTTCATTGCTATGAAAGCTTGATTTTTATCCTTTGTCCATGGTTCAGAGGTGTGTATGTCATTAATCCTCATTAAGCTCATTAGTGATGCTTTTTTGCAAACAGATTCAAACGTAGAAGGCTTAAGGAAAGTGGGTGTAAAGACCCTCAGGTAGATACCAAAGTGCTACAAAGGCCATGAAGTAATAAAACTACATTTCCTTTAAAATAGTCATTTTCCTTCTACTCACTGCCCCAGCTATTCATTTATTTTATAACTGTGAGTTCAATTTATTTCCATGTGTTGGTTTTAAACACGGTGGGCAATGCAGATGAACAAGACCTAGTCCATGCTTTCAAGAAGTTTATGCTCAGAAGAAATGGGATGAAAAATAACTACATTAAAAAGAAGAAATGGATGTGGGCTCTAGGAGGGATACATTGTTTCTGGAGCATAGAAGAGAGGAGATCGACTTCAATTTGGACCCAGGAAGATGTTATTAGAACAATGCCATTTGAATAGGACTTTGAAGGGCCGTTGCGTAACATCAGACAAACATCTTGGGGAAAAGATTCTAAACTTGCAAAAGGAAAATGGGAGAAGGGCAAAACACAGGAAACTATTTGAGGAATGCCATGAGTACCTGTAGAGTACAAGGAGGTAGAGTAGGAAATTATAGAGCCAGATCTTCTAGGGCTTTGAATGTCAAGCTAAGGAGTCATCATACGGACCAGTGTTATCACAGCAGTGCTGTGAGATAGAGCTGCATCACAATCACTGGGAGGGCGCATTAGAACTCAGTTCTGCACTCTACCCTCACAGTTACTGATTCAGTTGGTCTAGAGTGGGACCAAAAATTTGCATCTTCAGAAATTTCCTAGGAGATGCTGGTCTTTGCAAGCCACTTCTGGAGAGTTTATCTCATGACTGTGTGCAGGATGGTTTAGGAAGGGAGAGACTAGAGATGGAGACATCAGTCAGACAACATTACACCTTCCAGGTAAAGAGGGAGGGACAAGCTGACAAGCTGGAATCAATGGAAATAAGAGTCAACTGGAGTTAAGAATGGGTGTTGACTACACCTGTTTTTATTTGAAAAATAAAAATCCAGTTCCATGTTGTTTTGTTGCCCTGTCACTGTATAACTGAAGAAATTGCTTTCATGAAATAATAAAGCAATATATAACCAAAAAAGAATTTCTGTTAATATGATAGAAATTAATTATATTAATATGGTTTGAATTAGTTCAAAGTTATGTATTAGTTAAAGGGGTAACTTCCTTTCAAATGATGTGAAAGGATGTCTTTTATTTCTTCTGACGTTGAACTGGCTTAGGAAAATAGACCTAAACTAGGAAGGTGAGACTATTTCTTTTAATATTAGAAACTATATATAAAGATAAAAACTTCGAGCTCACAATCTAGGATTTGATGAGACTACAAAAGGTCATCTCATCAAGTCTACTGCTCTCAGGAAAAATTAATTCCAAAGTCTATCAAGATCTATAGTTGTATATTTTATGTATTAAAACCATGAAGGTGAGACTCTAGGAGAGGTACTGGCAAGGTTAGAGGCTCTGGGAAGTTCAAATACAAGTCCAAACATATAGAGTTTAGATGAAAACTATGTATTTAATGTTACTGTAAACTCTTCCTATTTATTCCTACTAATTTGACATCTAATAACTAATCAAGGCAATATTTTCCTTTTACTTTTCCTAGAGATTTATCCTGCAATAAAATATAGCCTATTGAAAGACATATATATGAACCACTACCATTTCTGCACTTTATGTAAATTACAAATATAACTCGATTACATTTAGAACTTTAATAAAACTTAATGATAAACCCCTTTGCTATTCATTTTGAAATATGATTAGAATTTTTAAGTTACTAAAATTATATAGCAAATCCTCTTTGTCCCTAGGAAAGATTAGTGTAAGAATTACTACACAGATCATAGTGAGTCATCAGAGAGCAGTGGTTCTCAACCAGTGTGATTTTGCACCCAGGTGACACTTGGCTATGTCTGCAGACAGTTTTGGTTGCCACAACTGTGGGTGTCCTCCTGGCATCTGGTAGGCAGAGGCCAGGAATGCTGCTAAATATCCTACAAGGTACAGGACAAACCCCCATGGCAAAGAATTATATAGTCCAAG
Organism: Macaca mulatta; assembly: GCF_049350105.2. Taxonomy (NCBI): domain Eukaryota; kingdom Metazoa; phylum Chordata; class Mammalia; order Primates; family Cercopithecidae; genus Macaca; species Macaca mulatta. The sequence goes on from NC_133421.1 coordinate 63,341,058, forward strand.
AGTCAATGGCCCTGAAGTTGTGAAATCCTGTCCTAGGGAAATAAAGCTCACTTAACGTAAGTATTTACTGAGCATTCGCTGTTTTGTATCTAATGCACCACAAGTGCAAGGTTAAAGTATAAATCATAAGCCAGTATCTTTCACTGTGAGATTTCTTTAGTACATAGAGAAAGTATTGAGGTTATGTTCCATGTTATGCAAATTAGAATCAATGCAAGCGATAAACGTTCTGAAAGAATATATATTTTTTCTTCTTTAGCTTGTGTCTTTTTTGGCAGGAATCTTGGTTGCAATTTACTCACAGAACTGAGGTTTGGAACATTTCAGGCCTGGCACGGGATGCAGTTTTTACACAAGTTGTAAGTGAAATGGAAGATGAATACATGTAAACAACTATTTACGTGTAAGAACCTCATACAATTATTGGTTAGCTGGGTATAAGCCCATTATGAACTCTGAAAAGTATGTCTTAAGATCCATTCGTTGGGCTGGGTGCAGTGGCTTACGCCTATAATCCCAGCACTTTGGGAGGCCGAGGCAGGCGGATTACCTGAGGTCGGGAGTTTGAGACCAGCCTGACCAACATGGAGAAACCCCGTCTCTACTAAAAATACAAAATTAGCCGGGCGTGGTGGCACATGCCTGTAATCCCAGCTACTTGGGAGCCTGAGGCAGGAGAATCGCTTGAACCTGGGAGGCGGAAGTTGCGGTGAGACGCGATTGTGCCATTGCACTCCAAGAGCGAAACTCCGTCTCAGGAAAAAAAAAAAAAAAAAAGATCCATTCGTTTTTTCAAATGGGGAAGCTAAAGTACGAAGAGACCAAGAAACTTACATAGTTTATATATGACCTGCCCTGTTTTTCCTAGTTCTGACCTTTGGCATGGGCAAGAAAATGCATGAAACAAGTGACCCTATTGGCACAATGGTCTCAACACACCAAATGTATGCTGGGGGCTGGGCTCCTTCGTTTTGGGTCAAATCTTTCTAGTAAAAAAGGCTAATTTGCTTCAGGAAACATTTGCCATAGTGAGAAATGGGCCCCTTGCATTTCTTTCCAAAGGCAAGTTGCCAAGGGAAGGTGCCAGTAATTTTGTGACTGGTATGACACTGTTCTGTGGTGTTTATAAGTTGAAACAGTATATTTTATTGCATTACAAAAGTTTGTAAAACAAAACAAAAAAAAGGGCCTCAGCTGTGGTGGAATGACGATGAATTGAATAGAGCCTCAGCATCAGGGCTTTTCACTTGCACAGTCCTGGGAGGCCCTTGGGAATCTTTGTATTCATACTTTTCCATGTTTTTATTATTCATAGGTAAGGTTCAGGCTCCATAAAATCCTGAAATCACCCTTGGGTTCCAGTAATTACAACTTTGAATGAAGCCTCTATGTTATTGACAAATACTGACCAGCCGAGTCAGCAGTGTGGGTAGGGTCAGTCTATTTTGAATCTGAAACCCATCCCAAGGACATAGCAAGAGCTTATTAGCAGACTTAACTGGGGTCCACTGGCCCAGCACAGTAAAGCCAAACCATACTGAGGTTTTGCAGTGAGAGAAAGGAGCACATTTGTTTGCAGGGTGCCAAGCAAGGAGGACCAGGCAGTTAACAATCAAAGTCCCCCTCTGAATGGTAGCAATAATCATATCTTTCACAGATGAAATAAAAAATGAAATGGTCTATGGAAAACCAGCAGTGGTTGATAATTCTAAATGTTAAGTATGTGCATATTTTTTTCCCTGACTTTAAAGTGCTTCTCCTTCATTCACCTACACAGGTCCAGACGGATGGCTTGTTTTTAAAAATTTTCTTAGTCCGTTAGTTCTAACAATACAAGCTCCATTATTTTAGAAACTGAATGACTCTGCAATGTAGAAAGGCTATACCTTATTCAGATAGAGCACACTGACATGCTGGCTTGCCTGTGGCACATCAATATCATGACAAGAATGTAAGCACTAAGAGAGAAGAAGAGGAAAATCCAAGCTTTATCCCTATTGAATTATTTATCCCACTATTAGAATATCAATCAGTGAAGTAGGTGTGGGCACACTGGGCAAATTGAACTTCAGTCACAAACATGCCTTGTTGCTTCCTTTAGATAGCGGTAGATGCACAAAAGTTTGCACAGGTGAGAGTATTGTCATCACGTTTTGGTATGTACTAGAATCCTGGCAGCAACTTCTCAGATTCAGAGAGGTGTAAACATTAAAGATGAAAAGAACAACTCGGGTCTGTCCTTTGGGGTGATTTAGGGTGGCTGTTTACATTTGCTTAAAAAAAATACAAAAATTAACGTGGTGGTGCATGCCAGTTTCTCGGGAGGCTGAGGCATGAGAATTGCTTGAACCCAGGAGGCAGAGGTTGCAGTGAGTTGAGATTGCATACTGCACTCCAGCCTGGGTGATGGATTCTGTCTTAAAAAAATAAAAAATGAACAAAATCAATTTCTGATTAAATATTTTAAAATTTATTTTAAAATGCAGTAAGTATGAAATTCAAAAGGAAAAAAATGCAGTTAAAAGTAGCCTACCTCTCGGCCGGGCGAGGCTGAGGCAGGAGAATGGCGTGAACCCGGGAGGCGGAGCTTGCAGTGAGCCGAGATTGCGCCACCGCACTCCAGCCTGGGCGACTGAGCAAGACTCAGTCTCAAAAAAAAAAAAAAAAAAAAAAAAAAAGTAGCCTACCTCTCATCTCTTAACACTTAGACACCCATTTCTAACAGTTAACTTCTACTACAAGCTTCTAATGTATTCTAGAGCTGCTCTATATGCTTTTTAGTTTGTTTTATTTTCATTTAGCTTTAAAAATTATCATGCAGTAGTCTTGACTTATTTTGATATGCATTTCTACGAATTTATTTATTTATTTATTATTATTTAAAAATTTTTTTTTTTTTTTTTTTTTTTTGAGACGGAGTCTGGCTCTGTCGCCCAGGCTGGAGTGCAGTGGCTGGATCTCAGCTCACTGCAAGCTCCGCCTCCCGGGTTTGCGCCATTCTCCTGCCTCAGCCTCCCGAGTAGCTGGGACTACAGGCGCCCGCCACCTCGCCCGGCTAGTTTTTTGTATTTTTTTAGTAGAGACGGGGTTTCTCCGTGTTAGCCAGGATGGTCTCGATCTCCTGACCTTGTGATCCGCCCGTCTCGGCCTCCCAAAGTGCTGGGATTACAGGCTTGAGCCACCGCGCCCGGCCATTTATTTATTTTTGAGACAGAGTCTCGCTCCGTCGCCCAGGTTGGAGTGCGGTGACGCCATCTTGGCTCACTGCAACCTCCGCCTTGTAGGTTCAAGCGATTCTCCTGCCTCAGTCTCCTGAGTAGCTGGGATCACGGGCATGTTCTCCATGTTGGCCAGGCTTGTAGCGAACGCCTGGCCTCAAGTGATCTGTCTGCCTCAGCTTCCCAAAGCGCTGGGATTACAGGCGTGAGCCACCATGCCCGGCCTAGTTCTGTGAATTTTAACACATGTGTAGATTCTTGTAACTACCATCACAATCTGCCTACAGAACAGGATTTGGATTAAGTGTTTGAAAAATATATTTTTTAGAGGGGAGTTATAGAAATATTTAGCCTGTTTCTGCCATTTTTCAACAAATTAAAGTACAATTAAGTTACAGTGAAATTCACCCATTTACAGGTACAGTTTATCAGCATCATAAGACAGGGTGAAAAAATAAAAGTACGGTTTGAGTATTGACAAAATGCATCATAGTGTGGCCATCATCACAATCAGTGTATAGCTCTGACAATAACTGACCTTTTTCTTCAGTTTTGCTTTTTTCAGAGTGTCCTATATATGGAAGTTTTTTGAGTATGGCTTTTTTTCATTTAGCATAATGAATTTGAGATTCATCTCTGTTATTACTTGTATGAATAATTTCTTTCTTTTTGGACCTGAGTAATATCTCACTGTATGGGGTATACCATAGTTTTTAAAGTCCATTTCCCAGTTGACAGACATTCCGATAGTTTCCAGTGTGCAAATAAAGTTGTTACAAAGATTCACAGACAGGTGTTTTTATGAATGTACGTTTTTCTTTTTTTCTTTTTTTTTGAGACGGAGTCTCGCTCTGTCACCCAGGCTGGAGTGCAGTGGCACGACTTCGGCTCACTCCAAGCTCCGCCTCCTAGGTTTATGCCATTCTCCTGCCTCAGCCTCCTGAGTAGGTGGGACTACGGGCACCCGCCACCACACCCGGCTAATTTTTTTTGTATTTTTAGTAGAGGCGGGGTTTCACCGTGTGAGCCAGGATGGTCTCGAATTCCTGACCTCGTGACCCGCCCGCCTCGGCCTCCCAAAGTGCTGGAATTACAGGTGTGAGCCAGGGGCCCGGCCCACGTTTTCTTTTTATTAGGTTAAATGCCTAAGGACAGTATTGCTGGGTTGTGTAGTAAGTGTATGTTTAATTGTTTTTTCTTTTTTTGGCTCCTGATTGCAACAACTGAAAGTGTGCGTTTAACTTTATAGGAAATTTCCAAATTGTTTTCCGAAGTTGACTGTACTAATTTATGTTCCCACCAGCAATGGCTGAAAGTTGCTTACCTGAAATTTTATCAGAGGAAGGCTCACGCCTGCAATCCCAGCACTTTGGGAGGCTGAGGTGGGTAGATGGTTTGTGTCCAGGAGTTCGAGACCAGCCTGGGCAATATGGCAAAACCCTGTCTCTACCAAAAATACAAAAATTAGCTTAGTATGGTGGTGTGCACCTCTAGTCCCAGCCACTCAGCAGCCTGAGGTGGGAGGATCACTTAAGCCCAGGAAGGTTGAGGCTGGAGTGAGCCATGAATGTGCCACTGCACTCCAGCCTGGGCAACAGAGAGAGACACTGTCTCCAAACAAACAAATAAGAAATAAGTGGTATTATCAGTTTTTTTTAAAATGCCATTTCAATAGGCATGTGGTGGTAATACCTTGTGGTTCTAGTTTGTATTTCCTTAATGATTAATGATCGTGAATGTGTTTTCATGTGCTTACTTGCAACCTGTGTATCATTGATGAAATGTCTGTTTAAATCTTATGCCCACTTTAAAAATTGGGTTTTTTACCTCTCTTTTGAGAATTCTATATATTTTCTGGATACAAGTTTTTATTCAGGTATGGATTTGTTTCTTCATTTGTTTCTTATTTTTTTAAAAAAGGAATAAGCTTTGTAAATATTTTCTCCCATTTCAGCTTATCAATTTTTTATTCCACATATTGTGCTTTTGTGTTGTCTCTAAGAAAATACTTGTCTAGCCTGTGGTCACAAAGATTTTCTTCTGTATTTTTTCTTCTAGAATATATCATTTTCAGTTTTACATTTAGGTCTGCAGCACATTTTGAGTTATTTTTTTATTTTGATTTGAAGTATGGATTGAGGCTCTTTTTTTTTTGGTTTGTTTTGCATGTGGACACCTAGTTCTAGTGTCATTTAATGAAAACACTATCATTTCTCTGTTAAATTGTCTTTATACTTTTGTTGAATAGATGTGTGGGTCTTTTTTTGGACTAAAACTCTAAAACTATATTATTAATCCTTATTTGGATTGCATCTGACAGATCCCAAATGATTTGAAAAGTTAATTAGGTAACAAATTTAGAAATTTGTTAAGTGTCTTATTTGGAACCTGGTGCTTGCTGACAGTAGTTTGTAATCTGCAGAAGGGTTTTCTAAATAACTTTAAGCCTAAGATTAAAAGAACATTTTGCTAATGATTCATTATCTGTTTGGAAAAGCTTGTGTGAGTTTTCATGCAGCAGGGATGAGCTGAAATGGTTTTTCCTAGAAGGTGCCCATTTTCTTTGTTGTAGAATTACCTGGTAGTTCTCTAATAATCTGTGTTTGTGCTTTATATCATCTTTGATAGTGATACATTTTGGGGCAATTCTCTTTTTGTTTAAAACCATCACGTAGTTGTCCTAAGTTAAATACTCTAGGCCAGACAGTAATCCTGGAACTTTGAGAGACAGAGGCAGGAGGATCACTTGAGCCCAGGAGCTTGAGACCACCTGGGCAACATAGTGAAACCTCCTCTCTACAAAAATCAAAAACAGGTCAGGCACGGTGGCTCACGCCTGTAATCCCAGCACTCTGGGAGGCCAAGGTGGCAGGTCACCTGAGGTCAGGAGTTCAAGACCAGCCTGGCCAACATGGTGAAACTCTGTTTCTACTAAAAATGCAAAAAAAAAAACAAAAAACAAAAAAAATTACCTGTGTGTGGTGGCGCACGCCTGTGATCCCAGCTACTCAGGAGGCTGAGGCAGGAGAATCGCTTGAACCCAGGAGGCGGAGGTTGCGGTGAGCAGAGATCACGCCACTGCACTCTAGCCTGGGTGACAGAGCAAGACTCCATCTCAAAAATAAATAAATAAATAAATTAAAATAATAAAAAACCTAGCTGGGCATGGTGGTGCATGCCTGTTGTCCCAGCTGGAAGGCTGAGGCTGAGGTGGGAGGATTGCTTGAGCCCAGGAGTTCAGGTTTACAGTAAGCTATGATGGCTCCACTGCACTCCAGCCTGGGTGATAGAGAAAGACTCTGTCTCTAAACAAACTAACTGAAGGTTTACTTACTTTTAAAAAGTAGTACACAATTATTGTTTTTAGGATGAGGTGTTTTTTTGTTTGTTTTTGAGACAGACTCTTGGTTTGTCACCTAGGCCTGAGTGCAGTGGGTCAATCCGCTCACTGCAGTCTTGAACCCCTGGGCTGAACTGATCCTCCTGCCTCAGCTTGGACTATAGGACTAGGAATACAAGCACACGCCACCACGCCCCACTAATTTTTTTGTAGAGACAAGGTCTCACTATGCAAGAGTCCTATACAAGGACTCTCACTGGAGTCCAACTTCCTGGCCTCTAGCAATGAATGCTGCCACTTCGGCCTCCCAAAGTGCTAGAATTACAGGCATGAGCCACTGTGCCTGGTCTATTCTTTTATCATTAAATTGTATAGACCTGTAGAGCGCAATAATTGATATTTGGCTGTACATTGGTGTTCTATAATATAATGAAGTTTGAGCTAATCTCAATGTTTGGATATTTATTATTTAGTAATTGAAGTACTTTGCAATTAACACCTTTAAATTAACTTAAAATTTTAAATGTTACAGTAGAAATTAAAATGCCAAGAAGCAGGTGTTATTTTAAAAATATCATTGGACAAAATATTGGAAGTTAATTTAAGACAGACTTTCAGGATTAACAGCTATTTAAAAATTTTTTAAATCATTTGTTGATGAGTGTTTTTTCTCATTCCTGAAATACCTACTCTTAAGTCCTTTTTTTTGGTCTTTGGAAAACGTACTCCTGTCCCATGCTATTCCATTTTTCTTTTTATTTTTTACCTTTCTTCATTTATACAGATTTTGCCATACAATTTTATTTTTATTATTTTTATTGTGGTAAAATACATGTAATAAAACTTATCACTTTAACTATTTTAAAGTATATAATTCAAGCCACATGTAGTGGAGCCTGTTGTTCTAGCTAGTCAGGAAGCTGAGCCTGGACTCCTTGAGCCCAGGAGTTTGAAGGCAGCCTGGGCAACATAGCAAGACCCCCTTCTCTTAAAAAGTATATAGTTCGGTGGTATTAAGTGCATAAACAATATTGTACGAACATCACCACCACCATCTCGTTCTAGAACTTGTTCATCATTGCCACACAATTTTAGCACCTAATTGTTCCCTAGTGTTTGGCTGCCATATTAAGTTTAGGTTTGTAAGAGATAAACAAGACTCAGTTCTTGTCCTCAAGGACTTTACAGTCTAGTGAGAGAAACCTGACATTTATGATACAATGTGGCAAATTACATGTTAGAACTCCCCATCATTGAATTAGAGTTTTAATTTTACTTTGAAAAGGCAAAGTAACTTCTTGTTAGGTTAATAATCCAGTTGTCATATCGTTCCACACACTGAATTCATTTAGGCTAGACCAAAAGACCGAAGTTTTTAGTCTTTTGACTTAGGTCATTGTAGGACTCACAAATCCTCATGCCCTATACTTTATTGCAAGAAAGGAACCAGAAAATTGATATTTTGATTTAAAACCAAATTATGAGCTATTTCTTCCTAATGAAGTGGGGAGATCTGTGAAAATTATGTTTAGAGAGAACTTCTTGGTTGTCTGTAACTATCATTTGTTGAAACCGTTTTTACTTTAGTTGCAGTGACAACTCGCTTATGATCAAATACAGCAATGATACGGGCATGTTTATCTCCCTTGGCAGATCATCTTGAGGAGCAGTTGCTTTGGAAACTGTCAAGAGATTGTTTTTAATTCCTTGAGAAGCCGAGAGGTATCAACTGATTTAAAGTTTAATGTCTTAGCAGTTTTAGTTTACAATAATGTTATCAGACTTGAGCAGTATTAAAATACAGATTTTATTTTCATTATTATGACTTATTTTCTTCATTATTAAAAATTTAATGCAATATTGCTTATCAAAGTAAAACAACACGGCTGTTTTCATCTAGAAGGGCTAGATGTGAGAGGGGTGGAATTGAGAGCAGCTTTTTTTTTCTTTTTTTTTTTTGAGACAGAGTTTCACCCTGTTGCCTAGGCTGGAGTGCTGTGGCCTGATCTCTGCTAACTGCAACCTCCGCCTCCTGGGTTCAAGCGATTCTCCTGCCTCAGCCTCCCAAGTAGCTGGGATTACAGGTACCCGCCGCCACGCCCAGCTAATTTTTGTGTATTTTTAGTAGAGACGGGGTTCCACCATGTTGGCCAGGCTGATCTCCAACTCCTGACCTCAGGTGATCCTCCCGCCTCGGCCTCCCAAAGTGCTGGGATTACAGGCCTGAGCCACTGCGCCCAGCCTGAGAGCAGCTTTTTCATATTACATATACAGGCCTTCTATAAACGGCCATAAGTCTCCCCAAAGGGTGGTGGGCATTTCCAACGGGCCAAACGTGGCCTGTCATTCTATTTCTCTCTTCCAGCAGCGAGGTCTAGTAGCACGAAGACCAACCGCCCAATGGCCGCTAACCGTTCTACCCGTCGTCGTTTGGAACTTCGCTCGCCTTCCAGGCCGGTTAAGGCTTTTGTCTGTTGAGGTCGGGACTAGGTAGGTCTCGACCAATAGGGACACAGCGGTCACCGGGACCGCGTCTGCGCGGCTCCGAGGCCTAAGGAGAAGGCCGTGCCTGCGTCCTGAGGCCGCCTTGCCAGGCCCTCTGCACCCTTAAGGCCTCCGCCGCGCGGTGTTCGGGCAGCCATCAGGCTTCTTGGCTCGCCACTCCCGCTGCCACCCAAAGGCGCTGCGTCCCGGAGGCTCGGAGGGGTTTCGTCGAGGCCGGGCAGGCTTGGGCCGGGAGACCAGGCGGCCGGCAGGGTCCGGGCTGGGAGAGGCTGACGCCGCCGTCAGTCACCGAGGTGGGGTGGGGAAGCTTCACGGCCTGGGTCCGGCCAGGGGGCAGCCACAACGGGCCCCCGGTGTGTGCAGAGGGTGGGGCGCGGCCCGTCTTGGAGCCCCCAGCTCACCCGCTGGCCTGGGCCAGAGGAGCCTGGAGGGCCCTGGGGGAGCCAGCCGCGCTCTGCCTGTTGGTAAGAATCCGTATAGTTTTCCTAATGTAGTCAAAGAGGGTTGGTGTCCCAAATGGTTGATAGTGTTTTAGTTGACAATTTCAACACCTGTTAGGAGAAAAGTTCAGATTGCTAGGCCTAGATTCCTAATAAATTTTGTTTTGTTTTGTTTGAAATAGGGCCTCGTTCTGTCACTCATGCTTGGAGTGCAGTGGCTTGATCACAGTTCATTGTTGTCTCGACCTCCTGGGCTCAAGTGAGCCTCCCACTTCAGCCTCCTGAATAGCTGGCACTACAGGTTCACACCACCATGTGTGGCTAATTGAATTTTTTTTTTTTTTTCAGAAACAGGGTCTCACTGTGTTGCCCTGGCTGGTTTTGAACTCTTGGGTTCAAGTGATCTTCCTGCCTCTGCCTCCCAAAGTGCTGGGATTACAGGCGTGAGCCACTGTGCCCGGCCCTAAAACGTTTTTCATAAATTTTTTAAAAGTTGGAATTTGTGGTGTGGTTTTGATTGTCTACTGAAAAAGATTGCAGTCTCCTTTGAGGTTAAAAAAAAAAAAAAAGGAAAGAAAAAACTTCAATAGGCTGTTAATAAATTTGACATTTATTGCTCTTGAAAAATAGCTGTCATCATCTTTTTTCAGGGTAATCACTTTGATCAGTATGAAGAAGGACACTTGGACATTGAGTAAGCACCAGTTGACAAGCCTACAGAATCGATCAGATGATCATTGCTTAATTTCGGGTCTTAGCCAGTTAGGTAGGTAGTGTTCGTGTGACACTTGATGTGAATGAACTTAAACTTATTAATAACCAATACAGTTTAGAATTGTTTTCTTGCATGCCATACAGTAATCAGAGTTTGGAGTGTAATGTAATATTTAATATGTTGGGAAATCAGTCCAAAAATATCTAGAAACACATTAGAATTTTGATGGGGGAAAAATATATTTTTGGCCCATACTAATATTTTGTTGAAGGTAGCAAGGTAAAGTTTAGCATTTTGTCAACTGAATAAAGGAGTAAAATGTATTTTGATCCTTTATAGATTGCCCTTTCCTGGGCAATATAATTATGTATGAAATGTTCCTACGTGGAAGTAGAATATGTATGGAAAAAATTTTTTAAAAGTTCCGTTAGAAACAGTTAAGGGCTGGGCACAGTGGCTAATGCCTGTAATCCCAGCACTTTGGGAGGCCGAGGTGGGCGGATCACCTGAGGTCAGGAATTTGAAAGCAGCCTGGCTAACATGGTGAACCCCAACTCTACAAAAATACAAAAAATAGCCAGCTGTGGTGGCATGCACTTGTAATCCTAGTTACTCCTGAGGCTGAGGAACGAGAATCGCTTGAACCCAGGAGGTGGAGGTTGCAGTTAGCCGAGATTCCACTGCACTCCAGCCTGGGCAACAGAGCAAATCCCGTTTCAACAACAACAAAAGAAACAGTTAAGGAGTAATACATTTTATTTACCAGACTCTTGTGAAACATGGCAAGTTTGGTCTATGTAGCTTAATAAATGTCTAGTTTTTGTCAAAAGTTGATTATTTCTATCTTTTCACACTGCTTAGTTTTGTACACTGATGATATCAGCAATAGAACAAGGAGATTTATTTATCTGACTCAGTTTAAAAAAAAAAAAACTTCGGTTGGACACGTTGGCTCACGCCTATAATCAATCCCAATAATCTGGGAAACTGAGGGAGGTGGATCACCCAAGGTCAGGAGTTCAAGACCAGCCTGGCCAACATGGTGAAACCCTGTTTCTACTAAAAATAGAAAAAAATTAGCCTGGCATGGTGGTGGGCACCTGTAATCCCAGCAGCTTGGGAGGCTGAGGCAGGAGAATTGCTTGAACCTGGTAGCCGGAGGTTGCAGTGAGCCAAGACCACACGATTGTACTCCAACCTGGGCAAGAAGAACGAAGCTCTGTCTCAAAAAAAAAAAAAAACTTCTAAATTTTTGAATATTATTTTCATTTTGAAAAATCCATTTAATTTTTTTAAATTTTTTAAAATTTGAGATGGTGTCTCACTCTGTCGCCCAGGCTGGAGTACAATGGCACATAATCTCAGCTCACTGCAACCTCTGCCTCCTAGATTCAAGCGATTCTTCTGCCTCAGCCTCCTAAGTAGCTGAGATTACAGGCACACATCACCACACCCGGCTAATTTTTGTATTTTTAGTAGAGACGGGGTTTCACAATGTTGGTCACGCTGGTCTTGAACTCCTGACCTCGTGATCTGCTCGCCTCGGCCTCCCAAAGTGCTGGGATTACAGGCGTGAGCCACCGTACCCAGCAAAAAGCCCATTATTTTTAAATAACACAGTCCATTGTTAAAATGTCTGAACTTGTCCTTATCGTCAGCATTTAGTATTTGTGCTTAAGTGTACATATTTAATAAGGGTTTCAGTGAGTTACTGGTAAAACGTGAGTGGGGAAAAAAGTCAGAGGAAATCTGAATCTTTATAACCGTCATGACAAGCCAGCCCCCTTCCCTTTAAGAAACACTAACTAGCTTCTTCCTCAGGAAAATATGAAGGCAATTTAGAGAGTGCAGATATTTTAACTTTAGCTTTTATTTTCAAAACCGTAACATAGTAAAGGATCAACATATATTAATGTTCCCAATTAGGTTGGTATTGTGTGTATTTGTGTGTTTGTGTTTGGGTGTTTACAGAAATTTACACAACCTGGGGTGTTCAACATTTTTCTTCCATAGCAGTTGGCCCGTATTAGCTAGGCAGCCATGATCTGGTTAGTATTGCACGGCCTACCTTTTTAAAATTTCTTCTCTTCTTTCTCTCCACCTCCCTTTTTTTTTTTTTTGAGACGGAGTTTTTGCTCTGTCGCCCAGGCTGGAGTGCAGTGGTGCGATCTTGGCTCACTGCAACCTCCGCCTCCTGGGTTCAAGCGATTCTCCTGCCTCAGCCTCCTGAGTAATTGAGATTATAGGCGCCCACCGCCACGCCCTGGCTAATTTTTGTATTTTTAGTAGAAATGAGGTTTCCCCATGTTGGCCAGGCTGATCTCGAACTCTTGACCTCAGGTGATCCACCTGCCTGGGCCTCCCAAAGTGCTAGGATTACAGGCATGAGCCACGGCGCCTGGCCTCCACCTCCCTAATTTTGTCCTTCTGGTCCAGTGAACTCTGTATAGAATACCTTCTGCCTTAATGTGCTAGCATGATGCTAGACTTAGGCATGGCAGTAATTGATGGCACATGTGATAATGTTGCAGAGGGAGAATTCTCATCGGCTGTTTCACTGAAAGCCTAGTCTTGTGTTTTGACATGGATAAAATGCCAAGCTCACTTTGCTAAGTTAAAAATCACTGGTTTGTGCCTTGTTCTGTATTATTTGGGGGATTATCACAAGGCAGAATTTTGTAATGAAATCTGTAGACTAGATCAGTATCTTGTATTTGAAAAATAACTTTTGCCTTTTAATTTTAAAAATTGGGGTTCAAAGTTTAAGAACAGAGCCATCGGAATCAACTCCCCAGTACCATATTCTACAAGGTGCGTGGTTGGTTAATATTCTTACACAAGCTATAATTCTGTCGGTGCTCAACAGTAGTAGGAAATTTAATTAGATGAAATTTGCAAGCTAGTATTCATTATTAATATACTCAACAAAGACTTTTTTAAACCACTAAATTACATTATATTTAATATTTTTTTAAGCCTTCTTAGAGGGCTACATTGAAAGATTTTTGGAAAATTTATTCCTGTGGCACATGAGGCTAATGCTATTTTACCTCTCACAATGTCCAGGATTTTTTTCTAGCACATGTTATAGGGAAAACACGATCACAGGCAGTCTAATTGAGTAATCATTGTTGAATAATCTCAATAAGTAGGAGTAGAATTGATACATGCCTTGATTATTAAATAGTGCTACCTTCTCCACTTAAAATAACAAACAGTATATAGTACTAAGGCTGGATATTTAATTTTTTAAATAAATAAATGCATATTCAGAAATGTGTATTAGTAATTATGCTTCTAATGAAAATTTACTTCTGAAACATATAAATATATATATTATTTGTGATGTGTTAATTTAGGTAGAAGGAGGAGGAGCTTCATAGCCTACATTGAATTAGATAGAAGTAGGACACAGGATCTGGGAGAATAAACAAATATGTGAGACAAAATAAGAAAAAAAGAAGTAGGACACACTAGATTAGAGAGATCTTATTTCTGTTGCCTGGTCATTTGGAAGTAAAATTTTAAGTGTTCTTTTTTTTAAACTTTTTTTTTTTTGAACCAGAGTCTCTATCACCCAGGCTAGAGTGCAGTTATGTGATCTTGGCTCACTGCAACCTCCGCCTCCCAGGTTCAAGTGATTCTTGTGACTCAGCTTCCCAAGTAGCTGGGACTACAGGTGCCTGCCACCATGCCTGGCTAATTTTTTTTTTTTTTTTTTTTTTAGACATGGTCTCATTCTGTGGTTCAGGCTGGAGTGCAGTGGCACAGTCTCGCCTTACTGCAACCTCTACCTCCTGGGTTCAAGCAATTCTCCTGCCTCAGCCTCCGGAGTAGCTGGGATTACAGGTGCCTGCCACCATGCCCAGCTAATTTTTGTATTTTTTCAGTAGAGACAGGGTTTCACCATGTTGGCCAGGCTGGTCTTGAACTCCTGACCATAGGTGATCCACCCACCTCAGCCTCCCAAAATGCTGGGATTACAGGTGTGCATCACTACTTTTACTTTGTTAAAAGTTATTTTCTTGTGCCTCCTTGTGTTACCCATCATCCTTAAGCCTATTGGATTTTTGATGAATGTTTATAAAACCTTACCTTAAGCCTATTGGATTTTCGACAAGTGTTTATAAAACCTTTTTTCTTTTATTGGTAGGAAAGGGGACCATACTGAATACTAGCCCTTCCTGCAGAGTCACAGAGCTGCCTCTTTTCCTCCAAAAGCAGATAGTTTGAAATGATGGGAAAGGTCCAGATTTTCTGTATTGCTCATTCACTTCCCCGAGGAGGTTGGTGAGGGGAGCAGATTATGGGAGAAGTGTCTATTGTTTCTGTTGCCTTTGTTATGATTGGAAGGACTTAGAGTGGCATATTAAATATTTTATTATAGTCCCTGAGGATTTAAAGAACAGTTTTAACCTAAAGTTTTAGAGAAATTCCACTACCATTTTCTATCAATAGCTTTTTTCTGAGAAGATGACAGTCATCCTCTTGAGTGGTTTTGTAAAAGTGATACTAATGTATATAACCTTAATTTTTTCTTTATTTTTTTCCCCTCTCCCTTTGACCTTTGCTTTCCTTTCACTGTTGTCAATCAGAAGACATTGCTCTTGAGTTTCTCAGCTGGTCTTTACTCGTGAATTACTCATGCTTTCACTCTTCTTTAGTAAATACATTACTTACAAGCAGTGAATTGAAAACCAGACCAAAAAAAAAAAAAAAAAAAGGCCTTCAGTGATTGGACAGTTTCTTACTTTGTGTTACATTTAATTGTTCTTTTGACAGCCCAATTTTTAAAGCCAGGTTCATATGGAAATGCTTTCACTCCACTTGCACTGCTTTTGGAAATAGCATACTGCTTCATCTGTCTATTTTAGTGCATTCATAATATAACACAGTCAGCATAATGTCTCATCACCACTTAGCCAAGCATTGAGTTTTCTTAAAATAAAAAAAAAACAACCGTAATAAAATTTTGATCTCACTGTTTTTTCAGTTTGATATTGGCTGCATGCTAGTTAAGTATTATACACGTACACATACACACACATATACGTACACATTGTTTTAAACCAATCAAGTCTGGCCTGGATTTAGTGCTGATTGTTTTTTCATTTCTAGTGGTGGGGCAGTCTTACACTTACAACTTACTTTGTATCATGAAAATACAAAAAATTAGCTGGGTGTGGTGGTGGGCGCCTGTAGTCCCAGCTACACAGGAGGCTGAGGCAGGAAAATGGTATGAACCCAGGAGACAGAGTTTGCAGTGAGCCGGGATTGTGCCATTGCACTCCAGCCTGGCGACAGAGTCAGACTCCGTCTCAAAAAAAAAAAAAAAAAAAAAGATGAACATTCTCTGTAGCTTGGGTAGTAAAACTGAGGCATTTTATTGTGAAATATTAAAATGGTGCATTCTGTGTGTATACATACAGGAGTGTGCCTATGTAGTTATGTTTGTATTTGCTTGACCATGAAGATAAAAAGTACAAGTGATGCTGTTTTATTTGAAGCCTGAGCACTTCTGGTTTCCTAACCAGAAATTGCTATCTGGTTCTTCTAATGGAATGGAGGGCTTTTCCATTCTTAGACCGTCCAACTCTGAACTTGCTCTGAATCTCAAATCTTTCTCTTCACAGAACAAACATTCAAATGCTTTTCTTCCTTTTTTTGTTTTTAAATATTTATTTATTTATTCATTTATTTATTTATTTTGAGATGGAGTCTCACTCTTGTCACCCAGGCTGGGGTCTCGGCTCACTGCAACCTTCACCTCCCGGGTTCAAGTGATTCTCCTGCCTCAGCCTCTCAAGCAGCTGGGATTACAGGCCCTCACAACCACACCCAGGTAATTTTTGTATTTTTAGTAGAGACGGGGTTTCGCCATGTTGGTCAGACTGGTCTCTACCCCTGACCTGAGGTGATCCGCCCACCTCAGCCTCCCAAAGTGCTGGGATTCCAGGAGTGAGCCACCGCACCCGCCTCTCAAGTGTTTTCAAGTGTTTTTCTGTATATTAGGTTCATTAGCACCAACTTCATGACTTCTAAAATGTGACTGCTTTCATGTCCAGATAGCTTGAATACAGGTATCTACCAATGATATGAGGTGGATAATAAATAATTCGACAGTGTTGCTTATTTCTCAAAAAAAAATTTTTTTTTCCAATTATATTATACCCTCCTCCCCAAGAGGTGGGCAGAAAAGCATTGTTAATCTTTTTTTACAGATGAGGAAAAACAAGATCAGAGGTGCTAACAGTGCTACAGCCTAGTGCCAGGTCTTCTGTCCCCAATTCTAGGTTCTCACCATGACGATGTTTTTCTTTTCTCACAATCTTTACTTCTTCCTCTGACCCTCCCCACCACCCAAAATACTTTTAATTCTGGAAAAGAAACCCAGCTTCACACTGCTACACTTGACCTTATTGCAGTCAGAAGCTTTGGATGATTCCTCATCCAAAATATTAGAGATGAAATGAAAGCAAAGTAGGCATCTGACAAAAGTTGATTTTTCCCTTCTGCATTTTAGGACCTCAAGTAATGTTTTTCCAGAAACTGCTATTATACCATAGATTCACTGTACCTTCAACAACATAGGCTTATGATCTGGCAAATTAAAAAAAAATTTTTTTTTTGTACAGTTGCAAGATTTAATAGAGTGAAGACAGAGCTCCCATACAAAGGGAGGGGACCCAAAAAGGGTAGCCATTGCTGGCTTGAATGCCTGGGTTTATATCCCAATCATTGTCCTTCCTCCTGTGCTCTCAGGCAATAGAGGATTGGCTATTTCTTTACCTCCTGTTTTTGCCTAATTAGCATTTATTGAGCTCTCTCTACTATCTGATTGGTCAGGTGTGAGCTAAGTTGCAAGCCCCATGTTTAAAGGTGGAAGTGGTCACCTTCCAAGCTAGGCTTAGGGATTCTTAGTCGGCCTAGGAAATCCAGCTAGTCCTGTCTCTCAGTCCCCCCTCTCAACAGGAAAGCCCGAGTGCTGTTGGGGAGGTTGGCTGATGACCACTCTAACTGCTTCCTGCTAAATTGGGGCACAGTAGGGGTTGTGCAGTTGAGATTTCCTCAGGAGGAGTGCCTTCGATGTCATTAACATCGAAGCATGGACTAGCTAGTGGACCGGTCCAGCAGTCTGCGGTAGATCTTATTCATGGACTGCATCTGGGGCTCCATTTGAAGAACCATTTGTAGTTTTACAGCTTTGATTCTGGAAGAGACAAACTTAACAAGGAGGTTAAAGATACAGGGTCCAAAGAGGAGTAGCAATATTATAACTGCTAGAGGTCCTAAGAAGGGGAGAATCTGCGGCATCCATTGGCTGAGGAGGCCCCAGGGTCCAGTGTTTTGAAGCTCCTCTGCTCTACATTGTATTCGATATTGAATTTCTTTAACTTTCTTGGTGATGATTCTGGATTGATTAACATTATAACAGCATTCTTCCCCTAAAAATAAATAGGTTCCCCCTCTTTTGGCAGTTAGCAAGTCTAAAGCTCTTTGATTTTGAAGGACTACTGCTGCTAGGGAGTTAAGTTGATCTTGCAAGGTGACCAGGTAGTCAGCAACCCGTTCCATGTCACCATTTAGTTGTTGAGATAATTTGTAGTAGAACTGAGTAGAGGCTGTGATACCACCAATGCCAGTACCTAGTCTGCCTAGCACTCCTGCTCCAATAACAAAAGGAAGAATGGGTACTCTTTTGTTGCAGGGCTTAGGTACGACATGATTGTATAAATCTTGTTCAGTGTAGATGGTCATAGGGGGCACTAAGAATGAGAGGAAGCACATAGATTCTGAAGAGCCATTCAAGCAACTATAGGCTGAGGTACCACAGACTTTTTTGTCCTGAGGGTAGGCAGACCATTTGTGTGGGCGGAGTTACCTACCCGATGCACTGGGAGTTGGTTGTGTCTATAGTAAATTGCTACATTTTACACAGGTGAGGTTTGAGGTATGGGTTATTTCCAGATTGGAAACAAGAGGTCCTACTAAAACGGAAATGGTGTTTATTTATGTACTGAAGTTGTTCCATTGTTCAGGTACAGGGATTGAAATGTATGGCCTGAAGTGCAGGGGGAGGCACATCCAACAGTTAGTAGGGTTTTGGGTTGAGACCTCATGGAGCCCAGTGAGGGTGGTATTAAATAGGCTTACCAGGCGAGTATGGGTACAGAGGGTTTCATGTAGTTTTGAGAGATCTAGTCCTTTGTAGGGGTTAGGGGTGCTGTGTACCCAGGTCAGTTGGGAGATTACATCCTTTACGTGTTTTTCTCTTGCCTGATCTTGAACTCCACCCCATCAGACATACTGGTATGGGTGAAGTAAGTCCAACAGACAGTGGCTCCAAGTCCTCCAGGACAACTAGGATTAATCATTTTCCTTGTCCAATAATGAGTATTTGCATGCTTGCAAAGAGTGGCAGAGTTATAGCAGTTGCTGGGTGCGGGCAGTGAAGGTGGAGGTTCCCTTAGATAAACTCCTATAAGATGGGGCATCAATATTTCCAGGACGCCGCATTCTCCATATAAACTCTTGGTAAGGGGAGCTACTGGTCGTACAGTGGCATGGAGAGGGTGCAGTGAGAGTGAAAGGGGGTAAGAGAACAGTGAAGAGAAAAATATGATAAGGGAGGGCCATGGGGATTTATAATTTTAGTTACTTTCCTCACGGTTGTCTGACAGCCACAAGTCTCCTTTAGCAGTGAGTATGCCGTTCACATCATGAGATGTCCACACAGTAAGATCTCTTCCCTGTATTATTTTAACTGCTTCAGATACTAAGACTGCTACTGCCGCCACTACCCGTAAACAATGAGGCCAACCCTTTGCCACTACATCAGTTTCTTTACTCAGGTATGCCATGGGTGGCAAGCTCCTCCCTCGGACCTGTGTAAGGACACCTAGAGCTATTCCTATTTTTTCTGTGACATATAAAGAAAAGACTTGCCCCATTGGCAAGCATAACACTGGGGCTTGGGTTAGGGTCTTCTTCAGGGCCTGGAAAGCCACTTCTGCTTCAGGTGTCCATCTTACTAAGTGGGTATTGGCTTTCTGAGTTTCCTTAATTAGTGTATATAATGGCCTGGCTATTTCGCTGTACCTGGGAATCCATATTTGGCAGAAACCTGTTATGCCAAGGAACCCTCTTAGTTGCTTTAGGGTATGGGGATGAGGATAAGCCAGTATAGGCTGGATACATTCCTCACTGAGGACCCTGGTGCCTTTGGATAATTTTAGCCCTAAGTATTTAACCTGCTGTGAGCAGAGCTGAGCCTTTGGTTTAGAAACCTTGTAGCCACAGGTAGCGAGGAAATTTAAGAGTGCTTGGGTGGCTTGATGGCACAAGGTTTCTGAACGGGCAGCTAAAAGTAAATCATCCATGTACCGAAGGACAAGAGTGTCCAGGTATGAGAACTGGCTCAAGTCTTGGGCTAATGCCTGGCCAAATAGATGGGGGCTATCCCTGAACCCTTGGGGTAAAACAGTCCAGGTAAGTTGAGATGTTGGGTTCGAAGGATCTTCAAAGGCAAACAAGAATTGAGAGTCAGGATGTACAGGGATACAGAAAAAGGCATCCTTAAGGTCCAGGACTGTAAACCACTCTGCTTCCTCTGGTATTTGGGAAAGCAGAGTATAAGGGTTAGGTACAGCTGGGTATAGAGGGACAACAGCCTCATTGATAATCCTGAGATTTTGCACTAACCTCCACTGTCTGTTGGGTTTCTGTACTTCTAAAATTGGAGTATTGCAAGGGCTATTGCTTGGTTTTACTAGGCCTTGGGCTTTTAGGTCCTTAACAGTCTTTTGGAGTCCTTGTTGGGCCTCAGGTCTAAGGGGGTACTGTCTTTGGTAGGGAAAGGAGGCAGAATCCTTCAGATTAACTTGAAAAGGATGGGCATTCTTTGCTCATCCATATTGTCCTGTTGCCCAGACTTCAGGATTAATTCCTTCCTCAAGCAGGGGACAACAAACGGGTGTTCCTTCTCGTCTGTTCAGGTGTATAATGGCCCCTGCTTTTGCTAGAATGTCTCTCCCTAACAAGGGAGTGGGGCTTTCAGGCATAATTAGAAAAGCATGTGAAAAGAGTAAAATTCCCCAGTCACAGCTCAGTGGCTGGGAGAAGTATCTAGTGACTGGCTGTCCTAGGACCCCTCAGATAGTGACAGATCTGGAGGACAGTTGTCCGAGACAGGAGAGTAAGACTGAGAAGGCCGCAGCAGTGTCCAGGAGACAGTTAACCTCCTGGCCCTCAATGGTCAGGCATACCTGGGGCTCTGTGAGGGTGATGGCATGGGCTGGTGCTTGCACCGGGCACCCTCAGTCCTGCTGCTGGATCATCTGGTTAGTGGCTTCTGACTCAGAGGACCCTCATGCCCTGGGGCAGTGGGCCTTCCAGTGATTCCCTTGACATAAGGGGCATGGAAGAGGGGGTGGCTTATTTCTACTTGGAAAATCTTTTTTAAAGTGCCCTTGCAGACCACACTGGAAGCAAGCCCTATTAGTTAAGCATTCAATTTGCCCAGCTTTTCCCTTTTCCAGAGCCTCCAAAGTCCACTTGCCTGAGGGCCATGACTAAAGTGGTGGCCTTTTTTTATCCCATTTGTCCCGTTCCGTCTGCTCCTTCTGATTTCTATTATAAAAAACCAAGGTTGCCAAGTTCAATAGGGTTTCTAAGTTCTGCTCCAGGCCTAAGGCAGACTTTTGAAGTTTTTTTTCTAATGTCTGCAGTTGACTGAGTGATAAACTTATTCTTTAAGATTAGTTGGCCTTCAATAGAGTCAGGTGACAGGGAGGTATGTTTCCTCAATGCCTCCCTTAGTCTCTCCAGAAAGGCAGTAGGATTTTCTTCCTTTCACTATGTTATAGTGGACATCACTGAATAATTCATAGGTTTCTTCCTAGTTTTCCTTAGTCCTTCCAGCACGCAAGTTAGCGAATGTCTGTGGCACCAATCTCCATGTTCTGATTCTGTGTCCCAGAGAGGGTCTACACTGGGAACTGCCTGCCGGTCTGTGGGAAATTGTTCTCTTTCCTCTGTTGTCATCCTGTCATTGACCTGACTGAGATACCAGAGATCGCCAAACTCTCGGGCTGCAGTTATGGCAGCACTTTTCTCATTTGGGATTAGCGTCTGATTTAGCAGTAACATTATATCTCTCCATGTCAGATCAAAGGACTGTCCTACCCTTGTAAAACATCAATATAGCCATCAGGGTTATCTGAGAATTTACCTAGGTCTATTTTTTTTGCTTTAAGTCTGAGAGAGAAAAAGGTACATGCACTCTGGCTGGGCTGAATTCTCCTCCTCCCACTGCTTGGAGGAGGCATAATCGGGAAATACTGGCACTTTTTGGTTCATTGTTTACCCCTTTGTCTATCTCCTTTTTGACCGTTTGGGTTGAAGG
This sequence comes from Macaca mulatta, assembly GCF_049350105.2. NCBI lineage: Eukaryota > Metazoa > Chordata > Mammalia > Primates > Cercopithecidae > Macaca > Macaca mulatta. The sequence goes on from NC_133421.1 coordinate 63,362,680, forward strand.
GGGGTCCTTATTAGTTGGGGAAGGAGTCAGGGGGACGCTAGGGTAGGGAGGTGGACCCTGAGGGCTTCCTGTAGGGCATAAATCATACTTTTTACATAATTGCGAGTTGTCTCTTAATGAAAAGAAAGTTTGTATGTATGGCACTTCACTCCATTTGCCTTCTTTTCTACAAAAGAGGTCTAGATGTCAGATGGTGTTATAATTTATACTTCCTTCAAGAGGCCAGGTTTCTCCCCGTTGAAGAGGATATTGTGGCCAGGTGGTACTGCAGAAGAATATAAGCCATTTCCTTCTTAGCGTCTGAGGGTCAAATTGGTCCCAATTCTCCAGAATACATCTTAGGGGCATTTTTGCCTTGGGGGGAATGTTTCCCATCGCTTTGGAGATCCCTTCGTTGTTGCCAAATGTTACGGGGGAGTCCTTGCTCCCAGAGCTCCCAAGATGGTGGCGGGCTGCTTCCAAAATGGTGGCAAGCCTTGTGTTCTCGGCCTCACGGATTCCAAGGAATGGAATCTTGGGCCATGCAGTGAGTGTTATAGCTCTATTTGAAGCCGTGGGTCACGGAAGAGAACCGTGGAACCCAGTGACTAGTGTTCAGCTCCATTAGGATGAACCTGGGCACTTAGCTGTGCAGGAACAATGGCAAGCCTTTAGCCTGATTGGGAGTGGCAGTGGGTGCCTCGCTGGATCAGGAGCACAGCAGATACCCTGCCAGATCCAGAGGGATGGAGGTGAGCGGCGGGTCTGCAACAGCGGCAAACAGCAATGGTGGACGGCAAGCGAAAGCTCAACTCGAGCCGTAACAAACACGGACCAAAACAGAGTGCAGTTGCAAGATTTAACAGAGTGAAGACAGAGCTCCCATACAAAGGGAGGGGACCCAAAGAGGGTAGCCCTAAAAATCTCTTAACCTACACCCCAGATCCCTGTCTATATTTAAGAAAAGAATCTAGGGTGGACACAGTGTTTTTTTCTGTGTTGAGTCTTCTGTGATGGGGCTAGGATTTGTGGGAGCAGAGAACCGTGCAGGTGGGTGGAGCAGGCCGGATGAGGATCTATCAGCAATGGGAGGAGGCCTCCACTTTAGCATCCCTGCCCCTGCTCCTCTCAGAGGGTTGCCTTTCATTGCATTCAGCTGTGATGGTAGCAAGAACACGGGCACACTGAGGATGAGGAGAGAGGGAGCCTTGTGCTCTCTCTATATCTGAGGGAGGACAGCACAGGTTATGGAGCAGTCTGCAGAGAGGCCAGCTCATCAGGGAAGCGCTTGTGTTCCACCTTGGGCTTTGACAAATAATCCTAAGCAGAGCTACTATATGTCACACTATGGAATGTTCCAAGTAGGTGGCCATGTTTTCAAAAGATGTCTTTCTTCCTTTTGTTGTTGCCATTTCAGAGGTTTAGGTTTGGGTGTATGTTTCTCTTCTCTGACTGGCACTTGAATGTTTGCTGACTCCTACTCTGTGTGACCGGGGCATACGGCTGTGAGCTGATGCATGCCGTCCTATCATCTTTCATTATCAAAGCAGTCTCTTCTTTTTTGACAGTTTAAAGAAGCATCTGTAGGGAATCCAGAAGGAGCCTTCATAAAGGTGTTACAAGCCTGGAAGAAGCACAGGAGCACTGAGCTGACTACTGAGCCGGAGGCGCCCTCAGACAGCAATAGCATCAACTTGTCAGGCTTTGGGAGTGAGCAGCTAGACTTAGTGCCAAAAGCTTGCCTTATTTCTCAGCGAAAAATCTATAAGATGTGGAATCAGTGTTACGTTCCTTAAACTGCTTTTTCAAAAGTACTAGATGGAGGTAGGCCCCTGGGTATTTTGAAAAACAATACAAAGAGCCCCTCTCTTCAACCTGCCTCCAACAACTCAACTTATGAAAATAAACTGGGAAAGCTTTCTTTTCTGGAAAATGTGTTAGATGCAGAAATTCAAGAAAAACTCAATGAAGATAAAAGAGAAGAAAAAACTGCCATGCTTATACAGTCCAGCCTTCTAGGTAACAAATTTAAACGCCAAATATTTGAAAAGAAATTAGAAACTGCCCAATTACAGGAAAACAGCCTGGCAAAGATTCCAAATGTCAGCAAAAGCCTACGGAGAGTGAACAGAGTCCTCATGGGCCCAAGGAGCATCCAGAAAAGGCACTTCAAAGAGGTGGGAAAGCAGAGCATCAGGAGGGAACCGGGTGCCCGGGCATTCGTGGAGAACGCTGCCAAAGAAAAACAGCTTGGGAGTCCAGCCCCAAGGGAGCTGGAACAGCCTCACGATGAGCAGGGGCCCAAGAAGTTAGCAGGAAACGCTGTCTACACCAAGCCTCCGTTCACACTAGAGCATAAGGCGGCAGTCTTCTCTTTGTTGAAACCCTTCTCCATGGGTGTGCCTTCTGCCTCCACCCCTGAAAAAGCCCGACCTGAGGTCAGAAACAGATGGAAAGACTTAACTTATGCCATTTTGGTTTTAGAAGATGCAAAGGCTAGATGCAATCGTACATTCTAGAAAAAAATACCGCTTTCTTAAAAGTTGCTCCCATGTGGTCCACAGAACACCCAAGGCCAAAAAGAGTCAAAAGTTCAGAAAGAAAAGTTCTCTCAATAGACTGATGCTCACAAAGAGGCCTCCATTCTCTGCAGCAAAGAGCCTCATAAATTCCCCTTCACAAGGGGTTTTTTGTCTTTAGGAGACCTGAGTCCTCAGGAAAATCCTTTTCCAGTAGTATTTGCTCCTTCAGAACGTTTTATAGAGAACACTAATGTAAAAAACACCACAGCAAGAAGTGCCTTAGAAGAAAACATTTTTATGGAAAACACTACTATGCCAGAAGGCACCATCTCTGAAAACACAACCTACAGTCATCCTCCTGTGGCAGATTCCACTGGGACTGTGTTCAACTTAGAGACAACTGTTAAACACACCAGTGAAACACAATGGGAATACAACAACATGGGCACTGGCTTGTCCCCCAAGCCCAAAATCTTCTACTACCCGTTGCCCTTGTCCCCAGGTGACCGGTTTGAAATTCAGCTAAACCAGCAGCTATGGTCCCTCATCCTCAACAACGATGTGAGAAGGCTCATTTCTCATGTTATCCAAACCTTGAAAATGGACTGCTCTGAGACCCACGTGCAATTGGCCTGTGCCAAGCTCATCTCCAGAACAGGCCTCCTGATGAAGCTTCTCAGTGAGCAGCAAGAACTGAGAACTATATTAATGAAAGCACAGAAGCCCAGAGTGAACAGAAAGAGCAGGACCACACAGAAACACGAGACCCAGACTTTCTCATCATTTAGCATATGCCAGGAATGTTGGGGTGATCAGACCCAACACCAGGTCATGGGGACTATGAAGTCTGGTGGAGTCAAAGGAATGAGACAAGACAAATTAAGAGAACATAGGGTGGGTCCAGGGGGCCAATGCCAGTATGGAGGCTGTGAAGGCTCTTCGAGGGCTCTGGGAGCCCACACTATTTATTGGTAATCAAACAAAGAAGCAGGTGGTGAGGACGTGCGGATGTGGGGGTAACAGGTGAGGACGTGAGGAAGTGGGGGTAGAAAGGCAGCAGTGCATCAAGCATAGCTGTGATGGCTTAGCATATGCTGTGCCACTTGAGATAAGGGAGACAGATTCTTCTAATTCAAGATACAATCAATTTATGATCTTGGGAGAGAAAGGAGCAAGGGGCCAGCAAGTCTGGACACATTCCAGAGGCTACAAGGGGTTTTATGCCCTGAGCCCTGGGTTCTCTCCAAGCCACAAGGGGTTTTATGCCCTGGACTTAGATTATAGTGTGGCAGTGCAGCCTTCCACCCTTTGGTGCAGAGCTGGGTGTTCCATAGGTCACGAGGGGTTTTAGACTCTGGACCCAGCACATGTTCCAAGACTCTTTTACATTATGTCAGACAAGCAAGCCCTGCCTCAGCCCTTCCACCAACAAGGAAAGTGCCCACACAGGAGAACCTCGATTCCCAGACCATAGCTTGTCTTGGCCACGTAACTCTGGCCATGACAGTGATCTCCCACTTTGCTCATTTAGAGAGTGAAATAGATTAGTACACAAGATAAACTGTAGGCCAGGTATGATGGCTCATACCTGTACTTCTAGCACTTTGGGAGGCTGAGGTGGGTGGATTGCTTGAGGTCAGGAGTTTGAGACCAGCATGGCCAACATAGTGAAACCCTGTCTCCACAAAAAAATATAAAAATTAGCTGGTTGTGGTGACACATGCCTGTAGTCCCAGCTACTCGGGAGGCTGAGGTGGGAGGATCACCTGAGCCCAGGGAGGTCGAATCTGAGGTGAACCATGATCGCACCACTGTACTCCAGCCTGGGCAACAGAGTGAGACCCTGCCTCAAAAAATAAAATAGAACCTGTAAGCTACTCACCTGGAATACTGGGGTATTGAATAGTTAGCTTTCATGCCCTTAGTTTTTTTAAAAAATTGTTCTTTCCTTTTTTTTTTAACTTCACTAAAGAAGTTCCAGGATATGGCTATAACAAACTAATCTTGGCAATATCTGTGACTGTAATACTAACGATTTTGATTATAATTTATTGTCTCATTGAGGTAAGGACAATAATTAATTCAGGTTTTCAGAATGCAGTCCTGTCTTTGTGTAGATTCAGAGCCCACAAACTCAAAACCAAAGCCACTTTCCCACCTGCTGCTACTTGACACTCTTCTTCAGTCGTTTAAGGCTGAGGTATGCTTCCTTCTTCCTGTGTACTTTCAGCCCAAAGTGAGACTTTTGAGTTGGGAAGAGATACTTCTGAATTAGACTACTGATCAGTGTCACCTAATTCTAATCCCAACCACCTTTATTCTAGGCAGACCATACTCACTGCCATGCTTACCCTTCTATTGGGCACCTTTGTCCTCCTTCCTGTTGGCCTTCTGGTTCCTACCCAACTGTCCAGTCCATAGGCCTCAATAACTCATTTTTGCCCACCCCTGTGGTAGCATTTTCTGTCGCCTTTATCTACTCAAGTAACCGCTTTATCACTTATTATTCTGTATTTTCATTTATAGGATCTTACCTAGCCATATGGCCTGCTGCCTCTGCCAATTTAAAAATAGCATTGAGGTTGTTTGCAAGACAGTCAAGCTGCATTGCAATAGTGCATGTCTGAGAAACACCACACATTGTCATGAGTCCAAACTGCCTGGTGATAACTTGTTACATTATTTTAAGTATTTGTTTTTAAATTTTTTTGTTTTTTTATTTTTTTTAATTTTTTATTTTTTATTTATTTATTTATTTTTTTGAGACGGAGTCTCGCTCTGTCACCCAGGCTGGAGTGCAGTGGCCGGATCTCAGCTCACTGCAAGCTCCGCCTCCCGGGTTTACGCCATTCTCCTGCCTCAGCCTCCCAAGTAGCTGGGACTACAGGCGCCCGCCACATCGCCCGGGTAGTTTTTTGTATTTTTTAGTAGAGACGGGGTTTCACCGTGTTAGCCAGGATGGTCTCGATCTCCTGACCTCGTGATCCGCCCGTTTCGGCCTCCCAAAGTGCTGGGATTACAGGCTTGAACCACCGCGCCCGGCCAAACTTTTTTATTTTTATTTTTATTTTTATTTATTTATTTTTTTTAGTAGAGACGGGGTTTCACATGTTAGACAGGATGGTCTCAATCGCCTGACCTCGTGATCCACCCGTCTCGGCCTCCCAAAGTGCTGGGATTACAGGCTTGAGCCACCGCGCCCGGCCAACTTTTTTATTTTTAATTGATGATAAAATTTTCAGCTAATGATAAAATTGCTTTATTTTTATTTACTCATTCAGCGTTAAACTCCCTAAATTTCTGAACTCCTCCCTTGCTGAGAGTCAGGTTCTGTTATTATTACAAAATTTAGTAATAGAACTGTTCCATATACGTAAAGGACCAAGAGAAAAGAATGGGAAGCCTAGGGAATGACATTAACATCCACATCCTGTGTACCGTGCTCTCTACTTGGTGCTTTGCCCCCAGTGATAATTTATTCATATAAATTAGCAATGTAGTTTGTAAGCTGGTTTTATATGCATGAGGTCTCAAGTACTCTCTGCCTTACAGGACAGATGTAGATCCAGTTTTGGTTTTTTTGTTTTTACAAGTTTATGAGCATACAAGTGATGCTGTTTCATTTGAAGCCTGAGAGCTTCTGGTTCCATAACCAGAAATTGCTACCTGCTTCTTCTAATGGAATGGAGGGCTTTTCTATTCTTAGACCATCCAACTCTGAACTTGCTCTGAATCTCAAACCTTTCTATTCACAGAACAAACACTCAAGTGCTTTCAAAAGTTTTTCTGTAGATTAGGTTCATAAGCACCAACTTCATGACTTATAAAATGTGACTTCGTTCATTTCCAGATAGCTTGAATACAGGTATCTACCAGTGATGTTGGGTGGATAATAAATAATACTAATACTTGGCTACTTACATAAAGACAGTGTTGCCTATTTTTCAAAACTTTTTTCTTTTTTTTAACCAATTATATTCTTCCCTTCTCCCCAAGAGATGGACAGAAAAGCATTGTTAATCTCCTTTTACAGATGAGGAAAAACAAGATCAGAGGTGCTAACAGTGCTACAGCCTAGTGCCAGGTCTTCTGTCCCCAATTCTGGGTTTTCCCCAAGCCCATGTTTCTCCTTTCTCACAATCTTTACTTCTTCCTCTGACCCTCAGCACCACCCAAAATACTTTTAATTCTGGAAAAGAAACCCAGCTGTGCACCGTTACACTTGACCTTCATGCAGTCAGAAGCTTTGGATGGTTCCCCATCCAAAATATTAGCGACGAAATGAAAGCAAAGTAGGCATCTGACAAAAGTTGATTTTTCCCTTCTGCATTTGAGGACCTCAAGTAAGGTTTCTCCAGAAACTGCTATTATGCCATAGATTCACTGTACCTTCAACAACATAGACATACAATCTGGCAAATTAAAAATCTCTTAACCTACACTCCAGATCCCTGTCTATATTTAAGAAAAGAATCTAGGGTGGACACAGTGTTTTTTTCTGTGTTGAGCCTTCTGTAATGGGGCTAGGATTTGTGGGAGCAGAGAACCGTGCAGGTGGGTGGAGCAGGCCGGATGAGGATCTATCAGCAATGGGAGGGAGCCTCCACTTTAGCATCCCTGCCCCTGCTCCTCTCAGAGGGTTGCCTTTCATTGCATTCAGCTGTGATGGTAGCAAGAACACGGGCACACTGAGGATGAGGAGAGAGGGAGCCTTGTGCTCTCTCTATATCTGAGGGAGGACAGCACAGGTTATGGAGCAGTCTGCAGAGAGGCCAGCTCATCAGGGAAGCGCTTGTGTTCCACCTTGGGCTTTGACAAATAATCCTAAGCAGAGCTACTATATGTCACACTATGGAATGTTCCAAGTAGGTGGCCATGTTTTCAAAAGATGTCTTTCTTCCTTTTGTTGTTGCCATTTCAGAGGTTTAGGTTTGGGTGTATGTTTCTCTTCTCTGACTGGCACTTGAATGTTTGCTGACTCCTACTCTGTGTGACCGGGGCATACGGCTGTGAGCTGATGCATGCCATCCTATCATCTTTCATTATCAAAGCAGTCTCTTCTTTTTTGACAATTGAAGAAGCATCTGTAGGGAATCCAGAAGGAGCCTTCATAAAGGTGTTACAAGCCTGGAAGAAGCACAGGAGCACTGAGCTGACTACTGAGCCGGCGGTGCCCTCAGACAGCAATGGCATCAACTTGTCAGGCTTTGGGAGTGAGCAGCTAGACTCAGTGACGAGAGCTCGCGTTATATCTCAGTGAAAAATCTATAAGATACGGAATCAATGTTATGTTCCTTAAACTGCTTTTTTCAAAAGTACAAGATGGCGATAGGCCTCCGGGTATTTAGAAAAACAAAATACAAAGAGCCCCTCTCTTCAACCTGCCTCCAACAACTCAACTTATGAAAATAAACTGGGAAAGCTTTATTTTCTGGAAAAATATGTTAGATGCAGAAATTCAAGAAAAAATCAATGAGGTTGAAAGGGAAGAAGAAACTGCCATGCTTATACAGTCTAGCCTTTTAGGTCCCAAATTTAAATGCCCAATCTTTCAAAAGAAATTAGAAATTGTCCAACCACAGGAAAACAACCTGGCAAAGATTCAAAGTGTCGGCAAAAGCCTGCGGAGAATCAGCAGTCCTCATGAGCCCAAGGAGCATCCAGAAGGGGCACTTTGAAGAGGTGGGAGAGTGGAGCATCAGGAGAGAACAGGGCGCCTGGGCATTTGTGAAGAATGCTGCCAAAGAAAAGTCTCGGGAGTCCAGCCCCAAGGGAGCTGGAACAGCCTCACATGGTGCAGGGGCCAAGAAGTTAACCAAGAAGCACTTCATCTCCCACCCCCCATCAAATGATGCCAAGGAGACTAACTCTTAAGGGGACTGATGTAAAATGCTTCTGCCCAGCACAGGCGTGCAGTTTGTTCACTGCACAAGAGCACTTGGCCGAGGGGGTGAGTGGGGCTGAAAATCCTGCCCATGCTCCATGCTGAGCTCTGGAGACATTGTGGGGCCCTTCCGGACAGACATGAAGGGCTTCTGAAAGTCCCGCATGCATGGAATTATTTTCAAGACCCCAGGTATGTGGTCTGCAGTGGTTCTTCTCACTGTGATTATGGACTAAGGTACTCATTTAGTCCTAATAAGACCAGAGAAGCACATTGTGAGAGGCGTGGGAAATGGCAGCATCGCTCACTGTCTTGTGCGTGTATCTCCCCAGAGGCATTTTCAGATTTCTGCCACGTAGGAGATGCTCATGGTGAACTGAAACTCAGGTACATTGGAGGATTCATTGCTGTGGCCAGAGAAAGCAGAGGACACGCAAAATGCATATTTCCCTTTCTGTCTTCCAGGATGGCTTTTTCTAGTTAAGACAACCACTCTGGCTTAGGGATATGTACAGACTGCCCGGTGCTACATGCGTGAAAAACATGGCACAGAAACGTCACGGCAAGGAGTCTTCCAACGAGAATGACATCTTTCACAAGGACGTGGAGTAAACCACAGAGCCTTCATGGTTCCCATCTAAAATCAGGAGGGGGTGAAAAGGTGAATTGCTCCTTTCAAGAATCAACAACCTTGGCATTTTAATTTCTATCCCAGGGACAGCAAAGCCCCAACAGAGAAGACTCAAACCAGAAAGTTGTCCGGCTACTGAGCGGGAGGAGAGTGAGGTCCCCTGGGAGGACCTCAGGCTTCAGGCCTCTGCAAACTTGGGAAACCGCTGCTGAGGTCCTTCCAGCTCCACAGTCCCCAGGCTGGTGACTGATGGGAGAATATGGAGGACAGCTGACCACCACAGCCTGCATGTCTGCTGCTAGCAGGGAGGAAAGGATGACTTCTACCTCCTTTCCATATTCCAAATTTCACATGACTGCATTTTTTTGGCAGCACCCTGCTGGCAAGGGGGCCTTGACCTGTGGTTCCTGGGCTTCCAGCACCTGCACAGAAAGGGGTGAAATGAGTGTCACGAGCAGCCACCACTCTGCAGCACAACTCCACATCCAGGCATGGTGGGGAGCCCCACTTGGAGGTGTCCTGGTGCCCTACCCACTTTTTGTTAGGCATTTGAGTGTCCAAGGCTTTGCAGAAGAAGCAGGCTATGGTGGAATAACGTGGTGGAGAGGCCTGGAGAGGTGTCATTCTAGCTGGGCAGTGGGTGACACGCAGTCATCCCCTTAGTGAATGCTGGGCCGGCTGCTGTGCTCTGTGTCTCCCTGCAGGCCTGTGGATCCACCAGGGGGCTCCGTTCCTTCTGGGCCAAGGCTGAAGAAGCCGCGGCTGCACCAGAGAAGGGCATCTGGGTGAAAGTGGAAGCCCACATGGGCCCGCAGAACTGCCTAAGCCATCTTCAGGTGAGGGCTCAGAACTGGCAGGCTTTCATTTCTGCTTCATTCCATGGCCAAAGCAAGCCACGTGGGCAAGTCTGAAGCCAGGGGTGGGAAAGTACCCTCCACCCACAACGAAACCATGGCAAGCAGTAGGTGCAAAGAGGGCCGAGGAATTGGGGCCAGTAGTTCTATCTATCCCAGTGAGTGAGGAGCCCTGCTTTGGGGGTTGCACAGCTTGGGTCTGTTCTTGCAGTGGTGTCTGTCACTATGAACACACCACCATGGATTGCCATCAGGTCAGGGACCCTGACAAGGCAAGAATCATGTCCTCTGCACACAACCCCACTCCCTTCCCCACCATGCCTAACACCAAGCCCAGCCCTCAGGGATGACTCAGGAATATTACTGAGAGCATTTTAGGCCATTCCTTCATTATCCCCATGTGACTTGTTGATAAAGATAAGTTCCTCTTCAAAGTTCACCTTTTTGAATAAAAGGGATTTCTTTAAATATTTCTTTTAAATCTCCACAGCTTTTCATATCTCACACTAACAGATCTTTTATTCTACTAATAATTATTTGTTAAGCCCAAGTAGTTGTTAAATGGAGTAAAATAATAAGTATATTTTGTGTTCTTATATTGTAACCAAGGCCTGTCTCATTTGTTCCCTAAGTCTGTCCAGACATGCCTGAACATGCCCAGGCATGTCCCAGCTTGCAGCCTATGCCCCTTCCTTATTTGGAAATGTTATTGCCTCCCTAGTTTCCTGTAAAAAAAATCCCCTCCCTTCCTTTGTTCCCCATTGTACCTTTACCTATTTAGGAAAATTTCAAGGTTTTAGCCAGTCAGGATCAGTTTAGATTGTGAGGTCCAGCTCCAACCAATGGAGGTAGGACACAGCAGTAGAAGCCCAATGCGTCAGGGATAAAAACTCCTGCCTTTCTTTGTTCAGTGTGCTCTCATGGCAATCCACCTTCCAAGAAGCACCCTTTCTGCAGAAAGTAAATTTGCCTTGCTGAGAAAATTATTTGTCTAAGTGCTGGTTCTTCTTTGTGGCACTGAGGAACAAGCATTTGTTTGTAACACTTGTTATGAAATGTAGATTGGACTGGGCGCTGTGGCTCACACCTGTAATCCCAGCACTTTGGGAGTCTAAGGCAAGTGTATCACCTGAGGTCAGGAGTTCAAGACCAGTCTGGGCAACATGGTGAAACCCCGTCTCTACTGAAAATACAAAAATTAGCTAGGCATGGTGGTGTGTGCCTGTAATCCCAGCTACTCGGGAGGCTGAGGCAGGATAATAGCTTGAGCCCCAGAGGTGGATGTTGCATTGAGCTGAGATTGTGCCATTGCACTCCAGCCTAGGCGACAGAGTGAGACTCTGTCTCAAAAAAAAAAAAAAAAAAAAAAAAGAAAAGAAAAAGAAAACATAGACTTATTTCCTAAAGTTCAGCACATAGTGCTAAGTATTTCCCCTGTAAGCTGTAAACAGATGCTGCCGTTTGAAACTGGGATCTGTCCCCAGATCTGTCAGACCACCAAATCCCATGTCTACTGCCACTCTCCAGAAGAAAGGGTTCATAGAGAGCCAAACACCAAGGCAGGTTAGTGAAATTTCTCTAAAGTTCATTTAAAGCTGGAAAGAGGCTCACCACCTGAAATGCACTAAGAGGAAGGCTGTCCAGGGATCCAGATGGACTTAAGGACAATTTTTTTTTGACACAGTCTCATTCTGTCTTCCAAGCTGGAGTTCTGTGGTGCAAACTTGGCTTACTGCAAGCCTCAAGCTCCTGGGCTCAGGTGATCCTCCCACCTCAGCCTCCCAAGTAGCTGGTACTACAATCATGTGCCACCATGCCCAATTTTTTTAATTTTCTTGTAGAGATGGGGTCTCCCTGTGTTGCTCAGTCTAGTCTTAAACTCCTGGACTTAAGTGATCGTCCTGCCTCTGCCCCTCAAGTGCTAGGATTACAGGCATGAACCAAAGAACCTGTCCTCTTAAGGACAATTTTAAGAACACGGAGGCTCACTGTCAGAGCGCCTGCTGCTCTACAAAGCCCCTTGGCCCCTCTCACCAGGACAAAAGCAAGATCAGCCCCAGATGTTTTGCCTTAATGGCCATCTTTCTCAGGAGACTCTGCCCTTTAAAGGAGAACCACTTAGAACTATGATTAGCCCTAAAGAATGCCACCAGCACTACCGAATGCCAGGCATGGGCCACATGGGTGGCAAGTATATTTTAGAGCAGTGATTAATGGTAAATTATTTCCCTCAGCCCCTAAAGTTGACTATTCAATGTTAAACTATCTCAGACTCAGGACGACAAAAGTGGAGGCATGAGGAACCTAGGGTTGTTTTGAAGTGTCTTGGTTACAGTATATGTAGAAGATTTTAGAGCTTGTTGTAAAAACATGATGACCCATGGCTCTCCAGGCTGGGTGAGGAATTGCCTTTGTAAATTACAAGAGGATATTATGCAGCAGTTTTTAAAAATGAGGCAGACTAGGCCAGGTGCAGTGGCTCATTCCTGTAATCCCAGCACTTTGGGAGGCCAAGGTAGGCGGATCACCTGAGGTTGGGAGTTCAAGACCAGCCTGACAAACATGGAGAAACTCTGTCTCTACTAAAAATACAAGAGCAAAACTCCATCACAAAAAAAAAAAAAAAAAAAAAAAAGGGTGGGGGAAGACTGGGGCAATCTGTCTCCAAAATACATAGGCGCTGTTAAGGGAATACAGCAAGATGTAGTAGGGCATGTATCATATGCTACTGTGTACCTTGCATTAGCTGTACAGAACTGTGTGGTCCGATACAGTAGCCACTAGCCACATATGGTTACTTACTTGTAAATTTAGGCCAGGCACGGTGGCTCATGCCTGTAATCCCAGCACTTTGGGAGGCCAAAGTGGGAGGATAACTTGAGGCCACAGCCTGGGCAACATACTGAAACCATTTTTCTACAAAAAAATTTAAAAATGTAAAAATTGGCCAGGCACTGTGGCTTGTGCCTGTAATCCCAGCACTTTGGGAGGCCGAGGCAGGCGGATCACCTGAAGTCAGGAGTTTGAGACCAGCCTGCCAACATGTAGTGAAATCCCGTCTCTACTAAAAAATACAAAAATTAGCCAGGCATGGTGGTGCACACCTGTAGTCTCAGCTACTTGGGAAGCTGAGGCCGAATCGCCTGAACTTGGGAGGCAGAGGTAGCAGTGAACTGAGATGGTGCCACTGCACTCCAGCCTGGGCGACAGAGCAAGAAAAAAAAAAGTAGCCAAACATGATAGTGTGCATCTGTAGTCCCAGCAACTCAGGAAGCTGAGGTGGGAGGTCTTGAGCCCAGGAGGTCAAGGTGGCAGTGAGCTATGATCGCACTATTGCACTCCAGCCTGGGCAACAGAGTAAGGCCCTGTGTCAAAAAATAAATTTAAATTTAAATTAATACAAATTAAATACATTTTAAAAGTCAGCTCCAGCTGGATGTGGTAGCACACACCTATAATCCCAGTCCTTTGGGAGGCCAAGGTAGGAGGATCGCTTGAGGACAGGAGTTTGAGACCAGTCTAGCCTACGTGGCAAAACCCCGTCTCTACTGAAAATACAAAAAATTAGCCGGGCGTGGTGGTGGGCACCTGTAATCCCAGCTACTTGGGAGGCTGAGGCAGGAATATTTGTCAGAGAATCAGGATAGAACATACTTTATTTAACAGCCTGTTAGTTTAATTTATAATTTGCAACTATTGAGACAGATGACCTGTGGCATCCATCTGTCCTCTTGCCCTGAGCTGCACATCCAGACTTGACTCATAGGCCCCAGCTTGGGTTTTCTGGTTCTTTGAATAGGTAGGAATCTACCAGGGCTCATGTTTTTCCCAGCTGCAGGGCTGGGTTGGAGGGTCCCTCTGGTTCCCCTTCGAATGTTGCAGAAACCAAATTTCCAGCATGTGGTCCTGGACTATGGAAACCTCTCCCCCTGCCTGGGACTCTCACTCTCCAGACGAGTTCATTCAGGTCATCTGAGGCTCCTGTAGATTTTTGGCCACAAATGGTTCCTCATAAAGTAGTGCCCCCAGGATGTTCAGCCTCCCCCCTGCCCCTGCAGGCTTCCTATCCCAGGGTGCCATGTGCTGTTGCCCTCCTGGGAAGAGAAGTCTGGAGGGGCACAGGGCAGCACTGCCCACTTAGAAGCCCCTTGGGCTTTCTGTCAGATCCTGTCGCCCTGTTCCAGAGGGAAGAGTGGGCTGTCAGTAACAAAATGTTTTCTCTTTTGCCCCTTTTTTGCTACAGTTGGTAGAAATTCGTCCCAGACTTCCTTGGTAACTAATGATGTTGGGGTGTTGTGGCCTTCACTGGGAGGAGACAGGTTGTCAGGTCACCGTTTCACAGATGGTTGACCCGATGCCAACCATAACAGGCAGGTCTCCTTTGGCTGCAACTCACAGAAGCCCAATTCAAACATGTTCTGTGAGTGGGGACATTTACTGAACCTCAGAATTGAAGGAAGTGGAAGGTTGTGTTTGGGTCCCAGAAAGGGTTAACCGTGGGACTGGAATCCCATCCAGACTCTACTCCCTCTTCACGGAGTCTTAGCGTCTCTGTGTCCTCTGGCCCAGCACCCACAGGCTTCTTGTGAGAAGCTGAGCAGCTTTACTTGCTTCTACTTCCAAAAGTAGTGACTGGCCCACAAGCATTCCTATGCCTATGTGGGGGTGGTAGGGGACAGGGCCCTGGGACTTGCAGCCCCCACTAAAGCCTCATGAGGGAAGGAGTTCCCCTAAAGGTGGTGCTGTTCCCAGACAGGAAGGGAACAGTCAGTGCTCTCCACCCTGTCCCGCCCAGCATTGTCCTTACAGATGTCACCTGTCCTTCCAGGCCCAGCTGCTATTTCTGCCTGACACTTGGCCAATTTGCATGGTTAAAACCAGCGTATTTCCAGGAGATGGATGATGTTACAGAACTGGGGTTCCAGAAGGCTAGGGTGGCCCGGCACTCCCGCCTTCTTTAGAACACGGAGAGCTATTAGTTAGACAGGGCTGAAGAGTAGGTGGCAAGGAAGAAGAGGCTCCTACTGCAGACGGCCTTGTTCTACGAGTCCTCCCAGAAATCCCTGGGCCAGCTGGAACCCAGGGTCAGAGAGGGATGGGATAGAGGTAGGCTGTGAAAGGGGGTGGGAACACACCTTCTGGAACCACTGTCTTCCTTGAGGGGACCTCGAGAGGGGGCTTAATGGGCAAGGATGGAGGTTCCTGCTTACCAAGGCTCAGTGACACCAATCTCTGAGGGACCCTCCTGAGTCAGTGTGGGGTAGTCAGTTGTTTGCCTGAAATTCTAATTTACCAGGGGATCTTGTAAATTTTATTTGCTAAATCTGTCAGCTCTGGGGGTAGGAGGATGAGAAAAGCAAAGAATGGCCCCAAGCTCAGGCCACTGTGGAGTGAGACAGAACAAGAGACCAGAGAGGAAACAAGTCCACCAGGGTAGCCATCTTGTCCGAGCGGAAGCCGCCTGACACCTGAAGGCGGTAGATGGAAGAACTCAGGCCTCTGCCTCCTCAGCAGCATACACCTAGTTTAGGGGAAGGACATACCTTCCCTCAGTGACAGAAATAGCCCCAGATTTTCAGTCTTCACAATCTACACATCTGACAAAGGACTAATATCCAGAATCTACAATGAACTCAAAGCAGTAAGAAAAAAAAAAACAAAAAAAACCAATCCCATCAAAAAGTGGACTAAGGACATGAATAGACAATTCTCAAAAGAAGATAGACAAATGGTCAACAAACATATGAAAAAATGCTCAACATCACTAATGATCAGCGAAATGCAAATCAAAGCCACAGTGTGATACCACCTTGCTCTTGTAAGAATGGCCATAATTTTTTTAAAAAATCGAAAAACAGATGTTGGCGTGGTGCAGTGATCAGGGGACATTTCTACACTGCTGATGGGAATGTAAACTAGCACAGCCACTAAGGAAAACTGTGTGGAGATTCCTTAAAGAACTAAAAGTAGAATTACCGTTTGATCCAGCAATCCCACTACTGGGTATCTACCCAGAGGAAAAGAAGTCATTATTTGAAAAAGATACTTGAACACACATGTTTATAGCAGCACAATTCACAATTGCAAAATCATGGAACCAACCCAAATGCCCATCAGTCAACGAGTGGATAAAGAAACTGGTGTGTGTGTATATATATATATATATATATATATATATATATATATATATATATATGATGGAATATGATGGAATACTACACAGCCTTAAAAAGGAATGAATTAACAGCATTTGCAGTGACCTGGATGAGATTGGAGATTATTGTTCTACGTGAAGGCCAGTGGAGGAAAGGCCAGAGGGCTAGCAGTGAAGGGGGTTCTGGGCATTGCTCTGCATGGGAGACTCAGCAAGAACCATGTCATGTGTGTGGAGAAGTTACTGAGTGTGAGGCAAGAACCATGTCTTTTTTCTTCACAGGGTAGAAAGGAGGTTGCACTATTCATGCCGGCTACTCTCCTACTAGCTGACAGGATGCTGTCTAGGATGAAACAGGGTGCGTGTGCACAATGGAGTCAGTCCAAGACTCCTGTTCTCACTCAGGGATTCTTCATTTCTTCTTCCTATTGCTTCCACTTCATGTTATTTTCTTCCCTTTCCATTTACAAGTAAAACTGACTGGAGCCCCAGGAATAAATGGTTTTCTTGGCTTCCTCCTTGCTCCCATCTGGACCCAGTCCCCTGGTTCCTGTCGGTCATTTGCAAACCAAGAGGACCACAATAAACAAATCTCTATATGTTTTGAAATATTAAAGCATTCACTCTGCAAAGAATGTGTCAATTTATTCATTATTAATTCTACGTATATTTGAGTACATAAAACAGTAGGAGTGTACTAGGTACGAGAAGGAAGATAAAACAGAACTATTTTTCTTGAGGTGTTCATAATCTAGGTGGAGAAGCAGAGATATCCACAAACATTATAAGAGATTATTAAATGTATAATAAAATCCATAATTATTGCTTTGAAACAATATCAGTGTCCAAAAATTCTTCTGAATAATAATTTTTGAAGTAAAACAGAAAGCTCAAAAGTAGGCAATGGGTGGGGCTGAGGGTCTGGTATTGGGGTGGAGAAAGTAGTGATGGGTTGGAGAGATAGTGGCAGATGCCAATGATTTGGGGGTAATTTGAGAGAATAGGCTAGGATCTAGATGATTTAAAAAACTTCTCTGAACAGGATCTGGTTTGCTTGGGGGGTGCTGATGTGGAGTAGAACATGTTTAAAGAAAAGGCAAAGGCAGAAAAGTGACAGTTGAAGGAATGTCCAGCATAGAGCCACCATCAGTAATGTCTGACCAAACTGGGGTTTTATCTTGGACCACTCATTTCTCTACCTCTGAGTCTTAACTGCTTCTACTATAAAAGGAGAGATTTGACTATTCAGTGGTTCCCAGACTTTTGTTTTTCACAGGTCATAAAATGTAAAAAAAATTAAACCTGAGATTTTTAATTTTTAATTATGATGTCCAAGTAATAGCATTGAAGCAACTATCCTCTATCTATCAGCATCTTTTCATAAAGGGAGGTCATACTTGTAGAAGAATGGAATGGAATCTATTTTATGAAATTATTAAAAAACTGATTATATTTTCCACATTGTCCTCATTTTGTAGAGTAGGGGTGGAAACTTTATCACAGCATGGGTCTGAAGACAATTATTTAGAAACCACAAGAGACTTGTCCTGCTGGGTCTCATCTGGCTCTGACGTTCTTTTTTTTTTTTTTTTTTAATTTTATTATACTTTAAGTTCTAGGGTACATGTGCACAACGTGCAGGTTTGTTACATACGTATACATGTGCCATGTTGGTGTGCTGCACCCATCAACTCGTCAGCACCCATCAACTCATCATTTACATCAGGTATAACTCCCAATGCCATCCCTCCCCCATCCCCCTAGGCTCTGACATTCTAGGATTAAAGTAAAGAGCAGTAGGACCCACTTTCCCTCTTGTGCTACTGAAACTGCCTTTACAAAAATTATGACAATTCTGACCTAACTGACTCCATCTTGCTTCTAACTTCCAAGCTGCCCTTGCTCATTCCTGGGCACAGGCCAAGCTAACTATGGGAGGAATTTAGTTTACTATTTAACTTTGAAACAAAGATGACAGTCCCTTCCTAAAACAAATCACCTCCTTGCTTGGGAATCAGACCTCCTTTGTAAGACTTTATAGTCTTTGTAAGACTAACAAATTAGCCACAAGATTAGATACTATAGCTCAGGAATTATGTAGCCAGAGGCCACAAGATTTCTAACCAGTTGCTCCTATAGATAACATTGTTGTAGGCTGGGCACAGTGGCTTATGCCTGTAATCCCAGCACTTTGGGAGGTGGGTGGATCACTTAAGGTCAGGAGTTCAAGACCAGCCTGGCCAACATGGTGAAACCCTGTCTCTACTAAAAATAGAAAAATTAGCTGGGTGTGATGGCAGGCACCTGTTACCTGTAATCCCAGCACTTTGGGAGGTGGGTGGATCACTTAAGGTCAGAGTTCAAGACCAGCCTGGCCAACATGGTAAAACCCTGTCTCTACTAAAAATAGAAAAATTAGCTGGGAGTGATGGCAGGCACCTGTTACCTGTAATCCCAGCACTTTGGGAGGTGGGTGGATCACTTAAGGTCAGGAGTTCAAGACCACCCTGGCCAACATGGTAAAACCCTGTCTCTACTAAAAATAGAAAAATTAGCTGGGTGTGATGGCAGGCACTTGTTACCCCCCCTACTCAGGAGGCTGAGCGGGGAGAATCGCTTGAACCCAGGAGGCAGAGGTTGCAGTGAGCCAAGATTGCACCACTGCACTCCAGCCTGGGCAACAGAGTGAGACTCTCTCAAAAAAAAAAAAAAAAAAGATAGCATTGTTGTAGTCTCAGCAATGCAGCAAGATTTAACAGTTGCTCCTTGTCTGAGATAACATGCCCGGGAGTTCTTTGTCCTACCTCCAAGACAATTAAGAAGAGCAGACACAAAGTTGAGAAGTTGAGATTAGAGTGAAAGTTTAATAAGCAAAAGAAGAAAACTCTCTGCCAACAGAGAGGGGGCCCCGAACGGGTGCCCCTGTGAGGCTGGTGTCCAGGGTTTTTACAGACTGGGAAGGGGAAGGAATGTGCTTAGTTGCCTCAGGACCAATCAGGAGCTGAAATGATGATTCCTAGATGCTGCTTAGCTTGACCCAGGACCTATCAGGAGCTGAAGTGAAAGCTTGGCCCCAGACCTACCAAGGGCTGAAGTGATACTTCATAGAGGCCAAACTTATAGCCCAAAAAGGAAAGTGTCCACTGGAACCCACGGGAGCCCACTGTACCCACACTCACAAAAGGAGAAGAAAGTTTGTCCTGGGAGCTTGCTGACTATACAAAGGACAAAGACATTTCTATGCTAGGCCTTGTTCCTTTATGTGAGTGAAATAGAGGTTTGTTGAAGTTTTTATCCAAATGGGCCTGAGGTTTTGCTATCTGTACAGCCATGGGCATGTCTCCAGGTACAACTTGCTGTGCTTGTTCCCTTATTGGTGCCTGCAGCTAGAATGTTTTCCTAGGCTGCTTTTTTATGTTATGTGGAGATGAGGCACTGACCTGTGGGCCGGGGGCTCTCTGGGGACCCTTCCCTTGCTATCTACCTAAGGCGAGCTAACTCACTCCTTTGAACATTACTGTTGTAAAACCGAAGATTGCCATTCTAGGTATTTTTCAGACCCTGTATGCTGATGGACGAGCTGGCACCACTCAGATCGGCAAACTGGCTCATCTGGTCTTGTGGCCCCCAACCAGGAATTCACCCAGCACAAGAACACAAGCTCTGACACCCTATGATTTCATCCTTGACCCAACCAATCAGCATTCCCCACTCCCTAGCCCCCTGCCTGCCAAACTATCCTTAAAAACCCTAGCTTCCAAATTTTCAGGGAGGCTGATTTGAGTAATAATAAAACTCCAGTCTTCTATTTCGCTGGTTCTGTACTTATTAAACTCTGTCTATTTCAATAATGCTGTCTCAGTAAATCGGCTTTTCTGGGGAGTGGGTACAATGAACCCACCAGGTGATTACACTGCTCCACCACATAGCTGATTACAACACCTACCCCTCTCAGACACCCTCAGCCCCAAGTTGGACCTATTCTTTGATTTTTACTTTTTTCCAAAATTGATCTCTACTTCTCACTTAGACCTCAGATCTCCCACATCATGTGACCCCCACAAATACACGTACACAATTCACTAGAATCATGTAGGACAACCAGGAAATTCTTTTTAAGGATTTCATGCTAGACTGTTTTTTTTTTTTTTTTTTTTTGAGACGGAGTCTCGCTCTGCCGCCCAGGCTGGAGTACAGTGGCGGGATCTCAGCTCACTGCAAGCTCCGCCTCCCGGGTTCACGCCATTCTCCTGCCTCAGCCTCCCGAGTAGCTGGGACTACAGGCGCCCGCCACCTCGCCCGGCTAGTTTTTTGTATTTTTTTAGTAGAGACGGGGTTTCACCGTGTTAGCCAGGATGGTCTCGATCTCCTGACCTCGTGATCCACCCGTCTCGGCCTCCCAAAGTGCTGGGATTACAGGCTTGAGCCACCGCGCCCGGCCTATGCTAGACTGTTAATAGCTTAGTGAGTCATACTTTTATTTGAATATGTTAAACTCCAAAAAAAAAAAAAATTCTTAAGTCAAAAGGTTGCATCGTTCATGGTTATTTCCCACAAGCTCAGTAGGTAGGGCTAATAATACTTAGTACCCTAATCTCCATCAGGAGTGAAGATGAAACTGGCTGCTATAAACGTGTCCCTACCCTTTCATGCTGTCAGCCCATTTTGGGACTCTACCCTAAACATGCACTTGAATGGAAGCACTAAACTCAGGGTCGTGGCGGTGTGGCTGGAGGAGGGGAACAGGCTCAGAAGCCGGCCCCGGGTAGGAGGGGCGAGGGAGCGATCCGGGCGCCGCTCCGCCCCTCGCATGCGCCTCTTGTTTTAAAAAAAAAAAAAAAAAAAAAAAAAAAAAGGCGCGGCCGTGTCTTGCGCAGGCGCAGTGCTGCGTGAGCCTTAGCCGCGCAAGCTGGGTGAAGGGAGAATCTGGTACCTTTTGCGGTTCCCACCAAGAGTGACAAAACCTTGCTAGTGTGGGAACTGAGCTCTGGACCCACGGCCGAGGCTTTGCATGTGAGCCGGGGCCACGGTGGAGGGAGGGATGGAGAAAGCCGCCCACTCGCTAACTGGGAATTCCAGAGTCCTGCTTCAGCACTTCACCTGCCTCAGCCTCTGCTGAAGGACTCTGGTTTGTTTTGTTTTGTTTTTTGAGACACACTGTTGCTCTCTTGCCCAGGCTGTGGTGCAGTGGCGTGATCTCTGCCCACCGCAGCATCCGCCTCCGGGGTTCAAGCAATTCTGCCTCGGCCTCCGGAGTAGCTGGGATTACAGGCGCCCGCCACCACGCCCGGCTAATTTTGTATTTTAGTAGAGGTGGGGTTTCACCTTGTTGGCCAGGCTGGTCTCGAACTCCTGGCCTCAGGTGATCCGCCCTCCTCGGCTTCCCAAAGTGCTGGGATTACAGGCGTGAGCCACCGCGCCCGGCCCGCTGAAGGACTCCTAATTCTAGAGGGGACCAGCAGACAGCTACCCCCAACAGATTTTTAGAGTCCCGGAGAGGTACCTCTCCACAGTCATCACGTTTTAACTTCCAGGGCTTCTTAAAGTTTAGGATCTTAAGAAGAAAACTTGTTGGTTAAGGGGGAAGTGTTTTGAATTGCATCCTTCTCGAAGAAGGGTTTGGGGAATATGAAGGCATGGGCAGTTTTGTTTTCTGGGCTTGAGATTTCATATGCTTACTTGGCGTGGGACCACCCCCACGGCTTTCTCTGTTCACAGCATTTTCCCAGTTTGACCTTCTGTATTCAGTCCTGGTCTTTCCAAATGCTGCAGCGACCAATCCTGGTTTCTATGTCGTCGTTAAGTTTTATTCAGCAATGGCTGCCCACGGAGCCCAAAAGGCATGCAACCGGAAGCAGCTTTTTCAGACATTTCCAGTCAAGGTGGCTCCAAATACGGAATTCCCAGCTCCGCTGAAATGAAGTGCTGAATTCAATAATAGATTAGCATTTGTCCAGCATTCTGGTTTATAGAATATGTTCAGATGCATTGCCACACTAATCTTTCAGTTCTCTGGTTTTTTTAGATTAAGAAACTCAAACTCAGGATGGTTAAGTGACTTGCTTAAGGTTCCTGACAAAAGTTACGGAAGCTTGAGGTTGAACTCAAACCTACTGATGCTAAACCCCATGTTATTTTGTGCTGTCCCTTTTTAAGAAATCTCAGCTTGGGCAACATAGTGAGACCCCATCTCTACAGAAAAAAATTAAAGATCAGGCTGGGCACGGTGGCTCATGCCTGTAATTCCAGCACTTTGGGAGACTGAGTTGGACGGATCACTTGAGGACAGGAATTCGAGACCAGCCTTGGCAATATGGCAAAACTCTATCTCTAGTAAAATACAAAAAATACAGTTCCCTATTGTGCTGTGCCTCAGTGGCCTCCTGTGTAGGGTAGAGGTAGCAATAGCACCCACCCCATAGATGACAATACAAGTACATCTCCTAAAATGTGCCTGGAACATAGGAAGCACCCAGTAAATGTGAGCTGCCAGCAGCACCACCAGCGGTACCATACCAGAGGCCAAAAGTCAGTAGACCAGGACCTTTGATTGTAAGTAATGTTTACCTCTGCCTAATTTTGTTAGTCGTGGCTCCTCCTCCACGGTGAAAGAGGGCTAAGTGCTTGTCTACAGAGGCAGAGGGAAGAGTGAGCACAGCTGGGAGAATTCTGCTCAGTCTGTAATGGGCCTGGGGGAGAAGAGCCGCAGGGAACAGAGATGGGTGTCAGCAGCTGCAGAGAGGGGAGGCTGCAGCCGAGCGAGCGTGGTGGATCACACCTATAATCCCAACACTTGGGAGGCTGAGATGGGAGGATTGCTTGAGCCCAGGAGTTCAAGATCAGCCTGGGAAGAAAAACAAGACCCCATCTCTACAAAAAATAAAATAATTAGCCAGGCATGGTGGTTCCCACCTGTAGTCCCAGCTACTTGGAAGGCTGAGGTGGGAGGATCACTTGAGCCCAGGAGTTCAAGGCTGCAGTGAGCCATGATTGCATCACTGAACTGAATCCTGGAAAACAGACTGAGACCCTGTCTCTAAAAAAAAAAGAAAAACGAGAGAGAAAAGGGAGGCTCTGAGAAGGGGAAGGTAAGCCCTGCAGGAGGCTGCCCTTTTGGCCTTAAGGAGGTGCTCTTGGAATTACTTAATGTTCCTTAAGAGAGCAGCATCTTGATCTGTTAATTAAAAATGGGATCTAAGGCCGGATACAATGGTTCATGCTTGTAATACCAGCACTTTGGGAGGCTGAGGTGGGTGTATCACTTGAGGCCAGGAGTTCAAGACCAGCCTGGCCAACATGGAGAAACCCCATCTTTACTACAAATACAAAAATTGACCAGGTGTAGCGGCTCACGCCTGTAATCCCAACACTTTGAGAGGCCAAGGAGGGCGGATCACCTGAGGTTGGGAGTTTGAGACCAGCCTGACCAATATGAAGAAACCCCATCTCTACTAAAAATACAAAATTAGCCGGGCGTGGTGGTACATGTCTATAATCCCAGCTACTCGGGATGGTGAGGTAGGAGAATCGCTTGAAGTCAGGAGGTGGAAGTTACAGTAAGCTGAGATCATGCCACTGCACTCCAGTCTGGGCAACAGAACAAGACCCTGTCTCCAAACACAAAAGAAACAAAACCACACAAACTTTGAGGGGGAAAGACCGAAGACGGGAAAGGCAAGCTGGAAGGGAAGGTTCTAACTCAAGACTCTGGGAATATATGATGAAATTTTATTGGCCCATATTCAGGTGATTTTTTTTTCAGTGCTTTTAGCTTTGTGGAAAACTGTAGGCATAATTTAGCTATCTCTAGGGACCAAATGTAAAAATGTTTTATGAACATCAGAAAAATCATCCCCCACAAAATTTCTCTTTGGATTTCACAGTTCACGTAAAGATTTTACACCCCTTCCTTCCTCACTGCACCTCCGGCCCCATCTTGGCGAAGGAAGTAATCCATTGTCCTCCATCCAAAAAGATAAATCAGATGGAGGCATCGCCTGGTGCTCTGTAAGGCTTGTGAGGAGTGCTTCTAATTATTCATGTGGGAGGGTCGCTAGTGTGGGCATTGGGATGAGAAGGAGGCAGCAACAACTAGGACATTCTCAAGCTCCTGGGGCTGTGCAGATAAATGGATGGTAAGCTCACAGTTTTGTGAGCCAAGAATGAGGATCTGAAGTCATCCCTAGGCATCTCTTTGAGGATCTCTACAGGCCTGGAGCAGTCTGTCTGTCATGATTCATAATCTGTTCTATATTAAACTGTGGCCACGTGGTTCTGGCAACACCCTGAGGTACACAGACAGCAACCTCAGATGGGAATCCAAAAACCTGTGCTTGGGGATTTTCTCTACTTACTAGCTGTGTGACCTTGTGCAAGTCACTTAATGGTGCCTGGCGCACAGGCGTTTAATGAGTGTGGATCAAGTGAATAAATAGGTAAGCCACCTCCCTGAGCCTCATTTTCCTCATCTGGGAAATGGAAAAACGATGCTTTTCCAACAGGCTGCGATCATGTAGGTAGAATTGCTTTCTAAATGGTGCACCTCAAACTTTCATGCACTTCACAGGAATCACCTGGGGAGCTGCCCAAATACAGATTCTGACTCAGTAGGTCTGGGGCCTGAGTGCCGCATTTCCAACTAACCCCAGGGAATGTTAATGCTGCCTGACTGGACCACACTTTATTATTTTATTTATTTATTTATTTTATTTATTTATTTATTTTTTGTAGAGATAAGGTCTCGCTACGTTGCTCATGCTGGTTTCGAACTCCTGGCCTCAAGCCATCCTCCCGTCTTGGCCTCCCAGAGAGCAGGATTACAGGTATGAGCCACTGTACCTGGCTTGGACCACACTTCATTGTATAGATTTACATTTTTTTTAGAGCAGGGTCTTGCTCTGTCCCCCAGGCTAGAGGGCAGTAGTGTGATCATGGCTCACTGAAGCTTCGAACTCCTGGTCCCAAGCCTCCTGAGTAGTTCGGACCACAGGGCATGTACCACTGTGCCTGGCCCTGGACCAAACTTTAACTAGCAAGGTTCTAGAGTCTAAAGTGCTTTCCAGGTGCTTGAAATCATTATTTCTTCAGCCAGTGGGGTGGGAGGGCTGTACCAAGGGCAGAGTGATCAAACATGGAGAGGGAGCTGTGGACACCCACACATGGGAATAAAGGAAAATCTTGAGTTCCATCAGGGAAATCCTAGCTAGCCCTGAGAAGTAAATAAGCAGCTTGATAAACAGGAAGGTAATAGTAGTCTAAAACAATAGCTAAGGAAGTTAGAGTCAGGAGATGTTTGGTTCCCCTCTAGAAACTAAAGATAACATCTTAACTTACTAGCTGTGTGACCGTGTGCAAGTCACTTAATGGTGCCTGGCACACAGGCGTTTAATGTCCCTGAGCTGTTTTTCAGAAGCCCAGACCTCTCCAAAGGGATCCGCTGGCTTGTAGACCTCAGGTAAGCAGGTGCTGAGGACTGACTGACTATAGTTCGTTCTAAATGTCTTCCTGAGGGACCTGGAGGAGGCCATGCCCATGAGCCAGAGCTAACATTCTTTTCTGCTGATCCCAAATGTCTAGACAAAGCTTTGCCTCCTGAACCAATTGCAAATCAGAAAATCTTTGAACCCACCTTATGACTTGTGGGTCCTGCTTTGAGAGGACCTTTTTAGGTCAAACCAACATATAGCTTCCATGTATTGATTTATGATTTTGCCTGTAATGTCTGCTTTCCTGAAATTTACCCCTGCCTTTTTTTTTTTTTTTTTTTTTTTTTGAGACGGAGTCTCACGCTGTTGCCCAGGCTGGAGTGCAGTGGCGCAATCTCGGCTCACTGCAAGCTCCGCCTCCCGGGTTCCCGCCATTCTCCTGACCCCTGCCTTTTAAAATCTTTACCTGCTGCTGGGCACAGCGGCTCATGCCTATACTCCTAGCACTTCAGGAGGCCAAGGTGGGCAGATCACTTGAGGCCAGGAGTTTGAGACCAGCCTGGTCAACATAGTGATACCTGTCTCTACTAAAAATACAAAAATTAGCTGGACGTGGTGGTACATGCCTGTAGTCCCAGCTACTCAGGAAGTTGAGGCTGGAGAATTGCTTGAACCCAGGAGGCAGAAGTTGCAGTGAGCTGAGATCGTACCACTGCACTCCAGCCTGGGCAACAGAGTAAGTGAGACTCTCTTAAAAAAAAAAAAGAAAAGAAAAGAAAAATTCCTTACAAGCCATCAAGAGTTCATATCTTAAGCATAAGCCACCCAATTCTCCTTGCTTGGAGTCCTGCAAACAAATGCCTTCCTTTATTGTTGCAAAGTTTCAGTGTGGACATCTGGTGTTATTGCACCAGGTGAGAACACCCGGTTTGGTTCTACAACATTCTAGTGTGCCCAGGATTGAGGAGCTTCCTGGGATGCAGGACTTTGTGTGTTAGAACCAGGGGAGTCCCGGATAGAACAATTTGGTCCCCCTATCAGGATAATGAAAGAGAAAGACATGCTTTGGTCTAAGTTGCTGTGTGACCTGAAAAAGAACCAGGCAGCTGATTGCTTAGGTCCCACCTTAGACCAATTAGTCTAGTACCTCCTATTTCACAGAGGTGGAAGCCATCCCAGAGAAGTCCAGTGACTTGGCCCACATCACCCAGCTACTCAGGGGCAGGGCTGAGGCCAAGCTCCCACCTTCCCACTCCCTGTCCAGCTCAGCACCTTCTCCATCAGTTTACATTGTCTTCTCTTAACACATTCCTCTTGATTTGGCAGACACAGCATGTTTATTTATAAATTGGCTTGTTTGGAGCCTGAAATTTAGCATCATTGATTTTGGCTGTGAGGTGTTCACATTTTTCCTCTCTTTGTTTTGGTTCGCTAAACCATGTTTTGTGAGTAAAACCACAAAGTAATAAAAACACAATGAGGCGGCTAAAGTTGTTCAAATGCAAAGCATCCAGAAATGTGACAGCATAGACTTTCTCAGATTTATTGTGTGTCCTCAGACAGTAGACAAAAATGCACGGGGTTTACTTCCAGGGATTTACGGGCCCAATATAAGTAAACAGCTGGGGTTTCTTTTTAGGCTGTTTCTCTTGGAGGTGGTGCAGGAGGTTAAAGAAAGCACCTCTGATGAGCAGATAGCTGGAGGCTGTTCCCAAGATCATGTCTCAGTGAAGAAGTTGGAGTCCAGCAGCCATCAGAACCAAGGTATGTGTGGTGGTCTTCAGAATGCCACCCCAAATCCTTTGCACTTTATTTTGCACACAGCAGGAGTTGTAAAAGAGTGCTTCCTTTTATTATTAACACCGAGAATCCATGCAGACAGTTTACACTAAACACGTGAATACATTGTGTTTTAAAAGGCTGGGTGCCCTCAGTTTCCAGATCTTTCTAATTGTATCACTAAATTCAGGTAGGTTTTTGGAGACAGAGATTGGCCGCATCGTATCTGTGACACTGACTCTTCTGGTGTAGGTTCGCATGGCCAGGGAGTCTGAGTGCAGCCCCTGATCAGTGCTTCATGCCAACCTGTGAGTCTATTCCAGGAACTAGAGGAGAGAGAGCCTTAGCCTTGCCTGCAACCAGATGAATGGTCAGCTTTAGTGGTGGACACTTTGCTTTTTGAATAGTGTGGTTGGCCAGCAGCTCTTGTCATTGTTTCTCTCTCTCTTAATTTAACAAACCAAGCTGAAGCCTGAGCACAGCTACAACCTTGTCCAATCTCTTTAGCAACAAAATACCTGTGTGTGCATATATTATTGCTAAAAACATTGGACAAGGCTGTATACAAACACACACAAACATACACAGATACGCTATACAGGAGACTCCTGATGAAACACACAAATTTTAAAAATTTATTTTTAAACAAATGCAGTGGGATGATTGTGGCTCTGTGCAGCCTTGAACTCCTGAGCTCAAGCGATCCTCCTGCCTCAGGCTCCCAAGTACCTGGGACTACAGGCGTGAGCCACTGCACCTGGTCATGCAGTGAAGGACTTTCTAAGCAAGACCTTGACTTGGAAAGTTGCCACCAACTCCCCAGCTCTGTGAGAAGTTTTGGGGGCAGGGAATTTAAACTCTCAAATTTAGCTGGTTTGCAGGGGCAGTTCTTTCCCAGTGATGAGCTGGGGCTGCTTCTGAAGAACATTTGGAATTAAAATCTAGAGCTCACCCCAGTCAGAGTAAAAAATAGCAGCAAATAAATGTTAGATCACAGCCTCTTCTTAGTCATACCCTTTTATACATGTCATGAGGGTCATTGCCAAAGAAAGAAGTGAGTTAAGTGTAAGGGAATCTGGTCGGAGGTGGACCAATAACCAGACTCATCCGAACGCTTGGCTGATGGTTTTCCAGTTGCTCCGTGGTTTATCCTTTGTGAGGATGCGAGTGACAATCAAGAGTTGGAAACGTGGGGCCTCAGCCCTGCTTCATAAACCAGGCAAGGAAGAGCTGAGGGTGGAGGTAGAGGGGTGCTGGTGGAAGGAGGGTCTGAATTAGAGGAAGAAAAAGGACAGCGCAGCAAAGATTTGGGTTCCTTTCAAGCTTCTGAAGGACACAGTGGGCTGTAACAGAGCTCTCTGGATGAGGGAAGCACAGCCCACCAGCAAAGCATCTACCACCTGTGTGTGTCTCAAATGGCCAGTTCCTGTTGTGGCCTGATTCCATGGACGGCACCACTTGTCCCACTCCCTAACTCTAGCACATGTTTCCCCACTGGGAGCTCGGCCAACCATGTTAGATCCCTGAAGGGAAAGAATGTCAGGAGTGGAGGAAGGGGTGGTGATGCAGAGAGGCTTCTGCTGCTAGCCCCTGCAGGTAGAGAAAGTGCCAGATGCCTCGCCCTCAGTCAAAGCAAGCCTGGCTGACCCATGGGATGTCAGTGGCATGGGGAGTGGAGGTATTTGGCGGCAGACGGCCTGTTTGTTTATGACAAAAAGTACCAAGAGAAGCCTACAGATTTCTCAAGCCAAAACACTTAGACCAAGTCTCCCAAAAAATAGAACCAAGCATCTCATAGAGTTAATGATGATTGTCTATAGGATCCCTGACAATGTAAGCATTATCTTTTTCTGTTCTTTTTTTTTTTTTTTTTTTTTTTTGGAGACAGGGTCTCACTCTGTCGCCCAGGCTGGAGTACAGTGGCATGATTATGATGATTATGACCCACTGCAGCCCAACCTCCCAGGCTCAAGTGATCCTCCTGCCTCAGCCTCCCTAGTAGCTGGGACTACAGGTGCGCCCCACTACACCTGGCATTTTTGTTGTTATTGTTGCCCAAGCTGGTCTCAAACCCCTGGGCTCAAGCAACCCTCC
This sequence comes from Macaca mulatta, assembly GCF_049350105.2. NCBI lineage: Eukaryota > Metazoa > Chordata > Mammalia > Primates > Cercopithecidae > Macaca > Macaca mulatta. The sequence goes on from NC_133421.1 coordinate 63,392,002, forward strand.
CACCTTGGCCTCCCAAAGTGCTGGGAGTACAGGCACGAGCCATCATGCTTGGCCAGATAAGCGTTTCTTGGACAGATCCTGGAGTTCTCCAAAGTTTAGAGCAGGTTAACTGGGTAGCTATGGAGTGTGACCAGATGGAGACATGGGTCTTGTGGCCAGCCCTGCGACCAACTGACAGTCTAGCAAGGCAAGGTGGTAGGTACTTCACACACTATGCACACCCATCCCAGGCAGCCGTAGAACCCTAGGCCTCCCCACCCCACAGACACATGCGGGCTCCAGGGAAAGCAAGTGGTTGGTAGGTGCCTCCCCAACCTGGTGTATTTGGGCATCCTTGCCCTGGGCGACACAGTGAGTCCCTTTCTCAAAAAAACATCCCTTCCATGCCAGCTGCCTGTGTCCCAACCACTCAGGCGCTTTGCCGCTCAACAGAATCCACCTGCAGTTCCCTGCTAGGTATGTCTCAAGGAGCCCTTGAGCCACCCGACTTGTCTTTAATGCCTATAAAATCCAGTTCAGAGGAGGAAAAATATTTATCAGGCAAGTCCTGCCTTTGGAGGTATGTATAGGCACTGACACCAGAACAGGCCAGTGAATAAACTCGGCACCAAACAGGCCATCAGAATAGGGAGCCCCTCATGGTAAATGTGGCTGCGCATAGCAAGCTCGCTCAGGGAAAGCTGGGCCGCAGGTTGGGGTAAAGCACTTGATGCAGGCTGTAACATGTTTTGATGCAGAAGTTACTGGTTCTGAGCAGAAAGGGCAAGGTAAGAGAGCAAAGCCTAAAATGCAGTTCCCCCTTGAGTTCTTTTCTCTCCTCTTATTTTACTTCCTTCCCATGATAACATGCCCCAAGGGCTGAGAGCCGCTGTACTGTGTTTAACAGATGGAGAGAACACCTTCTTTAGGCTTTCAGAGCTACAGAAGCCAGGGCTAAAACGCCAACTCTATAGCCATGAGGATCAGCCTTTTTTTTTTTTTTTTTTTTTTTTGAGACGGAGTCTCGCTCTGCTGTCACCCAGGCTGGAGAGCGGTGGCGCTATGTGAGCTTACTGCAACCTCTGCCTCCCAGGTTCAAGTGATTCTTGTGTCTCAGCTTCCTGAGTAGCTGGGATACAGGCAAGTGCCACCACACCCAGCTAATTTTTTGTATTTTTAGTAGAGACAGTTTCATTATGTTGGCCAGGCTGATCTCAAACTCCTAACTCAGGTGATCCGCCTGCCTCAGCCTCACAAAGTGCTGGGATTACAGGTGTGAGCCACCACACCCGGCTGAGGACCAGCTTGAGTCTAGGGACCCTGGAATGCAACAGCCCCAGTCTTGACTTTAGTTAACCTGTGTCATATGCAGGGGCTTTAGGTGGCCAGGAGCAGGGGATCTGGCTGGCTGGCCATCTCCAGGTCAGGAGGCTCCGAGACTGCTACAGAGCAGATCATTGACAGCCTGTAACTGAGTCCAAATTCATTCTGCTTGCTGCGTGACAGCCAATACGTTGAGAGACAAGGAGTTGGAGCAAGGAAAGGTATTTTATTTCGGAGAGCCAGCAAACCAAGAAGATGGTGGACTAATGTCCTAAAGAACTGTCTTAAAATTATGTGGGTTTTGCCTTGTCTTTTCTGTTTAGGTCAGGGGGAAAGGAAGGGGCTGACAACCGCAGACATCTGGACACCAGCAAGGGTCCAGGGGAGGTTTGCGGAACTTCCTTGTCGTTGGCTAACAGTCTCTCATGTGACAACAGCCAAACCTCCTCCTCGTTCCTATAAATCTTTAACAAAAATAGTTAGCTGTTTACATGCTTCCCCTTTAATCCCAGAGTTAGTTTTGCAAATGGCATGGTTGCTGTTTTTGCGTTTTATCTCAGTGCTCTAAAGTTATCCTAGCCTAGGTGCAGGAATAGGTAAAGGCCCCTTAAACAAAAATGGAGTTAGTTATGTTAGTTCTTCTGCTGTTTCATGGTTACAATACCCAGAAGAGAACCCTTGCATCAAAACAGGATGAGATTAGATTATTGTTCCTATAAAAAATCCATGTGGTTGTTTTTTGGCCCCCTCTTCAACATCCGGGGCGTGCTGACGAAGCGAGCAGCAGCTCTGGAGCCATAAACCACCATCTCATCTCAGCCCAGGGCATGCTGGGAAAGGCCAGGAAAAGTCACTTCTCTTCTTTGCTTTAACTGTCTTTTCTGTGGTCTCAAAGTCTTCACAAGGGAGACCTGGTGTTCTCAGCACTGCTCAGCCTCCATGAAGCCCTCCTTCTCATGGCCCGAGGGCTCCACCTCTGCATAGGTGGAATGGTCGGGGTGGCTGCGAAACTTCATGGCTGGCCAGTGGTGAGGTCTACGCTGCAGAAGGCACAGAGGCAAAGTCAGCGGGCATGCCCCCACCATGGGGACCCCACACTCCTGAGCGACAGAGCCAACCAAGGCTCTCTCTTACAAGGGCCCTGGGGCAATTGGGGCCTACCAGGAGCCACACAACTGACCTTCAGGGACCCTCTCCCTAAAATGTTCCCTGCTGTGATCCCCCAACCACTGGGAAACCTGCCGGAAGCTAGAGTGTGGAAGGAGGATACTTTATCTTTCACTGCGTGGTCTGTAGAACTCATAGCTAAAAGATTCAGCAATACACCAAGTGGAGACCTGGGACTGCAATGTGAGGAAATGGCTCAGAGATGGCTGGAATGGTGCCTGAGGATCTGGAAATGCCAAGATAACCCTCCAAGGTAGCACAGGGTCCACATCAGAGTCAATAGGGGGCTTATTAAAATACAGATTCTGGCCTGTGCGGAGGCTCATGCCTGTGATCCCAGCACTTTGGGAGGCCAGGGTGGGCAGATCACGTGAGGCCAGGAGCTCAAGACCAGCCTGGCCAACATGGTGAAACGCCATCTCTACTAAAAATACAAAAACTAGCTGGGTGTAGTGGCACGAGCCTGTAGTCCCAACTACTCAGAAGGTTGAGGCACCAGAATTGCTTGAACCCCGGAGTCAGAGGCTGCAGTAAGCTAAGATTGTGCCACTGCACTCCAGCCTTGGTGACAGAGACTCTCAAATATAAATAAATAAAATGCAGATTCCTGGGCCTGCCTTAGACCTGCCCTATCAGAATCCCTGTGGCCTGGGGATCTGCAATTCCCAGGTGTTACCCAGGTAGGCTAAGACTTCAGAATGGCTAAGCTTCCTAAGAAACTGGGGAATTAGGGCCGGGCACGGTGGCTCACACCTGGAATCCCAGCACTTTGGGAGGCCGAGACAGGTGGATCAGGAGGTCAGGAGTTCAAGACCAGCCTGGCCAAGATGCTGAAACCCCGTCTCTACTAAAAATACAAAAATTAACCGGGTGTGGTGGCACATGCCTGTAATCCCAGCTACTCAGGAGGCTGAGGCAGGAGAATCGCTTGAACCCGGTCGGCAGAGGTTGCAGTGAGCCGAGATTACGCCACTGCACTCTAGCCTGGGTGGCAGAGCAAGACTCCATCTCAAAAAAAAGAAAAAGAAAAAGAAATTGGGAGAACGACCTAGGCCTGTGGGTAATGAGGCTGGTGGGCTCGTGACCCACGTGGAGGAGACTAGAGTCACAGAGGCACCACTGCTACACCCTGTGGGGAACTTTAGAAGCCAGAAGTGGAGGATTGGGGGCAGGAGCTGCTGAGCTCTGCGGCCCCAAGTGAAGGAGGCTGAGCCTTACATCCCATGCTGCCCCTCAGGCTGGCTCTTCAGAATTGAGACGTTCAAAACTTAGCATCCTCAACTAAAGCTCCCAGAGGGCAGCTCTTATCATTATTTCACTTGTCTATTTCATTTTTATTTTAGAGATGGGGTCTCCTCTATCGCCCAGGTTGGAGTGCAGTGGTATGATCAGGGCTCACTGCAGCCTCAAACCACTGGGCTCAAGGGATCCTCCCACCTCAGCTTCCCAAGTGGCTGGGACCACAGGTGCGTGCCACCATGCTGGGATAATTTTTAAAATTTTTGTAGAGACGGAGTCTTGCTCTGTTGCTCAGGTTAGTCTCTAAACTCCTGTGCTCAAGTAATCCTGCCTCAGTTTCTCAAAGTGCTAGGATCTTAGGAAGGAGCCACTGCACGTGCCCCTCAATTTTAACCTTAAAGGCAGGTATCAGTAGGCAAAAGAGGCAGAGACCCTGGTTCCATCATGGCTCTGAGTAAGAACTGAGCCTGGCATTTGGGCATGAGACCATAAATCACTAGAGATAGGCTGCACAGCCACTAGATGGGCACTGTGTGGCACTGTGGCCTTCTTTCTTTCCTCCGGGGATTCTTTTCTGATTTCACGAATGGGGGAACAAAAGCAGAGGGGTTGTTCCACAGGACAGGAGGGCCGAGGGAGTTCTGAGGTGCTGATTTCTCAGGGTGTAGGACTTAGTGGGCGCCAGCTATCTCAAAATGTGTCAGGATGGGGTGGATGAGGTCTTCTCAGGTATGTGGCAGGGGAGAGGGAGAAGGGGAGAGGCAGGGAACAAATGGCCCAGGAGACGCTGACGCAGAAGCGGATGGCAGCCAGCCCTGCGGCCACAGATGACACGGACCTCGATGAAGAAGAGCGCAGCGTTGGATGTGGGGTGGCCATTGATGTAAATTCCAGCCAGGATGATGGCCGCCACAAGGAGGACTGCCAGCACAATGCCCACGATGGTGCCCAGGTGCACAGGGGTGCCCTTTGTCTTGGGGGACAGGTTGTTCTGAAGGCCTGTGGAGAGATCATTAGGGCAGGCAGGGGCTGCAGGGGAGCAGGGAAGGTGGAACCATGGGGTCTTGGGTTCTAACAAAGTCTCAGAGATGAAAGCCGACAGAGCCTTTGGGTCCACGTATCAAATACAGGAAGAGGTTGGGTGGGAGTTGGAATCATTATGAGTAAGGCATTCATGTTGTGCTTGACACCATCTGGGTAGTTTTCCAAAATCACCTAAAAGTTGCCCCAAATGTCTAATAAGGATCATAAGAGAAGTTCTCTCTGATATCTGTGCCACTACATAAGTGCTATTAAGGAATTCACAAAGGGCATCTGAGGGTTAAGAGTTTGGGATCTGAAATCTGGCTGCCTGGATTGAAATCTATGCTCTGCCACTTACTAGCTGTGTGACCTTGTGCAAATTATCTAACCTTTCTCTGTCTTCATTATCACCTCTGTTGAACAAGGATAATAATACCCACCTAATGGGGTTATTGTGAAGGTTAAAATGACATGATTCATGTCAAGCACTGAGGACCATGTCTCCCATTTTGGATGACTTCAATAAGTATTAGCTATTATGATGGCAAATGACCATAGTTTTTCCTATCACTGTCCACTCCCAGATTGTGACCTCTTGGAGGGCAAGGATGATGTCTTATTCAACTCTGTGTCCTCAGCTTTTAGAAAAACTGGCAGGGGCTGGCCGTGATGGCTCACTCCTCTAATTCCAGCACTTTGGGAGGCCAAGGCAGGCGGATCACCTGAAGTCAGGATTTCAAGACCAGCCTGGCCAACATGGTGAAACCCCATCTCTCCTAAAAATACAAAAATTAGCCAGGTGTGGTGGCACACTCCTGTAGTCACAGCTACTCAGGAGGCTGAGGCAGGAGAATAGCTTGAACCTAGGAGGCGGAGGTTGCAGTGAGCCGAGATCGTGACACTGCACTCAAGCATGGGTGACAGAGTGAGACTCCATCTCGAACAAAACAAAAAAACTGGCAGGCCCGTCAGAGAAGCTCCAAGAAAGTATATGGAATGATGTAGGTCCTCTGGAAGCCAATAAGCCAACAGGCACTCTCTGAGAACATCCTAGGCATTTGAAATACATCCCGGGGGAGAGAGTATTTTCCACAGAGCTGGAAGCTCAACCCCTTTCGTGCATGACTGAGGTAATGGAAATAACAGAGAGGTTAAGTGATTTCCCCACAGACACACAAATTCAGTGCCCACCCCTAAAAAACCTAGTTGCCTGACACTACCTGGGGTGGCTATTTGCCTCTTTACCCTATCCTAAAGGAATGTGGAGATAATGAGGTAGAGAAGACAGATGAGCAGGCTGGCAACAAAAATGTTGCATTCTTCCTACACAGCTAGTGGGTGGGTTGGAAGGCAGCTAGGGGTGGCGAGTTTTAATGGGATGTTGCATGCACTCAAAATCATTGTCCTCCCCATCCCCTTTGCTCTACTCTGCACTCTGTAAGCAGAGGACACCCAGGAGAGAAACTATCCTGGGGCACTCCAGGGCATGGCTAGGGCCTCTGTCTGCCAACAGGTGGGAGGACTGAGGTGAAATGCCCCAAGTGAACCTCCCCTGACCTGGATGGCAATCAGCCCGCAGCCTGCAGTGGCTCTGATGATTTGATGATGAGGGCTTCTGCTGATGAGCACATGGTGCAGAGTGAGGGGATTATGGTCCAGCCACCCCCACAACACACACACACACACTCACACCCACTGCCTATGGAGGAGCAATGGCTCCATCTCTGCTGGGGGACACCATCACACTGTGCTGCATTAATAATCTTTCCTCTCCTGCTGGAAGCCCAGATGACAATCTCCAGCCCTGGGGTTGGAAGGCACTTTCATTTCTACTCTTGCACAGGTTGCAACAAAGGCCTGAGCTGGCTCTGGGCAAAGGGCAGGGGAGGTGGGGGCAGCTCCCACCCTCAGAAAGGAGATTATCCTTCTAGGTAATCCTAGGAGGCTGCAGTGAGTCCCACCTTCTGGTACCCTGCAAAAATTGTAGTGGACCATTTTATGTCCTCTGCCAGCCTGAGTGAGGAAAGAAGCTGCTCTCCACCCCTTGCTGACTATGAGCCCGTGGGGATCGGAGGGGATGGCCACAGGCCCCACCCATGCCTGCCCTGGCTCAGTCCTTCCCCTCCTCCCACTCCTTTCTGGGCAGTGAATATTCAAGGGCAGAGAGCCAGGAGAAGAACCACAGGAGGTTCATGGCTGAGGTGAGAAATGTCGGGTAGACATGTTCCTTCAATCTAGGGCACCTGTACCCAGAAGCACCCCTGCCTCCCCACCCAGCAGAAGGTCTGGGATGCTCAGGCTGCAGTTGCTCCCTCTCCGCACTCATAAAAATAGTGCAGGCAGCTGCTGCACCCTCTTCTGGGGTGGGTCCAAGAGGCGCTGGGTCTGACGCTGAGGGCAGGTGGTTCTGTACTCACCATCTCCTCCTGCATAGGGATTCGACTTGGTGTCATCTTCAAAGAGAGAGGACAGAAGGAGCAAGATTAGTGGACTCATTACGGCCTTTGTCACTCTGAGTCCAGATGGGACTTTAGGGAGGTTCAGCCCAAACTTTCATTTTAGAGGTAAGGAAACTGAGGCTCAGAGAGGGGAGGAGACTTGCTCAACATCACACAGCAGTTGAGTGTAGCTGGAGGGTGGGGAGTATATGAGCGGCGGCTGGTGAGAGATGAGGCTGGGAGTGGAGGGCCGGCTGCCAGGAGAGCAATAGGAGGCTGTGCACGTTCTTCTGCAGGGCAATAGAGAGCTGAGTATGGGTCTGAAGAGGGACTGTATGTGTCACAAGGTGAGATCAGCTTGGAGACTCCCTGGGGCTGCAGTGTGCAGGAGACAGTCCCAACCCACTTTTTGTCTATACTTCGAGACCTGTCGCCTGTGGCTTTCTAAGTAAGTTTCAAGGGTCCACCCTTCCTATGATTCCTTCCCAAGCAGATTTTTATGGGGAAAGACAAGCAAAAGTTTCATGTCAGGAGAATGCTGTAAATGACTGAAGATTCTTGCCCTAAGCACCTGAACTTTATTTATTTATTTATTTATTTATTTATTTATGGAGAGAGGTCTTGCTCCATCACACGGTCTGGAGTGCAGCGGTACAATCACAGCTCACTGCAGCCCTGACCTCCTGAACTCAAGTGACCATCCCACCTCAGCCTCCCGAGTAGCTGCACCTGGCTAATAAAAAAATATTTTTTTGAGATGAGGTCTCACTGTGTTGCCCAGGCTGGTCTCCAACTCCTAGGCTCAAGCAATCCTCTTACCTCAGCCTCTCAAAGCACTGGGGTTATAGGCGAGAGCCACCTCACCTGGCCTAACAAGGTATTTAAACTCACGCAGGAAGAAATGCATGCAATGTTGATCAAATGAGTGGTCATTTTCTGTTGTTAGTTGTCACTTCTTGTGGCTATCAAGGTGTTCTGTTCTGTTGCTTATAAGATAAGCCCTTCTGCACACAGTTGTTCTGGGTGAGTGCCTGTCTCTCTTTGGAATAAAATGCATGGGCTTTGTGACAGCTACTTGCCACTCAGAGGTCTTCTGGTTCATTTAAGTGAGTAGCGTTTGATTGCGAGTGAACAGCTCTTAAATCCAGCCCCCATGTCTCCCGCTCCTCCTGCCCTGCTGCTTTCTACCTCTGTCCTGCCCAGGCAGGCCCCTGCTGGGTCCCTTCGTTCACATCTCCCTGTTGGAGCCTGTACCCTCATAGAATGGACGGGAAAGACTATCCCACGCCTGCCTCTGCAAGTCTCCCTGTGTGGGCTGTAACCACACAGGCAGGAGAGTGACTCAAGCTGTCCTGCCAAGATGCCTTGCAACTTGGGCATGTCGGGGGAAGTCATGATTAAAAATGTTTTTTCTTATAAACCAGGCACAATGGCACGTACCTGCAGCTACTCAGTAGGTTGAGGTGGGAGGATCCTTGAGCCCAGGAGTTCAAGTCCAGCCTGGGTAACATAGCAAGATCCCGTACCACACTCCAAAAAGTTTTTTCTCTTACAGATGTAACTTCAGAATCTTTGCCACCTCTTCCAGGACTGGAAGGACATAGAGCCCTAACTGTCTTCACTTTTTACTCTAATGAATGTTTTCTGTTGGGAACCATTACACAAAACGTAGAAGTGAGACCCATTTCTGAGCTGGCAGGGGATGCACACAGATAATAAAACTGGCAGACAGAACTCACTGCCTCTGTAGGACAGAGGACCTACGTGGTGGGCTGTAGGACAGCCCGGGGGCTCAGTAATAACAAGTCAGGATTTAGGCTTGGCCCCCAAGCGGCGTGCCCTGGGCTCCCCATGCCACCACAGCCCCCCTTCTAGCCTCTGACACTGTGGCTCCACCAGACACTGTCTGGCTAAACCCTCTGGATGCGGCAGGGTGTGTCTGCAGCCCTCCTGGCCCAGTGCTGGGCTCAGAACATGCCCTCAGTAAGCCTAGGGGGCTAACTGGTGGTAACTAAGCAGGGACTACCTCCTTGTAAGAGGAGCTTTCTTTGACTGGAAGGTTACCCCTGGACTCAATCACCAACTCCCCAAAGGGCAAAGTTTCTTTCTGCTTCTTTTTCTTTTCTTTTCTTTTTACTTTCTTTCTTTTTCTTTTTTTGAGACAGTGTTTCACTGTCACCCAGGCTAGAGTGCAGTGGCACAATCATAGCTCACTGCGGCCTCAACCTCCCAGGCTCAGGCGATCCTCCCACCTCAGCTTCCTGAGTAGCTGGGATTACACATAAGGGCCACCACGCCCAGCTAATTTTTGATTTTTGGTAGAGACATAGTTTTGCCACGTTGCCCAGGCTGGTCTTGAACTCCTGAGCTCAAGTGATCCGCCTGCCTGAGCATCCTAAAGTATTGGAATAACAGGCGTGAGCCTCCTCTCCCAGCCTCTACTTCTTTTTCACTGAATCCCCTGCAGCAGCACCACGTGCTCTGCTCTCAGTGCCAGCTCCTTGTTATTCCGGAGCAACTTCAGAGTAATGGGAGCTGTCGCAATCTGCCTCACTTTCCCACATTTTGCTACTCTACCCTGACCCTGAATTCACATAGAGCCTTTTCCATTTCTTTCAGCACCAAGAGAGGCAATGGGGTTGAGGGGAAAGACCTCTGCTTTTGGAGCTAGATGAAACCTGACTCTATCCCTTCTTGGCTGTGTGACCTTGGGAAGTCATCTGCCTCTCTGAGCCTTAGTGTCTCCTTTATGAAACAGGGATATAACAGTGTCAAGATCCAGGATTGTTGGGAGGACTGAATATTAATTTACATGCCACTTTAGCACCCTACTGGGCATAGAGTTGGTCCCCCAAAATGCTGGTGCTTTCTATCATTCATTCATTCTCCTCCACAACTTCCCCCCAGCCAGGTCCATGGGTCCCTGCCCTTGTTCTCTAGTTTTCTAGGAAAGGCAGGGGACACACCAGGCTCGGTGGCTCACGCCTGTAATCTCAGCACTTTGGGAGGCTGAGGTGGGTGGATCACGAGGTCAGGAGTTTGAGACCAGCCTGGCCAACATGGCGAAACCCCATCTCTACTAAAAATACAAAAATTAGCCGGGTGTGGTGGTGTGCGCCTGTAGTCCCAGCTACTTGGGAGGCTGAGGTGGGAGAATTGCTTGAACCTGGGAGGCAGAGGTTGCAGTGAGCTGAGATTGTACCACTGCACTCCAGCCTGGGTGACAGAGCGAGACTAGGTCTAAAGAAAAAAGAAGGCCGGGTGCGGTGGCTCAAGCCTGTAATCCCAGCACTTTGGGAGGCCGAGACGGGCGGATCACGAGGTCAGGAGATCGAGACCATCCTGGCTAACACCGTGAAACCCCGTCTCTACTAAAAAATACAAAAACTAGCCGGGCGAGGTGGCGGGCGCCTGTTGTCCCAGCTACTCGGGAGGCTGAGGCAGGAGAGTGGCGTAAACCTGGGAGGCGGAGCTTGCAGTGAGCGGAGATCCGGCCACTGCACTCCAGCCCGGGCGACAGAGCGAGACTCCGTCTCAAAAAAAAAAAAAAAAAAAAAAGAAAAAAGAAAGGGGACACTGTGGAAAGAACATCTCACCACTTACCCCTCACATAACTTTCAATAACCTACTTTGCCCCTTTACGAGCCTCTTTCTTTATCTATAAGAAAGGACTGTGGGCCAGACATGGGGGCTTAGGCCTATAATCCCGGCACTTTTAGAGGTTGAGGCAGGAGGATCACCTGAGCCCAGGAGTTTGAGATCAGCCTGGGCAACATAGTGAGACCTCATCTCTACAAAAAATTTTTTAAAAATTAGCCAGGTATGGTGGTACATGCCTGTAGTCCCAGCTGCTTGGGAGGCTGAGGTGGGAGGATTGCTTGAGCCCAGGAGTTGGGGGCTGCAGTGAGCCATGATCACACCACTGTACTCCAGCCTGGGCAACAGTGAGACCCCGTCTAAAAAAAAAAAAAAAAAAAAAAAAAAAAAAAAAAAATCCTAACATAGGATTAGAGGGGGAAGAAAATAGTGGCTGAATAATGTTTTAAAATATTAGCTTTTTTCTTCTTTCCTTTCCTTCTTATCATTATTCCTTTCAAGCAGATATTTGGTTCAGGGGAGGCTATAAAGAACCCACAAGTCTTTCAGTCTTAGCCTAAAGGGACGGGGCTTTCAAAGCTGGATGTGGGGTTTTGTTTTGTTTTGAGACAGGGTCTTACCCTGCCACCCAGGCTGGAGTGCAGTGGCATGATCTTGGCTCACTGCAACCTCTACCTCCCAGGTTCAAGCAATTCTCCTGTCTCACCCTCCCGAGTAGCTGGGACTACAGGCGCCCACCACCACGCTCAGTTAATTTTTGTATTTTTAGTAGAGATGGGGTTTCACTGTGTTGGCCAGTCTGGTCTCAAACTCCTGACCTCATGATCCGCCCACCTCGGCCTCCCAAAGTGCTGGGATTACAAGCGTGAGCCACCGCACCCGGCCAATTTTTATATATTTAGTAGAGACGGGGTTTTACCATGTTGGCCAGGCTGGTCTCGAACCCAGTGATTCGCCCACCTCAGCCTCCCAAAGTGCTGGGATTACAGGTGTGAGCCACTGTGCCTGGCTGCGATGCAGGGTATTGAAAAAGGATAAAAGAGAGGAATGTCTCAGACATAGCTACAGAATCCTGGAGGGGGCATGGGAGAAAGGGAAGAGATTTGAGGCCTGGGACCAGAGGAGCCTGCACAAGGCTTCCTGGGACACTGCCTGGTGCATTCAGGGGGATGGACCTCTGGCAGCTTCAACCAAGACCCCCAGGCCTCCAGGTAGCAGGGAAGCCCCTGGTTCGGCCAGACCTGAATAGTCAGGGTGGATGGACAGCTGAGGTGGAATTCCCCATCCATCACTCCAGGAGCAGGGAAGTCCCTGGACAGTCCCTGAATAGTCAGGGTGGATGGACAGCTGAGGTGGAATTCCCCATCCATCACTCCAGGGCCTGAAAGTGAGAAGCTGGGGGAACTTACAGAAAAACAAGGCAGCCTTTCTCTCACACCTGAGTGTATGGATTGAGTTCATATCTGCTACAGGGATGAGCCTTTTCAGGTTCTGTGAGGACTGCTATTAAGATTAGCAGAGATAAGTTATATAAAATACCTGGCACTGGGCTGGGATATTAATTTTTCCCCTCTTCACAGTGAATTCTGTCTGTAGCCCTGATGTGGGCCAGCACAGTGGTTAGAGCCTAGGAGTAGAGTTCAAGTTCTGAATCTGCCTCTGCTTCTCACCAGCAAGTGACCTAAACTGTCTGAACTTCAGGCCCCCTTAGCTATAAAAGGATGGGGCAGTTCCCATCCCATAAGATCATCGCTGTCAGGGAGAGAGAGGGGGGGCCCCAGAGGGGTAGTTCTCCTTCCTGGCCTCCTCTCTGCTCCCCACCTGGGCTCAGGACTTACCTTCTGTGGTGAGGCTGTCGATGAAGAGGGAGGAGGAGGTAGTGGTGAGGTCTCCATCATAGGGGCTGAAGGAAGTGTCAGGGGAGGCCGAGTTGTGGTACTCATCCTGGAAGTCCTCGCACGTCCTGCCCTCTGCCTGCAGGAGAGAGCCAGTGCTGTGTCCTGAATGCATTTACACCTTTCCCTTCATCCTGAAAGCATCTTATCTTACAGGGCAATTTATCTGTCAGCTGCTTCAAATCCTTCCTCAAGGAAGGAGCTGAGATGCCAATCTCAAATAAATAGAGCAAATCTGAACGGTCACCAACAGCTAACTTCAGAAGTAGGCGGCTGGACAAGATTTTTTTTTAAGCCCAGACTCAGACTAATAAATAGACCGTGGTGAGTGCATGGCCATGGGGTCTGGAGAGTTGATATTTAAATGCTGGGCCCATCACCTTCTAGCTGCAAGATGCAGGCCAATTCATTAAACTTCTCTGAGCCCCCATTTTCCCCTCTGATCAATGGGGGTAATGGCCCCAGCTTCTGGGTCAGCCTAAATAAGAGCGAGGGTAGGGCAGCTCACAGTCACATGCTTGGCACATGCAGCATGCTTGCTTTGCAAGAAGAGATAAAGGGAGGGGGCAAAAAAAAAAAAAAAAAGAGGGCACAGATGAATAGACTCATCTGTGTTAGTCTATGGTGTGAGAATAGGATGCTTTCCATCCAGAATCAGTGTTGAGTGTACTGGAAAATTCTTGCAGCGAGAAGGAACCTGGATGGGATTCTAAAAAGGAGATGCCCGGAACCACCCTCCTTACTTCCGGAATGACTGCCTTCCTCAAAAGCCAGAGGACCAGAGGCTCAGCAGGTGCGTCATTAACGTCAGCAGGTGCACAGTCTCCCAGAGGAGCCAGCAGTGGCTGAGGCCATGCCTAACATCCCCTCTGCATGCACCAAAAGAATTCCTTGAGAGCTGCCCACTTAAGGCCAAGGCATCAGAATGCTCGCCTCAAAGACCCACAGAGCCCTCTGAAACCTTCCAAAGTGGGTCTCATTGTCTCAGGGCAGTCTGGAAAAGAAATCTCAGATAGAGGGGAGGATATTGCCAAGAGCTAATGCCACCTTGAGAGGAGTTTGCAGGAGCGGGCTCTACCGGCTTCCCTCCTATTCCCTACCACCTGGCACAGGAATTGCAGCCGATACTTATGCTTCTCACCTCCTGTGCACAGCCATAGTCCATCCATTCCTGGCGATAGCGGTCAAAGCCACTGGAGCATCTGCAGGAGGACCAAAAGGTCAGAGGTGTGATGGGATCCACAAGGAAGCCCTCCCCTGTCACTGTTCAGTAACAACTCTCTGCTGATAGTGAGAAGAGGAGCTAAGGTCCCCAGGCTGAGGTCGTCAGGCACTCCTGTTCCCTCTACTTCCCTGGAAGATGAAGGTATTTGTGGCATCCCTGCCTTCCTTCTGACCCAGCTCCCCAGGACCAAGGCCTCATCTGCCCATGTGAGTAGGTGTAGGGGCTAGCAGGACTGCATGAGCTCCAGTGATCCTCAAGGTCGTCTTGACTGTGAGCTGCCATGACACTGCTGAGAATCCAGGCAATTCACATACGTGTTTTCATCCTGGTTATTGAGGGGCCTAACCTTGGGAAGGAGAGTGGGGCTAAAGGTAGGCATCAGCAGATTTAGTCAACACCTCCCAGGTGATCATTCAAGGGCAGAAATGATCTTGCCGGAGGCTGGGAGAGATTTACAACTGGCTGACAAGGGTCTCCAGAGAGGGCATTGGGCAGCTCAGCTGGGTGGAAGACACCAAGCACCCCTGTAGGGAAAGGATGGGGGCATGATGATGCACCAGAGAATGCTCTCCATGGATCATTCCCAACTTTTTGTTCTTTACTCTTTGGTGCTAGGGGAACCCTCCAAGCCCTACTGAAGCCCAGGGACATCTGCATAGGAAGAATAACATCATGAACCACCAGTGCCGAGAAGGAACTCTCAGCAGGTTAACTGCACCAGCACCCACTGAAGTTCGGTGAGGCCAAGGGCCAAGGCTTGCCAAGAGCTGTCAGTCTTTCCTTCTACAGATGCCTCTGGGCTCTGAGCTGCTCCTCCTGCAGCAGGGATGGCTGAACTGAGCCAGCCACACTCTCCTTCTGTCAGGCCCTCTATGCCCACTACTTTGGGGGATGGAGGATTAGGAAGGCTATTGGAGGCTGAGAACTAAAGTTTCTTTTAGTGTGGGTGTGGTGGCTCATGCCTGTAATCCCAGCGTTTTGAGAGGCTGAGGCAGGAGGATTGCTGGAGCCCAGGAATTTAAGGCTATAGTGAGCTATGATGGCACCACTGCACTCCAGCCTGGGTGACAGAGCAAGACCCTGTCTCTTAAAAACAAACAAACAAACAAACAAAAAAAAAGAAAGTTCTTTTAGACCATGCTAACTGATTCTTTAAAAGATTGAGCCTTTGGTATGGGTTTATGACCCCCGTTTCTGGAGCTAATCCTGGAATTAACGTTACCCTTAGACTCCAGACTGGGCCATGGCAGGGGGCGGGGGCACCTGCCATGAGAGATGAAATTGTTTAAATCCATTCCAGCCCAAGAGCAAGGAGGAAAGCTCTGGGAGGCTGTGAAAGGCAGACTGGGTGGAGGGAGAGGAGCAGAGAACCATGCGGGGACTGACTGCAGCTGTTGCCAGACAGACCATGTCAGCTGGCCCTGCCCTCCGGGTTTTTGGGGACCTGGGTTCAGCTCTCAGTTGCAGCTGAGGCTTCAGAGAGCTTGTAAGAAAGGACAGTGTGCAGGAGTGAGCCCAGGCCCACGGGGCGCCTGGGGATGGGATGGTTTCCAACTCGCACCAGCCGTGCTCCCCCGGGTGGAGTTTCTCTGTGCTCCTCTCTGCTGACACAACCCCTGCAGATGCACACAATCAGAGGCCTTGCCCTTCCCCCAGCCTGACCAACCTCCTAATGTTGAGGAGGGCCCAACCCTCATTAAACTCATGGTCTCTGAATTTGGGCGTATGCTTTAAATGGGGGTTGCATTGATGGGAGGGTCTGGCTGTCATCTGACCCATTTTGCAGTTCTCATGGCTCAGTGCTTGTGAAAGCTGAGTCATGTGGTGGCAGGCAGCCCCAGGATCCCAGGGCTCATCTGAGGCCATCTCTCCATCGCTGAGACCATGGTTCTCAAATTTGAAAGGTACAAGAGGCACAACTTCAAAAATCAGATTCCTGGGATCCTGGTCCCAGAGGATCATATTCAGTGGGATGGGGCCCAGGAATCTGCATTTTACAAGCCCTCCAGGTATAAGGAGAGCCTCACAGTCTGCAGACTACTCTGCAATGCTCTGCTCCAGGAAGAACCAACCTGGGGTCTATCTTAGGTATTCTTTCTGAGGCTCTGTGAGTATCATGCGAAGGACGCTGAATGCTTTGTAAAAATGCTTCTTGATAGCCTGGGTGCAGTGACTCACACCTGTAATCCCAGCATTTTGGGAGGCCGAGGAGGACAGATCACATGAACCCAGGAGTTCAAGACCAGCTTGGCTAACAAAGTGAGACCCCATCTCTACAAAATATTAGAAAAATGGCCGGATGTGGTGGTGTGCACCTGCGGTTTCAACTACAGGGGAGACTGAGGCAGGAGGATTGCTTGAGCCAGGAGGTTGAGGCCACAGTGAGCTGTGATTGCACCACTGCACCCCAGCCTGGATGACAGAGCAAGACCCTGTTTCAAAACAAAACAAAACAAAACAAAACAAAACAAAAACTGTTCGAGGAGTTTAAATAACAGTGTGTTTGTTCCCACATCTTCCTGAATCACATGACCCCCGCCCATTTTACAGGGTAAACAATCTGAGGCCCCCAAGAGAGTGAATGAAAGCACAGCTGGTGGGAAGAACACCTGGGAGACCTGATGGACACACCCCATCCCCTCAGGGCCCAGAGCCGTGTCCGTGTGCTAGGCAGGCTGCCTATAAAGGTGAGAACTTCTACACTTGCAGCAGGATATTGGAAAGGAGCAAAGGAATCCTGGAATTAATGTTACCCTTAGACTCCAGAGTGGGCCATGGTGTGGAGGCATAGGAAATCATTGGGACCAGGGGCAGCAGTTCACGCCCGTAATCCCAACACTTTGGAAGGCCGAGACAGGTGGATTACCTGAGGTCAGGTGTTTGAGACAAGCCTGGCCAACATGGCGAAACCCTGTCTCTACTAAAAAATACAAAAAATTTAGCTGGGTGTGGCAGTGTGTGCCTGTAATCCCAGCTACTCAGAAGGCTGAGGCAGGAGAATCACTTGAACCCGGGAGGTGAAGGTTGCAGTGAGCCGAGATTGCACCATTGCACTCCAGCCTGGGCAACAAGAGCAAAACTCTGTTTAAAAAAAAAAAAAAAAAAAAAAAGCAAGCAAGCAAGCACTGGAAAGGAGCATTGGAAAGGAACAGCACCACAGCTGCACGGGAACTCAGAGACTATAATTTAGCAATTTTCGAGATTGCCTTAAAAGCTCTGGGAGTTCATAGGGCTTCCCACTCTCATGAGAACTCTAGTCCCCAAGGAAATCTTTTTCTTCCCCCTCCTCCTGTCATTTATTTATCTTGGACAGGGAACAGAGCTTGAATTCTGAGTCTAATCTGTGAGGAAATGATTTCAGAACAAGGAGTGGAAGTGGAGATGGATTTAAGAACTTTATCACTGAAACTGAATCTCACCCAGAACTTTCTGAGCTTCTAAAAGCAAGCAAACACAGCTTTTTAGCTCCCCCAACTTTCCATGGATGCCTGTGGTCCACACCCCTGGTCTTCAGAAAAATCCCTTGCAGCCCAAGAAAGATCTTGAGGTGGTGTTTTGGGGTCATGGGTCTTTGGACCAGACTTTATCTGTGAACTGGCAGTTCTGACACTTGCTTACAGATGAGGCATGATGTTAAAATGCAGCTTCCTGGGTTCTCTCCCAGAGATCCTGATACAGAGGGTCTGGGATGGGTCCCAGGAATCTGCATGTTTAACTGGAGCCCAAGGTCTGATGCCCACAGCTGTGGACCACTCTGAGAAGCCCTGTTTCAGGATGAATCCTCCCCTCCTGGGTGTGAGGAGGAAGCCCGAGCAGCTGGAATCCCTGAATGGTCTTCCAGAAGCCCCCAGGCCATATTCTTGTCCTAAGAATCAGAGTGGCACTGGCCAGAGATACTCTAATGTTGGCCGACTGTGGGCATTGAGGCCGGGAGCGGGGCCGTGCCACCCTCTTCTTCTCATCCATGTTCGGCCAGTAGGAGTCAGTGGGTAACCCTGGGCACAAACCTCTGGAGGACATGGCACCAGCTGCAGTTGAAGGACAGGTCCGAGGACATGCAGGCGTCACAGCTCCTATGCTGTAGGCAGGCTGCAAGAGAGAAGGCAGTGGCCGCTCAGCACTGAGCCTCTCCATGGGCTCCAAAGGGTGCAACTCTGAATTCCTGGTATTTACAGAACTGTGGGGCCCCTGACTTCAAGGGGACCTTTGAGGTCATTAATGCCACCTCCCTTGGTCCAGACCAGCCCCAATTCCTAACTTCTTTTTTTTTTTCTCTTTTCTTTTTTTTTTTTTTTTTTTGTTTTAAGGGATGAGGTCTCGCTGTGTTGCCCAGGCTGGCGTGCAATGACCTGATCATGGCTCACTATAGCCTCAAACTCCTGGCTCAAGCAATCCTCCTGCCTCAGCCTCCCCGCCCTCCCTCCCTCCCTCCCTTTTTTCCTTCTTCTGTCCCTCTTTCCCTTGCTCCCTCCCTCCCTCACTTCCTCCCTCCCTAGCTTCCTTCCTTCTCACCAGAAGGTCAGGCCCTAAACTGGGTGCTGGGGATTCAGCAGTGTGACCTAGTCCCTGCCTTCTTAGGGCTTAGACTCATATGGGGAGACAGACGCTAAACAGATAATCAAAAATCACTACAGAATTAGAATTCTCATGAGGTCTATGAAGGCAAATCACAAGGTGCTGTAAGCGATTCTCCTGCCTTGGCCTCCGGAGTAGCTGGGATTACAGGTGCCCGCCACCACACCCGGTTACTTCCAGGTGTGTACCCCACAAAGGGTTGAAAGGGATTTTTTAAAGGTCAGAGGATACAAAGTAGCAGGTATGTAGGATGAACAAGGCTAGAATCTACTGTATAACATGAGGACTGTAGTAATAAAATTGTACTGTATGTGGAGTTCATGCTAAATGAGTAATTTTAGATGCTCTTGCCACAAGAACAAAAAGTCTATGTAACTGTGAGATGATGGATATGCTAATTGCTTCATCATGGTAACCTTCTCACTGTCTATATGCATCCCATAGCATCATGTTGTATACCTGAAATATGTACAATAACAGTTATTGTTTTAAAAGATGCTCTGGTTGCCCCCCAGTGCTTGCTGGGGGCACTCACTGCCCACTCCTGATGTTCGGTCCATGGGGAGAGAACAGCTCTCCTGGGGGAGAAGAAGTCAAGGCAGAAAGGCCCTGTGTGCAGAGCCAGGAGGAGAACGGCCCAGACATGGTCCCAGCAGCGGCCAGAACTGCTACCAGGCTGTGTAGAGCGAGGGGGCTGGAATTAGTAGGAATGAAGAGGGAGCGACATCTGGGGCCCAGCCTGGGCAGGACAGAGCCAGAGAGCAGAGAGATTAGTGGGACCAGGTTGCTGGAGGGTGCGTGAACCCTTCTGGCACAGGTCAGGCAGGGGAGCAGCAGGGCAGGGGGCGCAGTAGGCATGGGGGCTGGATTTAAGAGCTGTTCACTTGCAATCCAGTGCTACTCAGTTTAATGAACCAGATGACCTCTGAGTGGCAAGTAGCTGTCACAAAGACCATATATTTTACTGCAGAGAGAGACAGGCACTCACCTAGAACAACTGTGTGCAGAAGGGCTTATCTTATAAGCAACAGAACAGAACACCTTGATAGCCACAAGAGTGACAACTAGCAACAGAAAACGACCACTCATTTGATCAACATTGCATGCATTTCTTCCTGCGTGAGTTCTCATGCGATCCATTAACTCAGGAGCCAATGTACATGACATGGAGCCCCAGCAAGATGGCAGCTGGGAACCAGCCCTTGGTGAGTGGGAGAGAGGCTGTGTGGGCACAGTATGACCACCTTCAGTCACTCTGGGAGGGACTGGCAATGGGTGGCACTGTGTCCTTTTGTCTGCCATGATGTTGAAGGCCCTGGGAGAGTGGATGGAAAGAGCCACGGGCAGGAAAGAAGCAGGGGCTGCCCTGTGCAGGAGGATGAGCACTCTCTGGCTGTTCTGTTCCCTGTGTATCCAGGGGGTCTGGAACAGTGCCTGGCACATGGTATGTTGAATCAATATATAAGTGCTCTTGTTATCCTCATTTTATGGAGCAGGGAACTGAAGCTTGGAGAGAGTCGTGGAGCTGAGAGTGAGAGGTCTGGGTTTGAACCAAGGTCTGTTTGAGCATAGAGTTCGAGCTCTTAGCCTTGAGGTCTCACTGTGGGTTTCCCCTGCCCCTGCCTCAGTTCTCAGTCCCACCCCAGGCCACTTTTTTATGGGTCTCTCCTAGAAGAGGGACCAGGAGGGACCAGCCACAGAATACAACAGCTTGGAGATAAGCCACTCACCCCTCCGAAGTAATCTGGACAAATCCTTCCCTCACCCAAATGGCAAGGGAGAAGCCAGGGGATGCAGAGAGTTTTCTCTTTATCTGGCCTCCCAGGGACCCAAATCACAGCCTTGATAGCATTACCCCTCCTTCGCCAGCTGCATCCAGTAGGGAACCCTGCCCTTGCCTCTCCCAGTGACTTTGAAGGCTCCTTAAAAGACTCCAGCTGCTGGGCACGGTGGCTCAAGCCTGTAATCCCTGCACTTTGGGAGGCCAAGATGGGCGGATCACGAGATCAGGAGATCGAGACCATCCTGGCTAACACGGTGAAACCCCGTCTCTACTAAAAAATACAAAAAACTAGCCGGGCGAGGTGGCGGGCACCTGTACTCCAGCTACCCGGGAGGCTGAGGCAGGAGAATGGCGTAAACCCAGGAGGCGGAGCTTGCAGTTAGGTGAGATCCGACCACTGCACTCTAGCCTGGGTGACAGAGCGAGACTCCGTCTCAAAAAAAAAAAAAAAAAAAAAAGGACTCCAGCCAAACCGGCCACAGAGAAACTCCTGGGATCCTCCTGGGCTTTCATAACACCTACCAACCTTTATTTCTCATCAGCATTTCAGATGGCCTGAATGCTATTAAATGCTTACAAAATTCACGGGAGGGGTGAGAAGTGCCTTAAATGTACAGTGTCCCAGAAACACATTCCCAGAACATTTCCACTGCTTCCGCCCAGGCAGTCAGTCCTGCCCTTGGATGTCCTTGCTTCTAAATGCAGTTTTATCCACATCATAGAGCCTGAGGTTTGCTCTCACCAGTCCTAGAGGAGCCCTGTTCTCAGGCTCTGGGCCTTCTGCCCTGATGGAGTGATAGGGTTGGGGTATGGCTGTGACCTCTAAAGTGTCCCAGCCTTGTGACCCCCCGGTGTCTGGGTCCTTCCTGTTCTCTAGGGAAAGACACCTGCTGAGCCCTGTCTGAGACGTGGCCTAGCATTCAAGAAGATCCTCTCTCCTTCTCTTCCTCTTGTTTCTCCATCCCCTGCTCTCAGAACCTCCAAGGAAGAGGAAGCAGGAGTAAAGAGAGGCAAGAAATGCCACTGAAGCCCAGGCGTGGTTGCTCATGCCTATAATTAATTCCAACACTGGGCACAGTGACTCACGCCTGAAATCCCAAAACTAGGGGTGGTGGCTCACACCTGTAATCCCAGCACTTTGGGAGGCCAAGGCAGGTGGATCAGTTGAGGCCAGGAGTTCAAAATCAGCCTGGCCAACAGAGTGAAACCCCATCTCTATTAAAAATACAAAAATTAGCCCAGCATGGTGGCAGGTGCCTGTAATCCCAGCCACTTGGGAGGCTGAGGCAGGAGAATCACTTGAACTTGGGAGGTAGAGGTTGCAGTGAGCTGAGATCACACCACTGCACTCCAGCCTCGGCAACAGAGTGAGACTCTGTCTCAAAAAAAAAAAAAAAAGAAGAAGAAGAAATGCCACTGAGGCAGGGAGAAGGCCATGGCTTCAGCAGGAAGCTGGGGGCGCCACAAGATGGGAGAAGAAATGAAAACCTTCATAAAACAAGAAGGGGCCAGGCACGGTGGCTCACGCCTATAATCCCAGCACTTTGGGAGGCCGAGACGGGTGGATCACGAGGTCAGGAGATTGAGACCATCCTGGCAAACATAGTGAAACCCCGTCTCTACTAAAAAATACAAAAAATTAGCCGGGCGAGGTGGCGGGTACCTGTAGTCCCACCTACTTGGGAGGCTGAGGCAGGAGAATGGCATGAACCTGGGAGGCGGAGCTTGCAGTGAGCTGAGATGTGCCACTGCACTCTAGCCTGGGTGACAGAGCGAGACTCTGTCTCAAAAAAAAAAAAAAAAAAAAAAACAAGAAGGATGATGCTGTCCTCCTTGTCCCCTTTCCCGCGTTCTCAGCTGTCCCAGCCCCATCCCGAAGAGCATCCACCGTGGATCCTGTGGGCTCCACAACAGCAGGTGGGGCCTCGGCCATGGCTGCCTTCAGCGTGGGTGAGTGGGGTACAGCGGGCCAGGGCCCCATGATTTATGGAGGCCACCTGCTAAATCCCTCCATCACCTCCTGTAAGGATAATACAGTGACAGACTGGGGCCCATCCAGTTCCTGGATCACCTTTTCTGGGGGCTCAGTCTACGTGTTCTCAGAGGTACAGCTTTCCTGGGTTTCAGTTATGTGGGAATAATAATAGCTGTCCTAGATCAAGCCCTCACCCCCACCCCAGGCCTGGAATGGACCCGTCAGTGTCAGAGCTGCAGCCAACGTGCTTAACTCCACCTAGGTGGTTCTCACCCTGACCCTATCTCTGGGAGGGGGGTGGCATCAGGCCCGGGTTACAAAAGAGAGATGGAGGCCCTGAAAAGTGAGATGGCTGCACAAAACAGGAGTCAGCCATGGGCCTGGGACCTGATGCCCGTCTGCTTGACTCCAGAGCTCTTTCCGAGATGGTGGAATGACCCCTACTCACTCGGCAATGGGGTGAACTCCACGGCCGACATGCTGGTGATCTTGCTGGGGTCCAGCTCTATGCGGTGGTATTCAAAGATGCTCCTTCGCCGAGATTCTGAAACAGAGGCAGAGCCTGTTGTCAGGAGCATGTCACAGGCAGAGGGCATCGAGGCCTCTTCCCAGACAGCCTGACAGGTCAGCCTGCTGCCACTGAAGGCAGTAAGTGCACCCAACAGCCTGTGACGATGATGTTGGCGCTGCTGGAGACAGGGACAGGTGCAGACCTGGAGAGGAGAGTATCGTGGTGTGAGGCTAAGTGACAACGCAGAGACCTGGCTGCTCCGGGAGGCAGAACAAAGGAGATCCCGTGCTTGCTTCCCCTTACCTCTGCACCTTCACAACTGCTATTCCCCTGACCCAAGATGTTCTTCCACCTCTTGTCCCTGTCTAGCTCATCCTTGCAGATCCAGCTCCAGGGCCACTTCCCCTGAGCAGCTCTCCTTGGCCAGCTCCCTCCTTTCCTCAACTCAGGCCAGGTGCCCCCTGTCCCACTGCACTCACCACACTGTGTGGACACGAGGGTCTATTTGGAGGCTGGAGATGTGTGAGACCATGATCGTCTGGTCCTGAACCTTGCGGAGTGCTCTGTGAATGTCTGCAGATGGACAGGCTGACTTTTGCATGTTGCTGTCCACCATCCACCTCACCCCTGATGGACAAATGCCCCAGCAAGCCTCAGGGCTTGGAGCCAGGCTCAAGTCCTACTTCGGTCCCTGCAGAAACTTCTCACAGGACCTCAGAGTCATGAGACCCAAGTTCATTCTAGTTCTGCTCATGACTTGCTGGATAACCTTAGGCAAGTCATTTGGACCTCAGTTTCTTGTCTGTGGAGTGGAAAGACAGAAACACCTGCCACAACACCCTTGGGAGGAAAAAGCTGGAATTGTAGATGAAAAGGCTTCTTTTAAAATGGCAATCTGAGGTGCTCTGATACTTCTCTCTAGGCCACGATACCCACCCAGGAACCATGACTTGGGGTTGGTTTTCTTCAACTTTGAAAGGCAGGCAGCCCAGCTGGGCGTGGTGGCTCGTGCCTGTAATCCCAGCACTTTGGGAGGCTGAGGCAGGTGGATCACTTGAGGTCAGGAGTTCGAGACCAGCCTGGCCAACGGGGTTTTTAGCAGAAACCCTGTCTCTACTAAAAATACAAAAATTAGCTGGGTGTGGTAGCACATGCCTGTAATCCCAACTACTTGAGAGGCTGAGGCAGGAGAATCGCTTGAACCCGGGAGGCAGAGGTTGCAGTCAGCTGAGGTTGTGCTACTGCACTCCAGCCTGGGTGACAAGAGCGAGACTCTGAAAAAAAAAAAAAAAAAGAGAGAGAGAGAGAAAGAAGAAAGAGAAAGAAAGAAGAAGCAAGAAAGAGAAAGAAAGAAGGGAAAGAAAGAGAAAGAGAAAAAGAAAGAAAAGAAAGAAGGAAGGAAGGGAGGGAGGGAGGAAGGGAGGGAAGGAGGGAGGGAGGGAGGGAGGGAAGGAAAAGAAAAAAGAATAAGAAGCAGACAGCCAGGAGTTCAGCTTTGAGAATGAATTACCCAACAAGAGGAAAGGGCCACTCCGTGTTTGGTCTGCCCAACACCCTTTCGTCTTCTGGAAACAGCAGCATTCCCCTTGGGGTACTGTGCCTGGCCCATTCCTACAGGTGGACTGCACAGCTGCCATCTTCTTCCATGATCCTGCCTCTCTGGCCAGGCTGTGATTGGTCCAGGGCTGGGTATTTGCTGTGAGCTGGACCAATCAGAGAACTTCCCTGGGACTTTTCAACTGTAACCAAGAGGCCTTTTGCTCTCTGGTAATGAAGCTGGGAAGATGCAAGCTCTGAGCCTGTGAATGGCCACAGTTCTCGGCTCATGGGGAAAGCCAGAGAATGAAGCCACCTCGTGGAGAGAAACAGGAAGTGCTGGTGTGTTCTGGGCCCTGGGGTTCTGGGACCTGCCCCGGTGTTCAGCTCTTCTTTTGGTTCTTTGGGCTACTTCATTATCCTCCGTGCATCCCCTTTTCCGTTTAAGCGAGTTTGAATTAGAGTTTTCGTAACTAGAAGTAGGTGGGGACATATGTTTCTTGCTCAGCTGAAGGTGGTTTGGAGGAAAATTTCCCAGGGTGGCAGCAGAGCTGAGTAGGAGCATCCACAAAGGGGTGGGCGTCCCGTGCCACTGTTGGGTGCCCCGCCCCCATGTTCCCTCCTATATAAGGAATCTAGAAGAGTTTTGTCTGTGTTTCACATAGTATCTCAGCTATATCTCTTTATTGATTGGTTGATTGAGACTGAGTCTCACTCTGTCACCCAGGCTGGAGTGCAGTGGGATGATCTCGGTTCACTGCAACCACCGCCTCCCAGGTTCAAGCAATTCTCCTGCCTCAGCTTCCCGAGTAGCTGGGATTACAGGTGCCCGCCACTACACCTGGCTAATATTTTGTATTTTTGGTAGAGAGGGGGGTTTCACCATATTGGCCAGGCTGGTCCCAAACTCCTGACCTCAGGTGATACGCCTGCCTCAGACTCCCAAAATGCTGGGATTACAGGCGTGAGCTACCATGCCTGACCTGTATCTCATTATTTATTTATCCTTAACCTTGGAATTAGTCCCTCCTACTTAACCCAGGACTGCACCCCCGTGGGTCTGGCACCAAAGCATGCTCTCTTCCCACCACACTGCCCTGCTGCAGGACACCTCAGCCCCTGAAACATTCAAGACCTCGGAATGTCATTCCATGCAGTGAAAAGAAGGCTGCTGTGGCATTGGTGTCAGTAAAGATCCCCTGGAGCTGAACAGTACCTGCAGCCCTGAGGCTTATGTCTGAAATGCTGGTGTTCCCCCGACTCCCATGCCACTAGGAGGGTGCACCTGCTACCCATGGGCCAGGTGCTGCTCCAGGCCGAGTGGAAAGGGGAAAGCAGATGGGGGCACTGATGAGAGCATGGAGGAAGAGAAGCTCGGCCCCCGGAGAGTGACCACACAGGGAGAGGAGGCTTAGGGTTGCCACCGCTGAGCAGACAGGCTCTGCCCTTACCGCCTGTGTGACCTTGGACGGGGGACTCAGTGAGCCACATCCACACGTGAGGCTGGTGATGCCATTCGAATGGTGTTGTTCTGAGAATAATGGAGACACTGTGTGTGTAACGCACGAGGACCCCAGGAGCCCTCGAAGCGTGTGAGCCCCTTTTCTCTCTGCCCCGACTGCGTTTTTGCTGTTTTTCTTGGCTGAGACTCTAGGGCATTTTCAGGCTCTTCTAACCCCTGAAACTCCACCCTAAGCAATGTTTACAAACTTGAACATGCGGAGGAAGGATGGCACACATTGCTTTCTCTCTCTTGTCCTTACTCCGTCTGTCTACCTCTGTCTCTGTCTCTAGGACAGCATATTTCTTGTCAGCAAGTCTCTGATGGGTCCTCCAGGTCCCCGCTGCTGTGAAGAGAGAGGAGGCCCACAGAGGCGGCCTGACTGTGGTGCTGTGCTGGCAATCCAGACCCCCTGTTCCCACCTGTCATCCTGCAGGCCTCTCCTCTCTTCTCTTCTGCCGCCCCCACAGTCCGGGCTGCCTGCCTCTCCTGCTGTGGATGCCACTGCCCCCACCCTGGCTTCCCCTTGTTTCTTCCTGGTTACTGTTTCTGGCTTTTGCCCCCACTAGAGAATGAGGTCATGGGAGCAGTGGGGTACGGCAGTGCTCAGGTGGTGAACGGACCTGGGGACCCTGGAGGCTGAGGTGAATTTCCCACACCCCCTCTGAGGGCTGCTCAGAGAGTACTTATCTTGGAATCCGTCTCCCCGCAACACACACCCACTGACTCCCATGGGGAGAGGCGGTGGAGAGGACTTTAGCCTTGGTCGTCCTTTCCTACCAGGAGGATGACAGCTCCAGCCCCGTAGCTCCTTCCTTTGCCCGACTCCTGCACTGCAGCCGGATGGTTTAGAATGAGATCCAGGCCTCCCGCGTTTCCCTCCCTTCCATCTCAGGCAGATCAGGGAACTTGCTGCTTCTCAGGAAAGCAGCTGGACAGAGTGGGTGGGATGAGGAGTCCAGGTGGTCCCCAAGGCGAGCGCTGCGCAGGTGTGGGCTTTTCAAGAGAGGAGATGAGCTACAGCTGCGGAGACTCATATCAGGTTGAGAGAGCAAAGGAGTTAAGAAGTCAAGTTGGCCAGGCACCTGTAATCTCAGCACTTTGGGAGGCCGAGGCAGGTGGATCACTTGAGGTCAGGAGTTTGCAACCAGTCTGGCCAACATGGTGAAACCCCATCTCTACTAAAAATTTTAAAAATTAGCCAGGTGTGGTGGTGGGCGCCTGTAATCCCAGCTACGTGGGAGGCTAAGGCGGGAGAATTGCTTGAACCCGGGAGGTGGAAGCTGCAGTGAGCCGAAATTGCACCACTACACTCCAGCCTGGGCAACAGAGTGAGATTCTATCTCAAAAAAAAAAAAAAAAAAAAAGTCAAGTTGTCCTGCCATTCATTCATAAGAGGGGAAACTGAGGTTCAGACAGATTAACCCATAGACGGATAGAACTTTGTATAACACTTTACTTTTAGATTGTTTATTTATTTAGAGACATGGTCTCGCTCTGTCACCCAGGCTGGAGTGCAATGGCACAATCACAGCCTTGACCTCCCAGGCTCAGTGATCCTCCTGCCTCAGCCTCCCAAGTAGCTGGTATTACAGGCACACTCCATCATGCCTGGCTAATTTTTGCATTCTTAGTAGAGATGGGATCTCCTTGTATTACCCAGGCTGGTCTCCAACTCCCGGGCTCAAGCAATCTGCCTGCCTCAGCCTCCCAAAGTGCTGAGATTCTAGGCATGAGTCACCACACAGGCCACATCTCTTTACAATTTACCAAGCCTAGCCACGGTCTTAAATGGAAAACATCTACTTAAATGAGAAAACTACAAGAGCACAGCGCCACCATGCAGCACATTTGCTGACTCCTTTAGCACGTAGGTGCGGACACCTGCTGTGTGCAGGGGCTGTGCTGAGCGCAGAGCACTCCGTGAGCTCGCAGCCTTGCAGGTTACCTGGAGCTGCACCATCTCATTTGCCCTTACAACTTTCTGAGGTGCACAGACAGACATCGCTGCTCTCCCCACTTTACAAAGGAGAAAAGTGAGATTGGAGAGGGGATGTTATTTGCCCAAAGCCACACGGTCTTTTAAAATCAGAGGCTAGACTTTTAAAAAACCTCAGGGCTCAAAGCCACTGAGGCTCCAGAAAGTCACCAAAGTTGTGAGTGCAGATAAATATTTAACAACTGCCTGGGGGATGGGTGCAGGTAGGGGCAGAGGAGTCCTGACTTGCAGTTGTTGCCAGTTTCTGTGGTGTAAATACTCCCACGGTGGCTGACTTCCAGCTACCCTTTCAAAAAAGTTACTGAACATGGAGTATTATTAAGAGCCATATTCAGTCGCCTCTCACCCAGCTGCATACATGATCTCCAGCACACCCCTGCTAAGAGCTTCCTGATTTGTGTTTCTAAAAGAGTCAAAGGGAAACATTTACATTTCTTTCTTTTTTGTTTTGTTTTGTTTGGTTTGAGACAGGGTCTCACTCTGTTGCCAGGCTGGAGTGACGAAATCACGGCTCACTGCAGCCTTGGCTTCCTGGGCTCAAGTGATTCTCCCGCTTCAGTCCCTCCCCGCAGCTCCACCTCCCCCACCAAAGGCACATGCCCTGGTAATTTTTTTTTTATTCTATGGTATAGACAGGGTCTCCCTATGTTGCCCAGGCTGATCCCAAACTCCTGGCCCCAAGCAATCCTCCCGCCTCCAATTCCCAAAGTGCTGGGGTTACAGGTGCGAGCCACCACGTCAGGCCACATCTCTTTACAATTTAGATGAGCGTGGTGGCTCACACCTGTAATCCCAGCACTTTGGGAGGTCAAGGTGGGCGGATCACCTGAGGTCAGGAGTTTGAGACCAGCCTGGCCAACATGGTGAAACCTTGTCTGTACTAAAAATACAAAAATTAGCCAGGCATGGTAGCACACACCTGTAATCCCAGCTACCCAGGTGGCTGAGGCAGGGGAATCGCTTGAACCTGGGAGGCAGAGGCTGCAATAAGCCGAGATTGCACCATTGCACTCCAGCCTGGGCGACAGAGAAAGACTCCATCTTAAAAAAAATAAATAAGTAAAATAATTAATTAAGCCAAAATCCAAAAGATGGAATGATTGTGCGTTTGTCTCCTAAAGAATCCTAAGTCTGAGAGAGGAGGCCCCATGGCAAGCCTCATAAATATCAGGCAGTAACTGCCAGGTGTCTACAGAGTCACTGTGGCTCTAGAGGAGGGAACCCTCCATCGAAAGCTGAGGGGGTGAGGGGTCCACAGAGCCCTGTACACGCGTGTGCACACCCCAGCCCTCTGAGACTAACACACACCTGCACGTGAGCACACACTCATATGCACACACATATACAACCCTTTGACACAAGAAAGACCCTTTGCCAAGCACGAGTGGGATCTGACAGAGACTGGAGTGAGGATGGGCACCTTTTTGTAATTCACATGCCCAGACGTGGCACCAAGGCCGCCTGTGCTGCAGGCGCCCCTGAGTGATGTCAATGGCTATGAGAAGATGACCTGGGCTCTGAGTGAGGCTGGGGGCCTGGGAACATCTAGATGAGGATGGAAAGTTTGAAGCAGACTTTCTCACGCCATCCCCACTCACTACCCCCAGGGGCCATCTCTCCTTCCCCTTCAGCACCAAAATGCAATGGGATCAAAAATAAACATGAAATTCCAGGTCTCCCGTGTCCTGACTTCCAGGGTGCCTGAGGCCATGGGTTCTAGAGTCCAGCGTCAACATTTCTTACTTCAACTGCCTCATGCTTCAAGACTCAGCTCAACTGATGTCCCCTCCTTGAAGACTTCCCCCACTCTCAGGCAACGTTACTGCCCCCCCGACCCGGCCCCGCTGAGTCTACAACCCCCTGAGCAGTGTCCAGTGTCCCCTGTTACATCCCTCGGTCAATATCTCCTCTCCTGGCCACTCCTGCAGCCAGACCACAGGCTCCGCTAAGACAGAGTATCCATGGAATTCATCTGTGTACCTCATCCCCTAGCATCAGGCCTTGCACTTAACAGGACCTTAAGAAATGACTGTGAGTGAATGAATGGGTTACAAATAGTCATGAAAACCTCAGCAACTTATTATAACGTCAGCCCACAGTCCAAAGGAAGCACGCCCTTCCTCCCCAGCCCACCACAGATTACTGCCTTTCTCAAAAGGACAGCCCCCAAAGACCACAGTAAACCAGACATGTCCCCTCCTAAGCTAGAGCCGAAAGCGGGAGGAGAGCTGGCTTTCAGGATTTCTCCACCTGCAAGGCTGCAGGGCAGAGCTTTCCCTCATCAGAAGGAAGGGGAAGTGGGAGGGATAAGGGGACTCAGACTGTCTGTGCTCAGGGTGGGGCACAGATAGAGACTCGGACTTTTCAAGGGAACTGATTTCCAGGACAGAGACACAAGGGGCAGCCAGGGAAGGCAAGGCTCCTAGAAACCTCACGCCAGGCTCTAGGGATGGGTTTCCCCACCATCCGGGCTGGGGGGCAGAGTTGGGGATGTGCCCCAAACATGGGTGCAGCCAGAGACACCAGCGTGGTGGGGGAGGCTGAGTGGTAGCAGAAAGGGGGATGAGGGTTGGGGGTGGAACTATATCTCTAATTGAAACTATTTGCTCACTTCACCTGCCAGGTTGTACTTGTTCGACTGTGGGTTTGGTAATATTTTTATTTTTTAATAAAAGAATCCTTACGCCCCCCGCCTGGGTTATTTGTTTTCGATTGTTTCACCAGCATCTGGAGCTTGCCCAAGACAATGACTTCCATCTCCATGACCAACAGATCCTTTCTGGAACCAAGACGCAGGCTGCCCCACAGCACCATTTCTGGCAGTTTAAGGCGTTCTGTTTTATCTCTGCTTCCAGGCATCAAAGATTCAGAAATACTCAGGTCCAGACTTGGCAAATGCTGCTGCCCAAACAAGAAATGTTTTTGTTTTTGTTTTTGTTTTTGTTTTGGGGGGGCGTGTTTTTTGTTTTTGTTTTGTTTTGTTTTTGTTTTTGAGACAGGGTCTTGCTCTGTCGCCCAGGCTGGAGTGCAGTGGCACAATCTCGGCTCACTGCAGCTTCCACCTCCCACGTTCAAGCAATTCTCCTGCCTCAGCCTCCCGAGGAGCTGGGATTACAGGTGCCCACCACCACACCTGGCTGATTTCTGTATTTTTAGTAGAGATGGGGTTTCACCATCTTGGCCAGGCTGGTCTCGAACTCCTGGCCTCAAATGATCCACCCGCCTCGGCCTCTCAAAGTGCTGGGATTATAGGCATAGCCACCGTGCCTGGCCCCAAACAAGGAATGTTAATGGTTCAAGCGAGAGGTTTGCATATCCCTTTGTGTTTCAGTGCCAGATGCCAGTGGGAGAGCGCTGGCTTGGCCAGAAGAAGTTAGGAGAGGAAAGGTCGAACCACCCTGGAATGGGTGGTTACCATATAAAAAAATCTAAGAGGTTGGATTGGGAAAAAGTCTTCATTCATGCATTCTTTTGTTCCTTGGCTCATGTGATTATTCATTCAATCATCACGAGTCGAGCCCCAGCAGGGGACCCTGCCCCACGGAGCTTTCAGCCCAGGGGGAGGAGTAGGGGGGTCCCTCAGCGTTGAAGCAAAGCAGAAAAGGGCAGAGAAAGAAGAGGCCAGAAATGACTCAGGGAGCAGAGTAGTGGGAAAAACAGAAGTGAGAAGGGAAAAGAGGGAAGGATGGGCCCCCAGATGAATTAAAAACTTTCAACGAAGGGCACTTTAAAGGATTCTTTATCAGAAAAGGCAAAATTGGCCAGATCCTCAGCTTCTCCCTGCCCCCACTTTCTCACATGGCTGCCCCTAGATCCCTTCTACAGCCAGCTCTGGGACCCATCCCCCCTTACCTGCAGCCTGGCAGGAAGGCACACACACAGCTCAGGCCCTGACATATATCTGGACTCAAGTCTGCCTCGGAAAGGACAGGAAAGTTCCAGCAAAGGAGGAGGAACAGCGTGTTGGGGCCGTCCAAGGCCAATCGGGGCGTCCAAGGCCATTCGGGGCCAGCCAAGGGGCAGGCTAGATTCTGGAGCTCTTTGTAAGAAAATCCTCATTAACTGATCCCACTGATTCAGAATCCCTGTCAGTTTTGATGTTGGCAATGCTAAAGTTGCTTTTATACTAACCATGAAATAAAGAGTTTCTTAAGCAAACGAACAGAGGAAATAATATTGATTTCTCGCGGTCTCTCCAGTCACATAGCACACACACTGCCCTGTGTGTTTTGAGTGCCTCTGCAAACAGATGCTGCTAATTGCACATGACTTTTCTTTTCACCAAAGATGCTTTGCAGACTCTGCTGAAAAGCCTGCGGAAGATTTTGTATGAGGAAGTACTGGTAAGAACTCATGTGGCTTTCAGCCTCTCCTACCCTCTCCCGCAGGGGTGAAGCTGTGAAGAGTCCTCTGCATTGCACCTCTCACCCCCTGGCCTAGCAGGGGTGGGGAGGAAAGTGTTTAGAACCTGGGGGAGGAGAGTTAGTGGTTAGAACCTGGGGGAGGAGAGTTAGTGGTTAGAACCTGGGGGAGGAGAGTTTCCCCCAGACAGGGTTCAGTGGCTGGGGATTCCTAAAAAGTGAGGAATCAAGCTCCCCTCCTCACATTGCCCCAGGCAGGGAGGAGTCAAACCTGGGCACAAGGACAGTGACGCCACCCATTCTTTATGATCAGGTGGGCTTGGTCAACAGGATCATCCATGGTGATCATGGGGTCTGCAGACCAGATAGCTCTTCCTGAACTTCTGTTTCTTTTAAGCCATGATCATTGGGGGTTTACTATTACCTGCAGCTCAACCTAATCCAAACAAATTCCCTGCTTGCCGGATTGAATGCGAGACCCAAAGTCATCTGACCTCTCAGCCACATAAAAGCCATTCCTCCCCCAGAGCAGAGGCTGTGGCTCATTTTAAACCCCAATGAGGGCCATGGATACTGTTCCAGAAAAATGCATGGATGTGAACATGTTCCACTTGCATTTCAATACTCCACATACAGGCCTCACACGATGGCTCAAGTTTCAGCACTTTGGGAGGCCAAAGAGGGAGGATGGCTTGAGCTTAGGAATTCAATATCACCCTAGGCAACATAGTGAGAGCTTGTCTTTACAAATGATAAATAAATAAATAAATAAGCCGGGCATGGTGGTGCACACCTGTAGTCTCAGCTACTCAGGAGGCTGAGGCAGGAGGATTGCTTAAGCCCAGAAAGTTGGGGCTGCAGTGAGCTATGATTGTGCTACTGCACTTCAGCCTGAGTGACAGAGCAAGACCCTGTCTGTCAAGGAAAAAAAAAAAAAAAAAGGCCAGGTGCAGTCATTCACACCTGTAATCCCAGCACTTTGGGAGGCCAAGGTGGGCAGATCACCTGAGGTCAGGAGTTCGGGACCAGTCTGGCCAACATGGTGAAGCCCCATCTCTGCTAAAAAATACAAAAATTAGCCAGATGGGGTGGCGGGCACCTGTAATCCCAGCTACTCCAGAGACTGAGGCAGGAGAATAGCTTGAACCCAGGAGGTGGAGGTTGCAATGAGCCAAGATTGCACCATTGCACTCCAGCCTGGGCAACAAGAGTGAAACTCCATCTCAAAAAAAAATTAAAATTCCCTATACAATCTTAAGATTCCCAGACTTCCTGAATTTTATGCCTGTTCCCGTAAGCTAAAAATCTCTGACAAAAAGGGATGCAATTTCCAAAACACTCAACTCCCAAACTCAAGTGGTATCAGATGCCTGTTCTTACCTAGAGTCACAACAGAGCAGAGGACAAGGTCTATGCTATGTCCATTTCCTTCAGTGGTGCCCTAACCCCAGCAACTAGGTCCACTTTCTTGTAGTTATTCATTTTCTAAAAATTTTAGTGCCTGCCCACTGGGCTCGGTGCTGGGGGCCATAGAGGGCCCCCAAGGAATTCACACCTAGTTGGGGAGGATGACAAGTTCTACGTTAAGAGTATCAGCATTTGTTCTCGCCACCACTAGAAAGAAAAGAAGAAGAAAGAAAAGTATCAGCGAAGTGCTGGGGGAAAGAAGAGGAAGCCGTGATTTCCACTGCATGGCGGAGTGGTTATTTGCACAGCATCTGACCTGGGCTGCTGGATGGGGAGAATGGTGCCAAGCAGTAAAAAAGATTGGAGTAAGAGGCGTTTTATACAAGCAGACTGTGTCACAGCGATGTGGACAGCCCTTAGCATGTTCAGGGAACCCAGGGGACACAGACCAGAGCTGCCCAGGCAGAGGGCAGTGAGCGGAGGGAGGGTTTGGAAATGCTCCAATGTGATTGACTGCGCCCAGCTGTGCCCGGCCTTGAATGCCACACTGAGGATTTTGACCTGATCCATGGGCAGCAAGGAGTCAGAGAATGATGTGATCAGATCTGACGGTGACAAGGAGGAACAGGAGACAGAGAGAAGGAGGACGAGGCGGGACCTGCTGGCAGTGTCTGGGGGTCAGGTGCTGGCTTTCACCTGGCAGGTAGACCCAACACCTCAGCACACAGCACCTGGAGTCAGACTCCAACAGCTCCCACCACCAAGATTTCCTCCTGATCTCACAGAGCAGACATAGCCTCCCTGCTGTTTCAGGTGGGCTGTGCTTCCCCGCCCCTCTTCACCCCACATCTCTCTGGTTTGCTCTAAAGGAGCTTCTCATTCCAGAATCATAGAAGAGCCTCAGAGGCAGATGCTACCAGGGATCTGAGCCCCTCTAATCCACCCTCATTCCACAGCTTGATCAGTCACACGTGTCCTGAGACTCTGCCCCGAAGAAGCCCTGTGAGGGAGGCGCGGATGAAACGGACACGTCCCTGCCCCCAGGTGGGCTGATTAATGTACACGGGATGCGGGATAGGGAAGGAAATAAGGCACAGACACCAAGAACAGTCCCAAGCAGCAGCCTGGGGAGTTTGCACACAGGGCTGTGGGTGTTTGGGGGAGCTGAGGAGGAAAACATTCCTCTGGGTGGAACGGCGTTGGGTCAGTCTAAGAAAGACTCAGTGGTGGACTCCAGGATTTAAATGGAGAAGATCTGGACTTGAATCCTTCCTTTCATAGCTGTGTGACCACAGATACGTCACTCTGCCTCTCTGAACATCTGTGTCCTCATTTAGAAAGGGACAAATGTACAAACTCACAATGTTTAGGGGAGGAGCCAAGACACTGTCCTGCTCAGTGCCTGGGAAAGAGGATTATAATCAGTGTAGCAGGCAGATGCTAACACGCCCCCAAAGAGCCTCTACGGTTGCTGCCTGGTATCCACGTCCAGGTACAATCCAGTCCCTGAATGTAGACTGGACCTGTGATTTGCTTCTAGCCAGCAGAATATGGCAAAAAAAAAAAAAAAAAAAAAAGAGAGAGGATGTTACTTCTAAAATTAAGCTATAAAAAGACCCTGGTTTGCATCTTCCTCGCCCTCTGCTGCTGTCTCGCTTGCCTATTCTGATGGAAGCCAGCTGCCGCATCATGGGGAAGTTTACCAGGCAAGGAGCCAAAGAAGGCCTCCTTGGGGAACTGAATCCTGAATCCTGAATCCTGCATCTTGAATCCTGAATCCTGCCAAGCCACATGAAAGTTCTGAAGCAGGTCCCAACCCTCCCCACCTGCCACCCCATCATGGGGGTAACTGTGACCCTGGCTAACACTTTTTTTTCTTTTTTTTGAGACAGAGTTTCACTCTTTCACCCAGTGAAATGGTGAGTGAGTGGTGTGAGGACTGAAATGGTGCGATCTAGGCTCACTGCAAGCTCTGCCCCTCGGGTTCATGTAATTTTCCTGCCTCAGCCTCCCGAGTAACTGGGATTATAGGTGCCCGTCACCACACCCAGCTAATTTTTTTTTTTTTTTTTTTTTTTTTTTTTGAGACAGAATCTCGCTCTGTCACCCAGGCTGGAGTGCAGTGGCGCAATCTCAGCTCACTGCAAGCTCCGCCTCCCGGGTTCACACCATTCTCCACCTCCCAAGTAGCTGGGACTACAGGCACCTGCCACCACACCTGGCTAATTTTTTTCATTTTTTATTTTTTATTTTTAGTAGAAATGGGGTCTCACCGTGTTAGCCAGAATGGTCTCGATCTCCTGACCTGGTGATCTGCCCATCTCAGCCTCCCAAAGTGCTGGGATTACATGTGTGAGCCACCACATGTGAGAACTCCTGGCCTGTTGGGAATAAACCAGGCCCATTCACCAGCCCCTTGACCCTTGAGTGCCACCCACCCCACCCACGGATCTGCCCAGATGAAGATGTGGACCGGGGCGAGATGCTCAGTGGGTGCTAACCAGCCTTTACTGGGCAACCTGCCCAAGCCGGGCACTGTGCCTGGTGCTCTGTGCACAGATATCTCAGCCAATTCTCACCACAGCCCTTGGGGGGGCTCGAGGCAACTCATTAGATGGCAGCAGCCACAGCCCAGACCTTGCCTTGGGACACACGGAAAGCAGAAGAGTAGGTGACAGGCATGCCCACCGATGAGGTGGGTAGAGGGCTGGAGTCTCCATGGAACACACTTTGGCCACAGCTGTCAAAATTGTAAATGCCCCTGCCCTTTGACCCAATGATTGAACTACTGAGAATATAGTGTATGGAAATACACAGGGGCATGAAAGTACCTACTGTATTATTTGTTTGTTTGGTTGGTTTTTTTCGAGACGGAGTCTCGCTCTGTCACCCAGGCTGGAGTGCAGTGGCGCGATCTCGGCTCACTGCAAGCTCCGCCTCCCGGGTTCATGCCATTCTCCTGCCTCAGCCTCCTGAGTAGCTGGGACTACAGGCGCCTGCCACCGCGCCCGGCTAATTTTTTGTATTTTTAGTAGAGACGGGGTTTCACCGTGGTCTCGATCTCCTGACCTTGTGATCCGCCCGCCTCGGCCTCCCAAAGTGCTGGGATTACAGGCGTGAACCACCGCGCCCGGCTGTATTATTTGTTATAGCCCAAGATTAAAAACAACTGAAAAGTCTACCCCCAGGGGACAGGTTAAATTAAAGTCCATCCATGGAATGGACTATCACGCAGCCATTAAGGAGAAGAATGAAGCAGCTCACTATGTGCTGAGACAGAACAGCAGGCAGGATGTACTCTGTTCAAGTGCAGAACCACAGACATCATATACTATCAAATACACACACACACACACACACACACACACACACTTACCTGAAGGCTTGCAGCTCTGGAGATAACCCAGAACCCTGGTTTCCCCTCCCTTTGCCTCCAGGGAGGGGAAATGAGAGACAGGAAACAGAGACAGAGTTCAGGGGCAGGTGAAAAATCTAATCTCTGTACATCCTTTTATATCTTTTGCATTTTAGACTAGACACATTTATTCATGAAAAAATATAATTTTATAAATGAAGATAAAGAAATGCATTAGTAAATAGGCTGGGCACAGTGACCCAGGCCAGAAATCCCAGCACATTGGGAGGCTTGCAGGGGAGGTTAGCTTGAGCCCAGGAGTCTGAGACCACCCCAGGCAACATAGGAAGACCCTGTCCATCTCTACAAACAAAATTTAAAGATTAGCCAGGCATGGTGGCATGTGCCTGTGGCCCCAATTTCTTGGGAGGCTGAGATGGGAGGATGGCTTGAGCCCAAGTGTTTGAGGCTGCAGTGAGCTACTATGAGGGATACTGCACTCCAGCCTGAGACCCTGTCTCTAATAATAATAATAATAATAATAATAATGGATAGTAATTCATGGCTGGGCATGGTGGCTGACTCCTGTAATCCCAGCACTTTGGGAGACCGAGGCAGGCAGATCACCTGAGGTCAGGAGTTCGAGACCAGCCTGGACGACATGGTGAAACCCCATCTTTACTAAAAATACAAAAATTAGCCAGGCATGGTGGCAGGCACCCGTAAACCCAGCTACTCAAGAGGCTGAAGCAGGAGAATCACTTGAACCCAGGAGGCAAAGGTTGTAGTGAGCCAAGATCGCGCCACTGCACTGCCTGGGCAACAGAGCGAGACTCCATCTCAAAAAATAGAATAGTAATTCACAGAAATGGCAAAAATCTCAAAGAGGGATGTGCAAACAAGTAAAGGTATGGAAACTCTGTGCCACTACCACATGCGACTTTTTGTCCCTAGTCACAAAAGCTGCATGAAAGTATGAAATTACTGTGGTGGCAGCATCTGACCTGCAACACAGTATGAGGACTCCGCTTGTTCCGAGTCCTGCACTGTTTGCTACAGAACCAGGTGTCCTGTTGGATTATAAAATACTGAGTTATTGGCCGGGCGCAGTGGCTCAAGCCTGTAATCCCAGCACTTTGGGAGGCCGAGACGGGTGGATCACGAGGTCAGGAGATCGAGACCGTCCTGGCTAACACGGTGAAACCCCGTCTCTACTAAAAAATACAAAAAACTAGCTGGGCGAGGTGGCGGGCGCCTGTAGTCCCAGCTACTTGGGAGGCTGAGGCAGGAGAATGGCGGGAACCCGGGAGGCGGAGCTTTCAGTGAGCTGAGATCCGGCCACTGCACTCCAGCCTGGGCGACAGAGCGAGACTCCGTCTCAAAAAAAATAAAAAATAAAAAATAAAAAGAAAATACTGAGTTATAAAGTTTACCACAGTAAGATATTCTTATACAGGACTCACAGCCTGATGTGCCAGACATTGGGCCCAACACTTTACATACACTATCGCTTGCATATTTGCAGCAGCTGTAGGGGCAAAGTATCACTCTTATCCCCATTTTACAGATAAAGAAATAAATGCAGATTGCTTAAGTGACTCACCAGAGGTCAGATGTTTGTGGAAAGTGTGGACTCCAGCTCAGGCTTCCAGTTCCAGAGCTGAGCCCCTAACACTCCGCTGAACTTTGCATACAGAAGGTATTGGGTAAAGCCTTTTAACTAAGCCCTGGTCCTTTCCTTCAGATTAAAAATAAATTAATTAATTAAAGGCCCCATTATTCCCCAACCCTCAAATTTCTGTTAAAGACAGAGGCTTGGCTGGGCAGGGTGGCTCATGTCTGTAATCCCAGCACTTTGGGAGGCCAAGATGGGAGGATCGTATGAGTTCAGGAGTTTGAGACAAGCCTGGGAAACATATCAAGACCCTGTCTCTACAAAAAATAACAAAATTAGTCAGGCATGGTGGCATGTGCCTATGGCCCCAGCTATTTGGGAGGCTGAGGTGGGAGGATAACTTGAACCTGGGAGGTGGAGGCTGCAGTGAGTTGAAATTGCACTACTGCATTCATCCCGAATGACAGAGCAAGACTTTGTTTCCAAAAAAAAAAAAAAAAAAAAAAAAGGCTGTGCTCAGGTGCTGAATGCCTCAAGGGCAGATGCCCTTCCTCTTCCCTGTATCTCAACAGCGCCTGGAACATAGTGGCCCAGTGTGTAGGTAGGAACTCAGAACACGAGTACTGGAATTGAACAGAAATAGGCAACGATGTCTCCCCCGGGAAGCCCTGATTTCACAGAACGGCGGTACCTTGCCCCTCTACAGGAAGGTGACTTGGTGGCTCCCAAGGGTGTCCTTCCATCCAGCCCGGCATGGCGAGAGTGGAGTTCAGTATGCCCCCAGGCCCCATCAAGGCCCAGGTGGAGTGGGAAGGGCAGACAAAGGCTCCTCCCCAGACCTCCCGGGGTCCTACATGGCAGAACTTGTGCATATGGCACAGCAGAAGAGGTCAGGTTAAACAGTCTCTGAGTCAAGGGTCTAGAAGGAGCAGCAGTGGATGGGATGCCTGCCACCTCCCCAGGAGTACAAATCCAAGACCCTTGGAAGCATGCAGTGGGGGTCGACAGCAGGGGCAGGGGAGAAAGAGCTATGATCTCCAAAAATGTCAGCACTGGAAGATGGCCTGGGAGGGAGAAGCACTGCTTCAGCTACTCCCCCATTTTGTAGATGAGGCAACTGAGGCTAGAAAGATGATGTGGTTTGCTGAAGGACAGGGAGGTAACGGCGTGACCGAGGCTGGATTCCTGTCTCCTGGCATCCTATGATGCTCCTTTTATCACCTGGAGTGGGAAGGCCACGATGGTTGTGTTCTGGGAGGACTCAAAATCGCTACTAGGGCATCTTTGGAGGTTTTCTACATGGAACAGGGGCTGAGTGGAAGGGCTGTGGCTCCCTTTCCCCTCAACAACCAGAGCAGTGCCTCCCATTGGAGATTTTGCTGGAGAAGATGGTCCCTCTGCTATAACAAAGAAAAGCTGGAAGTCACTGGGCCTCTTTTCCTCTTTGGTTTCCCCGTCAGCTCTTTGCCCCTTGTCTACTCCCTGCCACTGCCATCCCCCCAGCAGCTCAGGTTCAGTCTGAACGGAGTCCTACCCCCATCAAGGCCTCTGCGGGGTCCCTGGAGACTCACCTGGCACATCCGGGGATGGATTGAGAATCATGAAGGCGTCCGATAGGCCGGTTTTGACAGGATGCTGGGAGGAGCTGATTTCCGGGACAGACATAGGGATCTGCGGCAGGGAGAAGAGGCTCCGTCCACCTCCCAAACGCTCTGGGGCCCACCCAGCCCTCCCCTGTGAGCTCCAGACCCATCTTTCTGGATGGCACCACCTCCTGGAGGACTCC
The DNA here is from genome assembly GCF_049350105.2 of Macaca mulatta. Classification (NCBI taxonomy): domain Eukaryota; kingdom Metazoa; phylum Chordata; class Mammalia; order Primates; family Cercopithecidae; genus Macaca; species Macaca mulatta. Next base: position 63,432,292 of record NC_133421.1, read on the forward strand.
AAAACAATGGGAGCCCAGTTGGACCCCACCCAAATTCCAAGTCCTCTCCACACCCCCCCCCCAAGCACATTTTCTTCTTTCCTTGGTCTCGGTGAATGGCACTCTGTGCAGGCCAAAAACCTGGGGCTCACCCTTTTCCCTTCCCTTCTTTCATTTCTTCCCTTACCCATCTAGATAATGCACCTGCAAATTCTGTTGCTTAACCTGCTAAGTGGCTCTCAAATCTGTCCGTTTCTTTCCATTCCCCCCCATCCTATTCTAAACTGCTGTCACCTTTCTCCTAAATTACTTCCCAGTATTCTTTCTAAGCCCCCAACAACCTGTTCTCCACTCTGAAGCTAGAGTGACATTTCTCAAGGGCAAATCTGTGGTTCCCTTGCCCCATCCCCTGCCCCTCACTCCCTTCCAGCCATGCTGCTTCTTCTTCTGTTTTTTTGTTTGTTTGTTTGTTTGTTTGTTTGTTTTTGAGATGGAGTCTCGCTCTGTCATCCAGGCTGGAGAGCAGTGGCACCATCACAGCTCACTGCAAGCTCCGCCTCCCGGGTTCAAGCCATTCTCCTGCCTCAGCCTCCTGAGTAGCTGGGACTACAGGCACCTGCCATCACGCCCGGCTAATTTTTTGTATTTTTAGTAGAGATGGAGTTTCACCATGTTAGCCAGCATGGTCTCGATCTCCTGATCCGCCAGCCTCAGCCTCCCAAAGTGCTGGGATTATAGGCGTGAGTCAACGCGCCCAGCTATTTTTTTTTTTTTTAATAGAGGTGGGTGTCTCGCTATGTTCCCCAGGCTGGTCTTGAATTGCTGGGTTAAACCAATCCTCCCACCTCAGCCTCCCAAAGTGCTGGGATTACAGGCGTGAGTCAATGCGCCCAGCTATTTTTTTTTTTTAAATAGAGGTGGGTGTCTCGCTATGTTCCCCAGGCTGGTCTGGAATTTCTGGGTTAAACCAATCCTCCCACCTCAGTCTCCCTAAGCACTGGGATTATAGTAATGAGCCACCACACTGGCTCACCATGCTGCCTTCTTTTTTTTTTTTTTTTTTTTTTGAGACAGAGTCTCACTCTGTTGCCCAGGCTGGAGTGCAGTGGCACGATCTCGGCTCACTGCAACCTCCAACTCCTGGGTTCAAGCGATTCTCCTGCCTCAGCCTCCTGAGTAGCTGAGATTACAAGTGCCTGCCACCATGCCTGGCTAAATTTTTGTAATTTTAGTACAGACGGGGTTTCATCATGTTGGCCAGGCTGGTCTTGAACTCCTGAGCTCAGATGATCCACCTGCCTCAGCCTCCCAAAGTGCTGGGATTACAGGCATGAGCTGCCGTGCCTGACCCATGCTGCCTTCTTTCAGTGCTTTGTGCCAGCCATGCTCTGTCCTGCCTCAGGACCTTTGCATGTGCTGTTTTCTCTCCCGGAACATACTTCATTCTCCTCTTTGCTTCCTGAACTCATATTTATCCTTCAGATTTCAACTCTTTTCCTCAGCAAAGCCTCCCCTGGCCTCTGTCAAGGTTAAGAGGTGTGTGAAAGGCTCAGCTAGCACCAGGCACCTCTACTTGGGAGTGCTTGTCACAGTGGTGATTCTACATTTGTCCCTGTAATTATTGTCCATCTCTGCAACCAGACTTACAGCTCCAAAAGGGTAGGACCTGCAACCATCTTGTTAACTGCTGTATTCCCAGCAGCAAGTCCCATGCCTGGCACATCGTGAATTCTCTAAATATTTACTGAATGAAGAAAGGCTCCAAGACCCAGCTATCTCTGCAGCTGGGCCTACTCACCTCTTTATAGCCGAAGACAATGTGGCCGTCACGGTGCAGAGCTGCCTGGAAGGTGAAACTGCCCCTGTCTTCCCAGCCTTGGAGATAGACATGGTCCCACTGAACCACAAAGACTGTCCCTAGGGAGAAGAACAGAGACCCGGCTGGACAGGAGATCATGCAAGGAGCAGGGCCCTACAGAAATGCCAGCCAGAGGGTGATGGCCACAGGTTGGGATGATGGGGAAGTTTGCAAATTTAAGGAGGCGGGAGCTGGGCAGCTCACTAAAGCAGCCTGGCTTCGGAGCAGCAGAGGAGCCAGAAGATCCTGTACTTGATCATCTCTTCCCCTTTCCTCCTTGGGAGTCTATTCTGACTCCTTGAGATAAAAGAAGGAGGAGTGTCTGTTCTTCTGGTTTCAGATGGGGTTCAAGGAACATCCTGGTGAAAGTAAGAAACAACAAAGGCCCCTAACATTTATTCTACCTCGACTAAGAGCCAAGCACTGTCGTTTTGTTATCTCATCAGATTCTTCTGGATGGCAGGCATTTTTGTCCCCATCTGACAGGTGAGAAAACTGAGCAGAGAAAGGTAGGTGGCCGCCTTGCTGTGGGACTGCGGGACTCTTGCCCTCTCTAGGCCCTGTGCTCCTCTAGAGGGCTGGACAAGGGATCCCTGGATCTGGGTGACTTAAATTCTGAGATCCGGTCTCACCATTGTCAAAGTACACAACTGTGGAGTTGTCGGAGTAGCCAGGGTTGAAGTTGGCCATCAGGGGCGCCACATACTGAGTAGCTGTGAGCATCCGATGGATCACATCCCCCATGAAGATGAAGCCTAGGGTGGGAGAGGTGCAGAGGAGTCACCAGAAATGGCCCAGAGGGGCCGCTCTGGGGGCCTTTTCCCCAAGGGCAACAAGGGCAGCGCGGGCGGAGTTGGAAGTGAGCCTGAGATCTCTGTCGCCCATCCCCATCTGGCGGGCTCTGGGTCTGGTGTGTATGGAGCCGAAGGGCCCTAGACAGGGTCCTCCCTGTTCCTTCAGCGGGACACAGACTCTAGGGTGAGGGGGCAGGAAGAGGAGGGGACTCGCAGCTTTTCCCATCCCTGGGGAAGTGGGATATGGAACTGAAGTGCAGGGATTAAAGACAGAAGCCTCCTATCAATAGGGAGCCTGGCCCCAGGAGCCCAAGCTCTCAGAGGGGTCTCCCTCTCCCTCTTATTCAGCGACTCCGGGACACAGGGCTGTCCACACTGACTCGTGCTGGCCCGAGGAGACGCACACACACACGCACATGAGCAGGTCAGTTGATGCAAGCGGGATGCTCTGACGTCCACTGACCCCCACTCCTGAGAATCAGGCTCCTGTTAGAACCAAACGTGCATTCCTCCCATGTCATCTACACAACCCTGTCTCCAGTTTGCCACCCCTGGGAGGGCCCCTGAGTTCGGGCTGAGGTCTCCAAACCCTCCCCGGGGCCCCACGATGTGGCCTTACCTCCAGTTGCTATGGTGATCTGCCGCAGAAGATGCCCGTAGAAAGGGAAATCAAAGGACAAGACCACCCTCTGCAGGGGATGGGAGAAGGTCAGCATGCCCTGGGCACCCACACTGCCTCATGCTTGTTTGGACAGAGTGGGGAGCAGACATGCCCAGGGCCACTACTGGGCACCCCAACTCTGGCAAAGTCCCATGGGAATCCCTGGAAGGTACCTCCCAGGTCACAGACCTCGGGCCACAGCCACGCCCACTGACCAGGCAGGGTGGGTTGGCCCCCAGCCTCCCAGCCCAGAGAAGCACGGCTGGGGACTGGGGCACTCACCGAAGCCTGCCGGTGGGTGTTGGAGAGTATTGTGTGGATCTTCACTTGGCTCCGGTTGGCCTCGGCCACATCTACCCACAGTTGCCGGCTGCGGGGCTCACTGGGGCCATAGAGACGGGACACATAATAACTGTGGTTGTCCTCCTGCCAGCACCAAAGATAAAGCCCACAGGAGGCGTGAGTAGTCAGCATTCCAGGAATCACCCTCTGTCCTTCCCCACTCAGACTTCCGGGTACAGGAAGTCACCACCCTCCCAGGGCACTGGACCTGTGGCCCCGAGGGCTGGTTTAGGCCTAGGACTCCCTGGGGTCCCCCCTGGCCCCAGACAGCTCACTAGCTGGCCCCTAGGAGTACCCCAGCAGGCCTGGCCACAGTCAAATCCACACCTGCTGCACTCATGCTCAACCCTCCTGATCCCAGACAAGCCAGGAGGCTGGCAGCCCCTGAATCCCTTCAGACCATGACCAAGGCTGAGCTTGGCTTGGGGCATGAGGGAGGAACAGACAGGATGGCCCCAAACCGGGCCCTTGTTTTCAGGGAACTCCCAGGCCAAGGGAGAGTCATAGTCCCTGCCCTGGAAGAATACCCTATGTAATGGAAAAGAAAAATCTGAGCTGGACATGGTGACTCACGCCTGTAATCCCAGCACTTTGGAAGGCCAAGACGGGCAGATCACTGGAGGTCAGGAGTTGGAGACCAGCCTGGCCAACATGGTGAAACCTTGTCTTTACTAAATATACAAACATTAGCCTGGCCTGGTGGCACACGCCTGTAATCCCAGCTACTCGGGAGGCTGAAGCACAAGAATCACTTGAACTGGGGAGGCGGAGCTTGCAGTGAGCCGAGATCGCACCACTGCAGTCCAGCCTGGGCGACAGAGTGAGACTCTATCTCAAAAAAAAAAAAAGAAAAATCTGGACCTTAGAAGGCACCAGTCTAAAGGAGGAGGCTGCCTCTTGATCCTGGGGAGTTGCCAGTCTGGAATGGGACTTGTATAAACACAGGAGCATAGACCCTCAAGCAGAGCTGATACAGAACCCAGAGCCCACACAGCATCACCACGGGGGTGGGAAGGCGAGAGAAGCATCAAGGATTCCTTCCAGGCATACCTCTGAGCCTTTGCTGTGTGCCTGATGGAGATAAAATAAAGAAGCCAGAACGCTGTGGGCTGGGGGTTCATTCTGCAAGGCTCTCCTGCAGAGGAGCACTTGGGCCAGGGTTTAAAGGAGGCCAGAGAAATGGTTGGCGGAAAGACTTAAAAGCCAGAGAGGGGCGATATGGAAGCACTTCCTGGAGCCGGCCCAAGAGCACCAGCCGCAGAAGGAAGGCAGGCAGGGCAGGCAGGTTCCCTCGGCAGCCACTGCCACAGAGATAGGGCTGCGGACCGGTGAGGAGCCCTCGGTCATTAATCAGGCTGCCCAGTGGTGGTGGTGGCAGACACAGCAGAGCAAATGACATTCTCCCTGCCAGGCTGCCAGCTGCCCAGCTGGCCCTTGCCCTGGGCCCAGCATGAGTGGGGACAAGGGGTTCCTGCCATCCTCACCTGCCAGAAGACACTCTGCTCTTACGACAAGTGACACACTCTGGGGACCTGGGGTCAGGGCAGGCCGGGGGAAGAGGAGCAGATAAAGCATGGTTGGTTGGTGTCAGGGGCTATTCCCTCTGCCACTGCCCTCCCTTCCTGCCTCCAGACAGCCCATGCCTCCACCCATCCTCAGCGGGGCAGTCAAACCAATCAAAAACACCTCTCTCTGTTCACAGGCTATCCAGGGCTCCCTCAAGACACTGTCCTCCAGACAAAAACCAAAGCTCTTAGGCTGGCGTGCAAGATCCCACCATGAGCCAGCCCCAGCCTCTCTCTAGTTCTTTCTCTCTCCTCTCACCACCTCGTGCATCCTTGTGCACCCACCCCCGCAGACCAGACTCCCCTGACGGCCTCAAGCCATCAGTGGTCACTCGTGCCACTGCCCACGCTGGTCCTCCTGTCTGGAATGGCTGCCCTTGCCTTCTCCCTTTGGCAGATTCCTAGTCATTCAACACTCAGCTTAAACTCTGCCTTCTTTTATTTTTGAGACAGAGTCTCGTTCTGTCGCCCAAGCTGGAGTGCAATGGCATTTCCTCGGCTCACTGCAACCTCCACCTCCTGAGTTCAAGAGATTCTCATGCCTCAGCCTCCCAAGTAGCTGGGATGACAGGCGCACGCCACCATGCCTGGCTAATTTTTGTATTTTTAGTGGAGATGGGGTTTTACCATATTGGCCAGGCTGGTCTCAAACTCTTGACCTCAGGTGATCCACCACCTCAGCCTCCCAAAGTGCTGGGATTACAGGTATGAGCCACCGCGCCTGGCCAAACTCTGCCTTCTTATCGGCCTTCCACCCCTACCTCCCCAATGACCTCCACCCCCTGGAAGTGGCCTCCACCATCCCTTATTTCAGGGGGTCCTCAAGGGGTGACTCATGTGTACTATTTGCAAGAGTCACATGGGGCCACTCTTGTTGGATTCCTGGTTTTACTCATAAAGCCACCTGGTAGGGGGCTGCCCTGATGCCACAGCCTCTGGGGTGAGGGCCAAGGATGCTGCTTCCCATTGCTGCCACAGCCATCAGCCCTGGAGTCTCGGGAGGGTACCCAAAGGGGGATGCACTGCTCTCCAGCTCTGCCTACAGGCACTGAAGCCACTGCTTCTGCCCAGAGCTCTTGGCCTCCCTCGGGAAAGCAGCTCCCTCTGTTTCTGCCCCTTTCCCTACCCTCCAGGAGACCTAATGCTTCATCTTTTTCCTCAGTTTCTGTCTCTCCTATCTCCACCCATCTCTGCTGGAGATCCCATCTCCATTTAAAAAAAAAAAATCACCCATCAAAAAAACAAAGCTCCCTGCATAGCAATCTGTGCAGAGAGAGCTACACAAAGGAAGAGTCCGATGGCCGCCTCCCAGCCTGCTTCCTGGATTCACTGGTGAGCGGTTTTTATACCACTTCCAAGCAAAAAAAATATAAGGGGCCCTGCCCAACACTGTACATCTGATAGTCTGCAGGACCCCAACTCTGCAGCTGGTTATGGTTCTCCTGGCACCACCTGCCATGGCCATAGCTACAACTCGCCCTCTTCCCCCGAATTCAAACAAAAAAGTGGTTTATATTAAGAGACATCAGTTGGCTTAAAATTTTGCCTGAAGAAAGGAAACCAAGTTTAGATGCTATTCAGCCCATCTTTTATTATTATTATCATTTATTTATTTATTTATTTATTTATTTATTTATTTATTTGAGATGGATTCTCACTCTGTTGCCCAGGCTGGAGTGCAGTGATGCAATCTCAGCTCACTGCAACCTCTGCCTCCTGGGTTCAGGTGATTCTTATGCCTCAGCTTCCCGAGTAACTGGGATTACAGGTGTGCACCACCACACCCAGCCCAGCCCATTATTTAAATATCTGTTTGCCCCTGAACTACGAGCCTCTGACGGGCAGGGATGGGCAAAGTCACCTCTGTGCCTATATGGCTCAAGGTCCCTCACTTCCTCCGTGCTTAGGAAGTGTTTGCTGGAGGTGGGGTGGGGGGACCAGTGCTTTGCAATGTGTTAAAATTGGGGAAATAAACTTGCCTCCCTAAATCCTGGGCTATCTTATGATCTGTGGGTGAGGGGAAAACGAGTGGCCCACCTTAACACAGCCAGCACCAGATAGCCCTTCCATCCTTTTGCATGCTGTAGTGGGTTTCAACCATGTCACCCAAAATGATATGTTCAAGTGTGCACCTCTGGTACCTATGAATGTGACCTTATTTGGAAATAGTCTTTACAGATGAATCGAGTCAAGATGAAGGCAGACCGGATTAGGGTGGGCCCTAAATCCAATGACCGTGTCTTTTTGTAAACTAAGAGGGAGATGTGGATACAGAGACACAGAGGAGATATAGGGAGGATCCCTGTCGCAGTGAAGGCAGAGATTGGAGTGACGCTGTCTACAAATCAAGCACACCAAGGATTTCCAGGAGATCCAGAAGCTAGGACAAGACAAGCAAAGATCCTTTCCAGGGGCCTCGAGAGGGAGCGTGGTCCTGCTGACACCTTGATTTCAGATTTCTGGCCTCCAGAACTGCAAGTGAATAAATTTCTGTTGTTTTCAGCTACCAAAATTGTGGTAATTTGTTCTGGCAGCCCTAGGAAAGGAACATCCGTGCCACAGATGTGTGTTACCGTGGCCCGGTTGGGACAACCTGAAGTTGTTTTCCCTGTTCCACGTCATCCCCTTGCTTAGGCCATTCTGTGGCTTCCCAGTTGCACTCAGAACAAAGGTCACACCCCTTCCGCCATTCCCTTCTCTTCTTTACTAATAGAACATTGATTTTGGATTGAGCACAGTGGTTCATGCCCGTAATCCCAGCACTTCCAGAAGCCGAGGCTGGAGGATCACTTGAGGTCAGGAGTTCAAGACCAGCCTGGGCAACATAGGGAGACCCTGTCTCTACAAAAAATACAATAAAATAAAACAATTAACTGGGCATGGCTGTGCATGCCTATATTCACAGCAACTCAGGAGGCTGAGGCAGGAGGATCCCTTGAGCCCAGGAGGTCGAGGCTGCAGGGAGCTGTGATTGGGCCACTGCACTCAGCCTGAATGACACAGTGAGATTCTGTCTCAAAAAAAAAACTGATTCTGTAGCAACCAGCAATGTAGCCATCTAATAAACCTCATTCCCTGGATGTCAAGGATTACCATGTGACACAGGCTGGCTCATGATATCAGCTGAAGGTTCTAGTGGAGCCTTTTGAAAGAGGTCAAATTTGACTGCTTGTCCCTCTTATCTTTGCCCTTCTTCTTCCTGCCTAGAATGCAGACATGATGGCTGGAGTTCCAGCAGCCATCTTGTGAGTATAAGGACAAGAGCCACACCCTAAGGATGTTGAAGTGGAGAACTAGATGGAGCCTCGGTCCCTGATGACATGCTGGAGGGCTCCTCCTTAAGTCCCTGGATTTAGCTCTCTGTTACATAGAAACACAAATCCTTCCCCGTGTGTGGTGGTCTGGCCCCGACTCAACACCTCCTTCTCTCCCCTGCTTTCTTGTTCTGGGAATCACCACACAGTTGTCTGCCTCAGGACCTTGGTGCTGCCTGTGTCTCAAAATTTCTTCCCCTTCCCTGTTCAGGAGCTGACCCTTCCTCACCCATCCAGCCTCAGCTCAGGAGTCACTTCCTCGAGAAAGCTTCTCTGATTCCCTGTTGCATTCCCATCACACCCTGTGCTTCTTTCTCCTGGTGTTTTGCACACTTGTGACAATTTACTTGGATTTTATACACATCTTCACATCTGCCTTTCCTGTAAGATCATAAGACCTCAAAAGTAAGGTCAGCCTTTATCTATCATATTTAAGCACAGAGTATGTGTTCAATGGAGGATTTGTTGAGCAAAGAATGACCACGAAGTATAGCTGCCTGTTTTACGGATACCACTACATATTCTGAAGTCCAGGATAGGGTCATTTTACGAAACAAAGCAGGACACCTGCAGATGCTAAACAGGTGCTCTCAGGTAAGTCTCAGAGTCAACTGAATACAGCTTCCACTGGGAACCTGAGCAGGCCAGTGTTTAAGACAGTTGCTTTGAGGCTCGGAGAAAGGTCTGGTTTCAATCAGCCTACTTCCTGGGCCCCGCACAGCGAGAGCTTTCCCCAAACCTCCAGGCGTCTGAAATGAGTGCCCGGGACAGAAGCCACACTCTGCAGTTGTGAAGCCCAAACAGATACTGACATGTCTCTTGCCGCCTCAGCTAAGACTGCAAAGGGTGAGATTCCTGGGAATGCATCTTCCTGGCCCGTTGCTCCAAGTTCTCTGCTTCAAAGCAAAAACAAGCGGTCTGATCCAAACTAGTGCTGCTCTGCAGAGAAGCCAGGCCCTGTGTCACGTGCCTCAGCTCTGACACCTGGATGATCCTTGGACTCATTCTTGGAGTTCCCAATGATCCCTGCAATGGCACCTCTTAACTGACACAAAGCTTTCATCTATTCTGACTCAAGAAGAGTCAGAAATGAAAGGAGCTGCTGCCTCTAACTCCTAAGCTGATTCTCTCCAATGAGTCAGCAGATCCGAGGGAGGGGTACAGCCTCAAAGCCTAACGCCCTACTCAGGCCAGCGAGGGTGAGGCCAAGCTCTGCTTCAGGCCTCAGAAGTGCCAAGTACAGCTGGCCTGCCAGGGGAAGGACTGCTCAAGGGCAATGCCATGCAGAATCTGCTGCAGGTCCCAAATAGGCCCAACAGACTGCCCTCCTGGCACGCCTGGCTTTTATTACTCCAGGACAGTGAAGCCAGGAGCCATATCTACTCAGCTCTGGCTGAGAGCGGCCACAGAGTGATGGGTGAGGCCAAAATGCATGCTGGAGGGAGGGGGTGACTTACAGTGGGATCACTCCTGGGCACAGCCAAGCACAAAGCCTGCAGGGGAGCATTTGGGAGCATGGGAGGAAGGCGAAGGGAAGCTGGCATTTGCTGAGTGGTAATGGGAGAGTGCTGGGCATTTCATATTTGTTACTGCAGGGCAACCCTAGGAGGTGAGCACTCATATTAGTCCCATTTCCTCAGTGGGGAAACTGAGACTAGAAATCATGTAACTAGGCCAGGCGTGGTGGCTCATGCCTGTAATCCCAACACTTTGAGAGGCTGACACAGGGCAGATCATCCTGTCTCACCAAACAAAAAATAAAAAGAAATAATGTAACTGTATGAAACCAGGTCGGTTCCACTCAAAGACAGTGACCTTTCCTCTATCCACTGTCTCTGAGATCTTAAAGCAACAGCCCTCTGGGAAGGTGACAGGCCACCTACCAGTCATTGGTTACAATCTCAATCAGAAGGACTACTGTCTGGAGGTTGGAGCTCAGGGATGGTGGTGCATTCATCTCGCCCCCAGAACCTCCCTAGCGCAGGGCCTGGCACCTGGTATCTCGTGGGTGTTCAGCATCTGCCTGCCAAATGAGCTGAATAACAAGGATTCTGCAGCCAGTGGTGTCAAGACTGTGCTGAGAATGTGCAGTGTGGTTCTGACAAGGACAGCGTCCTCCCCCATCTCCAATGGCAGGTGACACAAAAGCCACTTGTGGAGGAACCAGCTACCTCCTCTGGGAATCCAAGCCCATAGACAGCATTCCCAAACCTGGGACATCCTGGACACAGGAAGGTGTCTCTGGATTCCTCAATTTCTTTTCTGAGGAAGTGAAGCCAACACGAAGGACTTGTGTTAGACCACACGTCCGAGAGCCCGGCAGCAGGGCAGCAAGCGTGGAACATGGATGATCCTTGTGTCATCAGGGCGTTGTCCTAAGTGTGACTGCCTCCTGGTCCGAAGAGGGCTTCCTTGTCGGGTTCAAAAGGAGAAACCTCGCACCAAGAGTGGAATGCAAGATCTTCCCTTCAGTCTGATGTGGCCCCGACTATTACAGGGCCAGGGCGTGCCAGATTGGTGCAAACCAGTCTACTTCCCCCAGGAACTGGGGATCATGGCTCCGCTAGGAATGGGGAATGGGAGTTGGGTGAGCAAAGGCCTAACATCAGGGTTGATGGGGAATGTGGCTCAATGACCAAGACTAAGCTCTTTCAGTCTTTCTTCTCTGCCACTTTCAGTGCGGGCTTCATTGTAAGGCTAGGCACCTTGTAGTGATGGGATGGCTGACAGTGGTGACTAGCCCTGGCTTATGGAAGCAAGACAGGCACACATCTCCCCAACCACTGAATGAACACATGTGCTTCAAGATGGCAGGGCCAACCTGGGCCCCCTGCCACCTCTGGACTAGGGAGCCCTAGATGCTAAACAGCTTCCACCTAGACCAAACACCAGCTGGGGGGTAGGGTTATCTAGGAACCCAAGATCCCATTCCTATTGTGCAAGGCTGTAAGGTAAAATATATGTTGAAAAGTCAACTACAATGTCCACTTGACATCTGAATCCAGCCAATGAACCAGTACTCTCAAAAGACAAGAAGCACTTTGGGAGGCTGAGGCAGAAACATCGCTTGAATCCAGGAGTTCAATACCAGCTTGGGCAACACAGTGACACCCCCCAAGTCTACTAAAAAAATGCAAAAATTGCCGGGCGCGGTGGCTCAAGCCTGTAATCCCAGCACTTTGGGAGGCCGAGTCGGGCGGATCACAAGGTCAGGAGATCGAGACCATCCTGGCTAACACGGCGAAACCCCGTCTCTACTAAAAACACAAAAAATTAGCCGGGCGAGGTGGCGGCGCCTGTGGTCCCAGCTACTCGGGAGGCTGAGGCAGGAGAATGGCGGGAACCCGGGAGGCGGAGCTTGCAGTGAGTGGAGATCTGGCCACTGCTCTCCAGCCTGGGCGACAGAGCGAGACTCCGTCTCAAAAAAAAAAAAAAAAAAAAAAAGCAAAAATTAGCTGGGCATGGTGGCATGCACCTGTAGTCCCAGCTACTTGTGAGGCCGGGGCAGGAGGATCGCCTGATCCCAGGAGATCAAAGCTGCAGTAAGCCATGATTGCGCCACTACATTCCAGCCTGGGCAACAGAGCAAGACATTGTCACAAAACAAACAAAACCAAGAGACATGCCTTTTACTTTCTGGAAGCAGAGCTGAGTAAAGGGTTTGATTGGCCAGAATCCTCCAATCTGTCCACATGCCCAGGGAGGTGCAACAATTCTGCCAACCACTCAGGCCTTGGGGAATGAAAAAGAAGAGCCTTCAGCTGGGGCACGGCTGCTCCACTGCCTGTATTGTTTGTCTCCATCCAGTTCTTTATGAGGCCAGAGTTTACCCAGGTTCCTCAAAGCTGAGCATCAGTGATGCAATTAAAGCTATTGCCACCTACCCAGGGCGTACTAGAACCAGTCCTTTTAATCTAGAATTCCTTAATTCCTTCCCTCTTTCTTTCCTTCCTTCCTTCCTTCCTTCCTTCCTTCCTTCCTTCCTTCCTTCCTTCCTTCCTTCCTTCCTCTCAATCTCTCTTTCTTTTCGTTTCTTCTTTTCTTTCTTTTCTTTTCTTTTCTTCTTTTTTGAGATGGAGTTTTGTTCTTGTCGCCCCGGCTGGAGTGCAATGGTGAGATCTCGGCTACTGCAACCTCTGCCTCCTGGGATCAAACGATTCTCCTGCCTCACCCTCCAGATTCTCTGGGATTACAGGTGCATGCCACCATGCCCGGCTAATTTTGTGTTTTTAATAGAGACAGGAGTTTTACCATGTTGGCGAGGCTGGTCTTGAACTCCTGACCTCAGGTGATCCACCCACCTTGGCCTCCCAAAATGCTGGGATTACAAACATGAGCCACCATACCCGCCTAGTCTACAATTTGTGATGCTCCTGAAACATCAATGTTGTATGGAGCCCTGCTAACTAAAATTTCAGGCGTGACATTATATTTTAAATAATATCCTTGTACCAGACATTGTACATAAAAACCTTGTACAGTTTTAGGATGCTCCATCCCCATCCCAAGGATGTCTGCCCCCCACCCATAGGCCCTGCTGAGTTGACTACACCCATCACAGTCTCCCACATAACCCTGTGCTTCCTCAGACTGATTGGACATAGGTAGTCACATGATTCAAAAGTAGCTCATCTCTTGGAAGCCTACAATCTACAGCTTGTGCAGCCTGAGCCAATCAGATCACACCCACCCCCCCACACACAGGGTGAAACTGGGAAACTGAGAAGCTGGCGGCAGGAGAGCTGAGTTGAAAGATCATGGAGACTTAGGAACTGAAAACATTGAAGATGAACAGGGTCTGTGAGAAAAAAAGAAAAAAAAGAACTGAAACCATCTTGAGCTGTCTGCAGAAGACTTCTGATCCACAGAAAGGCAAAGGCAGACCTTACATACATCTGGCTTCAATAAACATATGATGAATTAATGAAAAGGAGGTAAGAACTGGGGGAGGGGACCTGGTTCCCAACAGTTTTCCAGCTTCCTTGAGGTCTGGCTGTCCTTCATGTCCAGCCCTTGGGTCTCCCATGATCGTCTTCTGCACCCTCGCGATAATCCTTCTGTGTGGGACAGCTCAAATAGCTCCTCAGAACCAAAAGGACCTTAAATAGAATAGCCTTGCTTATGAGGTGATCAGAGGAAAAACCTCCAGGGTGAGCCCAGGCAGTCCTTAATTGATACAGACAGCAAGAATCTGAGCCGGGCGTGGTGGCTCACGCCTGTAATCCCAGCACTTTGGGAGGCTGAGGCGGGCGGATCACGAGGTCAGAAGATCGAGACCATCCTGGCTAACACGGTGAAACCCTGTCTCTACTGAAAATACAGAAAAAAAAATTAGCCGGGCGTGGTGGCAGGCGCCTGTAGTCCCAGCCACTCGGGAAGCTGAGGCAGGAGAATGGCGTGAACCCAAGAGGTGGAGCTTGCAGTGAGCAAAGATCGTGCCGCTGCACTCCAGCCTGGGCAATAATGCAAGACTCCATCTTATAAATAAATAAATAAATAAATAATAAAATAAAAGATGCCTTAAAAAAAAAAAAGGAATCTGAATGAGCCCACCACAAAGCAAGGATACATGTTTGAGATTATGAATATGCTAATTACCGTGATCTGATCACTATATGTTATATGTATTGAAACATCACTATGTACCCCATGAATATGTACAATTATTTGTCAATTAAAAAATTAAATTAGATCGGGCGTGGAGGCTCAGGCCTGTAATGCTGGTACTTTGGAAGACCAGGTGAGTGGATCACTTGAGCTCACGAGTTCGAGACCAACCTGGGCAACATGTTGAAACTACCATCTCTACAAAAAATACAAAAACTGGCCGGGGTGATGGCGTGCACCTGTAGTCCCAGCTATGCAGAGTCTGAGGCAGGAGAATTGTTTGAGCCTGGAAAGTTGAGGCTGCAGTGAGCCAAGATCGCGCCACTGCACCCCAGCCTGGGCGACAGAGTGAGACCCTGTCTCAAAAAAAAAAGCTGAGTTCCCAGCCATAATGGGAGGGGAGGTCAGACACACCTCGTTGTAACCCCTCCCTTTTGCAGTTCAGACACAATTGACCAGCATTAATGTTAAAATAGAGATCAGAAGACAGACAGAATGGACTCAGTGGCAATATGATATCAAATTATAAACAGGACCTATGGCCATGACAGGCATGGGTTAAATCACGCACCCCTGCAGGCCACTCTGACCCGGCGCTTTTTTGTTTTGTTTTGTTGTTTTTTGAGACAGAGTTTTTCTCATGTAACCCAAGCTGGAGTGCAATGGCACCATCTTGGCTCACGGCAACGTGTGCCTCCCAGGTTCAAGTGACTCTCCTGCCTCAGCCTCCCGAGTAGCTAGTGACTAGCCCGCCACCACGCCCGGCTAAATTTTGTATTTTTAGTAGAAACCAACCTCAGGTGATTCACCCACCTCGGCCTCCCGAAGTGCTGGGATTACAGGTGTGAGCCCCCGCGCCTGGCCTGACCCAGCATATTGAGTCTTGCTCTGACGTATCACATGACATATCAGGTAAGGCATGAGAGGATGTGACTCTGGCAGATCATATGACACATGGCGTGATATGATTGGCAGATCACATGATGATTAGCAAACTACTTTATCTTAAACATTCTTTTCCACTGAATCCAAGTTTTCTATTTTTATTTATTTTAGTTTTTTTTTTTTTTTTTTTTTGAGACAGAGTTT